>NC_090922.1:488886148-490136148 GCF_040938575.1 Ambystoma mexicanum | reverse complement strand
GTTTGTAAAAGGTAGGCTGTGGGTTGAATGAGCCCCTCTTTTCATTGTTGGTATCAGCACAGCACCCACAGCTATGCGGGAGACATCTACTTCTAGATCGAAACATATGACAAGTGTTGCGTAGGTCTAAGACAGGTTCTCAACAGCAGGCTTCCTTGAGTTGTTCTAAGTTTCTCTTCTTGCCTTCCTTTCAAAAGAAAGGAGCAATTAGACTTCTCATTCAGTCGATTAAAGAGGTGCTTTAGCCGATAGAAGTCTTTGACAAATCATTGATAAATGCTGATGAAAAGCTCTACTTCAGAGAGATTGGGTGTCGTGGGCTATTTCTGGGCCAATTGCACCTTGCTGTGATCCAACTCTACTCTATTGGTAGTAAGCAAATAGCCCAAGAACCCAACCTCCTTTGTTTAGAAATGTAATTTTTCCAATTTTCCATTAAGAGTGATTTTTGTTTTCACTATTGGTGAAGACTTCATGTACATGATGGTTATGGCCGTGTCTGCTTTGGGAGTAAATGAGTACATCATCCAGCTACATAGCTAGGTAAACACTGCTAATGTTATGGAACACATCTGTGAGAAATTGTTGAAAAGCGACAGGAGCATTACAAAGCTGAAAGGCATGATGTTTTACTCAAAGTGGCCATACGTGGTCTTGAATGCAGTCTTTCACTCCTTTCCTTTTTGGACCTATACCATGTTGTATACTATTCATAAATCTTAGATAGACCACTGAACCAGGAGGTGTCTCAACGATGTTGGGAGTCAGTGCCAACAGATACCTATTCTTGATTGTGATCTGGTCTAACCAACAGTAGTCAATGTATGGCCTAAGCTCTCTGGAGTTCTGCACAAGAAAGGTCCCAGCATTGGCGGGTGAGGTCAAAGTTCAAATTGACCCCTTCTGCAGGTCTTCATCCACTTAGGTCATTATCAAATGTTCTGCTTTCACAGGCAAGGAGTAGATTTGTCCATGTGGAATCTTCAGATCTGGTATGAGACCTATTGGGTTATTGCTGTGGTGGTGTAGAGGTAGCTTCTTATCGCTGTGGTGGTGTAGAGGTAGCTTCTTATCGCTGTGGTGGTGTAGAGGTAGCTTTTTATCGCTGTGGTGGTGTAGAGGTAGCTTCTTATCGCTGTGGTGGTGTAGAGGTAGCTTCTTATCGCTGTGGTGGTGTAGAGGTAGCTTCTTATCGCTGTGGTGGTGTAGAGGTAGCTTCTTATCGTTGTGGTGGTGTAGAGGTAGCTTCTTATCGCTGTGGTGGTGTAGAGGTAGCTTCTTATCGCTGTGGTGGTGTAGAGGTAGCTTCTCAGCTTTCGTTGTTAAGAATACATCCAGTAATGCTCAATGTTCTGACGTAATGTTAATCAGAGCAGAAACTACAGCAGTGTGCACTGGGGCTACCACAGGAATCTTGCTGACAAACATGGTAGTGCAGCACACTTCATGCAGGGTTCAGATGAACAATTCACTTTTTCCTTAACCCAGGCACTGCTGGGATTATGACGAGATGATCAAGCCATTCCTAGGTTCATTTATAGATTAGGGAACAAACTTAAAGCTGATGAGTTCCTCACTATCTTGGATGTGCATTCGCAAAGCAGTGGTTACATGTGTGATGTCACCCAAGGTCACAATGGAATTAATTGATGCTTGCTGCGGTTTCAAAAACCTGGGTATTGAGTGTTTCCTGGCGAAATGTAGAGCCATACAGTTTCCTGATGATATGATATGATATGATATATTTTGTTTATAGCACGCCCATACACAAGTTTTTCAGTGCCTCACAGTCAATAAAGATGGCAACATTCAGAGGTACTATAGTTCCTGCAAACTCAGTGGGTAAATAAACTCGCAGTGAGAGCCTAGTTGACGGCACAGAGGAAACAGTGGAGATTTAGGAGTTCTGCATTACTTCTGAGCTTTGGCATTTCCCAAAATCAATAAAAGTCAGTCTCGTACAGAGTTGGTCTGTGTTTCCACTGTACATGCATAAGCCTTTGAAAAGTCCCTTGTTCCATTCTTCCGAAGAAAGGGAACTGAGGAGTCGACCAATCTCCATGGGATAGATTCATTTACAAACTCAATCATAACAGGAACTGTAGGGCAGACAGGGAAATGGCTCAATGGTCGACTACTTTCAGGATTTGTTCATTCGGCCTGGCTGTCCTGGATCCACTGATCAATTTAAAGTACCATGTTGATAAGGTACTCGATAGTTGCCACGGCCAGGTGCACGTGGGCATGGGCACTCAGAATTTCCTCCAGGAAGCCATGTTCAAAAGCCAACATGTGAGCCTTTTCCCAGGTCCATAACTTACTTTTGAAACTGCACGAGATAGGAAAGCAAGTCAAGGGCATCCTGTTCGAGTCAGCTAATTATCGCCCTTAGCTTGAGACAAGAAATGCATAGAAAAGACTTTCCTTAATAAGGCCCTGAATCAGACATAATAACTAAGCATGGGATTGCCTGAATTGAGTAATAAGGTAGTCCAGGTTAACTCGGCTCCCGCAGACCCCCAAGTGTGCTACATTTCCTTGGACTGGTTATTTGGAAACAGGGAGGTGTTAATGAGGAAACGGAAGAGTCTCTGTGTTTGGTAGAGGTCACACTAATTTGGATCACAGTAAAAGTATTCTGATAGCGGGAACACACATGCTGCATCTCTCTGTATTGGATTGAAGCTAGGAAACAAGGATGATAAGGAACTAGCTGTAACCCCCCAGACCTGGGTTTGCTATCTTCTTGTCTGGCAAGGCCTTGGCTGATTCTTGCATAGCAGTGGTTTGTTTCCGAGCCATCTGTTTGGACGTCTGTTTGGGCCATTTATTGTTGGTGTGTAGCAGGAAGGTACAACGGATTGGGTGCAGAAAGAAGTGGGTCTTGCAAACTGTCCAGCTTTGGGCTCACAGACCTCACACAGGAAATGATGATGGCTTGGTGCCAACACCTTCACTTCCCAAACACTCCCACAGAAGTTAGAAATGTGCCTCAGGAAGGCGAGTGGGCTGGGACTGTCTGGATAGGAGAGGGCGCCGTCCCTCATGTATGCTGTTTAGAGGCAGGCAGGGGTGGGACAGATATATACACAGTGACACACCAGTGGGGCTAAAATAGAGGTGAAGAGTAATCAGAACACAGACTTGCCTAAAGCCCTCCCTATTGTCCAAGCACCAAGGCTTTCCGGTACACCCCAATCTCACCAATGCGGATGGTCTGGTGGGTGGCCAACAGTGGCAGAGGAACTTTGGTAATGAGTAAGCAGGACTTGACGGGTGGCATGTGGAATGAGTCACAAAGACTAGCACAGCGGGCAAGGACTTTTGGAAGGATCATAGCAGCTGATGAGATATCAATGACAAACGATTTTACAGCATGGGCACTAACTGAATCTTCTGATAAGAGCTGGGCCTATGCAGTGAAACCTCAGCTTCTGACAAGGTTGACCCTCTAAGCACTGAAGTCTGTGAAGTCAGTGATCTGCGCAGGAGCCTGAGCTGATTCCTGACAATAAATAATATCACTCTTTGGTTTTATACACTGGGAACGCTGGCTCAGGTCTCTACATACCTCTCAACCTGTTCAAGTTGAATTGAAGATCCTGTGAACAAAGTCATCATGTGGCTCTTTTTTTGGAGGGTTCGACGTGTTCTCCGAATTCATTTTTAAATAAATGACCTTTAATGATAATTATTATAATTGTTTTTTTTATAATACCCTTAATACCCAGTGGTTTCTAAGTGTGGGCCTGGGGATCGAACCTGTGTTGCTCAGAGTCATCTTGCTTCCAAGGAGAGGGCGTTGGCCCTGAGCTATGTTTTGGGCAAAATGGCCCTCCCATTTTGTTTTGCCTTGCTTTGAGATTTGTCAGTTAGTGAGGGATTTCATAGAAACTAATGGGTGCACAGTTGATTGAAAGCGAGACGTTAGCCATTCATGCACCCTTTCAAAATATACTATGTAGAACAATCGGCTCAGTTTCCACATACATTCTCCTACAGGATTATGACGCTTCAAAGATGTGTCAAAGGATACATTTAAACATTGTCAGTGCAGATTTAGGAAATGTTGGTAAACCAGAGACATTGGCACCTACCCTGCAAATGTTAGATGTGACCAAAATCGCAGCAACTCAGTCCTGCTCTGTTCACGGAGAAGCTGTGCAATTGTAATTTATGCGGCTTTTCATTATATTAGTATCACACCACAGTACATGCACATGTCCATCAGTGGTAGAGGTGTATCAAAAAGAGTAGTGGAACTGTCATACCACTGGAGAATGGTGTAGGTGGGAGTAAGTGCAATGTTTGTTTCAAGTGGTTGCTGCTGAAGCCTGTTGGCAGTCAAGTGGGTGGAACAGACAAAAATAATATAGTTTTTCTTTTTTTGATCACCTTTTCACTTAGTTAGAGCATATTCTTATTTGTTGTCAAATAAACAGCCTCTATTTGCTGATACAAAGAGATGCTGCTTCAAAAGGGGATTGAACTTAAAAAGTATGCGCTATGTGTGATGCTGGAAATGCATCAGAGGGACAGGGCCTCTGAATCCTTGTCCTTTATTGCTTTATCATGTATGTTCCGACTTGTTTTCCATGCAGGAGTTCATATAGGACTCCTGGCAGTGCGGCTCTTCCTGTATTTGGTTTGGTGAACAGACCCTTGTGATACCCTTATGGCACGCATGGGTGGGAGTATGACCCTGTACTCCTAGTGTATATTTTTGTGCACCTGTGTGTGGCCCACAGAGCAGGGTATGGGCTGGCGGCAGCTATGTGCTGAATTGACAGGTGCCCTGTGCATCCTCCATTTTGGGATGCCCAGGTCCTGTCATTGGAATCAGTGGATTCCTGATAGGAAACAAGATGCCCCCTGTGGCCCTCTTGCTTTCTATCCCCTGTTACCTTCTTTTCCCGAAGTCCCGGGAACCCCTGACTCTGTCTCTTCCGTCAGACTGGTTGTTGGGTGGAGCCTCCACATATGGTAGTGTGGGGAAGTCCAGGTCAGACTGGATGGAGCCTTCCCAATGACTGTATGTTGTGGGTACCCCCGTGGGGTGGGACCTGGGTGAATGGAGTGTGTGACGAATACGCATTCTGTGTTATGGGTGTCTAGTATCTGGTGGTTGACACAATGACTGAGACAGCCCTGCCCGAAACTCATATGAATGCAGTATGTAGTGCTGAATGGCAGAGTATTTGTCTGAATCCACGTTCTGTCTTTTAAGTGTCTGGATGGAGGAGAACTGCCTGAATGCACTGTGCACCTGATTGGCTGCCTGACTGCCTGAATTCCCTTCTGAATAATTGGTCGCCTGTGTGTGACCCAGCCGAATGAATGGGAGATCAACTAGTATATTTGGGGCCTCTCACTGCTAGAAATCGTTCAGAAGCTGAAGTTGAAACTCATGCTCAACTTTGAAGCCCACTGGAAGAAGAAGAGCTGCTGCTGCAGTCCTTCGCTAATCCATAAATTGCTGTGCCTTCAAAGAACTGATCCAAGAGAGGACCTGGCTAGGAGACCTCTTCCCGAGCTATGAGGGACCATCGTGCACCAGCTGATCTTTGCCAAAGCTCCCTGATAGACAGACCTGCGAAAGGCTGCCGACCGGAGAAGGGGACCGCCGAGGAGAAGGAAGAGAAGCACCGGACAGACATCCACCGTTGACGACCGCCGTCAACGACCGGAGCTGCAGTGCTCCCTTTGCCTAAGAACATTTGATCCAAGGACTCCATTGTTCATCCTCGTCAACTGCTTTCGTCCTGCCGGAGAAAGTCAAGGCTGCCGACGACAGAGGAGAATCTGCCGGTGGGTTTCCCTACACCCGAAGACCTCATAGATGCTGACGAAGCTACTGAAGCTAGCCGTGGTCACGTCCCGTTCGCCAACGCCAGACGCCGATGACTCGATGCCCCCTTGCTGGGCCAAAGTTCTTCACTAACTCTTTGCGGCATCGAACCATCGTCGTCGAGGTGCACGACACTCCTCCCCTGTTGCAGGACATTTTAAATCCCTAGTCAACGAGCACCGCAAGAAGCTGCTGCCTCAATGACAGCATTCACCTTGTCTTCATCTCGGAGGTTCGATGATCAGTGGCTCCTGCTTGAAAGGGAGTGCACTCAAGAAGGGCTTGTCGATTCCCTGACAATGAACTCTACAAAACAAGGTACATTGGGTTGCAGTACTATAGAAGCAGATAAGACTCTAATAGACAGTATATGGACTGGGCTTGTAGCGCATCTTCATTTATAGGCTGTCCAGGTGGGGGGATCCTCACACGGAACAGTGTCTAGATAACGGGACCAGTATTCTGGCAAATGTCAAAACCAACTTATCTTCCTCCTAAGTCTATGGTTGATATAGTTTTGCTGTATTGATTCGTATGCTATTTGAACTGAGTACAGTTGATGCATTTTAATGGAATCAGAGTAATCGTGGTACCAACTAGAACTGTATATATTTACAATTTTAAAATTGTCGGAGCACATATGTATTATAGTGATTGTGTATGTAACCTTGAAACTTATTTATATAAATAGCTGTGTTTTAACTGGTTATAGGTCAAAGTATTGAATCAAACGGATCAAAATACAATAGGGTCGAATCAAAAGGACCGAAAACAAAAGGGTCGATTTTTTTTATTTTTTTGGGGGGGGTTCCCCCTAAACCACCTTTTTTGTGTTAAAAAACACTGTTTTTCCTATACGGAAACACAACAAAAAATATACATTTTAAAAAAAAATTCAACCCTTTTGTTTTAGGTCCTATTGACTCAACCCTATGGCATTCGATCCTTTTGGATTCAAACCTTTGACCGGACACCGTTTTAACTAACATAGCGTGTGGACATTCCTTTGTGGGTGCTTGGGGACTACACTGTACTTAAGAACCAGCCTGCATCACCTCCTGGGAAGCTAGGCCTTGATTGCTCGTCCATTGGTACCATAGCAGAGAATCTTGGCTGGGGTCTTCTGTGCCTCTTCTCTGCCAAATAGAGAGCAGGAGTACAGAATCCCCCCTCCGGTTGCTTTACACTATGCTATCATGAATATAATTTGATAATGTATTCCAAAGCCTGGGTCCCAAAACTATAAGTCTTTTATGTACTCTGGTCTGACAGAGTCCCACGGATGAATTATCTGTGATCCTCCACAGGCCAAAGGATCCATCCATTCTGGGATGTACCATGTGATGCTATCCTTGGGTTGGGCAGGAGAAGCTCTGTGGATGTCCCTTGAAGATTCTTCAGTGAGTTTTAAGATGAATTTCATACTCTCCCGTAATCCACCGAGGCTTCATGTGAAAATGTTGGATATGATCGCTTTTCCCACACGGAGAACCTGATCAGTTTTAAGCCACCTGGAGTCTGCTAAGAGGTTTCCTTGCAGTACTCTCTAGGACTGCATTGCAATAGTCCAAGAGACAAGTCAATAAGGCTCCTACTACAGCTGCACACTTGTCCAGTGGCATGAAAAATCAAATCTCACACCATCACCTGATATTAAAGTAACATCCCTTGTGAACAGCTTCAAACTTTGTCACCTGTAATATCTAAAACTATAGTCTAAGATAACAATTAGCAAGCCTTCCAAATGTGGAATTGGACTGCGAGGAGAGATAGCTTCTTAGTGTTAGTATGAACTCCTCCATTATCCCCTGGCTAAATTGAAACCTGCTAGTGACTGTCCAGATTTATGTCATCCAGGATTAATGAATGCTCAGTCAAACAAATGTCAGTATAACAGTAACTGCTCTAGGGGGTTAAAATAAAGAGGTATGCTTTAGCTTCAGTTAGCACCTGGGAAGAATCAGCAGTGCAGGGAGAAGGGCTGAATCCCATGTGTTAGTATGCATTTCATCCTGAGCTGGCACCTTTCTCAGCAAGTATGTCCCAACCAGCCATGCCCCGCCACCTCCCTTGCCCACACTGCCCCATCTACTTCTCCCACACCGCAGCATGGAAACCCACACTTACCTCTACCACCTGCCTCCCCTTCCTGGCACGACTATTTCTTCTGGAACTGTTTTGACTGTCATAGAAATCCAGGACAGGCTTCCATTTTTATGACTGCAAACATCTCTGTGACCCACACGCCCGCAATACACTATGAGCCTCTCCGGTCTTAGCGACAGTATGCTAATACCAATTATACCCACAGTGATGTGCTAGATCAGCCAGTAATGGCATCAGGGGAACGGCATTAAGACCCTTCTGGAATGGTGAAAATGGTTGTAAAATGTAATTAAACGGTTAACAACAAAAAATAAAAAGAAGTGGAACTCTTTTCCTGATTGTTCACACCCCCTTCGACCTCATAAGTCTATACATTTATTGCAATGTGCAAGCCAGATTTCAGCAAGACAGTGTTCTGGCTGGCTTAAATGATCTTTCAGTGCAAGGGATTAATGGTACTGCAATGAGTTAAAGGGTCTTGAGAGACCTGCTAGTGCACATTTGCTTGTAGATAATGAAAAGGATGCTTTTTTATTGTGCATAACGAGGCTAACTATATCATATTTGATTACATCACTTCTGTTAATTATAAAATACTAGTCTGCATAATTGACTTGCCTTTATGTAGATGACTCAGCTTGTAATTTGGCTTGTGTGGACCAGGCTGACTTGGTGCTCCGCTCTGGCTCAACGCTCTCCCGGTTAAGGAGATCAACAAAAGCATATTTTTTGTGTATCCATGCACCCAGAGAAATCTATCAGTGTGTGGTCCACCTACCTCATAATGGCTGAACAAGGAGACCTGAAAAATATTGCCATTTTGAGAAAAAGGTTAACATCTGTGAGTACTTGCTTGTGAAAATAAGTTCATTGTCGATTCCTCATCCAAATTCTCTTTGAAGCATCACTTAGGCTATGCCACCAGGGTTTAGTTGCAAAAGAACCCCTGTACAGTAAGGAAACATGGCCAAACCTCTTGTGAAATGATTCACTAGTACTGTGTCTGGTTTTGCACTTGTGGCAACTGGAAATCTCTTAAAACCTATCCCCCTTATGTCCCGGAATTCAGGATTTCCACGGGAACTCCTATATCGGTACACCACCTCCACTGACACCTGTGTGTGGGTGGGAGATTAGAACTGTCTTTGCTCACAAACATTTTCTTAATGGCCACATCTCTTTGCTGGCTTCTTAGGGTGACAGAGTTAAGCCTTCCATCAGTAGATTCCATGGGGTGCCCAGAACTAGACATTCGATTGTTTGTACTTTGTTTCGCAGCTACAGGCATTGATAGTCCATGGTAGAGGTGCACAGAGTGGCTATTTCTGCAAGACTTCCGCCCAAAAACGTTTGCCTGTATTGCCAAGAGAACTCGCACATTTTTTGACATCATTTCAAAGAAGTAAGAACTTTAAAAAGGTCCACGCCTGGCCGGCAGTAAATCGAGAGGAGGGAAATTTCCTGCACCAACAGAATTCTTTAATTATTTAGAATTAAAAATGTGTTTTATCTTATATTTCCTCCTTAAAATTTGTTTAATATCTGCCTCAAGAGGAGTGGCTGGCCCTAATCAGTGAGTCTGCCAAACATATGCGCACAACCACAACCCCTTCGAAATCCCACACGTTTGGTATCACTTCACAAGGAAAATTAAGGAGGTTCCCAAGATTAACATTCCTGTATTGGAATTGTTTATTTACAACGCACGAATACCCAGAGCTTTCTAAGAGCGAACCCGGGGATCGAACCTGTGGTGTTCTGCTTTGTGTTGCTTTCATGGCAAGACGTTGCCTCTGAGCTGTGCTCCCGAGACCAACTGTGTGTCTGTCTGAAAAGCAAAACACATATCCATCAACGTTGCCAACGCGTATTGCTGCGTGGTTTGTACTAGTAGATAGCCTTTTTGTGCCAAAAAATAAGACATAGGATTTGTTTGAGTTTCTCTTGAAGCCAAAAGAAAATACCTCGGGCAAAAAGGTAAGCCAACAACCTGACATGGACGCGGCTAGTCTAGTTAAAAATATAGTTTTGCCCTTTGCCTTTAGGTCCTCAATACAAGGTAGTTCAAGTCATAACGAATTCAGATGAATGATGGCATTTTCAGAACTAAAATCATTTGCCTGGGACAACGGTGCCCTGCCTGAGGTGCGCACCAGATTTTAAGCACTTACTAATGAGTCCGTTTATTGATGATGATGGGGTGACTTTACATGGGCTGAACTCGTTATTTGGACGTACAGCAACATACTGTTATAGGAGAGCATGAGCGACGTAGAGTTTGACCCTGAGAAATAACTTTTTCAATACCCCTATATTAAGATGTCTAATTAGTGAGAGGGCAGAGCAAAACAAGGCCTCAATGTAGGATGGCGGTCCTGGATGCTCGCTTCCCAAGGGTCTAGTGTTCTAAACTTTAGTCCACCAACACTTTAGCTATGGCACAGGCCAGAACACGTATGCACCCTGATAATGAGGAGCTCATGGCCATTGTGAAAAGAGTACGCATTTGACCCCCATTGAATCAAAAGGAGAGGTGAAACGAGAGGCAATGTCTGGCACAGCTGTATCATCCATCTAGCTGGAATATTGTTGGGCAAACGAAATAGTGCCGAGATATGGAGATAAAAAAGAGTGATCACAATCTATCTAAATGGAGAAAAAGCGACATGGGTCCTCTATTGTTGAGTGAATTGATAAGGAGCAAATATATTATATACAAATAATCTATAACAAATTCTACTTATTATTATGTAATATTGAATTGGAGCTGTTATAATATGATTGGTTATTTATAACACTCTTAATACAGAGAGTTTTCTAAGCGCGGACTTGGGGATTGAAACTGTGTTGCTCCGTATCATCTTGCTTCCAAGGGGAGCACTTTGCCGCTGAGCTATCCACCCGGGACGTTCTACCAATCTGTGTTGATGATCCACTTGACAAATCTTCCATTTCATTCAGAGATTGTCTAAACATGTATTTTCTAAGGTTGGATAATATGCATAGGTTGGTTATCATCCAGTCACGCGGTGAAGATGACCGAACCACCGCTGCTGATGATGACAGGGTTGATTGGGATGTAGATGAGCAGATCAGAAGGGCTGGGCGTGGGGGCAGGTGTAAGTATTCCAGGGCTGGACATGGAGTGGCCGATGAAGTCCAGATGGCACATAAGATGTGGTGCAGATGCACGATAAGATGCTGATGACATGATGATGTGTGTTGATTCAATTGAGTAAAGGTGCTGATGAAACATGTTTTGTCTCCGCGCAGGTTCTCAGATTTCCAAAATTGCTCTACGAGGCTGCGCGACTCCAAGTATCTGTACTGGAAAGAAGGTAACGAGTATTGGAGGATTAACTGTAGAGGCCGAGCTTGTTTGCACGGATAGCAGCAACCGCCTCGGCCGGGGCATCTTTCTGCCGGTCCTCACGGGGCTCCTTCTGCTGAAACTCTTCTTCATCTAACCCTCCCTGGAACAGCGGATCCACAGAGGCAGCCCCTTTGCCATTGTGTGAAGCACGTCCATCTATATTTCACATGGTTTCTTGAGACATTATATTTGTTCTCACCTATATGCTTTTGTGTGCCCTTCCAGTGTCTTTGCTTGATCTAAACAGGATCGTGCTCTTTGGTTTCTTGTGCTGTGGCAGAAGATTTGAGCCACCAAAGCTCTTTGCATTTCCCGCATCACATCCATCTCCCAATGGCCAGAGCCCCACGGCTCCTCCCTTGCCTTCAGCGACACGGACAGCACTCTGTTGCTTCCCAGCATGGTTTGCGATGATGAAACACAAATTCAAATAATGAAACACAAATACAGTTTTACATCTTCTGAATATTCACAGCTGGATTTCCCATTCCACGCCTCAGTGGGAAGTCACTGGGGCCATTGTTTAGACACTTTCACAACTGCTGACCATGTTGCATTTGTGTGCCAATCCCCATCAGGTTGCAGCCCCACGCCTGAGTGCTTGCCCTCTAATTGTGAGTTTGAGCTAGAACCCGGGGCCACTGCCTTCATGAAAAGACAGACACAGCATGTCTGACCATCCCGGCAAACACCTCTCTCTCTAGTCACCCGTAGGCTATCAGAAGTGTGACCTAAAAAAACACACAGCCTGCCATGAGAAATAGGATGGTAGCACTGGCACACTGTTGGAGGCATATGTTTGCATATACATAGACATGTTGGGTTTACCGAGCAATATGTCATTTTTGCTAACCACAGAGCATCCAGCTGTGAGGGTCATTGCCATTCGGACATGTTATGCTATGTTAATATCTGCTTTCATTCTGCCACATATCACCACGGTTCTAGATTCAGAGCACCCAGGCTTGTCTGTGGAGGCGTTTACTCTGTTGGTGTGAGAATACCAGAGAGGGCTATGAATGACTCGGATACTTGCACTGTAATTAGAGATGGCTCCTACTGCTTGGCGCACACATACAATTATTCCTGACGAGCCATCATCTAGCCTCCCTGGTGGGACATAGTTGTCTACCTCTGTATTTGGATTTTTCAATAAAGAAACTTGAAGATGTATGCTGTGTCCTGATTTTGCAATTCACTTGTATGTTAACTAAATATTATGGTGCTGGTAAATCCATGGGTTTGGTTACAAGAAAGATACATACGAGAATGTGGTACTTATGAGCTATGTTCCCTCTAATAATTTTTCTCTTAGTGCGGAACTGGTTGCCTTTTGTACTCACTTTATTTTCCATGTGCGCAGCTGACTCACGAGTAAGCCATTTTGTGAGCATGCGTAGTTAGTGAGCTTACCATCTCCGAAGAGAGTTTGGAAAAGAATTGCCACTTCCAAACCACAGCAATTCTTTACTAATCTGCATAGAAGGTGCATCTTACAACACTGTTCCCAAACACATGAGTTAAAAAAACAAATATTGTATATGTGATTTATAAAGAGAACGTATCAACCAGTTCAAGACTTCAAGATATGCCACAGTAAGTAGCAAAAGTACTCCTGTGCAGAGAAAAAGTGTGCTTTATGCTACTGGAAAAACACTCATGTGTTTTACAAACAAATATTGCATTTCATAACTAATTTGGCTATCAAAAATCAGACCAGATACAATATTTGTAGATGGAATAAAGGCAACTAAAAGGAATGTGTCTGAAAACATGCCAATAGGAGTTAATGCGCAACTTTAATGAAGTAATTCAAGAGCCATGAGAACATGCCTCTTTTAATTTGTGTAAGGATGATAATTGCATCAGAATAACGGCACCATAGAATATGATGATCAAAATTCCCTGGCTTCTTCTTACTATCCACATTATGTTGTCCTGTGAGTTACTCAAAATCAGCCTTACAGCTAAGAGACATATACACCACCCATTTTTAATCCCTAAAAATGGAAAATGGGAAACAATGAACACATAGGAACCAACCCCTGGCTTCTGCCCAAAAAGCTCTACTGATATTTGTTCTCATCCGTGACCAGCAGAGCATTGGCCCAGGAAGGAGCTCTAATAATATTTCTGACCAATCTCAAGACGAATTTTAAGGGCAAAGAACATCTTTTAATAAACAAAGTATTCCTGTAGGCAAAGCTAATTACTTTTATTACTCCCTGGAAAAAAAGTAGGAAGCCAATTCTTATCGGAGCCTTGCTTGTAACCTTGACATAGATGTAAAATGACAGGGTACACAATACAGACTATAGTTTTGCTGCCCACCCTTCCTCACCACAGCCTAGACAAAATTCAACAACAATACTATAGACAGGTAATACCTGGCATAGCCCATGCCCATTCTCCCTTGCAGGCCAAGTAAATGTTATTGCAATGTTGCTCTCCACTTATAGAGTAATGTTAGCAATGCTAAAGTAGGACACTCTGAGTATGACATTGGTCTTCTCAAATTCCTTAGAGGGCATATTACCTGCAAGGGACCACTTCAAAGCGCTTGCATAATATACGTACTAAGAATAGGAAGCATGGGGTGAGGTTATACATCCAAGTAGCCTGTTTACCTACAGTCAGTAGCCGATATTTGAGATGATAATTAGGTTAAAAAGTGTGGGTGATGCTTTTATTATTAATATTATTAGTGTATTTATTGATCGTGGACCTGGCTTTGGGAATCAACAGAGTGCTTTGCAATCGTAGGGGGAATAACACAATGAGGGAAGCAGAGAAAAGGGGAGTGGGAGCTAACGGGGGAGGGCAATGGTGGGCCATTTGCTGCAAGGGATCTACAAGCAACAAGGGGAGGAGACAATGTGGGGCAGATCACAAAGTCCCGGGTACAGTGGGGAGTGTAGGGTTTGTGGACATATGTGTTACAGAGGAGCCATTCCTTGAAGAGAAAGGTCATAAACTCTTTCCTGAACTGTAGCAGAAAATGGGTCTGTTGTTGACGGTAGGAGGTTCCAGAGTTTTGGAGCATAGACAGAGAAGGATGTTCTTCTCATTTTTGCCTTCCTGCACCGTCAGTGTTCAAGCCTTCACATTTCCTTACTTCTGGTGGATTGCAGTCCTCTGGAGATGCCGAGTTTCTCAGTGAGGTAGCTTGGGGACTTCAGGTGACAGCCTTGTAGATGATTCAACAGGATTTGAAGATGATACATGCTCGCATAGTAGGGTAACGTAAACATGCTACTCCAGAATATCATGACTAGTTAGTTATTTTAAGAGAAAGCAACTGTCAGGTAATTGCTGTGGCTTGCTGTGGCTTGTGCTTCAAAGTTTTTTTGCATAGTTGAGAATTGCCTGTGTGCACTGCTAAAGTTCTTCTGAGCGGCACCCAGAAGGAAGCTGGGCAAGCGCACATGCGCACAGCTTAGAGGGAACATTGCTTATGAGGAGGCTCATAGCGTTATCCATGATCCCAGAACATGTAAACAATTCTCATTCTGCAAAACCTTTTGTAGAAGCACTTTTTACGCATTTATTTGCCTGTATCAGGTCGTATCAAATGTGCCCTGAATGCATTACTCGCCCGCATCCTTCATGATTAGTGCAGGGTTTATGTCAAGTAGTACAAATGCAGCAAGCATTAGCAAAGCCAACAGTGTTTGCTATTGTGTTGTCATGGGATATGCATTGCCAGTCACTTCTATAATGGTACTAACTGCCTGGCCATAACATGGCAAAAGCTGGGAGACGGTGTGAGTATGTAGGCATTTGAGGTCAATGTCAAGCCAAAGGCTATCTAACACTTATACAGAAGCCAACATTCATTGGTTTTCCAGTGTTTGCTTTTAACAGGACTTCAGTGCAAGGAACAGATGTAAGGACACATATTGATTGTAAATCAAGTGGCTGAAGGCACACAATGTTACAGCATTTCTATTACATCAGGATCTCATATATTGGCTATTCTCGGAAGACTGCTTAGAAAAAACACGGGTAGTAGGACTGCTCCCTGAAAACGGACCCGTAGTATTGGACAAATCTTTTATTGAAGATTTGTCCATACAATGAAAATGGGACAAATATTGTGTGCACAAATGCCAGAAGAACTTGCGTTAGGCTTTCTGGCCATATGTGATGATTCATTATCCAATCAGGAACAGCGGTTCTCGTAATGAATTATGGGTTTATACATCGGGTTCGTCTAGCCAATCAGGAACCTCTCTGGTGATTAGAGTATGTTTGATTTTTTTCGGCCACACAGCTTCTGAAGGAAGTGTGTCCCCCCTATAGAATGCCCAGCTCATTTCCGAGGCTCTGAGGGAAGGTGTTGCACCAGGCGCACAATAGGGTGGGATTTTGGAGCTGTTGACGTTCTTTGAGGAGTTTGGAAATGTGTTAACTGCGTGTTGGTACATTATGTCGTTTATTGCTGTTTAGGTTGTTTTTGAAGCCAATGTTTTGTGCCCCTTTATCTTACTGTTTGTTCAGTGAGTGATAGTGTGTTGCGTTAATTTCCCCATATGAAAAAGAAGAAACAGCTTTTCCTTTTCCTTTTGATCCTTTCCCTTTTTGTGTCCCCATTTCAAAAAGCCATAACAAGTTTCCTACAGCTACTGTGTCCCAAAAAAACACAACAAATAAAAAAAGGGTTATGCTTTCTCATGTGTGTTGTTCTCATGTACTGCAGTTTTATGGTATTTGTATTATATTAGTGTGGCTCGGTGGGTAGTGGTTTAGTTGTAGCTGTAGTTTTTAGGAGGATTGATCATTGCCTTCTTTGTTCACCTGTTGGCTCTCTTGAGGTTGTGTTCTGCTCTCCCGGGGCTATACATTTTTGTGTCTCTGGTTGAGGACACAAACATCGCTTTCCCATTTGTGCCATTTGTCATGGCATGCCCGCAACGCTGGAAGGGGAAAGCAGAAACGGCTAGGGATGCATGTGCAGGAACTGTGTTTCTTCTCCAAGGAGGATGAGGATGGGGGAACCTCGAGCGCTTTGTGGGTGCCAGGTTGCGGGTCTGAGACACAGCATTGTTTATCCTCGGAGTCGGTGGGGGAGACTGAGGCAATTGAAGATCTCTCAGGAGTTTGAGAGCCTTCAGATGAGTCCACAATGGTGACAAGCACAGAGCAGGCGAGGTAGGGCCTCCTGAGGAAACCCTACAGCGGCTGGAAAGCAGGGCCTCGTGTGGCCTCCCCCTCTGTGGCAGAGGAGGCAGGGCCTCATGGGGATGCTCCCACTGAGGCATTTGAGGGGCGGGTGAGTATGGTGTTCATGTGGAAGGGGGTGGCTTGAGAAAGCACTCTGGTGGAGCTGTTTGGGATAGTTCTCGTATGGGTGGGGCTTGGAAAAGAAAGTGGTTTCCAGGGCAAGAGTATTGCTGCAGATGAGGGTGAGATCTGTCATGAGTCTCAGGGCGGGGGTGTGGAATCGACTTGTCCAAGGGGCAACGTTTGAGAAAGCCCCAAAAGGGGCAGCTCGTTCATACCCGTTATTTTTAATTCTTATTGCTGTTGCATTTTTCTGCACTTTATTTGGTGTGGAACATGTGTAAGCACACGACATTTGATTGTATCCACTGCTGGAAAAAGCATGTTTGACATAACACAATTTAAAACTTCCCCTGCTCGATCAGGCTTACCTGACGGACCAGGCGGCCTCTCTGAGAATAATTCCCTTTTGGTCCAGCACTAGCTTTCGGGCCCCAGGGTTTTCTGCAAGTGCATTGCAGAGAAGGCAGGGCTGAGGGCTATCCTAGCATCATGGCTGCCAAGTCAAAGCAGGACTCTCTTTCCCTGACGTGCTGACCTACATGTGCTGGCTATTACCAAGAGGAGCCGTCATCAGGAGGGGGTGGCCTGCAGACAGCTCCTCACGAATCTGCAGACCACTGCCGCGAGCATGTCCGGAGTTGGCCTTGCGGGGATTTCCGGTCTGTGATCAATCTTTAATCTGACGGTGGTCAGCCGGCTTTGGTTGTCTCTGTCCTGTAACACTGTGATCACTGCGTGCAAAACTGAGATTTTGACCGAGCATCACGTGGGCTTGGCAGCCGTGGTCACCTTGAGCGGGGTGAAGGGCCGCCTCTTCAGCATCTGCCCACTGCCCACAGGTAACCTCACTACTTTATATGCTTGCTACATTTAACATCACCTATGCTGCGTGCAAATAAACATGTTCGTGGTCCACCTGCCTGTTATGGCAAAATGTGAGCATATCCTGCTTGACCCTGTTATTCACCTCCCAGTCACACCCTGGAAACTGCAACTCAAAAACAGGCACCAACAAGAAATAGGTTTGCTACCATGGTTTTGTGTATGGGGTAATGTCGGTTATACTGGCATTTTGGAGCCGCCAGTCTAGCCATTTTTAGTTTAGGCTATTAGCTGTTGCTTGTCACACCTTTAAGCCGAAACTATTGCACTGGAGTACAGATAGGGAGGAATGACATATGAGGAGGGACGCAGAGTCTGTAGGTGTTGTTTAGTAATGTGCCCACTCATTGCATGGCCATCCTAATCCCTATGCAATTCCATCCCATTCCTGCCTCTGCCTCTCCAAAACTCCTCGTTGTGGGAACTGTATGACCTCACTTTTAATCAAGCTTTACCATCAGGGTTTGCATTCAATGCACCTGCCAGTGTTTCTTCAACACAGTCTTCTGAGAGTTAATTACTTAATTGGAGCTGTAAAAATGCTACTGGTGTAATTGAAATATGTTTCCATGCCTGCCTTAAGCCACTCGATTTATAAGCACCCTGCATGTCCTTCACTGAAGTCCTGTTAAAAGCAAGCATTGGCAAAGCCACTGAAGTCCTGGTTAAAATAAGCATTGACAAAACTAGCATTATTGCCTTGTGCATATGTTTTAAGCTTTTGCCAGGCACTGCTATTAAATGCTCAGGCACCTGCTACCAACAATGGGTAGTTAATACCACTAGGCCTGTGCCTGGCAAGTGCCTTTGCCATTCCTACACAAAATTCCAAACTGTTGGCATTGCCAATGCTTGTTTACTGTGGCATGCCACGTTTTACAGGGTGTCTGTGATAAAGCTGGAAGAATAATTGGGATTACTGGCTGGATTGGAATTTATTTACTGTTGCTTGACATTTTTCACTGGGCATCTTTGATAAAGCTACTCTTATCATAGGGTAACGTGCCCCTAGACAACCAGGAACTGGGGAACTAATACACAGAACACACAGAGAATTGTTCCCACTGGATAATGATTAAAAATGAATTAATATTATTTACGTCACACAGTCAATGTAGAAGTACTGTGTAACCACAATATTGTATCTGTTTAAGTAAGCCTGGTATGGGTCTCAAAATGTTTATACATGTGTCAATCAAGTTAGTGACACAACACACAGCATTTCTTAAGTTGATAGACACAATTACAAATATGAAAACAAAATATATACACGCGAATTAAGTTTGTGTACATAACACAAAAGACATGCAAAGATAAAGCAACAACATAGTCCTCGTATATATCAAGAGTAAAAGTTTAATTATAAACGAAAGTTGTCCCTTCGTAAACATGGTAGAAGTAGTCTTTTTGGAACATTCCATTTCATTAGAGATGTGATACACTCATGAGAGTAACTTCCGATCATATATACATTAGCCACCTTCCCAGCATCTAACACATTCCGTTGATGTATGAAGCATTTCTTGAAAGTGAATGTAGACAGATTCTACTCAAGTTCAGTTTGAGTGAAGCCTCAGAAAAAGCACAACTCTGTGCAACCAGGGTCGATGTCTCAGAAAGTTTCATGCCTACTAATTGAGCACCTTCCTCAGGACCAATAAGTAATTCAAAGGAACAATATATATATTTTGTTTTCATATTTGTAATTGTGTCTATCACCCTAAAAAACATTGAATATTATCCCAGTAACTGTGATTAATAAATGTATGAACAATACAGAGGCCTATGTTAGGCTTACTTAAAGAGATACATTATTGTGCTTACCCAATATGTCCACATTGATTGTGTGATCTAATAACGTACTAATTCATGTTTAAGCATTATCCAATGGAAACAATTCCCTGTGTTCTATCTTCATGGTATAACCTGCCCAGACTGACATTTTGGTGCAGCCAGTCTAGCTATTTCTTTGGCATGGCATTATTTTACCGAGTATCTCTAATAAAGCAAGCATGATAAGTGTTATTATGTGGCTAGACTGGCATTTTCGTTTCAGCCAATCTAGCTATTTCTTACTTTGACATGGCATTTTTACTGAGCATTTATGATAAAGCAAGACTGATATGTGTTATTACTGGGCATATGTGGCCCATGGGGATGAGGAGGAGGATCAATGTTCACAGGCTGGGTAGGACCAATGACACAGTGATGTCACTGGGACCCTACCCACATTCAGGAACTTGGGAAAGGGAAATGAAACCTTGGTTTGGTTTTGATTCCTGTTCAGAAGTTCCTTCACATGGGTGGGGTCCCACAGATTACATGAACACACTACGAAACACGAGGAGCAGGAGCATCTTCCAGAAGGAAGGAAGCAGGCAGCCATGGCCTGAGACACTAGGTAAGTACTTATTTTATTTATTTTGATGGCATTTCTAATTAGTCCGACTCAGCCTCACCGGCTAATTAACAAAGGTCTGCCTTTTTTTTTTTTTTTTTGCTTGATTTAATTGTATAAAACAATTTTTACAAGGTTTTGAATCCTTGAAGTCAAAAGATGAAAAGAAGAGAAGAAAAAAGAGAAAGACATTGATGATAAAAGGATCTCACAGTCAGAAGAGAAGACAGAAAACAGCAGACAAAGAGGATAAGGAGAGAAATAAGGGCGGGGAGGACTGCAAAAGTCATGGTGTTTCCCTCTGATCTCCCACAATTGTAATAGAGAGAAGATTTTCGAGCCATGATTTCCATTTGCTTTCCCTTCCTTATTGAGTTATTAGGCCAATAGCACGGAAAAAGCCCACCACTGCTATGACCCAGGACGTCTTTTCTCCGCTGATTAGGCGACACCACCATTCCTCTTCATCGTAGAACTGCAGATTTCTGAATAGAGGACCGAGGTGTAGTGTGCGTGCTGTCAGCACGGCCGGGCAGTTCATTAACAGGTGCTTAATAGTTTCCACCTCGTCCCCAATTTCGCAGAATCTGCACCCTTTTTCTACCGACTTGTTCCTTCTTAACAGAACTTCCTTTGTATGAATAATATTCAATCGAATTCTCAGGAAGGACTCTCGTATTTTTTTGTCAGGACATTTCGACAAGTACTGTTTAGTAGAATTAACTTTCTGCCAAATTGAGGGTAGGTCGGATATCAATTTCGAGGTCGATGCCTTCTCCAATGTGTCAATCCAATCTTGCTCCTTAATGCGCACTTTCACCTTTACTGGATTGTTAATGAGTTCGTCACTAGAGCTGCTTGCCCAATCTAGGAGGGTTGTCATTCTCAGTGACCAGTCCGACAGCATTTTGCACGACCCTGTTATTATTTCTTGACGTATTTCCTTTAGTATCAACGGCGGAGAGGGTAGTAGCATTTTTCGATAAAGCATGATTTCATTTCGAGCCACAATGGAGCTCAGCGATTGAAGTGACAACTCTCTCCTTATTAATACAATTGGGAGCGACTGCGGCAGATTGAGCAGGTGTTTCCAAAAGAGTCCCTCCACTTTTTCCCAAAAGTTCGATGGTAAATTGGGTAGGGCTTCAACTCCATACGTCAAAGTGGGGACTACCTTCGCTCTGTAGAAGGTCAGGACTGGCACTAATGTGAAACGGCCGTATTTGGTCGCTACTGCTCTTGCCTGGGTTACAAGAAGGCGAGTTTTAGTCAGTATGTTATCTTGCATTGGGACTTCTTTTGAGCTTTTGTTTAAGATAATCCCAAGGTACTTGAAGTTAGTCACTTTTTCCAGCTGTTGGTTGTCCACTGCCCAGACGAATTTCTCCGCATCACGAGACGATTTTCCAAACGTCATTATTTTGGTTTTATCGAAATTCATCTGGAGATGGTTTTCTTTGAGATAGGCATTAAGATTGTTGATCTGTCTCTGGAGGCCTATAGGTGTAAGGTCCATGAGAATAATATCATCTGCATACAGCAGGCGCGCTATTTTGCTTGTTCCCAATGTCGGGGGAAAGCTTCGTACTCTCTCCTCGTATTCCTTGTAATCCGCTATGTAGGCGTTATACAAGGCCGGAGCCAGAGGGCAGCCTTGCTTAACGCCTCTCTCTGTCTTGATCTCGGAGGAGAGACGGCCCAGATTGTTTAACCGTACACACATTGAGGTTTCTGACTACAGGGCCTTTATTGGATCCAGAATCTCAGATGGGCAAGCATGATGATATAATTTCTCCCAGAGTAGTCCTCGATCCACACGGTCGAAGGCCTGGACCAAATCAATAAAAGCCATATATATCTTAGGCCGTCCCTCTGAAACCTTGGCTTTCAGTGTGCTCAAAGCCAATATGTTTACCGTCGTGCCAATGTTTTTCACAAATCCTCCCTGTAAAGGATCAAGGAGGGCTGATGTAAGTATCCAAGATTGAAAATTGTCCAACAATAGAGCTCCAAAAACTTTGCCTATGGAGTCTAGCAGCGCTATTGGGCGATAGTTCGAGGGAGTGTCTTTAGAGCCCTTTTTAAAAATAGGTACCACTAAAGCTTTCTTCCATGATAGTGGGATCTCAGAGTGCTTGAAACATGCCATGAAGACCTCTTTAATGAAGATTGACCATGCTTTCAGATTTTTTTTCAGATCATAGTTCGTGATGCCATCCGGGCCGGCAGCTCTGGTGCTATTAAGTTTTTTAATTTTCCACTCAATCGTCTCGATATCTGTCGGGACCGCCCAAACGATCTTTTTTGTCTGCTGAACTGGAATAGGTAGGTTTTTAGATGATGATGGTCTGCCTCTATAATTAGCCTGCTAGGCAGTGGTTGAGTGAAAAACTAATTTAAAAAAGGCATTGCCATTTTGCATGCCTATTCTAATTATCCTGCACCGAAAAGCGTGGACTAAAGCAGAGGACAATGACACAGGACTGCCTTCATTATTAAGATGTAAGGAAGCAAAGAGGAGACAGCATGAAGGGCTTGAAACTTTCTGTGACGCAGGACCAGAGCCTTCACAACACTCTGTGTGCTTCACAGAATGTTTTCCTCTGACTCCGCTGCACGCTGCCAATTGGATGCTAGGAAGTGCCTGGTGGGAGCAGAGTATGCAGAAGGACTAGCAGCAGTCTTCACGTATCCATTCATTGATGGGGCTATGCCAAGCTGGCTGTGCCGATGTGCTTTCCCATTGTTGGAGGCACGCAGCACGACTAGGCAGGCACATAGGAACACAGCGGGAACCTGTATAAATTTGGGATGGCAGGTGTACATTCTTTGCTAAGTGCCTCGAGAAAGACGGTTTCCACTTGCAGCTCCTCTTAATTTAAAGGCACCCTATTCCTCATGATAGGTCGTCGCCCGTGAGCCAATCCATGAGACCAGCTGCACCTGGGATGTCATTTCATGTGCCACCCCTTTACTTTTTGCTGGCTTTGACCCGTCCTTTGTTCCAGCCTGCCTCCTCCCCTGCAGGAAGCGGCCCGCATCTACAGACCATGGGCCTAGGCTAATATTAAACATTTGACCGCCTTAGCGGCCACCTTCGGAGAGGCCCTGCATCCAATGCCCGATACGCAAAATGGAGCCATGAGTTTTTCCCTGACCTTAGGTGAAAGAAATCCAGAACAGCTGGAATTTAAACCACAACCATCAATTTGTAAATCATATATATATTGATCAAAAAGTAAATTATCAATTGGCCACCAGGGGGGAGGACAGATGAGCACTGCCTCCGTGTGAGCTCTGCCGTCATGGTCCCTGAAGCGGTTTGAGCCCCCACTTCTGGACCCCCCCATCGGCAAAACGTGGTGTCAGGCTGCAAGAGGGTGCCCCTCCCCCGCAGGAAGAAACCCAGCGAAAAACTGCAAGGATTTTGCTAAGTAACGACCAAATGAAAATGCTGGTTTTCCACGTTGTGGCCTCACCGAAGTGAGAAGTGAATCTTATCTACATTCACCCGGTTGAGACACCTACGGATCAAGTAGCGGAAACGAAGAACCTCTCTGAAGCACAGTGACCTGCCCAGTCCTGCAGCTGTCCCGCGCTCCCTCTGAAGGATATGCAATGAAGCTGATAACCCATGCATCCGTCCATTTTGGACCCATTATTCAGCAAAACTCACACCCCTTTTTTCCCCCCAGAAAAGTGTTACATGAGCCTTGCTTGGTTTTTTGGCATAAAAAGGCCGCAGATTTATTCTCCACAGGTCATAAAACACACTGCACACATTAGTGGAGATACTTTGTAAGATGCGGCGACTGCTCCGTGTCCGAAAAACCTGCTTCCCCCTTGCTTTCCAAAAGTCCTCATAGGCCCAACTCTCCCAGCCCTTTTGCCTGAGCCTCGCCTGCCCCTGCAGGTAACCTTGGGCGGGGAGAGTGCCGTTTCTTTGGGGGAAGCTGAGCCCTTGTTGTTCCCCCCCAGACACCCCTGCCGTGTTAGGCTCCCAAGGGGCGCTGGGTCTGGAAAGGGCGAAGACCCTTCCCGCTTTCTCCTGGCTCTTCCGGAGTCTGTCTCTTGTGTTTGGTTGCCCAAACACCGCCACACCGCCTGTCGTCCTGCGACGTCGACGATCAGGCCTCCTGCTTGTTCTTGTTTGTAGGGTGGGTGGGTGGAAAACAAGTTCCTCGGTGGCAAGCGGGTCCCACTGCCAGGGGTGAATGAGTTCTGCAGAGGGGACCCGCCTGCTTTAAAGGGGGTAACTCCTCCCTTTTCCATTGTCCCGCTTCACAGGCTTTCTCTTCCTTTTGCCGCGCTCCACCCTTCGCGGGCTTTCCTTGCCTTTTGCCGCGCTCTGCCTCCCCCCCTCTGAGGAGAGAGGGGGAGGGCGCTTTTGGAGGAGGACACCTCACGGGTTATCGGGGGTGCCTCCTCCATTTTGGGTTTCCTCGTCGACAGCTGGCATAACCCGTGCATCCGTCCATTTTGGACCCATTATTCAGCAATACTCACACCCCTTTTTTCCCCCCAGAAAAGTGTTACATGAGCCTTGCTTGGTTTTTTGGCATAAAAAGGCCGCAGATTTATTCTCCACAGGTCATAAAACACACTGCACACATTAGTGGAGATACTTTGTAAGATGCGGCGACTGCTCCGTGTCCGAAAAACCTGCTTCCCCCTTGCTTTCCAAAAGTCCTCATAGGCCCAACTCTCCCAGCCCTTTTGCCTGAGCCTCGCCTGCCCCTGCAGGTAACCTTGGGCGGGGAGAGTGCCATTTCTTTGGGGGAAGCTGAGCCCTTGTTGTTCCCCCCCAGACGCCCCTGCCGTGTTAGGCTCCCAAGGGGCGCTGGGTCTGGAAAGGGCGAAGACCCTTCCCGCTTTCTCCTGGCTCTTCCGGAGTCTGTCTCTTGTGTTTGGTTGCCCAAACACCGCCACGCCACCAGTGGGTTACGCCCGCTGTGGCTCCCCCCTGCCTCCTTGCTTACAAGTCTGATAAATGCGAGCAAATGTTCCAGAAAAACAAATCCAACCCCTGTGGGGACAAATGCACCCCGTCCCTCAGGAAATACTCGGGAGATTTTAAATTGATTAAGCCGTGCCTGATCTGGCCAAAGCCCCTGCCCTTACATAATCTGGCCATAGCGCCGTTCAGCTTTCTTCTGGACCTCTCAACGGCTGCGTGATTGTCCGCCCCCCGCCATACCTGCCTCGGGATTAACTCGGACCAGATGATTTCCGTGTACCCCAGTTGACCTGCCAGCTCCTGTAAGGAGGCCATCATCGCCCGCATCAGAGCCCCTCTCCCTAAGCTCGTCAAATCGTTCCCCCCCAGGTGTATGATCAACAGATCCGGTCTCTGCTGCTTCGCCAGCAGCCTGTGCACCTGCCCCTGCAGCTGAGCCCACCTCATGCCCGGTTTCCCGTGCCACTCCATTCGAAACCTGCCGTCCGTCATTTCCTCGTGTTCAGCCGACCAGCATGCCCCTGCCCTTGACACAAATGAGTGCCCTATCACCCAGATCGTCCGTTTCTCTCTCGGGGCTGCCGCTGGGAGGGAGAGAAGGTGGCACGTTAAGTTAAATTTTTTCAGGCCTGATATATCTCTTAAAACACCCCGACTTCCATCTGCCAATCTGTTTGATCCTCCCTTTGCTCATACCCATTACCGCGGCAGAAGTGGCTGCTCCAATCCTGAATGAGTGTGTTCCGAAGACACCCTTGGTCTCCCCAATCCCTTCCAGAGCCATTTCCATTACCCGTCTGAAGTGAAAGCGGCTTAATGCCAACCCCTCGTGATGGATGAGCAGCGGTGCCTCTTCTCTTCAGGGAGGCCTCACTTTTAGGAACTCTGCCATCGCCCTGACTGGGCAAATCGGGTCGCCCGCGATGGCTTGGAGGGTTACTGTGCACTCTCTGCCTCCTTGATCTGTTTTAGACCATCTCACCCATACTGACAGCTGCATCCCTGTGACCTGGACATCCTTTACCCTCACAAACCCGACCCCTTTTGCCTCTTTGTTTTCGGGTACTAATTCACTAATTCTGAAGGCCCCAAAAAACGCCAGTGTGAATGCTGCTTTAAAAAGGGCCACCTCGAACCCTCCCCGGCACACCTCCTGCAAATGTGCCACGATCCTTTGGAGTTTGGCCACGTCTATGGGCCTCCTATCATCAACCTTATATGCTCCTTGTTTCGCCCACCCCTTCATGGCCGTGACAATGTAGTGATCCTTGGTGGGATCCCTTTCCCCCTCGAGTTTGCAGTGGTGGGCGATGGCTGCCAGGTGGTAAGCCATCCATGACCTGGACTTCCCTTCGCGCCAACGCCACCCCAAGAAGGCCCTTACTGGTTGCTCCCCTTCGATGCCAGGCAACACTTCCTGCTTGAATTGCAAATAGCGTTCCCAGCATGCCTTGTATCTGCTCGTGGTACCCGGGGCGAGCACCGTTTGGATCAGTGCGCTCAGATTGCCCCAATCATGCCCCACCACTGTGCCTTGAATGTGGCCATCGTCTTGTCTGCTCCTGGGCATTTCCTTCGAAATTTTTCCAACTGCAAACGAGAGAGAGCATCAGCCGCTGTGTTCTGTACCCCTGGAATGTGCCTAGCTTGCACTTCAATGTTGAGTTGCAGCATGCATTTATAGAGCCCCCTTAACAACCGTAGTACCCTGGAGTTGCTAGCGGTACCCTGATTAATGACCTGGACTACTGCCAAGTTGTCAGACCATAGCACGACTCTGCTGTCTTTCAGTTGTTCCCCCCATAATCTGAATGCAACTACAATGGGAAAGAGTTCTAACAGCGTGATGTCTTTGGTGACCCCTGCCCGGTGCCATTCCTCTGGCCAGGCCATGCCGCACCATTCGGTGCCCAGGATTGCCCCGAATCCCAGAGCCCCGGATGAATCTGTGAATAGCCTGAACCTGTCGTCCTTTTCCCTCTCCCGTCTCCATATTCGAACCCCATTGAAATGATCCAGAAACTTGTCCCACATGTCAAGGTCTTCTTGAACCTCCAACCCCAACCGTACGTGTTGATTAGCATGTTGTAACCCCACTGTTTTGAGTTCAATCATCCTTGCAAACACTCTGCCTACTGGGATAACCTTTCCTGCAAAGTTGAGGTTGCCGGCCAAAACCTGGAGTTCCTTCAGAGTAGCCTTCTTCTTCCCTTTTAGCCCATGGATGATTACCTTCAGTTTGAGCACCTTCTCCGGAGGGAGCCTGCACTCCCCCTTTAAAGTATCAATTTCGATTCCCAGGAATGTTAGACAAGTCACTGGTCCCACTGTCTTGTCCCCTGCTAACGGGACCCCCATCACCTTTGTCAATCTCTGGAATGTGCCCATGAGAGCCCTACACTCATCTGACCCCTTCTTCCCCACAAACAGGAAATCATCCAGGTAATGTACCACTACCCTTTCTTGCACTCGTGCTTGACCGTGAATTCTAGAAAGCTGCTAAATGCCTCAAAATACGCACAAGAAATGGCACAACCCATCGGCAGACATCTATCAA
This sequence comes from Ambystoma mexicanum, assembly GCF_040938575.1. NCBI lineage: Eukaryota > Metazoa > Chordata > Amphibia > Caudata > Ambystomatidae > Ambystoma > Ambystoma mexicanum. The sequence continues at coordinate 490,108,741 of NC_090922.1, read as the reverse complement.
CATAGTACTTGTCTTGAACCTTGAACCCAAACAAACGTTGACTGTCTTTGTGGATTGGTAGTAACCGGAATGCAGACTCAATATCTGCCTTCCCCAAGACGGCTCCTTTCCCGGCCTTCCTTATTACATCTACTGCATCTTCAAAGGAGGAATACTGTACTTTGCACAGCTCCCCCTCGATCCCATCATTGACTGAGTCTCCCTCGGGGAAAGAGAGGTGGTGAATCAGCCGGTACTGTCCTTCCTCCTTTTTAGGCACCAGCCCTAACGGGGATACTACTAGGTCCTTCAGCGGGGGTTTAAGGAAAGGGCCTGCCACTCTCCCCAACCTGATTTCTTTGGCGACTTTGGCTGCCACCACCTCCAGCATTGCTAATGCTGACCTGAGGTTTACCGCCTCCACTCCTTTCTTCACTCCTGCACATGGTATCTTAAAGCCCCACCTGAATCCTTCCCATAAAAGTCTGGCATCTTCGCTGTTATGATTCATATTCAACCAAGGAGTCATCGCTTGCAGTTTGACCGGAGTCGGCAGCCCCTCTTTAGTGGTATTATTACACAAATGCAGTATTGGCCTGGACATACTGTTACACCCATCAATCCCTCTTAACTTTCTCATTCGGTTTGGGGCTGTTCTTACGCTTCCCCTCGCTGGTTGAGGAGTTGTGTTCCTTGGCCCTCCCCCCTCGGGGGTGTTTGAATCTGCATGTTTTCCCAAAGGGGCAGCCTTCCTCAGAATTGACCCTCCAGCATTCCGCTTGCTCCCCCTGGTAGCTGGTTCTACTGTTCCAGGAGGAGTGCCCGCGAAAGGACGCCCTCCCCCGTTTGGTGTTTCCACCCCTACCCTTCCAAACTTGGGGTTTCTCCCCCGGGGATTTCTCACCCCCCGCCCCAGGCTGGATCATCTTGTCTAAAAAACCGCCCACATCCATTTCGTCCCAAGACAAAGCTGGCCACACTTGCATTTTTAGACGAAACGCTCGGTCATATTGCAACCATCCATCCCCCCCATGCTTCAAATACAGGTCATGGATATACTGTTCATATGCCAACATTGATGACGCATCTTGTGGATACTTTTCAATCATAATTGATGTGTACACCTTAAAAGATTTCAGCCAATTGTGAATGGATGCCTCTGTTTTTGGTTGCTCCTTATCCCTCTTCTCTTTCTCCTTTTCTGATAGTTCTGTCAACCCGTTACCCAGAGGTTCCATCCCTACAAAATCCAGAATATCAATAAATTCTTTTCTCCACACCCTCTCTTTTACCGTCAATGGAATATGCCATGACAAGGAGTTCACTGCCACCCTTACCGGACCAAACCCTGGCATTGTCCTCCCATACTGTGTCATCATGGGCCCCCACATCCCTTCCAGACCTCCATTACTGCTAGGCCCCGGGGTTGTGCCTGCCCCTGCCACCCCTTGGCCCCACCAGGCTGGTGCTTGACTGGCTCCTGCCACGGGCCCTCCCCCCTGCGGTGTTCCTGCCACCGTAGGGCCTGGCCCCCACCCAGCTGGTGCTTGTGCCACCCCTGTCCTTGGCCCTTCCCCTTGCGCTGCAGCTAGGCTGTGCCCCCCCAAGGGGCTAGGACTGCTCCCCGCCGTAGATTGTGCACCCTGAGGCCCCTGCCCCTGGCCATTCTCGCCTAAGGCATTCCCATTGTGCATAGCCGTCGGCCCGTACCCCTGTTGTGTCACCCCACTTGCAAACGGGGAGTTCACCCAGGCCCCCGACCACTGGTTCGCCCCCCATGGTTCCCGGCTCACCCCCCCTGACCACCCATTAACACTCTGATTCCCTGCCTGGAATCCCCTTGCCCCCAGGCCCCCTGGTCCCCAAGCCCCCATTGGCTGCTGCCCCATTGCCGTGCCGGCGCTCAATTGATTAAATGCATTCACATTCCCGCTTAGTACCTGCCCCGCACCCCCGCTACCCCAAGCCTGCATACATTGTATTAGCATACCTTTAACCGCCTCCAGGGATGCTGGCCCTTCCTCCCTTGCAGCCACCGGTACGGTCACAAGCGTGCTGGGTGGACCTGTTTCCCTTGGTGGCGCCACAGGTGCAGGTGCCGGACTGGCTGCAACCTCCTGTGCCCGTCCCTTGTTCTTTGCCCCCACGGTCTTGGGCTTCCTTGTCGCCTGCTCCTTGCTCGCCTTGGCTCGCTGTGTTTGAATCCTCCTCCTCTTTCCTGCTGGCTCTTCTTCTTCCTCGACTTGTTCTTCTTCTCCCAGCTCCTGTATTTCGTCATTGTCTGGGAAAAGCACTGGGGAGCTAGGCCCCTGGCTTGTGCCTTCCCCTTCCTGTTGGTCCGCCAAGACCTTTAACCATTTGGGCCCATGTTTTGCTGCGGCCTGTTTGGCCATGTTCAAAAATGCAGCAAGGTCCATTCCTTTTGCTGACGTTCCCCTTTCTCTGTTGGCCCGCAACCTTGCTTGCTTGAGCCGCCGTGCCCATCCCGACGAGTTGCGGCCTGCTGATCGTCCTTGGTTCCCGGCCACGTGGGGTGCGCCGTTGTTTTGTGGCCTGGCGTATGTCCCCTGCCTTGCCGTGGGCGGGCCCGCTCGCTCACTGAGCCGTGGCCTCTCAGTGGTTCCGACCTGCCTACCACTGTACTGGCCCTCCCTGAGCAGCCGTGCGCTCCTTTGCGAGCGGCCACGGCCTCCTTCGCTGCTTCCCCGCCGCTCGCTCCCTCTTCCTACTTCCGGGCCCGCTCGTTCGTCGAGCTGTGGCTTCCTTGTGGAGAGCACCGACCTTCGTTCCCTTTTGCCCGTCCGCCTCCTGGTTCTTCCCTGTACCGGCGTGTACTCCTTTCGCGAGTAGCTGCGGCCTCCTTCGCTGCTCCTCCGCCGATCGCTTGCCTGGCTCCTCCCTCAGCTGCAGTTTTCCCGTTGCTGGGTTCTCCCTCTGCGTTGCCGCCGCTGACCGCTGGCTTCCTCTTCCCGGTGCTTCCGCTGCTGGGCTGCCGCCGCTCTTCCCGGCTTTCTCCCCGTAACGACTAGCCCGGCGAGGGCTGCTTCTGCTGCTGGGCTGCCGTCGCTGGCTTCGTCCTCCCGCCGACGTCCTTTGCAATCACACGAACGAAGCCCTGGAAACGAAAACAAGTTCCTCGGTGGCAAGCGGGTCCCACTGCAAGGGGTGAATGAGTTCTGCAGAGGGGACCCGTCTGCTTTAAAGGGGGCAACTCCTCCCTTTTCCATTGTCCCGCTTCGCGGGCTTTCTCTTCCTTTTGCCGCGCTCCACCCTTCGCGGGCTTTCCTTGCCTTTTGCCGCGCTCTGCCTCCCCCCCTCTGAGGAGAGAGGGGGAGGGCGCTTTTGGAGGAGGACACCGCACGGGTTATCGGGGGTGCCTCCTCCGTTTTGGGTTTCCTCGTCGACACCTGGCATAGATGGTGAAATAGGTATGCGGCGAATGCTTCGAGGCAGCATAGACGAGCCCGACTGACACACTTGGACGCTGCATCTTTTCGCCTCCTACGTGTGGATCACCCCAAACTTTCCGTGGCAGAGTCTGGCCTGCTCTGAGTGGCCAAGGGCCATCGTAACGCACCACGCAAGACTACCAGAGCGACAGCCGACACAGAAGAACCGCCACATCGATCCCCGAGCGCAAGGAGAGACCTTCCCCCAATCACAGGTTCCTGCGGTGATGTCAGAGAAACATCCCGTGAACCCGGCCGACCTTTGTGGTCCCACATAGCTATGACAGGCCTGAATAGTGCTCAACTGAAGAGCCGGAGCACGGGGAGCAGTGCGCCTACCGACTGGGGGACACTAAGTATATCCGACGATACAAGAACCACATCACAGAGCCAGAGATGCGAACAGTGGCATATACAGTAAGTGTTGTTCACCAACCCCAGGGAGAAATACTAGTGAGTCCAGGCTCAACATGGATACACTGGGACCGCAAGGACCTTAGACTTGCCAGGTGTAATACACTACGAGCGTCCTGGTCACCGGATCTTATAAATAGAAACTGCAATTTTTTTTCTCTTTTTGAACACATAGTTTAAACTTGCCACAGAATTTTATGTGCTAACTATCACATGAGTGTCCAAACGAAGCAAACATTATGTCCCTGTGTTCATTCTGAAGCTGAAGAGAACCTTGGAAGTTCTTACTGCATGTGGCTAAGACCCCGGCAAGCAGTATAGGCCTCCACACGCGCGGACCTCTGGTCCATTACGTCAAAGAAAGAGAAGTGGAAAATGAGAAATGGTAATCCCTGCTCCTCATAGGCAAATGACAACGAATTTATAATCTGCTGGACCTGGACTCTATTCCGTCCTCGTGAGCAAACAAAGACCCCTTATCAAGTGAATTCCAGCACCACATTGTGGACTGTGCCCTGGTCAACCAGGAGATTCTCACGGAGCACAAACGTGGATAAGAGGCGGAACTCTGCTGCATCGCACTACGCCCCATTGAAGAACCTATATAGGCCACTCAACTCCCCTTTCTGAGGGGACAGCTACATACCTGAGTGGTGTACTTCTCAGACCCATTATTCCTGGAATCATTCTGGACACACCCGTCCTCCTTCGCCTTCAACATTGACGACGTGACCAGCTAGCCTGAAATCATCTCGCAGGTGGTGTAACATGATCCTTCTTAGATAGTGTCTATACAACAGGTTATACCCTATATTTCTGTTTTTTAGGGGTTCGTGATGTATTAGGGTACTGGTTCCTTAAGCACAAAGGAGAGAACCACAAACTTTCTCCTGCTCATGCATTTTTCACTGACAATTAATGATCGGGACCGAGTGCACACCTTGAAGTCATAAAATATATCAACTCTTAATATAACAAACCATACTATTTTTGTGACAGATCATCATATTTTATTATTGACTCATCTTGAGTCTCTGTTTTTTTGTTTTTGTATTAAAAACACATAAAGCACATAAAACATGGCACCAGCAACTTTTCACATTAGGCATCTTTTCATATACACACAATGTATTCTGGGTTTGGACAAAAAACACAGTGCTATCACATACAATCCATCAAGGAACACAAGTTAAACACAAATATAGACAATATTTTCATCATGTGGAAAGAGAGCCCTACGGAACAGGAAAACTTCAAAAGTTGGTTGAACACGCAGGACGTGTACCTTAAATTCACGATGACATCAGACATCAAGGAGCTGCCTTTTCTGGATCTGATGATTCAGAAAAAACTAGAGACGACTTTATATCGAAAACCCACCGATAAAAACACTCTGTTGCATTATGGCAGTTATCATCCTACAAATGTAAAAACAAATCTCCTGTATGGACAATTCCTTCGCATCAGAAGGAACTGCAGTAAGAATGACCAGTATGAGAAACATGCGACTGACTTGGTCGAGCATTATAACAACGAGGGTATCCACGTAAATGTATTAGAAATGCCAAGAAGAGGGCAAGAAATACACCTCGAGAAATATGTCTAACAAAAAGGTAAAGACCAAAGAGGAGAAAATCACATGTGTCACCACATATAGTACGGTAAGCAATGCAATAAAGAAAACCATTCTCAAACTTTGGCCTCTTATTACCTCTGTTGTATAGACGTTAATGACAACCGACGGTTGTTAGGTTTGGTCTTTTTATAAGACCTGAATAGGTGAATGGAACAGAGACACATGAATAATAGTGTCAAAATCCTTATAAATTAAAAAGTTGGTGGCCGTATAGAAGGGATCCTCCGTTCTTAAGCCATTGAATAATTTATCTCATACCTGATATCTGATTCTGATACCCAAGCATTGAGCTGGGTTTTTGATCTACCTCCACCATTCGAGTAAATAAACACAACATTGGCTTTTTCATCTGCCTTCTGTGGTAAAAACATCGAAAAACCATGGATAGTAGGAACATTATCTCCTTTGCGGAAGAACATTTCCAACGCTTGATGAATATACCATCCATTTTGCAGAATGACCCAGCTACGGAAGCCACACCTTCAAGCGAAAGTCATGCAGAGGCAATTATTCAAAAGAACTTCACAGCAAACTAATGTTGGAATACCTGAAGGCTGGGCTGATACCTGAAAGCCTCCAAGTACGTAACATTCCAAGAGTGTTTATTGACAACACAAAATTCAAGGCTAATTTCAGTGGAGTGGGAAATAGATGCAGCAGAGACAGGATCATCCTAATGATAGAAACAGCAGAAGAGGAGACGAAAAAACAAAATGAAGAATTGGAAACAATGGAAAAGAAACTGGTAGAAGACTTGATCACAAAAGATGTGAAACTATTATTGGAAAAAATGAATGAAGAAACACAAACATTTCACCAATTTAATCTGGATAAAAAAATATGTAAACTTAAAAAAGATATAGAGATATACAAAGAAGAACGTACGTATCCATATCTTAAGCCAGATTTCTATCAAGACCAAAATAAAAACCACCCTCAAAGACCATAAAATAGATGTGGTGGACAAAATAAATATTTTGTGACTTTCTCTGACACATCCAATACTTCAAGCCGAAGTGACTATGAACAAGGACGCAATGCTGTCCCTTCGATATCGGGTGCCTAAAACGCACCCCCGCAAAGTATTTTTCAAGGACGAGGGTGGCGACGCGGAGGAGTGAGACTCCCAAGACAAGCAGCAGAATACGGAATTCGCACCAGACAATGGAGCGACCGTCGCAACAAGACATGGTAGCTCCAATTTTCAACTTGACCACACATGTTTTGACAACAACTGAAGAACAAGTTTTAACAAGAGGTCTAAGTTATGTACCTATGAAGGCCGCAGATGATTTAGAAACAGAGACGGAATTAAGACGTTTTTTCAGAACCATCAGATTGCGATATTTTTTTCAAAATCATGAAGAAACAAGTGGAAATAAAGACAAAACGGAAAGTGTGACTAACCCTAAACCTCCATCTACTTTTACTCCCCCTCTGTTGACCTTCAGCCCAGAGATACAAGCATTTGAGAACAAGGTACTCCATGAGGTGAAGAAACACAAGAAAACCAAAAATCACACCAGAGACAATCTGACAATAGATGAACGAAATGCTATTAAACATCTAGATAGCAATGAGAACTTCCTCATAAAACCTAGTGATAAGGGAGGGGGCATTGTCCTATTGGGTAAAGAAGAATATTTGAATGAAGCACTGAAATTGTTAAACAACTGTGAACACCATAAAGCCCTAAATCTGGATCCAACAAAAAGGCTTCAAGAGGAGTTTAGAAGTTTAACCACTTTTTGCAGCCGAAGAAGGCTGGATCAACGAGAATGGGAAAAATGTTCTCAACAAATCTCACCCGACAACTGCAGATTTCTATATATTGCCTAAAGTCCATAAGAACCATCAAATGCCACCCGGCAGACCCATTGTATCAGCGATTGGATCAATTTTAGAACCTCTGTCACAGTATGCTGACATTTTTCTGAGATCTTTTGTGAAGAAAATGACATCATACATAGGTGATACAATGGAGATGATTAAAGTGGTTGATAGCTTGGAGACAGAATGTGATAACATTCTTGTGAGCTTTGATGTGGAAGCCTTATATACCAGCATACCTCAGTCAGCAAGTATAGCCGTGCTGCAGGGATACCTAGATGAAAGAACTAATCCAACAACTAGGGTGCCGCCCCATTTATATTGGAATGCATCAGAATAGCTCTCACCGAGAATTTTTTCATTTTTAAAGAGACCTTATTCCAACAGGTACATGGTACAAGCATGCAGGCAACGTTTGCACCGGGCATTGTAAACTTATATATGTACAAATTCGAAAGAAAATATATCTACAATTAAACAAATCCATATAGGCAACATATAAGAAACTGGCACCGCTACATAGACAATATTTTTGTCATGTGGAAAGGGAGCCCTATGGAACTGGAAAATTTGGTTGAACACGCAGGACGTGTACCTTAAATTCACAATGACATCAGACAACAAGGAGCTGCATTTTCTGGATCTGATGATTCAGAAAAATCAGGAGGGCAAACTAGAGATGACTCTATATCAAAAACCCACCAATAAAAACACTCTGTTGCATTATGGCAGTTATCATCCTACAAATTTAAAAACAAATCTCCCGCATGGGCAATTCCTTCGCATCAGAAGGAACTGCAGTTAAGAATGACCAGTATGAGAAACATGCGACTGACTTGGTGGAGCGATTACAACAACGAGGGTATCCACGTAAATGCATTAGAAATGCCAAGAAGAGGGCAAACTTTGGCCTCTTATTACCACCCTGGATTTTCAACCTCAGAAACCAAGATTCGCTTTCAAGAAGATACGCAACTTAAAATGAATGTTAGTGCATACCTTCGAGGAGAAGAACACTAAAAATGACCAACCAAACTTATGGGGTCTTCCCCCAGTAGTAGGGCACTTTAAGTGTGGCCACTGTTTCGTGTGTAGTCTCACGGACAATCTGAAAGGGATTGATCTAAATAACATCAAGTGGACGTGCAAACAATTCCCTAATTGTAAAACGTCATAGGCCATATATGGAATTCGCTGCCCCTGTAATCTCCTCTACATTGGTAAAACTAAAAGACAAGTCCACCAGCGCATATACGAACATCGCTCATGCATTAAAAATAAAGTGGCGGATAAACCACTGGTAGAACACTTTCAAGCCAAAAAACACACTGAGGCTGACATAAAGTGATTTGTGATTCAAACAGTACCCACCAAACAACAGGGAGGCGACAGAGACCTTGCCGTAAGACGTCTGGAACAAAGATGTATCCATAAACTGGACAGTGTACATCATGGCCTAAACATAAGTGTCGAATGTAATCTATTTCTGTAAGAACCTTGCAATCATGCTCCATCGATCGACACAGAATGATGATGCAATATGTGGTGTTGATAATATACTACAACACGCTTTGAGATCATACCAATGATACATAAGGCGCTATATAAATGCCAATTAACATAATATAACATAGCACAATCCGGGAACAACTTGAGAATCACTAATGATCCCTGAACAGCTGGCACCTTTTCATACAATATGGGAAATACTTGATCAGCAATATGGCCCTGAGCCATGAACCTGTGCTGAAGGTCTTTAACAACATGCATGCCCGGATAGTCCTGGCTATATCTGTAACAGCAACAACAATACACAATAAAAAATAAGTGGGACAATAAAGCACAAAATGAGGGTACACACAGGGTAACCAAAAATCATAAACAGCAGTAAATGGGGTTCACATCACTTCTAAACTGTTCCTTATGTACGTGTGCAGACTGTATTGCTTTGTTTTAGATGACTGTATTGCATAAGGGAATGGTACAGCCTGCCTGCCTCCCTTTGCATGACAGCATGGTATTGTACCACTATACATGATTTTTTTGCAAAAGGGAATGTGTGTCTCACGGTGCACAACCAGTATGAGAGAATCGGGGTGCCTCCTTTCTCTCCCCTTTTTTCTCCCCTTTCTTTGGTGGGCCTAACAGGCGTTGCGGGTTGATTCAATGCTTTAATTCCCCGCTTCGCTGTACGCTTCTTTTGTCTTTGTCCTTTTGCCTCCTTTTTGCATCTTTTGCCTTTGGAGGTATTGGATACACAGGGAATTCGTTTTTCCCTTTTTTGCAACCCGGCTGATTTTTTCGAGTTAGTCCCTTTTTTGTGTCCTTTCTAGAACACACGTGATGGACTTTGTTGTAAGTTCAGAGCTCTGAACGCCTGCACGGCGGAATCAGTTGCTGCAGTAATCCAAAAAATATAGTCATCCAAGAAATAGGTATATTTAATAACTGTTTCTTACTTTAGTCATATGCCTGACGTGGCGCGCCGCTTTGGGACGCGATCAGCTGATGTGATCAGCTGACCCGTCCTCACAGCGTTCAGGCAGTAATTTAAACACCTTTTTTTGCCTCATTTTTCCTGATGCGTCTTAGCACATGGGATTTGATTGTGCTCGATACGAGACACGCTGGGTAACATATGGCAGCTTTATCTGCTGTGAGATGAGAGGATAAGTGAGTTTTGTACTACCCCTACCCCCCTCCCCTTTTTTGAGTTACAATAGGTACCGCAGCGTTTGGCTGCTTTGGCACTTTCTTACATCATTTTATACAGTGAGATTTTGCGGTGCACTTTTTGTGCAGTAATAATACAGACTGTGTTTTACAGTCGCTTTGCCATAGATGTATGGTATTACTCTGAACTATGATTATATGAATATAGACATGAAATGTTGTAACAAATTAAGTTGGAATATCAAGCACAGCATATCACAACCAGATTTATTTTCTGGTCCCTACTGGTTTGGATCTCTCTGAACCGTAAGTGCCATTTGGCCAAATAAAAACCTTTTTTTACTCAGCCCGGACTCTTTGAAAATTGAAATTTGATACACACACTCAAGCTTCAGACCAGGTATGTCAGGTTTTTTTGAGTTAACAGTGTTGTTTAGAATTCATTATTTTCCTGAATATTTAATCTCGTTCAGCCCAAGGCACTAGCAGGTCCTCCTGTGTTTTGTTGTCCTATAGGGCCGCTCGTCATGAAAGTTTGCGATTGACGTTGTAATTGAATTAGCCTGTCCCTGCTTGTCCATCACTAAAAGGTGAGTGGACTACGACTTAGGAATCACTACTTTGGCTCTACTATATGAGAGTTCTTTATCAAACCATAAGACCCCCTTTTTATTTGTTTTTATGTTTTAGAATAAAGAAGCACCACTGGGTTTGGAGGTTTTATTCCTCATTATATCATTGATACTCTGTCCTGATGAAGGCCCGGTTTGATTAAAGAGGAGACCAAGGTTTGGATGTCGTCTACCGCCACCATTTGGGCTGAACGTACTGTGATAGTACTGTGTTATTTGTCCAAACCCAGACTACATTGTGTCTATATAAAAAGATGCCTAATGTGAAAAATTGCTGGTGACATGTTTTATGTGCTTTATGTGTTTTTAATACAAAAAGAAAAAAACAGACACTCAAGATGAGTCAGTAATAAAATATGATGCTCTGTCACAAAAATAATATGGTTTGTTATATTAGGAGTTGATATATTTTATGACTTCAAGGTGTGCACTCGGTCCTGATCCTTAATTGTCAGTGAAAAATGCAGGAGTAGGAGGAAGTTTGTGGTTCTCTCTTTTGACCTTCTTAGATAGGGCAGCAAAAACAGTCAATAAGGGAGAACTACAGGTACTAAGCAGCCTACTCAATGATGCAGATGTTTTCCCATGCCACCATAGGAATCTGGTGAGAGCCACAACTCTGCCGAATGTGAATGACACCACATCTCAAGAAGGCTTCCAACAACCTGGTGATTGCAACATTCCTAAGCGCTCCCCCAAGGACCCACTCAGTCGGTGGCTGTGCCTCGACCTCACAGTATGAACGCTCTCCCTCTCACCGACTCAAATCACGGATCATATTTCTCATCGCTCCTAGTGACCCCCCGAGTTGTTGTAAGACCTCACAGTCTACCAGTTCCCGATGTGCAATCCCTACGGCGCGACGAGGGCGCGCTGAGATCTGTAGTCTCTCTCATCTCATTCAGTGGTCGTGGGGAAAATTAACCCTTTCTATTGCCCTCGAACCTCATACTTTATCGAGAAGTTTGGGCCCTCTTATTATAGAGGTGTGTGCCCTCTTCTCTACAAGTGGAAGGAAGACAGCAGATAGTCCCGTTCAGTGCCCTCGCACATTTCCATAAACATCACCCTTCTAAGTGCCTCGGGCCTAGTGCTTATGAACATTAAGGAAAAGCTTGCAGCTTATAAGTTTTCCCCGCATCCTACTCACAACGCTCCCCCTCGCGATGTTGCAATGGCATCTTCAGGACCGGAAGCAGCGGCGACCAAGGCAGATGTGGCTGACCTGTTGTCCGAAATGAAGAGTATGAGAGCTGATATAAGCAGGAAAATAGAGAAAATAACTCATAGGATCGACAAAATGGAGGCTTCAAGAAGTAGAGCACAACCAGACCTCCTTGTCCACACTGGAATCACAGATGGACGCTGGGATCACAGATATTGAAACTAGGAAATAGGAATTTCGCCTGAAAGTCGACGACCTGGAGAATCGTGAGCGATGCAATAATATACGCGTTTTTGGCATTCCAGAAAGAGAGGGGGAGACAGAGGCCGGTCTAAAAAGAACCTTGCACACACTGATGAAGCTTCTGTTCGAGGATAATTCCGTAGATGAGCCGAAGCTTGACCGAATCCATCCTGCCAGTGGCTCAGCGGGGGTCCCAAGAACCATGCTAGCTCCGTTTCACAACTATGCAGGCAAAGCACGAGTTCTTGACAAGGCCAGACGTGGCACGCAGATCTCCCTGGACACAGCAAGTGTATCTATTTACCAAGATCTCTCCTTTCTCACTCTAGCCATGAGGAGGAAGTGCCTCCCACTCACAAAATTCCTGAAAGAAAAAAGCAGTACGATACCGGTGGGGATACCCCTTCTCGCTGACATTTAAATGGGAGGGGAGCACGATAAAGCTGAAAACCAAAAAAGACATTGGCAGCTGCATAACAGACTTGTTCGTAGATCAGGTAGAAGAATTGGTCCCAGATGGAGGAAGGAATAGAGACAGACAGTGGAGGATCCAAGGACCAAGACGAAGAAAGATACCGGGTTCAAGGAAGTTTAGGAGGATGAACGCATCCCCAGACATGGAACATTGAACTCTTTGCTTCATACTGATGACGTTGCTGTAATGTCGGGCCGTGTTGACAATTCACTGACTTTTCCTGACTAAGGAACTCCTGCATCAAGGTTGGCCACAACCAAGCAACGGGTGATGAAGACAAGGATACCAGAAAGTAGGATTCATACGTAAGAATTTGCGGTACGAAAACGGGGGGGGTCACGGTGGGCTCATTCATATTAGTTGTGTTATGTTAAAGGACCAAAAGGGGTATGATCTTCGCTGGTGGTCCGAGACTGACTGGGTGAGGATAACCCAGATGGATCGGATGCCGCATAGGGACAGAGGGGGGGGAAGAGGTAGGGGAGGGATTGTTTAAGACAGGTAAATATATTGGAACATGCAGTGTCATAACATGAGTGATGAATGCTTACTGGTCAGGCCTGTGATCAAACAGTTTGATAGCAATTATGTCCCAGACAACTGACAGCTTAGCAGGCAAACCTGGATTCCTTAGGGCTGACACCTTGAATGGTAAGGGTCTTAATTCCCCCACTAAATGGTCATTAGTCTCTCAGGAATTCAGGAGGGCCAACTTCAATATATTCTTCCTTCAAGAGACTAGATACACACATGGGGAGGAACGTAGGGTTCTTTATGCCAAATTGGGACTTGAATACTGGGGATCAGGCCCCGTACGAAAGGCGGGTGTGGGTATCCTGATTAGAAAGGGGCTCAAATTTGAAGATATAAAGACTTGGTCAGATGTGGGAGGTAGAGCCATTGTTCTGGTAGGCAGATTGCCCAACACAACTCTTACTCTAGCATCCCTTTACGTGCCCAACTGGACAGTCCCGCTTTCTTCAGCACATGATCCCAAAGATTATGCTCGAGGCCGAGGGAGAGGTCATTTCTGGGGGTGGCTTTAATATGTAGGCTGACCCCGCACTTGATAGACAAGCTGGCAACGCAGAGTCAAATGAACCGCCTAATGATGGCCGGGCCGAGGTGACTAAATTGATGGATATATATGGATTACATCATATATGGCGCCAGTTACACCATCTCCACACGGGCTATACATTCTATTCGGCCCCACACTCCACATTCACGAGAATAGATTACATATATTTTACTGCTGGATTAAGTGACGCAGCTTCTGTATCAGAGATTTCCCCGATCTCTTGGCCGGACAACGATATGGTCACCACTGCTCTTAGCCTCCTTGACCTTCCGCATAAAAACTCGAGATGGCAGTGCAATGAGTCGCTGTGGAAGGACTCTGTTTTTCAAGAACAGTTAGTAAAAGAGATCACAGAGTACTTTGAGCGAAATGATACGGGGGAGGTATCCAAAAACAAGGTGTGGGAAGCTGGGAAGGTTACCTGGAGGGCCGTATTGATCAGAGAGGGAGCCGAAAAGAAGAGCGAGAGGGCCATGATATAAAATAAGCTCAGAAAAGAGATAGCACAATTGGATCTTCTGGCACAGTCCAGCGATGAGGGGAGAAGAGACAGAATAGCTGAGGATGTCCAAAAGAGGGAAGAACTTCGGCGATTGGAGGAAGGCCTAGTCATACGCAAGCTCCAATTTCTAAAGCAAGCCGTACAACTTATAGAGATTTATGGCTCATTATCAGGATTTAAAATCAACCGGTCTAAATCTATTCTCTTTCCCCTGCACAAACCTACTCCAGAATCATCCAGGGAACTCTCTCAGCTAGGTTTGACGATGGGAGGCCCAACGCTACATTACTTGCGGATCAATCTGACAAGAAATGTCAATGATATGTATGAGGCAAACTTCCCACAGCCCTGTCTTGGGAGGATAGCTTAGGGGAAACATGCTCACCTCGGAAACAAAACGACACAGAACAACACAGTTTAGAACCCCGGGTCCCCGCTTAGAAACCTCTGGGTATTAAGCGAGTTATAAATAACCTATTATATGATATCATATCCTCTCTGCGTTCCATGCAGACTTGGCAAAATGGTGCCGTCTCACAATCTCTTGGATGGGACGATTGAATGCCACTAAAATGGTAAGCCTCCCTCATTTCTTATACCCTTTCCAAGTCCTCCCCTTGAAGATTCCAGATGGGTTTTTCAGGGAGGTGAAAAGTGCCGTATTACACTTCCTGTGGGAGGGAAAGAAGCCGAGAATATCATATGATGTCCTCATACTCCCCAAAGAAAATGGTGGGGTGGGTCTCCCAGACCTCAAATTGTACTATCAAGCGGTCCAATTGTGGGTGTTAATCCCCCATTTAAGGGATAGTAAAGATCTACAGTGGGTCCAATTAGACAATAATAACCTAGCCCCAGCCAGGGTTTCAGAATGGTTATGGGTCCTGAGATCCAAACTTTTGCGAAGATTTCGAGAGGACCCCATACTCTGTACTATATGGAAAAGATGAAAGGGAGGGGCGGACACGGTAGGTGTCACAACGTGGTCATCCCCCCTAAGCCACTTATTGGCCCCAGGGATTCGTGAAGAGATTCCTGACCACCCGAGATATCAATCCTGGTTTGATGCAGGCCTGGAGAGGGTTGGATGGCTGTGGAAGGGAGGGGCATTCTTGACGGTCCTGGGAACTCGAGGAAGCGCTGCAACTGAGCCCGATCTCAGTCTTCCTATACTTACAGTTTAAAGGTGTACTATCAAGAGAATCCTGGCGAGTGAAAATACAATAGGAACTCACCCCGTTTGAAAAACTCCTCGATACGGTGGCTGTAACTAAGGGTTTGATAATGCACATGTACAGAGCACTGTTAGAAAAAGGCTCGAGATCAATCACGAAACTCAAACATAGATGGGAACATGACTTCGGTAGAGAACTCGACCAACACACATGGGCTAGGATATAAAAAACACCTTCACATCAGGTATCGATTACCGCACAATACAAATTACCCGCTATCAAATTACTCCATAGGTGGCAATACGATCCCCATAGACTATCCAAAATGTTTCAGACTATTAGTCCTACATGCTGGCGGGGATGTGGAAAGAGAGCCAATTATTGGCTCATGTGGTGGGAGTGTCCCAAGGTACGTGTCTACTGGAGTGAAGTCTTGGGCTGGATTAGGCAGATTGATGGAATCTCCAGAGAGGCAATGCCTCTTCTTGTATTGTTTGGTCTGGAAGAAGAAGATGACGAAGTGCTGAGAGTGGGCGGAATTGTGGCCCACTTACTACATCCAGCATGGGCCTGCCTGGTGATCAGGTGGAAAGCACAACATCCCCCCTCTAATAAAGAGTGGATTGGGGTGGCCACAAATATATGTATGATGGAAAGAATCACTGCTGCCCTCCATGAAAGATCGGCCCAACATGAAGTATTGTGGAATGACTTTGTAGACATGTATGCTCCTAACCCTGAAAGGAACCCTGCTTGAAAACGATAATGTTGTGGACAGAATCAGTAACATTCTATAGTAAAACCGCATCATGTTGGCCCAGGAATCCGAGGAATACCCTGCTAAAAATATTGAGACTCTGTGTTGTGCGAAACATGCCAAACATGCCTGAAGAGTGGCCCCACACGATGTGAATATGCATGCATCATAATGTGCTCTAAATGTAATGATGACCTGTCTAGGGGGCTGGGGGGAAGGAAGGGTGGAATACAAACTGTTTATGATGGTACAGTATCTCTGGAGAAAGAAGGGATTTAGTTTCGTTAAATGGTTCTAACTTGATATTAATACCAAAGGTATGTCATCTGTTTTTCTTGCATAAAACCAATAAAATCGAATTTGAAAAAAAAAGTAAATTATCACTCACAGATAAACATGGGTTATATAATATTCATATATTGCAGAACATGCTTAAAGAAATGGTTCGCCCAAAAATTTGTATTGCAAAAAAAGATGGGCAATAATAAAAAAAAATAGATTGGCACTTTTTTTTTTTAAGTCCCTATGTAAAATTTTGAGCAATTGAAGCTCAAAATTTACAAAAGCAAGCACATGGGGGCATCCATTTTGTGAAATGGATGCCCGCCTGTGCTCGCTTTTGCGGCACTAATGAAGGAAAAGCCAGCCAGCTGTAGTAAACAAAAGCTACCACTGGGTGACTTTTCCTTCATTGGTGCCGGGACTCGGAGGACGCAGACCAGAGACTACTGGCAGAAAAGCTGCAGCTGCATCTCGGTAAGTGCTATTTATTTTTTTCAAAAATAAGCACTAGCTGCGTTTTTTTTCTAAATTTTCCGGGCTGGAGGTGCTTATAGGCATCTGGCAGTTCAAATAGAATGACCAACATTTTGTGGGGTGTCAGAGCCCTAAATATGTTGTGGGTTGTTTTGGCAGCTGAAGACCTCTGCCCAGGCTCTCGTGGGTTTGTCCTTCGGGACGGGTGCAGCCCTACCCATGCTCAGCCATTCACATTCCTTTCTAGATTTGCAGGCCTGCAGGCTGATACAATTATATTTTATCTAGCAGGCCTGAAGGCCTCCTTGTTCAGCTCCCTTGCTGGAGAATGGGATGGGAAAGTGCTTCGGGATTCTTTGCCATGTAGTACTACTACATCCACTGCAGCTTTTGGCCCACTAGGCTTCACTTTAATATGGCCAGGCTTCAGTATTTCCTGCAACAATGACTGGGGCTGGCCATTATAATATTCTTTATTGTCTCTTCATGATTATATGCTACTAACACACACACATCCTATACCTGGGCTTACTTAAGATTCCATAAATTGCTACCCAGCTGTCCTACATGCTACCCCCTTACTTGACATGTATCACCCCCCTGCAGCTGCACGCATCCCTTACTGAATGCATTCAATATATCTTCGTCAACCTAAATCGCCTGGGGGGACATGGGAGCTAAACATGCATTCCAACATTCCCCCCTTTATTTAATCCTCCATTAACGAACCCCACTTCCTTCTGGGCACTGTACTCGTCAACCTTGTGTACCCATACCCTGCACACACGATGTACGTTTTCCCATGCTTGGGCATATTTCTTCAGGGTACACGTGAGATAAATACAGCCCTGTCACTTGTTAGGCTGATCCAATGTTCTACATAGTTTTTTGGATCTGGTGGGGGTGAAGTCAGAGTCCCTTGGGGGATCTATAGGCCTTTCAATCTTGACCATGTGAGGTTTATTTGGATCATCTGTTTGAGCATGCCTGTCTTTTGTATTAGGAGGTGCCATACTTGCGCCTATCGAGACCATCATCATAGCACTGTTTGGGAGTGTCTTTATACAGCACCAGAGTATCATTGGGCACATGCAGGACATCACCAGTAGGAGTACCATGATAGGGACCAATATCTTCACCACTGCTGCAAGCCATGTTGGTGCCCACGAGAACATCATATCAAACCGCTATTCAGCTTCAACTCCTGCTTCACTTTCTATGCCTATCTTTAGCTTGAGGAGGGCCCCAATGATGTGCAACAGGGACCTATTTTGTGCACTGTTTGGGGGATGGTATGTGCAGCATGACAGTCCTATCTTCTTGCACATGTACCCTTCCATAGTCGTTATCAAGTCTGGCACATATCGGTTCTGGAGGGTCATCAACCTGATCGCACGCGCATCTTGCTCTTGATTGCATTTAACCTTTGCTCTTTGTCATTTGCCAACTGGATAATTTCCCACCTGATAATCTAGAGCCACTTTGTGTTGGCTTTGGCATGGACCCCTGGTAGCATAAGGCACGTGAATAATACCTCTGTCTTAGTATACAGGCGATAATTGTCTGGAATCTCTTTCAACAGGTTGGAGGAATCTTTAGAAAGATAGTTTGATCACCTCTTCCGTCTTCTTAGTGAGCGCTTCTCTCTTCCTACTTGCGGGGGCTGGTATTAGGGTGGTTTCAACTGGGCTGTGATGAATTGTGATGCTATGGTTAAGTGTGCTTCTGGGACTGCAAGAATAGCTTAATGTAATGTTGCCAGAGAACACGTGTCTCTCCATGATGATGGGAGATGCATGTACGCTTGCTGGCCACACACCCAAAAGATGTCTATGAGGGTTGCTGTGCCCTTACTTAGATCAGGAATATACAGTGTCCTGTTGCATTTGCTGTTGGTTCCCACTGAAACAGTTCCATATCCTGGAAAACAGAACTCTTCTGCCACCTGCACCTTCTCCGGCATTCTTTTCTTTCAATCCACGTCAATTTCAGGATGCATGTGTCCCATATGATAAGACAGTACTTGTTTACATTCCATATAACTTCTACAGCGAACCCTGCCAATCCCCCTACCATGCATTTCACTACTGCTTCTTGCACCTGTTTGAGTTGAACAGCACACCATCAATTTTTAGCAGTGAGCGCAGCTTACATTGTGGGTCTTTGTCCTTGTTTGCACACTTCATTTCATCTTTGCCGTCAACACAACTCATGCTCTGTGCCCCTGGAACAAGTTGCGGACCTGGCAAAGTGCTAGATGAACCAAACACTGGGTGTCAAGAGATGGTATTTCTTGGGGTACTAACACTTTGGGTGCTCCCGACCCATGTGGGATCAGAGAGCAAACAAAGCAGCTCCCATTCACCCCCTCTGCTTCCCCACTGAGTGCATGCTGCTGTGCCATATGTTACTGAATTCCAGATGTTGACATCAGACATTGTATCGAATACAATCCCTTTATACTTGTCATATTTCCTTTCTTCATCCACCCCCCCTTTATCTCTATGCTTCCATTGCCATGTAACAGTGTCAATTACACATGTCCTTGGTACATTCATGAGATTGTCTGTGAGCCAATCAGTGCGGACTGTTCCATACCGAAAGAGATTGTTTTCATTTTGTATACACCTTCCTATATTACACCGTTCTTTATATGCCTCAATCATATAACCTGGCTGAATGTATACATTCTGAAAACTACTGTAACTACAAAACACATATATAGAAACATGTTGATGAATTGATGCATATGAGGAGAACGAGAAGCAGTAGTCAATTTTGCATTTCCTAAAGTATGCATCACATTTACAAATGCAGTAGTATTTGTTTGATAGTATCTAGGGAACATTATAAAAGGAGAAATACACATCTGCTGATGATGCTGTAATGGATGCTGGGCAAGATGAGGTAGCGCTGCTGTACTGACGTAGTACGGTTAACACAATCGAAATTAACACTACTCTAGTAGGAGAAAGTAGCAATGTACCACAAAAACAAACAATGAACAAGAAGAGTCTGCTTCAGGACCACAGTGGAAAAAAAACAGTATCAACATCAGTTAATGTGGTGGTGCTGTTTTAGGTGAAGGAAGGAGGTGCTGTATGGGGGGACAGCCAGACATCCGAGAGGTGTACCCAATACTGCAGCTCCTTAAGTTTGACCGCAAATGAAATGGCATAGATAATGGTGAATGGACCATTGTTCACTCCACCTGCAGACAAAATTGATGATGTACACCACATCTTCCAGAGTTCAGCTGAAGTGGTGGAGAGGTCGCAGATTCCAGTGCAGAGTTGTTTTCTTCTTCTGTTCTGTTCTGTTCTCCTTGCCGGTATCTGTCGAGAGATAATCTTTATTGACTTCATAATGTTAGACAAGTACATTTTAAATTCATCACCCAGAATGGACGGAGTCCTGCGAGAATCAGAGGCACTTTTCATGGGCAAAAGTGATGTAGGCATGCACTGCCCTGTGACGATTTCATGAGGGGAGAGATGATGGTCCTTGCAGGGCTGTGTCCGCATACTGAAGAGGGCCAGTCGCAAACAATAAACCCAATTCTTTTTCAGGGTGAGACATAACTTAGACAGCTTAGCCTTTAAGAGGCCATTTATCCACTCAACAATGCTGTTGGCTTGAGGATTGTAAATGGAACACAATTTATGTTTGAGATCTAATAGAGCTGTTATTTCGTTAAATAGCTAATTGAAGTGGGTGTCATTATCAGACTTTAGTACTTTGCACACTGCCCAGTGGGGAAACACTTCCCATACTATACATTTAGCTGCTGAATTAGTGTCTGGATGTGCACAAGGCCCAGCCTCAACCCACTGGGCGAAGGGTCAAACAATGACAATCAGATAACGAAAGGGGTTGCACCGTTCTCCCATGTCTGCAAAGTCAATGTGTAGTTCTCTAAACAGCCTGCTGGGGCGAGGTAAAGTGCCTTGCAGTTTCCTCAAGGTTTACCCTTGGTGTATGTTTGACATATTACACAGTTAGAAATAAACACATTTAGTAACTCCTGTAGGTTCGACACGTACCAATCCTCCTGTATGTCCCCAGCGATGTGCTGTTTCAACACATGGGAGGGGTGGTGCAGCTTCTCAAACAATACCATCACCAGTTCCAGGGGCATAACCACCTAACCTGTGGTGTCCGTCTCCATATGAGATCTGTAGCAGATTGTTCACACCCTGTTTGCTACCATAGAATGCTTGTTTATTCTGCGGTGCCTCTCCCTGTAGCTCTATTATTTGAGTAACTGGTAGTGATGAGTATGGAACTTGTAATTGTAACTGCGTACTCCCTGTCTCTGGGTATTCTGTAATATGTGGTACTGTGAGATAGGCTGCTACCTTGGCTGCCTGGTCTCTTGCATTGTTCACAAGAAAGATTAGGTCGATATTGTTTGTATGCACGGCACATTTGACAACTGCTACTAGAGTGGGCAGTAATAGGGCATAAATGACTCTGTCTAGCAGGACAGCATGTTGCACTGGGGACCGGTCTGCTAATTTAAATCCCCTTCTCTTCCTCTTGATAGCCCTGACTGTACTGTGGTAGCGATGTAGGCTAAATCAGAGTAGTTGGTAACGTGGCACCCCTGGGGTGCCTCTCGTGCTTCTATCAAGGCATTGAGCTCTGCAGCTTGTGCAGAGTAATGCATGGGTAACCTCTTCTGTACCAATACTTAATATTCTCATCCACTGCTGCACCCGTGTGCCCTTTGCCTGTCTCCTGGTCAACAATCGCTGACCCGTCAACATAAAATACTTCACCGTCGTCAAGAGCACAGTCTCCAGCCTTTGAAATATCTTCATCAGGACCTTTATTAGTGGCACAGTCATGCACTTCATCAGTTTCAGTGATTGGTTCAGTGAGGAAGGTGGCTGGGTTCACTGTCTTACATCGGACTATGTGAATGGATGGGCTGGACAGTATGACCTCATACGTGGAAGCTCTTTGTGTACTCAGGGTGGATTTGGACCTTTCTAGGATGACAAATACTGCACGCTCTACAAATAATATTACTGAGCATCACATTTTGATCGTGGCAGACATCTCTATGGCAAAGGCTGCTGCAGCCAATACTTGTTCACACTGGAATTGCCCCTGCATAACTGAGTCCAGCATACCATGGGGATACGCTAGAGGTTTCCAGCCCATAGTGCTCTTTTGTGTCAACATCGCCATCATCATTAGGCCGTTTGAGTGTGAAAAGAGGTAGAACTCTTGGGAATAGTCAGGGGTCACTAGAACTGGAGCAGTAGCAATAACGTCTTTGAGCTCTTGGAAAGTAGTAAGCATTTCTTCACTTCAAGTGATGGGGTTCTTTGTCTATTGGGTCTCTTTGAGTGGCTCTAGTGATGGTCGAGTGTATGTCGTGTAAATAGAAAATCCATGCTCTGCAGTAATTACACAACCCTAGGAATGTCTGCATGTCCTTAACTATCACTGGTTGGGGTGTGCGGCACCCTGCTGCTGCACACTGTGGTGTCACTCTATTACCGTGGTCACAAATCAGTTGACTGAGGTACAATACATCCTGTTGACAGTACTGCAGTTTTGCTATGTCTACTTTATAACCCTTGTCACCCAGTAATTTTAACAAGGCAGTGGAGTTGTCTATACACTGTTGTTCATCGGTGCGACACACTAGCAGATAATCCACATACTGAATGATGGTACTCAGCACGTGTATATTGCCCAAATCTGTATGCGACACTCTGTTAAAGATACTGTGGGATTCCCAGTACCCCTGTGGGAGCCTGGTGTGCTGCAATCACCTCTGACCATGTGTAAACGCTGTAAGGTATTGAGAGTCTGGGTGCAATGGGACAGAGAAGAATGCGTTTTTGTAAGTCAATGACTGTAAAACGGTTTGCTGTGGTGGGTATGTTTAAGAATATGGTTGCAGGGTTGGGCACAACCAGAAACTCTGCCTGTACCTTATCACTCACAGGGTGTAAATCCTGAATCATAATCCAGCTAGATCCCTTGATTTTGTAATGGGGCAAATGGCCGTGTTGAAGGGAGAATTTAATGGCCCAATAATGCTTTGGTGTCAGAGGGCTGTGATAATGTCATTTATTCCCTTCTCTGTTTTCTTGGATAAGGGATATTGTTTGACCCGGGGCTACACTGCCCCCAGTTTGAGAGTAATCTGTACTGGTGCAACACTGCTCAAAAGTCCTACATGGGGATTGTTCGTCCACAAGTTGTTGGGTACCTGTGCTAAGTCCCTTTGGGCAAAGTATGGGATGCTTTCTGTTTTGACCATGGGACATGTCGATAATGTATCATGATCTTGCATTGGGACACACACTGTCAGAATTATTTCCCCCTCAATGTCCTCGTCCTCAAACAAGCCGCTGTCTGTCACTTCCTTCGAGGGCTGGGTTGGGGCTATGCACAAAACTATACACCACTCTCTTCCTTCCATATCCGTCCCAATCAGGACAGATTTCTCTTTGGATACAAACAGCTCTTCTAGAACCAACATAATGATGGTCCCTACATCCTGTAGGATTCGCTGGTCCAAACACGAATTCAGATGGTACTGTCAGGTCTCATTCACATTCTACATAGTAGTAGCTATTTGGTATTTCATTTAGAAACCTTTGGTTTTATTTTGGGGATGGGACATTCAGTTGCTAATCAGAATTCAGGTGGTTCTCAGTTGGTTTGTCCCTTAACTATTTTGTCTGCAGACAGAGTTCGCAAATCATCAAGGCATTGATGGAACAAGCAGATGATTGGAGGAGAACAAGCTTGACAGCTGATTGGTGAATGATACGTTCTTGGAGCTGAAACTGGCATTCTAAACTGCATTTCATTGTCCATCCTTATGTAGCAAGGTCCTGTGTTTAAGAAGTTCTGAATTTTTAGGCCTTTTCAAGTAAAGCTGAGCAGAAAACCTACGAAGAAGACTTTAATTTGTTGAGAGCGATGTGGGACAAGACAACCAGAGAGATTGGTGGGAGTGCAGCGCTCTAGTTTGTGTTAAGACACTTACTGGGATTTGTCTGTACAAGGAATCTCTCAATATTGTACTCTTTAAGTTAATTAGATCTTTAGTTTAGATATTTAGCAGGAATTGTTAGTGTCAGGTTGTGCGCTGTGCTTTTTTGTGGATGTAAAAGTAATTTGCAGTGAAAAAATAGTGAAATCCTTGCGCGCGCCTGTCATGTTCTTCCAGTCAAGAATAAACGTAGTGCGCATGAGGCTTGAAAATGCTGCTTCGATCATGCACATGCTCCGAGCGACCCGTGTCTTCTTTTTGCAATCCGATCAGCGTTTGCAGCAGCACATCGAGGGGAATAGCCATCCTTTGAGACAGGAACTATCTAAGCCTGCATGCGCTCACGAAGATAGTGTTCCCTGAGTCAGTGCTTTTCCACAGTGCGATCGATAACACTAAACAAAACTCGAAAGGAATACGAATGGTGAAAGCAGAAAGTGTTTTAAAACTATTACATATCTGTGCATGATACCTTTCAAGAAGTCTCTTTTTAGTGAACAGCTAGTTGATCTTGGTTTCCTAACATAAAACTCCAAGTAGGAATTTAGAAGTTACATTCTTTTTTAACCCTAAAGAAAAGGCAAAAACCTAATGAATAATCAGTTTTGTACAATTCACGCTGGAAGGAGTATTATGTCAAATAGCTGGGTTAACGAGTTGAAGACAGGGGTTTTGCATGAACAAAACTCAACAGAGAATGAAAACTGATATTTTCAAAAGGAGATAAAAGTCTTCTAGAAGGTTCCAGTGCTTCAAGACAAGAAAGGCTTTATGTCAAAGGAAGTTTATTTTGAAGGATACACTCTTCTCAATTCCTGAACTCTATTGATCACCTCCTAGCTCATTGAGGAGGGGGAACAGGTATGGGTTGGTAACTAGGAGTTACAAAGGAAGGGTCAGTGTCTGAGAATAGAAATCACCGCGTTTCTTGTTTGCTTGCCCTCTGCAGATTTTCAACTAAGTTGAAGACAGAAGTCTGTTGTTTTTTATGTTCTCCACTTCCTCTTTCCCTCAGGGTTGTTGGGATTTCTTCTGTAATAGAAATCAGTGGTTGACCAAACACCTTCGTTCAGATCCGCCAGAGCGCCAGGGGACCACTACGGTGGTGATAGTGCACAGTATAAATATCCTTTTACATTAACATTAACATGACTGTATTGGAGTATGAGCCCTAAGCTTTACATTTACTACATGTACACAGTAGTTTCCATATATATATATTAGCAATCGAGTACGAAAATGTGCATCTTCCACATATTATGTATGGAAGGGGTACATTATTTTTATTTTTTATTTTATTGAATTTAGAGCAATAGAAGAGATATGCAGTGTGAAAGAAAACGAGGGGTCAACAATAATGCCCATATTGCGTGCAAAAGAAGAACAGGGCAAAGCAGGAGGAGAAAAGAAGAGAGCTGGAGGAGGAAGAGTAGGAGGAATAGTTGAAGCCAGAAAATACCAAACCTCAGTTGTAGAAGGATTGAGGTGTAGAAAATGAGAAGACATCCAGTTTTGCACAGCAGAAAGACAGGTTGGTAAAGTAGAGTGCACGTGGAGTTAAAGGAAGAAAAAGAGAAAAAGATTTGTGTATCATCTGCATACAAATGCAAGGAAAGATTGAAAGCATATGAGGCTGGGTGTTTAAGTGTCTGGCATGTGAGAGTATTCCCTGTTAGTAGCGTATGACTGTTTGGTATAAAGACATATACTGCACATGTCCAAAACACCTCTTATCATATGAAACGTTACATTGAATTCAGGGTTGACTTAGATGTGAAGTTTCAATATGCACAGGGGGCGCATTTAAATTTTCCAGTTCGTACATGTCCGAAATGTACATCTCCTGAAAACTGACACAAAAGTCCAACCTAACTTTCAAGTGGGTTTTCAGAGGTATATTAATGTAGACATACGATATCTCCCACATGTACGTGGAAAGTTTGGCTATACAATGGACATTCATTCTGGACATGCATTGTATGCCTCCTGTATGTGTAAACGTTCACATTAAAGTGAGCTTTAACTTTGGTGTGATTTGTCAATATGTACAACTCTTGAAAAATAACATCAAAGTTAGTCCTGACTTGGATGTGAGTGTTCATACATATAGAAGCACACATTTGTGTAATGAAAACATTCTACATGTTGTGACAAATCCTTAGATTTCGTCACTTCTCCCTAAGGGGGAGCCCCTTCCCATAGGCCAGGGAGGTGAGGCCGCTATCCGATAATCCACCTGGGGTTAGCACTCAGCTGGAGGATCTCATGGTGAGCGACTCCCCCTCTGGGGAAAAGGATGACCATTTAGGGAGAATGCAGTACAACACCCCTCACCCAACACCCAATACCCTACACACCTCACTAATATGTAGACCCCAATACCTTACACAAAGCATCCATGTACCTCTACAAACCTGAAGACTTAGCAACTGCTGATAGTAGACCCAAGTATCAGTGCAGTGACTGGAAGACTAACAAAACTAAAAGTACTGAGACGAGGGTGGCTCACGAGAAGCATGAGGAATACCACAGAGCCACTAACAACAAGGACTCAAGCCCTATAATAAGGAAACTGAAGAAGGACTCAGCGACAGGTGTCCGCAAAAGCTACCCGGGAGATTCGAACCAGGCGAAGGGAGCGAGAGGGCGAGACATCACCAGTGCTGAACTTTTGTGAGTAGTGACCCTTTCTGAAAGTTTATTTACAGCTCCCTTCAGAAACCAGGGCTTAGTTGATAGTGTCTCAAATTCGCCCACACAGCTTAGATGGGGATCCAGAATCATCAGTCTGATTCATGGAATTATTTGAGTGAAAAATGCAGATTTGCGCACCTTTCTGCCCGAAAATCCCTGTTTGAAGTATGGGTATGTATACAACATTTATTTTGATATTCTGTACTAGGGAAAGAGGTGGTAGAATTCCCCTAGACAAACTAACCATTTCCTCCTTTTGGTTGCAGAATATTACCATATTTGTCACCAACTTCTTAAAAATTTGTTTTTGCCAGTAGAAAAAGCTGCATCAGTCATCTCTTTCAGCAATGATTGCACCCCACTTCATCAGCAATGCTGGCTGCACACAACCTTTCCATGATGATGTTTCTCCTTCCACCATTGCGTAGCTACTTGCAATTGATGTGCTTGAGCACCTGTGCCTTCATGGTGCTTGATATCATGGTCGTGCGAGAAGGAGAGTGCGACATAGACATCCATTCAATAACATATGTCCACCACTCTGTTGGGTGGCAGTGGCGGCAGCTCTGAGTTATGGCTGCCTTGCTCCCTGCACTAGATTTAGGAGCAATGGTTTAAAGCTGGTACATGCCATTGAATTGGCCGGGAGCCTCATGAATTGGGTGATGCAGATCAAGGGATCGCAGTACTCGATGACCCCACTGCTATCACTTTTAAATTTTGCATTTAAGTACTTTTATGGATAATTCACACAACAGACCATAACATCAGAGGGGCATGCTACTGTACAGCAGGCACATAATGTACATGCAGTCAGCATGTTTGCTTCTGTGTTGGAGCCAGCATTTGGTGGGATGGGCCTGGCCCTCATAAAAGAGAAAAGATACTGTAGACTGTGTAGTGTGCTTACTGAACACTATGTTTTTTCACACAGTTTATTGTAAAAGAAGTGTATTTTATTGGGGTAATGCCAACCTCCCACTGAATGTTTAATGCATACTGTAATGTATACAAAATCCCTGTACTGCTGTACCCACTCCAGGAGGAAGCCCACTGTAGATAACATGTGCTGGAGAGCAATATAGTGTTTGCATAATTGTTCCACTGTATTGTCCGTGTGTCTGAACCATCACCCCTCAACCCCACGTGCATTCAATTGTACCTCCTCAACAATGGGGCCAGCCTCCCAAAGCCCAGCTCCCATCTTTCCGAGTTCACACCTGACCTCCGAGACCATTTTGCTCTTGCCAAGGTGTTGCAAGCTGAAAGGGGAGGGCACGAGCACCTACATAAAATAGATTTTCCAGTCATTTTTATAATGCTTTTTTTTTTACAGGAAGGTTGTGGAATGTAAGACCATATTACAACAGCCACTTCCCACTTCATGGACACTGTACTGTGAGTTGCAACACATAGTGTAGATCTATCTAATTATGCCTAGAACAGTCTGACAGCACTATTGCTTGTTAATGCAAGAACAATTTCTGGACAGAATGGTTTCCACCATCAGCTGAAAGAATTGTTGGCATAGCTCCTTTTGGTAGTTGAAGCCTCATTGCAAGCTGGAAAATACCCCAGTCAGAAATTGGATGTCGCAGCAAACACACAAGGCATCCAAATACCTACGGTATGGTTGTAGGAAATCATACAGCAGTATATTGCCTTCTTTGACTACTGGATGGGGGTTTCAATTGCATTCCATGTCATTACAGTACTCCCCACACCACCTCGCTGACACTTCTCTACCTCAGACTAACACACTCCTGGCACCACTACACACTAGGGTGCCTAACACTCACAGTCACCGTGCTACAGTTCGATGCTCTAGGCTCCTTAATTGAGATTCTAGCAGCCCAACAACCCACCCACCTGTATTAACATAGACAATGCCCCCAAACCTGGGCATCACAATAACCTGTCAGTGATAGCTCAGCCAACTTAGCTCCAAGTCACATCACAGTGTATTGTGCACTAACATGAGGTAGACGCCTCCGTCCAAGTGTTGTGTTAAGCTCAGGGGAATCCATTTTAGTTGCCAGGCTATGCAGTCATGCAAAATATACAGTTCATTCTTGCTGTCCAGTCTGGTCCAGTAAAGAGTGACATACAGAGTGCTTTGCCTAGTGAAGGTTGCAGAGTGGAGCATGCCAGGTGCGAGCTGTGCACAAAACCCGGCACAGTAGAAGAACCGCATTTCGTGACGGTACAAGGTCAGGCGCAACTCCCCTTGATGCTAGTTACAGTACATACTGGTTGGGGACACAGAATCTCTTTGTTTTCCAATGTATCATCAGAAAGACATCTACTGACATGAATGGAATACCATCATTCAAGCCTGGACCATTATTCGTATATTATTGGGGCTCGACTGACTCATGGAGACTGGGCTGGCTCATTGTCATTTCTCCCCTTGCCACAACTATGTCTTGGGGAGCTGCTGGGATTTTTTTTTTTTTTTTTATTGTATATGGTTTACAAAAAACCTTTACAAATAGAACAAACTTTATAATTAAAAACAAAGTAGTAAAAGAAAAGATAAACATTCATTGCATAAAAGAGAATGCCCGCTAAAGAAATACGGAATTACAAATTTACATAAGTTGCAAAAGTTTGCAAATTTTACAAAAAGGGACAGACAATAGATAATCAACCGATTTCAGATTTAAAATTTGATTGTCTGAGATTAGTCAAGTCAGTACAAAGTACTAGTTACAGAGAATAACAAATAGAATAAATGCAGGGTATGAAATATGAAATACATTGCTCATATTAAAAACACTGTGCTCATATAGTAAAAAATTCATAGTTCCAAGAATAGGAGCAAAAATCAGACCAAAGGGGCATATAGGTCAAGGGCTCTGATAAAGCCCGCCACAGCCAGACCAACCTTGATGTTCGAGATTGAGAGACATTGTGACCAAATCAAGTTGTCTGCCCCCAGTCGCCCCATAACATTAAAAATGCCTAGATATTTGTCCCTTAAAGAGGTCAAGGCCTTGCAGTCAAGAATGAGATGCCGAGAAGTTTCAGTGACCCCCAAAAGTTTGCAGAAACGACAGGTGGGATCCAAATCAGAGAGCTTGTTCCTTTTGCGTAGGACTTCCCGAGTGGGAAGAAGGTTCCATCTGAGTTTGATAAGAAGAGAGCGGTAATGTCTATTAGGAAATTGGGTCAAAATAAAAGACATCACACCTCTCTTCTTATGATCAAATTGAAGATCACTCAGTGAGGAATAACCATGAAGTTTTTCGATAGTGTTGCTCCAATCATGGCTGAAGAGAGACTCCTTTACCTTATTAGGGTTTGTAAGTAATGTATCCCTGTCGGAGGATATGTCCATCAGGGTCTTATCGCAGAGAGTGGAAAAAAGATGGAGATATATGTTATGGCCCGAGTGTGTCTGGGAGAAAATCATGTGGCCCACATCAACATATAAAGTATCAGGTCTAGGGGAAAGCAAGGCTGAGAACAATGAGAGAACCCTCCAAAGAATCCTAGCTCGTAGAGAAACCAGACCCAACTCATATCTAATGGCAACAGTAGGAATTGAATTGGGCAGTTTTAAAACTTTCCTCCAGTAAATACCTTCAAGAGAGTCCCAGAAGGGCAAAAGTGTAAAGTAATGGAGTTCCATACCATACAGTAACTTTGGAATCAACTTACCCTTGAAAAAGTCTACCACGGGTTTGAGGGAAAACATACAATATTTATTCTCCAAAGTACGTGATTGGGAGATGAGAGGGAGCAGTTTCTGTCTAAGGAATCGTCTCAGTTCTGTCACCGATGGTTGGGCCAAGATCAAAAAGCCCAAATAGACGATTTTGTTAACTCGAGAAATGTTTGCTCCCCCCATTTTCCATACTTTGTTGTTTCGGGTTCTCCCCTTTGAGAATTCCATGATACGTGTTTTACCAGGATTGATCTTCAGCCCATTTAGCAGTGCGTACTGTTCAAATTTACACAGGAGCCTCTGCAGGCCCACTTTGGTCTGGTCGAACAAGAGAAAGTCATCGGCATATGCCAACCATGAGAATCTCAGGTCCCCAAGTTTAGCACTCACCATGCCTGCATTTTTCAGGCAGTTATCCACATCAGCCAAATAGAGGATAAATAGACAGGGAGCTAACGAGCCTGATGTGTACCCCCGAGTTTTCATAGAGGGCCATAATGAGAGAAAGGAGGCCCGCCGGGATGCCCCATTTAGTTAATTTTTCCCATAATCTGGATCTAATGACCAGATCAAATGCATTAGATAAATCAATAGAGGCGACATACAGAGGACCATCAGATTTTCCCCAAGAGGAGGTCTGAAGGGCAGTTATAATAAGACCATTGAGATTGGTAGAATGGCCGACCCTGAAGCCAGTTTGGTATTTGGGGAGAATATGATTGTCCCTAATCCATATGTTAAGATGGGAGAGGAGCAGAGAAGCAAAAAGCTTACAGTCCGCGTCTATAAGAGAGATCGGTCTATAATTCTTTACCTCAGAGCGTAAGCCTCTCTTAAAGATTGGGACAATATGGGCCGTATGCCAACTCATAGGGACCTTCCCGGAATTTACTACGTCCTGAAAAAGCAGGAAGAGTAGATTGGCCCAAATCTCGGGCTCGGCTTTGAATGTATTGTTCGTAAGGCCATTTGGGCCTGGCGCCCTAGATTTCTTAGCCTTAGAAATAAGACAGAACACTGTCTCAAGATCAAAAACTGGTTTCCATGCGTCTTTCGATGGATAAATCATCAATACATCCGAAGCCAAGTCTTCCTCCCCAATATCGAAAAGTTTAGAGTAATAGTCAAACCATTTGGCCTCTGGGATTGCATTAAGCTGATCAGCCATCAATGCGTTATCTAGGCTGGAGACCGAAGCCCAGAAAGCCCTCACATCTCGTTTTATTAGTACTGCAAGCATATACTGTGCGTCATTTTGAATCATAGTAATTTTTCTATGCTTACAGTAGTTTTTGTATTTTTGGCGAATGGTTTTAATTTTTGTTGTTTTATCTGCCCAATCCGTATCTAGGGCTTGAACATCCCTAATAAGTTTCTTAGTAAGGGCCTTTACATCGGCCAATTGTTGGTCGAAACTATGGTTGTGAAGTTTTTTAAAGACTCCTTTCCTGAGCTGGCCATAAATACTACTCTGTAAGACATTGAGAAAACTATCAAAAGAAGAGGTGTTAAAGACTGCTATTTTCCAGCAGAGCGAGGTGTGGTTAAGGGAAGAGATCAGTTTGTTATTAAGAACACTGATGTTAAAAGGAGACCACCTTATCCCTGTCCCTTGACTAACAGTATAAAGCTGAGTGGGTCCACCCTCCGGCAGAAGCTTGGTAAAAAAGGGGCATAGAAATTGAACCCGGAGAATACCATGGTCACTCCATGAGTTGAAGGACACCTCGACATTAGAAGAAAATGGAATCAGGGAATGGTCGACAAAGACGTAGTCTAAGGTGGAAGATGAGGACGATCTACGCCAAGTTGGGCAAGAAGGATTAGTAGCATCATAATGGCTGTTAAGACAAGTTAGGCCAGTTGAATCCAAAGCCAGATTCCAAGATCGGCCCCATGTAAGTTTTAGTCCTGTACGTGGATCATCTTCCATAACCAAGCCCAGGTCATCATAATTGGATTCCAGACAGAGAGTACAGTCTGAATTTAGATCGCCCGCCAGAATGAGTTTGCCCATAGGATGCAGATATCTCCAGGCAAGGATTGTATCAGTTAGCTTCTCCAGAAACAATTCGAGAGGAGAGATTCCCATATGCCAGTAAACATTGACCAAGAGAAAGTAACAATTAGAATCCGGAAAAAACACCTCTAAGGCCATAAAGCCAAAAGGTGTATCCGAAAGCTCCTTGGCAACAAAACCAAAGGAGGTTCTTACCCCTATAATGAGTCCCCCCGATGCGCGGCCTCCCAGGCTAGGTTTGGCACATTGAGAGAAAATATCGAATCCATCAAGAACTGGAGTTGAAAGTAGCCAAGTTTCTTGGAGAAAAAAACAATGCGAAGCCTTAATCACGGCAACCGTTTCTAGGTTCGTGAACAAATGAGAATTACCTCTGGAGTTCCAAGAAAAAAAACTGAAGCTATATAGAGGGCGAGCCTTCGAAGAAAATTCTGATTTAGCGGGAATTAAATCATTTCCATAAGCCTGCGGTGACATGTGCCCAGCTCGCAAAGTCTCCATTAGATTTGGGCAAGAAATGCCTCCGTTGGGGTGGGGGAGTTCTTTCTGGATGGTAGACCATTGTAAGATTACCTCTATATTCAGCGCCCTCTCCTTTATTTTTGGCAAGTTGAGAAGAGTCCACTATTTTTGCTTCAAATCCTAGTTGCTTCAACCCTTCCATATGCCCCATGATCAAATCTACAACTACCTTCGATCTAAGAATAATATTACTAACATCTACCCGATCATGGAAAGGAAATAAAATGCCATCTATGTCATAGCTAGAAATAAGCGAAAGCGAAGGAAGTTGGTGAAAGATTTTAAGTATGTTACCACGATTTAAACAGATTGGCATATCTTCGCCCCAAAGACTGGAAAGCTGTACAACATCACCAGAAACTTTTGTTGTTGCAGAGACAGGTAAGGACTCAGTAATTTTTTTGGTAAAGTGACCAAGGGGGTCAGCCGCCAGATCACAACCCCTCGCCCCTCTTAGTATAGTCCTGTTATGGTTGACATTTGGCCCCAGTGGAAATCTTTCCCAAGATTTGGAAACGTTCTTATTATGGGCAAAGTCAAACCCAGAGGGGACCGCTTCTCGAACCGCAGACATGCGCATATTTGGGATGCTAAGAGAAGCATGGTTAAAAGGGGGGAGAGTCGATAAGACATTGTCTGATCGATCTGTCATATCTCCATCCCTCTTAATGCAGTCCATATTAACAAGGGGCTCCTCAGGAGCAGACAAGAATGCCGGATCAGAAGAAGAGAGCCGAGTAGTAGGAACCTCGTCCTGTGACAAGCTTACATTTGAATTAGACACTGTCACCTTGCTGATCTTGGGAACAAGTAGCGACTGAAATAAATGTTTAACCATATCAATGTTAACCATATTAACAGTCGGCGTAGTTAGAGAAGTGTCCGGATGATTCAGGCTTTTTCCAGAAAAAGACTCCAGAGAAGTAGAAGGGAGAATTGCTTCTGGGGCAGAGTCCTTAGCCTCCGCTGCAACAGTATCGGTTGGCAGTGCTACAGGGTTAGTACTAGTGGATGCTGGTACGGTAAGAGGTGTTATCCGAATGCTAGAAACTGCAATTTCACCAATACCACCAGTCCTTGGCCCCGCATCTATAGAGGCAGAGGTGTTAATCAGCATACCCACCGCATCCGATGAAACAGATGCAGGTGGTAAAATAGGTGGAGCATTGGCGGTATCCGGAGTGGTCACATAGATGGGAGAGGGGATTGGTTCAGCAGAGTTACCAGTCCCCTGTGGAACTAAAACAGTGGTTGAAGGGACTAAAGAGTTTGCCATAAAGAGGTTTTTAAAAAATTGATTAGTATACGAAGTAATCTTTTTGACGTTCTTCTGATTTTTTGTTTTCTTCATTTGTTGGCTAATTTTCCTTTTCTTTCCTAGACAGGGGAGGACTTTTGGACAGGAAGTTTCCTCTGGGGGCTCAGAAGAAATTGCTGCGATCTCTGGAGTTAGGATAGTCATGTTTTCTCCTGAGGATGCGATATGGTCACCTTTGGAATGGACGGCCAACTCTGCAGTCCCACCTGCACATGAACGGTCTTGTAAAGAGGGTTTGAGGGATACCCCTGGCAGATCCTCCTGTACTTTGTCCTCTCCTCTTTCCATAGAGAATACAGTCGGGACACTAGGAAGTATATCTGTAGGGCCGGCAACCTCTCGCAAACCATCAAAGGCAGCTCGGGGAGTCATAGAGGAAGAGCCCCGGGAATCAAGATCTGGAGGTTGGAGAACCAGAAGACCCAGGGCCGCATTGGGGACCACCCCTAAAGTAGTTACCGTGGTCCCCGTAGGCCCCTGATGAAAATCGTGTGTAGGGGCCAAGGGTGGATTGAAAGAGGTAGGGTCAAGGCCTTGAGTGGTCAAAAATTGGTTTTCTTCTTTTATAATTTTTACTAAATCTTCAAATCTATCTAGGCCCTCCAGCCTAGAATATATTTCGGAAAGTATACGTGAATGGGATCTAACCTCTGACCAGATGTTATCATAGAGACTCACAAAGGAACTCAGAACCATATTCAACGCAGAGATAGTTGGATGGGAGAGTTTAATTCTATCATCAACATCTTTAAGGGTATGATGTAGAATAGACTCACTGGGCGGATCAGTTTTGAAGTCCGGAAGAAGACCTCTTTCTTTTAACCAGTTTTGTTTTTCAGTATACTCATCAATAAAGTTGGTGAGATCTGAAGGGGAGCCCGCCAATGATTCATCACAAATTTGTTGTGTTACATTATTTGTTTTGTTAAGATGGGAGTCCAAGTGGCTATCAGCAATTGCCTTATCTGCACATTCTATAATACTGATATCATCAATATCCTGGACTGAGGGATCTTCAATATCCAGTTTCTTAGCTACGTTGATTAAGTTAGTATGGGCCGGGGTATATACTGAAGGAAGAGGGTGAGGAGATTTAGCCAGAGTGCTAGAAACAGATTTCTTACCAAAAAAATGTGAGATGTTTTTCCCCTGGATTGAGTTACCCTGGGTACCTAGATTAATTTTTATTTTTGATATTGAGTTACGGGGCTTGTTAAGAGGGGTTTTGAACGGCAAAGAGATCCTATTAGGGGAGAAGGAGGTTCCCACCACACTAGTAGAAAGGTTAACGTGGAAAGAAGATGTGTGCTTAATATCACTGAGTAATGCATTGGGTCCTGAAGAGGGTTGAGTGTGAGAGATAGCAACGCTCCCACTGTCCTTCTTCTCTAATAGTTGTGATACAATAACTTCTGATTCACCCACCATAACTGGGGGTATGGGCGTACTAGGATTCAGTGAGGCGGTCGTTGGAAGAGAGATATTAGCCAAAGGGTTGTTGTCATAGCCCATGTTGCTTTTAATCTTTGAGAAACTGGCCCCAACCAAAAGATTGGAGGCAAGAGTAGCAGCTAGACGTTCTTCCTGAGTATCTATAGAAATGTCATGTATTCCATTGAAAATACAGTTGTTATAAGCTGTATTACGTGGAGTAATACCCATAGCATTGCAGACCTCAGACCTCTCTCTCAAATGAATTTGGGCCTGAGCTATGTCCCTTAAAAGGAGAGGGTTATAATGGGCCTGAAGTGGAGCATCATCAGAACTCCCCATAGCAATAGAAATGGGGGTTTCTGGCACAATAACTGTAGATGGCATAAAGGGCATACTGACAATGGGCGAAGGGGACAAAGGAAGTGAGACCTCCATAGCAGTCTGACTTCTAAGTCCCTTACGTGTCATTCAGATAAAGCCTAAGCCCAACAGTAGGCAGAAAGAGAAAGAAAGATAAGAATTATGCCAGAGAAGGTACCCACAAATACACTGGAAATAAGCCTAGATATCAGGGAAAGTTAGACATAGAGACACACAGCAAAAAATACTAGGCAATTTTTAAATTTTAAAAATGCAAATATTAGAGTATGGCACAAATAACAAAAATCAAGCTCTGAAAAACCAGTACATTGTCTAAAAACCCTATGAAGTATATATGTAACCTAGTATTAAGAGCGAATTAAAATAAAAAGCAATGTTACACATTCAATTAAATAAAAGTTTTAGTAAATGAGTTGTGTCAGCGTAATAGTCATTTTTTGGGAAGGGAACGCCCGACGGCTTGTGGAGCTGCCAGAGTCCGACTCTCCACCCCAAACCCTCGTAATAGGAATACAACTTCAATTGGGTTGGCTTAGGAAGGCCCAGAACAGTGTACTCACAGATCACAGCCAAACAGCAAAACAGTATCTCCAGCCCTTACAGTCTCCAGGGCTTAACGCCGCGCGGGCGGCAGTGCCGGCAACTTGTGCAGGCTGGCAGTCACGTGCTGTGTCACGTGGTCAGGAAGGGTTCCGCCCCCTCCAGGAAGCAGAATGGGCTGCAAGAGCTCTGCTCGCAGTGCAGCTGTGAGGAATAGACTTTGCAAGCACGAGCGTTCGTGGGAGAAATGAGACGCTCCTTTCAGTCAGCGGGTAATACGCCGCGCGGGCGGCAGTGCCGGCAACTTGTGCAGGCTGGCAGTCACGTGCTGTGTCACGTGGTCAGGAAGGGTTCCGCCCCCTCCAGGAAGCAGAATGGGCTGCAAGAGCTCTGCTCGCAGTGCAGCTGTGAGGAATAGACCTTGCAAGCACGAGCGTTCGTGGGAGAAATGAGACGCTCCTTTCAGTCAGCGGGTAATACGCCGCGCGGGCGGCAGTGCCGGCAACTTGTGCAGGCTGGCAGTCACGTGCTGTGTCACGTGGTCAGGAAGGGTTCCGCCCCCTCCAGGAAGCAGAATGGGCTGCAAGAGCTCTGCTCGCAGTGCAGCTGTGAGGAATAGACCTTGCAAGCACGAGCGTTCGTGGGAGAAATGAGACGCTCCTTTCAGTCAGCGGGTAATACGCCGCGCGGGCGGCAGTGCCGGCAACTTGTGCAGGCTGGCAGTCACGTGCTGTGTCACGTGGTCAGGAAGGGTTCCGCCCCCTCCAGGAAGCAGAATGGGCTGCAAGAGCTCTGCTCGCAGTGCAGCTGTGAGGAATAGACCTTGCAAGCACGAGCGTTCGTGGGAGAAATGAGACGCTCCTTTCAGTCAGCGGGTAATACTTTCCTGCAGGACTGTCGATTATTCACTGTTTTTGGGGGGCAGCAGTGTGTGTTTCTCACATTCCTGCACATCCTGTTGCTTGCTGCGCTTTGTACAGCCTATCAAAGGTGACGTGCCCCAACTGGTCCTTGTTTGCTCAAAGCACACAGTTTGCTGCCACAGCGGGCAGGTAGCTAGTTGTAGCTCTTAACCATTCACAATGAAATTCCACACAGAACATATTAACTGTGGATCAAGAGTATGTGCCATTAGCTGGTAGGCAGGACTAGTGGGGACATGGGACTCCTCAACGCCCACAGGTGCCTTACGCATCAACGGTTGCATTGACTGGCTGGCTGGTGGTGTCATTGATTGAAGGAGATCTACCCCACTGCACCTCCAGTGTCTCTGATGTGTCAATAAGAGACAAGGCAGGATGCATGCTTTGCAGAACCTATACAGAGTTTGCGGGTGTAGACCCTCTTCGAGACTTTGCTTGCTTCTTCTCTGTGTCTCTGGCTCACTGCTGGTGCTGGGGGTTGACTCATGATCGGGGCTCTTAAATTAATCTTTCAGCATTCTCTCTTGATAAGGGTATATACTCAATGCCTTGGTGGTCCTCATCAGATACATCATCCCCATTGCCATCATTGGAGTCAGAGGCCAACAATGTAGAAGGGGTGGGAGGTGCAGTGTTTGTAACAGGCTGGGAAATAATCTATGCATCTAAAATAGAGGATTGGTCATGGCCCTGGTGCTGTTGACCTTCTCCTGAGAGCTGCAACTCAAAACCCTACTGATCCCCTTTTGAAACAGGGTAAGTGGGAGGCTCCTATGTAGACACCTCAGGAGACCCCAGAAAAACATGGCCATCTCCCCAGTCTATTACCACATGGGGGAAAGGGATTCATTCCGACTTGTGCAAGATACAGATTTTACTGAAGATGGGCTGTGGCTGGCAGGAGTGAAGTGTCAGACACAGCTAAGCCAGTGATAGTTTTAGACACTCCAGCCACCTCAACCTGCGTTCTAATGCTTGGAGTGTGTGTAGCTTAATGCTTGGAGTGTGTGTAGCTATGGTATAAGTGTTATATCTGGTTGCTACACTACAAGGTGCTATGATGCAACCTAAGATGTCCCCAAAAATTGTTCTAGCAGTTGCTTTTGATGTAAATGATGCATAATTGTCACACATTCTTTTCTCCATCCCTCATTTGTCAGCTGGCCTTGAGGGCATTGAGTTTGGTGTTGCGTATGATATGACATGATAGGTTATTTATAACGCGCTTAATACCCAGAGGTTTTTAAGAGTGAACTCTTTGTCATCTTGCTCCCAAGGCAAGCACGTTGCCTGAGCTATCCTCCAGAGTATGGTGCTGAGACACTTACAGTACTGGTAGCGCATTTTTCAAAACTAGTTAGTGCTCTGATTTGCCATCTTGCACATGGCATTATATACTGTATCTCACTGGTCGGCCTCCCTGGACCCTGCGCCCCCACTTTCTAGTGAGGCAAAAGATCTGGGGTCATTTTCGACTCCACTCTCGCCTTCTCTTCTCAAATCTAAGACATCTCCAAAAAGTCCCACTACCAGTTGCACCTCCTCAGGGATATTCTACCTTTTCTCACCTTCCCCCAAAGGCTCACCGTCTCCAGTGCCCTGGTTCTCTCTAGTCTGGACTACTGCAGCAGCCTCTTTCTTAATCTTCCTACTTCTACTCTCTGTCTGCTACAACTCATCCAGAACAGAACCACAAGACTTATCCTTGGCCTCAATCCCAGGGACTGCATCTCTCCGGCACTGAAATCCCTCAACTGGCTCCCTGTGGCTGCTAGGATCAAGTTCAAGACCCTCTGCATAGTCCACAAGGCTTTCTGGGGCCAGGACCCTCATTATCTACAACATCTCTTCCTAAATACTCTCCTTCTAGAGCCCTGCGCTCACCCTCCTCCAACTCTTTGCGGATGAGCTGTTTTTCAAAGCAGAGATTTGGGGGTAGATCTTTATCTTCTGCAGGTTCCTCCCTCTGGTACAGCCTCCCTGCCCTTCTTTACCTTGAGCCAGAGCTCCTTAAGTTCCAGAAACACCTTAAGACCTTCCTCCTATCTTCCCCATTCTCTCTCCCCTTGTCCTGCTAACCTCCTCTCTCGTTCTCTCCACCTCACTCCTCCATCGCTCTCCTAACTCTGTTCAGCTTTTGTTGACTGGTCGCATGGCTCACCTCCAAAGCCTCACAGGCCCCAGGCTCCCCCGCCAGTCTAGCACCTGCCTCCGGCCTCTGCACAATGCTCAGCGTTACTGCAATTTCAGCATCCGTTCCATGAGAGGGGTACCCTCTCTGAACTTAACCCAGGGCCCTGCTGGACTGGGCACACTGGTTCTCCCTCTTCACCCCTTGCACTTCCGTCTGTACAGTTGCATGACCTGAATATACTAGGCCTAGTAAGTTCTGTCTTGTCCTCCCTTTGTCTACCCTCCCTAATCTGGTTGAACTTTATTGATATTGATATTTTATTTCTATCGCACTCGTACACAAGTGTTTCAGAGCATGACAAGGCAAGGGAGCGAACAGGGGAGGACAAAACAGCAATCTTACTAGGCCCAGTGACATTGAGAATGCGCAAGTGCATGGGAGAGAGGGAGGGGAAAAGTGCATGGAAGGGGGGAGAAGCGGAAAGTGCGAAGCAGAGGAGAAAAAGATAAATAATAATAAATAAATAAAACACACAGTGGTAGTGCAGCCAGCAATTTGCAAGTGCTAGGTTTAAGGCAGCAGACAGGGTAGGTCTGATAAGTTCAGGAAGAAAAAGGGGGGGGGCTGTATGGGTACAAATACAGACCCCAGTGCAAGGGGTGGCCCGGAGGCAGTGCAGGAGGGTGGCAGGGTGAGCAGGTACCTGGGCCCGGAGGACAAAGGGTGGCCAGGTGCATGGTGCCAAGAGAGAACAGATCAGCAGGGGAAAGAGGGAGCGAAGGCAGAAGAAAAGAGGAAGGTCTTGATGTGCTTCCGGAACCGGAGATGTTCTCCTCAAGTTTAAAAGTGGCAGGGAGGCTGTTCCAGAGGGAGGCCCCAGCCGAAGACAGAGATCTACCCCCAGCTCGTTTCTTTGAAAAACCACTGACCCTGATGGAGTTAAAGGTAGAGGAGCAAAGAGCTCCAGAGGGAAGGTATTTGCGGTGGGATAGCTGAAGGTATTTTGGACCCAGGCCCCAGAAAGCCTTGTGGACAATGCAGAGGGTTTTGAATTTAATCCTTGCATCCACTGGGAGCCAATGGATATGTTTCAGAGCTGGAGAAATACAATCCCAGGGCTTGAGGCCAAGGACAAGTCTTGCAGTCCTGTTCTGGATTAGTTGCAGAGGGCGAAGAGCAGAGGCAGGTAGATTTAGAAAGAGGCTGTTACAATAGTCCAACCTTTGGGAGAACCATAGCTTGGGATACCACGAGCTTCTGGGGGAAGGAGAGGAAAGGCAGAGTACCTCTGAGGAGGTGCAGTAGGAAGTTTGACTTTTTAGAGACCTCAGAGATGTGGGTGGAGAAGGAAAGGGTGGAGTCAAAGATGACCCTGAGGTTCTTAGCCTCGCAGGTGGGGGTACAAGGAGGGCCAAGGGAAGCCGGCCAGAGAGTGAGGGGAAAGGATGGTGAAGGTGTGCCGATGAGGAGGATCTCCGTCTTGCTGGCATTGAGACAAAGGTCATTGGCGGCACACAAATCTTGATTGGCAGTTAGGCAATCAGAGATGAGAGAGGGAGAGGAGGTGGTCGAGGGCAGCCTGAAAATGAGGTGAGGGTTGTCAGCGTAGCACTGGAAATTTGAGCAGAAAATGGCAATGCAGTGGGCGAGAGTTGCCAGGTATTGGCTGAAAAGACAGGGCGAGAGGTTAGACCCCTCGGGAACACCACAGGTAGAGAGGAAGATAGATGATAGGAAGGGCCCAAGTTGGACCTGGGAAGGTCGATCAGAGAGGAAGGAGGTCAGCCAGGCCAGAGCCTGATCAGTGATATGCAGGTTTTCATGGAGACGGTTGAGCAGGATGGTATGGTTGACTGTGTAGAAGGCAGAAGAGAGATCAAGGAGGATGAGGACAGAGGGAATGTTAGAGCCAAAGTTGGAGAGCAGATCTTCACAGATCTTCAACTTGAAACACTTCATGCACTTGTGCTAGGAGAAAATCTGTCAGGCCTAGTGCGCTAGTTACTTTTTTGTTCGATCATTCATAAACCCCAATGCCTAAGAATGACTACTGTATTCTCTTGCTCCCTTCCTGCCTTAAAGCGCTTTGAAGCACTTCACTTGTGTATAAGCACTTTACAAATAAACAATTACAGTAATTGAAGAAAGATGTACTGTTTTTAATCAAGCCACTTGAGTGCACATTCCTCCTGTAACCAGGGAGGTGGTGCGATGAGGCACACACCCAATCAACCTACCACACATTCCACTGCCTGATCAGCACAACCCTGCAAACATATCTTCCCCAACATGCCCCAAACGCTTTTTCCCTTTCCCCAAAATGGTGGAAATTAAATGAAATTGCTTGTGACAAGTGTGCTATGGCAGTTGAAGTTGTGTATGACGCACTGTTCCCAAACCTTCACTCCTTTGGTACAACTGCAAAGCTCTCTAGGGAAGCTAGGTACATAAAATGAAGCATTGTCACCATTAGGACGTATGATGAGGACTTCTCTGGCATATGCAGTGGGACCGGGAGAGGCTAGCCATGGCTGCAGGACCTAGGAGGAAACTGGTGAGTGTGACGTCCCACTGCTCAGAACCAATAGGTCTCTGGTAGTAGTTTACTTCATGGAGGACCTGCGTTTACCTTTCACTGCTGCTATTAGTTGGGTGTAAGATTAGCAGAAACCAGCTAGTGGCTACAGAGACAAGCAACAGCAGGAGCACTGAGAAATCCAAGAGGGAAGACAACACTGTAGTGGGTTTAGTCTGCAGAACAGTGCTTTTCTGTGTACACCAATCAGACAGCTTGAAAAATATTGCAAACTGGCATAGCTAATCCCCATAATCTGTGTTTGCTGCACCCCAGCTGAGCAAGATCTAGCATTTCCAGGCCCTGGAGACAGGTCTGCACCACTACTTAAACAGCCACTTTACGGTGCAAAGTGTAACTGGCGGAAGGAGGACAGCGGTATTGAGCAGAGAGGAAGAGCAAGTGGAGACTGGAGAGAGTTATCAACACCAGGAAACAGTAGTCCTACTAAAGGGAGGATTACAAGATGGCAACAAGATGGCATGCCAAGAGTACAAGAGTATTGTACGAGATATATATATATATATATATATATATATATATATATATATATATATATATATATAGGTTCTCAGGGGTTCGTTCATGTTTTATCTCATATGTCTTTTTGTTCTCTTGCTGAGTTTTCCTCAAATACAAACAATCAAACAAATAACTAAATAAATTAGGGACTTAGGCAATGGAGACTATGCCACTGAAGTGTTAAGTTGCATACTCTGCTATGTATTGGGTGCGTGCAGGGGCAGGGTTTACCCTTTTGGATTATAGATTCCCCCAGGGCTGGTCCTCTTGGAGTACATTCCTTCAAAATAGTAGTGAGTATGGTATTTGGGTTTGGCTTACGCCTATGATTCACACCGAGGGACGGAGCACACTGCTGACCGTGCTGGTGGTACTTGCTGTTGTGTTGAGTTGTATAACATAAAGCCCTGTGACTAATGCTTTCAACGTACTGGCAATAGTAGGATCCTGGGTTATGTGATTGTGCTTTGGGGAACGCGGCAAGTTATTTTCTCTACCTCATACATCTTATTGTTTCTTGAGGTTCTACATTGCTTAAAACACTTTCTTTGGTAAGTCTGCAGTTTGGTTAACTAGTCTTTTTTGTTATTACGAAGGATTCCTCCTCCATGCCCCCTGTACATATATTTATATGTATATATATTTGGTTGGATTGACGAAACGTGGTCGACCAAACTGCAGACTTTTAATAGAAAGTCTATGTAACAACAGGATTATGTTTATTGGTACATCAATGATTTAGCTACACACAGCAGCTCGATATTGGTGGATGTGCATACTATGGAGAGAATTTCACAATGTTAAATCCTTTATCCATGACCCAATTGCTGTTCACTGTAATGTGTGGGTAATGCAGAATGTGCATTTGTGGAACCACTGTGCACGAAAGAAAGGTGTGCATCTCTATGGTTGATGTACATATTCAGTGTCTGTTGTCTTATCTCAAGAAGCTCACTTGAAGTTATTCTCCACTGATGAATGCATTATATATGTACATCTACTTCTGAGCATCTGGTGCCACAAGATCCCTCTGGGATATATGACATCTAGGCTTGCTCTTTCCCAATGGATTTGGGCTTGGGCTTGCTTCTTACTCAGGTAGAAGCCTTCTAAGGCTCCAGACTACTTTTCAAGTTGTGTTTCTTTTGGATATTGTTTCCTTTTTGTCTAGTACAGTCAGGTTGCACACTGACAGATCTCCCCTTAGGTCTCCTTCCTCCCATTTTC
This sequence comes from Ambystoma mexicanum, assembly GCF_040938575.1. Classification (NCBI taxonomy): domain Eukaryota; kingdom Metazoa; phylum Chordata; class Amphibia; order Caudata; family Ambystomatidae; genus Ambystoma; species Ambystoma mexicanum. The sequence continues at coordinate 490,064,990 of NC_090922.1, read as the reverse complement.
TGCAGAGTACCCACTCATGTGTGAATCTAAGTTCTGGTTGTTACCGGCTCATCTTCCTTTTAAGGTTGGTGATCAGGGAAGTTGGGATTTTTATTCAGACCCTTCCCGAAAGGTCGCAGGTGGAGTTTATTTGGTTTTATTCCATTTCCACTGGCATTTTCGTCTATAGGACACCATGGACTAGGTGGGTGAGACAGTGGTCTCCTCTCCACCTGTTGGTGGGTCCAGGCCACAAGTGCAATGGGCGGGGTCATTATGATAAATCAATGTTTACGGGATGGATCCACCTGGTGGGAGCTCACACGCGGGAGGAGTTTGGCATCCCTGGCAGATCTAATTTGGCCATACTTCCACAAATGCCTGATGATGAATTCAGTAGCGAACCATCTGTAGACATATCAATAGTATTACCTGACATGCTTAGTACTTCTTATTTGGGCCATACCTTTATTTTATCATGTACCCTTCTCAACTGTTAACGGGTCATCTGGAATGTTTTGGAAACAGCTTGGCAGCCATGTCAGTTGTCTGTGTGTTTTCATTCAACATTATCATGTCTATGGGGTCATGTTGTACTAATGCCAAGCACTTCATGGTCCTTGTGCCTGATCACCTGGCCCAGGGCTGGTGAAAAAGCCCAGTCTGGCTGGGATAAAAGGTCAATTGTGGGGAGCATACAGAATTAGCAGTGCTTTAACAAGAAAGGAGCTTGACAAAGAGCAATAGGGGGTGAAAGGGGCCCCTAGGGGTCCCTCCTGCTATGGAAACAAGGCAATAACCATACACGAAAAGATGCGCCAGACACGAGGTTCAAATTCCCAATGCTAGGGTTTATTTGCAAGCATAAGATAGTATCAATTGGCCAATTCTGATCTCACGCCTCGCAACGTGAGTTTCCTAGACCTCAAGGGATGCAAGAGAGCGAATTACGTACATCAGTTACATATATACAAAATGCATATCATACAATCAGCAAAGTCATGTTCAACACCCCTCTTTATTAAGTTCCTTTGAACTCGGGATGACGATGGACATATCCGACGAGTATGACGATTATAATGCTTTCGATGTCTATTCTAGTAACAATGTGCAATTACAAAGTGCGGAGGCATCTTTTAGAACACAGTGGTTCTGTTCTTGGAAGCAAGCTGTACACGGGGGAAGAGCCACATTCCAAGCTTTGCTATCTATGAGGTATTATTCGTGTCCTGGGAGCCGACACGTTCTAAAGGGTTTTGCGAAGGGGGGGCCGTAAGAAAAGCATAATTCAAGCCTTTAACTGTATTATTCTAACATACTCTACCATCGTACGAGATTGGCTGGCAGCTGTGAAGTGATTAAATGCCCTGCAGCTTCCTCCCAAGGCTACAGAGAGGGAGCGTGGGCATTCCTCTCTGGGCTACTCATGAGGAGTTTCAGCAAACTCTTCAGTCCCGCGACCTTGTGCTTTCATATTCAGACAACAATGTTAACAGTTGAGCAGAGTAAGCAGAATCCGCAAGAATTGCAAGCTGCAAAGCAGTTTTTAGACAGAAAGCAATGAGCAATGGTTAACAAGCAAAATGGCGATTCTTGCTACATTTAAAATGGCCGCTCGTCGGTCAAGCATAGCAGTTTATATTTCTATAATTCGGTGCATAAGACGGTTGGCCCATGGCCATCAAGTTACGTCTATCATTCAAATGAAGGGTATTCATTTTTTCAGATTGACAAACCCTCAGTGTCTCTGTTATTCCGGCCATGCGTTTGTTTTCCTCTCAACACCATGTGCATACATCCCTTAGTACATCCATCAGTTATTTCAGTGCACACTATTGGTAAACATTGTATGCAACAGCAGCATGTTATGAATATCCCGAGTACCATCATTAGTATAGAAATTAACTTCCATCCCCAAGACCGCAATAATCCCCACAACCAGGATCCTATCCCCCAACCCCCTTCTTCAGTAGAGAGTGTGGAACTTATGACATGTAATTTCCAGATCGCTTTAAATATCGTAGGGGAGTAGTCATCTATATACCCACAGCACACAGTTTTTACAAGCTTGCAAACTCCCCCACGATCAACTAATATTATATCGAGAGCCATCCTATTTTGAAGTGCCATTAGTCTTATTCCTTTTTCTTCTAATGTCATATTCAATAAAATATCCGTTGTGGAATCTATTGTTTTTTGTAATATTCCAGACAATTTTCTTATATTGTAAGAATTTTCTATTTGGGACAAGAACGGTATAAATGATTTGGCTATATCCATTGCTATCATTCCATCCTCACTACTCCTTTGAGTTCTACCTTTTGTTCGTTTGGCTACTTCTGCTGTCTCCAAGAGGAACACTCCTGGAAACAGTAGGCCTAGGTAGCATGACCCTCCCCAGTTTCTAGTTAACCATGGATTTGCTCTTTCTCCACATATAAAATAAACAGGGTCTCCCACGTACACGGGTTATATTTCATGTTTTAAAACCACTGTGTTCAGGCAGTTGTTAAACGTTCCTACTTTATAGGAACCCTTTTTCTGTAGACATAGGGGAGCAGTTTTGGGGCTGTGATTCACTGTATAGGCAGGCGGCACAGCATCTTTGTTCCATTCATCCCTCATCCGAAATGTCATTACTGATGTTCTTTCTGCTGGCGGGGTTGGCCTATTCTGCCTACGTAATCTATCTAGTCTTGTTATTTTTCGTGTATTCTTTCTCATGGGTTCTAGTGCAAACACGCAAGCTTTTTGGAATATGGAACAACCCACAGGTCCCATGATTACTTCCTCAAATTCATTCATATTGGTCTCATCTAGCTGACCTGTATTACTCTTGTTCCATTTCCCAAAGAACATTGCACTTAATGTTACTTCACATGAATAAATAAATGGCAACGGTTGTACATACCAGCCTATCCCTTTTCCACCGTGCTGTGGTAAATGGGCGCAAACCGAGCAATCTTTTTTCTTTAAAACCGCATGGGTCATGTTCATGATGAGCAACAATGTATTGTTGCTGTATCCTTCTCTATGTCTCTCTTCCATTGGGGGCAAAGTACCAGTGATTACATGAACCAGGCTTTCAGTAGCTGCTTTTGGCAAAAGTGTTTCTAATGGGTGTACGTATTCCAGGAACCATAGTGTAATAGCTGTTATTGTTGGTACTATCATACTTAAAAAACATAGGACCAATGTCCAAATCAGTACCTTATTGCTTTTACCATGCTTTTTTCCTAAATTTACAGTCTCTAAATCTATTATTTTTTCAGCAGGGGTGCAGGAGGAAGCTGAAATCGGTTTTGACTTGTTCTTCATCGTCCTTCTTCTTGCTGGCAAAGTTCGTCGTGAATGTCTCTTGTTCTTGATGCTAGAAAAGTTCAACGAAAATGTCACAGTTCAATTCTGCCAGCCTTTTCACAGCCTGGATCATTTATCCACTCCGATGAAGATTAGTTGTTCTTTCTCCTACTGCTCAAACTATTTCTGGACAGTTCTTTATCAATAGAGTACTATGTGCATCCAGCTTGTCCCGCTCTGGCTTAGGACACATGTAGTCTATCAGCCTTAGTACTTATGTGCGTCCAGCTTGTCCTGCTCTGGCTCCTGACACATGTACTTTTATAAGCGCACCGAGGAGCCGTGAGTCTTGAATTGTCCGACTTGCACAATTCTCACACTTCTCTCCTCTACGCCCCTGGTTCCTACTCCGTCCGTGAGTAGAACCAAAGGCAAAAAGAAAAGCACCAAAGATCTGTGGATCACTTTGCCTGTCGAGGCCGCAAATTATACCGATTCACTCCTGGTATTGTATGATCCGTGAATAGTGCCGTTGCATTTCCAGTATCGGGCTCAGTGTCAGCCTGTGGCACAATGATGGGCAGCGATGAGCATCGTGGCAATGATGTAGTTTCTTTCTTTGGCTTTGGTGCATTCGCGGGAACTGGTGGGCGCCAAAGGGGTACACGCGTTGTTTCTGCTTGTGTTTGCAATGCAGGGTTTGTGTCGCTCGGCAGCGATGTTGTTTCCGCTGAGCAACGTTGGGGCACTTTTCGCCCTTTCCCCTTACTGGCAGCCTCCTCAGGCTCTGTTTCGAGTTTCACTTCTCGTTTTCTCTTTGTTTCAACTTTCACTTCTCGCTCAGGCTGATGCTGTGGCACTGGACTGGCAACAGTTTCTTTCGTTACCGAGACCGCTTCCTTTCTCTGGTCGTCAGAAGTTGTCAGCAGTCCTGGGAATCTTTTGGCATGTGTCGCATGGATCCATGCCTTCCGTCCGTCCACTCGGATGGCCATCTGTGTTGCCAAAACTACTTGATAGGGGCTGCGCCACCTGGGTGCTAATGCTGTCTTCCGTTCAAAGTTTTTGATTAACACCCAGCTACCAGGCTCCAGTGAGTGCCCCGGTCCGGTATACCGCATTGGCAACGCCTCCAGCACCTGCTGATGAATCAAACGCAACTTTTGTATTAAAAGTCCACAATAAGTGCTTAACATAGGATTCTCGACCTCACATAATCTTTTGGGCTGCGGTGCGCACCATACATTTGCTGGTCTCCCCATTATAATCTCATACGGGGAGAGCCCAGTCTTAGCCTGCACAGCCGTGTGCATACACAACAGCGCTAGGGGTAATGCATCCACCCAACTCAACTTGCTCCCAGCGCAAGTTTTTGCTATCTTTGACTTCAAGATTCCGTTGTGTCTCTCCACAAGCCCGGCAGAACTGGGATGCCTCGAACTGTGGAATCGCTTCTCTATTTGCAGACCTGCACAGATCTGTATCACTACTGCGCCCACAAAGTGGGGGCCGTTGTCTGACCACAGGACACGGGGCAACCCAAACCGGGAGAAATACTCCTTTAGTATTACTTTTGCTGTGGACATGGCAGTACAATCTTTTAAATGATATGCCTCCACCCACTTGCTGAATGCACAGATTACCACTAACACGTACTTGTAGTTCTGGCACCTTTCCATTTCTATGAAATCAAAATGGACCACCTCAAACGGCATAGAGGGTGTACCGAAACTACCTGCTGGAGTCACGGTTCCCTTCCCTACATTGTGTTGCAGGCACTTAATACAATTCTGCACTAGCCTTTCTGCATTCTTTTTTATGTGCTCATTCTTCCATATTGTGGATAAATGCTGTACCATCTTCTTCGCGCAAATGTGACTAGGGCTATGCGCCATTGTAACCATTGCAGTTACGTAACAATTTGGCAACATCCAGTTCTTTGTTTCCTTGTCCACCCAACATCCTTCCAAATCTAACTCAGCAGAGCCCTCAGCCCACCCCTGAATCTCTTTGGTCGTGGCCTCACCCTGCATTTCTTTGACTGTGGCAACTCCATTCTCTATCATACAAGGTACTTCCTCAGTCTGTACTGTCATCATTTTATTAACCAGATCTGTGGCTGTTTGCATCGCAATCCTGTCTGCAAATGCGTTTCCCTCTCCCACTCTACATGTTACTTTCTTATGCGCCTCGCACTTCACTATAGCTAGGCGCTTTGGAATCGTGAGCGCAGACAACAATCGCACAATCAAAGGGCCATGCTGAATCCTGGCTCCATGTGATGTCAAGAAACCCCTCTCAGCCCAAAGTCGGCCAAAGTTGTGAACCATGCCAAAGGCGTACTGGCTGTCAGTATAAATATTTACGTTCAGATTCTCAGAGAGTTCACAGGCTCGGGTCAGTGCTATTATTTCTGCGGCTTGCGCCGAATTGTAGGTGATTCTTCTGCTTTCTACAACTCTCTTTAGGGTAGTAATTGCATATGCGGCCGTTGATGTGCCATCAGGTAATTTAAAACAAGAGCCATCACAAAATAACTCCCCATCTGGCTCTTTTTGTGGGATATCGCTCAAATCAATCCTTCCCTTTGTTTCTTCTTCAGTGATCATTAAACAATCATGGGGTGGTGATTCGTTGTCACCAATTTCTGCTATGGGCAGTGGCATTAATTCTGCAGGATTCAATGCGCTACACCTCATAATTTGGATGTGGAGTGCAAACAAGATGAGCTCATATCTTGTCAGTCTAGCTGAGGTGAGGTGTTGCGTCTGCGTCCTATTTAATAGGACGTCTATAGCATGTGGCACCAATAGAATTAAAGTGTGCCCCAATACCATTCCTTCCGTTTGTTTCACTGATGCAGCAGCCGCTGCGACGGATCGCAAACATCGGAGTAGTGCGCGTGCTACAGGGTCCAACGCGCAAGAAAAATAGCCGCACTGCCTATTTCTTCCACCTTGTTCCTGTGTCAAAACCGCCAAAGCACATCCTTCACTCTCACTCACAAATAGTCTGAAGATCTTTTTATAGTTTGGAGTGCCTAAAACTGGCGCAGCACACAATGCAGTTTTCAATTGTTCAAGCGCTTTCTGACATTCCTCATCCCACTGTAAAGGCATCACTGCATCCTTTTTAGTCAACTTTATCATCGGCTTCACAATCAACGCAAAATTACTGATCCACTGCCGACAATAAGAGGCCATGCCTGTTACAGCTCTCACTCCTTTTTGAGTTTTTGGAATAAGCATACTAGAAATACTTTCTATGCATTCTGGTGTTAATCTTCTCCCTTCTTTCGAAAGTAGGTATCCCAAATAAGACACCTCCTTTTGATTATACTGGAATTTCTTCAAACTTGCCTTGTGACCATGGGTCGCTAAATGTGTCAAGAGTAATATAGTACTTTCTTTGCAGATCTCTTTCGTGTCAGCAGCTAATAACAAATCATCTGTGTACTGCAAGAGTACCCAACCTTCGGGTAATACAAGCATGTCTAGCTGCTCTTTTAGCGCTCTGCTGTAAATGCTCGGGCTTTCTGTGTATCCTTGTGGAATGCATGTGAATGTAAAGATCGACCTCCTAGAGTGAACGCGAACAGATATCTACTGCTTTTATCCACTGGGATGCTAAAGAATGCGTTCTTCAAATCGGCTACGCTAAAGTATTCTGCAGTGGCTGGTATCATTGTCAGTATTGTTGTGACATCTGGGACCAAAGGGAATTGTGGGTCTACCACTTTGTTTAATGCGCGCAGATCAATTATGAAATGATAAGGTACCTCATTGCCTCCTTTCTTGTAAACTGGAAGAATCGGGCTGTTGCACGTGCTACCTGCAATTTCCTCAACCACCCCCAATCTCACCAGGTCAGTAACAATGCTTTTCAATCCCTTCTCACCTTCAACAGAAATTTTATACTGGGGAATTCGTGGTAGTGTTACACCTTCTTTCAGAGTTATTTTTGCTGGCTCTATTTTTAAGCATTCTACATCGTTATCATGCATTGCCCACAGACAGGTTGGTACTCTACTTAACTCTTCTGGCAATTCTTTTGACATAAATTCCGTCACCGGTGCAACGTGAGGCCACATCGTGAGGAACACCCCGTCTGCCGTACAATGTATTACTGCCCCCAATTTTCTCAACAAATTTAATCCTAGTAAGTTCTCTCCACAATTTTCTGTCAAAAGAAATGGACACTGCTCCGTAAATGGTCCTATTGTAATTGGGACAGCTTCGGACATGGGGTTAATTACTGGTCTACCTGCGAACCCTACAGAAACATTCTTCTGCCCCGACAGTGGTATCTTCGGAACCAAGTGGTGGTCTATCGAGCACTTCTGTGCCCCTGTATCTACAAGGAAACGGTGCTCCTTATTCCCGACTCTCATTTCTACGTAGGGTCCTCTCTGATTCACGGGAATAGACACTGGTTCCAACCCCTGTCGTGGGCTGTCCTATCGTGGAAATAACACATTGTCCGATGTGTAGTCACCGCTACTGCTATAATACGTGTTTGGTTGTGTATCAAAAATATTCCCATTTCCCCCTTGATGTCCTCCACTCGGATCATTTCTCTGTTGGCCCTGCCCGCCCTGATTTTGGTTCGAAACACTTTGGTTCAATGTCTGGTTCTGTTGTGCTTGGTTTTGACCATATGATTGGGTTTGAGTACCTCCATTGGTATATCCCTGCTGCTGCTGCATGTTACTTCTGCTTGGGCTGTTTGACCCCTGATGTCCTCTATGAGGCCTTCTCTGACCAAACCCACCTCTATTCTGTAGGTGCGGGCATTGCGCTCGCCAGTGTCCTTCCTCCTTACAGCACGCACATTGATTTAATCCCAATGACACCCCATGCATATTATTCAAATTTCCCCGGCCTTGTGCGTTTCCTCTACCTCTATTGTATCCAATGACCTGCTGCAGTAACACCCCTACTATCATTTGCATCGCTTCTTTTCTCATCTGCAATGGGTACCCATTACATATCTCACTTACTTCTTTTACTGACGTTCTTTTGTTCGACATCCATCGCATTGTTTCCCCTACCCATACCTGCAATCTTTGTTTATCGTCTATTTGTCCCGGTACCGGCAAATGCTTTGTACTACCTGGAAAAACTCTCGCCCATGATTTTTTCATATTCAACCTTGACGCCTCCTTGCTACCTTTCTTAATAAACTCTCTACTATACTCAGGTGTAGCAAACATTTCAGCATATCTGTCTTCCATTTCATTTTTTACTTCAATCAGTTTGTGCACGTTTTCTTACATCCTCATCTCTTTGCTCACTGTGTGCTAACTTATTCAAATCTAACAACCGCTGTGGTGGTAAATTCCCAAGTATCTTTTTCCATTCTCCCACCAGAATTTCCCCCATGCATTCCAACACTACCTGTCTCTCGTTGCTTCTTCGGTACCCATACAATGAGGCCAATGCTGCCGTCTCATCATTTCCTTCTATGAACATTTCTGCCTCTTGCCGTAATTCAATCTTTCTCTCTTTGTTGATTGCGCTTCGAGTTACCCTTCCAAATCCTGTTCCTTCAGCCCCGCCTCTCGCCTCCCCAGTCTCAATTTCGACTTCTGGAGGGGCAGATGGTGCTGAATCTGTCCCTAGAGCGGGAGGTGCGGATGGGACAAGTGACACAGGTGGCATCTGTGAAGGGCCTTGCTGGGTGCTGGGAAATTGTGTGTCCGCAGTCTGCGCTTGTGGGAGTGCTCGTGCTGTGGGCAGGGCTTGGGTTAACGCTTTCGTGAGGGGAAGTGCTTGGGCTACGGGAGGGGGTATGAGAGACACTGGTTGGGCCTGCGTAATCACTGCTGGCGTTTTTGGTTTCGATTCTGGTTTTGGACCTCGACCCGTGTTAGTTAACAAATGTTCCATTAATTCATCTGCTACGTGTAGTTCCCGCTGCGGGTATATTCTGTCTATGTTCATCTGGTCCCGTCTCCCTTCCCGTCTTAGACTCTCAGTCCACTCCTCCTCTTCCTTCTCTTCTGCTATCTCAAGCTTCGTTTTGTGCCTACGCGCATGCTTCTCTCTACTCCTTAGTCGGAGCATTGCTTCCCTCCTCCAATCTTTGACGGTCTCAAAAGCTGCAGGTCGCGCTTTCTTTCTAATCAGCACCCTCTCTAGATTATCTATCCTTCCGATCTCAAAACTACCATTAATCGGCCACTGATGGTCGGGTTGCTTTCTAGTTTGCCTATGCCAAATTTCACAAAATATTATCGCACCCACACCATATTTTGCATACATATCATAAGCCGGCGTTCCCCGGGCGGTGCACTTTGGCCATATTCCAAGGACTGTCTACCGCAGCTGAAAAGCCCCGCTAAAGTGGACAGTACTCCAGGCATGTTTCATTAACCTTCCCCTTTGGTTAGCCACTTTTACCTGGATGTTTGAGTTTGCAAAATCAACACTCTACCAAAAATCAGGTTTCTCTTTGAATCGGGAATGACTCACCTGATAAAACAAGTCACCTGTTCTAACTCAACCTCTCCCCATGTTATGTCTGCACTTCTCTGGCTTCTGCCTCGTCTCGGGACCCTCGCCTCCTTTGCCCTCTGGCCCGGTACGTCGATCAGGAATCAGATGTGTGCAGATCTGCGGAAGGAATCTCTCCTCTCTTCTACAGGGCGCCCCGTACACTTCTTGATCCCGGCTCGACCGTCCCGTCCTCGCCGTTCTTCCGCCTTTACTCCGTTACAACGTATACGATGGGGCAAGTGGGGGAGGGTTCCTATTCGGGCGCCATCTTGAAAGGGGCCCCTAGGGGTCCTTCGTGCTATGGAAACAAGGCAATAACCATACACGAAAAGATGCGCCAGACACGAGGTTCAAATTCCCAATGCTAGGGTTTATTTGCAAGCAAAAGATAGTATCAATTGGCCAATTCTGATCTCACGCCCCGCAACGTGAGTTTCCTAGACCTCGAGGGACGCAAGAGAGCGAATTACGTACATCAGTTACATATATACAAAATGCATATCATACAATCAGCAAAGTCATGTTCAACACCCCTTTTTATTAAGTTCCTTTGAACTCGGGATGACGATGGACATATCCGACGAGTATGACGATTATAATGCTTTCGATGTCTATTCTAGTAACAATGTGCAATTAGAAAGTGCGGAGGCATCTTTTAGAACACAGTGGTTCTGTTCTTGGAAGCAAGCTGTACACGGGGTAAGAGCCACATTCCAAGCTTTGCTATCTATGAGGTACTATTCGTGCCCTGGGAGCTGACACGTTCTAAAGGGTTTTGCGAAGGGGGGCCGTAAGAAAAGCATAATTCAAGCCTTTAACTGAATTATTCTAACATATTCTACCATCGTACGAGATTGGCTGGCAGCTGTGAAGTGATTAAATGCCCTGCAGCTTCCTCCCAAGGCTACAGAGAGGGAGCGTGGGCATTCCTCTCTGGGCTACTCATGAGGAGTTTCAGCAAACTCTTCAGTCCCGCGACCTTGTCCTTTCATATTCAGACAACAATGTTAACAGTTGAGCAGAGTAAGCAGAATCTGCAAGAATTGCAAGCTGCAAAGCAGTTTTTAGACAGAAAGCAATGAGCAATGGTTAACAAGCAAAATGGCGATTCTTGCTACATTTAAAATGGCCACTTTTTTCAAATTAACAGGGGCCACTCTTGTGACTTGTACTATCTGGTCCTGCATAGTACACTTGGGAACCTCTGTACTATCTGGCATGGGTAATCTCATTGATAGCCCCAAGTCCAGGTAGCTCAGACGTCTGTAGCCATAGGTTCCTCCTTCATTCTGCATCTTGGCTGGCACTATGAACAATACTCACATGATCTAAGATCTTCTCTTTGGGGTTTTCAACAGGATCCAGGTTACCACAGAAAATGTCCATTGACTATCAGTAGAATGTTCGACCTCCACTGCTACTTGCCTACCAATCTTGGTATGATCTTTTTGGAGTTTTAACATACTTTCTCATAATTCAATTGGAATGGATCTCTATCTCTGAAGAAAGTTAGCTATGCAGACAGGACTATTGCTCTCTATACTACACTTCAGGGAGGACCTGTTGACCTTACTCTTCAAATAACATTGCATCAATCGTTGATCAATCCACTCATCCCTATTTATCCCACTCTGGATCCCCGTCTTCCATTGCTTTCCCTACCCATCCCAGCTCTTCTGCAACCCTGCATCCTAACTGTAATGCCTCGGTGGTAGCATGTCCCCTTTGAGCAGCCCCCTGTTGCTTGCCAGCATGCATACCTTTTGGTACCCCGAGTACACCTTTTGGTACACACAGACTGTTGTCAAAGTCCTCCATGGTATAACTTGTCTCATCTCCCTAAGTTTGGTCCCTCTTCTTTTCATGTTTTTCCGTTCTTGAGGTGGTAGTTGACATGTTTGTTCTGATAGTTTGTAGGATTTTCTCCACCAACAAGACATGTGTGCCTGTCCCACCTGCTACTGACCTTCAGAGGTGGATTACGGCTATGAATTTCCTACTGTGAAGACTTGCTATGGTTAATAGGGGCCAGCCTCTTAGACTCCCAATCTACAGGAGGGGTCCCTTAATTTTAATGACTGGGTAGAGTGGATAAAGCATTTAGGCCGAGAGTCAACTTAGGCGACTTGAAGCAAGTAGATCAAGGTAACTATTTGGGGATGTTAACTCAGTTTACTCTGCCATACCCAGACTTATCCAGCTGATGTGAAGGGGGGCAAGTTGATGTTCTAGCCAAGGTGCATAGCTTTTTGATGCCCCTCGCACATAATGTGACATGGTTGTCATGTCCCACCTTGCTCATCATTGAAAGATGGCACTCAGGGAACCCTGGCATGTATCTTTGGTTCCTGCGTTGTCCTGTTCCTGTCGGGCCTTTGAGGAAAATAAGCATATTTTGGGTTTCCAATTTTTCAGGAGACATGCCAGGAGTACTCCTGGGTACATCTTCAAGCAGTAAGAACTGTGGTGAGGAGGGAGGATGGGGGGTAATGACATCCTCACAACTCACCACAATTCTCACAATACCTCTCCCCCTGTCACAGACTGGTGGAATGACCCAGCTCAAATTCAAACATAGTGCAGGAAGTGCTGAGCAAAAGGACGGTGATTAATAGGGGACGCAGTATAGAAAAGAACATGTAAAGCAGTAACAACGTCCTGTCCAATGGGTCGGGCCGTTCGGGACGTCATGGCTGTGATAGCTCAGGAGGAGTAAGGTGGAAATTAAACATTCCCAGCCGAATCCTCGCACATACTCTGAATCCGGGCATTGCCTTCTTGATCTTGCATGAAACGTTTGGACACCACCATTAAGCGTTGGCGATTAAGGATGTGCTCTCCGATAAATTCACTAAGGCTTAGTGACGAAACATGTGTTAAAATGTGAACAAACCAGATGCATTGATTTACTGAAATGTAAACGGGAAAAAACGTTTTTGTAACTCTTTAAGGAGAATGTGCCTGGTCTATTTAGACAGAAAGACTGATAATGCTTGATTTGCAGTATTTGCCCCTATGTCGATGGTTCGGTGCCTTATGTTTGCCTTGTATTAGCTCTTCCCAATGCCGCTGGCATTAACATCACAAATAGAAGGGCAAGAAAATCCATTATTTACCCCATGCTACTTCTTTGCACCTCTCAGCCAGCGTGTCCAGCAGACTGACCTCATTCCTCACCCAGTCCACTGACAATAACACTGAATGCTCACCGCCTAATTACCACTGGCCAGTCATGAACATTCCCACACAAACACTCCCCAGATTGAGGGTACACCTCCCTCCCCCCATTCATTAAGCTGTGCCACTCACCCCTCCCCCATCCGTGCCGTATGTTAGAAATGACCCTGTGTAATGGGCTGGGACCATGGCTAAGAGACACACTTCAGGCAACATACAGCGCCTCATCTACAATACCTAGAAGCTGACTCAAACACACATCAGGTTCTGATTGCATCCACACATCAGCACAATCAACACATTTCTCCCTCTTTTCACCCTCTAACCCTTCCCATCCCGCTTCCTGCAGGACCCAGCACAAGAGCCGACACAGAAATGGCAATAGCTGCATTGTACAAGACCCACCAATGTTACAGTCAGGCTTATTGTGGCCATCCATTGAATTGTAGCTCAGTAGGGAGTCAAATGTTCACTGGTTAGTGCCACAGTCACTTTCTTGGTTTATAAAATCGAGTAGGGATAGTAATGTACTCTTTCGGCTGTCAAATAAATATTGCCTACAAGTGTATAAGTAGACACAGGGGTTGGTGGCCTGCAGTGATCTGTCCAGCAGTAGGTAGCATGACCTTTTCATTGATGGAGCAGCCAGGCTTAAGTTTTTATCACAGTCCCTCGAGTTTCCACAGGACAAAGTAAAGATAGCGCACACTTGTCAGGCTGTAAAAGAAAAAACAACACTCAGAACATGTTTTTGTTGACCTGGTGGCATTAGACAAATGGCTCGTGTATCTGAAGTACACATGTGGTCTTTCATTTGCTATCATTCCCTATATATTGCATGCACATCCCGAGTGCATTGAATGTCTACCAGGAAGTAAGGGTCAAAAGACGCACAGATGCTAAAATATGTGCGACATGTGCCACTTGTATGCCTGGTCTATTTCATGATTGTGCCTATAAACCCCTGCCAAGTGAGAATGTGAAACTAGCAACTGCGAAAATCTTAAGGGCTGCTCTTGACGAATGTACCAAAAAGACTCTCGACTAATTCGGCTAGGGCCTGGTTATCCAGGATCAGCAAAAAAGTAAACCTTAACGGAACAAGGCAATAAGAAAAAAAAATTGATACAAGCCACAAGAAACTAAACACGACATTAAAGAACTCTGCAAAATCATTGATTTGATAAAAGCAAAAAAAAGAAAAGAATGTGAAACAGTGTTTTGGTTTTACATCACACAGGAATCACTAAAAGGAAAGGGGAATTGAGAAGCAGGATACCTCACTGGCGTGTAAACCAGAAATGCTGACAGCATGCATTGGCAAAGTACTGTTTGTTATTTCTTGCGTTTTCTGCCACATAAACCATTGAACGTTTGTTTTATTACATGTGTGGCAATCGGGAGTTCAATTGGAAGCATGGCCTTTTCATGCCAACACTGTGCATTGATCCTTCTTTTGCGTGATACTCTGCCACACTCATCTTTCTATTGTTGTGTACGTGGTACACGAAGCGCGCATGCGCGGCCCGCGAGCCGGCGCATGCGCGCCAGTTAATAAAGGCGGCGCCCGGGGGCAGTTCGCGCCGGAGCGCCGGAACAGGCGGACGTCTCCAGTGTTTGTTCTTGCGCGACCCATCTGCGCGCAGGGGCTCAGATCTGGGAAGGGCCCGCACTCCACCACAGTGGCCCCTCCGATCACAACACTGGCGACGAGGAGGTACGGTCCACTTCCGTGCCCGACGACCTCGGAGTGACGGAAGTCTGCCGTATTACGGACCCACGGAGCACCGGCGGCCATCTTCTCTTTCACCCGCTCCCCGTCACACGTGGCGACAGTGGTTGCGGCCCGACAGGGTGCTCGTGCGCCACTCGCCAACGGCGTCGGAGGACACCGAAGAGTAATTTTTGGAACGCCCACAGTCCTGCAGGCGCAGGGCTGTGGAAACCGAGAAGAAAGAAGGGGATTTTGCACCCAACCCTGCCACGAGGCCGAGACAAGCCATCCTCTCCCGAGACAGCCAACTGTGAGTACGTGGCACTGAGATGGGTGAAGGTGCTGACGATGAGGGTGCCGCAGCCCCAATCCCCCGCAGAGCTCGCAGCTCCCTAGCCCCCATGCCGGAATTCGATGCCACTGGCCCCCCTTCCAAGCTAGGCCCGAAGTGGCTATTGTGGGTCAAAAGACTGGATATGTTCTTTAGGGCATCTGGGGTGGACGATGATGACGAAAAAATTGCAACCATGATCTATTCGGCAGGCGCAGAAGTCCACAAGATCTACGACTCCCTCGTCATCCCCGTGGCCACATACGACGCAGTCAAGCAGGCACTCAAAGACCACTTTCTACCCATGGCCAATGTAGACTTTGACAGGTTTGTCATGGGCGCTGAGAGACAATTGGACGATGAGCCCCTAGACAAATTCTGCGCCCGCCTGAGACACCTGGCGACCTCCTGCAGATGGGCCAACGAGGAGGAAATGGTCCGCAACCAACTACTACAGGGGTGCAGCTCCGGAAAACTTCGGAGGCAAGTATTGAGGGAGCCTGGCCTGACCCTCCAGCAGATTCTAGACCTGGGCAGAGCACATGAGCTAGCGGAGAAAATGGACGCTGCCTCGCGACCAGGACATAACGAAGACGCATTCGCAGTAGGACGGTCAGCTGCGGGTAGGTCGAGATGGGCGCCGAAAAGGCCTGACGCCACGTCCACACCAAGCAACGCCCCATCGTGCTCGTACTGTGGGTATGACCTCCCCCACAGCGGTGACTGCCCGGCGAAATCGAGAACATGCGCCCGGTGCGGCACACCAGGACACTTTGCCAGAATGTGCCGTGCGGCTTCCCCCGTTGCAGCAGCGAGAGGACCAGAGAGAGTGGGGCGAGGTGGTGCTCGCAGAGTGAGAGGCATCTCCTCGATTGATCAGGGCCTGCAGGACCTGGATCTCGCGGAAGAAGAAGAGGAGGAGGAAGAAGTTTTCTTCATCTCCAGCATCGCGAAAGGTCCCGGCACGAGGCGCCAACCCACATGCACCGTCAACATCAATGACGTTCCCACCCCCATTCTTATTGACACCGGAGCTTCAGTCTGCATGCTAGCCACCGAACATTATGTAGCCCTACCAGGCCCACCAGAACTGTCAACATCCACAGCAAGAATATATGCATTCGGTGGAGAAACTCCCTTACCCATCCAGGGTGCGTTTGTCGCCCCAGTCTCTCATGGACAAAACTCCATCAAAGCAAGATTCTTCGTCACCGACGTCAGCCCACATTCCTTGCTGAGCTGTGCAGCGTCGGAAGCGCTCGACATTGTCCATTTCACATTTGGGGTATACCACGCCGATCTGAAAAGCATGCTACACAAGTTCGAGAGTCTCTTCAAGGGCATCACAAACTGAACGCAGACCCCATCCGCCTGCACATCGACAAGTCTGTAAGGCCGACAGCCCTCAAACACAGCCGAATTCCCTTTCACCTGAGGGCCCAAGTGGAGGAGGAGCTGCAACAGCTGATTGACCGAGACATCATCGAACGGGTGGAAGGCCCCACCCCTTGGGTTTCGCCCATCGTAGTAGCCCCAAAGCCGAAACAACCGGGGGCTGTGCGCATCTGCGTGGACATGAGGCTCCCAAATGCCGCCATCAAAAGGGAGCGCCACCTCACACCCACCCTGGATGATATCGTCGGTGAACTCCAAGGCGCCAAAGTATCCTCCAAACTGGACCTCAGATCTGGCTACCATCAACTGGAACTGCACCCCGAGTCGAGGTACATTACGACGTTCACGACGCACGAGGGGTTATACCAGTACAAGAGACTTAACTTTGGGATCTCATCCGCGGCTGAGGTCTTCCAGAACGCCATTAGAGGAGCATTGTCCGGTCTGAAGGGTGTCATTAACATGTCCGACGACATCTTAGTCTTCGCCAAGTGGGAAAGCGAACACCTTAAAAGGCTAGAGCGCACGTTTGAGAGGCTCCAGGCGGTAGGCCTAACCCTGCACCAAGAAAAGTGCGAGTTCCTTAAAGACCGGCTGGAATTCTTCGGGTTCACTTTTCATGCGGGCGGCATATCCCCAGACCCTGGAAAAGTAAAAGACATAAGAGATGCGCCTCCACCCACATCTCCAGCAGAAGTTCGGAGCTTCTTAGGGATGGTCAATTACTGCGGCCGATTCATCAAAGACCTGGCCTCCCTATCAGAACCACTGAGGGCACTTACCAGAAATGACTTGCCTTGGCAATGGACAGCGACTGAACAAAGATCCTTCAATGCCATCAAAGAGGCCCTGTCAGAGCAGGAGACGATGGCCTATTTCCACCCCAGCCGGGAATCAGAGATCGTAGTCAACGCCAGCCCTGTAGGACTAGGGGCAGTCCTCATGCAGGCCGACGAACTAGGGGCCATGAGACCCATAGCGTACGCCAGCAAGGCCCTCACCGACACGGAAAGGCGATATTCACAAATTGAGAGAGAGGCCCTTGCCATCCTATAGGGGTGCAAACACTTCAGGATATACATCCTCGGCAAACCTGTTGTCGTGGTCACGGATCATAAACCCCTGATTCCCATCCTGTCTGGCACATCTTCCAAGCCGCCTCCCTGTATCGAGAGATGGATGCTGTCACTCATCGAATACGGCGTCAAGTTGGTGTACCGCCCAGGCACTCATAACCCCGCAGACTACCTGTCCCGCCACCCAGGCACGAGAAATGCCCAGAATCCTGTAGAGGTGTCTGACACTGGTGACGCAGTGCATCTCGTCGTTGAATCAGCCCTGCCAGTGGCCCTGTCAAGAGAGGACATTGCGGATGACTCGAACTCTGACGAGGCATTCCTCCGAGTGAAAAGAGCGGTAGCCACGGGGGAATGGCGGGACGTCCTCCTAAACAACGCCAGAAGAAACCCAGAGGTGCAGAGAGACCTACAACTGCTGTGGAAGGCTCGACACGAACTCTCGGTGTCCACGGACGGCCTGCTGCTGCGTGGAGACCAGATTGTGATCCCCAGGTCCCTGGTCATGAGAGTCCTCCAGTTAGCCCACACAGGGCATCAAGGCATGGCTAAGATGAAGGCGCGCCTAAGGCTGAAGGTCTGGTTCCCCGACCTGGAACACAGGGTGACCGAATTCGTAAGGACCTGCATCCCCTGCCAGGCCGCGAGTCCGGCGGAAAAGGGCCCGCCCATTCGAGCCATGGAACGGAGCGACGTGCCGTGGGGTACTGTTCACGCAGACTTCGGCTCGACCGGTAGAGGCCTATACTTCTTAGTAGTAACAGACCAGTGGTCGAGGTACCCGGAGGTAGAACTCATGGAATCCACCGCCAGCGATCACACCATCCTGGCCATGGACAAGATTTTCGCTACCCACGGCTTCCCACTTGAGATCTGCTCAGACAATGGAGCGCCGTTCCAAGGGCAGCGTTTTGCCAGATACTGCGCAGAACGAGGCATCAAGCACCGAAAGGTGACCCCGCTGTGGCCGAGGGCCAATGGAGAGGTTGAGCGTTTCATGCGGACGCTTAACAAAATTTTTCGCATCTCTGTCAATGGTGGGGAAGACCTGCGCCACAACTTAATCGACTTTCTCCGTGAGTACCGGTCCACCCCACATCAGTCCACCGGAATCGCGCCCGCCGAGGCACTGTTCAAGCGAATACCCAGAGGGCTGATACCGGAAGCGGGAGAACGACGCCCAGGGGTGATCGATGACGCACAGGTGGCAGCAGACAGAGCCGCGAGAAACGAGAGTGAGACAACAAGGCGGAGGCTGCCGGAGAAAGAGATAGCAGTAGGAGACACCATCCTTGTCCGAAACAGGAAACCGGAAGGGAAACTCTCAATGACTTATGAAACACAACCGATGGGAGTAACTCACGTCAAAGGATCCATGATCACGGCGGCGAACGCGCGTGGGACAGTGACCAGAAATGTGTCCTTCTTCAAACGCATAGGACCAATAGCCTCAGAAGAAGAACCGGATCCCGGCCAAAGGCTGGCGGCAGAAGCGCCGCCGGAAAACGCTGAACCGCCCGAGGATCCTGGGAGGCCAGAGAACCTCGAAAGGAGCCCACCCAGATACCCCCGCAGGGAAGGGCGCCGCCCCCCACAAAGGTTCCAAGACTTCATTATGGACTCGGCAGCCTGAGCAATCAAGTCTGTTAAGTATAAAATGTTTCGAGCCATGTTGGCTCCCCATGTTTAATGTTTTGTTGTTTGAGGGGAAAAAGGAGGGATGTTGTGTACGTGGTACACGAAGCGCGCATGCGCGGCCCGCGAGCCGGCGCATGCGCGCCAGTTAATAAAGGCGGCGCCCGGGGGCAGTTCGCGCCGGAGCGCCGGAACAGGCGGACGTCTCCAGTGTTCGTTCTTGCGCGACCCATCTGCGCGCAGGGGCTCAGATCTGGGAAGGGCCCGCACTCCACCACAGTGGCCCCTCCGATCACAACATCTATCATCTGCTTTGTTTGTCTTCTGACCCTGCCCTGAGATCCATTTGCTTTCCCGCCCTCTCCCATCACAGGAGCATGGACGTTCACCTTCAGCGCTTCTGCTGTTGACACTCCAACAAAGTTGCCCAGACTGCCATGCTCGTGCTGCCTAGTGAGAATGCACCAGAAGTGGGCAAAGATGGGCCACAATGTGATGCCTACTGCACTGGGACTGCCCCGGGTAGCCTCTGATTTGCTTCTGCACCATCGCCCAGAGTTCTTCTTCCCATGCAGTGCCCTGCAACCGTTCCCGGGAGCGATGCAGCTACTTATGAGCCCAACAGAATGGCCCTATCGCTAAGGCAGGGCACCAGTGGTCAAAGGGGCTGCAGCTGCCCGGCTCGCCAAGCCGTGAATTCATACCCATCCACGATACCATATGGTGCTGTTTTCTGTTCTTGGTGTGATCGTGGGCAGATCTTTTCATATGTTTCTGGGCCTCTGCTCTCTTATCTGCCAAAGAGGGTATGACACAGAAACAGTCTAAAGTGAACGTTATTTTAAACATAATAGAAATGAAGGAACATTAATGCCACGATGACGGTTCACCCGCTAGACTCTAGAGGGAGACAAAATGTGTCACTGACTTCGAATCATTGCAGGGTGTAGAACTACAGTTGTGCACAACAACTCAGTGAGTTAAAGTATCTGTTGGCGATATCAACGTGTAGACTACAAGACATAGGTTTAAGCATTCAATAAGGGCAAAACTACCGTCCCTGTTCACAAATCGAGCAGTGGCCAGATTACAGAAACTTTGCAGCATCACGGTTTTAGCACTAGGGCAAGGTTTGCCCTATTTAAAAAAGAAAAAAAAAACTGGGACACATTAAACAGCCATTGCACCTCGACAAGTGCAGTTTGGAATATTAAAAGCACCAGATCAAAAAAAAACCTAGTGCAAAGAAGATGTGTTTTCATTGCATCTTTGCACAAGGGCAAAGCTTGCCCTAGTGCTAATACGGAATGGTATTAGCACTAGGGCCAATTTTGCCCAGATGCAAAAATGCAGCAAAAAATGTATCTTTTTAGCACTAGGGCAATTTTAGACCTGGTGTTTTTAATATGCCAAACTGCACTTTTCGAGATGCAATGCTTTATTAATATGCCCCAGTGTTTTTCAAAATAGGACAAACTTTGCCCTAGTGCTAATACCGTGCACACTTTGCACTTGCACTGTTCAGTTCAGTTGGACGACCCTAGCACTTATAATTAGGTTTCCACAAAATCACAATGCACAATAGACTTGCAATGCAAGTGCTATATATAAACATCAAGGTACCATTATTGTTGTTTTCATTATTATTAAAGCGGCGCCATCATTTGGCAGCGTTTCACAAACCTGTTCCTAGATGTTGTTGCGACACTTGTTGCCGGGTTGAACGGACGCAAATCCTGCGCACGTGTCTGGTGGTCTCTGGCTGCTAGTGCATGTTTCTGAATGAACTTTGCAATCTTAGAGCCTCGCCCTACCCTGGGGCACCACTTGTTCAGAGTAGGCGCAGATGTGCCGGCCTATAAAGAAATAGTGAGAGTATGGCAAATGTCTCCACACAGATTAAATAAAAGCCCAACCCAGACGCCTTTTTCCCCTTTTATGATCTGTGAGGCACAGGAAGCTTGGTGGAGTGGCTGTGTCCCCCAGAACCGAGCATTCAGTGGTTGCCTCAAACTGGGGAGCGCGAAACATACACACTTTCCTGGCCCACAGAGTTTGATACCCGCCCAGAACAAAAGAGCCAATGTTTGCTGCCAGATCTGGGCTCAGGCACATCTTTAGAAATAGAAGGAAGAGAACAAATCAATATGTGCCATAGCCCAGACAGGTCTGACTAGTGGGGCCTGGATTCCTGCCTCAAACTGTGCAACGACTCAGGGCTGCACCTTCCAGTGACCTTTCACGGCCACCAGTGACTGTGAGAGAAAAATGGAGAAGGGACCAATCCAGCGCTTTTGCATTTTGTTATAGAAAGGCAAAACAAGGTCCTGCAGTCCACATGTAAATGGTCAACGAATCTCCATCGGGGACATTCAAGTGGGAAATCAGCAGCTCCAGCTTCTTGCGACCTTGCCTTTTCCTCTGCCAAGGTGACCTCAATAGAAGAAAGCAGCTCCTACACCAGCCACCACCAAAAAGGTCCTGGGCAAGAAGCTGCCTCAGCTCGTCCAGCATTAAGAACCTCAGCCTGTACCTCAGGAAGAGCAGAGAAGGGCACTGCGTGAGCCCTTAAACGCCTACTTCTCTAGCTAGAGCAATGCTCCCAAGAAAGAAGAAAGTAGAGAGGAAGGCTGACCCAGCCCTGTTGGCATTCACCACTAATCAAGTATTCCAAGGGGCATGAAGCCTGCTTATCATTTCATTTGAAATGTTGGGGGTCCCTGTGCATTTTTTATTATTTTTGGCTGTGGATGTCATTAGATACAATAGGCTTTGAGGTGTAAATCATTATGTTTGTGCAGAAGTGCTTTGCACTAAAACTAAGGGCAAATGTCTTGCTGATGTTTAAAGTTGACCCGACTTACCTTGCAAGGCGATGACAAGGCGGGAGAGAACACAAAGACCAGAAAGAACATTCTGTTTAAATGTATTATGCAACATTTATGCACACGACCATATTTATAACTTAAGTATTAATGCTGGCATTTAGTGGTGTTTTAGGTAATCTGACTTAATATATTTGAAATACTGTTACGTTTGATATGATAGTTTATTCATATAGCACGTATACAGAAAGGGCCTCATTACAAGTACACCGGTCCGGACTTAACGCTGCCGGTATAACCATACCGGCACCGTTTCCGCGTCCGCCTAATCATGACCTGCGGACCCAGAAATAGCACCACCTTCAACCGCCACCGCAGAGTTTAAGCTCCCGTAACCTCCGCCTGCAAAGAAACCCCTCCGTTACCGGCAATACTAAACACAGCGAGCATCACAAGTAGCGCGGACATGGAAACACCACCAGAAAAATGGCGCTAAAACCGTGATCACGGTGGCGGTACGGCCACCACCGCGAACATGACGTTAAACAGTGCCTGGTGACCTGAATCAGGACACAGGTGCACCAAATCAGCCCAGCCGGACCCAGCAGGCCACTGGGAGCCTACAAAAGGGTCACACCCAGGCCAGCTCAAAACAGAACCATGCAGGTAGCAGCTCTAGTAGCATTGGGACTGGGCCTACTCAACCAACAGGCAGCACTCCACATGATGGCAGTAATGTTGCAGAGGATGAGGCTTAGGAGGCGCAGGCGGCAACCAGCTGACCCTGTACCCATGGCAAACCCCATTGTCCAGCCGGCACCACCCCGCAGGCAGCCTGCAATACCACGCCTCATGGCCTCACCCTTGAACCTTATCCCAGTACAGATCCACACATTATACCGGCTGGACCGTCCAACAATCCTGTACATCACCACCACGATAGAGGACATCAGCAGCCACATAGACACCCCCACCCCCATCGACCCCCTCCTGAAGGTTGTGTCTATACTGCATTTTCTTGGCACCGGTACCTATCAACACACAGTTGGTGAGCTGCACGGCCTATCACAACCCTGTTTCTCCAAAATCCTGGTACAGGTACTGGATGCCCTGGTGCACCATGCGTCTGAACAGATTGCCCTACCCCGTACCCTCCCTCAGGTAATTGCCACTAAGTTGACCTTCCATGCCATTGCAGGCATGCCAAATTGCATAGGTGCAGTTGACTGCACCCACATTGAGCTGACAGTACAACATGCAATCGAGATGGTGTTCCGCAATAGGAAACAGTACCACTCACTGAATGCACAGATGGTATGTGATGCCACACAAGTGATAACACATTGCTGCGCATGTTTCCTGGGCTAAACACATGACTCAATAGTACTGTGGAATTCCACATTGCCACGGTACATGGAACACTATGCTGGACAAAGCACATGGCTATTCGGTGAGTACAGCTGCCAATGCACCGGCCCTGTGGAAGTGGTGTGTGTGTGTGTGTCCAGGGCAATGAGCAATGTGAGTGTGCCGCTGCGACTGCACATGCACAACCCCCCGCCCATCAACAGAATAGACAGCAGAACCCAAACATCACAAAGCAACACATGACAGGTTGCCACAGTGTCCCCGTACACAACCTGCCACATGACACACACAGCCTGAACTGCCGCTGGCACATACACCTGGAGCCACTGCAAACCCCCACCCACAATATGCAACACTGCCCTCCCAATGCACATGATTCCTGTACATGAGACGTCCTGCATCAACTACATCATCACAGTGGACTGACTCTGCCATGTGTGCACATCACTGAACAATGCCATACTTACAAGCCAATGTCACCCGCAGGCACCGTACACATGCACACCAATGCGTTGGTCAATGTCCAGTTGCCAACGTCCTCTACGATGACCAAAGAACAGAACCACCCACCGGTCTAACCACTGCATGCCACATATACATGAATGAACAATGACACAAGATTGCACTGCATCTGATGAAGACATGATACTACAAACACTGACATGTCCCACACATCTACATCCCAAGTAGGTGATGCTGGATATTCACTCACGCCATGGCTGATGACGCCTGTACGGAGGCCAAGGAACAGGCATGAAGAGGCGTACAACAGGGCACGTGTCCGCACATGTGGCATGATTGAGAGGACATTTGGACTACTGAAGGCCCAGTTCCACTGTTTGAGCAGATCTGGCGGATCACTGCTGTACAGCCCAGTGAAGACGGGTAAAACTACGCTCCTTTGTGCCATGCTGCACAATCTCTGCCTGCGCAGGAACATTCCAATGCCCCCAAACGCAGATGATGAAGATGGGGATGGAGATGGAGATGGAGATGGGGAACGGAGACGGGGATGGGGATGGGATGGCTCAACCTCCTCCTGGGGGTCCACTAGATGGACAACGAGCATAGGATGCACTGATTCGCATTTACCTTTGAGAGACTGCACATTCACAGCATTGCAAGGATATGGTGCTGCCAGTAAATGAATTGTTGTACTGCCAATGAAATGATGGATGTCCACTCATGTATGTTTTTTTTTCAAATGATGATATATTCATGGAATCACAACAGGGAAGGGGGTGCAATGGTTAGGGAAGCTGTACACCCATGCCCACCCATCACCCAAACATACCCACCCTCACCCAGGCCCCAATACACAAACCCCCTAATGGACCTCCCCCACCACCCAAACGTACCCACCCCCTCAAACTCTTCTAGTCCCCATGTGTCCTGCAGTGCCCGACACACAGGCCATCATTTCCGTGTGCACTTCTGCGCTTGTGCATCCCTGCCTGAGAGCCCTGTTAGCCGACTCGAGCGCCTCCGTGGACTGGCAGTGGTGGAGCTGGATGGGGTGGTAATGGTGGATGGCACAGAATCTGGAATAGGTGTCAAATGTGCAAGATTTGCCTGTTGGCCAATCAACATGGACTCAAGAATCCTCGAAGTGTTGTCATTGCCCTCCCGCACATGGCGTGCCAGGGTCACTAGAGTGCTGGCAAAGCATCCAACGGACCTTGAGAGCCGACGTACAGATGTGCTGTAGCACTCCCTCTGCAGCATGGATTCCTCAAGCTGCCTTTCCACCAGCTGGGTGAGGGTAGCCTGCTGCTCCTCCATCGGCTGCATGTGGGAATTTAGCTCTGCCATTGAGGGGGTAGGTGACCTCATAGGACTGTGGAATGATGTGGGGCTGAACTCCAGCTGATGGAACGATTCCAAGTCATCCAGGGTGGGCACCTCCCCCTGTGGCCCTGTATCAGACTGCACTGCCGGGGCACTGTTGTCGCTACATGCTGCCTCCTCTGCAGTTGAGATGCTTTCTGTGGTGGGTTGTATTGGCATGATGGGTGCCCGTGGCACCTGTGTTGCATCAGGCAGCATGGAGATGGTGAAGAGGTTGGTGATGGTGGCCGGCACATGTGTTGCAGATGCTACTGGGGGCAGGGATGCCGAACTGCTGGCAGTATCCTCCTGGGCAGGGGCGGTGGCTTGCACACGTGCAGGAGCTGATTGCCTGGGCTGTTGTGCAGTATCACTGCCACTTGATACGGCTGTGGGGACACAGAGGGCATGCAATTAGTTGTGTGGTGGTGCCTGATGGGTGCATCACATGCATCATACAGGTTGATCAGTTAAAAGTAGCATTTACATGCATATGCCTGTTGTCGGACATGTATTGTAGTGATATGGTTAATCATCTGGATCATGATTGTGTCCTTTGGGCCACTCATGCACTGGCTGGGGGGGTTGTTATTGGGTCCTTTGGGCCACTCATGCACTGGCTGGGGGGGTTGTTATTGGGTCCTTTGGGCCACTCATGCACTGGTTGGGGGGGGGGTTGTTATTGGGTCCTTTGGGCCACTCATGCACTGGCTGGGGGGTGTTATTGGGTCCTTTGGGCCACTCATGCACTGGCTGGGGGGTGGAGGGGTTGTTATTGGGTCCTTTGGGCCACTCATGCACTGGCTGGGGGGTTGTTATTGGGTCCTTTGGGCCACTCATGCACTGGCTGGGGGCGGGTTGTTAATGGGTCCTTTGGCCCACTCCTGGACTCAACATGTACTCATATGGCATTCATATTTGCGCACTTACCAGCATCTGCAGGTGGGCTCACTCCTGCCTCAGCATCCCAGATCCCATGGATGCCCTCAAGGTGGAGGACACTGCTGCAGCGCTCCTCCCATGTTTGAAGCCTCAGTGGTGAAGGGGGCCCTCCACCTGTCCCACTGCTGCGTTGGCGGTGTGTGGAGATCAGGTTCCGCACCTTCAGCCTGAGGTCGTCCCACCTCGTGGCAGTCTTTTACACTCCTCACAGTCACGCCCACAGCGGTGCACTTGCGTGCTGCTTCCGTCCACACTTCCTTCCTGCGCTGCTGTGTAACACGCTGTTGATCGGCACTGAACAGCATCTCAGCATGCTCCACTATGTGTTCAACCAAAACAGTTAGCTCCGCCTCACTGAAGCGCTGTTTCTGTTGCCTCTGTGCTGGAATCCTGGCAGACATGCTGGTGGTCCTTTTGGGCTTCTCACAGTGTGGATCCTGCTTGTGCTGACTCTGGATGGCAATGGATTGTGCTTTATATGATGGCCGCCTCTCTGTTTCCTGTTTTGGCGATCATGGTATTTCCGGTTCCCTGTCCGGGGCGACGGTGGTGGACACAGTTTTTAGGCTACTTGTGACGCCGCTATGTCCATTTCCGTGGGTGTTTCCGTGGTGGCGGTAACACCGTTTCCGCATCTGTGTGGTGCGCGCGACCAACAGCACGTAATCTGCCGGTCTTTCCGCAACCTTGCAGATGCGGAAACTTTATTTCCGCCACCGCAGAATCACCGCAGTCCGGACCGGAAAAGTTCTAACGAGGTCCAATGTGTTTCAAAGCGCTTCAAGGCAAGGGAGGGAACAAGGGAGAATACAATGACATTCTTACAGGCCATGAAAAGTAAAGATGTGAAATTAACTATCATACTCGGCCTGACGATATTTCAGATACTGCAAGAGCTAAGACATAGATAAGGAAGGGAGGAGGAAAGCGGGAAGGAAATGGAAACAGACAGGCGACTACTGTACTAGGCCTGATGACATTTCTGGTAGAGCCAGAGAAAAACAAAAGGTGAGGGAGTGGGGTGCAGAAAGGGAGGGGAGGAACAAAACAAGCGACTATCGTACTAGGCCTGACGACATTTCAGATAGCGCTGGGGGGGCAAGTAAGGTCAGGGGGGAGGAGACAGACGAGGTTGTTAACATACTAGGTCCAGGGACAATTCTGATAGAGTAAGTGCATAGAAGAAAGTAAGGGGAGGAGGGGAGGAGATAGGAAAAGTGAGAAAGGGAGAGGAAGAGAGAACAGAGAGTAAGCAGTCAAATACAGTGGAGAAGCAAGAGGGGAGAGCAAATCCAATTGCAGAAGTCAATAGTGACACATAATGTTGCAAGCCAGGATACAAGATGAAGATGGGAACAGCATGATTCAGGGCTACCATGGGTGAAAGTTGCAAAGGATGTCCAGCATGAGGATTGAGAAAGGGTGACACACTGTGAATCAATGAAGTCCATAAAAGTCAAATCCAGCATTGGTCACAAGACGGTGATGGTGAAACCAGAATGTATCAGGACAGACTCCTGCAGAAGTAGGCTGGAGTAGGGGTAAGGGGGAGCAGGGTAGAAGGTGTAAAACCTTGACACCGGTCTTTAGCACATTTATGTTCACTCAGGTGACTCAGAAAATCAGCCCAATGTGGAAACAGCTTTCGGGCGTAAATGAACAGGGAATTGTATTTAAAAAGTTTAGGGCTGCTGAAGGTGGGGGTTATCATTCAAATCCAATATTGACTAGTTTAACAAGAGATTAGAACGTTCTCAGTCTCTGATTTGCATACCAAGGGAAATAAATGCATTAGGACAGCCACTAGCATTGTTGTTTGCAGTTATTGCCTGCATTTTACATGTATAGGCGGTTGCCAGACATTTGGTCGAAAAAATTTGGTCGACTGGACAAATGGTCGAACCAATTTGGTCGAAAGCCAAATGGTCGAATTATTATTTTTTTTATTTTCACCCCTTTTTTTCTTTTTTGGGGGGTCCCCCCCAACCCCCCTTTTTTTCTAAAAAACCCTTTTTTTCCCTAAACGAAAACCAAAAAAATACATATATAAATAAAATAAAAAATTCGACCATTTGATTTTCCACCAAATGACGTCGACCATTTGTCTTTCGACCGATTTACAGTCGACCACTTGTCTGGACAGCGTATAGGCACGAATGTAATAAATACTTTTGCCCTACATTCTTAGTAATTACTTTAAATATTCCATCAATATCTGCAAGTTAGTTTATGCTGGCACATAACATAGAGATAGGTGTAAGAAAAAATAGTCTACCTCTAAACCAAAGTCTTTTTACCATGTTTTCTACTAATGTTATGTGTTTGCCACTGTTAAAATGCAAATATTTCGGAAACCTTTAATGTCTATTGGGTATCGGGTGTCTGTGTAGTTATTGTATTGAATCCTATAAATGTAAAATAAAATAAACAACTGAATATGTCAATCCTATTGGCTTTGCCTATGCTGTTAAATCTGGCACTAACCAAGACATTTTACTGCACACAATGGACTGTTCAGAAAAGTACAGAATGTTTCTAATTATACCACCTCATCTTGGCATTGCACTTTCATGAATCCATTGCATCTTGGCTTGCTGACAGGGACAAATGGACGTTTCACATTGTCTGCATCCACAAGCACAGAAAATGAAACGATTTTAAGTTATGCCTAGAGGGAGCTTTTTCTCCCTAGCAGGCCTCCTGGTGCAATATGAACGATTGTCTGGAGGGAAGCCCAGAGAGGTTGCCAGACGTTTAAGATACATTCTAAACCTTCCAGCCATCACCTCTTTGTTTTTCTTTGTCACCCCGAGTGGGATGGGTATGCCCATACGTGGGTCCTGTGCCTGTTGGGCCTAGAGAACTACATCTCAAAATGTTTTTCTGAACAACTTCTAAACTAGGGTAATCATGTTTATTTTCACATCACAGAGCTGTCTATCATGTCTGAACTGATTACCTGGATTTCATGAATACACTGACAGTGTCTAAACCAAAAAAGAGAGCTTCATGGGTATGCAAATGAGTGCTGATTGATTTCTACAGCATGCATGGCAGGTGCTGGGCAGAGAAAATAATATACAAGGCTACAGAGGCAACAGAGATCTTGACCAGCTGGCAAACATTATGAAGAGAAAGCATTGAGAAAGCAATTGCAAATCTACAATAACAAGCATTAACAATGCCGTTTGGTCTGGCTATGCACATTTAGATGTAAGCCATTTCTGTCTTTTTAGGTTTTACCAAAACACTCGCAACCTCTGGATTTACAAAGCTGAACATACTGGCTTTCCCAATGCTTGGTTTATTTGATACTGAAAGCAGGTGAGGGAGGTGGGGAATGGCATCTGTCTATTAGCCCTCTGTTATTTGGGGGGAGCAGGTCCAAGTGGATCTAGGTCACCTGGCCTAAGCCCCCCCCAACTGGTGCCATCCTGCCTGCTGCTCTTTTTCACCACTTAGCAAGCCCCGCCCACCTGGTGCCTTCCTGCTTCCCGCTCTTTTTCACCCCTTAGCAAGCCTCGCCCACCTGGTGTCTTCCTGCCTGCCGCTTTTTTTCACCACTTAGCAAGCCCCGCCCACCTGGTGCCTTCCTGCTTGCCACTCTTTTTCACTACTTAGCAAGCCCCGCCCACCTGTTGCCTTCCTGATTCCCGCTCTTTTTCACCACTTAGGAAGCCCCGCCCACCTGGTGCCTTCCTGCTTCCCGCTCTTTTTCACCACTTAGCAAGCCACGCCCACCTGGTGCCTTCCTGCTTGCCGCTCTGTTTCCCTACTTAAGGAGCCCTCCAGCTTCTTTTCCTTTGCAGATGGGGAGCAGGTGTAAGTGGATGTAGGTCATCTGGCCTAAGCCCCTCCCACCTGGTACCTTCCTGCCTGCTGCTCTTTTTCACCACTTAGCAAGCCCCGCCCACCTGGTGCCTTCCTTCACCATCACTGTCTTGTGGCCAATGCTAGATTTGACTTTTATGGACTTCATTCATTCACGGTGCGCCACTCTTTCTCAACTCTCATGCTGGACTTCCTTTGCATCTTGTACTCATGGTGGCCCTGAATCATGCTGTTGCCATCTTCATCTTGTATCCTGGCTTGCAACATTATGTGTTACTACTGACTTCTGCAATTGTATTCGCTCTCCACTCTTGCTTCTCCACTCTTTTTGACTGCTTACTCTCTTTTCTCTCCTCCTTTCCCTTCTCCCTTTTCCTATCTCCTCCCCTAACTTTCTTCTATGCACTTACTCTATCAGAATTGTCCCTGGACCTAATATGATAGCAACCTCGTCTGTTTACTCCACCCTCCCATTACTGTTTTTTTCCTCCCCTCCACCCCTCCAGCACTATCTGAAATGTCGTCAGGCCTAGTATGATAGTCGCTTGTTTTGTTCCTCCCCTCCCTTTCTGCACCCCTCTCCCTCACCTTTTGTTTTTCTCTGGCTCTACCAGAAATGTCATCAGGCCAAGTACGATAGTCACCTGTCTGTTTCCATTTCCTTCCCACTCTCCCCCTCCCTTCCTTTTCTATGTCTTAGCTCTTGCACTATCTGAAATGTCGTCAGGCCGAGTATGATAGTTAATTTCACATCTTTACTTTTCATGGCCTGTAAGAATGTGGTTGTATTTTCCCTTGTTCCCTCCCTTGCCTTGAAGCGCTTTGAAACACATTGTGTATAGGCGCTAAATAAATGAACAATCATATCATATCATATATTTGGAGTTGAATGATACTGTGTTTTTTTCAAAACCCATGTGAACGTTTTTTTCTAATTTCCGAGGGAGCAATTCAAAGAAGAATCATTGTTGTGCTGCTCCCTTTCTAAGAGGCCCACCACCCTTGTGCTGGTTGTCCCGCCTTCCCTTCCAATTCCCACTTTTGGAGCACACATGTATGTAGACGGTGGCTGACATCCACTGTTGGGAGTGGAGTGTGTACAACTTATTGTGGCATGGAGGGGGCTTCACCTTTTTTATGGATGTGTTTGAGGATGCCAGTCCACCCCTGGACAGCCATACCTGTTTGTGTGTTGGTGTGTGCATGTGTGCATGGCTCGGGCGGAAGTGCATCCTGTGAGAAAGTGCCTGGGTCCCTAGGAGGAATTGCCATTTGGCAAGGGTGTAGAAGCCCTGCTTTTTTAAAAAAATGTTTTATTCTGTGTTTATTCATTTAAGTCTCCTTAGTAAATCAAAGTTAGTGTTTTGTACTTTGTACTTAAGTCACCACTTATTGGAAAGAAGGAACGGTGACTGCAATCTTTGTCACCGGTAGTCGAGCCAAGTATTGACGTGCTGTTTGTAAGGGATCATGTTCCGTTGGCAGGATGCAGATTGCAGATTATGCTGGGTCTGATGGAATCGGTAGGTATTTCGTCTTTTTAAGGGCCAGATCCAGGAGTTTTGCAGATGCCATAGACCATCTCGCGCATTCCCCCGCCATTAGGCGGCGCCAACAGGTTTCTACGTC
The DNA here is from genome assembly GCF_040938575.1 of Ambystoma mexicanum. Lineage (NCBI taxonomy): Eukaryota > Metazoa > Chordata > Amphibia > Caudata > Ambystomatidae > Ambystoma > Ambystoma mexicanum. The sequence continues at coordinate 490,033,464 of NC_090922.1, read as the reverse complement.
TATCGCATATGGATAGGTCTATCCATAGGATTCCATTATCTTGCTTGTTATTGTTAGGCCTGAGCCTGTGCGAATCGCTGTCAGGAGACCCAATGATGGGCTCCCCATCAAAGCCCTAGATGCTGGAGACACTTCTACGCAAGACCCGTCCAGGCAGGGTTTGTCTACTAGCAACATTTCTTGGAGGCATAGAATGTCGTAAGGCCCCAGATTTACGCCGCTGGGGCGGGTCAGGTGTCTGTGGCCTCTGGTTTTCCAGGATCCCATCGTCATCGGTTTCTCGGAAGAGTTGGCAGATGGTAGTTTGGGCTGCTCGGAATGACTACGGGATCTTGATGCTCGTTGCTATCTCCTCTGGTTTGGGCCGAAGGTGTCGGTTAGCCACTTCCATGGGCCTTTTACTGTGCTTTCTGTATGGCGTATTTTCAGGTTTTTGCTCAATGGGGAGTTTGTTGATCTCTCTGTCGATGTCTCTCTTAGTTTATGGGTCCGCGTGTACTCTGGAGATTTGATCCTAGTCATACGCGAACTTGTGTGTGCTTGGCTCTGGTCAGATCCGTGGCGGTCAGCTCTTCTGTTGCCGATATCAGCCACCTTACGCTCGGTATTACGCCTTCCGCGTTCTTCATGCTGTGAGTTTATTTTATGGTAATGGTTTTCTGGGCGAATTAGACTGTGTTGCTGATTCTGTTTGTAAAGATCTTCCGTTTGAGATATGTAGTGCAGCTTTGTTGACATTTTCCTCTTTGTTACTTCTAATTCAATTTGTCATGTATGTGACTTCTGTATTTCTGAGAGGTTGAAACCCAGGTGTTTTAGGTCTTTGGCAACTTCGTTTGGTATTTCACGGATGGCTTTGACCTTTATGTGTAAATAGGCCTTGGCTTTGTGATCCCTGTGGTATGGTTCGATCAGTTCAAAATCTTCTGTACTTAGGTGTCGAAGAATGAGTACTTTGCTCAGAAATTTTAGCACGTATACTCTGTTTAATACTGTGTATCCTTCTTTGCTTGAGATTTGCCCGAGCTTGAAAATACAGGTTTCTTTCAATTTTTCATCAAACGTATTTCCACCTGTCTGTCCTCTGTTGTCCGCTATTGTTGTAATGGCCCGGTGGTTGAGTAAAGGTCGATCCTTACCGGGGTAGGCTGTTTTGGCACGGTCCCTCCTTTGCTTCGTTGAGGGCGATCGCTTAGTCATCTTTTTTCGGGTTTTTCCACTCTACCCCTGCTCGGAGAGAGGTTTCGTTGGGGTGGTGAGTCAAGTTTGTCGATTTGAATTGAGTTTGAGTCGTGCCGTGTGGAAAGTTGTGCAGTAGAGGGAGAGTTATACTCGTAGTCATTGTGCTCCCGATTTTTTGCTGCATCTGGACAGGCCTCTGCTGGGTCCCAGTGTTGCGACAAGTTCATCAGTTCGCTGGTGGACTGGAATTCTTCTATTGTTCTGGGTGACCGCACTAGTTTGGGAAGGATTTCTGATGCAGTGGTTATCTTTTTTGGGTTTACATCCATGGTTACTATTTTGTTTGAGGAGACGCAATGCATCAATTCGAGCACGGGGTGCAGCGGTTTTTCACCAATTTGTTTCACTTCCTTAGTGTCTTCAGATTGCTTCGTTTGGAGTTGTCTATTATTTGTCTGTAGGTGGTCTTGTGCCTCCATTGCTGGGAGCCTCTTTACTGAGGCTGGGGGTTTTGATAGGTGCCAGTTCACTCTGTGTTAGTTCAGTGGAGGTTTGTGTGCCCTTTGAGGTTGAAGTGGGTGAGTTTCGTACCGTTTTGTTTTTTTTGTTTAACTTTTCTTCAAGTGTAGAGATTTTGGATTCAAGCAGGGTATGGTGCTTATTGGTTTTGGATTCAAGAGCCGTTAGGTAGCCTTTGACAAAAGTCAGTTTAGAAGTCATTATCGTTATCATTGAGGTGTTGTCTTTTAGGGAGTTATTGATTACCTCGTATAGATTTCCAAAGGGGGCTAATGCAATGGTTACTGCTGACATTACTGAGAGTAAGTCTGTTTCTTTGCTGGGTGAGTCCTTTTGGACAGACGAAGGAATTTCACTAAGTTGTCTATTTTTAACCAGAGTATGCGTCTGAGTTGGTCCCGGGTGTTGATGGTATTGGTCCCGAAGTGTTCTCTCCAGTGAGGTAGTGAATTTGTGTTGTTGCTTGACCGGTGACCTCATTTCCTGTGGAGCCCATGCTTCTGGGGGTTGATCCCCTGGGTGTCCTCGGTCCCCCCCTTGCAAGTGAGGTTTAGTCCATGCCAGACGGTCTCTAGTCGATTCTCAGACTTTTGGCGTTGAGGCTTGAGTGGTTAGCGATGCAATGGCTCCTTTCCGAAAGTTTGCGACCACATCTGGACATGGCAGTACATGGTCGTCAGCATCTTTGGTATTCAGTTCTGGGGTGCGATTTAAGCAGGGTTGTTTTGAGGCAAGTTTCCCAGGAAGTATGGCTGGTGGCTCTTCTGGGGGCACTGTTTCCAGAGCCTCGATTTGATCTTGGGCCTTTTGAAGTGCAGATTCTTGGTTAGGCCGACATTTACTTCCATTTCCATCTGTTTTACATGATTTATTCACGGGGGGAGTCCCTTGGATTGCCTCCAAGATCTCTGCATCTGACAATTCTGTGTCACGGTCAATTATCTGTTTATGCTGCTTGACTAAGTATTCTTTGAGAGAGGTTGAAATCAACAGTGCTGTGAGGCATTTATTCCCTCCCGTAGATTTCGAGCCCCCCTTACAGAGTTTTTTTAATGTAGATTCTGTTTGCTGTTGGCTTTGGTACTTTCTGGGTGACTTTGGAGTTGATTCCCTTTATGTTTGGTTTCGCCGTGTCTTTATTAATTTTTTTTTTTCCTTTTTTTTCACGGGCTGGGAGATTGCAGTCCGGGTTGGAAATAGGCGGTTGGGCGAGGACTTTGTCGGCTCTCCATCACTTTCCTGGCTCACTTCTGTGGGGTGCTGGTCGACCTGCTTTTCCGTGTTTGCCCTAAAGACCTCGTCTTCTGGGTTGAATGATTCCTCTAATATGGATCCTTCTGTCTGTCCTGAGTCCATAATGTCTGTGGAGTCGATCCTTATTGAAAGATCTGAGATAACTTGTTGTGACATATTGGAAGGGGCTGGCTGCGGCCCACTATGAATCTGTGCTGTTATCACGTGCGCAGAAGAAAGATTGTTGTTGAGTGGGGCCTTACTGGATCACACATGCCCACACTAGGAGAGGGGTGCGGCCACTTCTTTTGGGTCTCTGTTGCCTCTGTTTCCTCAGTCATTTCGGGTCCATCCGCCCTGACAGGCTCCCACCGAGTACGTCCTCCGACATCCTCAGATGGGGCGCCACTCGCCATGGCGGTAGACGGGCCGGGGGCCGAGATGCAGAGCAGCATGAGTGGGTCCTGCCCGATGTCTGTGTTGGCTTTAGCTTGCGTGGGTTTTAACGGGTCCCTGCAGATACCAGATGACACCTTGGCGGGAGTGTACGCAGCACTCCGAGCAGAGGGCAATGCTGATGGTACTGGTTGCTGGTCTGGGGGCGCATCCACGGCCAGAAACGAGTCCTGGGCCGGGAAATGTTCTGTGCCGACCTGGGAAGGGGCGGACGTGTCAGTGTGTGGTGTGGGCATTTTACCCCCTTTTTCCAGCCATGCTTCTGCTGTAGGTTTGCTGCTTCTTAGGTGACGTTTCCCTGACTCAGCTGCTGTCCTTGAATGCTGGTCGGTACTCGGAGAAGGTGGAGCCATCCTCGGTGGGGTCGATGCACGGCTGATGGGATGGCAAGTTGCTTGTTCCTTAGTTATTCCTCAATCCACGAGTTAACGTGAAGCCTCCCCTGCAGTGCGCTCCATGTGAACGGGAGTGGCCGCTTGATGCTCCTCGCAAACTCCGGACACCAGACACACTGCTCACACATCCGCGCAGCGCTTCGCGCATGCGCGGTGCAGATGAAGGCTGGAGTGCGAGTTCAAAGGAGTAGAAAGCGGACCGGAGCAGGGAGCAGTTAGGAAGGTAGGCAGGTCTGAAGGAGTCCAAGCAGGATTCACTGTGGAGCAGCTCACTGGCAGTCTGTCCTCTCAGCCTCTCACCAGACACACTGCTCGCACACCACGCCTGGCTTTTTTATTTTTATGAATTAATAGAATGATACAGGTAATTCCATCTGTGAATGGGACATCTACTGATAGGATTTTTATTTCATAAGCTACATGTGAAAAGCATAGTGTGTACCTGTGCCTTGCTACATCAGTATCCTGATCTGCAGCACGTGCTCTACCAGTGGCACAGAGCAGGTTCGGAGGTCACAGGTGCCCTCATGACAGCTACAGTACAGGCAGATCTCTGAAGCGCAGGGGCTGCTTTTAAGGTATGCACCCCTGTTCCAAAAACGACATAACTATGTTTTGTGTTGATAGCAAGTAAACTGTAAATATACACCATACCTGATTTTAGAGTCTGGTGGCTAGTATCTCTCATAGTTATCCAAACCACATCAAATTGATATCACACATATGTCAGGCCTGTAGGTCTAGTTCAACAATGGAATTGTTATGTGTATTCTCCCCAAACAGGCTGGACCTTGCCCAACTGGCAGGAATTTAGCCTATGGGATTGCCTCTCTTCTTTCTTTCTAAGGACAGGTAACACCCTTTCCTAGGAACAGCCACCCACAGGAATCTGGCCTCAGAACAGCATTCAAAGGGGCACACACGTTCACAAAAGACTTGGGGCCCCATCGCAAGTTGGGTGGTAGCCCTTAATTGTGGCAGTAAAGCTATTACTGTTGCATCTAAGGGCTGGCCCATTCATGAGTTGGGTGGAAAGTTGGATTTTTACCTCCAGCTTTAAGCTGGAGGTAAAAATTCCCCCTGTCTGCCTGTTTTCAGCGCTATTAGTGCAGCACTAATTGCGCCAGTGCCAATAGCGCAACCCAATAACGATTGTGTCCAATGGACCCAATGGGGAATGGAGATTTACCAGGTTACCGCTACTTGTGATCCGGTGCTACTAGCGTCAGACTGAGTAGCAGTAACGCTATTTGCATTGGCGGTATCCCAGCGCAATTACCGCCAGGATACCGCCAACCTTGTGATAGAGCCCTTGGCTTTACACCAGGGTGCTGCATATCTAGAGGCCTTTGATCCTATTGGGAAGGGAAGGAGTGGGGTTAATGTAGACAAGGGGAGCTCCGTACAATTGAGGGAGGGTTTCACCATCTTGTTTCTCTCTTCTTCTGCTTCTCCTTCCTGCCCCCTCCACCTACTCTAGCACAAAGCACTTTGGGTGTGATGTCAGAAGGGCAAAGGCAACTTCTTCCAAGATCAGGGATTGGATCCCTAAAGCAGGCAAGCTTTAGTCCAATCCCCTGTCGACTTTTACCTTTAAAAGAAGGGATCTGCCACCACTTCATTGAATCATCTTTTGGACTTAACCCTTCAAGAAAATTAGCTGCACCCTGCTAGAACAGTTCTTTCTAAAGTCTTCTAGTTGTGAGGTGAGGGCAGATGTTCCAAGGCAGAGGTGAGCTGGGCCCCCTAATGAACCCCAGGGGTAATTGGGGGTGAACTCCGTTGCTAGATAAAGACTTGTTTCTCTGCCAGCCGGACTGTTTCCCAGGGTTTGACTGCCCTGTAGAACCCCTGAAGTTGTGTGCCAGCCTCCCCATGTTTGGGATCCTGAGAAAAAGCTTGGTCTTGAGACCCTAGAGTGGGACTCACAGCTTCTGAAAGCCAGAGCCTCCGAGATTCCTGTGTTTCAACATCGACCCAATGTGAACCATGATTCCAGCGTGTTCGACACAGAGTGAACCACCAGGATCCTCTGTAACTGCCTTTGACATGAATTGTTCTTCAAACCCCCATTTGCCCATTTGGCTCCATTCACTACCGCACCACGCCAGCTCACACGTATTGTTGCATTGGTCAAACCAAAGAAGTTCTACTGCCTTGCATTGCTTGGGTTACCATTTCAACTGCCACCTTCTTCTTTGCCGCTCCTTTAAGTTGGTTGAACCACCTCTGCTTTTCCGCCAAATAGTGACCTCCGCGCCTCAACAATGAACCGACTCGCCTACACATCCTGGTACCAGATCACCATCATTGCTGTAGCGTACCTAGTGACCACCTGATCCACACAGCTGGAGTAGACGCTTCAATACTGAAGCTACCTTCGGTTCGACCTCGACTTGTCACCAGCTATATGCAGGAACGCCTCGCCCGATGCATCCAAGAACTAAAACAAACTATTGAACAATTCTGAGAAGGCTGGTTCGAGGTCATTGAACTGCCAAGACATTTGCAAATGTATTATTGACTGATATCTGCCCCTATGGTCCATCTTTGGGCCCTTGAGATTGACTCTGTTATTTGAATCATGTTTGCGACCTCAAGAACATATGCTTTGAACATTTTGGTATTGTCATTGCCCTTTCCCCCCCTTGCTGCATCTTTTATCTTTACATATTCGGTGTTCTTTCTAGAGTGGTCGGGTTTTGTATTTTTTTCTAGTTAGTTATCATTGTACATGGTGTGTTTCATTGAAATACATGCATTTTTATAGAGCCATCGCTGTTTGGGTTGCTACTGAACCACATTCACACCACTCTTAAGAATATAGCCTTCCCTCGGCCCACATAGCCACAAAAGGTGAACGAGATATATTGCTTAACCGTGCCTATTTTACCTTTATGATTGTGTTGACTTTTGGTTTGTAGAAGTGTGATGGCTGTGTAGGCACTTTAGCCTCTACTCATCCTTGTACTCCTTGTGTGCAGAAGTTAATTCGTCACAGTCCCAGCATGCCAAGCAGAAACATTTTCAGAAAAATACGAAAAAGGTGCAGCGAGGGGGAGGATTGAATATTAAGGGGGAGAACATACTCATCCTTGTACTCCTTGTGTACAGAAGTTAATTCATCACAGTCCCAGCATGCCAAGCAGAAACATTTTCAGAAGAATACGAAAAAGGTGCAGCGAAGGGGAGGATTGAATATTAAGGGCGAGAACATTTCCCAGTTTAGGGGCCAACAGAGAAAAGGAGCAAAAGTGAGATTGTGCACAGGAGGCAGAGGAAAAACTGAATAACAGAATGGAGGGCCCTGGGGGGAGTATAGAAGGAAAGGAAGGATGGCAGATGAGAAGGGGCAAGACCACGGGTTGCTTTATAGATAGTTAAGAAGTGAAACAGCAGTTGATTATAAAAGTTAAGCCAACAGTGTGGGGGGGGGGGGTTGTTTGAAGATCGAGCGGGAGCAGGCAGAGTGTGCAAATGGCTGAGCTAAAAATGGAACATAAAGGAGCAAGACAGTAGGAATGGAGGCCAATAAGTAAAAAAGAGCAATAGCAATAGTTGAGGTGAGAAAGCACCATAGTTGAAATAACAAGCTTAGTCATGTGGAAAGAAAGGAAAGGAAGAGCCTTACTGATGTTGAAAAGTTTATAAAGAGCAGATTTGTCAATTGCAGTGGCTCTGGAACATGTGGTTCTGGAACATGTGGTGGAACATGTGGCTCTGGAACATGTGGTGAGAGCAGATAAGGAGCCACAAGTGGCATTTAGAGTCAGCGTGTTACATGCTGTGTGCGCCAGTGAATCGATATAGCACAGCTGGACGCCGAAAAAATTGGACAAATTTAAACAGCTTATTACTGCTGAACGAACCATAAATACGCCTCAAGACTCGTACACCACTCATCTGGCATTGTTTCGCTCTAAAATTGGCCTCAATTCCCATTTTCACCATATTCACAAACATACTTTTGATCATGAGATACAAAATCAAAAGAATTGGGTGGATCTCCAAAAGCGTCGTGCTGTGCACTTACCAACTGCTATTAGACTTGCTACCATAAAAACTATTAAATGCAAATATAAAAATTGGTTGAGGTGTTATAGATTCACTCAATTGCAACATGATGGTGAGGCAATGCTATCTGCCATTACTGCCAAAAATCTTTCTGCTATATGGTCTTTACTAAATTTGGCAAATCATGAGTCACAGGCCCCTGTACAGATAAATGGCGTTTTGGAATGCGTTTGGATTGAACACTTTAAGAATTTGTACGCCCTGCCGGAAGTATTCCAAGCTTCCACCACTCCACCTCCAATAACTTATGAACAAATGGAAATCCTGGAGGAGGATATTCTATTTTACATCCAGAAGTCTAGTTCCTCTAGAGCTCCCGGCCCGGATGGCCTATCCAATTATACTTTTAAGCAGCATCCGCTTGAATGGACTACCATATTACATCGTATATTTCACCAAATACTCAAAACCGGTGTCATTCCTGACTCCTGGTGTCAGTCAATTATTGTCCCAATCTTCAAGAAGGGTGATCGGTCTAATCCCTCGAACTATAGGCCGATTGCACTTCTTGATGCTCCTGGGAAGTTGTTCGCACGATTTGTTCTGCGAGATTTTAATTTATGGACGCACCAGAGTTCCAGGCGTGATCCTTGTCAAACTGGATTTATACAGGGCTTGGGAACTTCTATTAATCTCTTCTCCCTAACATCTATTTTAAATGATCACTCCTCGAAGCAACAGGCACTCTACTTGGCTTTTGTTGATCTAAGAGCTGCCTTTGACTCGGTGTCGCGTGAAATTCTTTTACAGAAGTTGAGCCTCGCTGGCTGTCCTGCGTACTTAATCTCCTTAATTCATGCTTTACACACAGGGACAACTATTCAGATCAGACTGACTTGCGAAGGTACCTTAACTCCTCCAATTAAAACGTATAGGGGCCTGAAACAGGGATGTGTGCTAGCCTCGTCAATATTTAATTTTTTCATTTCAGACATTGGTTCAAGTTTTGCATACACAGTGGGAGATCCCCCAAAATTAGCACTGAAACCAACTCCAGCCTTGCTTTATGCGGATGATCTTGTCCTTCTCTCTAAAACTCCTTCGGGCCTTCAACACTTACTCGATGAATTAGCTCTCTACACTCAAAAAAATTTGCTATCCGTTAATTTGTCTAAAACTAAAATCATAATTTTCTCTGCTAAACAGCAGAAGCAGAGTAAATCTTTTCATTGGTATCTAAATAAGTCTGAAATTGAAGTGGTTAATCAATACACCTATTTAGGTGTCACCATTTCTAATGTTGGAAGTCAATCACATTGGCATACCATCACTGGGAAATTGACCCAGATGCTTGCACAAATAAAGATCATCCAGGCAAAGCTGGGGAAGTTTTCAATCATCCCAGCAGTAATTTTTTATTGTCAAAAAGTCACTCCGATACTCCTTTATGGTTCGGAAACACAAGAATTAATGCCTGAATCATTCTGGAGCAGACTGGAGAGTCTGTATTGGAGACGATGCCTAGGACTTCCAAATTGTATCTCTATCTGTTGGATCAGACATGAACTGGGTTTGATTTCTTTATACACTCGTCACCTCTGGTCCATTGTTAGCTTGTTTCGCAAATGCATAATGACCACAAATACCTTGATGCTAATAGGCACCCTTGTCCACTCATATGTTTACTAGCAAAGAATTACATATGTCAAAATGGCGCCAAATTGCAATCAATGCACTAGCAGAAGCAGATGTGTCGTTGAAAACATTAATTGAAAATCCCAACAAGGCAAAAACCATGATGTTTGATGCTGATTGGATTAGAACTCGAGAGCATTGTGCAAACTTGTGTGACTTTAAAAATTACTTTCTGTTTCATAAAAAACATGGTTCAGTGGAACCATATTTACTTAAGTCTCCATCAGTCATACACCGAATTGAATTTTCTAGGTTGAGATTCAATCTTTGTCCAACACGCGAAATATTAGAGAGACGAAGATTGTTGGCTGATAATAGCTGTAGACATTGTGAAGATCTTGGTCAAAAGGAAACACTTAAACATCTGCTCACTGAATGCGCCTCCTTGTTTATGAAACGAACTCAATTTTTCAAATCTACTCTTAAAGAATATGTTAATTTATCTTCAGATTTATTATGGCAAATGATACTCGAAGGTAAAAACATATCACTCAGAATTAATGTTATTCGTTTTTTACATGATGTGAACCTTTTAGAACATTTTAAAGTGAGAGATCCCAGTTAATTAAAAATGCATTTTTTATTTATTTGTTTTTTTTTTTCTTTATATTTCTTAACTCAGTAAATGGACATGATCAGATGAGTCCATTTTAAATTAGTATTCATTTATGTATAGAAACGCTTCTATTATGTTTGTTATTTTATGTATCTGAATGTGTTTCTTTGTTGTTCTTTCTTGTTGTCTTTTTTTTGTTTTGGTGTTTTTTTGTTTTTTTTTTAGTTTCTTTTCCTAATTTTACTGTACATAACATGTTGTTTTTAAAAGTTGATTAAATTCAGCTAAATAAAAATTAAAAAAAAAAAAAAAAAAAAAATAGCACAGCAGAAGAAACAAAAGGAAACAAACTCATGGACGGTACCGTGGAAAATAGCATGTCAGTGGCAATAAGTAAGCAAAAGAACTTGATAGAAAGTACTGTGGAAATATTACAGCAAGCCCCCAAAGACAATGCACATTGGAAAGAACTGAGAAAATGCCACTGTCAGCCCGCGGCCACTTAAGATCACCTCATCATGTGGGAAGGAGAAATACCGGCAAAAGTGCCCATGAGCCTGTTGGTTCATTCCAGCCACCCCCAAATGGGTCACAAACAATACATTTACTGCCTGATTTTGACCTTCGTGACACCAGTAACCTAGGACCAAGTTGGGTAAAGTGGCTAAGAGACTAAGTTCCATATCGGAGCCATGGGTATCACCAATGATGGCAGAATACAGAATATGTTCTCAATCCCAGTGGGCCCAGTACTGAGAGACATTGCAGGTGAGATGCTTCACACAGATACAGCCTATTTCAGTGACCTAAATGAGGCACTGTCAAATTATTTCGCTCCCCACACCAACGTGGATTACAAAAGAAACATATTCCACATAACACACCAAGAAAAGGGTGAGACCATTGATGACTTCATCATGAGACTGCGTATCAAGATCAAACATTGCGAGTTTCATAGGTACTCCAACAATGAAGCTCTACGCTCACAGGTCATAGCAGGGTGTGAATCTCAAGCATTCCACAAGCAATTATTGCAAAAGCAGAGGTCGGTCGAGGAAATACTCACATTGGTCTGCATGGAATCCGCCATTGACCAACAAATAGACAACATGAACAAAGTGTCTATACAACCACAAGACACAGAGGTGGAGATCGTGAACAAGCTCACACTGTCAAATAACAACGCCCTCAGGCATGGAGACTCCACATGCTTCAAGTGTGGTTATGAATACCCTCACAAAGGTGCATGTCATTTGCTTGGAAAAAGATGCGAAGCATGTGGTGTTAACAACGACTTCAGGGCCATTTGTAAGAACAAACCCCTGCCAAGACCAGGAAAAACACCACCAAAAGAGCAATGGAGAACCCCAAGGGCCAGCCCACACAATGCTGGTTCTGGCACAGAACCAAGAAAATACAGGCCGGATGCAAGGGAGAGCACCATATTTTACCCCTGCAGTGAACGGTGGTCGACAGAAGGACAAAGGCATCAGCATTCCAGCAGAAATGTTCGTTATATTGAAGTGCGCTCGCCATTGAACAATGACTCTGCAATGTCCACAGAGGATACATCTGGGCACTCAACAATGACGTGGCCAAAAAGCATAGCCCAACACTAATAATGCATGTTAACGACACCCCTGCAGAATTCCTCTTCAACACAGGGGCGACAGTAAATATTTTAAGTGAGGAAGCATAAAACTGTCTCCCACATCCTCCAAAAATAAAACCGTCTACCATAGACATCTGCCTGTATGGCCTACCACACCACTACCATGCAGGGGAGCAATCTCAGCAGTCTGCTCGCACAAATAGCATGCAGCTGATCTCCAGTTCCATGTCCTAAAGACAGAGATCAAGAGCGGCTGCTTTCTCAGTTTCAAGACCGTTGTAGACATGGGGCTGATCCATGTCGTCTACCGCCTGATGGCCTATAAATATCTGACGAAGGTTAAGGAGATGTAAATAGCCTTCCTGAAACTATTGAAAGGGCTGAGCAAGTTAAGGTACTGTAAAATTCATATAGACCCTGACATCAAGGCGATAGCCCAACACTACCGGGGCATCCCAGTCAATATACAGAAGCAGGTGCAGGAGGAAATCACCAAACCACTAGACCAGCAGGTCATCGAGACAGTCGTAGGGCCAGGGCCCTGGGTGTTACCCATATTGCCAGTCCCGAAGAAGACAGCGGAAGGGTCCATACAGATATGTGTGGACATGAGGAGAGAAAATGAAGAAATCCAGAGGGAAAGACATCAGGCTCTCAGAATCACAGACATGATCCACCTTCTCCACAGGACAAAGGTATTCTCAAAACTCGATCTCACAGAAGGATATCATCAACTTGAAATAGCCCCAGAATCATGATACATTGCCACATTCTTGACACATCTTGGCCTATTCCGTTACAAGCGGCTTAGTTGTCGGGATGTCGGCAGCAGCTGAGATTTTTCAAGACAAAATTCACAAAGTCATAAAGCATATCCTGAACAGTTTAAACTACTTGGATGATGTCCTGGTAGTTGGAAAATCCACAAAGGAACATGATGCCGTGCTGCGTCGAGTGGTATCCAGTTAATATGTCGAAATCTTTTTTTTCGAATGCCATTTCGTCGAAAAAAATGTTGCCGAAAAAAAATGTCGAATTTTTTTTTTTAATGTTATATGTTATTTTTTTCATTTTGCTAGTAAAAAAAAGTGTAAATTAAAAAAAAAAGGGGGGGGGTTGGGGCGGGAACCCCCATGAAAAATTAAAAAAAAAAAAAAAATTCGACATTTTTTTTTCCGGCAATTTGTCTTTGACAAAATGGCATTCGAACAAAATGACATTCGAAATACTATAAACCGCGTCGAGTATGCTCAGCGCTTGAAGCAGCAGGGCTGATGTTAAATAGCAACAAGTGCTAGTTTCACAAGAGCTCATTAAGATTCTTTAGACGCATTTTCTCGGAAGGGGGCATGAGACCCGACCTGGACAAAGTGGTGGTGTTAAATGATGACCACAAAACATGTCAGAACTGCTCTCCTCCCTTGGGCTGGCCAGCTATTGCTTAGGATACCTGAAAGGTTATGCCACCATCAGCTCGCCCCTCAGAGAGCTCACATAAACTGCGACCAGGAGTTTCAATGGACAACGGATTTCGTTTTTGGCAAGACTAGGAAATGAAGCAGGATTAGGGAGGGGTTCCAGGGCATTGGGGGATGTCAAGTCAGTTCTAAAATAAAGTTATGTGCGCAAAACCAGCTGTGAGTCCTGTGTCTCTTCGAAGTAACTGGGTGGTCCTCGGTGAGACCACACAGTGGTTTTCAACATCAAATACCAGAACGAATGCCAGAGTACCAGGACAGACAGACATGAACCCCAGAAAAGTGAGCTAAGTAGCTGGGTTTAGGGTGATGGCAAACACTTGTTCTGACTGCATGACGTTGAATGCATGTTTTTAAAACTGCATGTCATTTAAACTCATTAAGTTTTGGGACTGTAACAAGTGCAATTGATGCACCAAGCCACTGGAATAAATGATATGATATGATATGGCATTTATAATGCGCGTATACACAAATGTTTCAAGGCGCGATGAGGCAAGCGAGGGGGAAACAAAGGGAGGAAACACAACGATCCTACTAGGCCAGGTGTCATTCAGATTGCGCAAGTGCATGGGAAGAGGAAGGAGGAGAAGTGAGGGGTAGAAGGTGGAGAGGACAGTGCAGTACATGGGATAAGAAAAAAAACCAAAAATAAACAATAAGAAAAAGTACGGCCACTAGGTGGCAAGTGCAAGGATAAGTGCAGACATCAGGTGTCAAGTGCTGGTAGTGGGACTGTAAGGATACAGAAACAGTCCACAAATGTGGGGGGTTTCCAGGAAGGCAGTGCAGGAGTGCGACTGGTGGGGGAGGTGACCTGGGCCCGAGATCAGAGGGTGACCAGGTAACCAGTGCAAATTCAGTGTCAGTGCAAATCACACATGAAGTAATGCATGCATATGAATAAATGTTTTAATGCATTAAGTAGTGCATGTGTTGAAACAGCATGGGGTTAGAGGGCAGCATGAATGCTGAAAGGGTGAGCTCAGTCTCCTAATGAACCCCAGGGGCAATTGGGGGTGAACTCGTCTGCTAGATAAAGACTTGTTTCTCTGCCAGCCAGACTGTTGTCCAGGGTCTCACTGCCCTGCAGGACTCCTGAGGTGTGTGCCAGCCTCCCAATGTTTGGGAGCCTGAGAAAAAAGACTCAGCTTGGGCTTCAGACCTTAGAGTGGGACACACAGCTTCTAAAAGCCAGAGATGCCGAGATTCCTGTGTTTCACCATCGACCCACTGCGAACCATGATTCCAGCGTGTTCGACACATAGCGAACCACCAGGACCCTCTGGAACTGCCTTTGACATTAATTGTTCTTCGAACCCCCATTTGCCTATTTAGGTCCATTCACTACCGCACCACGGCAGTTCAAGTGTATCGTTGCATCGGCTCGAACCAAAGAAGTTCTACTGCCTTGCATTACTCGGAGTACCGTTTCAACTGCCACCTTCTTCTTTGCCGCTCCTGTAAGTCGATTGAACCACCTCTGCTTTTCCCCCAAATAGTGACCTGCGATCCTTGACAATGAACCGACTCGTCTGCACATCCTGGTACCAGATCACCACCATTGTTGTACCGTACGTAGTGACCACCTGATCCACACAGCTGGAGTAGACGCTTCAATACTGCAGCTACCTTCGGTTCGACCTCGACTTGTCACCAGTTCTCTGCTGGACCACCATGCCTGATGCATCCTCAAACTAAAACAAACTATTGAACAATGCTGAGAAGGCTGGTTTGAGGTCATTGAACTGCCAAGACATTTGCAAATGTATTATTGACTAATATCTGCCCCTATGGTCCATCTTTGGGTCCTAGAGACTGACTCTGTTATTTGAATCCTATTTTGCAACCTCAAGAACATATGCTTTGAACATTTTGTTGTGGGCCTCATTACGAGGTTGGGGATAGCTTTGCTGGTAAAATCATACCGGCATGGAAATCCAGCACCCGCGAATGGGCAATTACTGAGGTATTCCGGCCCGCCGGACCCAGCAATTGCTCCTTTGCGGGTGCCGGTGCCGGTATATCCCCATCCCCATTCCCATTTCAGCCCCATAAGTCAGAAGGAAATTATTTCTGAAATGGCAACTCCAGTAGAAATGAATATTGATAGAGAACACTTTCTGCACAAACCGTTTGTCAGGGGTGAGTGGCCCGAACAGGATGGACAGGTATGGCTACAGGAAATAAAACAACAAGTCACTGCAATAAACCTAGATAAATGGCAGGACAAGGGTCCATTACACCAAGTGCTTAGCGAACTATACATGGCACCAAAAATAAAAGAGGAGCAGTGTAAAATTGCCAGAATAGCGGCCTACCTGTACCTCCACATAAGAGTAATACAGGAAAAGCATGCAAACAACATAGATCTGGCAAAGAAGCAAGGGGAAACACTACAGAAAATCCAAACTAATATGGACTCTGTCTGCAGAACAAAGGCTCCAGAAGAGCCAAGAATCAGAAACAGAGGCTAGGCAGTATGTTACCAAATTAAAGGAAGATCTGACTCTCTTACAGCAAAAGAATACAGAACAAGATACCAAAATTAAAGACACTGCAAGATGAGTATCAGGAAAGAGTTCACTCTTTACAACAGAGTCAACAGAAACTGGCACATCAATTAAATTATAATAGAGTCTGTGCAGAACAGATAGTCACCTTACAGAACCACATAGAATCCTTGAAAGAGAAAAATAATTAATCAATTATTAAAGACATCCACTCTCAAGAGGAATTTGATGAGGAGCACCAGAAATCTATTGCATTTAAAAAACAGAAGGATGACCTGGCTGAACAGAGGGGCACTCTAAGTCAGGAGAGGGACGCCTTAGGGCAGGAACTCAGCCAATTAAAAACTAAGTTAGAAGAAAGAAAGCTGGCCCTTCAGGAGTTTATTGAAGTTAAAACTGAATATGAGAAGCTACTAGAGCACACCAGGCGGGTGGAGGATGCACTGGCAAAAAACACTCAGACCAATAATGACAAAACTCACGAGGCAAGTCTCCTGCAGCAAAAATTGGCCCGGTATTTCCAATCCAGGCAGGAAGCACAGAGAGACAATGAGGCTCTCTGTGAAAAGAATGACAGGCTCCACAAACAGATAGCCATTCAAGGGCAAATCATTGAGACCAGTAAGGCCTTAACAAAGGAGCAAAAGAGTCAGATTCTGGCATGTCACCAGGGAATAGGGGCTGAAAGGGATGAGGTAGGAAGGAACAGAGCATCAGGGACTCCAACCCCTTCAGTACCATGGACACTTCCATGTTTCCCATTATGCTGAGGGCGGGACTGACAGATCAGCGCCTCCCAGAAATGGATGGGTGGGCATCGCTGTACAGATTCCCAAATGTTAGGGTTAGCCTCTCTGATCAGGAAGACTCCAGTGAGGGGAGAATCAGGAAAGTGGAACCTCAAAAAAACCGCCTACCAAAGGATCAGTCTGTAAAATGTGGTGGGGAACTCCATGAAACTCCATGAAACTAGGCCCACAAAGGCCCACAAAGAGTATCTTAAAGACCTCTCCCAGCTAGGGCAGTGGGGAACAAGGGAGAGTTAGAAGACTCTTCTGAGCGCCACAGGTCTCAAGAAACTAGGCCCCCGCATTCTGCAAGCCATTCCCAAGCTCGCAGAATCAGGGAGAGCCTAGAGGATCAGATAGCCACCTCCTGTAGCAGTGCCTCTGAGTCAGAGGATAAGTGGACACAGGTGACTAAGACTAAAAAGGCCAACAAAATTAAGAGGGCCCTACTGAAAGATCCCCTGAAACAGATCAAGACCATTAGGAGCGCCATAACTCCCTATCATAAAATGCTGAGTATTCAGTTTGGGAGCTCCTCGAGTTATACGAGAAAATGATGAATACTTTCCATTTGAAAGATAGCCAGAGTTGTATTCAATATGTAAAATGGGCATTTTCCCTTGAATATTCCAGCTTCTTTGCAGGGCTGGAGGATCAGAACCACTCAAGATGGTCCACCTGTAGGGCGGCCATCTTAAAACATTTTTCTGTACATAGGAATCCTCAAGAGGCCCGCAAGACGGCCTACAACCTGCAATGTGGGGAAGACCGCGCCCCACAAGAATTTGTGCAAGAATTAAACCGTGCCTTTGTGCAGACCACCAGGAGGGTGCACACAGACAGTAGGGAGTTAATTAATACCTTCTTTCATGCACTCCCTAAATACATCATGACCCAGCTGGTGAGGGACGTTCATGAGAAGAGATCACTAGACTGGGTCATTGAACAGGCAGCTCATATTTAGGAAGTGAAGAAACCGGTAGAGAATAAAAATACAAATAAAAACCCCAAACCAGTCAATACCCCAGCTGCTGCTAAGGTGCAGAGGTGAAGGTTGCCCCCATTTTAGATCTGGAGATGGGGGGGCCTAAAAATATTTCTGTGCAAAATCCTCGTAACCAAAGACCCAGAAGGCCCTCGGGCCAATCCCAAACAGGTAGTCAGGGTGGTAATCCCACAAATGGGACCCCCCAACTCCCCTGATTATAAAAGCCCCTGTTACAAGGGCAACAGACCCATCCTGGGGTATGTGTGGACTCCCCCAGCACAAGGGGGCGGGGGTCCAAACAGGTAGCTGCCAACCCAGGAAACCTCCCTCCTAACTTTCCCCAGGAGGGCAGTAATCCCCCAAATGCCGGGATGAGCTTCTTTCCCCGGTACCCGCCAAACATAACCCCCAAAACAACCCTTCTTTCTTTCCCCATTTTCCTGAGCCCAGACAGCCCAATCCGGGAGAGGGGAAGCCAAGGGTGGAGGGGTACCAGAACTATCCCAACCAAGGGTATTATGGGAGAAGGGACAATTACCCTTCCCGTGATCCACCTAGGATGGACCAGAGACCCTGTACCAGCCAGAGAGGGTGTCCCAACTGGAGCGCCAGGTCCAGAACTTGTCACAGGATCTTGGTCGAAGGTTTAGGGCTCAGCAGAACCCTCAGATGAAAATGGCAACCCAGAACCCCTCAAATCAAGGGTCTGGTACTCCAGAGCAATGACAGGGAGAGAACCCCGACAACCCACCGGTTCCCAGGGAGGAGGCACAGGGGGCAGAGGGTGTAAAGCCTTAGAAGAAGCTTCCTTCCCCACTTGTGAAAAGCCCCTGGAAACCCAGGAACCGGAACCAACATCTCCTGCCCCCGAAAGTCTGAAACCTAAGGAACAGTGGCCAGGTAGGAGAAAGACCCATTTTGTGGAGAAGGTTCGATTCTTCCAATTGGAAGGAGAGGGGTCCTCAGAGGACTCTGGGAAAAGGATCTTCTTCTCCAGGAATGGGGGAACTCCTCCCAAAGAAAAATGGGTCCTGAGGGATCTGAATCAAGACTGGGTAAATGTGGGGACTGAGTTAAAACCGCCCATCATTGAACCCCAGAATGACCAGACATAAAATCACCTTACACAAACCAATTCTGGTGACTGCCTCCAAAAGGGGGGGCAGCCCAGAATCAGAACCAGGGGAGCCCAAAACTTCCCCAATTTCCAACTGTCACCTTTTTTCTTACAGATTCCCAAGCTCCCAAACAGAATCCTGCCCAAACTACCCCTCTGTCAGAATCAATAGTAAAGAAATTAACCCACCAATTGGCCCAAATAGCGCATTATCTTTGCCCCCTTGAGGAAAAGGAGGGAAGATTTTATGCCCCGGTCCAAATACAGGGGCAATGTACATTTTTGGCACTGGTGGACACTGGATCTCAAGACACCCTTCCGTCAAAGAGGGCCTTTGATCAGATGAATTCAGGAAGGGGGGGAGAGATACAAGATCCCTCTCACCCCTCTTATTGGACAACTTCTGAACTTCGATGGGAATGAAATTCCTGTCAAGGGGACTGTGGATTTAGACATTAAAATTGGGCGACACAAGGTGAAACACCCGGTCATAGTTGTGACTCCAGAGGGCACACCATGTTTACTGGGGAATGACAACCTGCGTAGATTATCTCCCCTAATAGATTGTGTAAACAAGGTCCTCTGGACCCAGACTAACCGACCAATAAAATTAAAACATAGCGTCAACCATATTAGTCTAAATGGCACATGCCACATGGTTGAACAAAAACCTGACCAAATTGAATTCCATTTTCAAAAAAACCAAAACCCTGACGTGACAGTAATTGTAGTAGGACAACAAATTGGGGATGGGAAGTCCTCTCTTATTCTGAAAATCAACTTTCCTTCCAGTCTCAAGTGGCATTCCACACTGGAAGGAAATACTATAACAATTCAAAATCAGAAAATCCCACTTCTATAGTCCACAATGATGAAAAACCAAGTCAAAGCTTGACTGATGTTCAGAACATTAGAGAACAGTTGTTCATCCCCATTCAGTTAAATGGGGGGAAGGACTCTGTTCTCACCCGAGTGTGCATGAACAACGGTAAGAGCTTGATCACGAAAGCCATGTTCCGAAAAACTCCCAAAAGATCCAGCCATTCCCACATTTAAATTGATAGATGAATGGGAAATGGACCTGGAAACACCCAATTCCAAACACCTCCTGCCTAGCAGGTGTATGCTCAAAATTTCCATAGGCAACAAGAGCATAGTTCATAATTGGTGTGTCGTGCGAGATGTCCCGACCGCATTTTATCTAGGCGGTGACGTTCTCAATCGCTTTGCCATTAGTTTGGACCTAATAAACTTCGAAGCCTGGTCCCGATTAGCGGGTAATCCCATAGACTTTGATGATCCAGAAAAAGCATTTCAGTCAGCTTAACTGCTGCCATATGCAGTTGAAGTTCAGATTGGAGAGGAAGTCACCATCCCAGAAAGGATCCAACTATTCCCACTTAAAGTAAAAATTAAAAGAGGACAACAACTGCAAAATCCTGACGCATATGTTCACCTCAGTACCCATTTCCAACAGCAAGGGTTGGGGTTAAACCCAAAACCACTAGTCAATACAGAACACAACACCATTCCAAGAGTGGTGTATAACAACGACCTTAGGAGTATCACTCTAGGTGCAGGCACCATTATTAGAATGGCGTTTGATGACTGACATTTTTCCATAGATTTAGGTAATGAACTGATAGGACAATCCCCAATGACTGTTTTGACAGTGATAGCAACAATAACACAACACCAGACAGGATCTTCAGCCGGCATGGGGGTAATTTCCTGGTGTACTCTTCCTGCCCTTAGGGTAAGTCAGAGGTGACCTGTGACTTCAGGAGGGATGAGGTGATCGTTCAAGTCCACCAGGACTGCCTTCCCCAACTGAAGCCATCAGTCCAAGTCAGTACTTTAACCAGGGACTTCTCCACCCAGCTGGAGGAGGCCGCTGAGATAGCCAAACCAGAAGTCTTTCCGGGCTTCAAGCAAATGGTTGAAGAGAGAGTCAACCTAGCTGATGCCTGTGAGACTCTGGAGCAAAAGCAAAAATTGAAACAGGTTTACTTAGATTTTCAAGATCTCTTTGCGGTGGACTCATATGACTGTGGTCGCACCAAAATCCATAAAACAACAATTCCCACGGACCCTGGCATGACTTCAGTGTTTGTGAAGCAATACAGCTTTCCTTTCGCTTCCATGGAGTCCCTTACGGAAATAATTAAGAACCTTGAGTCCCGTGGGATCATTCGTCCAGTCCACAGCACCTTCAATAATCCGGTGCTGTGGATTTTGAAATCAAACAGCTACTGGAGACTCTGTGCTGACCTAAGGGAGCTCAACAAACGGGTCCACACTTCCCGATGGCCTCTTCCCTACGTTGACCAACGGCTGGCCCAGATCCTGGGTTCAAAGGTATATACTGCCATTGACCTGACCAATGGGTACAGGACTGTACCTGTCAGTAGGGAGGACCAATACAAGCTGGCCTGGACCAGGACTCCCTTCGGATACATCAACTCCGACAATTAATTTAATATTTGTTTGCATAAGGCCATGCTCGACTTGGGTGAAGGGGTAACCTGGCCTATGTAGATGATGTTTTAATCAAAAGCTCAACTGTGGAGGCACACATAGCAGAGATCCGTTATGTTCTGACACAGTTGAGGGCTGCCGAAGCCAAACTATCTTTCCAAAAGGCACAGTGGTGTAGGGCCCGTGTCAACTTCTTGGGGCATGAGATAACTCCTGAGGGTCTCTGTCCCCAGGAAAAGAAAGTAGAAGCGCTCCAGAAACTAAAAGACCCCACAACTCTGTGGGAGCTAAGGAGCCCCCTTGGACTGACTAATTACAGCAGAAAGTTCATTGAGGATTACGCAGAGAGCACAAGAGCCCTGATCCATCTGTTGAAGGGGGGTCGAGTGGGGTCCAGAACAAGCCGAGGCAGTAAGACAACTCAAAAGAAGCCTCTCACAAGCGCCTTGCCTAGCTTACCCTGTAAAAAAAGGACTTCTTCTTAGAGACAGGGTTCTCAAATACATGTCTGACTGCAGTATTATACCAAAAACATGACAAGGTCAATAAGGTCATCTCCTATGCGAGTAAGACTTTATCCTCAGTGGAGGAAAAATGTAACGATTGTGAGAATGCACTCCTGGCAATTGAAGAATTACCACCACCAGAATCTGGGCTGGAAATGTGAGTAATTCCTGAATTACTTCCTGGATTCTGTCAATGCAAGGCTTTACTTTAGAGGTCAGATATGGCCAAAATAAGAAGAGTCCCCTCGCGCAAGGTCTGGCTGACTTGCATGATTGTGCCAGAGAAAACTGTCTCGAGGACGAAAGTCTTAAAATCAAGGACAGCGTGGAGGCATACCTTAATTCCCCACACAAAGTCTATGAAGAAGACAAGTGTGAGGGAATGCCCACCGTCTATGTGGATGGGTGCTCATACCATGTTGACAACAACAGGGAAAAGGAACTTGTGGCCAGTGTGGGGAATGCATGGGTGAATGATGCCCCAGAACCCTCTGCTGAGTACAAAATCAGTCCCAGTAGTAGTCAAGTGGCAGAGCTGATGGCTGTGCATTAAGCCATCCTCACTGCTGTCCAACACCAACTGCACGAACTGGTCATAATCACTGATTCAGATTATGTCAGAAACGGGTTTGTGGAGCACCTGGTTAATTGGAAAACCAGAGGCATGCTATGTGCTAACAATTAACCACTAAAACATGGAAAACTAATAAAGAATACTCATGATCTGTTCACCTCTAGTGGGATGACCATCGCCTGGAAAAAGATCAAGGGTCATTCTAAAGTAGAGGGACCAGACAAAACTGGAAATGACCTAGCTGATCAGCTGGCCAAAACCGGAGTCATCCAAGAGGATCTTCTTGAGATTGAGTCCCTGTTGGGGGAAATCCAGGTCACTGCTATCACTAGGTCCCAGACAAATGCTCACAGTGAACTCTGAACTGCCCAGTGGAGTAAGGAGACCCTGATTTGATTATGCTGATTTGATTATGGCTCAAAAAGGGGATAGAATAATTGGTATGTTTTATCAACACATTGAGGACCTTGAGAACTATCCCCTGACGGATACTGATTGCATTGGGAAAGAGGACCTCAGAGTGTTGATGAAATGTCCAAAAATGTCCCGACTTCAAGACGGTTTGTTGGTGAGGAGATCCATATCTAGCCGTGACCAGTGGGTGGTCCCTACCTTATTCCAAAGCCTGATGCTAAGTCACGCCCATGATACGGCCACAGCCGGTCATCGGGGGTTTCATACGACATTAGAAATCTTACGAGAGATTGCATACTGGCCACACATGGGGCAGGACCTCAACCAATACTTGAAGGGGTGTCTTGTGTGTACAAGTTGAGCCAACATCACTCACACACCGTGCTCCACTCCAAAAGAGGGGGATGACATTGCCTTGGTCAGATTTGCAAGTCGATTTCATTGGGCCCCAGCTCAGAGCTGGGGAGAAATCCGCCGAAGCCCTGATTTGGCGGACCCTTAAATCTGGCGGCAACAGCGCTACTGCCGGATTTAAGGGTTAACGCCAAACTCGTGATGAGGCCCATAATCTGAATTGTATTGTCACCGTTAGGTGATTGCTTTCCCTTATAAATATATTAAACTTATGTGTGATTTGAATATTAAATGAATAAATACATCTTTACCTTTACAAACTAGCCTGATTCCTGGTTCAGTGTGACCTGGGGGGTATTTTGTGACGGGTGTGATATGAGTGGTATATCATTCAGAATATTGAATTTATATACAAAAATAAATAAGGGTTTCATTGCGCGCTATATGCTAGGCGAAACCTGAGTGAGTGCCTGATTGAAATCCCTTATAGTACCGTTCATAATAGTGCCGGTGCAACAGGCATGCAGTGCTTGCGGGTGCCTTTCATTCCACCAGGGCAGACCTGGCAGAATGAAAGGCACCTGCGGCACAACTCAGAGTTTGCCAGTCCGGTAACAACGGTACCCGCAAGCATACGGTACCGTTGTTACCGGACCGGCAACCTCGTAATGAGGCGCATTGCCTTTTCTCCCCCTGTGCTGCATCTTCTATCTTTGCATATTTGGTGTTCTTTCTAGAGTGGTGGGGTTTTGTAGTTTTTTCTAGTTAGTTATCATTGTACGTGGTGTGTTTAATTAAAATACATGTATTTTTAAAGAACCATCGCTGTTTGGGTTGCTACTGAACCACATTCACACCCCTCTTAAGAATATAGCCTTCCCTTGCCCAACTTAGCCACAAAAGGTGAAGGTGATATATTGCTTAACTGTGCCTATTTTACCTTTATGATTTTGTTGACTTTTGGTTTGTAGAAGTGTGATAGCTGTGTAGGTGCTTTAGCCTCTACTCATCCTCGTACTTCTTGTGTGCAGAAGTTAATTCTTCACAGTCCCTGCATGCCAAGCAGAAACATTTTCAGAAGAATACGAAAAAGGTGCAGCGAGGAGGGGGATTGAATATTAAGGGGAGAGAATTTCCCAGGTTAGGGGACAACAGAGAAAAGGAGCGAAGGGGGGCAGAGGAGAAACTGAATAGCAGAATGGAGGGCCCTGGGAGGAGTATAGAAGGAAAGGAAGGAGGACAGATGAGAATGGGGCAAGACCACAGGTAGCTTTATAGATGATAGTTAAGAAGTGAAACAGCAGTCGATTATCAAAGTTAAGCCAAGAGTGCGGGGGGTTGTTTGAAGATCGAGCAGGAGCAGGCAGAGTGTGCAAATAGCTGAGCTAAAAATTGAACATAAAGGGGCAAGACAGTAGAAATGGAGGCCAATAAGTAAAGCAGAGCAATAGCAATAGTTGAGGTGAGAAAGCATCATAGTTGAAATAAGGAGCTTAGTCACGTGGAAAGAAAGGAAAGGAAGAGCCTTACTGTTGTTGAAGAGTTGATAACGAGCAGATTTGTCAATTGCAGTGGCTCGGAACACATGGTGTGATCAGATAAGGAGCCAGAAGCGGCCTTTAGAGTCAGCATGTTACACGCCGTGTGCTCCAGTGAATCGATATAGAACGGCAGAAGAAACAAAAGGAGACAAACTCATGGACAGTACCGTGAAAAATAGCATGGCAGTGTCAATAAGTAAGCAAAAGAACTTGAAAGAAGGTACTGTGGAAATATTACTGCAAGCCCCCACAGACGATACACATTGGAAAGAACTGAGAAAGCGCTACTGTCAGCCCCGCGGCCACTCAAGATCACCTCATCATGTGGGAAGGAGTAATACCGGCAACGGTGCCCATGAGCTAAAAACTGTCTCCCACATCTTCCAAAACTAAAACCGTCTACCATAGACATTTACTCGCATGGGCCTACCAAAACAGTACCATGCAGGGGAGCAATGTCAGTGGTCTGCTCGCACAAATCGCATGCAGCCCATCTCCAGTTCCATGTCCTAAAGACAGAAACCAAGCAGCTGCTTTCTCAGTTTCAAGACTGCAGTAGACATGGGGCTGGTCCATGTCCTCTACCACCTGATGGCCAATAAATACCTGATGAAGGTTAAGGAAATGGAAAGATCCTTCCCGAAACTATTCAAGATAAGGAACTGTAAAATTAATATAGACCCTGACATCAAGGAGATAGCCCAACAATACCGGGTCATCCCAGTCAATATACAGAAGCAGGTGCAGGAGGAAATCACCAAACCGCTGGACCAGCAGGTCATGGAGAAAGTCGTAGGGCCCACGCCTTGGGTGTTACCCATATTGCTGGTCCCTAAAAAGACAGCGGAAGGGTCCATACGGATATGTGTGGACATGATGAGAGCAAACGAAGAAATCCAAAGGGAAAGACATCAGGCTCTCAGAATCACAGACATGATCCACCTGCTCCACGGGGCAAAGGTCTTCTCAAAACTCGATCTCACAGAAAGATATCATCAACTTGAAATAGCCCCAGAATCACGATACATTACCACATTCGTGACACATCTTCACCTAGTCTGTTACAAGTGGCTTAGTTGTCAGGATATCACCAGCAGCTGATATTTTTCAAGACAAAATTCACAAAGTCATAAGGCATATCCTGAACAGTTTAAACTACTCGGATGATGTCCTGGTATTTGGAAAATCCACGAAGGAACATGATGACGTGCTATGTCGAGTATGCTCAGCGCTTGAAGCAGCAGGGCTGATGTTAAATGAAAACAAGTGTGAGTTTCACAAGGGCTCATTAAGATTCTTTAGACACATTTTCCTGGAACGTGGCATGAGACCAGAGCCGGACAAATGGTGGTAGTAATGATGCCACGAGACCACAACACATGTCAGAACTGCGCTCCTTCCTTTTGCTGGCCAGCTATTGCTCGAGATACCTGTAAGTGTATGCCACCATCAGCTCACCCCTCAGAGAGCTCACGAAAAACGCGACCAGGTGTTTCAATGGACAACGGAATACCAAGAAGCTTTTGAGGAGGCAAGACTAGGAAGTGACGCAGGGTTAGGAAGTGGTTCCAGGCGTTGGGGATGTCAAGTCAGTTCTAAAATAAAGTTATGTGCGCAACACCTGCTATGGTTCCTGTGTCTCTTTGGAGTAACTGGGCGGTCCTCGGTGAGACGCCATCGTGGGCTTCAACACCAAACACTAGAACGAATGCCAGAGTACCAGGACAGACAGGCATGGACTCTAGAGAAGTGAGCTAAGTAGTCGAGTTTAGGGTGTTGGCTAACACTTGCTCTAATTGCATGACATTGAATACATGTTTTTAAAACTGCATGTCATTTATGTCTTACTAAGTTTTGGGAGTGTAACGATTGCAATTAATGCACCAAGCAGATCGGATAAATCACACATGAAGTAATGCATTTATATGAATAAAGGTTTTAACACATTAAGTAATGCATGTGTAGAACCAGCATGGGGTTACAGTGCATTAAGAATGCTGAAAGAGTGTAAGGGCCACCTGATTCCCCTGTTTGTGCAAGCAGGAGAACAGAGCTTGTGTGCAATAAAACAGATGCCAACAAAAAAGAATTGAGGATAATTTTCCCTCCAAACCCCCATACCTGTCCATTACCTCTACATAACCCCCTTCACAGTGTATCTACAACCCTCATATCTATCCAATCAACGTACCCTAACCCTCTTTCCCCATGGGGGTCATGGCTCCCTGTGGGTGTACGAGCACAGGTGCCAAGACTCCTAAGGGGAGGAAGGGTGCCAAGACTCCTAAGCGGAGGAAGGAGTTTGTGCTACCTCCGCATAGCCTGTAGCAATTTTTTACCTTTACAGACACAAAGCCTATACATGGTTTAGCTGCAGTCAGACTTTTGAGCCTTCCACAGTCTCATGATGAGAAAAGGCATGTTTAAACCATGCCCAAGAAAACACAATGTGCAATGTAAGTGTAGGGTGGCTGAGAGGAAATGGAGGGCTTCTTGTTCATCCTCGGACACACTGGCCTGTCGCATGCTACAAAGGCAATACAGACTCTCTTTCCTCACTTAGAAGAGAGCACACATACAAGCCTGTGTCTCTGCGGCATCTAACAACTTGGCCGAACTCTTTAAAATCTGCAAGGAGATGGCCAACCCTGCTGGAGTCTCTACCTCTCTGGTCGCCTCCCAGGCCCTTTGCATGGCCCATGCCTCTCATTTCATCTCTTAAACCCAGGATTTCCTGTCCACCCTCTTGTCCCCGCCCCCTCCTCCTGCGAACACTGCTCCCCCTACCACCTCTCCACCTTCTTTCTTGTCCTCTTTTTTCCCCCTGACAAGATCTCTAGACAAGTCAGATCTATGAAAGTCTAGTCAAAACAGGTCCCTCCATGTTCTTCCAAAACCATTAAAGACCACATTGATGCCCTTGCTCCAGTCCTGGCTGATTTCTGCAACCTCTCCTTCACCTTAGGAACCTTCCCTTCCCCTTTGAAGCACTCTCTTGTGCACCCTCTTCTCAAAAAACCTACAGCCGACCCTTCTTGCCAGGCTAACTATCACCCAATATCCATCACTCTCTTTCTGGGGAAACTCCTGGAAAAGCTGGCCATCTCACAGCTTAACCTTCACTCTGACTTTGTTGGTTGTCTCCATGACCATTATTCTGGCTTTAGAGCTGCCAGAAGCATGGAAACTGCTCTCCCGAACATCCGTGAAGATCTCCTCTTCAACCTTGACTCTAACATCCTCTCTGTCCTCATCCTACTTAATCTCTTTTCTGCCTTTCCACACAGACAACCATACCATCCTGCTCAACCATCTCCGTGACAACCTGGGTATCACCGATCAGGCCCTGGCTGACCTCTTTCCTCTCTGATCGACCCTCCCATGTCCAACTTGGGTTCTTCCTTTCAGCTATCTCCCTTTATACCCATGGTGTTCCCCAGGGGTCTAACCTTTCACCCTGGCTCTTCAACCAATACCTGGCAACTCTCGCCCACCGCATTGCCATTTTCTGGTTCAATTTCCAGTGCTATGTTGACGACACTCAACTCATTTTCACACTTCCCTCGGCCACCTCCTCTCCTTCTCTCATCCCTGATTGCCTATCTGCCATTCAGGATTGGTGTGCCAGCAACGATCTCTGCCTGACTGCCACCAAAATGGAGATCCTCCTCATTAGCACACCTTCGCCGTCCTTTCCCCTCACTCTCTGGCCGGCCTCCCTTGGCCCTCCTCCTACGCCCACCTGCGAGGCTAAGAACCTCTGGGTCATCTTTGAATCCACACTTTCCTTCTCTGTCCACATCTCTGATGTCTCTAAAAAGTCAAACTTCCTACTACACCTCCTCAGAGGTACTCTGCCTTTCCTCTCCTTCCCCCAGAAGCTCACTGTCTTCCGAGCCTTGGTTCTCTCTAGGCTGGACTATTGTAACAGCCTCTTTCTAAATCTACCTGCCTCTACTCTCCACCCTTTGCAACTCATCCAGAACAGGACTGTGAGACGTGTCCTTGCCCTCAAGCCTTGGGATCGTATCTCTCCAGTCCTGAAATCTCTCCATTGGCTCCCAGTGGATACAAGGATTAAATTCAAAACCCCTTGCATTGTCCACAAGACTTTCTGGGGCCTTGGTCCAAAATACCTTCAGCTGTCCCTCTGTAAATAACTTCCCCCTCGAGTTCTTCGCTCCTCTACCTCAAACTCCCTCAGGGTCAGTTGTTTTTAAAAAAAAAACGAGCTGGGGATATATCTCTGTCTTCGGCTGGGGTCTCCCTCTGGAACAGCCTCCCTGCCACTCTGAAACTTGAGGAGAACCATCTCTGGTTCCAGAAGCACCTCAAGACCTTCCTCTTTGCTTCTGCCTTTGCCCTTCCTCTGCCTTGCTGATCTGCTCTCTCTCAGGACCATGCACCTGGTCTACCCTCTGACTTCCAGGCACAGGTACCTGCACGCACTGCCACCCACCTGTACTGCCTCCTGGCAATCCCTTGCACTGGGGTCTGTATCTGTAATCATACAGTCCACCTCTGCACTTACCAGACACACCCTGTCTGTTGCCTTAATCCCAGCTCTAGCCACTTCCTGGCTGCACTACCACTGTTTGTTACTTTTGTTATTTATTTATCATGCATCTGTTTTTTTTTCCTTTGCTTAGCACTTTCCAACCCCCATCCATGCACTTTTCCCCTTTCCCTCTCCCATGCACTTGGGTGTTCTCAATGTCACTCGGCGTAGTAAGATCATTGTTTTTGTTCTCCCTTGTTCCCCACCCATGCCTTGTCACGCTCTGAAACACTTGTGTACGAGCGCGATACTAATAAAATATCAGTATCAATATCAAAGCCCATTTTCTTATTCTCCTAACCCACGAATGACCAGCCACTATAGATCGGAAAGCTGCAAGGGAAATCGACACATTTAACTGAGGGTGGGATTTTGACCATTGCTTCCTTGGGAGCAGATGGCCCAGTCCGGCCTTCCTGAAGGTTCCTAAATCCTGCTAGTGCCTTTAAGGAAATCGATATATTGTGTGAGGCAGGAATCATAGTAGGCTGAGACTCAGATAGTTTACATAATCCAGCCTTTGACTAGCATTCTCATTCAGGGGTGCAGTTACTGCGTCCTGTTAATCGAGGGCATCATGCAAATGTTCTGTCGAAACAAGTATGGTCTAGTGAAGAGATTGGATTTCCAGGTCTACCCTTCTGGTTTTTCTTTTTTTGTGTGCGTGTTTAGGGGGTTGCTACCTGCTGACTTATGGCTGCTTCGAAGGCGCTGGAAAATTTGACAGTTAAAGCAAAACATTATAACATATCCTCAACATAATATAACATGACCCAACCAGCTAGTGTTACAGTAAACCGACATCATATTCTCCCCTCACCCCCAAAAGGAGTGAATGAGTACATACATTAGCTCATTGATCCGAGCAGAACAAGACATTCCACGCCAAGTTTCTACCGCTTAAAACCTGGCATGGCATAGCATAACGCAGTGTTGCATACCAACCTGAGTGTAGCACTTCAAAACAGGGCAGGACATAGATAATATAGCAAACTGCAGGCACCCAGCAAAACATGGCATTGATAGGCATTGCAAATAAATAAGGCTGCAATCCAGCAGAAACAGCATCGCCCTGAGGCAAATTGCTGTTTCTGTTCGTAAAGAGGTTCCATTCCTCATTTAATTAAGACATGTTATCTCTCTTGACCAGATGAAGGAACATGTGTGTCATTTTGGTGAGAGAGTGATGGCTCATCCTTTGAAACCACTGGTGGTTTCCATAAATGGAGTTTCTCTTCATGTATTTATTCATTTATTTTGCTTGACCAAACCCTAGACTTGTGCTTCTGTGTGAAGCGCTTAAGGACACAAAGCATTTCATTGGATCAGCAGCGGTTTGACTTTGAGCCTGTGACATTCTCATGGTCAGCCTGGGCATGTTGAAGCCCTACCAAGAATAAACTGGCACCAAAGACTTACCTAGGGCCCCCAACTGCATTTGTGTGGGCTTGTATGTCGGAAATCCGAATTTGCCAATTTTGCTTACTGAAAACCGAGCAAAACAGCTTTCATTTATTTGGGGGGTTTCCTGAGTAATGCCATGGTTGCTAAAATGTTTTTTTGAACAAAACCCTAGATTTGGGCTTCTGGGCAAAGTGCTTAAGGACATAAAGCATGTCATTGGCTCTGCAATGGTCAGATGTTTGAGTCTGCCACAGTGTGATGTTATGCCATGTTATTTTGCATTTGTATCACGTCTTCTGTCATAGTTTATGGCGTTGAATGATTTTGCCCGTCAGAGAGGCAAATGTCCTTGATGTAATTCAGCATCCACACTCCAACAGCTACAGAGGATTCTTCTAGAAAAGGGGAGGCAGTGGAAAAAAAGGTATGTAAACTAACTGAAACTAGTTTATTTGTATTTTTGATGCCTTCTACCCAACTATATAGCTTAAATTATTGGCATAGTGAGGTGAGATATGTGCGAGATGGGCTCAGATTGGGAACACACCGACTGGGTGCGCTGTTTGACTCTTCCCCACCCATTCAGTCCATGCTCATGGTAAGGGCTATGTCCCCTCCCTTCCCACCCGTCCCACTGGAGTCTCCTTTGGTTTAGTTTGCACTCAGAGGCCAGATTATAGAAACATTGCACCAGTGCAAGTGAAACATTGCACTGCATTAGCTCTAGGGCAAAGTTTGGCCTTGTGCTAATAGGGAATGGTATAAGCACTATGGCAAACCCTACCCTGGTGCAAAAATGCATTGAAAGTGCATGTTGTTTCACTATGGCAGTACTATGAAAAATTGAACTTGTCCAATGCTTTGGAATTTGGCCGCAATGTTCTTGAAATGGAATATTACTCTTGCTTTTGACAATGCTGAGAAGTCATGGAAAAAATGTCATTTTTTTCATTTGCAATTCATTTTACTTTAAAAAGAAAATGACATTTTCTTAGTTTATGTTTATTTGTAATAAAAAAGTGAAAATACATATTTATAATACGTATAGCACCACATTGCTTACTAATGTTGTCACTTAATCACGCATGATGTTGTCTGGACTTTTGTATGGCTAGTTGCTGGATTAATGGGGAGACTATTTCAAGATGGCGCCGATATTTGTTCTAGATGTCTTAAGCATGTGTGCAGCATAGCTTCATGTTACCTTAAATGCTATACGGGAGTAAGTCCCTGCCCGGACTGCAAAGTCCTTCCTGCTGCAAATGCTTTCAACAGACAAAAAGTCACGCAAGAGGACCAGTGCCATAGCTCTCAACCATTTGTGTTGCAAAGGCGGGTGAAATCACCCGATTTTGTTTTTGGCGGGTGAGACGCCCATTAGAATGAATGGGCGTGCAGGAGGCTTGGCGGGTGAGTCAGCCCTTTACAGGGCGGGTGACACCTGCCAAAAGCGGGTGAGTTGAGAGCTATGCAGTGCAGCAAGACCCAACTTGGATTTTTACTTTCACTGAATATTTCTAACTGCAGTACTTTTTACGGCATTTTCTTTTTTTATTCTCCAAAAAATAATACAGGAGGAGACCTCTGCAGCCCAGCAATCTACATCCTCGCGCCTCACACGCCACTCACCCACACCATTTACACATGCCTTATTGTCACACCCAATCCCCAACTCCCACCCCTACATTTTCCAGACAAAATCAGTCAAAAACGTTCTGTAAAAAAATACAGCAAAATGACTGGGTTCGGTGGGTACCCTTTTAGGTATCATGGACATTATGTATAGGGGGAGAAATGTGAAGCTGCTTTGGGTTATGTACAAGCAGAATATCCCTTCATTCTAAGCAACGTATTCATTGGGTTTATAGTTGCGTGATATCAAACGTGTAACTCTTGTGGGCAGCTGTAGGATGGCCATCTATTCACTTTCCTCCTGTCGGCCGATCCAAACTACTTTATAATTTATGCCCTAAACGTCATTTCCAGAACCTCAACTGTTGCTTGGGAACATTGTGTGCTGTTAGAATTCTTAAAAGGATGCCATTAGTGCAACTTGATTTACTTCTGCACTGGCAAGAGTCCTTTTAAATAAACGTGCCAAAACGATTGCATCCGAGTACAGCTAGAAGGAGGCATTTGAGAAAGGATACACAGCTTGTGGGTGTTCTTTGGTTATTTAGCCATCCATTGACTGTCCATGGCCTTGGTAATCCCATTCTCACCCCCTACCACCTCATTCCTGCCATTTATCAAGCAGTAACATCTCACTTTGTACTGTAACTTTGGTCTGCCAGTATTACTTCAAAGCAGTCTTCTGAGAGTTAATGGCTTAACTGCAGTTGTAAATGTGTTACTGATGCAAGAAACGTGCCTTAGCCAGGTCTGCCTTCAGTCACTTGATTTATAAGCAATAAGCATGCCTTTGTATTTATTTTATTTGTAATTATTTGAAGAACAGGGATGTCAATTTCGAACAGAAATTACTTACAATAGCATGTTTACAGATGACAGAGACATTCCCCTGAAGGGTGCCTGTACAATAGCACAAGGATAAGAACAAGTGATAGGCCAGTTTATGAGGGTGTAAAAAAGTGGGACATAGGCCAGGGGTAAATCAAAACAGAACAAATATAAAACAGGTGACTTGCAAAGGTAAGGGAACAACTGCTTCAAACTAAAGAGGAGTAATATTTAAATATACAAAATTATAATATTAAGTGTCACTGGAGACAGAGGTGGGGCCAGGTAAGGGGGATGAGGGAGAGTGCAGCGGGAGCTACCTCTTCAGCAAGGAAGTGAAGTTCAAGCCGAGCTTTGAAGAAATCCAAAGGTGGGTTGGCTTTAATTGTAACGGCCCAGCCGTGGGTTCCAGTGGAGTGGGGCGAGTAGGGAGAAAGCACAGAAGCAAAAGGAGCTTTGTAGACTAGGAGATGGAATTTGAAGAGCGAGCGGGTGTGCATAGAGAGCCAACCAGCATGTTGTTGGTAGGTAGAAGTTGTTTGGGGGTGGGCGATATCTGGGTAGGCTGTATAGAGTGCAGGTAGCAAAGTTAAGGACTTGATGGAGGAAGGAGTAGGTAGGAAGGCTAAGGAGTAGGCTTGAACAATAGTCATGATTGTTGAACACAAAAGTGGAGATATAGTTTTTGTACAGTGGTTGTGGAGTAAATTTATCCGCCCAGCAGAACTCCCCTACATCACTAAACAGCATCTCAGCAGTCCCCAGCAGAATGGCTGAGCTGGGTCTGTCGATCACCATTGCCTTTCATTAAAACTGTGCTTTGCAGTAACCAAAATGATGACTGTGCTGTTTTACCAGCCACACATGGGGCAAGATGAAACCCAGAACACCCCGAGAATTGCTGCCAGTATTATCTTCAGTTGCACCAAATAAAAGGATTCAAAGGCAGCACTGCTATGCTGCCAGCTCAAAACCTTTCACTGAAAAATAAAATATTCTGCCTTTTAAAATGACTGCACCCTGATGCTCTTTTTCATCTGTTCAACAGTACACAGTTCTGATCCAGTGAGACCCAGCTAGGTCCCTCCATATTCAGGTTGTGCTCCAGCAAAAAGGGGGCATTTCACATTGAATGACAGGCTGTGAAATAACAAAGAACTTTACTTCAGCCGTACGCAAAAACACTTTACCTTTGTGACAAAATAACACAGCTAAATTCTTTATAAAAAGCCCTCTCTGTCTCCCAGCTCATGTCAGTTTCATTGGACCCTTGCCTTGGAAAGACTCCTGTCTAGTAGAAATGACTAGGGCCATGGAAATGCGCAAAACACAGATGCGAGAGAAAACCACATTTTGTAAAGTGACATTGAAGGAAAATTAACCAAGTGTAAAACTGTGCTTTTAACAAATAAGACAATGTCGGTCGGTTTGAAAGTGAAAATGTTGAATTAAGAACCTGGCCCTCATTACAACACCGGCGCTAAACCATGGCGCTATTAGCACCATGATTGGTGCCAGTGTTGTAACGGGTCCGCCATGGTTCAATGGGGAATTACCACCCCATTCCAAAGTTGGCGGGACGGTAATTCCCCATTGAACCATGGCCCTTCCCCATTCCCATTTTCGCCCCATAGGGCTCTATGGGAATGGGGAAGGCGCTAAGTACGGTACCGCAAATTGCGGTACCGTACTTAGCACCAAGGTCCCTTTGCGGGTCCCTAGACCAGCCGTTCAGGTCGGGTCCCGCAAACGGACCTCGTAGTAAGGTGCTAAGTGTTTAACAGCACCACAGCCTTTTACAGCGCCGTTAAACACTTAGCGCCAGGGTCCTAATGTGGCCCCCTGTCTTTGCATAGAAATGTGATGGGGGTTTGTTTTAAAACATATGTAGGATATTGAATTCCAACAGTTTTGCTTTCTGGTTCAGGAAAGACAAAATAAATAAATTTACTGTTAAAGCAGCAGGACAGGTTTTTAGGCCCTGGCTTCAAAGGACTGACTACAGGATCTACCTCCCCCCAAGTGTACCAGCATCTGGGGCATATGAATAGGCAAGGTTGAAGCATCTCGCACCCTCATCAGACTATGGGGCAGTGCTCCATCCTTGGACACTGGATTTCTGGGACACATAGGTGTGACTTTCTGGTAGCACCTCCCCTACACTCCAACTGGAGAGCTTCAAAGACAAATCCATGGCAACACAGGGGTAGTACCTGACAGTTGGCTGTGGGTTTGAACAAAATTCCCTTATTTGGAAGACAAAGCTGGCCCATCTGGGGCAAAAGACTGTTCTTATATCATAAACGTTAAAACTCTTATTTCTGCAACCAGAAAACGCAGAAATGCAAAAGTTTAACAGTTTAAATGTAATTTTTGTGGCATAAAAACAAGATATTGTGGCTTTCCCTAGTATGTAGGGGACGAAACGGCAGAAAAATGTAACTCATGGGAAAAGTGTACATGGTATAACATTGAAATTTAATGCAAACATGCTCTGTGATAATAGGTACACATATATACAATTGTAGAATTTTAAGTGAAATATTTCCCACCTAAACTTGTGAAAGATTATTATAACGACTAAACGACATCGTAAATATGTGGGAATTGTAATGACAGGTTCAGTACAACATATGGAATCTGCTTACATGATTTTCAAAGTGCTACAACTGCAAAATGTGTAATTTATGTCATAACTGATTTTGGCTAAAATAACTGTGGGAGGGCCATGGACGTTGTAAGCACACACCATAAAAACTAGAATCATGTCCCTGAAGTCCAACCAGCTGACAGGAAGGTCGCTGACTGCCAAGCCTGACCAATCCAGTTGTTAGAGGCATGTCAAGCCAAAGGTCTGCCCCCATGGTAAATCCTGTGATGTCACCGGCCTTATAAAAGGTTGAAACTCACAGACACAAAGGACACTCTCTTCTGAATTTTCCAGCTCCTGCGCATCTAGATATTCCATATTCACTCTACAAGATTCCAGATTCCATTGCCAGGGCAGAGCATAGCTGACCCTATTCAGGAAGGACCATTGATCCATAAAATTCCACTAAAAATCCCAATAGCTCAGGGAGAAAGAGGAAAGATGGCTGAATACTCATTGGGATTATCTACTACTACCTGCTTGCCCTGCCACCCGCTCTATCAGGCTGAGTTGCTGCTGTGCCGTGACCAGACCTTTTCCGAGCTGTTTTCTTCTAGGAGAGCATGACGCTGTGACCAGTGACCAGATATTGCCTTGTTGTCCAGAAACTCGGTCCGCTGTCCAAAATACCCCATTCAAGTGCTTGTTGTAAGTATTTTCCTTCCCCAACAACCACAAACTGCATCCTTTGCTCTTTTACATTGTATAGGTCCAATCCCATAGAAATCCCCTAACTGCCTTTGCAGAAATCCTTAAAATTGTCAGAATCCTTTGTGCATGCTGTCCAAGTGTTAGCGCCATTCTTCCACTCATTTCTGTCTTTGTGGAAGTCCTTAGTACTATTTTGATTAAATAAATTAATTCTCCCTAAAAGAGGCATACAGCGTGAAGGGGTTACAACTGCAGCTTAACCTTCTTACTCACGGGTGGCATTTCTCTTTTCTAGCCACTAAAATCGAGTTTAAGTGAAACTTGTCCTTTCCTTTCCAAACCGATTTTTCCCTGTCCACCGCTTTTACTTTTAAAAGCGAATTTCCTTTCCTGTAAACAATCTCATCCAGTCATTCATCTAGAGTTCCCTTTTCAATTTCATATTATCCCTGTGATGTGCATATGTCACTCAGCATAAAAACTACATTCAGATTTTGTCTATTTCACCCGTTTTTAAATCCGTTTTTGACATTTAAACACGTGTAAATTAGCAAATGCAATTTCTATGCATGTGAGTTGGCTGCACTGTGTTTTTCACTTTCAAGTTGATTTTCTGAATTGTATGCACCTCGTTGTGTGCCACAGACTCCTTCATCTCCCTGCAAAACCGGTTCCCTTCCCTTACGTGTTTGGGAACCGGCACTGTAGGGTCCTCCTTTTTTTCCGTACAACTTTATGCGAGTGATCTCTGCCTTAATGACAGTAAGACTGAGATTCTCCTCATAGGAACACCCGATCCCTCCTTTCCTGTCGCTCTCTGTACGCCCTCTCTTGGCCCTCTTCCTGCTCCCACCTGCAAGGCTAAAAACCTTGGGGTCATCTTCGACTCCACACTCTCCTTCTCTCCTCACATCTCTGATGTCTCTAAGAAGTCACACTACCAGCTGCACCTCCTCAGAGGTATTCTTCCTTTCCTCTCCTTCCCCCAGAAGCTCACTGTCTCCAGAGCTCTGGTTCTCTCTAGGCTGGACTATTGTAACAGCCTCTTTCTAAATCTGCCTGCCTCTACTCTCCCCCCTCTGCAACTCATCCAGAACAGGACTGCAAGACTTATTCGTGGCCTCAAGCCCAGGGATCCTATCTCTCCAGGACTGAAATCTCTGCATTGGCTCCCAGTGGATGCGAGGATTATGTTTAAAACCCTCTTCATTGTCCACAAGGCCTTCTGGGGAATGGGGCCTCAATACCTCCAACTCTCTCTTCCTAAATATCTTCCTTCTCAAGCTCTTCGCTCATCTGCTTCCAACTCCCTCAGGGTCAGTCACTTCTCCAAGCAACGAGTTGGTGGTAGATCTCTTTCTTCGGCTGGGGCCTCCCTCTGAACAGCCTCCCTGCCTCCCTGAAACTAAAAGAGAACCATATCCAATTCCGGAAGCACCTCAAAACCTTTCTCTTTGCTTCTGCTTTTTCTGCTCCTCTCCCCTGCTGACCTCCTGGCTGAAACTGAAACTGCACTGGTTACCTGACCACCCTCTGATCTTGGACCCAGGTTCCTCCCCCACCAGTCACACACACCTGCACTGCCTACCTGGCAACCCCCACACTTGGGGAGGTTTTCTGTATCCCTACAGTCCCACTACCAGCACTTACCTTTGCACTTGCCACCTGCTGGCCGTTACTTTTACTTATTGTTATTTATTCTATTCTCATGTACTGAACTGTCCCTTCCCCCTCCCCCTGCAGTAACCCCCATACCCGTCCTATGCACTTGCGCAATCTGAATGACACATGACCTAGTAGGATTGTTGTCTGTCCTCCCTTTGTTCCCCCTCCCCTGCCTTGTTGCGCCTTGAAACACTTGTGTATAGGCGTGTTATAAATGCCATATCATATCATATGTACATGCAGCAGGAGACATTCCTGCAACCCCCGTTACCCTTGTACCAAACAAGGGTGACGGTGACAACACTGCAACCCCTGGTGCCCTTGTTCACTACAATGGTACCATATGGTGAATTTAATTGAAATTTGAACCTGATCAAGGCAGGTTGATGCAGAGAGCTTGGGAAAGTTAAAGTACCCTAGAATGACAAAGGAGATGTCATTAAGAAATGAATCAAGAAGAAGGATCTGATCAGGGAAGAAGGAGTTGAGATCACCAGGCAGTCGACGGAAAATAAGAACAGTTAGAGGAGTAGGAGGGAGGGGTTTAATAGGATATTCAAAAGTGGAAGAGTTGATGTCAGAGGTGCATTGAGGGGTAGTGCAGGACATACTGATAAGGAACCCCACACCACCACCCTTCCCAAAAGGTCAGGGAGAATGGGAGAAGGTAGCAGAGTGAGTGTGGAGAGCTGCTAGGTAGCTGGGTTAAGAGGGGAGACCCATGTTTCTGCGACAGCAAAAAGTGAAAGATGGGGGTGATAAAAGGTCTGTGCTGTAGGGAGACTTGTGGCAGAGGTATTGTGCACTCCAGAGGCCAAGTAAAAGAGTTATGGGGGTTGGGGGAGAGGAGTAGGCGCTGTACGATAAGTAAGGATATATGAGGTTCTAGATGCTGGCGGCATGTCTGTGTTTTACTTGAGGGGTGTAGGTTCAGTGGTGAAGGACCAATATGGTGTGGATAGGGAGTGCTGCAATAGTGACACCAAGTTGGGGCTGAAGGTTATATGAAAAGGGAAGGAAAGAGTGAGTAGAAGGATGAAGGGTGAGATGTCAAGATGCATGAAGAAGGTAGGAGAAATAGTCAAATGAAGACAATGAAGAAAGGGAGCAGTCCAAGAGAGCGAGCAAGGTGGCTGACAAGAAACAGATATACGTTCGCGTTGGGCTGAAATGCGCTACAGGTAACCAAAAGACAGTTAAGAAGTCCAAAATAGCAATGCCCCTTGGTCCAATGAAGTAACTGTAGCTCTGCAGTGAAACGATAGTCAATGGGTGGAAGAATTACTATGTATGGAGCAGTAGTCAGATAAACAGTTAGCTCAGCAAAGTCTTGGCTTGAGGAGGGGTTTTGGCCCTAGGACTTTCTGGCCTGATCAGGCCCAAAAAATGTAATTTGCTGATTTTGGCCCTTAGCTGCAGATGCCAAGGTCGGATGCCTAGTGGATTCCGAACAAGGAAGGCAGTGTGTCACATGTTGCTCAGGGAGAGATTCACAGTGCTTCAGTTGGCTTCCACACTTACAGGTAGAGTCCTGGGTGTTGTAGGCCCAGGGAACCTGGTTTTGCATGCAGGACCCTCAGATAGTGCACAGGGTCTTCTGGCAGAGCAGAATGTTTGCAAGAAAAACATTTCTTTTATTAGGAGCCTGAGAAACTTGGAAAGAAAAACCGCAGCGTTTTCCAACACAATAACGTTGTATTTATGTTTCAAAAGCTTCTTAGCCATACAAGTTTACATATTAAAAGTGCTGATTTAAATCTTACAGAGAAGACGCAAATACTATATGGTGTGCACATTCTGCAAATCAATTATTAATAAGATACTGATAGTGTGTGTATTTATTGGACGCTCTTAGCTGGTTAGCATTGTCCATCCTATCATTGGGGTATCCATCATCAACAGGGAGAAGAGAGCAATACAACATTGAGTAAAGCCCATATTTTTAAGAAGGAGAATACGTGTGGTGGCTCTAATGTGGGCGTATGCCAGGCAAAAAAGATCATAATGAAGCAAATCTTTATTAGCTGCACCACATAAGGGACATGAGTTGTTAGTGGCTGTACACAACCACCTGGACACAACTGCACTACGAGGTAAGCAATCGAATCTTGCTCGGGTTATAATTGGCATTTCATAAATGTGGTTGGACCAAGTTAAATACTGCTGGATAATGGTTGATGAAATAACTGCATGCCTTCGATTGCTAGGTTTTGCCAACTCTGGGGCTTCTCGTGCAGCTTTCATATGAACTTGGCGTTGCTTTCTAAGGGTGATAACCATTGATGGTGTGAAAAGATTACTGTGCATAAAGTGTGGTAGTGCATTTATAATCAAAAGACGTTGGTATGGTCAGTGTAGATCTATTCTCTAACAATGCACTGATTAAGAATTGGGTCAGAGTTGTTTGTGGATTACCCCAAAATCTTAACCAATGCAGCACAGGTTACAATCCTAGGTCATCCTTGGCAAAAATTAACCCCTAGTTCTTGGTCACCCTAAGTTACCTGGGGGAACCCAGACGTGGACCCCTTGCTCACTGTGTTCAGAGAGGCACTGCTCCACCTCACTGATGAGGTGAACAAGGCGGAAACACGTGTCTAGGGTTGCTGTGGGTACTCTTGTTCAAAGGAGGTTTGCCTGGCATTTCAGGGCTGAACTGCCCTTCTGGGTGGGACAAAGACTGAGATGCAAATGGATATTCCTCCTTTTTGAACAGTACATTGACCAAAAAGCGATTGATGCAGCCACTCAAAGTTGGAAAAAAAACCACAGAACAGGTTATCATGCCATGTTCTTTCTAGAGAGGGGTGCCTGCTACCTTTTTTACATAACCAACCTTTTGTCTGCAATATGGTTG
This sequence comes from Ambystoma mexicanum, assembly GCF_040938575.1. Lineage (NCBI taxonomy): Eukaryota > Metazoa > Chordata > Amphibia > Caudata > Ambystomatidae > Ambystoma > Ambystoma mexicanum. The sequence goes on along the minus strand of NC_090922.1, from coordinate 489,992,806 downwards.
AAGCCCTGTGGTGGCATTGCAGCACACACTGCTTGAGTCTTTGCCAATTAAACCTTTAAAATAAATTATCTTTCTAAAATCCTCAATCCCAAATCTCATTTGGTTGATCATTAATCTCTCAAAAGACCAATAGAAAGCTAAAGAATATCTCAAATTAGGTTATGATCCTGGTCCTGTAGGATGTCTCATAGATGTCTTCTCCTCACTAGCCTCAGCAGACCCCATAAAAATAACCTGCAGTGTCCCCCAAGGATCCTGAGTCTCCCCCACCCTCTACAATATCTTTACCAAGCCCTTATTTGACAAGTTGGACAAACTGGGTGTCTCATACACTAACTATGCAGATGACACCCAGATTCTCATACCCCTTTAGGGCAACTTCGACTCAGATACGGACTTGGTAAACAAAATATACCTCATCATTCAGGCATGGATAGCCACACACGGCCCATGTCTGAATGATGAGAAAACCGAAATACTGCTCCTCGGATCCAACATCAACCTAAAAAAACTCAGTCCTGACTACAAGGCCTTCAACATAGACGACAACGCTATCACAGTCGCCAAAACAGTGAAAACTCTAGGCTTTCACCTTGACTCAGCCATGTCACGAAAAAAACAAGTGAACTCTTTAGCATCCTCCACCGCTTACACGCGCAAGCTTATCAGGGCAAGTAGAGCATTCCTCTCCCAAGCTAGCTGCATTACCATCGCCAATGCCTTAATATTATCCAGACTCGACTACTGCAATACCATGTACCTAGGAGCCAACAAATACATAACAGACAAGCTTCAAACTCTGCAAAATAACGCACTCACGACAGCCCTTAAACTACCACACAAGGAACACATATCCAACAAAAGAAGAGAACAAAAATGGCTCAATATCTGCGACCGCATCTCACTCAAAACAGCATCACTCACCTTCAAATGCTTAAACAACGCTGCCCCTCCATACCTGGCAAACAGAATAGTAAAAAGAACCTCCACCAGATCCACGAGGATGACCAGCGCTTATTGCCTACAGGTACCCAAATTCAGACAGAAAAAAACGGGCGGTAGCAGATTCCCTGTCATAGCAGCCCAACACTGGAATGCCCTCCCTCTCAACATCAGAACTGTCCAATCCTATTACAGTTTTAGGAGAAACACCCTCACCTGGGTACGCTCCAACGATCCCCATGACTGAACAATGCCCCTGCACCTAGCCTACCCCACTGTATATATGTATATAAACTGACCTGCTAAATGTACAATACTGTATGTATATTTGTATATATACCTACTTAACAGACCCTGTAAGCAATGTAATGCTCTGCTCACCATTCAACTATTTCCTACCCTGTAACCAAGTCTTTATGTATATTTACTCTTCTGTTCTCTGTTGCGCCCTGTTACCTCTGGATTTTGCGCGCTATATCAAATAAACAAACAAACAAACAGATGTGTAGTACATTTTGTGATCTATTAACTTTATACATGTTCCAATTATATTCTCACTTCATCCACTTTGGAAAGAGGGTAGCGTCCTTTCATTTGCCTCCATTTGTTTTTTCCCATAATTGTGATAAAGATTCCTTAGATATTAAACATTAGCACCCGAGCTGGGCGCTGCAGCCAATTACGTTGCTTGGATCACAAGCTGAATCCCATGATCCAAGCCTCTGTTCCGAGAAAGCTGGAAGCTGCAAGCATGAGCCCTGCTGTCTTGCCCCATGCTCCACTCCGGCCCGGTCCAGAAACACAACCATCACCTCCCGCCTGTCCGCCCATTTACATTTTCATTTGCCTGATCGCCGTTCTGCTCCTCCTTCGCTCTTGGTCTGCCATGGAAATTGATGAGGTGCTCCACACGAAGACCCACCTTCCATTTCCATGCTGGCCATCTTGAGTGAGCATTTCATTCAATTAACAGGTCGTGGCGAGCATGCAACCTGTTCATTGAACCATATACATTGCTTGCAGCACCCTGGTTCGTAAAGTAGGGTGCCATTAGTAATAATACCCATGCTGGTGGGCTACATCAGCCATTTAATGGCACTGGGGCCCATCTTTAAGGGCCTTGTTTCGCTCTGACCTATAATTAGGTCACTGGACCATTACTGGCCGAACCAGCCAACCAAGGTTATTATTGCTTAATTATCGACCCATATTCTTATTTCATTCAGAATGCAACATTTTTGCAAATACCCTTGCAAACTGTTTAGACAAATGTATGCCTTTTCTAATTGGTGTGGATCAGATGGGCTTTATAAAAGACAGCTTTGCTTAATCAAATACATGTCTTCTTTGTAACATCTTAAGTCATGCCAAGAATTCATCTGATCCTTTAGTTCTCGTTACAGATGCTGAAAAACATTTTATCGTGCCACTTCGGAATGTATGTTTGGAGTGCTTAAATGCCATGGTATTGGATCTAATGTTATATCCCTCAACAATATTCTATACCCTTCCCCATCTGCATGTATTTATTTCAATAATTCAATAATTTGACCCCATCCATTTCTGTTTTTAGAGGGACCCACCAGGCAAGCTCCCTATACCCTCTACATTTTTGCTCTAACTCTCTAATCTCTCTTAGAGTCAATTTGTATTAATCAAAACATCACTGGTATTAAAATTTGTGGATGTTCACCCAAATTATCAATTTAATGCTGATGACATTTTACTGTATCTCTCTAAATCTGTTCTTACTATAACAACTGTTTACAAATGTATTGATGAGTTATACCTACGTTTCAGAATATATCTTAGCAAATCAGAAATTCACCCCTTTACCAATGCGTGTTCTCAGTCTAAGATGAATATTTATGGAATTATAAGCATCCTAATTCCATCAAGTATTTAGTTATCATGTTTTACAAAGACTATGTTACAAAATGTCAGCTTATCATGATATCTTGCAATGAATCCTTTGGACTCATCACGGATTCTCCTGCAATAACCTCCTCCCATGTGGCCTAGGGACAGCAGCCGCTACCTGATCCTGACCCTGGGGGTGCTTATATGATGGAGAATCACTTGGGAGGGGACAATTGCTGAATTGAAGGGATGATTCAATTGGATGAGATACAGTATTACTCCCTTTTCTCTGACAAAGACCTTATGCTACCCAAGCTCTTTAAGGCTTGTATTCACCACACAAACCCTCCTCATTGTGAAAATAAGAAACCTGTTCCTTTATGTCATTGTAGACAACATTCCATGCATACCTCAAACATTCACAAAACACATAAAATATTCTTTGGTTTTGACATTTCTTTATGGGAAAGTTTTGAACAACATCAGTTTAGAAATCCCATTACACCCATGGACTTCAACTCCCATAAAGCCTCAATTACTGAGACGAAGAAGAGGAGAGAAGAGTTGATGCAAACCAACCCAAGTCCAAAGACTAACATGTAGACTAGTGTTCTGTTGAACCAAATTGCCCGGGACCTTTTAAAATGACATCTGCAATGTCAAACAAGATAGCAGTACAGGAGAGAACCGTGCAGGAGAAAGCTGGCAGAGTGAACATGGGCACATCCGTGCAGTGGCTTGTGAACACGGGTCATACTTACCGGCAGGGCGTGAAGGAGGGAGAAGTGCAGCAGACTTATGCGAAGGACGGTGGGAGCATTGAGTGAGACAGCAGAGCTCCTGGATATACGGTGTTGGTGGAGAAACTGCATTCTCTGGTCCAGCCCACAGAGGGAAACCGGCGAGTGAATGCAGAGTCACAGGAAACACTAGGGAGATGTCTGCTTCACATCAGAAGCCAATCCAGGAAGATTCTCCACTGCACAAGCACGCCCTAGGTCGGAGACACCGCCAACAATCGGTGAGTCTGCCTAGAGCCATTGGGGACCCCTGGGGCATACCGACACTCACATAAACAAGTGAATAAAGTATGTGAAATTGATATTACGGACAATGGTCAAAGGCAATTTAAAAACAGAAAAGACCTAATGTTATATCGATGCTTTAAAGGAAAAAGAGTTGAATACCAACAAGAGAAAGTGCAAAAACGAAAATGTCAATGTGGGGGAGAACTCAAACAAGTGTTACCTTAAGTAATATATTTACTTAAGTGTTACCTTAAGAAAATACATGAAACATGAACAAACCCTGTGTTACTGTAGTATATTGAAAAGGACATTGAAACCAAAAAGAAGTCATGGTAAAAAGAAGACACCAGGCAGTTGATATTCGAGGGGGAATGATATCTGGCAAAGAAGTATACCATGTGATCTGTTAAACCCCAGGGCAGGATTCCTGGCAGAGAAGTATACCAGGCAATCCACCAAAGTTGTGCAAAGAATTTAACATTGTGGCAAGATACCTGGCAGGGGAGTATACCAGGGGATCTAAGAAGTCCATCAAAGATGTCCTGACAGTCAAACATACCAAGTATTTGAATCTGTAAAAGAACTTTGAATGTCTTGGAAAAATACCTGGCGGAGAGTATACCAGGAGACTTGAAATACCCATAAGAAGATTTCTAGTGAAGGAGTATACCAGACAATCCTCCCAAGTCACAAGAAATTTTGGAACTTATTATTTGAACAAGAACTTTCTGAATCAAAGTAAAAGCCTCAAAGATTTATTGTTTAAAAGAGACACTTTGCCATCCTACCTAACAAGCCAGGGGAAGGTAATCAACCTCTGGATCCAAGGGTTTCTCCTTGGAAAACACTTTTTGGATTCATCCTTATGTTTTGATTATGCACACTTTACGCTGAATATAAGTCAGAGATATGTCCTTGCACCGGTAACTGTTTGTTTCTAGCGTGAGGGTCAGTTTAAAAGGTTTTGAACACAAGGACAGGGTTTGAGTTACTAACTGCTTGACACAGACCGATTCTTAGTTTTGGTTTCCTAGGCAGGGAACCTCTTTCTTTTTGATAAGGCTACCGAGGCATTATCCCAGACCATTTTGTGGTGAATAAAATGTCTGACTCAGACAATATTACAACCTTGTGTCCACCTTTCATTTCTGACCCCTCAGAATCTTCTTTAAATAAAGTTACCTCATCTATTAATAAATGGACACCTTTATTTGTATGCTGGTGTGGTTGCCTCGACTCCATCAAGATGATGTTGGTTCCTATCATACTTCATCCATTATGCATGTGTTAACACTTTAATTCCCAATATCCCTGGTTAGGAAAATACATAACTTCGTAACATAATTCTTGTGGAATAATTAACTTTTCAGAATCATCTCAAATAAAAGGTGTAATCAAGTTCCCTAATTTTCACAATTATCATAAAGCCTTTGCTCTTTGCCAATTTATTAAATGTTTGCACTGTGAAAAGTAAAACCTACCAGTACTCTACTGGTCCAAAATCAGAAGTGCTCTTATTTCATCATTTCAATTTATTGACTTTTTTTAAATCACCTCCTGGCCCCAAATTAAAACTTGTATCTGCTTCTCCTTTTTTTTTATCACATGAGACTTCATTATAAATCACACTAATAAATTCTGCTCTCCAGAAGATATTTTTATTTGGCGTAATAAGCACATTTGTATTAATAAGCATCTGTGTTTTATAACATCAGGTTCAGAAAATGTATTTTCTGTATCTGTCACACCTTCACCAAAGTTTTGATTCTATCCTTCCATCATTAATTTCTTCTTTCTTGCTTGATAATTCTAAGCAGCATCAATTTTATCTTAACATTAATCAAGCAGTGTTACTGACCTTATGCTCACTCGCACATAAGAAACCCTAAACAATTCTACAGTCTTTACTATTTAAACCCTCCACTAAGACTCCTCATTTGTATGTGGTAATCAATTGCTCGTCTAAGGAACATGATTCAAAATCCAAGATTGAGATGTAATGGGAACATGATTGGAGTCTCAGCATTCTTTTCAAAATCTGGGCGAAAATCTGGTCAAAGTCTGTCAATTCCTCGACTGCTACTCATCTTACAAAAACTATATGTTTTATTATGAATCAAGCATATCTTAACCCCAAAAGAACCTGAAGGTTTGCAAAAAATGTATCTGACTTATGTTGGCCTTGCCAACCACCCAATGCAAATGTTGTTCATATGATTTTTTAATGCAAACACTTCCATGCTTATTGAAATGAGCTACAGAGCAATCTTTCATTTTACTGCACCTTTATCATTTTCTAATTTGGACCCACAGGGGATTCTGATTTCAAGGCTATTCCGCCCCCCCCTTACAATTATTTATTCTGATGGTTAATATAGCTTTACAAATGATATAATCCAATTGGAAATGTTCTGAAAAAAATAAGCAATACGTGGCATAATTATATTTGCTCTAGAACGAAAAATGTTCACTAAATCTACGTATGAGTTTAAGAGGTTTGTAGTAAACGGTCAGTCTTTGAGGGCTATCGCAATAATGCTAATTGCTTGTTTGTGCTTAATCAATTTGACGAAAACGTGAATGTCCACAAGCCACCATGGCTGTAAACGTGTCTACAATGGGCCAAATTTACAAAAGCGATTTACAATGTTGCAATCCCATTGAAAAACGCATTGCAAATCATGGCCAATATATTTTGGTTAAAGCATTCCTTCATTTTCCCCTTGACTCTGTCTCTGTTTCCCCTAGGCCCTATAACATGTTCAGAAACCTTTAATTAAATCTCAATTATTGTTATATTGTTCTTTAATTTGTACGAAATATTTCCTTGTCTTCATATTACTAATGGTTGTTTCCCTCTTGTGTTATCTTATTGATATATATATTGGCGATATTGAGTTTAAGACTCTTGTGGCATTTATCTGTCAACTTGAATATGGCGATTAAACTTTATGAGCTAAATGCTTTTGAAATGTACCTGGGGTGCAGATCATTTAGAAATGTATTGCCACCCATGGTAAAAAGAATTGCAGTGTTTCAATGGCTGTGCTGAAAGCTTAACTGTTGCAAAGGCAACATGTGAATGCAGCTATGATTCTAAATTACCTTCTGGCCCTAATGATTGTGGTTCAGCGCTGAACAAATGTGTTTTTACCAGAACCCTGTACGTTTCCCATAGACACGTGTAGACTGTAAATACAAAACACAACACATTTCCCTGGTTTGCCTCTTTCACAGAAACTACAGGTCATTCACAGCTTATTAAAATAATCCTTGTTATTGTTCGCCCTTTACTCTTTATACGGCACGTGTTTCCATGCAGGCATGGTGTTTGACAGTGTTTATGAGGCCCAACGAGGTCAAAACATGTCTGGAGATGCTCGTTTCCTCCTGCAGAAGGGGTGTGACCAAGCAGTCCGAGCTGGACTGCCTCTTTTGGGGTGGGATCAAGCCTGATTTGCATATGGTCTTGGCAGCCGAAGAACGATGGTGTGGAGGGTTGCCCAGTTAACACTAGAGGTTAAGATATATTCTAAGTTTTCCAGCCACCACTCCTTTTGTTTGGCTTGCTAGTGTTTAACCCATTTTTCATTCTGAATAATTAGGGGATAATGTCCCTGCTGTCTGTAATGAATGACACTTTTTCACTTTGTCTTGACACTGTTCACAGCTCTTTGATTCTCTGTTATGAATATAGTGTGGCCATTTACTCTCAGTGGCAAATTTGTTTGTTAAAGCATTGATATTACAATATAGTGTCTGAACCCGCTTTTGAATTTTGGTTTTATATAACTGACTTCATGCATACTAACACATCCAAAGGGGGAACCGGGGGGAACGCGAAGCGCTTCCCCCCGGGGTGATTTTGATGCTGCACAGGCCAGCGAAGTGGCCTACGCGTAGAGCGCCTCTCCCTGGGGTATTTAAGGGTCATGGAAGGTTCGGGAAGCGTAGCTGGGCCCTTGGTGCTGGTGGGTAACTTAGGTAGATGAGGTATATTGTGTAACGGGGGAGGTTAGGCATAGTTAGCTTCTACTTTTATATTTAAGTACTTTTCATTATAGCCAGGGGTACCATATATGAGGTACCCCCTCTTACCGTTAGTCGCCTGGTGGTGTAAATTAGTCTGTGTCAGGGGCTGGGTTTTCCTTCACGGGTTATCAGGTTTGCTGCGTGGGAAGGGAAAAAGGTGCTTCCTCGCGTGTTTCTTTTTGTTATTGGTTCGCTCTAATATCGTTTCCAGGGCCGGTGCCTCCCCGTCACGGGTACGCATTGTGGCATTGTAAGTAGGGAATAATATATTTGTGTCAGAGCCCGTGTTTTGCTTACTGGCTGCGCGGCATTGTGCGCGTTAGCTGTCATTAGACAGAGGGGGCAGTGCATTTTCTCAAAAGGACCGCTTCATTTTATTGGGCCTGTTAGGGCGGTGCGGCCCGCGTGTCTACAGGAGGCAGTGTTTGCAGCCGTTTTCTTATCCCTTATTGAGCTGGGGGTTTCTTCTTTTGTTGTGTTTTGGGGCAATTTAGGAGCCAGGGGGAGGGGGGTTCCCAGGCAAGGGTATCAATTTTGGGGTATTTAAAAAAAAATCTAAATCAACAAATAAATAAATTAAATATATGTAGGATAATTAATAATATTTCTTAGTTTCTTCTTATTGTGGGATTTATAAGAATTTAATAAGATCATTTAGGGATTAAATTGAAGCTCAGCCCTCGGTTTCTGGGCACCAAGTTCGTGGCTAGTATCCCTGGGTAGGTTATGGCTCGGGGGTTTAGTGTAGGTAGTGTAACAGCATAGGGGAATATATTAGTGCACCGACAGTTTATTTGTGGCACGATGGTAGGCATGGGGGCTAGTAAAAAAGGTTTGGTGGATGCCAGGGCTCTTAGGGGGGCCCTAGAGATTATTAGTAGGGCATCTAAGGCACAGTTGGAAGGGGCGGTGGCGGAGGCTACGGGAGAAGGGGAGGAAGGTGGGGGCAGGCCGCAGCAGAGTGCAGCGGCAGACGGGGCTCTCACGGCAGTGGAAGCTTGCACCCCTGCGACTGGTATGGCGGAGGTTTGGGAATCCAGGGGCAGGAAGATGAGGAGGGAAATTGACCGGAGAGCATCTAGGTGTAACGCTCACCTGGTCTGGATTGCTGCGACCTCTTCAAGTGTGATGCGCAGGATTCGAAACACCGACTGAACTGGACCCCCAAATCTGGCTTGTCTGGCCCGTAGAAAAATCTTTCTGTAGGTGGAGAAAGGGGATTAACTGACTGCTGAGTATTGTGATTGCTTCCCACCTCCCCTTTGCTCTTCTCTGACCACCTCCGAAATCCCCAATCAAGGCTCACCTTAATGTTTGAATGGATGAGCTCTCCATCCTGCTTCTGGTGCAGGGGCGAGTTACTTCACTGGTTTCGGAAGGCGAAATGCCGTAAGTATGCAGTTTAAAAAGTTCCAGAGTAGAGTCTTCTCTTTGTTTGCTTTTCTTAGCCTGCGATCTGTCCTTATTTTCAGGTGCAGAGTGGAAGTGATGCTTCGAGGGATATTGCCGGAGATAAACTCAGGTGAGTTCGTGATAAAATGATCCCTTTAAATGTCTTTGAATCCCTCTAGTAATGTCTTTCTTTTTTCCCCTTAGGGGCCGGGGTGCGGTACCAGGCCAAGAAGTGGCGCCGACCCGAAATGAGGAGTGGTTCCGTCAAATATGGCCAGGTAAGTCTTGTGACGGAAAATCAGGCTTTCCTCATTTGTTCCTCCTGCTCACCTTTTGTCTCTTCTCCCCTGCAGGTGCAGAGATGTGGCGGAATGCCCAGAAGGTTGCGGTGGATAGTGAAGAGCCCACGAGGCAGGTGAGTGATGCACGGCGCTGCAACAAGTAGCGCGATGCTTTTAAAGAATGTCTATCTTCAGGATCGCTGGCGTGATGGTTCCGGACACAGGTAGGAAATTAGATTAAGTTCTTGGTTTTCACCTTTTCTCTTCCCTTTCTTTCCTTTCAGGTATCCCAAGATCGAGGCGGGCGTGGCTGGAGGCAAGATGCAGGAGCAGGCACGGTGAGCGTTCAGCTGCTAGATGCAGAGCAACGCGAAGCACGTGTGGCAGTCCAGGCGTGGTTTAAATAGCCTTGGAAGAAGTTCCAGGTAAGTATTCTTCCACGGTCCCCACCCAAGTAAAATAGTTCCTTTGATAAAATAGTCCCTCCTAAGACTCATTTGGCTTGAGGCTTCATGCAGCATGGTCTGCGTCAGGTAGTGCACCAAACACCCTCTTTTATGAGCCTGGCGCCTATGGCGCCAGGACTGATGTCCAACATGAGCCTGGCGCCAAAGGCGCCAGGACAAAGTCCAAAGAGCCCCTATTAGGGGCCGCTGGGCTTTTACCCGAGGGCATGATGCCTGCTCCCGGAGGTGCTGGGCCTGTCCTGGTGCTCCGGGGGTAGGCATCATGACAGCACTCCCCCCAAGGCCCCTCCCAAGGTCGTTCCTTCTGGAGGTTTCGGTTTGTTTGGGAAATCCCGATGGAACTTTTTTACCAGCCGAGGTGCATGTACGTGGTCGCTGGGTTCCCAAGACCTTTCCTGAGGCCCGTACCCTTTCCAATCAATTAGATAGAAAAGTTTTGATTTTGAAATTTTAGAATCCAAAATGTTCTTCACCTCGAATTCAGGCTCCCCATCTATCTGAATTGGTTCTGGTGGCTTTATTAATCTGGTTCCTGGTTGCACTGGTTTCAAAAGTGACACATGAAAAACGGGATGAATCTGCATGTTAGCTGGCAGATCGAGCTTGACTGCCACTGGATTAATGATAGCTTTGATCGAATAAGGGCCCAAATACCTTGGATTAAAAGTTCGAGGTCCCTTGAGCAATAAATGTTTGGTAGCCAACCATACTTGGTCTCCTATTTGGTATGAAGGCGCCTCCTTCCGATGCAGATCTGCATTTTTCTTGTATTTTTCTTTCGCTTGTTGCAAATGGGCAGTTGCATTCTTGAATGCTTGAGTTATAGTGGAATGCAAATGGTCTACTGCGGGCATTTCAAGGTTCAGAGGAGACTCCAGGTCTGAAGTACGAGGGTGATGTCCATATAGGGTGTAAAAGGGGCTTTGTCCAGTTCCAGAGTGCACCGAGTTATTGTATGCATATTCGGCCACCCATAACAAATCCTTCCAATTACCCTCCGATTGGTGCAACATACACCGTAGGTATTGTTCAAGGGTCTGGTTCGTTCTCTCCGTCTGACCATCGGTCTGTGGGTGATGGCTGGTTGAGAGTCTTACGTCGATTTGTGCCAGTTGACAACACCTTTTCCAAAAATGTGAAATAAACTGGCTTCCCCGGTCGGAGACTAATATGGACGGGAATCCATGCAAGCGGATGATATTTTAGAGGAATTCCTTAGCAAGGACAGAAGCTGAAGGTAATCCTTTCAACGGAATAAAATGAGCCATTTTAGAAATTAGATCCACCACAACCAGAATAGTATTGTATCCATTACAAGGGGGCAGGTCCGTGATAAAATCTAGTGACAAGGTGTGCCAAGGCGCTGGTGGAATGTCTAAAGGCTGAAGAAGACCGGCGGGTTTTGTCTTTTGGCCTTTATTTTGGGCGCAAACTCCACAGGACATCACGAAAGATTTAATATCCTTTCACCAGGAAGGCCACCAGAATTGTCGTTTAATTTTTTCCTCAGTTTTGGCAATGCCAGGATGTCCTTCCATCAGGGTATCATGATGACGGGAAATACCCAGTTCTTGTAATTCCTTTTCTGGCAGAAATAAGCGTCCTTGGAAGTAAGGAAGGCCATCGTTGACCGAAAAGTAAGACCCCCTTTGGATCCAATCCTGCAAGGCGGTAGAGTCCAGGAGTTGTTTAACTCGTGCTTGAATGTCTTCAAAGGTTTGTAAGGAGGTTAATCCCAAAATTCTTTGTTCGGGAATGATCGGCACAGGTTCTGAATTAGTGTCTATTTCTCCCATTCCTATTCTAGATAGTGCGTCTGCTTTGCCATTCTTACAGCCGGGACGGTAAGTGATTACGAAATCAAACTCAGCAAAGAACAAAGCCCATCGGAGCTGACGTGATGATTGAGCCTTAGCAGTCTTTAAATATTGTAAATTTCAGTGATCAGTGATCACGGTGATGGTGTGCCTGGCGCCAAGAAGATAATGCCGCCAAGCCTTAAAGGCGGACTTAATGGCTAATAATTCCTTATCGGTAATTGCATAATTTACCTCAGGCGGTGAGAACTTTCTGGACCAAAATGCTACAGGATGCAGTTGGTTGGTTTCAGGGTCTCTCTGAGACAGGACAGCTCCCATGGCTAAACTGGACGCGCCAGTTTCGACTATGTATGGGAGATCGGGACGCGGGTGCTTCAAAATAGGTGCAGACATGAATTTAGCTTTCAATTCCTGAAAGGCCTGATCGGCTTCCTTGGTCCATTCGAAACGTTTATTTTTCCGCAAAAGTGCAGTGATGGGTTGTACTACACGTGAAAATTCCGGAATAAATCTGCGATAAAAATTGGCAAAACCAAGCATGCTTTGGACCCCTTTTACCGATCTAGGAGATGGCCATTTGAGGATGGCCTCCACTTTCCGTGAGTCCATTCAGACCCCATTAGATGTCAGGATGAATCCAAGAAACTCCACCTCGGTGGTATGGAAAACACATTTTTCCAGCTTAGCAAACAGTTTGTGCTGGCGCAATTTCTCAAGGACGGCCCGGACATGCTTTCTGTGATCAGATTCCGAAGAGGAGTACACAAGAATGTCATCGATATATGCGACAACACAAACATCGATAAGTTCCCGAAGGACATCGTTCATGAAGAATTGGAAGGCAGCAGGCGCGTTGCACAACCCAAAAGGCATCACCTGGTATTCGAATAAACCATATTTTGTACGGAAGGCCGTTTTCCATTCATCGCCTTCTTTTACTCGCACCAGATGATAAGCCCCCCGGAGATCTAACTTGGTGTATACGCAAGCGTCCTTCACCTGGTCAAGGAGTTCAGGGATCAAAGGCAGAGGGTAACGGTTTTTAACCGTTATCTGGTTCAATGCGCGATAGTCGATACAAGTTCTAAGGTCGCCTTCTTTTTTGGGCACGAAGAACAAAGCCGAGGATGCCGGGGACTTTGACGGGCGAATGAAACCATTGGCTAGGTATTGATCTAAATATTGTCTCAAATGCCGGTTCTCAGGTTCAGTAAGGGCATAAATCCTGCTACAAGGGGGTTGTGCACCGGGCACCAGATCGATTTGACAATCGTACGATCTGTGGGGGGGTAACGTGTTGGCCTGTTCCTTTTGGAAGACGTCCTGAAAGTCTTGGTATTCCGGAGGTAGTTGCATGGAGACAGAGGTTACAGATGCTAGACTAATCTTCAGATTTTCTGGGTAGCAGGTTTGTGCACAATCCGGGAAGGTTATTCTCTTTGCTCGCCAATCAATTTGAGGATTATGTGTCTCTAACCAAGGAATTCCAAGAATAACCTGAAACTGTGGGGCCTTGATTACGTCAAACACAACTGCCTCCCGATGGCCGTCCGGACCAATAAGAGTCACCTCAGTAGTGGAATGTGTTACCGGTCCTGAGGCAATTTCAGTTCCATCGACTGTGGTGATGACATCTTTGCTGGTTTTTGGACGCAGAGGGAGGTTAATCCTAGAGACCAATTCACGATCCACATAGTTTCCTATAGCCCCACTATCGATGTATGCCTTTATTGCATGCAACCGCTTAGGCTGTTCCGGATCTACGAGAACCATTGGCACAATGAAATGCGAGGTCTGAGAGTTAGTTTTCAAGCTCGGCAAGCGGACCCCTACGCTTGTCGGGCGGAGTCGTTTCCCGAAACAGAGTCTTCATGGTTTTTATCAGTGGCTCCTACCACCTTCTTGGGCGGTTTTGCCGGGCAATCTCGTAGAAAGTGTCCAGAGTTCCCACAATAAAGACATAATTTCAACTGCCGCCTCCTTTCACGTTCCTTTTGGGTTAAAGGTCCTCTAACCCCTCCAATTTGCATAGGCTCGGAGACATCGGCACCCTTGGGAGTGACGTGGGTCTTGACCAACACCCGGGGTTCAAACTTGGACCGATCCGCTTTTCGGTTTTGGAGCCTGTGATCCAATTGGACCACTAAGTCTATATATTCTGTGCATTCTTGGGGCGGATTTACAACTTGGGCCAAGACATCTTTAAGTTCTCCGCGTAGACCCTGATAGAATAATGTGATTCTTTTATCCTCTGGCCACCCAGTTTCCACGATTAGTCTGTTAAAGGTTGCTATGTAGGAGAGGAGGTCTTGGTTGCCCTGTCGCAGGGATAGAAGTTCATCATCCAGAGCTTGTCCCTGAGAATGTCGAGCAAATAATCTCTCCATGCTTGCTTGAAATCCTTGGAAATCCCGGAGGATTGGGTCATCTTGAGTAACCAGTGGTACTGACCAATCGGCAGCACAGCCGCTAAGGTATGACAACACAAAAGCTACCTTGGTCTGGTCATTAGGGAAGGCCCCAGGTCTGCATAGGAAGTGCAAACGACATTGATTCATGAATACGGCGAACCGTTTGGGGTCCAGAGCAAAGCGTTCAGGTGGGGCCAGCGGCATATTTCCAGGTAGATTGATTTGCACAGGGTTACTTGAAGCCACAGGAACAGAATTCCCCCCGGAACCAGGTAGAGGGGTTTGCCCAGCTTGACCTTGCAATACCTGCCTAGCCAGGTCATCAGTTCGCTCCTTAGATACGATTATTTCCCTCCTGAGGGCATTAGTCTCTTGACGAGCGGCATGTACTTCGGCCCGTAATTCGCCCAGTAATTGGGCCAACATATCAGTCTCAGAAGTTTCCATAGCGCCTGGGTGGGAATTTGTAGGAAGGCTTTGCGTTCTGTAACGCTCACCTGGCTCCCACGGAGGCGCTGACCTGGTCTGGATTGCTGTGACCTCTTCAAGCGTGATGTGCAGGATTCGAAACACCGACTGAACTGGACCCCCAAATCTGGCTTGTCTGGCCCATAGAAAAATCTTTCTGTAGGTGGAGAAAGGGGATTAACTGACTGCTGAGTATTGTGATTGCTTCCCACCTCCCCTTTGCTCTTCTCTGACCACCTCCGAAATCCCCAATCAAGGCTCACCTTAATGTTTGAATGGATGAGCTCTCCATCCTGCTTCTGGTGCAGGGGCGCATATTTGACCAGTTACTTCACTGGTTTCGGAAGGCGAAATGCCGTAAGTATGCAGTTTAAAAAGTTCCAGAGTAGAGTCTTCTCTTTGTTTGCTTTTCTTAACCTGCGATCTGTCCTTATTTTCAGGTGCAGAGTGGAAGTGATGCTTCGAGGGATATTGCCGGAGATAAACTCAGGTGAGTTTGTGATAAAATAATCCCTTTAAATGTCTTTGAATCCCTCTAGTAATGTCTTTCTTTTTTCCCCTTCGGGGCCGGGGTGCGGTACCAGGCCAAGAAGTGGCGCCGACCCGAAATGAGGAGTGGTTCCGTCAAATATGGCCAGGTAAGACTTGTGACGGAAAATCAGGCTTTCCTCATTTGTTCCTCCTGCTCACCTTTTGTCTCTTCTTCTCCCCTGCAGGTGCAGAGATGTGGCGGAATGCCCAGAAGGTCGCGGTGGATAGTGAAGAGCCCACGAGGCAGGTGAGTGATGCGCGGCGCTGCAACAAGTAGCGCGATGCTTTTAAAGAATGTCTATCTTCAGGATCGTTGGCGTGATGGTTCCGGACACAGGTAAGAAATTAGATTAAGTTATTGGTTTTCACCTTTTCTCTTCCCTTTCTTTCCTTTCAGGTATCCCAAGTTCGAGGCGGGCGTGGCTGGAGGCAAGATGCAGGAGCAGGCACGGTGAGTGTTCAGCAGCTAGATGCAGAGCAACGCGAAGCACGTGTGGCAGTCCGGGCGTGGTTTAAATAGCCTTGGAAGAAGTTCCAGGTAAGTATTCTTCCACGGTCCCCACCCAAGTAAAATAGTTCCTTTGATAAAATAGTCCCTCCTAAGCCTCATTTGGCTTGAGGCTTCATGCAGCATGGTCTGCGTAAGGTAAGTGCACCAAACACCCGCTTTTATGAGCCTGGCGCCTATGGCGCCAGGACTGATGTCCAACATGAGCCTGGCGCCAAAGGCGCCAGGACAAAGTCCAAAGAGCCCCTATTAGGGGCCGCTGGGCTTTTACCCGAGGGCATGATGCCTGCTCCCGAGGGTGCTGGGCCTGTCCTGGTGCTCTGGGGGTAGGCATCATGACACTAGGGGAGAAGTGCATTTGGGGGAAGTAGATAGGGTTATGATGCATAATGACCTGGGGGAGGTTGGGGATGTTAGGAGTGTCCAAACAGGGGTAGGGCTAGGGGGCCACGATGGTGGGGCTGATGGGGCCAGAGTGAGAGGACAGGACAGAGGGGAAAGGGGGGAAATACCTGCATAAGAGTGCAGGTCGGAGAAGGAGAGAGAGGCCCCCATCAATTAGTGAGGTTAGGGAGGGGCGCGGAACGGCCTCCCCGGCAAAAAGGAGGTCAGGCCTTTTATTGAGGATGAGGATGGAGAGGGTTTAGGAAAGACCCTCATCGGTCGCCGCGAGGACAGTCTAGAGGGCACAGCACGGCCCCTAGCGATGAGGACCACAGGGTGGAGGAGAGCACACCTCGCCCGAGAGAAGAGGACCAGGAAGGGGTTTGTGCGGTCCCGCCGAGAAGACGACAAAGGAGTGGCGGGGCGGACGCCCGGGCTCTCTAGAGGAGGAGCTTCTCAACCCGAGCATGAGCTCGCATCAGCAACGGTATTTCAGGGATGATGAAGTTGGGATTGAGGAATATGTAGGGCAGTGGGAGGATGAAGGTTCTAGGTCATTAAGGAGGAGGGGGAATGAGAGGGGGGGTTTAGGTTGGATTGGGAAAGACGGGAGCAAGAGGGTTGGGGGGCAAGAGGTCGGGGGAACAATTGGCTGGGTGAGACTGCTGACATGTTTTGTCCCCGCAGTAGTAGCCCAGTAAGAAAAGAGATGAGGAGCATTGGAGTGGAGGTCAGACCGCAGACAGGCGATCAAAGGCCGGAAAGAGGTGAGCGGGAAAGGGACTGGTCAACTGCATGGCAGAGGGAGGATATGAGAACGGGGGCAGGAAATGAAGGATCTGGTCTGCAAGGGGCAAGGAGAGAGATTGGTGTACAGGCTAGTGGAGCCATGGTGAGTGACAAGGGACATTGCTCGGTGGAGGTACAAACGGACAAAGTGGTTGAGCCATTGGCTCTCGAGGTACAGGTTTCAAAAGAGAAAGAAGATGAAGTGAGGGGAAAGGAGAAAAATCTACCTTACATGGGCATCACAAAACCTTTGGGGGAACACTTGATGGCAGTGACTAAGGATAAGATTCAGGCAGGGGAATTTGTGGACGTGTTTAAACTGCTTCATAGGGAAGTGAGAGCAAAGGAGGTTTCTAAAGAAGAGGAGAGAGAGTTGGCCTCACGCCCAAGAGTACCCGTGACAATTGAAAACTGGACGTCAGCGTTTATTATTTATGCCATTATATTGTGAGAAATTTCCGGAGTGGTGTGTGGCTCTGCTACAATATATGGATGTGATCAGGAAGGCCTTTACAAGTTTTGGGGGCTTTGTGTGGGTACATTATGATGAGGAATTCAGTGCAAGAATGGCTGATGACAGTCAGGCGGTTTGGGGGGAGATAGATATGGATTTATGGCTGCAATGGATGGCACCAACGAGGCCTGCCCCGACGTTGCACACAGCAAGTGGGCTGCCTGTGCCTTTCCGGCCTTTTCTTGGTCGTCCCGCCCAGGAGGGGGAGGGGAGAGGAGGCAGAGGGCAGTCCTCAGCATCGTGGTGGGCTTTTAACAAGGATGGCTGCACAAGGAATTTCTGTAGGTTCAGACATGAATGTAGCAAATGTGCAGGGAAACACTCTCAGGTGAGTGGATCGAGCTCCAGTGACCTCGTTTTGCCCAAATTGTAATAGCATTTCGTCTGTGAGCACCTAGGCCCCTGTGTGCCTCCATCCACTGTTCCCCTTCCTGGATCACCAAGCTCCCGCCTCCCGAGCCCTCCCACCGCCCTGATTGGCTGCCCAAATCCAGCGTTGCAATCTAGTGCCCCAATTCAGCAGGTGAGTGGATCGAGCTCCAGTGACCTTGTTTTGCCCAAATTGTAATAGCATTTCGTCTGTGAGCCCCTATGCCCCTGTGTGCCTCCATCCGCCGTTCCCCTTCCTGGATCACCAAGCTCCCGCCTCCCGAGCCCTCCCACCGCCCTGATTGGCTGCCCAAATCCAGCTTTGCAATCTAGCGACTGGCGTTGCCAAAGCCCCTGGAGCCCCCTGCTTCTCT
The DNA here is from genome assembly GCF_040938575.1 of Ambystoma mexicanum. NCBI lineage: Eukaryota > Metazoa > Chordata > Amphibia > Caudata > Ambystomatidae > Ambystoma > Ambystoma mexicanum. The sequence goes on along the minus strand of NC_090922.1, from coordinate 489,974,636 downwards.
CCCCTTCCCTCCCCGCTCCCTCTTCCTACCCTACCACTCAACCCTCACCATTTCAGATGTGTGCCCAATAGCCTCCCTATAGAAAGTTGAATCTAGAAATGTCCCAACTGTAGGAGTGTCCAAAGTTGAATTTTGAATTGCATTACAAGTTGATTAGAAAAGTGTGTCCAATAGCCTTTCTGGAAAATTGATTTTAGACGTGTGTCCAAAAGCCTCACTGAAGAGTTGCATTTAGAAGTGTGCCCAATAGCCTCATTGTGGAAAGTTGCTTTTAGAAGTGTGCCCAATAGCCTCACTGTAGAAAGTTGCATTTAGAAGTGTGCCCAATAGCCTCACTGTGGAAAGTTGCATTTAGAAGTGTGTCCAATAGCCTCACTTTTCGAAAGTTGCTTTTAGAAGTGTGCCCAATAGCCTCACTGTGGAAAGTTGCATTTAGAAGTGTGCCCAACAGCCTCACTGTGAAAGTTACATTTAGAAGTATGTCCAATAGCCTCACTGTCGAAAGTTGCTTTTAGAAGTGTGCCCAATAGCCTCACTGTGGAAAGGTGCATTTAGAAGTGTGCCCAATAGCCTCGCTGTGAAAGTTACATTTAGAAGTGTGCCCAATAGCCTCACTATGGAAAGTTGCATTTAGAAGTGTGTCCAATAGCCTCACTGTTGCATTTAGAAGTGTGCCTCACTATGGAAAGTTGCATTTAGAAGTGTGCCCAATAACCTCGCAGTGAAAGTTACATTTAGAAGTGTGTCCAATAGCCTCACTGTGGAAAGTTGCATTTAGAAGAGTGCCCACTAGCCTCACTGTGGAAAGTTAAATTTAGAAGTGTGTCCAATAGCCTCACTCTCGAAAGTTGCTTTTAGAAGTATGTCCAATAGCCTCACTGTCGAAAGTTGCTTTTAGAAGTGTGCCCAATAGCCTCACGGTGGAAAGGTGCATTTAGAAGTGTGTCCAATAGCCTCACTGTCGAAAGTTGCTTTTAGAAGTGTGCCCAGTAGCCTCACTGTGGAAAGTTGCATTTAGAAGCGTGCCCAATAGCCTCACTGTGAAAGTTACATTTAGAAGTATGTCCAATAGCCTCACTGTCGAAAGTTGCATTTAGAAGTGTGCCCAATAGCCTCACTGTGGAAAGTTGCATTTAGAAGTGTGCCCAATAGCCTCACTGTGGAAAGTTGCATTTAGAAGTGTGTCCAATAGCCTCACTGTGGAAAGGTACATTTAGAAGTGTGCCCAATAGCCTCGCTGTGAAAGTTACATTTAGAAGTATGTCCAATAGCCTCACTGTGGAAAGGTGCATTTAGAAGTGAACCCAATAGCCTCGCTGTGAAAGTTACATTTAGAAGTGTGTCCTATAGCCTCACTATGGAAAGTTGCATTTAGAAGTGTGCCCAATAGCCTCGCGGTGAGAATTACATTTAGAAGTGTGTCCAATAGCCTCACTGTGGAAAGTTGCAATTAGAAATGTGCCCAATAGCCTCACTGTAAAAGTTACATTTAGAAGTGTGTCCAATAGCCGCACTGTGGAAAGTTGCATTTAGAAGTGTGTCCAATAGCCTCACTGTGGAAAGTTGCATTTAGAAGTGTGTCCAATAGCATCACTGTGGAAAATCGCATTTAGAAGTGTGCCCCATAACCTCACTGCGGAAAGTTGCATTTAGAAGTGTGCCCAACAGCCTCGCTTTGAAAGTTACATTTAGAAGTGTGTCCAATAGCCTCGCTGTGAAAGTTACATTTAGAAGTGTGTCCAATAGCCTCACTGTGGAAAGTTGCATTTAGAAGTGTGTCCAATAGCCTCACTGTGGAAAGTTGCATTAAGAAGTGTGTCCAATAGCCTCACTGTGGAAAGTTGCATTAAGAAGTGTGTCCAATAGCCTCACTGTGGAAAGTTGCATTTAGAAGTGTGCCCAATAGACTCACTGTGGAAAGTTGATTAGAGAAGTGTGTCCAATTGACTCTCTGGAAAGAATGAATTGGAAGTGCCCAATAGACGCTCTATGAAATTGCATTTATAAGTGTACCAAATAGCCTCTGTGAAGGCTGCATTTAGAAGTGTGCCAGTAGCCTCTCTGGAAAGGTGAATTTGGAAATGTGCCCAATGATCTCTCTATGAAAGTTGCATTTAGAAGTGTGCCAATAGCCTCTCTGGAAAAGTGAATTTGGAAGTGTGCCAAATAGCCTCACTGTGGAAAGTTGCATTTAGAAGTGTGCCCAATAGCCTCGCTGTGAAAGTTACATTTAGAAGTGTGCCCAATAGCCTCATTATGAAAGTTACATTTAGAAGTGTGCCCAATAGCCTCACTGTGAAGGCTGCATTTGGAAGTGTGCCCAATGGCCTCTCTGGAAAATTGATTTTAGACGTGTGCCCAATAGATGCTCTGTGAAAGTCGCATTTAGAAGTGTGCCAATATCCTCTGTGAAAGTAGATTATAGAAGTGTGTCCTATAGCCTCTGTGAGGGTTGCATTTAGAGGTGTGCCCAATAACCTCTCTGGAAAAGTGAATCTGGAAGTGTGCACAATAGACGCTCTGTGAAAGTTGCATTTAGAAGTGTGCCAATATCCTCTGTGAAAGCAGATTATAGAAGTGTGTCCTATAGCCTCTGTGAAAGTTGCATTTTGAAGTGTGCCCAATAGCCTCACTGTGAAGGCTGCATTTGGAAGTGTGCCCAATGGCCTCTCTGGAAAATTGATTTTAGACGTGTGCCCAATAGATGCTCTGTGAAAGTCGCATTTAGAAGTGTGCCAATATCCTCTGTGAAAGTAGATTATAGAAGTGTGTCCTATAGCCTCTGTGAGGGTTGCATTTAGAGGTGTGCCCAATAACCTCTCTGGAAAAGTGAATCTGGAAGTGTGCACAATAGACGCTCTGTGAAAGTTGCATTTAGAAGTGTGCCAATATCCTCTGTGAAAGCAGATTATAGAAGTGTGTCCTATAGCCTCTGTGAAAGTTGCATTTTGAAGTGTGCCCAATAGCCTCTCTTGAAAAGTGAAATTAGAAATGTGCCCAATAGCCTCTCTGGAAAAGTGAATTTAGAAGTGTCCCAATAGACACTCTGGTAAAATCAAATTTATAAGTATACCCAAAAGCCTCTGTCAAAGCTGCATTTGGAAGTGTGCCCAATAGCCACTCTGGAAAAGTGAATTTGAAGTGTGTCCAATAGCCTCACTGCGGAAAGTTGCATTTAGAAATGTGGCAATAGCCTCTCTGGAAAAGTAAATTTAGAAGTGTGCCCAATAATGTCTCTGGAAAAGTGAATTTAGAAGTGTGCCCAATAGCCTCACTGAAGAGTTGTATTTAGAAGTGTGCCCAATATCCTCTGCGAAAGTTGATTAGAGAAGTGTGTCCAATTGACTCTCTGGAAAGTTGAATTAGAAGTGTACCCAATAGCCTCTGTGAAAGCTGCATTTAGAAGTATCCAATAGCCTCCCTGGAAAATTGATTTTAGACGTGTGTCCAATAGCCTCACTGTGGAAAGTTGCATTTAGAAGTGTGTCCAATAGCCTCACTGTGGAAAGTTGCATTTAGAAGTGTGTCCAATAGCCTCACTGTGGAAAGTTGCATTTAGAAGTGTGCCCAATAGACTCACTGTGGAAAGTTGCATTTAGAAGTGTGTCCAATAGCCTCACTGTGGAAAGTTGCATTTAGAAGTGTGCCAATAGCCTCGCTGGAAAAGTGAATTTAGAAGTGTGCCCAATAGCCTCACTGGAGAGTTGCAATTAGAAGGGTACCCAATATCCTCTGCGAAAGTTGATTAGAGAAGTGTGTCCAATTGACTCTCTGGAAAGTTGAATTAGAAGTGTGCCCAATAGACGCTCTGTGAAAATTGCATTTATAAGTGTACCCAATAGCCTCTGCGAAAGTTGATTAGAGAAGTGTGTCCAATTGACTCTCTGGAAAGTTGAATTAGAAGTGTGCCCAATAGACGCTCTGTGAAAATTGCATTTATAAGTGTAACCAATAGCCTCTGTGAAAGCTACACTTAGAAGTGTGCCAATAGCCTCTCTGGAAAAGTGAATTTAGAAGGGTGCCCAATAATGTCTCTGGAAAAGTGAATTTAGCAGTGTGCCCAATAGCCTCTCCGAAAAGTGAATTTAGAAGTGTGACCAATAGACGCTCTGTGAAAGTTACATTTAGAAGTGTGCCAATATCCTCTGTGAAAGTTGATTATAGAAATGTGTCCTATAGCCTCTGTGAAAGTCGTATTTAAAAGTGTGCCCAATAGCCTCTCTGGAAAGTGAATTTAGAAGTGTGCCCAATAGACGCTTTGTGAAAATCGCATTTATAAGTGTACCCAATAGCCCCTGTGAAAGCTGCATTTAAGAAGTGTGCCCAATAGCCCCTCTGGAAAAGTGAATTTAGAAGTGTGCCCAATAGCCACTCTGGAAAAGTGAATTTGAAGTGTGTCCAATAGCCTCACTGCGGAAAGTTGCATTTAGAAATGTGGCAATAGCCTCTCTGGAAAAGTAAATTTAGAAGTGTGCCCAATAATGTCTCTGGAAAAGTGAATTTAGAAGTGTGCCCAATAGCCTCACTGAAGAGTTGCATTTAGAAGTGTGCCCAATATCCTCTGCGAAAGTTGATTAGAGAAGTGTGTCCAATTGACTCTCTGGAAAGTTGAATTAGAAGTGTACCCAATAGCCTCTGTGAAAGCTGCATTTAGAAGTATCCAATAGCCTCCCTGGAAAATTGATTTTAGACGTGTGTCCAATAGCCTCACTGTGGAAAGTTGCATTTAGAAGTGTGTCCAATAGCCTCACTGTGGAAAGTTGCATTTAGAAGTGTGTCCAATAGCCTCACTGTGGAAAGTTGCATTTAGAAGTGTGCCAATAGCCTCGCTGGAAAAGTGAATTTAGAAGTGTGCCCAATAGCCTCACTGGAGAGTTGCAATTAGAAGGGTACCCAATATCCTCTGTGAAAGTTGATTAGAGAAGTGTGTCCAATTGACTCTCTGGAAAGTTGAATTAGAAGTGTGCCCAATAGAAGCTCTGTGAAAATTGCATTTATAAGTGTACCCAATAGCCTCTGCGAAAGTTGATTAGAGAAGTGTGTCCAATTGACTCTCTGGAAAGTTGAATTAGAAGTGTGCCCAATAGACGCTCTGTGAAAATTGCATTTATAAGTGTACCCAATAGCCTCTGTGAAAGCTACATTTAGAAGTGTGCCAATAGCCTCTCTGGAAAAGTGAATTTAGAAGGGTGCCCAATAATGTCTCTGGAAAAGTGAATTTAGCAGTGTGCCCAATAGCCTCTCCGAAAAGCGAATTTAGAAGTGTGCCCAATAGACGCTCTGTGAAAGTTACATTTAGAAGTGTGCCAATATCCTCTGTGAAAGTGGATTATAGAAGTGTGTCCTATAGCCTCTGTGAAAGTCGTATTTAAAAGTGTGCCCAATAGCCTCTCTGGAAAGTGAATTTAGAAGTGTGCCCAATAGACGCTTTGTGAAAATCGCATTTATAAGTGTACCCAATAGCCCCTGTGAAAGCTGCATTTAAGAAGTGAGCCCAATAGCACCTCTGGAAAAGTGAATTTAGAAGTGTGCCCAATAGCCACTCTGGAAAAGTGAATTTAGAAGTGTGTCCAATAGCCTCACTGTGGAAAGTTGCATTTAGAAGTGTGCCAAAAGGCCTCTCTGGAAAAGTGAATTTAGAAGTGTGCCCAATAATGTCTCTGGAAAAGTGAATTTAGAAGTGTGCCCAATAGCCTCACTGAAGAGTTGCATTTAGAACTGTGCCCAACATCCTCTGCGAAAGTTGATTAGAGAAGTGTGTCCAATTGACTCTCCACCCCCCACCTCCTCCCACCATCGACCGCACCCATTCCCCTCCCTAAAAACTGCACGCCTAGCCCTAGCAAGAACCGAAGCCGCATCCCTCTCCCCCTCCGATCCCCCTCTGATCCCCCTACCCTCTCTCACACTCCAATCGCAATAAAGAAACTAAAGAGGAAGCGTACCTGGTCCCCCACAATCTCTCAACACTCTTCGCCTCCCCTGTCTCGACCCACCTACGCTTCCCCCAATCACCTCCTTCTCCAATGGCTTCACCCTTCCTGAAACCCCTCTCCCTCAACTTCTCATCAACTGCAACTGAAACTCCTAACCGCCCACAACCCAACCTCAAATCCCCCGAGCCAAACCCGATCATCCTAACACTCCCAACCACCCAACCGTGCCCGAAGCGCACCAATTTTTCTGCGCGCCCACTATTCCCAACAATCATCACCCACACTACCATGCTCCCTCTCCAGCTTCCACTCTCTCCGCCTCCACGTCCACCCCCTTCTGCTCCAGCCCCGGGACCAACCACGTCTGCTGATGTGAACTGCATCCTATTTAATGCCCGATCCGTAGCAAAAAACAGACACTGCATCTTTGACCTCCGCGCCTCTGACAAACCAGATCTGGTTTTCATCACCGAAACTTGGTTCTCTGACGACTTCGCCCCAATCGCCAATGAAGCCTTCCCCCCTGAATACTCCCTCATCCCATGGAACCGTCCCTCTAGAGGAGGGGGAGTAGCATTCGTCTTCAAGTCTCTCTTCCGCGCCTCAATCGTCGACAACCAACCTTCCATTCCTTCCTGCGAATCTCTCCTCGTTAAACTATCCCTCTCCCCGTCGCTCTCACACAGCTTCCTAACAATCTACAGACCCCCTGGCTACGATAGACAATTCGCAAACAACCTCTGCAACTCCATTGCCACCCTTCAACTAAACCATCCCAATCTCACCCTTCTTGGAGACTTCAACATATGGCTCGACATCCCCACCAACCTTATGACACACTCTCTGGTTGACGGTTTAGACGCGATTAACCTCCAACCCCACATAAATGGCCCGACTCACTATAAAGGACACACTCTTGATGATGTCTTTATCTCCAACACCCGGATTCATTTCAACCCACCCACCCCTATCATCTGGTCCGATCACTTCATTCTCTCTTTCACCATTCGCTCTCCCGACCCCCTTCCCGTACTCGAATCTGAACCTCCGAATGTACGCAAATGCTGGAGAAATCTAATAATCGTCCCGGACCTAGCCGACGCACTCCTCCAGTCTCCACCACCTACCTGCCAACGCAATAAACAACTAACCCCTGACGCCTTTAACACGTGGCTCAACGCATCTTTGATGCGGCTCACCCCCCCTTGCAAACCATCAACCTGCCGTGGCCCCTTCCCCAGATGGTTCACTCCTGAGGTGAAAACCACTAAAAAACTATATAAATACCTAGAACGCAAATGGCAGAAAGACAAAAACCCAGGAGAGCAGGGCCACCTTAGCCCGACACCTCTATCAGTACAAGGCCGAAATCCAGAAAGCAAAAAAAGCCCACTACAACGCCCGAATCCTAAACTGCAAAAATCAAAGCAAAGAACTCCACAAAATCATTTCTGAATTCACCAAACCGGCTTCCACCACGACCATCCCGACCCCCTCACAATCACTGTGCGACTCTCTCTCCCTCCACTTTTACACCACGACTCTCGAAAGAACAAATACTCTAGCCACCAAACTAGCTCTCTTACATCCACCAGACAATACTCCCCCATTACCGGCCAGTCCATCGGCTGTAACCACTACACAACCAACGTTCGAATCCTTTAGTCCAATATCTCCAGAGTAATTCATCAAACTTCTATCTGCCCGCAAACCATTTGGCTCTCCGCTGGACCCTTGCCCAGCCACAACCCTCAAAGAAATCTTTGCCTCCACCTGCGCAGGAGAACACGCAAGATCCATCATAAACGCCTCCCTATCCTCTGGTATTTTCCTGATGCATTCAAAACGGTTCATGTCAAACCTCTAATTAAAAAACCTCTGCACGACCCTCTCAAGCCCAAGAACTACCACCCCATCTCAAACACCAGATTCTTTGCAAAACTCATTGACCGAACCGCCTACTCCCAACTAAATGCCCTTGTTGAAGCCAACATCCTCCTAGACCCCGCACAATCAGGTTTCAGAGCTTGTCACGGAACTGAAACCACCCTAACCTCAATCTGGGATGACCTTAAAATGATGGCAGACTCTGCGGGATGCGCCGCTCTAATCCTTCTTGACCTATCTGCCTCCTTTGACACAATCAATCACTCAATCCTCCTAGACAGCCTCCACTCCCTAGGAATCCGTGGAACCGCTCTTAAAAGGATAACCTCATTCCTCAAAGATAGGTACCAAATAACGACACTCTCCACCTATTCCTCCCAAGCCCGACCAGTCGACACGGGAGTCCCACAAGGAGCATGCCTATCTGCCCTCCTATTTAATCTCTACTTGATCACCCTCCCACCAATAATTTGTTCACACAACATCCTGTGCTACAACTACGCTGACAACACTCAACTAATTCTAAAACTCCTGAACTCAAAACCCAACTCCCGACCTGACCTGGCATCCTGACCTTGACGGAAGAGTGTATGGAGCGGAAGAATGTATGGAGCGGAAGAGTATATGGAGCGGAAGAGTGTATGGAGCAGACGAGTGTATGGAGCGGACGAGTGTATGGAGCGGACGAGTGTATGGAGCGGACGAGTGTATAGAGCGGATGAGTGTATAAAGATGATGAATGTATGGAACGGATGTATGTATGGAACGGATGAGTGTATGGAGCGAACGAGTGTATGGAGCGGAAGAGTGTATGGAGCGGAAGAGTGTATGGAGCGGAAGAGTGTATGGAGCGGAAGAGTGTATGGAGCGGAAGAGTGTATAGAGATGAGTGTATGGAACGGATGAGTGTATGGAGCGGATGAGGGTATGGAGCGGATGAGGGTATGGAGCGGATGAGGGTATGGAGCAGATGAGGTTATGGAGCGGATGAGTGTACGGAGCGGAAGAGTGTACGGAGCGGAAGAGTGTACGGAGCGGATGAATGTACTGAGCGGATGAGTGTATGGAGCGAATGAGTCCGTAGAGGGGGACGAGTGCATAGAGGGGGGTGAGTGCATAGAGGAGGCGAGTGGGTAAATCAGGTGAATGCATAGTACGTGTGTGGGCATAAAGCAGATGAGTACCTGGAGTGAACGAGTGCCTGGAGCGAACGAGTGCCCAGAGTGAACGGACGTGTTGCGTAGAGTGGACGTGTACGTAGAATGAACGAGCGCAGATTGCATCCAGTACTGATGAGTGCGTAGAAACGATGAGTACGAAGAGATGCTGAATGCGTATAGCATGGGCCAGATGAAAGCGCTTGCATAGGACAGACAAGACTGCATGCGCGGGGCAGACAAGAGTGCATGCGTGAAGCGGACAAGTGTGCATGCGCGGGGCGGACAAGAGTGAATCTGTGGGGCAGACTGGAACACGCGGAGCTAACCAGAATGCGCAGGGCAGACTAGAGTGCGCGGGGCAGTTCGGAATGCATGAGTGCGTGGAGCAGACCAGAGTGTATAGACCAGACGGGGGTGCATGGAGCGGATAGGAGCACACGGAATGGACTGGAGCGCATAGAACTGCATGACGTATATAGTACAGTCTGGAATGCAGAGAACATTTGAAAGAGCATATAACACCACCACGCTTACTCTCTCCTTTAAATCACCACTCAACTAGAACGCAGAGATACAATGACACCATTCGGTATAACTGTTCTCATACCAACATCCGCCGCTTACTCCACATCACTCTAAGTAAACACTGCTGGTTTCACACCCCCCAGCCAGGTGTTCTCCTCAGGCCTAACGCAGCCACATCCGTTCTGGATAAATCCTGCCAGAACGAACACATTCTCCTGATCTCTCAACCACCACACCTATCGCTAAGAAGCAGCTATCACACAAATACCGCACGAGCTCCACACATATCAGGTGCTCACACGCACCTTTTGACTCTCTCTACTCTCTCTACTGATCTGAACTTCGGTTCCAAGGGCGTTCAACCTACCAGCGCCTTCAGACCATACAAATGGTATATAAGGTGCTATATAAGTGCAAAATAACATAACATAACATAACTCAGTGTTTTCAACAAGGAGACAGGGGGAGGGGGATAGGAGCTGGCAGAGGGGTTGTGGGGAAAGGCTTTTATGCCAGTTAAGTTGGATGTGCTGGAGAAGTGGTTGGAGTTTTATCCGGACAGGGAAGGGGCTAAGATTTTGAGTGAGGGTTTTTGTCATGGTTTCAGGCTGGGTTGTCAGGGACCAAGGGTGCGCCGGTGGGCGGAAAATTTGAAGTCAGCCAAAGAAAATGTGGAGGTGGTAAAACAAATATTGAGCAAGGAAATAGTGGCAGGGAGGATAATAGGGCCATTTGATGATCTGCCGGGAGACTTAGTTGTATCTTCGCTGGGTGTTGTGCCTAAGAAAGCCCCGGGGGAATTCAGATTGATACACCATTTGTCATGGCCCGAAGGTATGTCTGTTAATGATTTCATTGTCCCTGAGAAATGCAGGGTTGTATATGCAAGTGTAGACCAGGCAGTGGATTTGGTGAGGAAAGCAGGGTGTATGGCCTTCATGAGGAAAGCCGGGTGTGGGGCCTTCATGGCCAAGTTTGACATTAAGGCGGCTTTCAAGTTGTTGCCGGTGCAACCGGAGGATATTCGGCTGTCGGGTTTGCAATTTGAGGACAGGATATACATCGACAAAGCTTTGCCATTGTGGTGTGCAATTTCCTGCGCCTTGTTTGAGCATTTCAGTTCCTTCTTACAGTGGGTTTTTTCATACAGTTCCGGTTGTCAAAGTGTGCTGTATTACCTAGATGATTTTCTGTTTATTAGCGGGGCGGAAGGAGAAAGAAAGTGAATTTCAACATTGACAATGAATGTGTGGTTCATGTAGTGAATCAGCAGTCAGCGAAGGATCAGAGGGTGGCGAGGCTGATGAGAGTTTGTTCTGCGTTGCATGGAATGGAATGTGGTGTTCAAAGCAACACATGTGCCAGGGAAGGATAATGGCATCGCTGATGCATTATCTTGTTTTCAATGGCAGAGATTCTGTGGATTGGCTCCAGATGTGGATCAGGAGGGGGAGCGGATTCCGGAGGAGCTGTGGAAAATAGGAAGCTGAGAGCGCTTGCATTGGTGGAGGGTTCTCTTGCTCCGGCATCTAGAAAGGCCTATAGTAGAGCTTGGGAGGATTTTATAGGAGGGGAGCTAGTAGTTGGAAAGGCTGGGGGAACGCAGAAAAACAGAGAAGGGACGATGTCACTAATTTCCTCTTGAGGTGCATGGATAGGGGCTGGTCTAGGGCAACTATAACGGGGAAACTGGCAGGGATTGCTTTCTATTGGAAGTGGTTTTGGGGTTTACAGCCGAGCGGTGGAGAGATGGCAAACAGGATGTTGGAAGGATGGGAAAGGGAAAGTAAGAGGGAAAAAGATAAGAGGAGACCGGTATCGGCGGAATTGGTAACTAGGTTGTGTCAGGCGGTGGGGGGGGGATTTGTTGGTCAGCTTGGAAGCAGAATTAATCGCAACCTGTTTTACTTGGCTATTCTTTGGGGCCTTTAGGGTTTCTGAGCTGGTGGGGGAAAAAGTGGGGTAGGTGAGCTGCAATGGGAGGATGTCCAGTTTACCGAGTTAGGTTTGGACATCAAGATCAGGAGGTCTAAAACGGATCAAAAAGGAATGGGCTCTTGGGTTTTTCTGGGTCGTGGGAGTAAGGATTTGTGCCCGGTTCAGACAGGTTTGTTGTGGAAGGAGCATTGTGGGGGGAGGACAGGTTTGGGTTTTCACCATGAGAATGGGGAGCCAGTATCAGAGCCACAGGTGTGGGGGGTACTTCGAAAGGTTTTGGTAGCAGTAGGGGAAAAGGCAGAGGAGTTTGGAACTCATTCATTTAGGATGGGTGCATCATCTGAAGGTAGCAGGCTGGGCTATTCAGAGGAGAAGGTGAAAGGTTTGGGGCGCTGGAAGTCAGGAAGATACAAAGGGTATGTCAGGGCTTGGGCAAACGGGATGTTTGAAAGAACCTTTCAGAAGTCAGCAGGAGTGTTGCATTTAGTAGGATGTTGTTGATTTGTAAGTGATTTTGTAATTTCTTTTTCAGATGCTGCTCGGAGGCCCGGGCAGATGTCACAAATCTGGATTGTGTGACATTCTATTGTTAAGTGGGTGGGGAAAAAAACAGAGAAAAGGGTTTTTGGCAGGCAATTGGGTTGCAGCTATAAAGATGTTTTGTTAACATGGTCAGGTTTAGGGGGGCTTCGCTGGGATCAGTTACTCCCTATGTTGGCTGGGTTGAGGGAACGCTATGGATCTCCAGATGGGGTGATTATTCATGCTGGGGAAAATGACCTGGTAAGAGATACTGGTGTGGTTCTTCTTAGAACAATGAAAAGGGATTTGTCATGGGTCCGAGAAATGTGGCCTCAAGGGAGCGGTAGAGCGGGCAAGGAAGGGAATAAACAGAGAGATGGTAAAATTTTGTGTCTCGGCGGCGGTAGAGTTTTTGGACCACAAAGACATAGGGCCTCATTACACGGATGGCGGTAGGGATTTACCGGTACCGGTAAAATACCGGTACCGGTAAATCCCTACCGCCTTACTACGAGGTCCCTTAGCGGGTTGGTGCTTTAACGCCTGCTTTTTGCAGGCGTTAAAAACCAACCCGCTAAGGGACCTCGGAGCTAATTACGGCACCGCAAAATTGCGGTGCCGTAATTAGCGCCTTCCCCATTCCCATAGAGCCCTATGGGGCAGAAATGGGAATGGGTAAGGGCAATGGCAGAAGGGGAATTTACCGCCCCTCCAACCTTGAAATGGGGCGGTAAATCCCCTTTCCGCCAAGGCGGTGCCGGTATTTTACCGGCATGAGCCATGGCGCTAATAGCGCCATGGCTCACCGCCTACCGTGTAATGAGGCCCATAGTTTATGAAGGATTCATGATATTTAGAGAGGATGTCAAACTGGATATTAAATTATGCCTCTTATTACAAACGATTTGTATGTATATTGGCCTACGCCAAGTTGCTTAAAAGTTGTACGCGAATAACTCTCTGCGGCAAGGTCTTGACCTTAGAAATTGATGTAAGCCACCATCTTGAATCAAGCCTCCATTTTAGGTTAGAAACCGCCATTTTGGTTATACAAAGTCACCCTGTAATCTAAAAATGGCTGTCTCGTGTGTCCTTGTTCTTGCCTTAACCTCTCCAACCTCTGTAGGGGAGTTAATGTCCAACCTGCCCTCAGGCTACATGTCAGGGTCATGTAGACCTTGTCCTTTGTTGACCTCGGGAGCAGGGGATTACTTGAATTAGCAAAGTTAAACTACAAGTATACAAGAACAGTAATGCTATCCGAATATAATATGTGAAACATTGTTTGGTCTGTATTAAAGCAATATATAAAGAGTGTACACGTTAAATTGAAGAATAATGGAGTGTGTTAGTAAATGTATTGAAAAGTAAACCGCATGCACAAGATATGTAAATTAGGAAAGTGAACCTGGCGTGACCCTAGCCCAGTGCATGATTAACCTGTAAGGGGGCTGGACATCATTTTACAAATTGTATAAATGCGTCGATGTCCAGCTAGGAAATTCCCTCAATGCTCATATTGAACCCTGCTGGTGGTCTCTGTGATGTATTGACGGCCAAATAGCTATTTGTGTACTTTGTTGAATACTGTTCAGTTTTGTAATATAGATTCTGGGAATCTTTATAAGCCTGTGTCGGTGTATTTTCCTTTGCTCGGTGTAACAGCCGTAATATTGTATTTTTTCTGATTCCACAGATGGCGCAAGAATAGGGACCCTCAAGATTGACTTCGTCTCGTTGAAGGTTGGCTCGGCGATCGGACGGTGTCAACAGAACCGGCCACTCTAAGACGAGAAGTGAATTCCTCGACGAAACTGCACGATCCGATCCCTGGACGGTGAGCTGTAGCTCGAGATGACACCTTGACGAGGGTCCATATATTTCAGGTGGGTAAATTTGCCAAAAATCACCAGACACGTGGGTCCTTTGCATTGTCCTTAGTAACCCGATCGGGCCTCCCAGTCCTTTGGTCAGGTGAATCGTGTCCCGATTCTTAATTTAATCCTGACAAATTTAAATTTGGAGCATTGTACTCGCGACCACAATTATTTAACCAGGTAATACCAGAACTTTGATATGCCTGGGAAATTGTCTGCCTGCACAGACAAACCAGACATAATTCTAATCTTCGGTGGCCAACCAATGGTAGTTTTGAAATCCCTCGTATAGAATATTTAGAGTCTGTATTAGTAAAGAAGAAGGCTAGGCCCGCAGCATTTGACGCGTTGCACAGTTGGAAAATAGAAGCTTTGCAGCAACAAAAGAGTAGAGAGAAACATATGCGTCGACACATGACGACTGTCGAAAAGGCACGGTTATATGATCAAAATAAGCAATTGGAGTCATTTAGGAACACGGACAGGGCATTTCAATTAGGCATTCAGAAAATCTACCCTTCAAAAGATTTTCATACGTCAGACGAATTGATTAATAAACTTTTGCATGAACGAAGGCCTGATGCCTCTGCGCCACCTCCATATGTCCCTCCTCCTGGCGCTTTGCCCCTTCCTGTTGTAGTTCCCCCTCCCATAGTTCCTCCAGTCCTCCCTGTTGTTCTCCCTGTTGTTCTTCCAGCCGTCGCCCCTTTGCCTGCCCCCTTGCCTTCACCTGTTGTTATTCAGAATGTGCCTACTCTTCCTCTTCGAAGTGATCCTGCATCGCTTGTAGTAGACCAGGGAGCAAGACCAAGGGTTGTGACTCGTAATACTGTGTCGCCAGACAAAAGGAGTGAATTGACTGCTTGGGCTGAACATTGTATGAAGAAGGGTGAACAAGCTGATGTTTTTTCCACACTCGAAAATTTAAAAGATATTCCTGAGAAAATGTTTTTATCGAAGGAATAGGGACTCATTTAAGTATAATGTGGAATAGACTAAATGATGTAGATTTCCCACAAGGGTTACGGGATTTGAACGCCTTAGCGTTGTCCAGAGATACTGCGGAGAAGGTATGTGAGCATGTTGAGAGGATTTTTGAGTATAGGAAGGAGTTGGAAGAGTTACAGAACGAGGAAGTAGATGGTGATAGTTTAGGTATTATGTATTTACAGAAACGGTTTTCTCCTCGTCGAGAATTAAAAGGTGAGGAAGCACGAATTTGTATAAAGGACGCGATAAGATGGATTTCGGATATGTCGATAACTCCAGATGAAGTATATGACACATACAGTCAATATACGTTAGAAATGCAAAAGAAAGTGATACAGGTGATGGTAGAGCAGAATGAGTGTGTAAGAAGAAGGATTTGTTGTCCCACAGAATTGTTGAGTGTTTATAAGAGAGCTTTTTTGATTGATACTTCTTCGACTGCATTAGCGCTTGATTTGGCTCTTTTGCTTAGTAAGCGTTCGGAGCTGCCTACTTCTCAGTTGCCTATGAGAGAGGTCCCTCAAACATTTGTCCCAAAAGTTGAGATTGCGGCTGATGCTGCACGAGGTATAGTATCCGGAGAAATTACTTCCATTACGTTTCACAGTTTGTTCACGTCCCGTTTTCAAGACAGGAAGTGAACACCATAAAGCAATTTATTCCTGATATACGAAGAAATCCGACCGGATTCTATAAAGAAATAGAGTAGGTCTTACAGTCGTCGGTATTCACTCTAAGTGATATTGACCTATTATTTCCCGTACTCCTGCCAGTTGATTTTTGGAAGCAGATTAGGACTATAGATGACATACTGGGTTGGGAGATACATGGGATAACATGACTAGGTTGGACAGAGAAAGACCAGCTGGCGAACGACCACCTCAAGTGATATTAACCTTGCCTGATAGAATTATTGTAAAATTGAAAACTATGGTTCCAGAAAAAAGAATCATATGGGACAAGCTTACGGCCTGTGTCCAAGGAAAGTCTGAGGGTGCTACCGATTTTTTCAATCGGGTCGAGCAGGTATTCTCGGATTTCAGTGGACAAGACTTGGGCACAGAGTCAGGGAAAAGGTTGTTTGTTAACAAATTTGTACGTGGATTGCTGCCTGACAGCCAGTTACAGATGATGTCCTCTGAAAGCGCTTGGCAGGCGAAGTCCCAATCAGAAGTATTGCATATGGCTCAGTATTATGAAAATCGTGTAAACACTGAAAAAGAGAAACTTGAGAAAAAAAAGGGTGACTTGAAAACTAAAGTTTTATTGCAGCAGATTGTTAGAAACCCTAGAGGGGGTAATCAATTTAGGGGTCAGTACATTCCACAGGGAAGTGCGCCCTTGGCTCCGGTAACCATTAACCAGTGTGCCTATTGCCGGCAGGAAGGCCACTGGCACGCACAATGTCCGACCTTACAGCAAAGGTCATTTGGGAACATGGGTACATGATCCAGAGGTCGCCCAGGTGCAGGGGGCCCTTGCAGAGGTCAGTTTGCACCAGAATCACAGCAACCTCCTTCACAAGATAAGCAAGTTTCGAATGTGGATAATAGAAACATTTTTGATCACCCTTCTGCCGCGTACCTCTCCGAAGAACTTTTGATAATATTTTGTTCCGCTAGGATTGCCCGAAGCAGGATATGGAACCTACGCCTATTCCCGTTCATCAGAAAGGCCCCTAGATGGCGGTGGGAAATAGGAAGCATCTATTTTTAGTAGATACAGGAGCACAGAAATGTTCCATTGACCATTCACGGGTTCCAAATATTCCCCTGTCAGGGCAATCCAAAGTTTCCGTAGGGTTTTCAGGCACACCTGTAGTTTGTCCGGTCTCTTTGCCGGTACCGATAACACTGGGTCCCTTCACGGAACAGTGTCCATTTTTACTTACCACAAACTGTGGGGAGAACTTGCTGGGGCTAAATTTGTTGAAGGCATTACACGCAGTAATTCATTGTTCTCCAGATGGAATTCGGCTAACAATTTCACCCCAGCAATCACTCGCCTCTCAGGTTTTGACTCGACCTTTACCGCCAGAATTTAGTAATGTTCCAGAATGTTTATGGGCAATTGATGATAATGATGTGGGCATTCTCCAAATTGAACCTGTTAAAATTATTTTGAAACATGGAGTAAAATTGCCTCGCATCCCACAATATAAGATCTCAGTTGAAGGCGAACAGGCTTTGAAATGTATAGTTTCTGATTTTGTACATCGTGGAGTAATTGAGGAGATTACGGGTAGCATATGTAACAGCCCCATTTTGCCAGTATATAAAAAAGGTGATAATGCGATTCCCTTTCCTTTTATAATTGATTTACGAGCTATTAACAAAATTGTGGCTCCTCAATTTCCTATTGTACCTGATGTTACAACGATATTAAACATGATTCCGGCTTCTGCCACTCACTTTAGCGTTGTTGATCTTAAAAATGTGTTTTTCAGTATTCCTATACACAAGGATAGTGGGTATTTGTTTGCGTTTACCCTAGGTGGACGCTCGTTTACATTCACACGTGCACCACAAGGGTACACTGAGAGTCCAAGTATTTATAGCAGGGCATTGAAAGAGCAGCTTGATACCCTCGAGTTGCCTACTACTTGCACGTTATTACAGTACATAGAGGACATCCTCTTGGCCGGTGATTCTGAGAGTGCCTGTAAAAGAAGGCACCGTGTTGTTGCTTTGTCATCTAGCAAAACATGGCCACAAAGCTTCACTTAAGAAATTCCAATATTGTTGCCAGGAGGTCGCCTACTTAGGCTATCTCCTGTCAAAGGAGGGAAGACGGTTGACACCTGAACGAATAAAGACCATTTCTGGTATGCCTGTCCCAAATACTCAAAAGGAAGTTAGAGCCTTGATAGGTATGGCTCCGAATTATGATAAGGCCTTTGTATTGTTTGTGAATGAACGTGATAGATGTGCTTTGGCTGTGTCAACGCAGGAACATGGAGGGAAGAATAGGCCGTGCGGCTACTATTCCTCCGCCCTTGATCCTGTAGCATGCGCTTTGCCAAGATGTTTGCGCGCTGTTGCTGCTGCTGCTGCGTCTGTAAAACAGAGTGAGGGAATGGTCCTGGGTCATGCGTTAACCCTAATGGTACCTCACTCTGTATATATTCTATTGAATAGAACTCAAACACAACACCTCACTTCTGCAAGATTGACAAGATATGAACTGATCTTGTTTGCTCCCCACATTCAAATTCAGAGGTGTTGCATATTAAATCCGGCTCAACTTTTACCTGTCTCACAAAATATTGTTGATGATGACGATACGTCACACGATTGCCTTTATATGACAGAACAAGAGACTAAAGGCAGAATCGATTTGAAAGACAAGCCTTTGAATGGCCCTCAAGGAGAGCTATTTTGTGATGGCTCTTGTTTTAAACTTCCAAACGGTACATCCACGGCTGCTTATGCTGTCACTACTTTAAGCACGGTTGTGGAAACTAAAAGAATTATGCATAACTCTGCGCAGGCCGCAGAAATTATAGCGTTAACTCGAGCTTGTGAGCTTTCTGAAGGGCGTACAGTGAATATATATACTGACAGTCAGTATGCCTTTGGGGTGGCCCACAATTTCGGTAGACTTTGGAAAGAACAAGGTTTCTTGACCTCGCACGGAACGAAAATCCAGCACAGCACTTTAATAGTGCGATTGCTTTCAGTACTTGCACTCCCTGTTCAGTTAGCTATCATAAAATGTTTAGCACATCAAAAAGTTACATATGATGTAGGAAAAGGGAATGCCTTCGCCGATCAGATAACTAAACAGACTGCCACTGATTTTAGTTCAGAAATGTACACTGTAAAAGAAGTTGTAAATGCTTGCACTTTGGGAGAACGTATCGATGTTGTAAAAGATATTCAAGCAGATGCTACCATAGAGGAAACTAAGAGATGGGTGGAGGGTGCAGGAAGATTGGATGATGATGGGTGTTGGGTAGACAATGTTGAAGGGAAATGGTTACTCCCGGACGCCTACATTACAATAATGGTTATTATGGCTCATGGTCCGACACATGTGTGTGCGCGGAAACTAACAAAAATGCTACACAGTGTATGGGCCAATGATAAGATTTTCAAAATTGCGGAGCGTTTTGTCCAGAACTGCATGGTTTGCTTGCAGCACAATGTAGGGAAAGGTACCTCGACTCCTAGAGGAAGTTTCGCTCCACCTGTTGTCCCGTTTGAGGTTATTAACTTTGATTTTATTGAAATGGAACGGTGTAACAATCTTAAATATGTATTGGTTGTTATTTGCGCCTTTAGTAAGTGGGTTGAGGCCTTCCCAGTTAAAGATGCAACGGCCATAACCACGGCAAAAACTCTGTTGAAAGAGTTTTTTCCTAGGTTCGGTCTGCCGAGAGTCATCTAGTCTGATAATGGGCCACACTTTATTGCCACTGTAATCCTGCAAATTTGCAAAGGACTACAGATTGAAAAGCGGTTCCATTCAGCTAGACATGCCCAGAGTGCCGGATTAGTGGAAAGGCACAATGGCATTATAAAGAACAAACTCGCTAAGACGTGTGCTGGCACCAAGCTAAAATGGCCGGACTCCTTACCGATCGTGTTATTATCGATGAGAACGACCCCTCAAACTAAGACTCGGCTCTCTCCCTTTGAGGTGGTAATGGGGAGACCTGCTAATATTTGGGGTATGCCAAAAAGTCGCTCATTACGGGATATAGAAAATGTGCTTCTTTCAGACTACTGTAACCAGTTGACTAAAAATCTGTTTTCAATTTATCACCAGGTGCGAGAGGCATTACCTGTACACTACGAGGGCCCCGGTCACAGTCTACGACCGGGGGACTGGATCCTCACAAAGGTTTATGAGAGGTCATCTTGCGTTGCACCTCGGTTTAGGGGTCCCTAGCAAGTCCTGCTAGTCACCCAGACTGCCGTGCGGGTAGCGGGTCGTAAACACTAGATCCATGCGACGCACACCAAACTGATCCCACAGCCCGTGCCATACGATGCAGAAGACACAGAATCTCTTCCCACTGCTGTAACTCGCGTGCCTGAAACAGCAACAACCAACGAGGGAGAATCGGAGACTGCTTCAGAATCCTCAGGGCCGGACAAAACGGCCATCTTGTCTCCGCACTCCCCAACAGTGGAACTTCCGGATCAATCCTTTCTTGATCCCATTTCCGTCCGTTCACCACTTCCAGGAGGAAGTGACGACACTTTGTTCTCACCAGAAACTGCAAAATATAATTTGTGCCCAAGGAAATAAATGTACAGCATGGTCTGACTGTGCGACTGAAAAAAAATCATTTGAGGGCTTGTCTTTTTGGCCCGATTGTACGGAAAGATTCTGTTGGCTAAGGGTTGTGGGAAAGACGCGCGACTGGAGTCACCAGCAAACGAACAATTGGTGTTTTTCGGTTGAAGACTATGATGCCTGCACCCGCTACCGCTCGTACTGAACTTTTAGATAAAAATGTGACTAGCAGAGACAATGATCAAGTATGTAAGGGGACCCCCAAAGTGTATTGTTGCCTTCTCGTACTAATTACTGGATTTGTAATGACTTTTGAGTTTGGGTTATGGTATCTGGAAGAAGCATATCCGTTAGAGGACTTTTTACCTATTGAAAATGTATCTGTGATTCCCACTCCTTCTGTGCGATTGCATACTTTGTCGCCTAGAGATTCTTTGCATAGACGGAATTATCAGAATAATACCCTTTTATTAATAATGAATGCCACTCATGCAATTTTTAATAAGACTAATTGCTGGATCTGTACACATTTACCGCAACATGGGGATAATGGGCTAGGCTGGTATATTTACCCTTTGCCTCTGACAACTGCCTGTTACGCTTCTCTTAGAGCACTATTTTTTGGTCGATGGAATGACAGCATCTCAGGGAACTTTGATGGTACAAATTTAAATAGTTTTTAAAAGAATGTTTTGATGCCCCTGGGATGCTCGCTTTTTGCAAATAGAAGCAAGCCAAACGTTGCTTCTGTTAGGTCCTCTGATAGATTGTCTCGTCCTTTGCAGTCTTTAATCTCTTTCAAAATGGCTCCTATAGGCAATAAGGATGCCACGCCTCCATCTTATTCTGTTAATCACAGCCCCGATTCAGTATCCTTCTGCATACAGAGGAATGGAACACGGTCACTGGGTAATTTTAGAAAGTGCGCCAACGTTGCGAATTTGACTAGTGAAAACAGACCTCTGTACGTAGGCGAACCTGTCTATTTTGTTTGCGGTAATGTGGCATTTCCGTGGTTGCCCAGGGATTGGCAAGGAACCTGTTATTTAGGGATTCTGTTACCTGGGGTATTTATTGCCAGTACTACACAAATTTCAAAGACCCGTCCACGATGAGGTGTAAAAGGGGATACTCCGGCGCAAACTTTAGGAGATATTATGAAATCTTTTGTGCCATTTTTTGGGCAAATTACGAATTCAGAAGATATTAGGGGACTAGCGAGAGTATTGGAGAGAACCATCAATCGGACCACTGACATACTCTATAATATGACGTTAGAGCTGAGAGCGATAAGATTAGTGGCTCTTCAGAACCGGATGGCATTAGATGTCATCCTGGCAGAGTTAGGAGGAGTATGTAAATTAGTGGGGTCTGCTTGCTTCGTTTACGTTCCAGACTCCTCTCCAACGATCTTTAGGGCGATCAAAAATCTACATGTTCTTAGTTCAGAAGTACATGTTCCTGAGGGAAATTGGGAACTTGGTACATGGTTTTGGGACCTCCTACGGTCATGGGGATGGAAGTTGTTCTCGGCCCTACTGATTATCTTGGGAAGTTTTCTGTTTCTTTGTTGTTGTATACAGTGTCTCCCTGTATATGCTCAGTATAAGGGGGATGTTGCGCGCAAGCAACAAGTGTATTAGGGAATAAAATATACGCCCCAAAGGAGCTCTCCAAAGAGTATGTGTTGAAGGAAACACTGGTATCAGACCTAATGGCAATAGATATGTCCGACAATGATTCGGGGTGTCTGGACAATGACGCATGGAGTCACTTGTAATCAAATCAGAAATGGAATTAGCACTTGGCATAGGCTAAAAGGAGGGTTTGTCAAACTGGATATTAAATTATGCCTCTTATTACAAAAGATTTGTATGTATATTGGCCTACGCCAAGTTGCTTAAAAGTTGTACGCGAATAACTCTCTGCGGCAAGGTCTTGACCTTAGAAATTGATGTAAGCCGCCATCTTGAATCAAGCCTCCATTTTAGGTTAGAAACCGCCATTTTGGGGTTTTATACAAAGTCACCCTGTAATCTAAAAATGGCCGTCTCGTGTGTCCTTGTTCTTGCCTTAACCTCTCCAACCTCTGTAGGGGAGTTAATGTCCAACCTGCCCTCAGGCTACATGTTAGGGTCATGTAGACCTTGTCCTTTGTTGACCTCGGGAGCAGGGGATTACTTGAATTAGCAAAGTTAAACTACAAGTATACAAGAACAGTAATGCTATCCGAATATAATATGCGAAACATTGTTTGGTCTGTATTAAAGCAATATATAAAGAGTGTAAACGTTAAATTGAAGAATAATGGAGTGTGTTAGTAAATGTATTGAAAAGTAAACCGCATGCATGAGATATGTAAATTAGGAAAGTGAACCTGGCGCAACCCTAGCCCAGTGCATGATTAACCTGTAAGGGGGCTGGACATCATTTTACAAATTGTATAAATGCGTCGATGTCCAGCTAGGAAATTCCCTCACTGCTCATATTGAACCCTGCTGGTGGCCTCTGTGATGTATTGACGGCCAAATAGCTATTTGTGTACTTTGTTGAATACTGTTCAGTTTTGTAATAAAGATTCTGGGAATCTTTCTAAGCCCGTGTCAGTGTATTTTCCTTTGCTCGGTGTAACAGCCGTAATATTGTATTTTTTCTGATTCCACAAGGATGGTGTCCATTTGTCAGCGATTGGAAATACTTATTATCTGTCGGAATTGATCTGGTTGGTGAGAGGTATGTTAAAGAGTTGGGAGTAGGAAGGAATGGGGGGGCAGAACGAACACCTCAGGGGAGGGTTTTTCTGTTTCCAGGGGCATGGCCCCTTTTGATGTGGGGGGGAAGCACAATGGGGGAATGGCGCGGGAAAGGATTGGGGTGGTGCTGTTTGCACAAACGGGCTACCCCTGGGGAACAGGTATTGAACCTGAAGGGGCATGGCCCCGGGGAGAAAACGGGACGCCTTAAGAAATGGTAAGGAGAAGGTAGGGTCCAAGGGATTGTTAGGGAGGAACTGGATTTATTTTGAGACTGCACAGGCCAGCGAGGTGGCCTGCATGTAGAGCGCCTCTCCGTGTGGTATTTAAGGGTCAGGGAAGGTTCAGGAAGCAGGCGACGGTTGGGGACTTGAGATTGACCCGCCCGCCCACCCCCTTTTTTGGGTTGTTCCAGGTACCTGGTTTCAATTTTATGGGGGGGGGGGGAGTTGGCCTCTTTTGATTTGGCTTCTGCTGGGTAATTGTTTCTTTTAAATATTCCTGGGGTTTTTGAGTATCCGTTCAAGGTTTTTATTGTTTAGGTAGTTTTGTGTGACAGGTTGGGGCACTAGTTGGAAGTTATGATGTATAATATATGTTGCTGATGTGGCAGCTCAGACTGGCTGCAGGACATAGGAAAGAGGAGATTGGTGTAGAGGGGAGTTTTTATGGGTCTGGGAAGATGCTTGGTTGCCGGGGGCATGGCCCCTTTTGCTGTGGGGGGAGGGAAGCACAATGGGGGAATGGTGCGGGAAAGGATGGGGGTGGTGCCGTTTACACAAATGGGCTACCCCGGGGAAACAGGTATTGAACCTAAAGGGGCCTGGCGCTGGGGAGAAAACGGGATGCTTTGAGAAGTGTTAAGGAGAAGGTAGGGACCAAGGGATGGTTAGGGGGGAACTGGATTTATTTATTTATTTAATTCTTCAGTTGTTGAAGAAATTAAAGTGTTAATTATTAATTGGTTTGTTTAAAATAGTTTGTTAGTTTGTAAGGCCAGGGAGCCAGGTAAGCGGTTATTTGTAAGCTTTGACCTGTCACATTAAAGCGACCTTTTCCACTCTAAACGAGTCTGGGTTTTTGTGCAGTAACTCAAAATTTTACATTTCAGACACACAAGACGCATACCAGCTAAGCTATCCACGCATGACAAAAGCACCCTGCCCAACAGACATCAAACATCAGAACACGGCAACTTTACAAAACATGTATATGACGGCCCTATCAGTGCATTCTTGCCATACAAATTACAAGCACACAAGGCTCTCCTCTGGACACAGATGCCGCATGTGCCCTCAACACAAACCATCAAGAAACAGGAGCACGAACAGTATAAGGGTGCTTTTGTACTGCAAACATCAACACAAAAATAAAAGTATCTTGCATTCACCCCACCACTCATTGTGAACTGCCGAACTGCCAAGAAAAGCGTGCAAACGTTATTGGAGCTCAGTATAAAACCCAGTCACATAACATTTATTTTGTCAGCCGCAAAGTAGGAAAGTTCTTCTGGGGATCACAGTATCTGACTTCAAAAGTAAACAATTCAGTTAACAAGTGAACCTGGCAAACATATTGCAAATTCTAAGAAACGCAGTCCTCAGGAATAAATTGAGAGTCCACTTTTATTTTCCACATCCTAGATGTAAGACTACAACAGAGTGCAAAGTAATTCTAGCTTTAAAAAAATCTGGGTTTTGCAACTCAGTCATTTCAATCTTTACAGACAACAACAAAAAAAACTGTGATAAGGGCACCTGCACATAGTCATTATTTGCAATGTGGGGGCTACACAGACGTGCAGCCCCACATGTTGGGTATGCCAATTAAATGGGTGTGGTAGCCGAGCTGGATAAGGTGCCACCACAGAGAACATCATGCAGCCTTCCGGTCATAGATACATACCCATGCCACCTCAGCCTTTCGTGCTTACTACATTAATAACATGAGAATAGAGTGGGCTAATATCAATACCTGTTGACAGCGCTGTGGATATTTGTCAACTTAAAAGAGGGGTACACTATAATTGAACTTGTAATTATTTAGAAGTTCCAACCTTGATCATCAAGACTAAGGAAGATTCGCTGAATGAACATGTGTTCGAGCTCCATCATGCTCTTCGACTTTCAATCAGATTTCCCATTCCAGGCATGCACCTGTACACACATGGACACGGACACTGGATCCCCTCGCCTGGGCTCTGAACATAACAACTTTTTAACACGAAACGGACCATACCTGTTTACTGTGTTATGGATTGCTACTTGAAACGCTGCAGTGGAACAATTCTCACAAAAGGTGCCTCGACCAGCTGACCTACATTATTGGGTTTCTTGGCACCTTTCAGTTTTGTTCTAGTTATCTAAAAGTGTTCACATCATACTGCTCAGTCAGAAGGCAGCCACTGCTGAAATGCTCATGGTGGAAGGGGAAATAGGGTGAAGTAGGGGGCCACAAACATGCCCAGATGCACGTGAGCTCAGCGACTGTGTGGGCTGTTTTGTTCGCCTTACGTCCCGCTATGCGGTGACGTAAGGCGCGGTGAAGAAAAGCCCCGCCCCTGCTATGCGTGGGCAGTTCCGGGCGCACTGCAGTACGCGTGTGTCAGCGTCTCCCATGGCTCCCGCCGGAGCTGCGCAGCGAGGCCCGGGTGCCCAGGGCCCAATGTATCCTGCTGCCCGCCGACGCATCGGCCGGGGAGTAGGATCCAACACTGGCGACAAGGAAACAGGATGCAACATTGCACGTGATGCCCAGTAAATTAAGCCCCTCAGCACGGGCACAATTTTTGGAATCACGGTGGGGGGGGGGGGCCCATCCCCCACCCAAAAATAAAAAGAGGAGAAACCTTTTCTTTTTCCTCTGCATCCAGTGACAGCACGAAGGAGAAACGTTTCTTTACCCTGCATCCATTGACAGCACGACACCAGAGGGCCCACCACGATCTGGCTGACATCTGTTTAGACCACCAGTTTTGCGGCAGGAGGACACACAGGAGTCTTGACACAAGACGGGGGAACAAAGCTTGGACATCCACACCTTACTAAGGTGAGAGGGGGTTTCAAGGCACGTGTACACCAACAGCCACCAGGTCCACGTGAAAATGGCAACAGGCCTCTCCACCCTCAGGCCCAGCACTCCCTCAAGAAGGGCAGCCAACCTTTAACCATCCACACCACACACGCATTCACAAGGAGGGATGTCATTGGCGCTCAGCCCATTCGACCAATACAGCGACCCCTCCTCAGTCGGTCCTCGGTGGCAGCTGTGGATCTAAAAAAATGTTGAGATGGCCATGGATTGCAAAGACATCACAACATCACGCAAAATGAGGTCGCACCTCCTACTAAACGTCGGGGATGAAGTTCTACGCATATTCAACTCGCTGGCAATAGCAGATGGCTCCGACGTCTACCAACAAACCAAAGACGCTCTCACAGCCCATTTTATGCCCCAGTGAAATCCGGACTATGAAACCTTCATTTTCTGTACCACTATCCAGCTTGAAGACAAGACACTTGACGCCTATCACACCAGGCTCAGGAAACTTGCGATATCATGCGAATTTGGTGACCTTGAAAAAGAAATCCGACGGCAGATCTTCAATGGGATACACTCGGAAAAACTACGGAGAATGGTATTAAGTGAAAAAGGCATCTCCCTGACCAGGATCTTAGAACTTGGACGCCAAAGGGAGTTGTCACATGCCAGAGCAGCGCACATGGGCACGACCCTGCAAAAACTCCAGCCAGTACTAATGATGGAGACTGTAGCCCAGGTCACAAACCTCCAACACACGGGGGACAAGGCCAGCGGCAGTAACACCCATCCTCGGTGGCAACCAAGAACCCCGGGACCCACTGAATGCAGGTGGTGTGGAGGATCTCATCATGGATGATGAAACTGCCCAGCTCAAGGCACTACGTGCGGAGCATGTGGCCGAAAATATCACTATGCAAGAGTTTGCAGGTTGGCTCGGCCAACCCAGCACCCCGAAACTTCTCAAGAGAATAGCACTGTGAAAAAGAAAAAACAAGCCAGCGCCCGCCGAGTGGAAACTACCAACTCGTCGACCGATGAGGAAGGTGACAACGAGGGATGATCGCTAAAGGATGCAGCAAACGAGCAATGGAAGAAAGGAAAAAAGGTATACCTAATCCCAGCACTGGACTACAGAGGCACAACGCCCACAAAAAGACTGAGAAGACGGAAATGCCAAGTGGCCATTCAAGGCCAAGAGACGCAGATGACCATAGACACTGGGGCGTCTGCTAACGTCATGCCAATGAACGTATTCAGAAAACTATGACCCCCACCAGTCCTGAAAACGACTGACACGTTGTTGTTCACCTACGGGTGCAACACTCCACTACCCATAGCAGGACGATTTCGGACAACACTAATCAGAGGCGACAAGACACTGCAGTCCAAAATATATGTCATAAACGCAGGAATTGAGTGCTTACTGAGTGGAGATGCGGCAGAAGATTTGGGACTCATAAGCTTCATCTGTGACAGACACATCGGACATAACAGCATCCTCGACAAATACCCAAACCTCCTCAAGGGCATCGGATGCCTCAAAGGAAAAACCATCAAACTTCACTTTGATGAATCTGTTCAACCGCGAGCAGTACGCCATCGAAGGACACCGTTCCACATAAGAAACCAGGTGGAGAAAGAAGTACGGGCACTCGAGAAAGCAGGCATCATTGAAGAAGTGACTGGACCAACACTGTGGGTGTCACCCATGGTCGTAACCCAGAAACCCAAACAACCTGGCAAAGTGAGAATCTGCATAGACATGCGCCTCCCAATGCAGCAATCAAGTGGGAGCGTCACATCACCCCCACACTTTATGAAATTATAGCAGACCTCACAGGGTCGAAAATATTCTCCAAAGTCGACCTCAACGCTGGATACCACCAACTGAAACTCCACCGGGACTCCAGGTACATCACCACATTTTCCACTCACGTAGGCTTACGCAGATACAAACGACTCAGTTTCGGAATTTTCTTTTCGGCATAAGTATTTCAGCAGGCTATCCAGGAGGTGATACGAGGCGTCCCGGGGGTACTCAATGTCAGTGATGACATTCTCATCCACGCCAGTGACAAGGAAGAGCACTTACGCCGACTCAACATGCTACTCAACAGGCTGGAGAGTGCCGGCCTAACAATCCACAAGGACAAGTGTGAATTCTTAAAGGAGGAGATCTCCTTCTTCGGACACATATTCAACAGAGAAGGCATCTCAGCTGACCCTCAAAAAGTAGCAGACATTAGTGCTGCCTCTCCCCCGACCACCCCCACAGAGGTACGCAGTTTTCTGGGGTTCGCAACATACTGCTGAGGATTCATCCCCATCCTGGCGACAATGTCTGAACCACTGCAGGAGCTTACCAAGGCCAGCACAAAATGGGTCTGGAGCCCCACCTGCCAGGAAACATTTGAACAGATCAAGGCATCGCTCTCGGCCGACACCACCATGGCTTACTACGATCCCTCAATGTCAACCGAACTATATGTCAACGCCAGCCTAGTGTGCCTAGGGGCGATCCTAATCCAAGTAGCTCACACTGGAGAGTCAATGGCGATTGCATACGCCTCCCGTACTTTGACACCAACAGAGCAACGAAACTCTCAAATTGAAAAGGAAGCAATCGCAGTACTGTGGGGCTGTCGCCATTTTCATCTATACCTATACGGCCGCAAATTCAAGGCATACACGGACCACAAACCACATCTCCCCATATTGACAGGCTCGTCGTCACACCCTCCAGCCAGAATAGGGAAGTGGCTGCTACACCTACAACAATATGAATTCGAATTGGCATACCAGCCCGGCAGTGGCAACCCAGCAGACTTCCTGTCCAGGCACCCAAGAGCGGCCACTCCAGGAGAGGTACACGTGACTGAAGAGACTGAGGAACACATCTGCCAAGTCATTCATACGATGAAACCAAGAGCCATTGGCATCGAAGACATCGTGTCAGCTACGCAAGCTGACCCTTGCTGTGATCTGGTAAAAGACACTGTCATCTCTGGTGAATGAAAAACTTTCCTTTGAAGCGCACACAATCGCACCGCCGAAGCCAAATAGTTCCTCGCCGGCATGTTCGCAGTAAGGTAAGACCTGTCAATCACAGAGGAAGGACTCAAACTAAGAGGGACCCGAATAGTTATCCCTGCAGGCCTGCAAGACAGAATTGTAGCATTAGCGCACAAAGGTCACCAGGGAATAGTAAGGACCAAGGCACGGATAAGACACTGCGTATGATTCCCACATATCGATGAAAAAGTGGACCACATGCCTCCCATGTCAAATCACAGGCGCCCCACCGAATCCTGAGCCAATACTATCAGCAGAGCGAGGGTCCTCCAGATGGGATGCCATCAGCGTTGACTTCTGCAAAATACAGGAAGGCACGTACCTGCTAGTGGCCATCGATGACCACTCTAGATACCCAGAGGTTGAAATCGTGTCATCCACAGCAACAGAGACAGTCATACCGGCCATGGAAAAGATGTTCGCCAGTCACGGCCTCCCTAGACGAATCAGGAGCGACAATGGACCACTGTTCCAAGGCGAAGAATTCAGCAAATACCTAGCCAACCTCAACATTCACTACCACCACATAATGCGGAGATGGCCACAGGCCAACGGAGACATGGAGAGATTCATGCAAACCCTCAATAAAGTGCTGTGCCTATCATGTACCAACGCAAGCCCCTGGAGAGTGGACCTGTACAGGTTTCTAAGAAACTACAGAGTAACTCCCCACAGCACCACGGGGATACCACCTGCGGACGTCATGTATGGGACAATAATCAACTCATCAATTCCACACCACCCGAGCAGGGGCACAGACACGTATGACAGGGCGCAAACTCACCAAGGAAGGACTGCGGCGAACGAACGCATGAGCATCAAGAGACACGCCAAGAGGTCCCAGCACTGAGTCCGTGATCAGGTGATAATGATAAGAAACCCATCAAAGTCAAAACTGGATACCCAATATGACTCTACACCATGATAACAGCCACAATGGGACAAAGGCAGATCACAAGAAACGCATCATGGTTCAAGACGGTACCGAGAAACCTGTGGACGGATGGAGAGCCACGACCAGTGGAAGAGGAAGACCCGCCAATTGAGGAGGATCACCACCATCAGGAGGGGGAAGCAACCATGGGCGGCAGAACGGAAGTGCTGCCGAGCGAACCAGAGGAGGCAGACCTGAACAATGAAGGTGAGCAACCCAGTGGGAGTCAGGGGGTAGTCCCCAGGGGTGGACGCTATGCTCTAAGAACTGCACATAAACCCCTTGAAAGACTAAAAGATTATGAGTGGTGAAAGCCCGGCCCGTGAGGCATTAGAACTTAGAGTTTGAATAATGTTTGGAACATACCATGTTTGCTAATGTTTGTTGGGAAAAAAGGAGGAATGTTATGTGTGCCTTACGTCCCGCTACGCGATGACGTACGGCAAAGTGAATAAAAGCCCCGCCCCCGCTACGCATGGGAAGTTCCGGGCGCACTGCAGTACGAGTGTGTCAGTGTCTCTCATAGCTCCCGCCGGAGGTGCGCAGAGAGGCCCGGGTGCCCAGGGCCCAATGTATCCTGCTGCCTGCCGACGCATCGTGTTTACTGTGTTATGGATTGCTACTTGAAACCCTGCAGTGGAACAATTCTCATAAATGGTTCCTCGACCAGCTGACCTACATTATTGGGTTTCTTGGCACCTTTCAGTTTTGTTCTAGTTATCTAAAAGTATTCACATCATACTGCTCAGTCAGAAGGCAGCCACTGCTGAAATGCTCATGGTGGAGGGGAAATAGGGTGAAGGGTGAAGTAGTGGGCCACAAACATGCCCAGATGTACGTGAGCTCAGCGACTGTGTGGGCTAGTCATTTAGGAGCATCACTGTCACGAACCATATTGATCCCAAAACTTAAAATCTGGCTCCATTGTAAGGGAGCAGAGACCAAAGTGGCACTTTGGCCGGGATGGCACACATTATTGCACTGACCTTACACATACAGCATGTCCTAGGAAACAAATACCCACGGGGCCATATTACAGGAACATTGCACCAGTGACAGTGTGATTTTCATGACATTTGCACAGAGGCAAACATCATCCTGGGGCAAAAAAGAACGGACAATCAATGGATTTCTTTTGCCCTGGCACAAATAGCATGCACAATTCAAATCCCCCATTGCAAAGTTTCTGTAACATGGGCCCTGATGCCTCTGGACGCACTCCTAAAAATGCATTTTTATCTCAAGTGCCCCTATGCCCTATTCATGGCTGCGTGAGACATTTTTATTAAAAGGCAATCCTCACTCCCTTCACTGCTAAAATCTCATTGCCATTCAAGCTAAGAAGAGGTGCCTTTATGCAGCCTATTCTACATAAGAGAAAAAGTAGATCCTCTTTTGAAAATAAAACCGTGTTTGCAATTTACTTTTCCTCTGTTTACATGTCAAATGAAACTCGTAGGGTCAGCTTTAAAAACTGACATAAAGCATGAGGCCAAACTTTGTTATGTCCGCCTTGCGTCCCGCTACGCGGTGATGCAAGGCGTCCAATAAAGGCCCCGCCCCCGCTCCGCAGAGGCAGTTCCGGGGCATTGCCACCAGCCAAGCGTGTCCGCGTATTGTTTGCTCCTGCCGGAGCTGCGCAAGCGAGGCCTGCCCGCGCGGGCCCTTGATCCCTGTCTCCCGCCGACGCCTCGACTGAGACAGGACACAACACTGGCGACGAGAGACGTGATCCCAACGGCACGCGTGCCGAGGCACAACAGCTGATCGCCACATCAAGCACAGCGACATTTTTGGAAACACGGTGGGGTGGGGGGGGTGTTAACACACAAACCCCCAACCACCCAAAAAAAACAACATTTAAAAAAAAAAAAATGTTCTCCAATGCCAGGCCTCATAAACCTCTCCTGATCCTCTGTCAACATTGGATCAGCCCTGACACGCAGCACGACGCTGGATCAGCCCCAACACGCAGCCACACAACGCCGGGAGCCAACTACGCTAGGCAGCAGGGCCCTGGCAAGGGAGAAGGTACTCCATCCACACCCCACACGTGAACACACACAAGGAAGGCCGAAGACCCCTACAAGGGCACGCAAAGGTTAGGCATCGACTCCCGCACGTGGCAAAGCGAGGCCCAATCATTGCGAATGGCACATCCACCCCCAGGCCCAGCACGCCATGCAGACTGGCCGCAAACCTGTCGGAGTCTTCGCCGCAAGCACGCCCACAAGGTGGCTCTTCAGGGATGATCCATTCTTTCGACCCATACACTGACCCATCATCGGTTGGCTCAAGATGGCAGCTGTGGATACAGAAGTTTGAGATGGCAATGGAGTGTAAGGACATTACCACTGTGAGAAAAATGAGATCGCACTTATTGTTGAACGTGGGGGATAAAGTGTTACGCATCTTTAACTCTCTGACCATTGACGACGGCCTGGATGTCTACCAGCAAGTGAAGGATGCCTTAACGGCCCATTTTCTCCAACAGCTCAATCCAGATTACGAGACATTCATATTCTGTATAACAATTCAGCTGGAAGAGGAGACATTAGACGCATACCACACCAGACTCCGGAAGCTGACAATATCGTGTGAATTCACAGACATTGAGAGGGAAATTCGAAGACAGCTTATCAACAGCATCCAATCGGAAAAACTGAGAAGGATGGTACTGAGTGAAAAGGGCATCTCGCTGACCCGTATCCTTGAGCTGAGCTGCCAGAGGGAACTAGCCCACGCCAGAGCAGCACACATGGGCACAACCCTTCAGAAACTGCAGCCAGCCCTCACAAAGGCCACTGTGGCCCAGATCACAAATCACCAACCCACAAAGGAACGAGACCGGTGGAAGCTACACGGACTCCAGGTGGTAGCCTAGATCCCCGTGTCCCACCGAATGTGGGTGGTGTGGAGGGCCTCGCCATGGAAGGCACAACTGCCCAGTCCAAGGGACCACATGCGGCGCATGTGGCAGGAAAGATCATTATGCCAAGGTATGCAGGTTGTCAGGCGCACAACAACAGACACTGCAAGCACCCCAAGAAAGAAGTGGGGGAAAGAAAAAGAAGCAGGCCAGTGCCCGGCGAATCAAGACCACAAACTCCTCCACGGAGGAAGAAGGTGATGACGCAGCACGTGCCCAACAAGACTCCGGGAACGACCGGTGGCAGAAAGGGGGGAAAGTCTACCTGGTATTAGCCCTCAATCATGGAAACGCCACGCCAAGAAAGAAGCTCAGAAGACGAAGATGCCAAGTGGTGATCCAGAACCAGCAGGTACTGATTACTATAGACACCGGGGCCTCCGTGAACGTGATGCCACTGACCACGTTCAGGACACTCCAGCCCCAGCCTGACCTGAAGGCGACGGACACGCTACTATTTGAGTACTGGTGCAGGACCCCGCTACCCACAGTAGGCAGGTTCCGTACCACCATCAACCACGGTGAGAAGGCGCTATAATCAAAAATCTACGTGGTGGATGTGAGGATCGAATGCCTCCTGAGTGGAGACACAGCAGAGGACCTGGGGCTGGTGAGCTTCATCTGTGAAGTGACGGACTCACGAGAGGTCGAGAATGTCCTGGAAAAATACCCCAACCTACTAAAAGGGGTAGGATGCTTGAAGGGAAAATCGATCAAGTTAAACATTGACGAATCAGTCCAACCAAGAGCAGTACGACACAGAAGGACGCCGTTCCACATGCGCGACCTAGTAGAGAAGGAACTAAGGGCACTGGAGAAAGCTGGCATAATCAAAGAAGTGACGGGCCCACACCTTGGGTCTCCCCTATGGTGGTCACGAAAAAGCCGAAACAACCTGGCAAGGTCAGAACATGTATAGACATGCGCATACCAAACGCAGCAATCAAGCGGGAGCGCCACATCACCCCGACATTGGACGAAATAGTGGCTGATCTCACAGGGTCCAGGATATTCTCCAAGGTAGACCTGAACGCTGGCTATCACCAGTTGAAGCTACACCGGAACTCCTGGTACATAACAACGTTCTCAACGCACATCGGCCTACGCAGGTACAAGCGCCTGAGTTTTGGAATATCCTCGGCCGCCGAGGTTTTCCAGCAAACAATACAGGAGGTGATCCGCGACATACCAGGGGTCCTGAATGTCAGCGGCGATATCCTGATTCATGCCAGCAACAGAGAGGAACACATGAAAAGACTACATATGCTCCTTGGCAGGTTAGAAAGTGCAGGACTGACGATTGATAAAGAAAAATGTGAAATCCTAAAGAACAAGATATCTTTTTTTGGTTACACATTTAACTGCACAGGCATCTCAGTGGACCCACAGAAAGTGGCGGACATCCAAGCTGCCACCCCCCCACCACGGCAACTGAGGTGCGCAGTTTCTTAGGAATCGCTACCTACTGCGGGAGATTCATCCCAAATCTGGCCACACTCTCGGAGCCCCTTCGAGAACTCACCAAAGCCAGTACAAAGTGGGAGTGGGGTCCTGTCTGCCAAGAGGTGTTCGAGCACATAAAAGCATCCTTGTCAGCCGACACCACAATGGCATATTACGACACAGCACTTCAACTGAACTGTATGTGGACGCAAGCCCCATGGGCCTAGGGGCCATCCTCACACAAGTGACAAAAACGGGCGAACAAAGGCCGATTGCCTATGCATCCAGGGCACTGACGGAGCAAAGATACTCCCACATCGAAAAGGAGGCGATAGCTGTGCTATGGGGGTGCCGACACTTCCACCTATAACTGTACGTCTGAAAATGTACAATTTACACAGACCACAAACCACTGCTCCCCATATTCATGGGCACGTCATCTCACCCTTCGGCCCGGATCGCCAAATGGCTGTTGCACCTCCAACAATACAATTTTGAATTGGCATACCAGCCTGGCAGTGGAATCCGGCAGACTTCCTGTCAAGGCACCCAAGGAAATCGATGTGGCAGAGGAGACGGAAGAGCATATCTGCCAGGTGATACACAACATGATGCCTCAAGCCATCAGTCTGGACGACATTGTGGAGGCCACACAAAGAGACCCCCTGCTGCAACCTGATAAAGGACACGATTATCTCAGGGGAATGAAGGTTGTTCCTGCGGAACATCCACAACAAGACAACAGCAGCGAAGAACTTCCTGGCGGGGGTCTTCACTATCCGGCAGGACCTCTCCATCACGGAGGAAGGACTGATACTCCGGGGGACCCGGATCGTCGTCCCCCTGAGTCTCCAAGACAAGATCGTGACATTTGCACACGAGGGCCACCAAGGAATAGTACGAACAAAAGCCCGGATCAGACACCACGTACGGTTTCCCCAGATAGACGACAAAGTCGAGCGGCTGATCAGCACCGGTCTACCATGCCAGATAACAGGGCCTCCGCCCGACCCGGAACCCATCCAATCTGCAGTGCGAGGGTCCGGCAGGTGGGATGCGATAAGCATAGACTTTTGCAAACTACAGGAAGGCATACACCTACTGCTGGCCATTGACGACCACTCTCAATACCCAGAGGTCGAGATTGTTAACTCCACGGCAGCGGAGACGGTCATTTGCGCGATTCAAAAAATGTTTGCGACGCGTGGACTGCCAACCAGAGTCAGGAGCGACAATGGCCCACCGTTCCAAGGGGAAGAGTTCAAACAATATCTCAAAGAGCTCAACATACGCTACCACCATCTTGGTGGTAGCGGATGTTCATGCCGAGATGGCCGCAGGCAAACGGCGACGTGGAGCGTTTCATGAGGACAATCAATAAGGTACTGCGCCTGTCACGCGTCAAAGCCAGCCCATGGCAGTTCGACCTATACCGATTCCTGCGGAACTACAGGGTCACACCGCACAGCACGACAGGCATAACGCCGGCAGACCTGATGTTCGGCACCATCATAAATTCCTCCATACCACATCACCCGAGCTGGAGCCCGGACACGCTCGACAAGGAGCGAACCGAGGCAAGACGGACAGAAGCCAACGCACACATGAGCGCCAAGAGGCGTGCCAAGCAGTGCGATCACCGAGTGGGTGATCAAGTGGTCATGATCAGGAATCCTTCCAAATCCAAACTGGACACCCGCTATGATGCAGCCCCGTGGACAATCAGTAAACGGCAAGGCACGATGATAAAAATGATGTAAAAAGAGGACAGAGGCATGTGACGAGAAATGCGTCATGGTTTAAGACAGTGCCAAGGAAATTGTGGACAGATGGCGAGTGTCCCCCAGAAGAAGCAGAGGATCCGCCGAGGGACGAGGAACCTGAGAACCCACATGACGGAGAAAGCATGGATGGAGGAGCTGAGGAACTACTAAGCGAACCAGAACCGGGCGAGCCAGACACTGAAGGTGAGCCGCTGAGGGATCACTGGGGTCCAGTTCCAGGGGTGGAAGGTATGGGCTCAGAGCCGCCACCAGGCCTCCAGCTAGGCTCAGAGACTATGAGTGGTAGACAATCCCCATTAGTGACTCGAGAAAAAGGGGGCAGCCCGCTGGTTGAGAAATGTATGGTTTGTGTATTTGTTTCAGTTAAAATAAAGGAGTAATGTTATGTCTGCCTTGCGTCCCGCTACGCGGTGACGCAAGGCGTCCAATAAAAGCCCGCTCCGCGGAGGCAGTTCCGGGGCATTGCCACCAGCCAAGCGTGTCCGTGTATTGTTTGCTCCTGCCGGAGCTGTGTAAGCGATTCCTGCCCGCGCGGGCCCTTGATCCCCGTCTCCCGCCGACCCCTCTGCCGAGACAGGACACAACAAACTTCTCCATTTGTCAACGGAAATCATGGTAAAAAGGACTCACCCTATTGGGCAAGTCAGTCCATTCTAGTAACACTCCTTCCATTTGGATTAGAAAAGATTCTTCTCCCGTGATCCTTTATTGAGGAAATTTGCACAGAAACCAAGACATGAGCAGAAACTAAGGGTGTGTATATGTGAAACCAGAAAGGACAATTTCACATATTCTGTAGACTAACAGGGGACATATACTTACTATAGGAGATTTTCATAACTTTTTTTTTACTGCAATATTGACTACACTTGTTAAGTCCCATTTTCATTCTGCCGACTCCGACACCATGTACATTCTTTAATTAATGTGCCTACATCCAGCTCAGACGTAATATATTGTTGTTGTGTTTGTATCTTTGATCTGGTTAATATTGTTATTACTTGCCAGTAATCTTCACTACACTGAATCCTACTCTTCCTCGTCACAGTACTTGATTTATTGGGTGGCACACTCAGATAAGAACTGTGACGAGGAAGAAGGAAGAAGTGGTCATTTGTTGTTATGGGCAGAACATATGGAGCCACTGCAATGCCACTGCATGAAATCAGCAGAAATGTAACTTTGTGTGTTCTTTATGGCACAAATCTGTAGCATTCTTTAATTTCTGTGGGAATTATGTTGATCATGTGCAACAGGCAACGGTGAAATGCATATTGATACATTGAGTGCCAAAATGGTTCAGAAGTTAGCTCAGTGTGTGAAGCACCCATTGCAGAGATATGTGTTCATATGCAAAATTAGAATATCACATTCCAGCAAAACTGGCTGAGCCTTTCCTATGTCTGAAGTTTATAAACCTGCCTGCATATGTACTTGGTTTGCAGAACAACATCTGCTTTTATCAGCAATGTGCCTGCACCAGATAGGGGTTGCTATAAAAAATAACATATCATCCGTATGGTGAAGGTCTAGAAATTGGTTTGTTCAGATGGGGTGTTGTAAAACCTAGGCAATCGCCTCCAACTATGGCATACACTGTTATCCAGATTCAAGACTATGGAACCAAAGCGTTCATGCTTGTATCCTGGATTTGCCAGCAGACGATACAGTGATCCTGGTCAAATCATCTAATATATCTTACATTACTTTGCTGTCTTCTTTGAGGTTTGCCTTCTTGCATGCTGCTGGTATCGCTTAGCCCATTACTTGATCTTCTTATGTAGGCCATTGTGTGAAAGGGCTGGTAGACAGAAGAGAGCGGAGCAGATGTTTCACACCTCAGGCAAGCATATTGCAAAGTCGGTCTGCTTGTTTGACATAAGAAACGGTTTGCTTTTTGGCAAAAGTCAAAGGTTATTATGCACGTTTATAAATGAAAATATCACAAGCCATTGCTTTGGAAGTATTTAAAGCTTTAAAATACAAAAGACAAACCCAGATTAAATGTATAAAATCACATTGATTGGTATGCTGGTACTTCCCTTGATGATGGAGAGCATGAAGCTAGAATAATTCCCATTTTGCATAACACCCTTCTATAATATTTTGTTTAAAAATGGTCATGTTTGGTAATGTGTTGTTCTTCAAATGCTACTTGTTTATCAATCTGATTAGAGCAAGAATGAAGAGGGTAATGCGACTTAAAGGGAGTAAATCTGCTTGGCATTCTGTGAGACAGCATATCAACCTATAAGTTGTGAGTGCGACGAGTGGGGAGCAGAGGGCGTGACCAGTATTCTTGATCCCTTAAATCCTTTGAATTGGCGGACGGGGACCCCAAAGATAACTGTGCCCAGGGCCCCAAAAGTGATTAAGATGGCCCTTCCCGTGGGTTTAATTGCCGGACTTTTTGTTGATCTGTGAGACCCCCCACTGAAGAATTGTGAAGTTTAAATTGTTCTCACAAGTTCGGATGAGATCAGTCAGCCCTTAGGAAGATTAGAGCCTTGCATGCAGATTTAGCTAAGTGCGTCATTGTGAATAAATTATGCTGTTCTTGCATTGATTTTGGAAAGTTCTCCAGGTGAAAACACGTTTGGGAGCCTATATACAGAACCAGCAACTTCCCGTTTCCTTCAGGGATTCAGTTAGGCTGCAGGAAGGCAAGGCAGACCAGAACACGAGTTTGAGAAAGAGATCCATTTTATAGTACTGTCCTTTCATCGCCAGGCTTTCTAACACCGGCCCTTTAAACATGGAAACAATAACAAAAAAGATCATCAGATTTTTTAGGGGGTTGGGGGGGCAGGTAAGGGGTCGGGGGGTCGGGAATAATAGCTGTAGGAGGTGGGGCTTGGGGGTGGAACCCCCTCCCCCCAAAAAAGCTTGCATTTAAAAGGCAGGTGTTAGAAAGCCTGACAATGAAAGTACATAGAACCCATTTTCTGAGGGGGAAGCAGCATTTCTTTGTTTATTTGTGATTAAAAAACATTTTGAATTTAGCAGGGAAACCTTTTTTTGGTTTTCCTACTTTGTGATCCATGCACATAGGCAATTTATTTGGAAAGCCACAATTTGTTTATTATGGAATCCTTTTTGTTTGTTCTGTGATTTGAATTTGAAAACTTTGCTACTCAAGTTGTGTAATTCTTTAATTATTGTTCTGACTTTTGAAGCCAGTTTATTTGGGAAGGCAGTTTTTTGTTAGGAAAACCTTTCATATTTTAGCTGAGAAGTCTTACATTTTTTCTTTTTTATAGAGTATTTTTATTTTGTTTAGAAAAAACACTTTTTTGTGGGGAAAAATGGCAGATATGAAGGGGGAATTTGATGGCACTTGCCTGTACAGGAGGAGTGTAGCGATTTGGATTCAGCGGAAGTTGAACTCTTATCCTCCTTCTTGGAATCCGATGATGGGGAGACACAGTTGATCAGCATTCTCTGGATGAGGCCCCCACACAATCTGCATCCTCCAGCAGATGGTGTGGCTGCAGAAGTTGTTGGGGCTATTGGTGGAAATTATGAGGATGCTACTGAGGGTGATGGAGGGGTTCTATGTGATTTAATCAACGAAACCCCCCATCCGTTTAATTATTTTAATATTCCCCTAGACACACACCAAATTTATTACATTTTTAACCCCCCAAAAAAATCAATTTTTTTTTGCGAAAAAAAAAGAATCGCGGGAAAAAAACCTTGCGATGAAAAGCCCGTCAATGAAATGATGGTATACCGATGGAGGTAACTGTGGTGACACAGTCAACAGTGCAGGGGTCAGGAGGAGGTATGAAGACCAATGAGAGATAAAGAAGGCCCAGGAGTTCCTCCGAAAGTACAGGGAGGCAGGAAGACATTTCCTCGTTGCCACCATCCTCTTCGGCCTGGGATTACTTTAATATGCCTGATGGGATTTCAGCTGCAGCGGCAAAATCTGTGGAGTGCATCTTTTTCCTGGGGTCAAAGACCATTAGAAGGGGGAAGATTTTGGCTATCCATTCAGTGGGTACCACAGGCATCCTAAAGCACATGTGGTACTAGCACACAGATGTGTATGACAAGTTCCACCCACCAAAGCCCAGTATACCGTTCTTTTGCCGCGGGATTTTTCGTCGCTGGACTTTTCATCGCCGTTTTTTTATCGAAAAAAAATCTTTTTTTTTGGGGGGGGGGGTTTAAAAATGTTATAAATATTTGTGGGTGAAAGGGAATAATTAAAAAAAGGGGGGATTGGGGGAGTAACCCCCAAAAAAATAAAAAAAATATGAGTTTTTTTCGATAAAAAAACGGCGATGAAAAGTCCCGCGACGAAAAATCCCGCAGCAAAATAACGTAGAACCCCAAAGCCCATACAAGCAATGGTGGTGAGAATTTAGCAGGGAACTCCCAGGGAGGCAAATGTGAGAGCTGACACCTTCATCGGAATTGCAGGATTGTCCATGCAATGAGCAAGTCCTGCTAACATAGTGATGGTTGGTATCAACCCACAAAAGGGCTGGGGCAATCACAATGCCATTCCAGGGAAGGTGGGAGACAGGGGCAATGGCCAGAGGTCAGTGCCATGTACAACATTACCTGGCCGATCAGTACATTCTGCCTAGCGTGCATGCACGTATATCTTCTGCTGGGGAGATTTGGTGCATGAGGCAGTAATGGCCAGTGCACATCATGTTTTTCAGAAGCACAACCCTGAGTACATTTGAGAGTTCAGCAGTGTTGCTGTTGCACAGGGGAACTTTGTATACAATTATTGTTTTGTTTCTGGTAGGATAATATATTCATTTTTTCGCGTTCTTCCTCCTTCCCTTAAAAAAAGTACAAAAGATTAAAATTTGAACAACGTTTCTAAGAATCTAAACATAAATACCGAACACATTACTTTGTTAAATTTAGTTTGGTGTAATGTGTTGGGTGTTGAGGAAGAAACATTCAATTGAGAATACACGTTTGATTTGCAGGTATCCTATGTCAGGATTCGAGATGGAATTTATTTGGATATGAGTGGAATCATTTGACTTAGACTTTAGTCTCTCTATTCTCTTTTCTGTAGGCGGTGTACCATTCACTTGTCTCGGACGTGAACCTGTGAATAGGGACAGTTATCTTCCCTAAACCAACAAACACTAATAAATAAGGACGCTTGAGAGCCTGTACCATAGCAATAGTGTAGCATACCTTGCTGTGATATAGTAATTATTTTTTGCAATGTGTCCCACCACATTAACGTGAAAAGCTCAGACTTGAGAGTGGCTCATGGAGCAACTCCTCTCTGGTCAAGCTCAAGTATACTGATCGAGAAGTAAAAATTGAGCATGTGCCCTCACCTCTGCAAGACAGCATAGATGTAAAAATGCAGGCTTTGCACCCCAACCCTGCGAGACAGGAAAGATATACAAATTCCAGCGTTGCCAACACCACTGCTACACAGAGATATACAAATTGAGCATGTGCCCTCACCCTTGCATGACAGGAGAGTAGTAAAAATGGAGGCTCTGCCCTCACCCATATGAGACAGGAAATATACAATTTGAGTGCGTGCCATCACCCCTCCGAAGTAGGATAGATGTAAAAATTCAGACTGAGCCTCAACCCAAAGCAAGACTTGTGTGACGAATCAACTTCCAGGGCACCAGGGGTCGCAGGATGAATATTGGTTTCTAAACCATCCATCACCCCCACATCTCTAGTACACCAGAAGGGATCCGAACAGATTGGAAACACAAGCAAATTATAAACCTCCTTGTCCAATTTTGGTAACATGGACGGAACAGCAGTCTTATCTCCGAAAGGTTGTTGATCATTGGTTAGTTGTAACACAGCACAAATAAAATTATTAGCCAATGATAAAAGGGACTGTATCTACTTTATTATCATCACAACCGACAGTTCTAGCACACTACAAAATACAACCCACCCTTTAAATAAATGCAGAGGACAGGCAGTTTCAAAGAAGGAAAAGGGATGCACTCTGGATACTGACAGGAGGGTAGTCGGTATAGTAATTAACGCAATAGTTCAAGGATACTTGGTTTCAACACAAAGGGAGGAATGGGTCGTAAGATGTCACTATGGGCCTTCGGAGAAGGACCAGGGGGACAGAACCACAATGTACCTTGTGCTGTAGGAGTTCTTGGTGCTCAATAGTGTCCAGTCGGTTTCAGGGCACTTTGCAGCTTCTGCAAGAGATTCAAGATGGGAAACAGCTGTGGGTATCCG
Organism: Ambystoma mexicanum; assembly: GCF_040938575.1. Lineage (NCBI taxonomy): Eukaryota > Metazoa > Chordata > Amphibia > Caudata > Ambystomatidae > Ambystoma > Ambystoma mexicanum. The sequence continues at coordinate 489,932,387 of NC_090922.1, read as the reverse complement.
GCAGCAGGCGGTTCAGTAAGCGAAGCTGGATGGATGGCTGCAGACTGGCCTACATGGAATCTCCAGGTCAGGAATCGTTGTCTCAGTGCTGGTTGGTGGTTCTGAAGCTCTGGTGAAGGCGTCTCAGAAGGATTTAGCGACTGTGGTGTAACCACAGTCAGCAGTGCAGTCAGTTGCAGCTCAAAATGCTCGACTGGCTCAAAAAATGTCCTTTAAGGTGGATAGGGGTGGATGCTTGTCGATGCACTCCTCCTAGCGTCTTCACTGGGCTTGTGTCATCCTTTAAGATGGATGGCCCAAAGCCAAGGAGAGTGTTGCAGGCAGCTGCCTTTTCCTTGGTTTGGTTCAGAGACTCTGGCACTTCCCACGGAAGAAGCTTGTTGCAGGGCCTAGCAGGGCACACTATGTGCTGGCTGGATACTGGTTCTGGAGCTGTTGGAGGGTTCTCTTGATTCGGTATCTCCCTCTGTTGCCTAGGAGATGCTTAGGAGAGGGAACTTGCTTCCCTCCTGGAGGTCCTGGCCTTCCTTCAATAGCGGAAGATGTAAGGCAAACTGTACCCTCAAACAAGGTCCAATGAGGAGTTCTTCCTACTGCTTCTGGTGAAGCCTTCAGATGATCTGCCAAAAGAGGGGCTCGGCCCTGTATTAAAGCCAAATGGACCGCCGGGATTGGCGTAGGCTAAGCCTACCTTAATGAACCAATCCTGAGTCCTCACCAGCAATCTCCTGTATGTGTGAGGTCATGACCAGAGTTCTTTGCAACAGAAAAGGTAAAGGGTTAAAAACATGTAATACTAAGTCCCACCCATCTTAATGTCTGTTGTGGATCAAAGGGACTCTCTGGTTAATGGAGCTCTCTGTGGTTCCTGATTAAAGCGACAGGTCTCCCTTGAAGCTTCGGCAAGACCAGACATTCTGGCTCCATCAAAAAACATACTTGTACCTTCTGAATGGGATCCCCCTGTGGGGATGACTATTGTAAACACACAGTCCTAGAAATTACATTTCACTGTCAATCGATACTGAGGGCGGGAGCTGGCATCAGGTTGACACAGTGCACATGAAAGGGTGTTGGGGTTTCCTGTCTCCTATAGCCTCTGCAGCCAGGCCCCATGTGGGCCTGTTTGAATTAAATCCTGATGAGTATGCAAATGCTGCCACCAGCTGCAAGGATCAACAAAAGGAAATGACAGATCCATGAAGGCTTTGTTAGTTAGTTAGGCTGGCCAAGGCTGGGGGGAGGTTTTGCCCCACCTCCCTCTGGAGATGAATCGTGTACTCACCTGTCAGATCCAAACTAAATATGACAGCAGGGACTGTGCCTGTAGGCTGTGTCCACCCAGAGTTCACAGATCAATGCATTTGTTTATATTAGTGCGTACCAGACCTTACATGTGCCATTATTAGCAGCTAGCCAGTTGTCTACAATTGAAATCAGTCTTTAGGCCTTTTTAGCTTTGAATTTGGAATTTTAAGAATATTTTTAGCCATTGTTTATATTACGTGATTTGTGTATTTTAAATAATTTGAAGTATATACTCTGCTTTCACATGTCATTTGGCTGCAAACGCCTGTTTTATCACTCCATTAAGGCAGAGACACTGCAGAACTACAGTCCCCAGTGAGACTGTAGTTCTCGGCAGTACTACTTCTCACGTCAGGCACGTAAGCGCCGACACGTAGGAGCCGGTATGTTCTGGTATTTAAATCCTACGCGTTCCCAGCACTTCATTGATTTGTTTGGATTAGTGCGTACCAGACCTCAATTGTGCCATTATTAGCAGCTAGATAGTTGTCTAGAATGGAAATCAGTCTTTAAGCCTTTTTAGCTTTGAATTTGTAATTTGAAGAATATTTTTAGCCATGGTTTATATTACGTGATTTGTGTATTTTAAATAACTTGAAGTATATACTCTGCTTTCACGTGTCATTTGGCTGCAAACGCCTGCCTTATCAGTCCATTAAGGCATAGATACTCCAGAACTACAGTCCCTAGCGAGACAGTAGTTCCCGGCAGTACTTCTTCTCACGTCAGGCACGTAAGCGCTGGCGCGTAGGATCCGGTTTGTTCCGGTATTTAAATACTACGCTTTCTCAGCAGTTCATTGATTTGTTTAGATTAGTGCTTACCAGACCTTAATTGTGCCATTATTAGCAGCCAGCCAGTTGTCTAGAATTGAAATCAGTCTTTAGTCCTTTTTAGCTTTGAATTTGTAATTCTAAGAATAATTTTAGACATTGTTTATATTACGTGATTTGTGTATTTTAAATAAATTGAAGTATGCTGTGATATATGATATAATATGATATGGCATTTGTAATGTGCCTATACACAAGTGTTTCAAGGCGCGACGAGGCAAGGGAGGGGGAACGAAGGGAGGACAGACAACGATCCTACTAGGCCAAGTGTCAATCAGATTGCACAAGTGCATGGGAAGGGGAAAGTGCAGTGGGAGGGAGAAGGGAGAGTGCAGTACATGGCAATAGAATAATAACAATAAGTAAAGTAACGGCCAGCAAGTGGCAAGTGCAAAGGTATGTGCAGAAATCAGGTGTCAAGTGCTGGTAGTGGGACTGTTGGGAAACAGAACAGTTCCCAAGTGCAGGGGTTGCCAGGCAGGCAGTGCAGGTGTGTGAGACTGGCGGGAGAGGGACCAGGGCCCGAGATAAGAGGGTGACCAGGTAACCGGTGCAGTTTCGGTTTAGCCAGGAGGTCAGCAGGGGAGAGGAGGAGAAAAAGCAGAAGCAAAGAGAAGGGTTTTGAGGTGCTTCCGGAACTGGAGATGGTTCTCTTCAAGTTTCAGGGAGGCAGGGAGGCTGTTCCAGAGGGAGGCACCAGCTGAAGAAAGAGATCTACCACCAACTCGTTGCTTGGAGAAGCAACTGACCCTAAGGGTGCTGGAGGCGGATGAGCGAAGAGCTCGAGAAGGAAGATATTTAGGAAGAGATAGTTGAAGGTATTGAGGTGCCAGTCCCCAGAAGGCTTTGTGGACAATGCAGAGGGTTTTGAACTTAATCCTCGCAGCTACTGGGAGCCAGTGCAGAGATTTCAGTCCTGGAGCGATACGATACCTGGGCTTGAGGCCAAGGACAAGTCTCGCAGTCATGTTCTGGATGAGTTGCAGGGGACGGAGAGTAGAGGCAGGCAGATTTAGAAAGAGGCTGTTGCAATAGTCCAGCCTAGAGGGAACCAGAGCTCTGGAGACATTGAGCTTCTGAGGGAAGGAGAGAAACGGAAGAGTACCCTGGAGGCGGTGCAGCTGGTAGTATGACTTCTTAGAGACGTCAGAGATGTGTGGAAAGAAGAAGAGTGTGGAGTTGAAGATGACCCCGAGGTTTTTAGCCTTGCAGGTGGGAGCAGGAAGAGGGCCAAGAGAGGCCGGCCAGAGAGTGACAGGAAAGGAGGGAGTGGGGGTACCGATGAGAAGAGTCTCAGTCTTACTGGCATTAAGGCATAGGTCATTGGATGCACACCACTCCTGGAGAGCAGACAGACAGTCAGTGATGAGAGACAGATAAGAGGTGGCCGAAGGTAGCCTGAAAATGAGCTGAGTGTCATCCGCATAGCACTGAAAGTTGGGGCAGAGGGCAGCAATGCGGTGGGAAAGAAGTGCCAGGTATTTGTTGAACAGCCAGGGAGAGAGATTAGGCCCATGAAGGACACAACATGTAGAGAAAAAGAGAGCAGAGAGGAAGGACCCAAGTTGGACCTGAGAGGGTCGGTCAGAGAGGAAAGAAGTCAGCAACGCCAGAGCCTGACCTGTGATACCTCGGTTATCACTGAGACATTTAAACAGGATGGCATGTTTGACCATGTCAAAGGCATAAGAGAGATCAAGCAAGATGAGGACATAGGGGATGATACAATCGAGGTTTGAGAGCAGGTCTTCTCTCTGCTTTCTTGTGTAATTTGGCTGGAAACACCTGCCTTATCAGTCCATTAAGGCAGAGACACTCCAGAACTACAGTCCCCAGCGAGACTGTAGTTCCTGACAGTACCTCTTCTCACGTCAGACATGTAAGCGCTGGCACGTAGGAGCCAGTTTTTTCCAGTATTTAAATCCTACGCGTTCTCAGCACTTCATTTATTTGTTTAGAATAGTGCGTACCAGAACTTACTAGTGCCATTATTAGCAGCTAGCCAGTTGTCTAGAACTGAAATCAGTCTTTAGGTTTTTTTTAGCTTTGAATTTGGAATTTTAAGATTATTTTTAGCCATTGTGGATTACGTGATTTGTGTATTTTAAATAACTTGAAGTACAAATATTCAGCTTTCACGTGTCATTTGGCTGAAAACACCTGCCTTATCAGTCCATTAAGGCAGAGAAACTCCAAAACTACAGTCCCCAGTGAGACTGTAGTTCCCGGCAGTACTTCTCATGTCAGGCGCGCAAGCCCCAGTGCGTAGGAGCCGGTTTCTTCCGGTATTCAAATCCTACGCGTTCTCGGCACTTCATTGATTTGTTTAGATTAGTGCGTAGCAGACCTTACTTTTGCCATTATTAGCAGCTAGCCAGTTGTCTAGAATTGAAATTAGTCTTGAGGCCTTTTTTGCTTTGAATTTGTAATTTTAAGAATATTTTTAGCCATTGTTTATATTACGTTATTTGTGTATTTTTTTTTTAAGTTCAATTTTTATTGGTTTTTCAAGGCAACAACGAGCTCATACAAAGAATAACATTGGGACACATGCCCGTGCCAACTTCAGTTAAAGAGCCGTAACTCTCTGCTGTATTCACCCTCCCTCCCCCCCAGGCCACTTTTCTTGGGGAACAAGATCCGCTTTTCAATGGTTATCCTCTTTGGGCAGCGCCAACCGGGCATATAAACAACAAAAATTAGTAAACTTTCCTTAGAAAAGTACAATGAGTTCTATACAAAAACTTGTTTTGGGCCTGGTGGAGAGCCCATGTTACACTCCTGCCTTGCCCTCTGTGTTAACGAACACCTCCATGAATTGTAACCAGTCGGCCTCTATCTGCGCACTGGAGCCTTGTATCGCTGCTGTTAGTCTATCCATAAAATAAATGTCCTTGGCCACTGTCACCCATTCTCTCCTCATGGGAAGAGCTGCTCTCTTCCAAGTCCTCGCCCGTGCAGCTCTGGCTGCCAACAGTGGGGAGTGTGTCAGATCCGGGAGTTTCTCCCAGTGCTCGTCCCTTTGCTGAAGCCCAAATATTAGTGGAAGTGGCTATAACGGGTAGACCCTCTCTCCCGCCTCCTTGAGCCAACTGAGCACTTCCAACCAGTAAGCTTGAACTTTCTTGCAAGACCACAACATGTGCCAATAGTTGGCTCTTTCCCTGCATCCGTGCCAACATAACGGGACGACGTCTGGGAACATCCTAGAGAGGGTGATCAGGTCATACTGCCACCGATGCAGAAGTTTGATGGAGTGAGTCTTGTACTGGCACGAGATACATGTCTTAAATGCCCTACTACATAGTTTCCCCCAGAGCCCATCCCCAATGGCACAGCCCAGGTCCCTTTCCCATTTCCCTTTGAGGCTTTTGGTCGTTCCCACACGGGGAGTTAAGAGTGCTCCGTACAACAGGGAGATGAGACCTTTCATTTCCATGTGAGAGTCTAGGATTTTCTCAACAGGGGTGAGCTTTCTTTGTATGCAAGGCTTTAGTTTCTGCTTCATTAGGATTCCCTTGAGGCGAAGGTATAGGAGTGGGGAGAGCTTGCCAATTCCCAGTGCCTCCTCAGACTCCTGGATACTTATGAAGGTGTCCTCTCTCACCAATTGGCCGACCCTACAAAGGCCCACGTCGAACCATGGCTGGTAATGTTCGTGGCCTGGGATTTCCTCTAGCACTGGTGTGGAACAGATGTGGCTCAGAGGCAAGGGCCATGTAGTGACATTCTCTCTATTTCCCTTCCCAGCCAATTCTTTCCACATTGTACCCAGTATTGGGTGGTCCCCAATTCTTTTGGGGAGCTTTTTCAATGGCACCCATAGCCATTCGCCTACGGTGACTTGGCGAAGCTAAAAGTTTTCAATTTATACCCATTGTATATTGGGGTCCTCTCTAAAATGAGGGGCCAATGCCCTAACTTGGGCTGCTCTATGGTAGGCATTCAGATCCGGCAGAGCGACCCCCCCCTGTCCTTGGGGAGGGTGAGGGTCTCGTATCCTATTCTGTGTCTCTGGCCCTGCCATATGAACTTCATTATGCGTCTCTTGTCTCCTCTGAGGTATGTTTGTGGCGCCTCCAAGGGGAGCATCTGGAAGACATACAGCACTCTGGGGAGCAGATTCATTTTTATGGCATTTATTCTTCCCATCCAGGAGATTTGCCCCTTCCCCCAGCCCTCCATATCCCTGAATAAGTTATCAAACAGCAGGGGGTAGTTTGCCTGGCTCAAATCCTCATCGGGATGAACTATATTGATCCCCAGGTATTTTATCCCCTCTGTACAAATATGGAAGCCCAGTGGGATAAGTTCGGCCACATTTCTGTCTGCATCGGGTGCGAAGGGAAAGATCATTGACTTGCATATGTTTACCTTAACTCCTGAGAAGTGACCAAACGGTTCAATCTCCTGCAAAGCGGCTGGAACTGACCTTGTGGGCTCCCGCAGGTGAAGCAAGATATCATCTGCATAAAGGCCTAATTTGAAGGTACGTTCGCCCACACCAATTCCCCGTACCCTTGGGGAGCCTCTGAGGTATTATACAAGTATCTCTATTGTCATGGCGAAGAGGAGCAGGGAAAGGGGGCAGCTCTGCCTCGTCCCACTTTGGAGGCGAAAAACGTGTGACAGACGCCCATTGACTGTGACTCTAGCAGTTGGTGACACATATAGGGCCTTGATGGCTTGTTTGATCCCAGTTCCGAGCCCCAGCTTCTCGAGTACCCCCTGCAGGAACCCCCAGTCGACTCGGTCAAATGCCTTTTCGGCGTCGATGGACACCAGGACAGGGTTCTCACACTTCGGTGCTGCCTCCCTCATCAGATGCAGAGTCTTACGCAGTGTGTCCGCCCCCTGTCTTCCCTGTATAAAACCCACATGGTCGGGGTGAATTAGCCTCGGCATATGGCTGGCCAGCCTCGTAGCAATGATCCTGGTGAATAGCTTTGCATCCACGTTCAGGAGTGAGATTGGTCTATAGGAGTGACAGTCCGCCGGATCTTTCCCCTCTTTCGGGATCACCGTGATTAGTGCTTTGCCAAAGGATGGGAGTGCCTTCCCTGTCCTCATTATATTTGAGAACAGACCCGCTAGGAACCCCACCAGTTGGCCCGAGAAGGCCTTATAGAAGCCTGCCGTGAACCCGTCCTCCCCTGGGGCCCTGGCCAGCTTCAGGCCGTCTAGGGCTCTAAGCACCTCCTCCTCTTTTATTGGGGCATCTAGGGCTGATGCTTCTAGCGATCCAAGGACCAGGAGGGTGACCCCATTGAGATATGCCTCACATGCTTCCTTCTCTGTCTCCCCCTCTCTCCCGTACAGGGTCTCGTAAAATTACACAAATTTCTCTGCGATCCCTTCCGGGTCAGATCTTTCCCCCTCTTCCCCACTCATTAATCTTGCCACCCATCTATCTGCCCTTTGGCCTCAGAGTTTTGCTGCCAGCATGGCATCAGCCTTGTCCCCTTTTTCATAGTATTTCTGACGTAGATGTTGGAGTCCTGCTACAATTTTGCCCATCTCCATTTCCCGCAATTTTTGTCTCTAGATAAATTAGATTGAACAATGCAAGTTTTAAAATTGTTGCTAATTCTTGCTACAGAAATAAAAGTCTTTAAAGTGTCTTTATAACATAATCTTTGGCACCAAAAGGCAGTCCCTTTGTTACTTGATCCTGTTTTTTTGTCTTCATCCAACTGCAACTAGCTGTCATTGCCTTCCCGGCAAGGGAGTTTCCAGTCTTGATTGAAGGTTTTATTGCCCCTTCACACTTGACAGGTGAGTGTCCCAGGACTGATATTGTCCCAGCCTGGAGCACAGATGAATGTCTGATGACCATGTGAACTTTCATTGTCCTGCGTGAAACAGCCTAGATGCTCCGCACCATCGAAACTACTTCCTGTGTATATGTCAGAGCTAGTGTATATAGTAGGTCATGACAGTACAGTAGTCGACGTATGGCACCCCTTTTTCTAATTAGGAACTACCATTGCCTTGTCCACATATTTTTGGGGTTTTCTCTATATTGTTAAATGCGGCCATAGCCTCTGACCACCAGCCGGGTGACCCCCTTCAGCCGACTTGAGGTTCAGACAGCTTGGCAACATGAAGTTAATACTGACTGAATTTTCAGTCTGGTTTTATATTGGCACTTTGTTTCACTATGCACTTTATTCTACAACAATCTGCTGCTATTTAGAGATGAGCTCGTAACAAAATTTAAAATTTAATATGTATGTTTTAACAAATGGAATTTAAATAAAATATTCATGTTTTTCAATTATTGTTTGGTCTATATGGTCTGATCTGTGATTCCGAATTTCGGGGGCCCCCTCTCTCCCCAACCCATTGCCGGTCACCACTTTAACTTGAATTTTGTTTCCACTGACACACTCTCTGTTCACTACTTTCATTGTCCTGTCCCATACAAAGTTTTCAAAGTTGGCACTTCGCACCTACATGTCATGGATTTATCGGGTTTCCTCCTTATTTGGAGAATTTTCATGGCTGGCAACTGGAATAACAGGTTTTTCTGAGAACTTGCAAATCCAGCCTATGTGTTTTAAACTGTTTAATTTCTTACTTTGGGTCTTGAATTAAAAAACCTATGAAAGAAGATATCCTATATGAGTATTATCACCACTAACATAATTCCTTTACATTGCTAAGTAAACAGGTTTTCATTGACAATTTAGTTTTAAACAGGCCATTTTTTTTTCTCTTCAGTCAGCACAGCCCATTCTTCCCCATGTGTTAAAAACTGCTAGCATTTCTTTCTTTAATTTGGTTTGCAGCTCCTCAGATTGCCACTGTCTTTGCAGCTGTAGTCACTTTCCTTGCAGCAGGACTCTTATCTAAAGTATAGATACATTTATCCTTGACCTGGCTCAGAGAGTAAAAAGTCTCTATGAACTGCTGCACCTGGATACATTTTGGCAAGAAATAAACACGTGTTCCATGCGAGTGAAGAGAAACTTGCTTGTTGATTTCTTTCAAATCTACTTTGACAGGACCTGTCATTCAGGAATTATGCCCGGTTTTTCTGAGGCACAATGACTTATCCTGGGCCTGGCAGGGCCGTTTCCATCACAGTGGTTTCAGAATGCACAGATATAAAGAGTACAACACAGCATTTTGAAAGGGTGAAAAAGGTTTTCATTTTGAAGGGGAATATTTGGCTTTTGCAGCAATTCAGTGCTGCCAGTTCACTTGATTCCCTATATATGTCTCAGAACACACTGGCATACTGTTTCAGTGTGTCCCCTTGTTCCATCTAGCCTGAAGTATACCAGGCAGGATGGTGCAGCCATCTTTTGTTCCTGCCCAAAATGCAGTTTTGAGATCCTGGTGCGCACAGGAGCCAGCACAGCCAGCTTGCTGTTTCTTGCGCAAATGCAGATTAGTGATGTGAGGCAATGCTTTTGAGTGGGTCAATATATCCCACAACCCTCAAGCAGACATAACTTATATCAGGCTCATTGCCTCTGTTATGCCCTTGTATGTTGATATGCCCAAAACCCAGAGGAAAAAGCCGGTATCAGAAGTCCTACCCAATCACAACCAGATCTCTACAACAACGGATTTCATACCTTCCTCAATCACTATTTTACCAGCACCCGCTCATAATGTCAACCATAAATCTGTGAAGATTATTCAACCACACTGCACTTTAAAATGTATGTTGCTAAACACAAGATCCTTACCATAACATGCTACGGAAGTAGCAGCCATTATTAAGAAATTGACCTCGATATTTTTGCCCTTACGGAGACATGGGGCCACGTGGCAGACGAACCTGTACTGGAGTTAGCTATCCCAGAAGGTTATTATATTATTAGGCAGGACAGAATACTGAGTAGAGGGGGGGGCGTAGCCCTCATTATCAGGTCCGAGCTTAAATCATGGGATAGCAAGATCAATAGCATACCCGGCACCAAACTTCTCTTAGTCAATCTAGCGATCAGCGCTGAAATTACATTGAATATTCTCCTATTATATAGAGCCCCCACATCTGAAGTCAACTTTTCCAGCCATTTTGAATTGACTTTTACTATCCGTTTTGAAGCCTTATACAACATTTATTTTACTGGGAGATTTCAATCTTTGGCTGGCTTGGGCCACTGATGCTACAGCAAAAGTTGTGGAGAATACCCTGAACTCCTTGGGCTTCTCTCATCATATTAGAGTTCCGACCCATACAAAGGGACATACATTTGATAGGGTGTCCTCCATTAACTTCAACCTTACTAATATAGAGGTCAAAGCATGTCCATGGTCTGATCATTCTTGTATATGCTTTCAAATGCTGATTGATTATTTCTTAAAAAGGCTACCTTGCCCAAGCTCTCATTAAAGGTGAGAAACCACAAAAAGTTGAATCTTAAGAACCTTACCAATTGGGCTTCTGCCCTCAATAGCAAAGTTTGGACCACAGATAATCTCAAAGAAATTTCTACCACATTTATGCATTAATTAGGCGCAGCTACAGAGAAGTTTGCGCCAGCTAAAAGTAAAACACAACCATCTGTGGTGCGCAATCCTCGGTTCAACGAGGACCTTAAGTAACTTAAATCCCAAAAAATCAAACTCTTTTATGCCTGGCGCCAACTTAGAGAACCTCTGAGTCTTGCAGCCTACAAAAAGGCATCAGCAGAGTATACATTGGCTATATATACTGCCAAAATAGAGTCTTTTAACATAAGAACAATGAACGCCAAATCTGATAGCAGAGAACTTTTTAAAATCTTAAAGGAGCAATCTCATACACCTGCCCCTATTGAAGATGTTATTCTTAAAAATGAGTCGTGGTGTATGGAAATTCAGCAGGCCCTGTCTAATAAACTGGAAAAAATCAGAGAGGTGATTGAGGAAAAAAAACTTGTCATGTCAAAACAAGTCCTGGAGGTCAATCTACATGCTTCTGTAAATAATGTTAAAGGAATGGTTCGGTCAAAAAATGTTATTGCCCCTATGGGTCGGCCATGTGTTTTTAAGCCTAAGTCGCTCGATTTTAGAAAAATTTCCTATGGACCTTACCCGAGTTTTCGTCCATTAAACGCACGCGAAAACAGGCACCAGGGAGCTGCCATTTTGTGATAATCCTATCATTTCCCCCATTGCCCTGGCTGACCTGCTTTTGCGGCACTAAATCATATCCCCCGCCCCTGAGCCTGTCATCAGCAGACGCGTACCGCCCATTTCACAACGCCAAAGCACGTCTCGTGTCAACATTCGCTGCGCTTCAGCTAATGACGTGTCGCCATGGAAATGGCAGGACGCCTCTTTCCTCAATAAGTATAAACAGACAGTTTCACAACACACAGCAGCAGATTTTCGATTCCATTCCTCTCTCTATGTTACTTTGAGTATTCTGTGACTCGTTTCTGTGCTCTGGTCAGCTACCTTCGTTGCTTGTAGCCCGTGTGGACAGATACCAGTACCACCGCTATCAATTATTTTAGTTTGTGCAACACACAATGGATACAATAATGCCCTACATGTACGAGCCCGAGTATACCGAGGAGGAACTACTGGAAAGGGAAACACGCGAATACGATGGGGCTTCGGACAGCAGTTGGCAGGACGAATCAACGGATGAAGACACTGGACCTAGTCGCATGGACGGTGTTTCCACCTGGTGCACATGCAATCGGTGCGAGCTAATGCCGACCGAGGAGGAGAACTGCTGCTGCTGTGAAAACTCGGGATGCGTGGCCTACATTTCGGAAGGCGAGCCACGACCGCAATGCATCACCGAGCTGCCAGACTTCAGGGCAGCCTGCCTCACACGGTCCGTGTTGAGGATAATGATGGTGCTTATGCACGAACTTCGTGCAACTGTTCGTCCTCGTAATCCGAGTAACGAGTAAGTATACTCTGCTTGTGATGCCACTACTATTTCATGGTCTTCTACTATATCCGAAATTACATATACATATCATTGTAACGCATGAAAGTCGTTCAATAGTGTGCAGTGTCTAGATAGCATTTGTCCGAGCAGAATGCCATTAGTTACAAGAATTGTCATTGACAACAAACATTTATTAAAATTATCTTGGTCATTTAAAAACAGTTTGTTTCATTCCTTTTCACAGGTGGTACAGGCTGGTGGCCTATCGTTCCTTTACATGGTGGCTTCACGGGAGGCTTGGACACCGCGTTCGAAGAGTGATACCCGCCTGTGCCGTTCGTGCCATTCCCGAGTGACAGCGGTCAGTACAGGGGATTTTCTCTTGCTGTGCTGCAACCTGAACTATACAATGTGTAAACTTTTGTATTTTTGTGTCATCAAAATAAGCTACAAAATAAAACACCACATATATGTTAACAACGGTTGTTTCGATTTTTTAAATCCATCAAGTGTGTCTCCATTCAAGGATGGACGTCAGACACCTGTGCTCGGAATGGGTGAAGTCGCTGTGAAGCGGGGTGGTCACTATCTAAGCTAGCCAAATATATTATCAATAATGCATGCACAAAATAACACTTGTTCAAAGTCTTTCAGTCGTTATGTCTCTATAAAAGTCACACATATATCAATACTATCAATGAACATTTAATTATACAGGCCTTAGGTCAAGAGTCTTGACCACTATAATACAGTGTTTGAAGTGTGGGTCTGTGCTCACAAGAATCTCTGATATGTGGCATTTGTTATTGATAGGCAAGGATATACTGCAGTAGGGGTCTAATGTTAGTTGGGGATCTGCTAGGTGGCCATCATGGCGTGGTCAGTGGTCTGGCACATGAAGAGAATACCTTGCAGGGACACAGGGTCAGAATGGCAGTTACTTTCCACTGGCGAGGGTGCGTGGGCAAGGACATGTTTGTGGAGATGAACGAGCCATGTGCATGGTTCAAGCCGGTTCACATGCAGGACGGTGATCTCAGAGAGTGATGTGTGACATTTATTAGCTGTTGCAAATACCTCTGGAGTTTTCCAGTCAGAGTGGGAACGAGGCTGTGGGCCATGTGCTCTGCGCGCTGTACTATCGCAGTGAGGCCTGGTCACCAAAATGGAGTGGAAAGGGGGTACAAAAATGGATGCCCCGTGTCCTTTAACATCACATAAGGGCAAGGGACGGGCACAAACAGCCAAGGTGCCGAACAGCATGTACACTTCAAAAGGTATCCCACGCCCAGGGGCCATCGCTCACATGGCCTCCTCAGACCCGTGTCTCCAGGCAGGCCTCCCCTGAGGCAGGCCGCCCCACTGCAATCCACATAAGTGTGTCTCCATTCAGCAGTCTTCCTGTGCCTTATCTGCACGCCCAGGCCCATCCATCCCACCCCCTCTATCAAAGGCGGTTCGCACCCGGGGATGAGCGCTGGCATGGGGGGCTGTGACGGGCGCAAACGGCCAAGGTGCCGAACAGCATGTACACTTCAAAAGGTATCCCACGCCCAGGGGCCATCGCTCACATGGCCTCCTCAGACCCAGTGTCTCCAGGCAGGCCTCCCCTGAGGCAGGCCGCCCCCCTGCAATCCACATAGGTGTGTCTCCATTCAGCAGTCTTCCTGTGCCTTATCTGCACGCCCCAGGCCCATCCATCCCACCCCCTCTATCAAAGGCGGTTCGCACCCGGGGATGAGCGCTGGCATGGGGGGCTGTGACGGGCGCAAACGGCCAAGGTGCCGAACAGCATGTACACTTCAAAAGGTATCCCACGCCCAGGGGCCATCGCTCACATGGTCTCCTTAGACCCCGTGTCTCCAGGCAGGCCTCACCTAGGCAGGCCGCCCCCCTGCAATCCACATAAGTGTGTCTCCATTCAGCAGTCTTCCTGTGCCTTATCTGCATGCCCCAGGCCCACCCATCCCACCCCCTCTATCAAAGGCGGTTCGCACCCGGGGATGAGCGCTGGCATGGGGGGCTGTGACGGGCGCAAACGGCCAAGGTGCCGAACAGCATGTACACTTCAAGAGGTATCCCACGCCCAGGGGCCATCGCTTACATGGCCTCCTCAGACCCCGTGTCTCCAGGCAGTCCTCCCCTGAGGCAGGCCGCCCCCCTGCAATAAACATGATACCACGACATACACATGTCATTCATTCACAAACACACCCCTGTTTCTAATACTTTATAAACCACTTGATATGTCTCATGAGAACATCTTTGTGCTTTGCAAGTCAACTCCGAACCTTATACCTGAGAAGCACTGAGATCTATGCTAATTTGCTTGTCACCGTGCTATCTGTGACCGCTTCGAGCAAACTCGTCAGTGTGCTACCTGTGGCCATCTACCTGTTCTCCTGCAACATACCGCTCGGCCTGCTGAATCCAACTGTTTGTTGGTCAAGGTAAGGCCATGTATCCTAGTCATATTTCGGTCATTTTTACATTTCAATCTATTTGCTATTACAGTACCCAATAGAGCTATGGTCATTGGTCTCATTGCTATTGACTTGAGTTTCAATTGTTATGCTATCAATAGATCTATTTATTTTCATCTGTGTCAATTGTCATCGAATTGCATCCATCGGGGGTCCAGTCTATAATGTAAGCATGGTTCCTTTTCGTGCAAGACAAAACAGAAATTTCTGTAATTTATGCAAATACTAAGCCGCACATGATGAAATGGTATAGTTCCGGCGACCGAAACAAACCTTGCATTGAGCATGGTATGGTTTATTTACTTTTTTATGACATTTGTATTCATCAAGGTTTTATAATAATCTTGATATTTACTTTTCAGAATTTTCAACAATGCCTGCCTGTTCGATTAGCGGTTGCCCTTCGAAGACCCATGCTAAATCTGAAGGCACTACAATGCATGTATTCCCGAAAACTGTTGATCGAATAAGAGAATGGGTCATACATTGCGGATATCCACTGGATGAGCTGGAAAGTAGAGTCCAACAAGTCTTTGAGGACAAGAGGGGTGATCGATACAACATCTGCAGCCGGCACTTTCCCTCGAATATGTACACCACATCTTGGGTAACAAAGAAGAGCGAACGGCGATCGACACGAAAATTGCTCGCAAACGCTATTCCCACTCTATTCATCCACAATCCGCCACTGGTGAGTTAAGTGTCCGTTTTTAGCTTTAGGCCTTGCAGTAGTGTGTAGGTAGCCGAATGGATTCATTGATATTTTAGGTGTTGTTTCCAATTTGTAATACTTTCGACATTGATTTGAGTGTATAGCTTTTTGAATAATGACATTCATCAATATATTATTTTTAGATTTCATAACCCACAAACGAAATCTATATATGGGCACAGGGAACTGTGCTATATTGCGCATTATTCAAGTATTCTGTCTCCTTACATGGCAATTTTAAATATTGTCATTTCATTATCAAACAATAATTTACCTTTACAACTTCTTGACTATCCCTTGAATCTGAAGCAAGAACATTCTACTTCCGTCACGTGCTCGCAGTTATCAACCACTTCTAGCACGTATCAGGTAATCATACTTGGCTATTCCGCTACAGACTTGTTTTATGCATGTCAAGTAATAGTTTGTATGTATCGTGTGATTATTTTACCAATTGTTTGGTTAGTGCTTTCCAATTGATATACACCTTAGTTGTCATCCCCTGGTGTTTGTTTTCAGTTATAATTAGTGTTATCCATACTAATGCAAGCACTGTCTTTCCGGGAGATGCTGAAGCGTCCACCACATTGACAACAGCCCTAGATGTTCTTCAGCAGCCCGAGGTATGGATACTGACAGCTCAACTGACCGTGATCATCAGGACTGGAACACTTGTCGTTTGATTGTTCTACACCATGTTTCATTTGTGGTTAGCCGTTGATAAGTATCTGTGCGGTCGACCCCAAGCATGTGTTGTGTTTTCAATATTGTAATCCTTACTAATGCAAATACTATGTTTCAGGCTGTTATTGAATCGTCAACCCATGCACTTGATGCGGAGCATGACATTCAAGTAATTCCGGTGGAAGCGGGACCATGCGGATACGAATCGGCGCAACAGCTTTCGGAAGTGTGCACCACATTGACAACAGCCCTAGATATTCTTCAGCAGCATGAGGTATGAATACTGACAGCTCCATCTAGCGTGATCATATAACGTGATTCCATTTGCTATACTTTCTTCCCTATTCACGCAAGTACTGTGTTTCAGGGAGATGATGGAGCTTCCACTACAATCACAAGATCCCATTTAGATGATGCAGATGTAAAGAAATCGGAGAAATAAGTCGATTAAATCTGATCATTTTTAAATATTCGTTGATTCTTTTAGACAATGCAACATTTGTGGTTATCTCTTTATATGTACCTGTGCCGTCGACCTCAAGTGTGTGTTATGTTTACAATATTGAAAACCATACTAACGCAAGTACTGTGTTTCAGGGAGTTGCTGATGCCTCCTCTTCAATACAATCATTTGTGGCAGTCCATTTAGAGCCAGAGGTATGGATACTGACATCTCCATCGAACTAGGTCATCAGAGCTCGAATACCTGTCGTTTGATTGTTCCACACAATGTTTAAACCGTGTTTGGCTATTGAGATGTACATGTGTGTTCGTCCTCACGTGTGTTTTACGCTAACAATATTTTGATACACAGTAATGAAAATACTATGTTTCAGGGAGTCGATGGAGCCTCATTCCGTGCTCTCTATGCGGATACAGAAAATATAGTCGTTGCAGCGCAAGAGGAAGGGGAGACATGCGGATACGTATCAGAGCAACAGCGTGCAGATGTTGAAGGTCAAGTCAAAAAAGTTGTAAAGAAAAGAAACCAAAATAAGGTTAGTTACAAACAGTTCATAACTTTAGAAATGTTTTTGTGCTTTGGACTATTTTATGTTTTTTTCCAGTCAATTGTACTATACTTTATCTTGTGTTTAAACTGAACATCCCTTTTCCAATCTGTCCTCTAGTTACCCTTGGGTCTACGAACTATACATACACAGACAGTGAAGCCAATGAGAGATATTGCTTGCCAGACCATTTACACTATGGAGGAACTATTAATTCAAACGCGGCATGTTGAGACTCGGGATGCTTATGTCCAATGGCCAGAACATGAAATGAATGTGTCTGGAGAATCCAGCAAAGTTTTATTGGACCATTGCTACAGTACGACCGCACCGCCGCAACAACATGATACTGGAAGTATTGAAGATAGCTCTGAAGTAGTCGCAGATCAATTCACACAATCTACACCCTCCAAAAAATTGCCACCAAAAAAGCTGTCGACATTGTTGTGTTCTCCTATCAATGTTGAGGTAGCAGATGTTGAAATGACAGAGAATGAACCAGCAGCAGCATTCACCGACGCATCAGAACTTGATAGCAGCAATATTTCTTTCAAATGTGGTGATATGTCCTCAACGTCACAGGCCGAATCAACTTTGACGCAGGATGACAGTCTAATGAAAGATGGCAAATACATAGTATTCGACAGTTGTTTGACGGATATTATAAGTATGCTGAAATGTGGGCATTCCGTCAGAGGGAAAGTATGTGGGAAGCCATTGATTCATGTGACTCGTCAAAAACAAGGCAGTAACGTCACAATACATGCCGCCTGTAGATTACATCATACGTTCTCATGGTCTGCACAACCGATGCTGGGGAAACTGCCAGCAGGCAATCTGCTGTGTGCAGCTGCATCACTTTTTAGTGGCTCCAGTTTTAGAAAGTTAGAGTCTTTCTTTCAGTTTGTGGGACTCCGTTTCATTTAAAAAATGCAGTACTACAAATACCAACATGGTTATCTGTTTCCGGCCATTAGTGATGCTTGGAAAATTGAACAATTGTCTCTATCAAGTACATTCGAAGGCAAACGATTCAGGCTAGCCGGCGATGGACAGTGCGACAGCCCTGGTTTTTCTGCCAAGTACTGCACCTACCACTTTCAGGACATGGATAGTAAGAAAATTGTGAGTTCGGTGGTCGTGCAGGTAACACAATGTACATCCTCAGTGGCCATGGAGAAACTAGGATTTATAAAATCAGTGGAATATCTACAATCGAGGGGAATGCACATCGACCTCATAGCCACGGACAGACATGTTTCAATTGCAAAGACAATGAGAGAGCAGTTCCCACATATTAAACATCAATTTGACGTATGGCATCTTGCTAAATCCATCAATAAGAAAATCTCGGCTGCAGGGAAAAAAAAAGGTTTGGAAAGTATTTCAGAGTGGTCCCAGTCTATCAGCAACCATCTTTGGTGGAGCTCCAAAACTTGTGAAGGGTCAGTGGAAATACTACTTGAAAAATGGCGGTCACTGATGCACCACTGTACCAACATGCACTGCTGGTCAGAAAACCTACATTTCCACCAATGTGAATATGGCCCTTTGTCCCCAGTGGAGGCACGGAAGAAGAAGTGGTTGAATCCATCTTCACTGACACACAAAGCCATTGAGAAGATTGTTTTCAATAAAACTCTATCAAGAGATTTGAGGGGACTGACAGAATTCTGTCACACAGGAGGTTTGGAGGTGTTCCACAATATGTGCCTAAAGTACAGGCCAAAGCGCTTGCATTTCAGCATACAGGGCATGAGACATAAGACTCTACTTGCCGTCTTGGCCCATAACGAGAATCTCGGCCGTGAACAATCTAGGACTAAGGGTAATGTAAGGATGCCTCGCTACACTAAGGCCTTTTCAAAAAGAAGTAAGCAATGGGTGATCAAACCAGTCTATGAGGAAATGGAGTTCGACTTTGTCAAAAGCCTTATTGTTGCTGTATTAGAGAAGCACAGATACGGAATTTTGAACGTTTCTGTGCAGAGCACTGATCCATTGCCACTGTGCCATGTCCACCCAAAGGAGAGCTGGTTGTGAAGTACAAATCCCGGTTTAAATAATTGTAATACGATTGTCTTTTTGTAAATAAATTGTATTGTACAGTGTGCATACAAAGTACGCTAACCCTAACCCCTACCTTCACCATCCTGGGTGCCGAACTACCTGGGTGTCATCTTTGAATTCTCTCTCTATTCACCTCATATTGCTGACCTTGTCTATTTGTGTATGTATATATTTTCAAATCAACTGCTCGGGTACTTTATACTTTCACCTGACCTTCCCCAAAAAATTAAAAGTCTCAATAGTTATGGTTCTTTGGGGCTTCAAAGCTCGCAGACAACGAGGACAAAATGGGGGCCTTAGAACGCGCCAAGCGAGCCGTTGCAGATGGGAGAGAAGCCAGTTCGCATTTGCACATTGAGGCGCACTCGAGATGGATTCGAAACTTCAAGTTCTCACAGATGGCTTTACTACGGGATGTTGCAAATAAAGAATGTATGCTAATTTCTAGTGAAGGTCAGCGGCTTTGATTTTCAGCTCGCGCCCAGAAGAGGCCCACAACTCGCACTGGCAGTATAAGGTTCTATTGTTTCATATTCCGAATTGTGGCGCGCTTTGTTGTGAGCTGATCTGTGTTGGTTTCCGGGTTCTGTGTGAAGTCGCGTAGAAGACGACTGGGCGCGTTTGCCCACGCAGCACAGAAATGTCACGGAGAGAGGCGGGGAATATGAATGTTTTGATAATGTCAGGCTCAGGCGCGAGGGATATGATTTAGTGCCGCAAAAGCAGGTCAGCCAGGGCGATGCGGCAAGTGATAGGATTATCACAAAATGGCAGCTCTCTGATGCCTGTTTTCGCGTGCGTTTAATGGACGAAAACTCGGGTAAGGTCCATAGGAAATTTTTCTAAAATCGAGCGACTTAGGCTTAAAAACACATGGCCGACCTGTAGGGGCAATAACATTTTTTGACCAAACCATTCCTTTTAGGATCAACCTACTTTTAGTTTTCAACCAATTTCGGAACAAGAACTGGCTACAGTTATTACTCAGCTCAAAAGTACAAGCTGCAAAGGCGAGCCCTGTTCATTCAATATTATAAAGGAATGCTCTCCTATTCTTATTCCCACACTGAATAAATTGGTCAACTCCTCCTTTGCCCTTAATAGGGTTCCAGATTATATTAAAAATGCATGGATTATTCAATTTCTTAAGAAGCCCAATCTTTGTCCCCAGAGTGCATCGAATTATAGACCTATCACAAACACCACTTTCTTGTTAAAAATCTTGGACAGAGTAGCATACAATCAAATCTCAGTCTTTCTGGAGCAGAATCACATTTCTCACGATTATCATTCTGGTTTTAGAATGAATCATGGAACCGATACTGCTTTGCTGGCTCTTAGGTCCCACCTACTTCAGAGGATGGATGGGGTCATATCTCTCTTCTTATTATTCTTGACCTTTCAGCAGCTTTTGACCTGGTGGACCCTTCCATCTTCTCCACCAGGTTAAAGAACAATGGCAAGTTCTCCCAGGCAGCCATCAATTGGACTACTTCCTACTTGGAGCAAGTTAGGGTAGCCAGTGATAGGGCAGAAGCGGAACCCATCACCCTTATGTATGGCGTCCCACAGGGAGCCTGTGTGTCGACCTGCTTCTACAATATCTTTATGATCCCATTATTTCAGATGTTGGAAAATGAAGGGATCATATTTGTGAATTCCCCGGATGACACTCAGTGTGTTATACCCATTTCAGGATCATACATGGAGGATAAAAACGTATGAATAAAATCTATCAAAAGATTCAGCATTGGATGTTGGCTAATGGTTTAGCCACTAACAGCTCCAAAACTGAGCTCCTACTAGTTGGGCCAGAGACTAAACTTGAGAAACTGGATCCCAGATACATGAATTTTAATATAGACAATTGTAGTATCGATGAGTAAAGTGAAGACCTTGGGCATCTATTTAGATAGAAATATGAATATGAAAGCACAGGTCAATAGCTTGATCTCCTCTGCCTCATATTTTATTAAATTCTTCTGCTGTCTCAGACCGTTCATATCTGAAAAAAACTCAGAGACACTGGCAAGGGCAATCATAGACTCTAAAATAGATTATTGTTGCAGCCTTTTGGTGGGCCTGACTCTATCAGACTTTCACCATCTCCAGGTTATTCAAAATGGAGCCGTAAGAGTTGTTAAATGTCTTACGAAAAAAGATCATGTGTCGGAAAAAAAGAAGAAGTGTCCACTGTCTCCCCATTCAGGCCAGGGTCTCATTTAGGTTGCTTCTCATCACCCATAAATGTGTGCAGGGACAGATGCCTGTCTATTTGAAAGAAGTCATCATCCTAAAGCATAGTACAAGAACTCTCAGATCAGATGAGTCTAATCTTCTTACCATCCCCTGCTGTAAGACCAAGAAGTCCAGGGATACTGCTTTTGCATCAGCGGCGCCCCCCAGGCATGGAACACTTTAATGCCTTCTTTGAGAGTTATTGCATCCACTGAGGTTTTCAGAAAAAGTTGAAAACGGCTCTCTTTTCTTAATTCCTTCTTGTGCCACAATAAATGTTATGCTTTCCTTGGAGACTCCATTATGATCTGCCATTAGGTCCTCATTTGCTGTCTGTCATGTTCAGTTCGATAAGCGCCCTCAAGCCTTTGGGTACCGGGTGCACTATACAAGTTCGAAAACATAAACATAAACGTATGTTGTGCAGTGAGCATAGGAAAGTGTGTGCAGATTAGCCCCACACATTTTCCGAAGGTTGATCTACCATCATTCAATTTCATTTAAAATTTCAAAAAAGCCCAGGCACACCCACCGTGCAGATGGTTGAATTCCTCACAACATGAGAGATGTAAAAATGTAGTACATGCTCTCAAATGTAGGCTTTGCCCGCACCCCTGTGAGACAGGAGAGATGTTAAAATTCAGACTGTGCCCCACCCAATGAGGAAGGAAATATGTAAAAAAATCACTATGCTACGGACTGTTCAATTATTGAAAAATCTATGATAAACTGATCATGAAAACCAATGCTATTCTCTGGTAATATACACACAAAATAGAGCACACCTGCTACTTCATACCATGGATAGGAGTGTAATTGGACCACCACAATACAATTTCATCTCCGGAGCCTGAGCTATTAGTATCAGTGGTAGCCACAGTGGCCACCAACCATCCTCCACCCTCCACTTTCCAGGCTGCCTCGCCCGCAGGAACAAAGCAGGTCATCATCTGACACAACTATGATCAGTTTCTGACTGTGTGGATCCCGTGGTTTTGTTTATGAAAGGAATTGTATCTTGCAAAAGTCAACTGGGATATGGTCTCATTAATTTTAAAGAATGTCATTTATTCATGAGCTACAGAGAGCATTCTCATCTAGTCATAGACAATAGCCCCAGTAGCACTAAAAATGTGGTCTGATTGTCCACTAGCTGTGGGACAGCTTAGGATGGAAATGGCTACACAAACAGGGGCTGCTGGCCACACAAGACTGCGTGGAGACTCAATCCTGCAGTTGTTCATCATTTTACCAAGCTGACATCTGTAATTCAAATACAAGTCCACTATCTGTGTAGCTATAGGCCTAATACCACTAAATATTGCTCTCCCAGGTGTCCAGACACATTAAAGAATGCAGACAATGGAAGTGATTACCACTGGGGTGTTTCTCAGAGAGTTGAACACTCTACCGGGGGTGCCACTGCACCAGACACAGTTACAGTGGAGATGGCAATACCAGATGAAGGCAGACCACTCACTGGCAGTTGGGGAAGCACGGTTGTTTTGTTGTTGTTGCCTGTCCTTCACGATTTTGCTCTGTATGTAACTGATCTTGCAAACAGCTCTGCAGTGCTGTCTTGCATATTCCAGCTACGTCTTCTTTATGTGTCATCATACTGCCCAGAATTTGAAATGCAGTTTTCTCTTATACATTTTATTAGTGGGTCATTCTGCAAGATTGGCAGCGGTTCTCTCACCTGCTGTGCAATGTCTGACTCACCCATGTCATCATATTCCATTGCTCTTCTGGGCAAGTTCCTTTCAAGCAAGTAGATTAATAAAAGTTTCTCACTAAGTAGCACAGAAATTTGCCTCACACTCTGTGTTGCTTCCTCAAGGGGCCATAGCAAACAGAGATGAGCTGCCACTGAGTCGGGGTGAGGGAGTCCCATCCAATGCTCGTGTGTGACTATAGCTGTAGTCACTCACAGAATTGTTTTGCTCACACAGCTGTTCAAGCATATGCACTTCTGAATTCCAGCGGGTTGGCATAGACATTTTTGCTTTGTGGTGTAGGAGTTTGTGTTGCACCTGAGGCACACTCAATGCATTTCTGGTGCTGAATGACAGACCGTAGTGAGAGCAGATATTTTGTGCCCCAGCAACTATATTACAGAAAGGGGACCGATGTTTACAAAACATGTCAGCACAAGATGGAGTATACACTCTCTAAGGGTACCTGCTACAGTCCTGATCACCCAGGTAATCGATATATTAAACACAAAATAGATCAAGACCTTAAGTAATCGACAGAACTGATTATATTGAATTATATCCATGTGTTGTACAAAATTAATTGATGCTTATTTGTATACAAAATTCATTGATGACGTTTGGCAATATCTAAACTTTTTTAAAAAATCTTCATTTCAATGCATATTTTTCAGTTTGTTTCCATGACTACATAGATACCAATTTGATAAGACGTACCCATTCGTAACCATATTCATACTAAAGATCAATTCCAACACTCTATACAAGCCCTTTGATTCAATTCTCGCTTCAAAATAACAAAACCATTAGCATATTACTAGACACACCGTTTCTCTAATAGTGTGTCTCTTGCTAAAAATCCCAATAGTCATCGACACATGTTTCAGCCAGACAATGCAAGCCTTTTAACTGTGCCGCCCTAATGGCTGCAGCCTTTTTCAGGACAATGGTGGGTGCCTCACTTTGCCCCACTTTTTACAACCGTCTGTATTTGTGGCTCTCTATAAGAAAAATCAAAGATGCTATTTTTACCATACAAACTCTGTCCCCACTTGTCAAATTCTCCACTTGAATAAATGTCATCGTACTTATATCACATGTATGTATAGAGAACCTAGACCTTCCTCAAAAGTTAAGCTGTAGGCCCGGGATTCACAAAAATACTTTCTCATGTTCAGGCAACTTTATCACTTGAAATAGAACCCATCTGTTGGTATCAAGATGTAGAACAAGCAACAATCAGTGTTCTATCAATCATCTGCAAGCGTGTATACGCAGGAAAGAAAGTGCCTCAACTGACTAGCTCTAACCTCACCGAACTTATTTGCATGCGATTGGTTTATCTCAGTCATCGGTGTCAGCTTTAGTCTGACTGTTGATGAACTGATATAACTCCGGAGATCTACGAGAAGAACACAGAAGGCCCAAACGAGGGACACCCATTGTTACCATGCTGTTCATTTATTAATATCTTATTAGTTACCACTGGTGGTGGCTTTCTCACTCTCTCTCTATGTTGGGAATGCTGAATCTCCCTCTTCTGTGTGGTCTCTCACCGGGCTTGCATAGATGATGGCTTTTTTCCTCCTCTGTATCTAAAAATGACAAGCACATTATTACTGTTCAAGCGATAGGCTTCCCAGCCCGGCGACTGATACCGATTGTCGGTCTGCATTGCACTTCACTATCATGAGCCGTAAATGAATCATTGTCTCAACCCTCTTGGCCCCATTATCAATTGAAAACGGGATGACACATTAGTGTTTTTTCTCTCCCTGCTCTCTCCTTCTCCCTATGGGAAACACTCCCACGTAAGTGATGGCCCAATGCCAGCTGAGTGTGCGCTGCGTCTGGCACATAAATGCACAGCGCAACGGGAAACGCTTACCTTAGTCTGTGATCTGCCAACTTGATGATATGCTGCACTCTCCCCGGGCGCCTAATCCGAATGCCTGTTGTTTGGTATAATATATACCAAAGCTCAACAAAGGACTCAGAGCCACTACGTTATGAACATAGGAACAGGACTATTTCACTGTTGAGGCTAAGATCTAATATATCATATGAGGGACTGTGTGGAACTTTGTGCTGTCAATCTGACTTATGTGCACGAAAGTGCGATTGATTACAGTAAATACTTGTCATGTCCCTTATGCATTTATAGATCCTGTGGAGGGGTTGGGTGGACTGTTGTGCAGTACCTAACTGATCTCTTGGGTACTTGATCAGCAAAGTCCTGGCTGATTCAGAACAGTGTACCCCTGATCCTAAACTTTAAACAAGTACTGTACCTGTTGTGCTGGTATAAATTCGGAGGTATGCCATTGAGGGCTGGCTCGCTACTCTACACCCATCTACAGAACTGCATAGAGGTGCCTACTGGAAGACACTTTTGATTAAGAAGAATTCTACCTCTGCCTTCATGGACTAGAGGATAGATACAAGTGGGCAGCTGGTAAGCTCCTTTTGTATCACTCTTGCTGCGAATGTTTGTCTCACTGTCGTTCAATGGTGCATTATGTCAAAATCAGGTTATTCCATTCCACTGAAATGATGAGTCCTTGGTTGACCATGTTCAAGTGATAAATCCATTTATGTTCTATTTTGTGCAACTGAGCTGACATGTTACCACCCCGTGGGTGGGGTTTCAACATTTGTAAGATGAACCAACAAAGATCTTCATCAGTGTGGCCCATCTTGGTGTAGTGTTCCAGTAGGGGCTTGTCACATACCTTATTTCTAATGCATGATCTGTGTTTGGATCTACGTTATTTTATGTGGTGGATAGTCTTCCCAACATATAACAAATTACAGGGACATATGATAATGTAAATGGCATTCTTTGTTTGACAATTGGAGTATCTGGAAGCGCGTGTTAAATATTCCTCCCTACACAATTATTCCCCCAAGGCACTCTATGTGAAGACCTACAAAGGGATTTAAATTGGGAATCAAAATGTTTGCTAAAATGGGTGAAAGAAACTACCGTAGTAATTTTACAAAAAAGTGATAGGACAATTTACGAATATAACACAAATCCTGTAGGGGTGAAAAAAATGTACTAAGGAAATGGACTGGATCAAATCTATTGATAGAACATGAAGCTACCACCTTCATTTTACATTCTCATTGGTGGATAAACCATTAGGCCTACTTCCGAAATATCTTGCATTATATCCCAATTCATATTATCGTAGCCAATTCCTTAGATTTAGTTTTGAACTTATTACCAACTGGGGAAGCCCCCCTAATGCTGCACTCTGACACCCGGGACCTGAGCATAGGTGCCTGTGTTTTCTGTAGTGAAGTGGATACATTCCAAACTTTAAGACATGTCTTAGTGGAATCCCCTGACCTAATTGATATTAGAACAAGATACCTGGGTCGCTTTTTAGTAATAATATTGTTGCCTCTCCCAATGAAATTTGGAGCAGAATAAATGCTGAGATGCAAGTATTTTTAACCACAGAAATGTTAAGAGTGTTGGAAAAGTTGGGTTTGTAATATTCTTTTAAATAGTGTAGATGATGTGCTTTATATGTGACATTTTAATTAGATGTATCTTTCTTTTAATGTTATTACATTCTTCATGATCACGGGCCAGTGAATAAATGAATGATCTTGATACCTTTGTTCAATGTGTGATGCTCTGCACTATTATGAATTGAGCTTTATTTGTTTTAAGGATTGAAGTTTTACTGTTGTGTATTTAATATTTCTATGCTTTTCTTGTGATGTATTTGAAAGATCAGATTTTGATCATATTAAATAAATAAATAGACGCATCTTCCAATGTCATTTTACGAGAAAACGGGGCATAGGCAATGTCATCGTCATCACCATCCCCTTCACTACTGCCATTGACATTATCAAAATCCAAAGGAATGGAAGGGGTGGGAAATCCAGTGGATGTGCTAGGCTGGAATAAATCATGTTCCTGTAACATTGGCATTTGAATGTGACTCTGCAGGCTTTGACCTGCTGCTCAGCGCTAAATCAAGCACCTCCCCCACCCTCATGAACATCTGCTCGTTCTGCCACAGATTCAGTGGCAGTCTCTCCAGCTTGCACCGAAATAGGCACCTGTAGAACCTGGGTGTGTATGCTGAACTATTGTGACATGGGACATGGGATACACCCCTCTGTGAGCCAGACTCTGATTTTAAGGATGTTGGGGTTTGGGCTGGCTACACGGAAGTGGCTGAAACAGCTGTGCCACAGGTGAGATTGGTAAGATTAATAGCAACCCCCATATCCAGAGTTTGAATGTACTGACTTGTATCAGTGGTGGATGAACACATGTTATTATTGACTAACATACTTTTCAACTACCCAAGATTTGTGCATCCCAAGCAATTGAAGCAGCTACTATTTCTATGGTGGACAGTGCAGCATTTCCTCAGCACCTTCATCTCCCACTCCCACATTTGGCCTTTAGCTCTGGGGACAATTTAATTGATGGTGCTCTTTAACCCAAACACTACAGACACTGGTAGCCGCCTTTCTTAAAAGAGGTAGTGCTCTATGCCCAACGCCTGTGATCATCAGCGCCATCTCCAGCAAATTTGCCTGGCACCTCCACATTCTTTTTTGTTCCCCTAAAACAATTCAACTCTTTGTTTTGTAGGTGAGTGTGCCCGTTCAACAAGTTGGCCCAGCACAAATTCCTCCACTGGCCTACTGCACAGTGTGCACAAGCAAGTGGTGTGTTGCATTACACAGCCAATCAACCTGCCACGAATGCCCACTGCCAGTAACCACCATCTCCAAAAATATTTACAGCACCCCCACATTTTTTCGGTTCTCCCAAAATTGTGGCAAATAAATTCAATTCAGCTGCTTGCATGTCAGTGCAGATTCAATTAAGAAGCCCCAGTACATATATGCAAAGTAAGTTGTGTAAAACATTGCTGTGTTGTTGCCCATCTATGGTCAAGCTTTTTGCACCACTTTTCGTTCCAAGAAACGCATGTGCAGTTGTGTTTTGTTGGCTGTGCAGGTTCCTTGAGTTCATATGTAGTGTAGGTGTACCCTGCACCCTGGGAAGGAGGCAGCTGTGGTAATGTCCACCTGCACAGGGGGACTTGTAATCGCTTAATCTGTTAACATGTTCTGTGCTTTTCACCATTGCAAGAACCATTAGGACTTGTTATGTTATGACCACTAGATTTGTCCAGTGCCCCGTTGATTGTAACCATTGTTACTTATAACTACATTTGGGCTCCTACATTTACGAGGGTTTTCAATTTAATGGCAAAGGAAAATCTGGAGGAAGGCTATTATTTGCCCTCTCTTTAAAAAGGGGGACAAAGTCCACCCGCACAATTATAGGCCTTTATCTTTACTAGATAATATGTTTACAATCTTTGGTAAAGTAATTCTTTAAAGATAAAAAAATTGAGCTGACACAAATGGCATCCTGGCCATGGCTCAGCTAGGATTCAGGGCTGAAATGGTCACTGGCTTTCAGAGCCTCAATTTATATTTATTGGCAGCTAACTCAATATTCATTAAAAGGGAGAACCTGGAGACCACCAGCTGGAGCAGGCGATATGGCAGCTTGATCTGTCGCCTCCTTTGCCCGGTAACAAATAATGGCGTGCAGGGGGGGCGATAACCTGCTGAATTATTTAATAGAAATGGGGTGAGAAGCCAAAGCTGTGAGGGTGGTTGAGGGCGAATTTCAAATACGAACCGGGGCTCACACACAGCATTACAGGCTTGGGAACATCCGAGGCTTGATACTACAGGATCACTTAAAATGGCACCACAGGCTTCTTAGAGGCTCTTTTCCCAAATAAGCTGGAAGGATGGAGCAGCAGAACTTTCAAAAGCCTGGTAACTAACATCATGAACGGCAGGGAACATTTGTATTGAACAGAAGGGAAGGACTTCTGTTGTGGGCATCATAATCCGACAAAGGCACCCTGCAACCCCAATGGAATGTCGGAGAAAGTCTACACATGAATAGGCTCCGTATTATGGGTCCCTTGGCGTCAGAGTCAGCAGCACTCGGTGGACCCGCTCCAGGTAGGATTATATCTCCCTGGCGCTTCCCGACATACTGCATATGACCATATCTTAAAGGGGGAAGATTTTAGCTATCAGGAGCCTACACCCACCCTGCAATATATAACAAAACCGAAGTGCGTACATCGTATTATATTTTGCTTCGCTGCAGAACTCGGTTCACTGGTACAAGCAAGAAATCCATTGTTAATGCCACAAAGTCTGTCAATGTGAAGAGTTTGAGGCAAAATCAAACATCGGATACATATTTGAGCCTTACAAAGAGTGGAGAGACACAATCCTCTGCAAGTGCTACCTCCACCAAAGTTAATGCCCTTCGGAATTTGATGATACAAACCTAGGGATAACAGCCCACCCCCATTTTAAATATCTGAAACAATTACAGTCCAGGCTGGAAGCGCACCTCGCGAGTGGGCCTCAACTCATAGCCAAACGGGTGGTGCATCTAATGACCTCTTAGGGCAGAACACTTCTATCACAGATGCTTCAGCCCCACACAGCGACAAAGCTGCATTACTTCCAGTGAACACCAACCATGGTAGCCACTAAGCCATCGGAAGAAACTCCCAACTCCCACACAGGTGGACCATGAGGTATCTACCAAGGCAGACATTTGCATGTTCCTGGAAGAAATCAAGTCAGTTAAGAGTGGCCTAGCAGTGGCGATCTCGGAACTTAAAGGAAAAATGGACAAGATCGAAGATAAGATAGAGTCGCTATAAACAACCAGCTGTCCACTAACTTGATGGAGATGAGAGTCAATGCACTCTTTTCGGACTAGGAACAGAGAAAGCTTGATTTGGCCAACATTCGTATAATGGGCATGAAAGAAGCAGAAGGGGAATCAGAACAGACCCTTGAACAACGGTTAAAGGCCCTCATTGGGTGCCTTTTTACGGACTCCCCGGAGCCAGAGATCTCATTCGACTGGATCCATCATGGGGGTGGCCCCCCCCAATGGCCCGAGATCGGTACTCGGTAAGTGCCACTACTTCAAGCAGAAAATGGATGTAGTCCAAAAAGCCAGGGATACTGTTTGAGGGGTCTCGCATCCGCATCTGCCAAGATTTGTCGGCGTTGACGCTTCAAAAACAAAAGGAATGCTGCCCCTTGACACTATGGCTCCAAGTGAGGGATATTCGCTGCCAATATGGATTTCCCTTCCCCCTCTCATTCACACACAGAGGAGAGGACTACAGAATTGTTTCCAAAGATGAAGTCAACAGTGTTCTGAAACAACTATCAGATGCTGACCGCAGCTCTGAGATCAGGGGCATTGACCTGGCTGCAGACTCAGCTGAGGGCCCACAAACTTCACGTCCACAGAGGGGGCGCTCTGCTAATTCAAAACAATTCAGCAGATTTAACACACCTTGAGAACAGATGGGATCCCCTGTAATTCTCTTCAGAAAATGTGATGCCCTTTAGGACGTCACTCGCGGCATAGGCAGGCAAATATCTCAAGCTGATATACACCGATCCGCAGTATCCTTTTCCCCCTCACATAAGTGGGAGTTCACTATCCGGACATTGGCAGGCTGTTGTTCTTTGCCATTTTTACAGTTAACAATGGTTGCAGACAAGGAGTCCCCACTGAATGGCCCTTCTTTTTCGATGAGGCGTTTTTGGTCTTGAAGGGTGGCTATCCCTTACCCAAATGGAGTGGGATGGGGATCAGCGGTTACAGGGGGGAAGCGAACGATGGGCAAACGGGTTGTTTTTGTTTACTTTGGGGAGAGCGAAATAGGGTAGAACAGTGAAAGGGATCACAGAAAGACTGATTATAGCAGGAAACCGGAAAGGGAACATGAAGGTGTCTGAGAATAGAGAGTGGCACCAAATTCTTCTATGATGCTGAACAGTAGCAGGTTTCGACTGGGATCCCTGAACATGAAAGGCCTGAATTTTTTGCTGAAGCGGTCCATGTTCATTCGAGAATTTCGACAATCAGAGGTTGAGGTCTTATTTTTACATGAAACTAAATTTCAGAGGGGCAAAGAAAATACACTCAGGTATAGGGAGTTGGGCTGCACTTATTGGTCTTCCAGTTTGGTGAAAAAGGCAGGGGTAAGAATGTGGATTCGGAAATCACTAGGGCTGGAAGTCCAACAGGTTAAGAGAGGGATGGAGGGCTGGCTGTTGGCTCTTAATGGGAGGATTGATGATCTAGCTGTGACACTGTGCTCATTATATACCCCTAACCAACATCAATTCCAGTTTTATGAGAAAGTCTTGGCTACTCTAAATATCTGGAAAACAGGTATTTTGATTTGTGGGTGCAACCTTAATTCCATCGTAGACTCTAGTTTGGACTGGTCATCCCTGATGGTGGGAGCAAAGCCACCAGCAATGCAAAAGGTCAATAATTTAGGGTGTGTTTTACATGACAACTTTCTCATTGACTCATGGAGGCCGGTGCATCCACAGGTGCAGGCGTTCACCTTTTATCCCCCCCGCCCCACAACACATTTTCTAGGATTGATTTTATACTCCTGGGGGCAGCGCAAGAACATAACATCACAGATGCACATATCATTGTGGTAGGTTGGTCAGACCATGATATGTGCACTGCAACAGTTTACTTAGGGCCCCGGACACAAAGGGACAGAGGTGGATCTGTAATGACATGCTTTTCAGAGATCAGGTGTACAGAGAATTCCTTAATAAAGAGATCAGGGATTTTTTTATTGCCAAGGATATAGAGGGCCCCCTCTACACGTCGTATGGGAGATATTTAAGGCCACAATATGCGACCTGTTGTTAGCGGAAGGGGCGTCCAAAAAAAGGTAGAGCACTCTACGGAGAGCTCAGCTAAAGTTACTAATAAGAGATAAGGAAAAATTATAGCGTGACTCTTCAGAACAGGCAGATGCACAGGTTAAAGAGGTCAGGAATTTAGGACAGGAGCTTGGTGACCTGTGAAAAGGAAAGGCATTAATTCAGCTCCGCTTCTTATAACAAAGATATTACAAGAAGGGCGACAAGGCTCATACCCTTTTGGCTGCATGCCTCAGAAAGCAAAGGGCCGAGAGAATGGTTTATAAAATACAGGATGACAGGGGCAGTGTCCTGAATCAGCCTATTGATATTGCTACTAGGTTCTCTCAATACTATTCCTGACTATATACCTCTTAACACGATAAACAGGAAGGTGCGATACATGAATACCTGAAGGCCCTATCCTTCCCAGGGTTAAAAAGGGAAGAGAAAGCAGCTACAAATGCTCAAATTCAGGGGGAGGAAACTCTCCTGACCATCTCGAAACTAAAACTGGGCATCGGCTCTGGGGCAAGATGGGTTTACCCCATCATTTTATAAGAGATATGGGCAGTTAATTAGCCCCTTTGTGATAAAGCTGTTTAATGGTATGCTGGATTGGGGGGGTAGACCCAGACCTTTTTTCACAGGCCAGGATTATAACCCTTCCAGAAGAAGGCAAAGACGGTCTGGAATGTGTCTCATACCGTCCCATATCCTTAATAGATGTGGATGCCAAGGTTTATTCCAGCACGCTAGCATCTAGACTTTATGCAGTTCTACCAAATCTAGTGAACAACGATCAGGAGGGTTTTATCAGGGGCCGACAATATTCGTAAGACCCTTGATTTTATTGCAGAGCTGGATGGAACGGTTAGGGATCCCCTTCTGCTGTTGGTCGATGTGGAAAAAGCCTTTGATCGGGTTGATTGGGCATTCATGGAGGCACTCCTGAAAAAGGCAGACCTCGGTGTGAGATGGTGTGTGGGGGTTAAGGCACTTTATCAGAATCCCACAGCCAAGGTAATGGTTAATAGGATAGCGTCTGAGGATTTCAGTCTGAGCCGTGGCACCCACCAGGGTTGCCCTTTATCCCTGTGATCTTTTGCATTAGCCCTGGACCCCTTGCCACTGGCAATGCTTAATGTCGATGACATTCTGGTATATATTACGAACCCGACTCGGTCAATTCCGGCACTTGTTACGTCAGTGAAAGCGTCTGGATTACTCTCAGGCTTCAAAATCGACCTTAAAACAGTGGCATTTGCCCTAGTGGAGATCTCACCCCTGCAAGGGCACATTATTCAATTAAGGCCAGAGAGAATAAAATAACTCGGGATAACCCTCACTAAGAGAGTAGATTAACTATATGGAGCTAACTTTCTGCCGGCTTGGGGTTGGATTAAAGAATAATCACTCCTGGTGAAAGCTTATACTTTCGTGGGTGGCACGACTTGTAGCAAATAGATTGAAGCTGAGGATTCTGTTTTTGTTTCAGGCGCTGCCAATAGTACTACCCCCCGCCTTCTAAGAAGTCAAAAAATCAATGCTGTCATTTCTCTGGGCAGGTAAGAGGCTGCAATTAGCATATACCACTCTTATATAGCCTAAACATAAAGGAGGGACGTAATTCTCTGATTTCTATGCTTATTACAGAGCTGCCCAGTTTCGGGTTAAGGTGGACCATTTGAGGGAGAGTACAGAGAAGCAATGGGTGGCCCTTAAAAATAATATATTTGCTCCGTGTGCCTGGGTGAATGGCTGTGGGCTCCAAGGGGCTCCATGACCAGCCACATTCTGACGCATCCGTTTTATCCGTCCTCTGGCACTTGTGGAGGAAGGCTCTGGATATGCAGGGGATCACAACATGGCCCTTCCTCCTTAGTTGTCTGTGGGCCCCCCCATTAGAGCTAAGATTGCAGAGCCCTCACAATTCCAGGTATATTACGAGGCAGGACTATCCAGAGTGGGTCAAATATGGAAAGATGGACGATTCATACATAAATCAGAAGTAGAGGGCGCCTTGGGCATAGGCCCTATCCGTCCCATGACATATTTACAACTGAAAGGCCCTCTATCAGATCAGTGATGGGTCAACAATCTTACTCACCCTCTGTTCATTTATGGGCCTGACTCATTTACAGGGCCCCCAGAAACAACAGACATTTCACAACCACCCTATGCAACTCTCTAGTAGTCACATTAGTTGCCCACCCAGACCTCACCCTACTAGGGGACTTCAACATCTGGTTTGACGTCCCCAACAACCTCATCACTCAACCCCTGGTCGACAGTCTGGAGGCACTCAACCTTACCCAGTAGATTGCAGGGCCCCCCACACTGCCGGCCACACCCTTGATGTCATTTTCAGCTCAACTGACCTAATTACCACTAGCACCCCCAGACCTCTCATCTGGACAGACCACTCAGACATCCCTTTCTCTCTCTGCAGAGCTCCTCTGCTTCTCAAGGTTTGCTCTATTCCTATAAATCAGCTTAGACGTTCCATCACTGCAACTATAAATTGCAGATCTGCAAGGCCAACAAAGCCTATCACAATAACGGAAAAACGGAATCCTGACCTCCCGAAGCACCTGTAAAGAGCCCCATGGGATCATCACTGAATTCCTGAAACCTTCTTGCACCGTCGTCCCGATGACCACCTCCCAAACACTCTGCAACTCCCTCTCTGAACACTTTCACAAAACAGCCCTAGACATGACGGCCACCCTCAATGACAAACTTTCCAACCTCACGACCCATCCAACATCCTCTCCTCAAGAACCAAACCACATGCCTGTAGAGACCCTTCCATTCTGCTCGTTCAGCACCATATTGAGACAGGAGTTCATCAAACTTGCTGTATGACAGCTGACCTTCAGGCTCCCCTCTCGACCCTTGTCCCACCTGACTCCTCAAAGAAACCAGGTCCATCCTTCTTGACTCCCTTACCTCTAGCATCTTCCCAAAACCCTTCAAAATTGCTATTGTCAAACCTCTTCTAAAAAAACATCCCTCCACCCTCTCCAACCAATCAACTACAAGCCCATTTCCAACACCCAATTCTTGGCAAAGCTCATAGACTGCACTGCATACTCCCTGCTCAACTGACCCCACACAATCAGGCTTCCGTCCTCATCACGGATCAGAAAGCACACTGATCTCTATCTGGGTGGACCTCAAAGTCACTGCAGACTTAGAAGGATGCACCACACTTGTTCTTCTTGACCTCTGAGTAGTCTTTGTCACTGTTAACCACACCATCCTCCTTGACAGATTACATTGCCAGAGACACAGCACTCAACTGGATAGCTTTGTTCTTCACTAACAGACAGCAAATCATCTATCCCCCCCCTTTCTTCTCCACCGCAGGCCCAGTGAGCACTGGAGTACCCCAAGGCACCCGGCTCTCAGTCTTTCTCTTCAACTTTTACATGTCCCTTCTGCCCGGGGTCATCTGCTCTCCCAACCTCACTGGCTATACTACACCAGTGGCATACAAATTATCCTGAGGATGCCCAAATCGACCTCCGACTCTCACCCGGAACTATCAGAATGCCTGACAGACATTGATCTCTGCATGGCGAGTAACCAGCTCCTTTTCAACCCAGGGGAAACAGGGATTATCCTGGTGGTAAAACAGATCGATTCCCAAACCCATCACCCTGGACACCCTCCTCCGCTCCTACCTTCACCTCTGTCCAAACCCTTGACTGCACTATGGACTCTGACCTACCTCCGTCACACCACATTAACAATGTATCCAAATCCTGCCACTTCCACCTTAGGAGTGCCATGTAGTCTTCCATGTGTTGACTGTAGATCTGCAATAGCTTGGCCCAGTAATGCAGTAGGACAGTTACCACTAGAATGGCCACTACCCTCTGCAGCCCTTGCAATGGCTAGACCGAAACAATCAACGCTCCAAAGCATAGGGAAGCTAATAGCCTGGTACAGCAGGTTTGGGAAAAACCAAACTCAACATTAATTATATTGTTAAGCCAAAGAGAGATACGGCCATGTTTGGCAAAACAGAATTGAGTACACTCTAGACCGAGAGGTTCCTGGAGAAATAAAGCCCCAAAACTCTATAATATGGAGCAAAAGTTAATTCGGCAGGCACAGGAAGGTAATCAGGAACAGGGGACCTCTTCCAATTGCACGGATACTCGAACATATCTACCAATATGCTGACTCTCTCCTCTGCATCATAAAACAATAGAATGCGGGTATCCCCCATGATTAATTATGGCCTAGCTGCACACATAATTATACACCACCATGCACACCTCAACGATCTTTAGAATGCAGCTACCCCACAATAAAATCGACCTAGCTGCACACATAATCTCATATACAAGCATCACCTCTGCTACAATGCAGCTACCCACAAGAAAATGTGGCCTAGATTCACACACACTACTAGTCTCACACAACCTTCACACTACTCTTAGCATTAGAATGCAGCTACCCATCACAAAAATGGTGTCTAGCTGTACACATACTCAGTGCACACACGCACTACTTACCACTGTACTTTCTCCACTGACCTGGATTACGATCCTGGGGGCATTTACCCCACAGGGCGTTGAGATCATACCAATGGTGAAAGGCGCAATACAAATGTCCAATAACATAACATAACAAATACTGAAGTCCTGCATCTTAGAGACACATAAATCCTATTATTATCGTATGCAGATGACAGTGTCCTTGTGCTAACCCCCAACTCACTCAAGAAATTGACTAATACATATGCGACATACATGAAGGAGAGGGGCCTGGCAGTAATCCCGAAATATCAGCAATACTAGTCTTTGGAAGCAAACGATTAGCTAAAACAGGAAGATAGTGAAAACATATGACTGTCTCATGGTATGTTTCTCAGAAAACCTGCCTAATTCTGCTCATGTTGAGAAAGAAAATATCAATATGCAACAATTCGAGTTTATGAAGCCAAGGCTAGAGATGTAGCATTATATGGCATGGAGTTTGGGGACACCAAAGGGCCGACCCACCACAGTGAACAGAGAACTCTATTTATAATGGGTTGCTTTCTTTACTGAAATCTGCTCCCACACTTGCACAGAAAGGTAGGGCTCAGTTATGGGCAATGCGCAGGGTCTCACAAAGCGGGGCAGGGTAACCAGTGCCCCATGGCTGGCTAGGCAGGGGAGAGGGGGAGCAGCAGCCCAACAAATGGGCCAGCACTTCCCCCTCTCCGCCATAATACTACAAAGGCGAGCACAGTCACCTCACCAGGAAACACAGAGGGAGGGGCAGGGTGTTAATCAACACCCTGCCCCACCCACACAGGGGGACGAAACAACAGGGCCCACCAAAGGCAGGAAGTGGGCGGGGGAGCTAGGCTCAGGCACCATAAGGTGCAATTAGCTGTCAGCAGATGCTGGACGGGGGCTGGCACCACAGCCCCCACCACACAGAATGACCCAAGGGACAGCCCTTGGGTCCTATATAATGACTACTGCAGCCAAAGATAAATCAGTTTGTGGACCTTGCACGGGGACCCGAACCAAAGAGTACTCTGTTCACTCAGAGTCTCTTCTTCTTTTGGAGGCTCACTGTTCACTCAGCGTCCTCCACTCTTTTCTTCTGCTTTACTCTGAAAACAAAGTCACTGCAACCGCAGAGCCTTTGCTAACTTTCCTTTCCTTGAGCATTGTACTGTTCGAAAATCAAGCTGTCCCGGGAAACGGCAAAATTGACTAACAAAGAGAGTCCCAGAGGAACTCAGGACACACCAGTGGGCAGCCGTGGGTACGGCTTATGAGCAGTAGAATTCAAAGCATCCCCGACACAGGCAGCGTTTTTCTGTTTCACCTTATTAAGTAAGTGAGCTCCCTCGTCGGGCTGCGAGGCAAAGAGAAAAGCTTCAGGCCAGTGCGTTTTTGAATAAACATCACTTTGGCAGCCGACCAAGACATAAGAGCGAGCGACAGAAAAGCAAACTCCCGTTTCAGTTTGCAGCACTCGTAAAATGTATATTTGGGGATTTAAGGATTCGCAAAAGGCACCTTAAAGCTAATTTTAAATATCCATCGGCATTATGTTAACATACAGTGTGAAACCAATTTTGAAAAAATACATGCATACATTGATATGACCTGCATTGTCGAGCGCCCTCTTGCAAGGCGGCCGAAGTTAAAATGCATGCATGGAAATGACCTGTTTGTTTTTAAGCGTTTCCCTCGTCCTGCTCTAAAGCGCAATTATATTATATTAGCGTGCCTTAAGCAAACTCTCCCACATAAAAAGCACACCTCAGCGCACGTGCAAAGCAGGCAATCAGAGGCTGAGAACATTTTTAAGGAAATAAAGT
Source organism: Ambystoma mexicanum (assembly GCF_040938575.1). Classification (NCBI taxonomy): domain Eukaryota; kingdom Metazoa; phylum Chordata; class Amphibia; order Caudata; family Ambystomatidae; genus Ambystoma; species Ambystoma mexicanum. The sequence goes on along the minus strand of NC_090922.1, from coordinate 489,894,360 downwards.
AACATTTTAGACTTTGTCGTCATTTTTTAAAATTACCGAGCTGTAATTTAATGAGCATGCAAAAGCACAGTCAAAACAATATAAACAAGCATCTGCGCAAAGAACATAGAGGCAAGCTATACATGAAGCATCAACAAAATACATCGCACGCGCGAGGTAAATGAAAGGTTTCTTAAACATCCCGAAGGCTGCCTCACAAAAGCAATAAGATGTAGCCGCCGAACCCGCTCCGGCTTTTCCAGCTACAAGGAGCGAAAGTAGCACTTGTTTATTTAAGGTCAATGCAGCCGGCCAAGTGGCACAGCGAGTAGAGTGCTCACCTTAACATCCGTACAGTACTTGCTAACGCAGTCTCGGATCCCGTCATGGCCAAACTCAGCAGTTCATCCTTCCTAGGTCAATAAGTGAGCACACACTGTGGGTAATAATAAGCAGCGCTCAGATACCTGAGGTTTCGTAGCGCTATATAAATGCCAAATTATTATTGAATGGAGCTAAACGGTGCATTGTCTATTTTGGAAGCTGCCGTCACAAAATGGAACGACAATTACATCAGATAGCATACTTTACGGACATGACTGGTGTTTATTTAAATAGCGTCCGTATAGAACTAATCAGCAAATAACAGAGGGCAGCATATTTTCACAAGGCCATGTATCATGAGCCCAGGCACCAACAATTTAGTGTCAAAAGCTAGAGACGACAAAGAACCGTGCAGATGGCTCACCAGCCGGGCTGACAGCACAGTGAGTAGAGCGCCGGCAGGGGCACCGGAGCTGGGCCTGCCGAAGGAGGGGCGAACCCCGGTAGGGCCAAACCCAGCCCCCCCGCCTCCCCACTGGGAATAAGACAAACGCAGGAACAATAGCTTCCAAATACCACAACCACACAGTGCAAGCATTAAAAATATAAATGCCGGGTTATGCGGGACAGCCAAGGTGCCCTAACTGAATGGTCATTTTCTTTTCCCGTTAGGCAGAGCGAAACAAGGGGCAAACAAAATTGACAAAGTAGTCATACCTTGCCAGGCTACGGGGTAACAAAGATGAAGCCCATGTAAAGACAATTTTAACACTCTGCACAAAGAACAGAGACCCTGAAGCTCTCCAGACACAAAATCAACCAGTTGCCCAAAACGGTCAACAATATAACAATTCTACCCACACACCGTGGGTAATAATGAGCAGCGCTCGGATATCAAAAGGTTCGTAGCGCTATAAAAATATCAGGTAACCAGTCATGAGACAAAGGGTAACAAGAACGCAGTAAACGGATACGGGGTACAACAAGGCGTGAACATGCCACCCAACAACAGGGGCAGGCCACGACCAACAAGCAACAAGCTAAATTACCAGTCAAGTTAAAGCTCCAGTGCAGTACCCTGATACGGGGCACAACAGGCGTGAAGCATGCCACCCAACAACAGGGGCAGGCCAAGGATAGCACACAACAAACCATATTCCCAACAAACAAAACTGTTTCTCCACCAACTAAAAACAGCTACCCAAAATGGAGCGAGCCAAGTATTTCTGTGTACGCAGAATAAACATGGAACCCTGAAAGAAGGTCAGCTTGAAACAAAGGCCACAAGAAGGAGAACCAGTTGAATGGGATCGCCAGCTAAATACAGCTATCCAAAGATGCAGCTGGCCAAATAGTTCCGTATTTGCGGAACAAACACAGAACCCTGAAACAGGGTCAGCCTGAAACAAAGGCCACAAGAAAGAGAACCCGATGAAAGGGATCTCCAACTAAATACGGTTATCCAAAAAATGGAGCTGGCCACATATTTCTGTATACGCAGAATAAACACAGAACCCTGAAACGGGGTCCAAAACAACACACAACTAAGGAGAACCTGTACTCAGGGGACCCAGTTGCAACAACACTACTGAAGTAGTGCAACAGATCCAGAAAACAGGCACGGAAGGAGGCAACGACAATACAACAAAAGAACACTGAAGCATCCAGGACATCGGGGGCCAGCGGTGAGATGCCAGGTGAAGAAGGGGCGACGACACCAAAGCCACACGGCAAGGTAAGTAAGATAACACCCACACAGGGCACCATATGACACAGATCCCACACACCTTCCAATGGCACAATCATCCAGGGCCCCGAAAGTCACACACATGCAGGCAGACGAAAGTCAAGCCAGCCCCACAAACAGTTCAAAGAACTGTAACAAACAGCTAGGACAGGTCAGACAACCTAACAATCAGGTACCACAGCAAGCAGAGCGCCTGACAGCCACAACTCGCAAAAAGGGTGGTCCCAGAGTTCAGTCCAGTTCATACCAAACTCAGCCCAACAGACCCCAAACATCAAAAGATGTACGGTCTAACATGGAAAACCCGCACAGAAAAGCAGAGCGGGCCCAATTAGCACAACCACCGGCACACCTCAGGGACGATAACAAATACACAGAGCCATAGTGAGAGCAGAACGATTATGCCAAAACCCAGAAACCAATGCAACAACAAGCGAGAAATGTTCCAGACCATCAAGACCCTCCGCAACCTGCAGGTAGTACGCAAGCGGATAACCAGTTTCGCCAGTGGTTCGAGGTGGCCGAGATTGGAACAGAGCAGCATCAACACAGGTGACAGATCAGACCAACACAAATTAGGGGCCAGAATAAAAACCCCAGGTTTGCCACTAAGGGCAGCCTCAGTAACAGATAGAAGAGATATCCCCTAAACATAACCGCACCCTCCAACACGGTCAGCGAGTCAGATAGCTCAACAGGTAGAGCGTGCACCCTGACATCAGGGCTGGGCCTGCTGAAACAGGGCAAACCCCGGCAGGGCCGAACTCAGCCTTTCAACTTTTTCTCAGGTCGAGAAAAGAATACCACACACTGTGGGAAAGTAGCATCTCTCAGATACCGAAGGGTCTGGTAGGGCCGCATTAGTAACAAAAACAAAACATGTGATGCACATGTGTCCAGAACAGAATAGAGAAGGAAATCAAGAGAGGTAGTGGGACATACAATAATATGGTATATTTGGTAAAAGAAAGGCCATTACCACACGGCAGGTCAGTTCGGCAGTACACCAAGATGTTTGAGAACTGGGTCACAGCCTACCATGCAGCACAAACAAGCGGAGGAAAATACAAGCAAGAAACAGAAGAAGACAAAAAACCAACAACAGAAGCCGGGGGCTGCAAGTAGCACTGAACCCAAAACGGGCTCTACAAAAATAATAAACAATAAGGTTTAAACACCGCACAACACAACCGGCCAACGCAGAAGGCCGGGGCCAGGGTGGTACAAACAGCACCGAACCTGAAAACAGGTACAAAAAAAAATTAAGATGCAGTGGGGAACAAAACACTGCATAGCACAACAGACCAACGCCAGAAGGCCGGGGCCAAGGTGCTACAAACAGCATCAAACCTGAAACCAGGTTCAACAAAAAATTAAGATGCAATGGGGAACAAACACCACATAGCACGACAGACCAACGCCAGAAGGCCGGGGCCAGGGTGCTACAAACAGCACCGAACCGAAAACAGATTCAACAAAATTAAGATGCAGTGGGGTACAAACAGCACATAGCACAACAGGCCAACGCCGGAAGGGCGGGGACAGGGTGCTACAAACAGCACCGAACCTGAAACAGGTTCAACATATTTAATAAGCAGTGCAGAATAATCACCGCTCAGCACAACAGGCCAACTTCAGAAGGCCGGGGCCAGGGGTGTTACAAACATCACCGAACCCGCTAACAGGTTCAACATAATTAACAAGCAGTGCGGAATAAACACCGCACAGCACAACAGGCCAAACGCCCGGGGCGGGGGCCTGTATGCTACAATGTAGCACAGAACCGGAAAACAGGTTCAACAAAAATTAATAAGCAATGGGGGGAAAAGGTGCCTGGGTGGACAAACATCACACAGCACAGATGGGCAGGCCAACCCCGCAAAGGGCCAGGGCCTGCGCTTTCTATAATGTATAAATAACTTAATAATGTTATAAGATCAACAATCAGACCAATGCAACAAAGGGCCGGGGCCACGCTTCTAGAAGCCCCAAATTACAAAGTTTGTTAAAATAGACAAACAGGCCAACGCCACAAGGCAGCCAAACTACAGTTTAATTTAAACTGTTAGATTCTATGAACAAACATTAGACAACAGGGCTAGCTTTGATTGTTCCACCAAAAAGAGAAACAAACTTAGAGCAGCCTTACAAAGGGAAACCAGAGGCCAATATGCGATGCCGGCCCACACAAGCTAAAAACTCCTACAGGGGTCAGCACCAGGCACGTCAAAAGAAATAGCCTAATTTAAATGGGAACAGAATATGCAGCCAGGGAAAAAACAACCAACAACTTTTGGGGGAAACCTGGACAGCCGGTAACCCATCCAGGTTGTGGCGGCACGGACCAGAGGGGGTAACCTCGGGACCCGATGCCCACAATTACTACATATTATGGTTACTGTAATTATGATTATGTTTTGTTATGACCATAACTGTGCAATAAAATCCCACGGCCTTTTATTGCCAACACCTACCCAATGTCTTGCCTACTACCTGGGGGGCAGCAAATAAGCATGGGGACCAGGCTCAGTGTCACCCAGGACATGTTACCTTCCTGAAGGCATATGGGTCCACTGGTTATGGGCAATGCTCAGGGTCTCTCAAAGCGGGCAGGGTAACCAGTGCCCCATGGCTGGCTAGGCAGGGGTAAGGGGGTGCAGCAGCCCAACAAATGGGCAAGCACTTCCCCCTCTCCTCCATAATACTACAAAGGTGAGCACAGTCGCCGGACCAGGAAACACAGGGGGAGGGGCAGGGTGTTAATCAACACCCTGCCCCACCCACACAGGGAGACGAAACAACAGGGCCCACCAAAGGCAGGAAGTGGGCGGCAGAGCTAGGCTCAGGCACCAAAAGGTGCAATTAGCTGTCAGCAGATGCTGGCCGGGGGCTGGCACCACAGCCCCCACCACACAGAATGACCCAAGGGACAACCCTTGGGTCCTATATAATGGCTACTGCAGCCAAAGACAAATCAATTTGTGGACCCTGCACGGGGACCCGAACCAAAGAGTACTCTGTTCACTCAGTCTCTTCTTCTTTTTCCCAGAACCCTCCCACCCTAAGAAAAAGGATGAGAAGAAGGAGAAAGAAGACAGGTCACTGTACGGTGACCACACTGTCGTGGGACAAGAATGACAGCACGGACCAGAGGGGGTAACCTCGGGACCCGATGCCCAAAAGTACTACATGTTATGGTTACTGTAATTATGATTATGTTTTGTAATGACCATAACTGTGCAATAAAATCCCACGGCCTTTTATTGCCAACACCTACCCAATGTCTTGCGTACAACCTGGGGGGCAGCGAATAAGCATGGGGACCGGGCTCAATGTCACCCAGGACATCTTACCTTCCTGAAGGCATATGGGTCCACTGGTTATGTGGAAGACCAGAATAACCTCACACCGGTCACCATATTTTTAAGCATAACGTTTAACACCGAAACTATGCTGTCTAAACTACTCGTAACAAATATACTCAACATGGAAAAGGGCAGAACATACCATGTTTGAGATTTGTCTCTTAAGCTAGCCAAATCACAAGCTTACAGCGCGTCAGTATGCAACATCCACTTCGATTCGACATTGATCAAAGTAATCCCAGACGAAACTTGCGAGTGTGCTTGATATGGAGAGGGAGACTATTGAGTTGATCAAACCAATCACTTTTGCTATATTATTTGTTTGGCTTGTGAAAGGGCCCCAAGAGTATTTGACACAAAGAATAAAAAAAAAATGTTTTTATCATGAGTGGCTTTGCTTCAACTGTCTGCCCTTAAATGCTTGCTATCCTAAGTGACAGGATTGGACATGGCCCTAGTAGAGGTTGTGTCCTTTTTGTCTAGGCATTCCAGAAAGCCCCTTTCTTTGTTTTACTTTTTTGTCAAACGCACAAACACTTGTGAAAAGAAATGTGATGTTCACTGTTGCGAAAAAAAAATCTAAGACAATGCCACCCTGCATCCTTATGCCACCCTGCATCCTTATGCCACCCTGCATTCTTTTGCCACCCTCCGTTTCTGGGGCCTTAGATCAAGATCTCGAGCACCTACTTTTCTCATGAAAGCTTTAAACCTAAGAGAAAGTGAATTACAAAAAAAAACGATTGGCTAGATACTTGGGCACTCTGCTTTTGTATTTAACTGTTTTTAGATCCCATTTATAACTAATAAGATGCTCATTTATTAATTATAGTTCTATAATGCTATGCTATTTATTGACTAAATTTTGCGTCGCTGTTGTGTGGATATTGATTGTTTTTTTCTGATGTTTTACCAGAATTTGTGTGGATATTTTTATATTGACATTTTTTATATGTAGATGATCTGGATTTTATGGATAAGCTTGCAAATATCCGAAAAAAGCGTTCTTGTATTATAGTGTATTGTATTGTATTGTAGATACACACAGAGTGGATGTTATGCCAAGAGCAAGAAAGTTAAACCGCTACAGTTTTTTGCCCTACCTTGAATCGATGTTACTTGCAGTTACTCTGGGACATGGAAATATAAAAGTATGTATCTTTAATTTAGAGAATTGCCATGTACTTGTCCTTCTTTAGTAGAAGTATGGCCTCTAGGAAAGTCGTCATTTTTTAAAGCATTGTTATCTGGTGAACTTCTTTGCTAGAGGCAGGGTTGCTCGCATCCATCCTTTTCTTTGAGGGGACGAGAAAGTAATTTGAGCATATTCTCGAATTCCATTCTGAAAGTGTTACCTCCACTATGGCCCTTTCTCCAGAAGTGGCAGAACCTCCCCTGTGAGACGTTGCAGATACAGCAGTTTTTTTGGTAGTATACTGTAAGGCTTTTCCTGAACCTCCATGCATTCTCCCAGTCTAACTGTATCTATCATCCATCTGTCTGATGCAATGTCCTCCCTTACAAGGGGTGAGATTGAGTATGTGGCCTCCTATTCGAGTCGCATGGGAGGGGAGGGAACACTGGTAATCACTGTTTGGTAGTGATCCTTCACAATGTGGGGCAGTACCTCTACAATGAAAAGTACAATTCTCTTCAATATTGTCTTTTTTGTCCCTGGTAGACAGTTTGATAAGAACTTTGTGTTTAAGTCCAAGGTATGTGTATGGCAAGTCCACCTATTTAAATAGTTAGTTGCAATTGTGACTTAAATGTATCCTCTATGGTGCTATGCATCTATGAAGTGCCAAAACCTGGCAACTGTTCCTGTGCTTTGAGGATATCTACATCTTCGCCTTTTCAAGGGTTTCATACTCCGCCTTGCCAAACGTGTTAGCCGTACGGAGGTTGGTTGATTCAAACTGCCTTTGTCTCCGGTTTAAACCCTGTGACCTTAAGCCAGGAGTAGCTCTGTAACAGTGGGATGACTGACAGTACTTTCAGCCACATGACAGCCGTTTGACCATCCTTTGTGTTTTTTTTCTGCTACCTTCTAGCATTTACTTTACCAGTTCCTGCATACCACTCCACTGTGCTTGGTCATACCTGCATGCGAGGGCTGTAGAAAATGCTATGCACAGGTTATATCCTGCCGTACTTCCCACTTTCTCAGCATTGTCATGATCTTTACAAACCTCTTCTATGTCTCTCTCACTGTAGGCTTCTTCCTCCTCGCTCTCTTCCTGTTGTGCATCTCCTCCAGGTTGGACTGTACCTAACAGTGTCTCCTTTGCTGGGGTATTTTCACTCCAGTGTGTACATAAAAGTGAAGTTTTTATGGAATAGAGAAATAATGTTTGAATGTGATCTCCCCTTGGGGTCCTGTGTCCTTGCATTGAGCTAGGCTCTGGGTGTGGCTTATTAGAGTAACCCTTTCTTTGCAAGGTGTTTTAAAGAGGATGTTTTCCTCAGCTTTGAGAGGAAGGGCATTTTTCTGGATCTACCTCCTCTCTATCAGTTGCTATCCTGGTTGTTTGGGTTTTCTTTTGTTCTTTCAGAGCATTGATTATGTCATGATCACCTCGAGGGTCAAGGGCTTGGAACCATTTATGCACGCTAGCAAGGGTTCATTGTACAGACATGCGGGGACTAGATGGTTAGTAGCATGGTGGGCCAGACATTCCTCCCATTTATCAGTGTCAGAATCCGCAGTGGGCCCCCATAGAGCGTCAATGGTAGAAGGTTCCCCCTGAGATGGCCGCCTGGTTGGTCACGGACAGAATAGCACGAATGATATGATATGATATGGCATTTGTAAGGCGCCTATACACAAGTGTTTCAAGGCGTGACGAGGCAGGGAGGGGGGAACAAGGGGAGACAGACAAACAATCCTACTAGGCCAGGTGTCATTCAGTTCGCGCAAGTGCATGGGTAGAGGGGACGGGAAAAGTGCAAGGGGGAAAGGGAGAGGGGAAAGTGCAGTACAAAGTGATTAGTAAAATACAAGATAAATAATAAGGGCCAGCTGGTGGCAAGTGCAGTATAAGTGCAGACAAGTGCTGGGAAGGGGGGCTGTAGGGATACAGAGATAGTCCCGCAGTGCAGGGGTTGCCAGGGAGGCAGTGCAGGGGAGAGTGGCTGGGCCAAGGACCGAGATTGGTGAGTGGCCCAGTTGCTGATTCAGTACAGTTTCAGTGATTTAGCAAGGGAGAGGGGGAGAGAAAGCAGAAGCAAAGAGGAAGGTTTTGAGGTGCTTCCGGAACCGGAGGTGGTTCTCCTCAAGTTTCAGGGAGGCAGGAAGGCTGTTCCAGAGGGAGGCCCCTGCTGCGGAGAGAGATCTCCCCCCAACTCAAGTTTCAGGGAGGCAGGAAGGCTGTTCCAGAGGGAGGCCCCTGCTGCGGAGAGAGATCTCCCCACAACTCGTTGCTTGGAGAAGCGGCTGACCCTGAGGGAGTTGGAGGCAGATGAGTGAAGAACTCGAGAAGGAAGATATTTAGGAAGAGAGAGTTGGAGGTATTATGGCCCAAGGCCCCAGAAGGCCTTGTGGACAATGCAGAGGGTTTTGAACTTAATCCTCGCAGCCACAGGGAGCCAGTGTAGCGATTTCAGTCCTGGAGAGATACGGTCCCTGGGCTTGAGGCCAAGGACAAGTCTCGCAGTTCTGTTCTGGATGAGTTGCAGCAGGCGGAGAGTAGAGGCAGGCAGATTTAGATAGAGGCTGTTACAGTAGTCCAGCTTCAAGAGAACCAGGGCTCTGGAGACAGTGAGCTTCTGGGGGAAGGAGAGGAAAGGAAGGATACCTCTGAGGAGGTGCAGCTGGTAGTGTGACTTCTTAGAAACGTCAGAAATGTGAGGAGAGAAGGAGAGTGTGGAGTCGAAGATGACCCCGAGGTTTTTTGCCTTGCAGGTAGGAACAGGAAGAGGGCCAAGAGAGGCCGGCCAGAGCGCTGCAGGAAAGGAGGGAGTGGGTGTGCCGATGAGTAGAATCTCAGTCTTACTGGCATTAAGGCAGATGTTGTTGGCGGCACACCATTCCTGGATAGCGGAAAGACAGTCAGAGATGAGGGAAGGAGAAGAGGAGGCAGAGGTTAGCCTGAAAATGAGCTGGGTATCATCCGCATAGCACTGAAAGTTGGGGCAGAGAGCAGAGATGTGGATTGCAAGAAGTGCCAGATACTGGTTGAACAGCCAGGGAGAGAGGTTGGAACCCTGGGGGGCACCACAGGTAGAGAAAAAGATGTCAGAGAGGAAAGACCCCAGTTGTGCCTGGGAGGGTCGATTTGAGAGGAAAGAGGTCAGCCAAGCCAGAGCCTGACCAGTGATACCCAGGTTATCACGGAGACGGTTGAGCAGGATGGTATTTTTGACAGTATTAAAGGCAGAAGAGAGATCAAGCAAAATGAGAACACATGGGATGTTAGAGTCAAGGTTCGAGAGTAGATCCCCACGGATGTTCAGGAGAGCGGTTTCCGTGCTTCTGGCGGCTCTGAAGCCAGACTGATGGTCATGAAGGCTACCAACAGATTCAGCATGGAGATTAAGCTGGGAGATGGCCAGTTTCTCCAGGAGCTTGCCCAGGAAGGGAGTGATAGAGATTGGGCGATAGTTAGCTGGGCAGGAAGGGTCGGAAGAGGGTTTCTTAAGAAGGGGGTGCACAAGGGAGTGCTTGAGAGGGGATGGGAAGACTCCAGAGGTGAAGGAGTGGTTGCAGAAGTCAGCAAGGGCAGGAGCCAAGGAGTCGATGTGGTCCTTGATAGTTTTGGAGGAACAGGGGTGGACCTGTTTTGACGAGACTTTCATAGATCAGACTTGTCTCGAAAACTTGTCAGCAGGAAAAAGGGGAAAGGCAGAGAAGGGTAGAGGAGGGGTGGCTGCAGAAGGGCCAGAGGACGGGCAGGGAATAGAGGGGGGAGGTGATAGGAGGAGAGTGAGGACAGGATGTCCTGAGTTTTTTAAATGAAGTGGGAGGCCAGTGCCGTACAGAGGGCCTGGGAGGGGAGAGGTAGATACTGCAGCAGGGTTGGCCAGCTCCTTGCAGATTTTAAAGAGTTCGGCCGAATTGTTAGATGCCACAGTGATGTGGGCTTGGATAAGGGCTCTCTTCTTGGTGAGAACGGAGAGCCGGTATTGCCTTTGGAGCAGGCGACAGGCCAGTTTGTCAGAGGATGAATATGAAGTACGCCATTTCCTCTCTGCCACCCTGCACTTGCGTTTAAGGGTGACGAGATCCGAGTCATACCAGGAGTTGCATTTGGCTTTGGGCTTCAGGCGGATTCTCATGACAGGGGCAAGGATATCAAGAGTATCAGATATAGCAGAGTGGAGAGAGGAGAGGGCTGTGTCAGGATGGGAGTCAGCCGAGGGGAGAAGAGGGGGCGAGAAGGTGGCAGTGAAAGCCTCAACTGACACACGCTTCATGGGTCGGATGACCGAGAAGGAAGGTGGCAGTGATGAGGGTGGCTTTGCCTGTGGGGTAGGGAGGGTGAGGTGGGTTTGAAGGAACCAGTAGTTGGGATTGGAGGACTATATAAGCCCAGGCCGTGCCTTTGCATATGCTTCACGTTGGTTCCACTGACAGTGGTGTAACACTTTCCGGAGCTCTGTTCACAGACCTCTAAAAAGCAAGGGAAAAGTCATGTTTTGAACTTATCGAGTTACCTGAAAGTTTCAATAGACTAAAGATTCTACGTACCCGATAAGAATTCTCACAGCAGCGGTTTTCAAGTAAGTGGAGCTCTTCTCTGGGTTCCGCGTCACAGACCACTGCGTTCTTCTTTGACCTCCGACACGCTGTCAACCTGCAAGACAAGGTATTTAGTTAAAAGAGACATTTAATCACAGACCGTGCAAAATACAAAAAAACACGCTTACCTACCGCATACTCCTAAGAATTTTACTGAGTTTTACCTCAGGAACAAGACTTCGTGGTGTTCGTTAAAGTCGCACGTGAATCCTCACATGTGACTTTTTTCCTCATCAAAATTGCAAGAGAGAGAGAGGGATTTAGACATTACCAAGAGAATCCATCTCCTCAGGCACTATTGTTCCCCGAGACTACAACACAAAATCTGATTTACAGCAAAACTCTGAACTTCAGGATACTTACCACCTTAGAGGCTCTTCTGCACTCTTCATTCTGGAGAATTCTCACTACCAATGCACCCCTGCACGATAGCAGGATGGAGAGCTCCCTAACCCAAAATCACAGGTCAGAAGGAAAGTGGGCACACAGACCATTGTAAGAGCGCACAGCAGGGTGGGGTAGAGCCTTAGAATTGTGAGCTCACATTAGAATTATTCCTTGTTCCTTTTTTCTCTCGTTGACACAGGGGGAGGCCCCTTTTATCCAGCATTTGCAGCCCATAGAGTATTCAGGCACCTTAAGCTCCTGCAGAGACACGATAAGCATTACAGTTTGACAACGTGTTTTTTGGCCCCCGTCTGTGCTTTACAGCAGCAATCTCTTCAGCGCCATTTTTAAGGGTCTATTTTATAGGCGCTGCCATTTCTGTGAACTTCGAAGTATGCTTGTCTGAAATTTCTGTTAAGGCTCCAAATTTAGTTCCAACTTCGGAGGGCTTATTGAGAGCCTCTTCTATGTGCTCTGATGCTGATCTTTTGTGTTCTGGTGCCGGCTGATATGTTGTGTTCCGGTGCTTATATGTGTGTTGCTTTTGACCTATATGGTCTCAGGGTCCTTTCATCGCTTGTGCTTGTCTTGTGCACTGACTGTATGCCGGGGCTCTTTGCTACGTAGGCTTAGTAGGAGTTTTTAATACCCTTCATCCTTACAGATGCCATGAGATTTCCCTGAGCATGCCTGGTAGAGGGATAGTCAGAGATAGGGGCCATTTGGGGAATAATAGTGGACAGGGGCTGCCAATGTTAGATCAGGAGGTGGTATGCTGGTGATCCTCAAGGTCCCCATCCGACCCCTAACCACATTTGCCAGACCAATCCAGGGATCCCATTGTGGACTTAGACATATTCATTGTGTTCAGGGCATTCAGAGGTTCCTGTTTGTGGGCCCGGTTTGCAGGACTCAGCAAAGTGAGTGTTAGCCGGTGTGAGTGGACAGCAAAGAACGAGTATTTGAGTAGAATTTACAAGCCCAGCCTAACCCAAAATATGGGCGATTGCTGTTGTAAAATGAGGGCAAAGAATCACACAGCATTAGGAGTTAGGAGACCACAGAACATAACAGGATGTGTATGTAGTCAGGAGTAGGAGAGGGAAGAGACGCCTGACTTCGAAATGGTGGTTAGCGATTATACAAATTCAGTGCACGGCACCGCAGGATGGTCCAGATCATTCAACTCACCTGGGGATATTGTAGCTCACACAGTCTCTGACCAAATACAGGCCCCACTACTGACCCGTTCTTAGCTGCCATGCACCGCACACTCAGGGCCAATTACTATCACCACTAGAATATGAAAGGAGAGTTAGCCAGAGAGGGGATGAAGGAGTTAGGAGACAGTTTGTGTATACAGAGAAAAGTGAGAAGAGCAGTAGAAGAAGTAGGACAGGGAAGGGAGAGGTCAGAGCAAACAAAGAGAGAGCAGAGGAGTGTGTAGAGAGAGAGAGAGAGGAGGAGAAGGACCAGATAGAAAGAGAGGTGGCAAGAGAAAGGAGAGAAGGAGGAACAACAAAGGAGAAATAAAGGAAGGAGAATGAGAATGACCGGTAGAGAGGAAAGAGAAGCAATGGCAAGGAAAAAGAGAGGAAAGGGAGAGACAGAGGGTGGGAAGGGAAAATACCTTGGCAAGAGGGATGAGTAAAAACCAGGGCTCCTGAGCTAGTGGAGAGGAGCTGGATTGAGAGCCATAGACAGGCCAGAGACAAAGGCCTACGGGTAGTGACACGTGAGATAACTCTAAATTGCGAAGTGGGGGCCTGGCTACCGGCCATGTAGAGGGACGGAAGCTCCGGAGCTCCCAGTGATCCGACGAAGATCCTAAGAATACCTGCCACCCAAATGCAGCATACCCATTGCAATAATAGGTACAGGTGTGGGAATACAAGGAGAGTTCAATCTGCACAAAGACATTGGAATCCGACCCCGGCCATAGCAGCAGCATCGAAATCAAAATAGACCGCTGACCAGATGGGCTTCGTTTAAAATGGCCACCGTGCCGTGCGACAAAGGAGCGGTGGCCGGACACAAAGACGCTGCTGGCATCAGCCTTGCAGAGGAACACCACAGGCATAGCACCCGAGACGCGCTATGTGGACACTAGCGAACCGGAGCATTGTGTAAGCCTGGTGGATCGATGAGCGAGGGGCAGCCTGCAAATGCAAACAAACCGCTGTGCAGAGGCGGTAGGTAAGACACGCCGAGGGACAATTCGGAATGAAGCGGAGCCCGTGGACACCGAGATGCGCATCAGAGCCGCGCTCGGGCTGAACACCGAAGGCGCCCTAAGCAGCTGCGGCCCATGGGGTGCGATCACGTACCGCCAGCGTGTGAGAGCCGCGCACACCAAGCGGTTCCACATGCCATCTGAAGCACCAGAGAACAGCCTTAGAGGGCCCCGCCCGTATCACACACTTGGTGAGGAGCACGCGAAACGGAGCGCACACAACATAGTACCCATAGCCATGGCGCAGCGCCTGGCTTTCTGGGTGACCCACGGATAATCGCCACACTGCAGCAATCCGGGGGAGCAAAGAGGCAAAAGGCGTGAGAGCCTGTCCCTCGCAGCACTACGCTACTGCAGCCCCAGCAGGAACATAAAAAAAGGGGGAAAAGGAGGGGGGAAAGACATTTCTTTTTAAAAAAAGGAAATAAAAGGAGAGCCCCACCACAGAGCTGCAAAAATAGGGCTCTCGACCCCAGGGGAGGACAGCACAGTGGGTAACAAGCCTGCACATGATACAGAACACCCACAGGGCACATCTTTGAATGGACATTGGCTGTGGGCAAGTGGTAGCCAGGCCTCACTGCAACCCACTGGGTCAAGGAAACGAGGGCGCAAACGTGCTGCAAAGGACCATAAAGGAAGCCATTATAAGGCACAGTGATAAGCCCAGCCGAGGCACCTGAAGCTGCACCACAATCACAGACAGTCCAGGGAGGCAGTGAGGCACCACCCCACTTCCGGGGGCAGTCAGGGAGAGAACCTCGTCGAGATACACCACGGCACCCGCAGCACTGCCCCGAGACATTCCCACTGGAGCCTTGCTGCACAAGACTTTAGCCAAGCATAAGGAGTGGCGCAGGAAAGTGCAATGCAAGCTGAGGACACCCCAGGTGAGGAGTAGAAACAGGACAAACTAACCCTGGCAGCACCACAGCGAACTAGCCCAAAGGAGACTGCAGCCTGGGATATAGATAAAGGTGCTGGAACACCTGAAGGAAACAGCAATAAACCAACACACGTAAGGCTGAGTGCCTGATAGCAGCAAAAGGCCACATCATCCAGAGCTGGGGGCCCGCTCACTTGGAACTGCGAAAGACATGGCAACTAAGCTGAATAAAACAAAAGGGAAGCAATCTACGATAGAGGACTTCACAAAAACCTCACAATCAATGGAAGGTGCTGGAAGCAAGGATAGAAGCGCCCAGCTGGACGTATCCCCAGCACAAGGAGACTGGCAAATCCTGGAAGCCATTGCAGACCTGAAAGTGGCGTGGGAAACGAAACTGGAAGCTTCTATGACCACACTGAAAGTGGCGCTGGAATCTAAAATTGACGCAGTACAAATAGATCTAAACCTCCTGAGACAAGATGTAAGGGCAATAGCGGACCACACAGGAGAACTAGAAAAAGAAGTGGAGGCCAACACAGCAGCATGCACCTCGCACGCTTCAGAGATCCACACGCTACACCAGCAGTTGGGCAACCTGGAGAGCAGGGCCGAAGAGGCCGAAGGACGGGCACGCAGAAACAATATACGTATTGTGGGGCTCCCGGAGGGAGAAGACGGATCTAACCCTACTGAGTACATTGAATCCATGTTGCTGCAAGAAATAGAAGGGGGAACACTCAGCCATGGATTTTCAGTGGAAAGAGCGCATAGAGCCTTGGCAAGGAGGCCCCCCCCCCCGGGAACCCCCTGAGACCCATCATAGCCAAAATACTAAATTACTGCAACAGATAAAGGATCCTTGAATACTTTTGCAAGGGAGGCATGATCCGAAGGTCATCCGCCTCTATTACAGCATACCCTGACTATACACTCCAGGTGCAACGGCGGCGACTCAACTTCGGAACAGTAAAGAGGAGGCTATGGGAGGCGGACCATAGATACATGCTGATGTATCCAGCAAGGCTGAAGGTGTTCCACAAGAAGAGGACACTATTTTTTGACACCCCAGAGGAGGCATCGGATTGTCTGGATGCACAAAATTGCCTGGAAGGGAAGGATGGCCAGAAGGAAAGCGGCATGGAAAAATGATGCAGAGACTTCGGAGAGCGAGTTGCTGTATAAGATGTGAAAATGGGACTTGACTATAGCCGTGTCACTTAATGGGAAGGCAAGCAAAATGTGGCACACAACAGGGAGATACAGGGCACCCGATATCACACCCTCTTAGATAGGTTAGTTGAGTTACCAGTAGAGCGGTAACCTCCTGCTGGGTTCCTGATACCAGCCTAGCTGGACGGGACCAAATGCGGGATCGCCTGAGATCCAGGGATGGAGCTGTGCAACATTTGGGGCTGGAATGGGAGGGGTAGGGGAGGGGTTGGGGAGTTTGCAGTGATAGTTTTTAGGGAATGAGCATGCACCCGCGCACCTCTGCGCATGATCCACGCTAAGTATTCTCGGGTTGAAGGATATGGAGGGAGGGACAGGGAAGGGGATCTAAAGGATAATGGGTGAACTCAGAATAATAACCTGGAATGTCAGGGAACTTAACACCTACCTGAAGAGAAATAAGGTGATGATCTACTTGAGAAGGCAAAAAGTAGACATAGCTCTGTTACAGGAAACTCACCTCACTAAGGAGAAACAGGAGGTAATTAAGAAAAAGTGGAGAGGGACTATTATAGGAGCAACTTATTCATACGCTAGGAGGGTGATCATCTGGGTGGCACCACAGGTGCCTTTCCAGATACTACAGACCAAGGTGGAACCGGATGGGAAGATGGTAGCGCTCCGGGGGATTTTAGAGAACAGGGAACTAAGCATCATAAACACATATGCCCCAAGCAGGACACAGTGACCTACTATAAAACGGTATATAGGAATATCAGCCCTCTCACAGGAGGGGCGATCATATGAGGAGGGGACTTCAACTGTACGCTAGACCCTAAACTGGATAGATCTGATACGAAACTAGATAAACCCACCCCTGCAGCAAGAGCGCTACGAGCCCTATTAAGAGACTTTGGGGTAGAGGACATTTGGAGGCGGCAACATCCAACAGAAAGACACTACTCACACTTTGCGGCCCCACATAATATGTACACAAGGCTGGATTACGTGTTCGCCACCCCCGAAATAGCAGGGGAAGTGGTGGGTTCAGAATACAAACCGAGAATACTATCAGACCACTCCTCTTTGGTCCTGGAGTGGCGTCACCAGCCCCCTAGAGCCAGAATCCCAACATGGAGGCTTAGGGCTGAGGCACTGAGGGATACTACATTCCGAGAGGACCTACGGGAAGAGATAATTAGCTATTTCGAGAATAATACTGGACGCGTCAAATCAGAGGGAACTCTGTGGGAGGCCTTTAAGGTGGTAATAAGTGGGGCGGTGTCATGACCCTTGTACCTTGCCCTCACTGGCAAGTCAGCCTTCCAGTTAGGGCCAGGTCAAAGGCCTTAAAACCTCATCCAAGACTCTCTTTAGCGCCAGGCTCATAACCATCATGAAGACCACCATTAGAATGGGACTATTTACCTGGGACTATTTAACTTGGGGGGGCGGGGTTCAGCCATGGAGGCACACACATAGCTCAGTTACAAGGAACTGAGCTATGCTGTCTAATCCTTTGGGTGTGGCAGGCCTGGGACTACTTTACCTGGACTACTTTGGGTGTGGCAGGCCTGGGACTATTTTACCTGGACTACTTTACCTGAGGCTATTTAAACCGCACCCAAACAGCAGAATATGGTTTGCGTTATTCTGCTGTGGGCAGTGTAAAGCTCACCGTATCCAGTTCTTTGATGCCAGCTTACCTGAAACCAAGGACCTGCAGAGAGAGAAAGAACACTACGAAACTTACCTGGAACAGTATCCTGTCTTCAATCCATCACCGACTTCATTTCCACTCACCTGAAGGTACAAACTCCATCATCCGGCACCGCATGCATCCTGGAATACCATAACCTGGAAAGAGGAGAAAGAAAGACAGCATTAGTAAGCGTTTACTCACGTTTACTCCTGAATGAAGAAAGCCACACAATTCTTACCTGGGTAGTCATCTCCTGGTCAGTATCATTGCTGGAACATTACGGCGCCCGGCGAGGAACATCGCAACCTGCAAGGAGAGAAAAGACACAGGATAGCAATATAAAAGGCGAAACAGTGCCGCGCATCACGCATTACTCACCGGACAGCATTGCGCACACTACGCTTTCGCCTACTGGCCCATGCTCATCTTAAAACTGCATGACAACACCTAAAAGGAAAGAAGCAAGACATTATTCGAACTAAGAGGAACATAAGAACTGCATATAAAGACTGTAAAGCAGCAAACCTACGGAGTCGCAGCAGGCCTGGATTCCCACAGGGGGGCTTGCACCAGTGAAGTAACTTGGTCGCTGCTCGCCCCCCACATCTACGCGTCCCTGCCACGAGGAGCAGGACGGAGAATCCACCTTTTACAATATTAAGGTGAGGAGAGGGCCCAAGGGGAAGGAAGGAGTTGAGGCCAAGGGAGGTGGGAAAACATAAAGACAATCTGGTATTGAATCCAGCTCTCCTATATTGCAGACCCATCTTTAACCAGAGGCCTTACCAAGGGACCGGGAGAGGGTTTGAGAGTGCAAATCATCCAACCAGGGCTGGGTGGTGTCCCCGTGGATACCAGGTGAGCATAACAGGCGGCCATATCCAAATCTAAAGGGCTCCAGGGGGGTATAGAGCGAGAGTTGCAGGAGACAGATAAAAGACTGGAAACAATAATGAATAAAGAAGGCACCTCACAGGAGGAGTCAGAACGTGTGAGCCAGTTACAACTGGCTGGCGGGGAGTTTTGGGAGAGGCTAAGCAACCTGAATTAAAAGAAATATATCGAAAGACAACATGCTGGAGGGGACAAGCCAGGGAGGCTGCTCGCGTGAAAATGAGGCACCAAGACCCACAATTAGAGAGATAGCGGGAGAGGCGGGACAAGTCTGGAACACCCAGGAGATGGTGAACGAGCGATTCATCAGATTTTATAAACACCTCTATGCAGATATGGGGGAGAACACACAGAGAGACTCAGGAGATCCTAGAGGACATAGGATTGCCCAAATTAAGTGTAGAAGATGGAGAGAACTTAGAAGCCCCAGTCACACTGGAGGAACTAGAAGCAGTGGTGATGCATCTACCCACGTGCAAAGCCCCAGGCACGGATGGGCTCCCCAGCGAGTTTTATAAAGCATACAGGCAAGAGATTCTTCCCCCGCTACTGGCAATGCTGAATGAGGCATACGAGAAAGGGAGACTGCCGGAATCTCTGAGAGAGGTGGTAATCATCCTGCTCCTTAAACCAGACAAGCCTAGCGTTGACTGCGAGTCGTATAGACCACTATCTATGTTAAACCAAGACAGCAAAATCCTCACGTCAGTACTAGCAAATAGACTTAAGCTGGTGATAAATAAACTAATACACCCGGAACAAACTGGGTATGTGCCAGGCAGAAGCATATCCGATAATCACAGGAGGCTCCACCACATTATAGAGCAGACGGAGGGCGCCCCAAACGAAATAGCAGTAGTCTTGATAGATACAGTCAAAGCCTTTGGCTCAGTCAGGTGAACATCGTTGACGGCGGCTTTAAAAGAATACGGGATGGGACCTGGGTACTTGCGGTGGGTGAAAATGTTGTATAGCTCCCCCACAGCCAGGGTAAAAACCGGAGCGATAATCTCAGATAAATGGCAACTAAGCAGAGGCACGAGACAGGGCTGCCCATGGTCTCCGATGCTGTACATCCTTGCCTTGGAGCTGCTGGCAATTTATCTGAGACAGCAATACAGTGAGATAGGAGTGCGCACCAAAGGGGGACCACACTTGATATCACTGTATGCAGACGATATGCTCCTGTACCTGCGATAACTGAAGGAGAATCTGCAATACATCCTAGAAGTGATGGAGCGCTATGCGGCTCTCTCCGGGATAGCGGTCAACCCCAAAAAATCGAGCATGTTCCCGTTGGGTAGATACAAAGGCATACCACAGAAAAACCTACTCACCCTGCAGATAGCTTGGCAGACCAGAACGTTCAGATACCTGGGGATCAATAGTTACCATACTGTAGCAGATGAGCATAAGTATAACACAGAGCAAGCAGTGGAGGGCATCAAGAATAGCATGGAGTTCTGGGCAAAGCTCCCCCTGGCCATGGTGGGGAGGGCGGCCTTGCTGAAAATGGTGCCCAGGCTCTTCTTCACCAAACTACACAGCCTGTGCAGAGGTTTCCTATGGTACAATACTAGAAACAGAGTGGCCCTGTGGAAACTACAGAATGCGTACGACAGAGGGGGGATTAAATCTACCGAACTTTGAGATATACCACCTGGCAGCGTAATTACAATATGTAGCCAGGTGGTTGGCGGAAGACGAGACAGCAGAATCCACGCTGTTGAGGGATGAGAGCGCCCCATACTTCCTACGAGAACTAATATGGCTACCCAAGTCAGAGATGCAGAAGAGGCCGAGATTGCTAACACTGGGCTGGGAAATTTGGCATTAAGCGTGCCGGGCCATGGGAGGCCCAGCCCCATGCTCCCCGCAGGCGCCACTCGTGGCGCTATGCGGTGCAGATGATCAACTAAGGAAAGGAATCCCGAAATATTGGGAGCCAGTGAGCCTGGCTACACTGGGGGATATCTGGTAAGAGGGGAAGGCCCTGGATTTTCAAACGATAATGGACGGAACCGGGGTACACGCGAGACAGCATATTACATATAGTTGAATAGTGAAAGAAACGTGGCCGGAAATAGCGCTAGCAGAACAACTGGATACAGCCATTGAAATGATGTATGACATGTCGGAGGGAGGGGAATGAAATATCCCGGATATACGAACTAACAATGT
Source organism: Ambystoma mexicanum (assembly GCF_040938575.1). Lineage (NCBI taxonomy): Eukaryota > Metazoa > Chordata > Amphibia > Caudata > Ambystomatidae > Ambystoma > Ambystoma mexicanum. The sequence continues at coordinate 489,873,749 of NC_090922.1, read as the reverse complement.
CAAGAGTGGGAAAAGAGCTGCTCAAACTGAGGCAGGACTGGGAGGAGGAAGTGGGAGAGACTATGCAGGATGGGCAATGGGAGAGAGCCCAAAGATACCACAAGAAGGTGCCTAGAAATGCGAGGCTGCAACAGATCCAACTATACGTTACCCACAGGGCATACATGACCCCCCAAATGATTGCAAAATCTGGAAACGCAGAAGCACAAAAATGCCCCAAGAGAGCTCAAGTTTTAGGGGAAGGGAGGGGGGAAGACATAAAGGAGAAACATGTATTGTATGCTATGATACCTGTAACTGAAAATGTGGGGAGTGAAAGTTATGATTTGTTTGTTGTAAAAACCAATAAAAACAATTTTTAAAAAAAAAACTCTAAATTGAGAAAATGCTTGAAAACAAACAGGAGGGGAAGGATGAGCACCCTGTTTATGCAGACGCCTGACCCCGTTCGCTGACCTAAAAGTGCAGGGGTTGGAGCATGGTAGCCGAGGAAAACGGAATCTAAGGGAGAGAAGAATGGTTTGAAGACTATGATTGTAAAGAAAGTTAAGATCCTTGTTAACCACCAAATTGTTTAACTGTTTCTATTTCCACCACTGGTGCATTAGTCAACCCTAATCCTTTCTATGATCAAAATAACATGAGTAGAGAACTTTACTTTGTATCTGAAGCATAGGTTGATCCCAAGGTAGTCACAGTGTTGTACTCTGATCCACTATAATGGAGCAGTTATTTGTAACTCATTACAGAACAAGACACGTTCATTTTGGTATGCTTCTGTGTTTTTTGGGGGGTTGCTTGCCCAATCCTCACCTGAAATACAATGGAACCTGTTTGACCTCCTCCCAAATCGTGCATTAAGGGTGCAGTCAATAGTTTGGTGGAGCTGCCAAAGTGGCCTTGGGTGTTACGCTTAAGCTTTTATATGCATGCATGGGTGTCATAACATAAGAATTGGTCACGTAGAAGATCGAGCACTTGACTCTGAAAAAAGCAGCAGCCCTGTGACTTGGGTTCTAACATCTCCTAAAAAAAAAATATGTGAACAGGCCAACATATTGTCTTCTCTTAAAACAAAATAATAATAAATGTTCAGATGCACAAAATATAATTTCACATCTTAACAAAGGGATAAAGACAACGGGTGGCAGATTTTTTTCTCCATACACAACATTATTAAGGATGGGCAGTGAGGCAGGCAGAGTTGCAACAGAATCAAAGGAAAACAGCACTGGTCGTCTAGCACGGATAGACATTTCAAAGTTTGAATTTGCCACAGGACATGACTATTGTGCTTGAGTTTACCAGCTCCCCTACGAACATGAATCACTGGGGAGTGATTGGGGTGATCACTGATAAATATATGAATTAGGCAGTATCCAGTTCCTATTGACTCCGAGAAGTCTTTTTTTTATCTCCCTACTGTATATGTGGTGTTTATAGCCAGGAAAAGCATCATTCACTATGATGCACCTTTTTATATATGCAAATGCCTGCCCCCACCTGAAAAATAAAGATTGATTTGTGGTAGGCCAGAAAAAATGTACAGATGCCACTAGGTCCACTGAGGCATCAGGTCAAACAGCCACCCCCACTTGACCTGAAAATGCAAGCGACACCGTGTGAGGGAGGTGTCATCTTTTCTTCAAAAACAAACATCAGGTAAATTACCATTGATTGACTCCCCAGTATCCTTTGGAAGTATTGTGTCCAGATGCTTCTCTTCTGCCCATCGCCCACAACAAACATCACAAATGAAATCAATAGTTGGATGGAGTTTCTAGCTGCATATGTAGACGAATCTAATGCAAAGTGACATAGAGCTCGTATGTATACACCTAGATTAAAAAGTACCAAAATATGTTCACCTTTAAAAACAGCTTTCCGGCTCATCAATTGCATGACTGTCATCATATGATGCTCAGATTCCTAAACTCACAGGTTGGAAATATCCAGTCAGTCGGTTCTTGGCATCAGAGTAAATAAATTCCTCAAGAAAACATTTGCCCAGAATTGAAAAGTGTAGAATGTGCCCCATGTGTTGCACTCACTCTTTGGTTTGGGCTATTAGGTAGCGATTTAGTGTCACCTATAAGCCAAAACGATTGCACTAGAGTGAAGATAGGGACACATGGCAAATGCGGTGGAGCACAAAGCTTGTAGGTGTTGTTTGGTTATATGCCCACCCATTGACTGCCCATGACCATTCTAATCCCTATGGCCCTTCACACCCAGTTCCTGCCCCTGCCTGACCAAAAACAACCCTCATGGGAACTCTTTGAGCTTGCTTTAATCAAGTTTTACCATCAACATTTGCCCTCAAAGTGGCTGGTGGTGTTTTTCCAAAGCAGACTTCTGAGAGTTAATGACTTAGGGGCCGATTAATGGAACAAACGTGCGCCGAAAATCATTGCGCAAGCAGGCGCAAGGAGGCGCAAGCAGGCGCAAGCGCAAAGAAACAGGCGCACGCACACGCGTGCGATTCATGGAAGTCCCTGCGCGTGTTCACCTCGGGATGTGCGCCAAACCCGTGCAAGGCGCACAAGTCACTGCAACATCCCGAAAGGCGTGCGCGACGCGCACAACCTCGGCGCATACACCAGAAAGTGGGCGGGACACGGGGCGTAACGCGCGGAATGGGGAACAACGCGCGAAAATAAGGGCGTAACTGGGGATGTACTGCAGGGAAGCAGACGGAACGCCCACACGCACTCGAACCACACGTATTCATGGAATCGAATAGGGCAAAGCCACGCACAGCCAAAGACACGCACAAGCTGAAACACGTCCGCCACACGAAGGCAGGCGGCAGAGTCCCAGCGCATCATTAAAGTGGTAACATACAGCAATTGGGCCTGTGCGAGCGGGGCACGTGTATTGCGGGGGTGCGCGGGAAGCAACACACGCGATCGAGCGGGGTATGTGTATTTCGGGGGCGCGCGGGAAGTGACACACGCGATTGAGCGGGGTACGTGTATTTCGGGGGTGCGCGGGAAGTTACACACGCGATTGAGCGGGGTACGTGTATATCGGGGGAGCGCGGGTAGTTACACACGCGATTGAGCGGGGTACGTGTATTTCGGGGGTGAGCGGGAAGTTACACACGTGATTGAGCGGGGTACGTGTATTTGGGGGGTGCGCGGAAGCAACACACGCGATCGAGCGGGGTACGTGTATTTCGGGGGCACGCCGCGGGAAGTGACACACGCGATTGAGCGGGGTACGTGTATTTCGGGGGTGCGCGGGAAGTTACACACGCGATTGAGCGGGGTACGTGTATTTCGGGGGTGCGCAGGAAGTTACACACGCGATTGAGCGGGGTACGTGTATTTCTGGGGTGCGCGGGAAGTCACACACGCGATCTCATCAGGGTACGTGTATTTCAGGGTGCGGGGGAAGTATCCCACGCAACATCAGCAGGGTACGTGTATTCCAGGGGTGCGCGGGAAGTTCCACACGCAATTCCATCAGGGTACGTGTATTACAGGGGTGCGCGGGAAGTTCCACACACTATATCATCAGGGTACGTGTATTACAGGGGTGCGCGGGGAGCAGCACACGTGAATTGCACGTGTGGGTCCTCCCAGGTGTTCCCTCTACACCCTCCATGGCCCCTGCAGGTGGCTCACACCACAGGGGCCTACCCAGCACATGTCATGCAGGCACCCCATCCACCATGGCCATGCCCACCAGCCAACCCACATGTCAACTTGCACTACTGCCCACCAACGCATGTCCCCCTGCACCCCCAGCCACCAGGGGCACCCTCCACCAGGCCCCCACCCATGTCTCCCACCACCACCACCCCCCCAGTCACCAGGGGCAGCCTCCACCAGGCCCCCGCCCATGTCTCCCACCACCTCCACCCCCCAGCAGTGCAGGGGCAGCCTCCACCAGGCCCCCACCCATGTCTCACACCACCCCCACCCCCCAGCAGTGCAGGGGCAGCCTCCACCAGGCCCCCACCCATGTCTCCCACCACCCCCACCCCCCAGCAGTGCAGGGGCAGCCTCCACCAGGCCCCCACCCATGTCTCCCACCACCCCCACCCCCCAGTCACCAGGGGCAGCCTCCACCAGGCCCCCACCCATGTCTCCCACCACCCCAACACCCCAGTCACCAGGGGCAGCCTCCACCAGGCCCCCACCCATGTCTCCCACCACCCCCACCCCCAGCAGTGCAGGGGCACCCACCACCAGGCCCCCACCCATGTCTCCCACCCCCCCCACCCCCCAGCAGTGCAGGGGCAGCCTCCACCAGGCCCCCACCCATATCTCACACCACCCCCACCCCCCAGCAGTGCAGGGGCAGCCTCCACCAGGCCCCCACCACCCCCACCCCCCAGCAGTGCAGGGGCAGCCTCCACCAGGCCCCCACCCATGTCTCCCACCACCCCCACCCCCCCAGTCACCAGGGGCAGCCTCCACCAGGCCCCCACCCATGTCTCCCACCACCCCCACCCCCCAGTCACCAGGGGCAGCCTCCACCAGGCCCCCACCCGTGTCTGCCACCACCCCCACCCCCCCAGTCACCAGGGACAGCCTCCAGCAGGCCCCCACCAATGTCTCCCACCACCCCCACCCCCAGTCACCAGGGGCAGCCTCCACCAGGCCCCCACCCATGTCTCCCACCACCCCCACCCCCCAGCAGTGCAGGGGCACCCACCACCAGGCCCCCACCCATGTCTCCCAGCACCCCCACCCCCCAGCAGTGCAGGGGCAGCCTCCACCAGGCCCCCACCCATGTCTCCCACCACCCCCACCCCCCAGCCACCAGGGGCAGCCTCCACCAGGCCCCCATCCATGTCTCCCACCACCCCCACCCACCAGCAGTGCAGGGGCAGCCTCCACCAGGCCCCCACCCATGTCTCCCAGCACCCCCACCCCCCAGCAGTGCAGGGGCACCCACCACCAGGCCCCCACCCATGTCTCCCACCACCCTCACCCCCCAGCAGTGCAGGGGCAGCCTCCACCAGGCACCCACCCATGTCTCCCACCACCCCCACCCCCCAGTCACCAGGGGCACCTGCCAGCAGGCCCCCACCCATGTCCAACTCATGTTCCCCACCACCCCCACCCCTCAGCACTGTGGGGCACCTGCCAGCAGGCCCCCACCCATGTCCAACTCATGTTCCCCACCACCCCCACCCCCCAGCCACCAGGGGCAACCTCCACCAGGCCCCCACCCATGTCTCCCACCACCCCCACCCCCCCAGTCACCAGGGGCAGCCTCCACCAGGCCCCCACCCATGTCTCCCACCACCCCCACCCCCCAGCAGTGCCGGGGCAGCCTCCACCAGGCCCCCACCCATGTCTCACACCACCCCCACCCCCCAGCACTGTGGGGCACCTGCCAGCAGGCCCCCACCCATGTCCAACTCATGTTCCCCACCACCCCCACCCCCCAGCAGTGCAGGGGCAGCCTCCACCAGGCCCCCACCCATGTCTCCCACCACCCCCACCCCCCAGCACTGTGGGGCACCTGCCAGCAGGCCCCCACCCATGTGCAACTCATGTTCCCCAGCCAACATGTCATCACAATCTAGATCCCTGGTCCCTATGGCCAGCCTCCAAATGCAAAACACCCACCCGAGTATTGCATCCACCCACTCATAATTTGCAATTACATCACAGAACACCAATTGCAAGTTCCGAAACAAACACATTTCCCTCACATACACCCAATGGGTGTCAGTGAATCTCAAAACAAATATCATGAAATGCATGAAACCAATGAGATACCACACATTGAAGTTCACCAAAAATAATATGTATTAAAGGAAACATCAATAGAATAAAAAATGAAGAAACAGAAACGTGAATGTACAAAAATGAAAAGAAGCATGTCCGTCAAAAAAAGCAAAACCAAAAATAAAAATCCAAAGTAATGTCCAAAGTCAATGTCCACAAAACAAAATCCAATGGGAAATAAAAAAGAAAGCCATTGCTCCATGGTTAAAAATAGAAAAAAAAATACAATCCAACTGTCAACTATGTACATGGGAACAATCCAGGGTCCATTATCCCAACAAAATAAAGGAAACCTATCTAACTACACTAACTAATAAAATAAACTATATACAAAAATGTGGCCAATGTCCGAAAGGTCCAAATAAAATAAAAACAAAAATGAAACCTAACACTACCTAGAAACTATGTACAAGGGCAGCGGGCTAGTTTCACGGCTCACTTGTGGATGTTCCGGGCCAGGGCATCATGGAACTCCTCCTCAATGTCCCGGAGGCGGTCCTCCTCCATGGCCCGAGGGTCCGCAGGGCCGTCGACGTCTCCACCTCCAAACCCCTGCGGATTGCCTCGAGGCACTCGGCCCGCCTCAGGGCCCTCCGCATGGAGTTCTCCGCCCTGACCATTGTGAGCCGTGCCTCTTCCGCCCGCTGCCGCTCCGCATCTATGGCGTGGCCCAACCGCTGCCACACGGAAGACACTCTCTGTCCTGGGTCCTCCTGCCCTCCGGCCGATGCCTGCCCCTCCGATGTCGAAGGCCCCGAGCCTTCATGGCTCCCACCACGTTGCTGCTGTGCCTCTGCCCGTGCACTGCCTCCTGCTGCCTGCACATCCTACGCCGGCTGGGGTGCAGTCGTAGATGTGGCCACCCCTGCTGGACCTCCGACTCCCGACTGTGGCAGGGATGCCTCCTCCACCAGCCTGGCCGCACCGTCAGAGGCAGCTCCACAGGGCACCCAGGTGACTGATGGGTGGGAAGATGGCACAGAGGACGACTGGCGCGTAGGGGGTCCAGTTGAGGAGGGGGTCGGAGCAAGCCCCATCAGACGGAGGAATCCGGCCTGGGTGACCTGTCCCAGCAGGCTGACGTGGTCAACGAGCCATTCGAGATGACGTGCAGTCTCTCCATGAAAAGACTGCAGGTCACCTCGCATGGCCCGTTGACGCAACGCCACACCAGCCAGGACAGGCTCAACCCGGACCTGGATAGCCACGTCCGCAGGCAGAGGAAGGCCAGTTGACGTGAGCTCATCCCCTGCCTGAAAACGGGTCTGGACGAAGGCATCCCTGCTGGTGCAAGATGATGCAGGGACAGGATCGGGGACAGGATTGCACACAGGCACCTCCGCGGCGGCCTGTGCTGCCTCCTGTCCCTGGTCCTGCACTGCACCACTAGCAACAGTGGGATCCCCACCTCCAGACCCCGTCTCTGGTGCTTGCACGGCCTCCTCCTCCACCAAACCCCCCACCAACCTGGATGACTCCGTGCCATCTTCCCCTGTTGGGCCCTGTGGGGTCCCAGCTGCCCCTTCTGCTGCCGAGGAGTCCAACTCCAACCTCTGCCTCTTGGACCTCCCCCCGGCAGCTGCGGCCTGGGACGCGGCACTTGACTCCTCACTCCCCGACGAGATGACAACCTGGGAGGGGAGCCGGGCCTTGCGTCTCCGGCTGGCGGTCGGATCCCCGGCGCTGTGCTCCACAGCACCTTCTCCGCCCTCTTCATCAGTTGATGCTGCAGACAGGGAGAAACAAAACACAGGCATCAGGGCACTGTACAATGGACACATACACACATGACAGTTGTACATGAGTGGCATTGGCAAACCTCAGACATGTCACCACAATCCCCAACACACATGTCATTACAACTCGCACACATGAGCCATACCACAGCCATATCGCAACTGCCACCACCATCCATACACATACAACAGCATGAGCAGCCAAAGGTGAGCCAGACATCACATGCAACACAGGAAGTGCACCACACATGTACACACACCACCACACTTGCATGCATGTGTACACCTCTGCCAAGTGTCGCACTGTTCAGACGGGCATCCATGTCACATCTGCCAATCAGGCTTCCACATACCGCTGTCACATGCATCCATGTTGCATCACTGTTGCACCCTTGTCAAATACACACACATGCACATGTACACAGTGCTGATACATGCAGCCAAAAACAACATACATGCATGACATCACAGACATGTCTACTTACATACACATTCATCCAAACATGTGTGCCCACACAACTGCATTTGGCATGCAAGCCTACACACACAAGCACCATCCATGTCTCACACATTACAGCCCTCGCATGTGTCAGCCCCACGGCCCTGTACACCCCCACCCATACTCGACCCCATACAAACAGATGTGCAACCTGCACACTACTGAATAATCACCACACGCACTGCTCACAAACAGGATGCATGTACACTCACCGCTCGACTCCAGACGGGTCTGCTTCTCAAGGACCTGGACGTGGAGCGCTGGGGATATGCGTTCCAGGACCCTCATCTGTTCTTCCGACAAGTGGCCCCGGCGCCCCTTGGCATCCGCTGCCTTCAAGAGGCGCCGGGCCTTGTTCAGGGTCCTGGACCTGAAGTCCTCCCAGCGCTTCCTGACATGTTGTAAATCGCGGACTGCCACCCCCTCCGCGTTGATGGCAGTCACGATGTCAGTCCAGATCTGAGTCCGTCCTTCCTTGTCGGCGCGGGAACTTCCGAAGAGGGCATTATACTGCCCCAGGACTTGCTCCACCAGGACACCAACTTCAGTGGCACTGAAGCTGGTGCCCCTCTGCCTCTCTGGCCGGGGGTTGTCAGTGGTCACAGATGGTGTTTGCCCCGACATGACAACCCCAGAGGCAGGAGTGGGTGGGCAACTGGGTCCTGGGGCTGGGCTGTGGAGCGATGGAATCCCAGTCGGGAGTCTTCGGTTCCAGCAGGGGTGGTCACAGCAACAGCACCCCTGGCTGATGTGCAGGCAGCAAATGGCAGAGCACGTGGGCAGCAGGCAGTCAGGCAGCAGCAGATGGGAGCGTGCTCGGGGCTCTTGGGGGCAGTAGTTCGGCCTTCTGGGCAGGAGCGTGGTCTTCCATGTGCTTACGCGCGGCCAGCTTGATACGGAGTGATTTGGCACGTGAAAAATCTGCACGTCAGCGTGTAATTCGAGGAAAGGCCCTTAGCGCGTAAGCGCGTCTGCACGCATACGCGTTTTCATTGGACAGAAGGCCCCTCAAGCGCAAGCGCCCCTGTGACGTGACGCGTACAGACGTGCATGGGCATTTCAGCGCGCGTGAAAAACTGCACGTCCGCGTGTAATACGAGGAAAGGCCCTTACCGCGTATGCACGGCAGCACGCATATGCGATTTCATTGGACCAAAGGCCCTTAGCGCGTGAGCGCGTCTGTGACGTGACGCGCGCAGGTGTTTCCCTCATTGCACGTGATGACAGAACACACATGGATTTCCACCAATCGCGTGTGAAAGTTCCCAGCACCCCGGAACACACGTACCCAGGCTAATCGCGTGTGGAACTTCCCGCGCACCCCGAAACACACGTACCCAGGCCAGTTTCGTGTACGCTCACTCCCCTCCGATCACACACGATGACACTCGGACCGTATCCGAATACGGGAAACCCGCACACGGCAAAAGATGTGCACAGGCGTCAACGCGTCTGCCACACGAAGGCAGGCGGAAGCGTCCCCGCGCACAGCATAAAAGTGCGCGCAAAACAACAAACGCGTATATACAGCTACGATGAATGCCCCATTTGTCGCTGCACTGATCGTGGGACACCGCAGGAGGAGGAGAATAGCCAGGGCACGCATTTTCGCACCGCGGACAAGCCTTTTTGGGATGCCTGACGACCAGGTCTATGGCAGGTATAGGTTTCCACCCCATATCATCCTAGACCTGGTCAGGGAGTGAGAAGATGACATCACATCCCCCACCCTTTGCTCCCAAGCATTGAGCCCCTTGGAGAAGCTGCTCAATGTCCTGCATTTTTTGGCCACTGGGTCATTTCAGCGGACCACTGCCATAGTGGGGGGGGTTTCACAGGCCACGCATTCACGCTGCCTACACCAGGTACTGGCAATCATGACAGCGCGCCCCTCAGTCCGCAGGCACATATACATGCCCAGAACACCCGCAGAAAGGCAGGCCGTTGTCCTGGATTTTTTCAGGGTGGCACACTTCCCCAAAGTGCTTGGTGCCATAGATTGCACCCATGTGGCCCTACGTCCACCTAGGGCCATTGAGCACATCTACCGAAACCGCAAGCACTGGCATTCCATCAATGTACAGGTGGTATGTGATGCAAAGGGAATCATCACCTCTGTCTATGCAAACTACCCTGACTCCACCCATGACAGTTTCATATACAGAATGTCCGCCCTGAGCCGGGCCCTGGAAGCTGGGCAGCATGGCGACACATGGCTCCTAGGTCAGTACAAATGCCCTTGCACATGCATGCAAGTCACACACAGACAAATATCCAAACCCTAATAATCTCAACTATTATCACCTCCCCAGGGGACAGTGCCTACCCTCTGAGCAACCACATGATGACGCCAATCCGGAACCCCACCACACCACCCCAGGTAAGATACAACGCCGCCCATATTGCAACCAGGGGCATAGTGGAGCGCACATTCGGAGTGCTCAAGTCACGTTTCCGCCCCCTTGACCGCTCTGGTGGGCAACTACTCTATGCACCACCAGTAGTGTGCAGGATCATTGTGGCAGCATGTGTCCTGCACAATGTTGCAACACGGCAGGGCGTCCCGGTGGACATGGTGGTGCCCCCACATCCCCAACCACAGGCACAGGCGCTGCCCATGGGAGGGGACAGGGCACGTGGCGAGGAAGCCCGGACCCAGCTTGTGGCCACATTTTTCACCTAAACTCCCACCCCTGCGGAGTGCACACAGGCCTTGCACATACCAGGTGACAATCGATGATGACAAAGAGACAGTTAACTGTCACAACCCTACCACCCTGAGAAAGTTGCCATGGAAGTGCCACATCGTCTGCATCCCTAGCTACTTAAACACAAACTATCCTGTGTGACCAAAAGGCACACATATGACATATGACATGATATGGGCCATACACAAGTATTCCAATGCGCAATGAGGCAGGGGGGAGGAACAAGGGAACACAGAGAACGGTACTACTAGGCCAGGTGTCATTGGGATCGTGCAAGTGCAGGGGTAGGGGGAATGGGAAAAGTGCAAGGGGAAGGGTGGGGGGGGAGTCCAGTACAGGGGAAGTAGCCCAAAAAAATAATACATAGGTCGCCTGGTGGCAACTACAAAGGTAAGTGCAGACAAGTGCTGGGAAGGGAGGGCTGTAGGGATAGAGAGACAGTACTGCAGTGCAGGGGTTGCCAGGGAGGCAGTGCAAGTGGAGAGTGGCTGGGCCAGGGACCGAGGTCGGTGAGAGTGGCCCAGTTGCAGCTCCTGTGCAGTTCCAGTGGAGAATTTTGCAAGGGAGAGGCAGACAGTAAGCAGAAGCAAAGAGGAAGGTCTTGAGGTGCTTCCAGAACTGGAGATGATTCCCCTCAAGTTCAAGTCAGGCCGGAAGTCTGTTCCAGGGGGAGGGCCCTGCTGCGGAGAGAAATCTACCCCCAGCTAGTTGCTCTGAGAAGTGGATGACACGGACATGCAAGGTGTGCATCACACACACCTGCAAACCAGGCCATGGCCATCACTGTCATGTCACTCAAACCCTCCCAAACATCAACATGACATGGCACGCAATACCCATACACCAATGCAGTAACGATAAGGTACACATTGCCATGTCCTAAATGCACAGTGGCATCGGACACTGCTGCCTGACCCGGAATCAGATGAAATGACAGACCAACAACCTCCCACCCAAAATAAGTCATTTCCAAATGCATTACAACAGGCGTAGACGTAACATCACAATGAATGCCTGTCTACATGCACATTATGCATTGCAAAATCAACACTGCAGCTCATGTGTGCAGTGTCCTACTCCTGCATCACACTGCTCAGCGCACAGCACAGTGAACAGCCATTGTGTGTGATGCACACCCTGAGCATCACATCTAAGTGACAGACCACGTCAAACATCAAATTAGGCATGTACTGGATCCATGATCGGTCACAGAACATGTGCTGCCGGGACACAGTGGGCACCAGAAGGCAAACAGTGTACACGTGGATATGCAAGGGTGGGAGTACATGTAGTGCATCAGAGTGCAAGTGTGTGGTTCTGCAAGGACATGCACTCCACATATGCATGTGCACTCAAGTGACCATCAGTGTTCCCTACACATCACATGTGAACATCCACCATGTGTACACCCCAGCATGTCAAACCACAACTATCCCCTCGCACCTGAAAGGAAAACACAACACATGAACAGGCATTGATCAGCAGAACACAACATGTACATAGGATACCACCATTCCTATGTCAGAGTTCCCATCACACTGCAGGGCAAGGCAACTATCAACAACAACCCCCCCCTCCCTCACAAATGACCATGACCCACTGAACAACTGCATCTGGTTCATGGAGCCTCCAAACCTCAATTCCACCTGGCCACAGGATCACCTTTTTCCTTCGTCACCATCTCCCACCTTGTGTGTAAAAAGATGCCTGAACCCTCAGAATCCACACTCATTTCCAAAATCACAAAATCGAAGGCATAAAAACGAACCCGAACACCCTCCAGTAGATGACTTGACGTAGCAGTACCTTACAAAGGCCAAGTACTACCACAATGATGCAACAACCAAGGTAGCACAGCAAAACAATGTCACGACAGGATGTGAGACATGTGTGGTACATGACATAGGATGATGCACCATGAATGGATGTGTACTGTCACAGGTCCCCTGTACAGGCGCAGGAGTGTCACGAAACAACCACCCCCACCATGTCCCGGGTGCCTGCAAGGTCAAACTCACACAGGCCCCTGAGACCCTGGTGGGGAATGAGGATCAGGGATATGCAGTCGGGACAGGTGTTGACACACTGGATGACTGGAATGAGCGGCAGGAGAGGGGAGGAGGAATGACACATGAAACTAGGGAATGTACGAAAATGTACAACCTGCATGAACACATACACAATCCAAACAAACTTGGACATCATTGTCATGGCCTTCTGTAGTCCAGGCTCAGGAGTGGTACGAACCAACCACCCCCTCTAGGGTTTTGGCGCCTGCAAGTTCGGGGCTTACACAGGCATCCGCAACCCCAGTGGGGAAAGAGGGTCAGGGAACGTTGCTTGGATAGGCACGGGAAGCAGGAACACCGGGTAGAGGGTACAGGTTTCAAAATTGCATAGGGTCACGGGTGATTAGGGAGAAAAAAACATACCAAATTGAACCACACATACATCCATGCATCAGTACACTCCCCAGCAAGCCTATGCAGAGCAGTTCATAAGAAAAACAACAAGACACTTAGCTCTGGTTTTGAGTGCTGGCCTCCTGCCTGCGCACTCTCAGGTCCGGTTACAGGAGCAGTGCAATGCTGCAAAGAGAGACACAGTCAACAACCTGTACGTGCCAATTGCACAAAAACACAACACCAAACATGCCCCATAGCAACAGACTACTCTACAAACAGACAATCTGTGGTTGATGCTTCGTAGCCATATATAACATCACCCCTGTGACGGGTCATACACAGTCAATGGGCCTCATTCTGAGGCTGGAGGTAAGGGTTAACGGTCACCGTTAATGGCAACGGTGACCGTTAACACTTACCACCATATTCCGAGTTCCCTTTTGCGGGTTGGCATTTAACGCCTGCTTTTAGCAGGCGTTAAAAATCCAACCCGCAAAGGGACCTTGGAGTAAATTACGGCACCGTAATTTACAGTGCCGTAATTTACTCCTTCCCCATTCCCATTGAGCCCTATGGGGGCAGGAATGGGGATGGGGAACCGGTATGGTGAATGGGGACTTACCGGTCCCTCCAACCTTGGAATGGACCGGTAATTACTCCATTCACCATGCCGGATATCCATGGAGTAAATAGCTCCATGGTTGCTTACCATGGTGCTCTTTACTCCATGGATAGCTCCAGCCTCGGAATGAGGCCCAATGCAGTAAGGCAGCCGCTGCTGGGTGCGTGGCAAATGGAACACCAATGTGTCACAATTCACACAACATGCAATGTTCCCTGGGTAAGCAGACAGACCCATATAGCAAGCCATGACTACAGAGCAAGTTGCGTACCACCATGACCGAAACAAAGTTGGCAGTGTATTTATCATTAAGTACGTGGAAAAGACATGCACTGCACCCGAGTATGTCCCTTGCTGTATGTCCCTGTGTCGGAAGGCTACATGGTTGATACAAGTGGCTCAATGGACCTTGGTGTACCGGAGGGTATGTGCCACTGCCCCTGCATGTGTCCCAGACAACCCTACTATCAGCAGCCATCAGTCCACAAACACATCTGAGCTGCATTGTGTGCTTCAACACCAATATTCGTCTAAGCTCACCCTCAGTGCTGTGACTAAGCCTGCATGTGCAACTCGCCTGGTGCAAGCTTTGCTGTGTCGTGGCCCCCCTGTGATGCTCACCTTGCCTGGAGTTCCTTGGAACATGTCAGCAGTTCTAGGATGTGGGTCTGCAATCACTGTGCCTCTGCTTCTGCACACATGTGCATGTGGGCACCAACAAACGGGTCCAGAATTCCGTCGTCCAATGGGCCATGTCTGCTGGCAAAGGTGCTCTGGAGGCTCATCCCCCTGCAGAAAGGGCATGAAACACATGATTAATGCTTCAAAGTCATCTGTGTGTGTCTCATCAGGCATCTCATTACTTGACCATGTCAGAGAGTCACATCACAAATCACACCATCAGTCCGTCTTTCACCTCCAAAGTGTGGAACACTATCGACAGCATGAATTGCAACAAGCACATGTACAGGAAAGATATGAAACATACTACACAATGCATAGCAATCAATGTCCACATTAATCGTGACACACCCCATCTAGCAAAAGCTGAACAGTGGACAATGACACCTAAATCATCCCCACTAGGGGTGTCAACACAAGTCACACAGCACCAGACATGCCACAGATATGACAGTCCAAAGCCCTTGTGTAAAATGCTGTAACACCGAACCATCCTTGCGAGCCCATGGATAAGGGAGGCAGGAGTGGCATATGTGAGTCAAGGAACCCAAGCAGCAAACACATACACAAGACAAGCCTGAAGGGCCCAGCTGGAACAGACAGTGGATGCCTTCAAAAGCCACAAAGCACCGCACCGTCACATGAAAGCACAAAAGACAAGCAATTTTAAACTATATTAACTAATTACACTAACTATGGAAAACCTACATTACCTAATTAAACTAACTATCAAACAGAAACTTAACTAACTAAACTAAAAGAAAAATCAAAAATGGCCACATACGACCCAGGGGGGAGGGGAGGCACCCAGGAGGGGGGAGGTGATGATGCTGAGCCAAAAATAAATCCTCCATGGGCTCAACGCCTGCACAGCACGACCTATGTGGGAGATAGATGGTCGTCCGAGTCTGGCTCATCCTGGAAAGGAGGACGTGGCACAGTAGCCTGGCCACGCCTAGCCGCAGCTTGCCCCTCGTCGGCAGCAAGTCTGCCGGACGGGTGAGCCTGGTTCTGTGTGGCGATGTGACGTAGGTCTGCATGCAGAACCTCCCGTGATACACGTGCTTCCTCTTGCAAGGTAGCACGTGTAACACAGAGTTCCTCCTGCAAGGCCTGGCTGGACAACCGCTGCACCTCCCGGCAAGCCTGTAGCTCAGCCGAGATGGTACGCTCAAGCTGTGCAAACCTCTCCTCTGCCTGCTGCCTCTGGGACATCATAAGGACACCCAGAGTGGATCTTAGGGAAGCATACTCCTCCCTCAGGGCATTCATGTGCGCCTCTGCGTGAGCAGCAATTGCTTGACGCAGAGACGACATTTCAGCCTGGCGTGCCCTGTCTGAGGCCGCCATGCCCAGCCTGAGCGAGCGGGCCGTGGACCGTGCCGCCTGCTGCTGGAGAGGCACATGCCTAGCAGTGGGGAGCACAGATTGGGCCACACGCTCCATGCTCTCAGCGATGTTCTCCATTGCTGCCCCCTGCCGTTCGGAATTGGCAGTCATGTCTTGCTCCCACTCAGTATACAGCGGTTGCGCGTGGCGACCGCGTTGCCGGGCTTGTCCCCTGCGGGACCCAAGGACCGGGGGTCCTCGCTGTGTTGGCACCGCCTGCGGCTGCACGACTACATGCCCCCGTCGACGTGATGTCCCAGGCACATCAGTGACTGGTGTGGAGGGTGACCCTGCGTCCCGATCCACCACGGGCGGAGGAACCAAGACTGTCTGATCCCTCAGTGCAGGTGTCGCAGACAGAGGAGTGTCCACATCAGAATCACTCACCCCTGAGACATGGACTTGATGCTCATCCAACTCAACATGGTGCGTCAGAGTCGTCATCAAGGCTGGACTCATAGGCAGCCAGAGACAAGATGGACTGCAGCACTTGGGGGTTTTCGTGGCCTACCACCCCACGACCCCCACTAGTGCCGGGTTGATGTGGCGTTACCAACCCTGTGTCTGGCATGACAACACCATCCTCTGCCTCCATTGCGTCATCACCTGAAAAATAGAGAGAAAAAGGTCAATACACATGTCAGAAGCACACGACACACACACACACACACCGACAGCAAAGGCATCCGGCAGACATGTGACACACAACATATGACCTGGCATGCATGCTGGGTATACTTTGAATAGCTTCTGTGATCAGACCTGTTGAAAGGTGGCAGTTTCCATGGAAGTGGGTCTATGCAGTGCAGAAAATGTGTACGCCACTCACTACCTACATGTACAAGCACTACATGGTGTGTGCCAGGAAATGTGAAGGCAGTGCAATGTCAAATTCAGACATCACATGCATTGTGCATTCAATGTGTACCATGTCTAGAAGCCAAGCACCCCTCCGCCCCAGTACCAAAGCAGGGATGCCTAGCATGGTATCAAAAGGCTGACCATACACCTGTGTATTGACAGGCAGTGTTGACTGGCATTAACAGCTTAATGTGATTCAAATAACAACACTGCAAATGATGCTGGGACAGTGGGCAGGACACATGATGGAAACTCCGGAGGCCGCCCACGTGTGAAGAAGACACAACAAGAGTTGGACAGAGTCATTGGCCATTGAACAGGCTGAGGCCTGTGAGCCACACAGATTTTCAGAGCCTAAACATGTGTGCAACGCAGGACTGAGCCACAGTTGACATGGGAAGGCTGATGAGATGGCAGGCAATGTATGTAACCAAGGACTTATATTACAGTGATCATCCAGTCAAGGACACATAGGGGCATGCGTGCAATGCACATGGAGCATGAATGGGCACTCATGTCCCTGCGGGACATCTGACCCATGCACAGTACAAGTGAGATACCATGCATCGAGTACTAAGGCTGTACCACACGGCATATGTCTGGCAGATTCTAGGCTGGAAGTTAGCATCTACACAGGACACATGAACAAAAAAGTACACATTGGCAAGATTGAAGCAGACCAGAGCAAAGGTGGAACTGGGGTGCAGAGTGGCGGAGGAGGGGCAAGGGAGCATGCCTACATGGAGTCCCGCATGCAGACAGAGGAGACATGCATGATGGTAGCATTGCATTACTTACACATCAGAACCATGTACATGTCACATGGAGCAGCAATCATGCACAACACATCCCACAAGTGAAACACACACGTCCTCAACAAACACGCATCAACACTCACTGGACTGGGCATCAAAGTCCAGCTTCTCTCCCACTCCTTCGATCAATTCAGGTGGTATGAACTCCGCAACGAGAGCCTCATGCGGAGTGAGTTCTTCCTCCTCTGGTGCAGGCCCACCGCCAGTCACCAGAGTCAAGTTGTAATTTGAGGCACGCTTGGCCTTAGTGCTGCGCTTGATGTCATTCCAACGCTTTTTGCACTCCTGCGCCGTGCGCACCTCATGGCCGAATGAACTGACATGTTCCGCAACATGCTTCCAGTGGGTGTCACGTTGGGCAGCCGTGGTCTGACTATTGGCACCCACTAGCATGTCATGGCTGTGGCCCCGCACGTAGTCCACGAGGAAGTCCAGTTCCTGCTTACAGAAAGGCTTCTTCCTCGACGTGCAGGAGGTCGTGGCTGTGTGTGGGGTCCCAGCCTGTGCTGCAGGTGCAACCTTCCTCCTCTTGGACTGTGGCGCAGACCCTGGCTGGCTAATGCCGCCCTGACCAGTATGGCCAGTGGGTTCGGTGGATTGAGCCAAGGGAGTGGCAGGTGGAGGGATGACCAAAGGCCTGACTTGTGTCAGAGGCAGCTGGGTGCCCACTAATGGACCCTGTGCAGCAACATCAGCTGTGGCAGGGTCGTTGGCCGCAACGGTCCTGGTTGGCAGACTCACAACCGGGGTGCTGTTGGGTGCATCTGCCCCTGCACTTGCCAACACCCGGCTTTTCGGGGCAGCAGATGACATGACTGCCCCAGAGACACGTGTCTTGGCCTGAGCAGCCCGGCCTGCCCCTATGGTTCCCCCCTGGCCTGTTGGAGATCTACCAAGGGCTCTTCAAGTGCCAACGCAGCCTGCGCTGGCAGACCCTGAGCCTGGGTGGCGGTGTCCACAGCTGCACCTGCATCTACCACTACCCTTGGGCCAGTGGCAGTCGATGGAACGGACTGCCGGGTCATATGGGTGCCAGTGCCAGATGCAGGAGCTGCATCCCCCGGAACCACAGGGGGTGGTGGCATGGCTGCACCGACACATGGCACAACATTGTGCTCAAGTGGCGCACCCCTGCCTCTTCCCCCTCTGTGGCTGCCCTGGACACCCTGGAGTCCCCCTACTCCCTGGTCACCACGGCCACGTCCCCGACCACGCCCGCCACGAGAAGTACGCCCAGCTGAGGCGCCCCTCACCTTTGGTGGCCTCCCAACCATGGCACAGATGTAGTAGTGCTGGCACAGATGGAGTGGTGCCAATGGGAGGTGTACACCACAATTGACCTGGGCAATTGGGGTGAAGGGGGTGGGAAGCAAGATGTTAACAGCCCCCCTGCACCTGCAAGGCTGTATGTGACCCCGGTGATGTGGTGACCGGTCACGCAATGCTCTGGCACCCCAAAACTGCAGTAAAACCGTGCACGCAACCCTGCAGCCTACGTGCGTGGATTCAACCTCCCGCAGTACGCGGTGGCACCCAGTAACACGAATAACGCGTATGCGTGGGACACGCAGGCTACTATGACATCGAAAATGGGTGCGATACACAGGGGCACCCGCAGTGGGAAAAAGAGCGTGTGTGACTCACCGTCTGACTAGCGCGATGCAGAAAAACACGCGTAGCCAATATCCCCGCCAAAAGAAGAGATACGTCCTTGATAGCTGTGAAGTTGTGAGGGCGCGCGAAACAACAGGAAGCAGCAACACACGTCGGTCTCCACGAAAGGCACGTACAGCGAACTGCTGGGCCCGCTCACCTTTAACCTGTGCTGAGGGAAACGCATGCGCGCGTCACGTCACTTACGCACATGGGCCCTTTCCTCGTATTACATGCGGACGTGCAGTTTTTCACGCGCGCTTACGCGCATGGGCCCTTTCCTCGTATTACACGCAGACGTGCAGTTTCCACGCGTGCTTACGCGCATGGCCCTTTCCTCGTATTACACGCGGACATGCAGTTTTTCACGCGCGCTGAAATGCCCATGCACGTCTGTACGCGTCATGTCACAGGGGCGCTTGTGCTTGAGGGGCCTTCTGTCCAATGAAAATGCGTATGCGTGTAGACGCGCTTACGCGCTAAGAGCCTTTCCTCGAATTACACGCTGACGTGCAGATTTTTCACGTGCCAAATCACTCCGTATCAAGCTGGTCACGCGTAAGCACACGGAAGACCACGCTCCTGCCCAGAAGGCCGAACTACTGCCCCCCAGAGCCCCGAGCACGCGCCCACCTGCCATCTGCTGCTGCCTGTCTGCCTGCTGCCCACGTGCCCTGCCATTTGCTGCTTGCACATCAGCCAGGGGTGCTGTTGCTGTGACCACCCCTGCTGGAACCGAAGACTCCCGACTGGGATTCCATCGCTCCACAGCCCAGGCCCAGGACCCAGTTGCCCACCCACTCCTGCCTCTGGGGTTGTCATGTCGGGGCAAACACCATCTGTCACCACTGACAACCCCCGGCCAGAGAGGCAGAGGGGCACCAGCTTCAGTGCCACCGAAGTTGGTGTCCTGGTGGAGCAAGTCCTGGGGCAGTATGATGCCCTCTTCGGAAGTTCCCGCGCCGACAAGGAAGGACGGACTCGGATCTGGACTGACATCGTGACTGCCATCAACGCGGAGGGGGTGGCAGTCCGCGACTTACAACATGTCAGGAAGCGCTGGGAGGACTTCAGGTCCAGGACCCTGAACAAGGCCCGGCGCCTCTTGAAGGCAGCGGATGCCAAGGGGCGCCGGGGCCACTTGTCGGAAGAACAGGTGAGGGTCCTGGAACGCATATCCCCAGCGCTCCACGTCCAGGTCCTTGAGAAGCAGACCCGTATGGAGTCGAGCGGTGAGTGTACATGCATCCTGATTGTGAGCAGTGCGTGTGGTGATTATTCAGTAGTGTGCAGGTTGCACATCTGTTTGTATGGGGTCGAGTATGGGTGGGGGTGTACAGGGCCGTGGGGCTGACACATGCGAGGGCTGTAATGTGCGAGACATGGATGGTGCTTGTGTGTGTAGGCTTGCATGCCAAATGCAGTTGTGTGGGCACACATGTTTGGATGAATGTGTATGTAAGTAGACATGTCCGTGATGTCACACATGTATGTTGTTTTTGGCTGCATGTATCAGCACTGTGTACATGTGCATGTGTGTGTATTTGACAAGGGTGCAACAGTGATGCAACATGGATGCATGCGACAGTGGTATGTGGAAGCCTGATTGGCAGATGTGACATGGATGCCCGTCTGAACAGTGCGACACTTGGCAGAGGTGTACACATGCATGCAAGTGTGGTGGTGTGTGTACATGTGTGGTGCACTTCCTGTGTTGCATGTGATGTCTGGCTCACCTTTGGCTGCTCATGCTGTTGTATGTGTATGGATGGTGGTGGCAGTTGCGATATGGCTGTGGTATGGCTCATGTGTGCGAGTTGTAATGACATGTGTGTAGGGGATTGTGATGACATGTCTGAGGTTTGCCAATCCCACTCATGTACAACTGTCATGTGTGTATGTGTCCATTGTACAGTGCCCTGATGCCTGTGTTTTGTTTCTCCCTGTCTGCAGCGTCAACTGATGAAGAGGGCGGAGAAGGTGCTGTGGAGCACAGCGGCGGGGATCCGACCGCCAGCCGGAGACGCAAGGCCCGGCTCCCCTCCCAGGTTGTCATCTCGTCGGGGAGTGAGGGGTCCGGTGCCGCGTCCCAGGCCGCAGCTGCCGGGGGAGGTCCAAGAGGCGGAGGTTGGAGTTGGACTCCTCGGCAGCAGAAGGGGCAGCTGGGACCCCACAGGGCCCAACAGGGGAAGATGGCACGGAGTCAACCAGGTTGGTGGGGGGTTTGGTGGAGGAGGAGGCCGTGCAAGCACCAGAGACAGGGTCTGGAGGTGGGGATCCCACTGGTGCTAGTGGTGCAGTGCAGGACCAGGGACAGGAGGCAGCACAGGCCGCCGCAGAGGTGCCTGTGTGCAATCCTGTCCCCGATCCTGTCGCTGCATCATCTTGCACCAGCAGGGATGCCTATGTCCAGACCCGTTTTCAGGCAGGGGATGAGCTCACGTCAACTGGCCTTCCTCTGCCTGCGGACGTGGCTATCCAGGTCCGGGTTGAGCCTGTCCTGGCTGGTGTGGCGTTGCGTCAACGGGCCATGCGAGGTGACCTGCAGTCTTTTCATGGAGAGACTGCACGTCATCTCGAATGGCTTGTTGACCACGTCAGCCTGCTGGGACAGGTCACCCAGGCCGGATTTCTCCGTCTGATGGGGCTTGCTCCGACCCCCTCCTCAACTGGACCCCCTACGCGCCAGTTGTCCTCTGTGCCATCTTCCCACCCATCAGTCACCTGGGTGCCCTGTGGAGCTGCCTCTGATGGTGCGGCCAGGCTGGTGGAGGAGGCATCCCTGCCACAGTCGGGAGTCGGACATCCAGCAGGGGTGGCCACATCTACGACTGCACCCCAGCCGGCGGAGGATGTGCAGGCAGCAGGAGGCAGTGCACGGGCAGAGGCACAGCAGCAGCAGAAACGTGGTGGGGGCCATGAAGGCTTGGGGCCTTTGACATCGGAGGGGCAGGCTTCGGCCGGAGGGCAGGAGGAGCCAGGACAGAGAGTGTCTTCCGTGTGGCAGCGGTTGGGCCACGCCATAGATGCGGAGCAGCAGCGGGCGGAAGAGGCACGGCTCACAATGGTCAGGGCGGAGAACTCCATGCGGAGGGCCCTGAGGCGGGCCGAGTGCCTCGAGGCAATTCGCAGGGGTTTGGAGGTGGAGACGTCGACGGCCCTGCGGACCCTCGGGGCCATGGAGGAGGACCGCCTCCGGGACATTGAGGAGGAGTTCGATGATGCCCTGGCCCGGAACATCCACAAGTGAGCCGTGAAACTAGCCCGCTGCCCTTGTACATAGTTTCTAGGTAGTGTTAGGTTTCATTTTTGTTTTTATTTTATTTGGACCTTTCGGACATTGGCCACATTTTTGTATATAGTTCATTTTATTAGTTAGTGTAGTTAGATAGGTTTCCTTTATTTTGTTGGGATAATGGACCCTGGATTGTTCCCATGTACATAGTTGACAGTTGGATTGTATTTTTTTTTCTATTTTTAACCATGGAGCAATGGCTTTCTTTTTTATTTCCCATTGGATTTTGTTTTGTGGACATTGACTTTGGATTTTTATTTTTGGTTTTGCTTTTTTGACGGACATGCTTCTTTTCATTTTTGTACATTCACGTTTCTGTTTCTTCATTTTCTATTCTATTGAGGTTTGAACTTCAATGTGTGGTATCTCATTGGTTTCATGCATTTCATGATATGTGTTTTGAGATTCACTGACACCCATTGGGTGTATGTGAAGGAAATGTGTTTGTTTCGGAACTTGCAATTGGTGTTCTGTGATGTGATTGCAAATTATGAGTGGGTGGATGCAATACTCGGGTGGGTGTTTTGCATTTGGAGCCTGACCATGGGGACCAGGGATCTAGATTGTGATGACATGTTGGCTGGGGAACATGAGTTGCACATGGGTGGGGGCCTGCTGGCAGGTGCCCCACAGTGCTGGGGGGTGGGGGTGGTGGGAGACATGGGTGGGGGCCTGGTGGAGGCTGCCCCTGCACTGCTGGGGGGTGGGGGTGGTGGGGAACATGAGTTGGACATGGGTGTGGGCCTGCTGGCAGGTGCCCCTGGTGACTGGGGGTTGGGGTGGTGGGAGACATGGGTGGGGGCCTGGTGGAGGCTGCCCCTGGTGACTGGGGGGTGGGGGTGGTGGGAGATATGGGTGGGGGCCTAGTGGAGGCTGCCCCTGCACTGCTGGGGGGTGGGTGTGGTGGTAGACATGGGTGGGGGCCTGGTGGAGGCTGCCCCTGCACTGCTGGGGGGTGGGGGTGGTGTGAGACATGGGTGGGGGCCTGGTGGAGGCTGCCCCTGCACTGCTGGGGGGTGGGGGTGGTGTGAGACATGGGTGGGGGCCTGGTGGAGGCTGCCCCTGCACTGCTGGGGGGTGGGGGTGGTGGGGAACATGGTTGGACATGGGTGGGGGCCTGCTGGCAGGTGACCCACAGTGCTGGGGGGTGGGGGTGGTGGGAGACATGGGTGGGGCCTGGTGGGGGTGGTGTGAGACATGGGTGGGGGCCTGGTGGAGGCTGCCCATGCACTGCTGGGGGGTGGGGGTGGTGTGAGACATGGGTGGGGGCCTGGTGGAGGCTGCCCCTGCACTGCTGGGGGGTGGGGGTGGTGGGAGACATGGGTGGGGGCCTGGTGGTGGCTGCCCCTGCACTGCTGGGGGGGTGGGGATGGTGGGAGACATGGGTGGGGGCCTGGTGGAGGCTGTCCCTGGTGGCTGGGGGGTGGGGGTGGTGGGGAACATGAGTTGGACATGGGTGGGGGCCTGCTGGCAGCTGCCCCACAGTGCTGGGGGGTGGGGGTGGTGGGGAACATGAGTTGGACATGGGTGGGGGCCTGCTGGCAGGTGCCCCTGGTGACTAGGGGGTGGGGGTGGTGGGAGACATGAGTGGGGGCCTGGTGGAGGCTGCCCCTGGTGGCTGGGGGATGGGGGTGGTGGTAGACATGGGTGGGGGCCTGGTAGAGGCTGCCCGTGCACTGCTGGGGGGTGGGGGTGGTGGGAGACATGGGTGGGGGCCTGGTGGAGGCTGCCCCTGCACTGCTGGGGGGTGGGGGTGGTGGGAGACATGGGTGGGGGTCTGGTGGTGGGTGCCCCTGCACTGCTGGGGGGTGGGGGTGGTGGGAGACATGGGTGGGGGCCTGGTGGAGGCTGCCCCTGGTGACTGGGGGGGGTGGGGGTGGTGGGAGACATGGGTGGGGGCCTGGTGGAGGCTGCCCTTGGTGACTGGGGGCATGGGGGTGGTGGGAGACATGGGTGGGGGCCTGGTGGAGGCTGCCCCTGCACTGCTGGGGGGTGGGGGTGGTGGGAGACATGGGTGGGGGCATGGTGGAGGCTACCCTGGTGGCTGGGGGGTGGGGGTGGTGGGGAACATGAGTTGGACATGGGTGGGGGCCTGCTGGCAGGTGCCCCACGGTGCTGGGGGGTGGGGGTGGTGGGGAACATGAGTTGGACATGGGTGGGGGCCTGCTGGCAGGTGCCCCACGGTGCTGGGGGGTGGGGGTGGTGGGGAACATGAGTTGGACATGGGTGGGGGCCTGCTGGCAGGTGCCCCACAGTGCTGGGGGGTGGGGGTGCTGGGAGACATGGGTGGGGGCCTGGTGGAGGCTGCCCCTGGTGACTGGGGGGGTGGGGGTGGTGGGAGATATGGGTGGGGGCCTAGTGGAGGCTGCCCCTGCACTGCTGGGGGGTGGGTGTGGTGGGAGACATGGGTGGGGGCCTGGTGGAGGCTGCCCCTGCACTACTGGGGGGTGGGGGTGGGGTGAGACATGGGTGGGGGCCTGGTGGAGGCTGCCCCTGCACTGCTGGGGGGTGGGGGTGGTGTGAGACATGGGTGGGGGCCTGGTGGAGGCTGCCCCTGCACTGCTGGGGGGTGGGGGTGGTGGGGAACATGGTTGGACATGGGTGGAGGCCTGCTGGCAGGTGACCCACAGTGCTGGGGGGTGGGGGTGGTGGGAGACATGGGTGGGGGCCTGGTGGAGGCTGCCCCTGGTGGCTGGGGGTGGGGGTGGTGTGAGACATGGGTGGGGGCCTGGTGGAGGCTGCCCCTGCAGTGCTGGGGGGTGGGGGTGGTGTGAGACATGGGTGGGGGCCTGGTGGAGGCTGCCCCTGCACTGCTGGGGGGTGGGGGTGGTGGGAGACATGGGTGGGGGCCTGGTGGTGGCTGCCCCTGCACTGCTGGGGGTGTGGGGATGGTGGGAGACATGGGTGGGGGCCTGGTGGAGGCTGCCCCTGGTGGCTGGGGGGTGGGGGTGGTGGGGAACATGAGTTGGACATGGGTGGGGGCCTGCTGGCAGGTGCCCCACAGTGCTGGGGGGTGGGGGTGGTGGGGAACATGAGTTGGACATGGGTGGGGGCCTGCTGGCAGGTGCACCTGGTGACTAGGGGGTGGGGGTGGTGGGAGACATGAGTGGGGGCCTGGTGGAGGCTGCCCCTGGTGGCTGGGGGATGGGGGTGGTGGTAGACATGGGTGGGGGCCTGGTGGAGGCTGCCCGTGCACTGCTGGGGGGTGGGGGTGGTGGGAGACATGGGTGGGGGCCTGGTGGAGGCTGCCCCTGGTGGCTGGCGGGTGGGGGTGGTGGGAGACATGGGTGGGGGCCTGGTGGAGGCTGCCCCTGCACTGCTGGGGGGTGGGGGTGGTGGGAGACATGGGTGGGGGCCTGGTGGTGGGTGCCCCTGCACTGCTGGGGGGTGGGGGTGGTGGGAGACATGGGTGGGGGCCTGGTGGAGGCTGCCCCTGGTGACTGGGGGGGTGGGGGTGGTGGGAGACATGGGTGGGGGCCTGGTGGAGGCTGCCCCTGGTGACTGGGGGTGTGGGGGTGGTGGGAGACATGGGTGGGGGCCTGGTGGAGGCTGCCCCTGCACTGCTGGGGGGTGGGGATGGTGGGAGACATGGGTGGGGGCCTGGTGGAGGCTGCCCCTGCACTGCAGGGGGTTGGGGGTGGTGGGTGACATGGGAGGGGGCCTGGTGGAGGCTGCCCCTGGTGACTGGGGGGGTGGGGGTGGTGGGAGACATGGGTGGGGGCCTGGTGGAGGCTGCCCCTGGTGGCTGGGGGGTGGGGGTGGTGGGGAACATGAGTTGGACATGGGTGGGGGCCTGCTGGCAGGTGCCCCACAGTGCTGGGGGGTGGGGGTGGTGGGGAACATGAGTTGGACATGGGTGGGGGCCTGCTGGCAGGTGCCCCACGGTGCTGGGGGGTGGGGTGGTGGGGAACATGAGTTGGACATGGGTGGGGGCCTGCTGGCAGGTGCCCCACGGTGCTGGGGGGTGGGGGTGGTGGGGAACATGAGTTGGACATGGGTGGGGGCCTGCTGGCAGGTGCCCCACAGTGCTGGGGAGTGGGGGTGCTGGGAGACATGGGTGGGGGCCTGGTGGAGGCTGCCCCTGGTGGCCGGGGGGTGGGGGTGGTGGGAGCCTGGTGGTGGGTGCCCCTGCACTGCTGGGGGGTGGGGGTGGTGGGAGACATGGGTGGGGCCTGGTGGAGGAGGCCCCTGGTGACTCGGGGTGCAGGGGGACATGCGTTGGTGGGCAGTAGTGCAAGTTGACATGTGGGTTGGCTGGGGGTCATGGCCATGGTGGATGGTGTGCCTGCAGGACATGTGCAGGGTAGGCCCCTGTGGTGTGAGCCACCTGCAGGGGCCGTGGAGGGTGTAGAGGGAACACCTGGGAGGACCCACACGTGCAATTCACGTGTGGTGCTCCCCGCGCACCCCTGTAATACACGTACCCTGATGGAATCGCGTGTGGAACTTCCCGCGCACCCCTGGAATACACGTACCCTGATGGAATCGCGTGTGGGACTTCCTTCGCACCCCTGTGATACGCGTACCCTGCTCGCACGGGCCCAATCGCGTGTGGAAATTCCCGCGCACCCCTGAAATACACGTACCCTGCTGTAATCGCGTGTGTAACTTCCCCTGCACCCTGAAATACACGTACCCTGCTGATAT
The DNA here is from genome assembly GCF_040938575.1 of Ambystoma mexicanum. Classification (NCBI taxonomy): domain Eukaryota; kingdom Metazoa; phylum Chordata; class Amphibia; order Caudata; family Ambystomatidae; genus Ambystoma; species Ambystoma mexicanum. The sequence goes on along the minus strand of NC_090922.1, from coordinate 489,846,688 downwards.
CGCGTGTGGAACTTCACGCGCACCCCTGAAATACACGTACCCTGCGGAAATCGCGTGTGTAACTTCCCCTGCACCATGAAATACACGTACCCTGCTGATATCGCGTGTGGAACTTCACGCGCACCCCGAAATACACGTACCCTGATGGAATCGCGTGTGGAACTTCCCCTGCACCTTAAAATACACGTACCCTGCTGATATCACGTGTGGAACTTCCCGCGCACCCCCGAGATACACGTACCCTGCTCGCACGGGCCCAGTCGCGTGTGGAACTTCCCGCGCACCCCTGATATACATGTACCCTGCGGAAATCGCGTGTGTAACTTCCCCTGCACCCTGATATACACGTACCCTGCTGATATCGCGTGTGGAACTTCACGCGCACCCCGACATACACGTGCCCTGATGGAATCGCGTGTGGAACTTCACGCGCACCCCTGAAATACACGTACCCTGCTGTAATCGCGTGTGTAACTTCCCATGCACCCTGAAATACACGTACCCTGCTGATATTGCGTGTGGAACTTCACGCGCACCCCTGAAATACACGTACCCTGCGGAAATCGCGTGTGTAACTTCCCCTGCACCCTGAAATACACGTACCCTGCTGATATCGCGTGTGGAACTTCACGCGCACCCCGAAATACACGTACCCTGATGGAATCGCGTGTGGAACTTCCCGCGCACCCCTGAGATACGCGTACCCTGCTCGCACGGGCCCAGTCGCGTGTGGAAATTCCCGCGCACCCCTGTAATACACATACCCTGATGGAATCGCGTGTGGGACTTCCCGCGCACCCCTGGAATACACCTACCCTGCTGATTTCGCGTGTGGAACTTCCCCCGCACCCTGAAATACACGTACCCTGATGGAATCACGTGTGGAACTTCCCACGCACCCCTGAGATACGCGTACCCTCCTCGCACGGGCCCAATCGCGTGTGGAAATTCCTGCGCACCCCTGAAATACACGTACCCTGCAGAAATCGCGTGTGTAACTTCCCCTGAACCCTGAAATACACGTGCCCTGCTGATATCGCGTGTGGAACTTCACGTGCACCCCGACATACACGTACCCTGATGGAATCACGTGTGGAACTGCCCGCGCACCCCTGAGATACGCGTACCCTGCTCGCACGGGCCCATTCGCGTGTGGTAATTCCCGCGCACCCCTGAAATACACGTACCATGATGAAATCACGTGTGGAACTTCCCGTGCACCCCTGAAATACGCGTACCCTGCTCGCACGGGGCCAATCGCGTGAGGTACTTCCCGCGCACCCCAGTGATACACGTAGCCCGCTTGCTGTGCTGGTACAGGGTTAGCGCAGCCCTTTGCGCTGGATTGGGTATATTGATGGCTTTTCCCTGCGCGAGAGGCGTTCTTGGGGGCGTAACTGGCGCTGCTGCAGGGTCGCTGCGCCACTGTGCGCCACGGCTGGTTTTGGTGGCTGGAATCCATGAATACGCTGTGCGCGGAAATGGATTTTAGCGCACGCGGCTGGCGCGGGGATTCACACGCGCACACTGTGCGCCAGCCGCGTGCGCCACTTGTGCGCTGAATTCTATGAATTACCCTCTTAATCGGAGCAGTAGATGCGCTACTGGTGTAATAAAAATGTCTTATACAGGTCTGCCTTAAGCCACTCGATTTATAAGCACTATGCGTGTCCTTAACTGAAGTCCTGTTAAAAGCAAGCATTGGCATAGCCAACAGTTTAGCTTGTTTATACGTGTTAGGCATTTGCCAGGCACCGCTATTAGATGCCCAGGTATATTCACCAGTTTGCATCTGCCACCATCAATGGCCAGTTAATATTACTCGGGCAGTGCCTGGCAAGTGCCTTTCCCATGCCTTCACAAACCCCCAATATGTTGGCATTGCCAATGCTTGTTGTGCCTGTCCCCTCCGACGACCACAGGAGTTGGCACTCTTCCAAAACTGATAAGGTTTGCTTTCCCACGTCAGCTCCATGTCAAAGACTGCCTGGTGCCTTGCCCTTTATTATGCCATTGCTATAATATGTTATCCTATGTGCGGTCATATTAAAGGTTCAATGATAATATTGCAAGAGCGATTGCAGTCTGAATAACACAAAGCTAGCATAAGGTCTGTGAACCAGGAAGCCGGAGGCACAAAAGCGAGCACACAGAAGCATGGGGTGCTGTGGGTCAGGTTTCTGGGTTAAAGGACTACAGACTGCGAACGGAAGAAGGCGCAGTCCGCAGCAGATACCTCGGGATAGGGGGTGGAGGAGGGAGTCAGAGGGGCCACGCAGCGTAGGGAGGGTCCGGGGAGGACAGGGAACAAAACTCCGACCCTGCCGGTGCAGCCATTTCATCCTAGAATCTGCAAGGTCAATCTTTTGTTCCCGGACTTCGCGCATAGGCCCTAGTTTAGATTTGTTTGAACAACTCATTCCTTGAAATGTAGACATTTTTTAAAGACAGCTAGATGAAAGGTCGTCTGAGCGGAGGGTTCAGTGCCAGTACCGGAGCTTTCGTAACAGGGTGCTCTTGAACTCTGGCCAATTCCGTAGTAGGGTGCTGCTGAATAAAGCACACATTAGGTGCAGAGTGCTACTTTGCTATGGAATGCGGGGCAGATTATCTACAGAGTTGTGCTTTTGCTCTTGGGGGAAGTAGTCTTCTGCTGGGACGAGCACCTATGTTTACTGAACAATGCCCGATGGACAGGAGGACATGTTTAATGCAGGCAGAGCTTTTTTAAAGCCCATGGGGTAGTGTAGTGGTTTGTAGGGATAGCGCGGCCATTAATATATATCTATAAACACACACTGCAAGGTCACTCTGTCAGGTCAGAACGCTTTTAGACCTCCGAAATGTGCTCAAGCCCATAGAAGAAAACATGTCCAGGGCTTAGCACAATTCCAGCGCCATAACATGGGAGGCAACACATGCCAGAAAGAGAAGACCCTGAAATAGGCCTCTCTGGTTGGCAAGAGCCCTTAAAGTACTTGCACCTGCGCATGCCTTCCAAACCTCCAAGGAGACTGCTTCAATGCGCTGCTTGCTCTTGTAAACCTCATATTTACCTTTGTGCACCATATCGCTACTCCCTAGCTATGTCTGCTTCATATCAATACACACAGACACATGCATGACTATACAAACATACATGCACAGATAAATACATGCACACTTACACAACATTGCAATAGAGACATTTAAGGTTAACAGTAAAGGCCCTGGTATGCGCACCATTTTGCACCTGCTACCATCAATCGCCAGTTAATACCACTACAGCTGTGTCTGGCAACTGCCTATCCCATGCCTAAACAAAAACCCAAATGCCACACGTGGCTAGTGGCTGGTTAGTGTTGTGAAATATACAGGGGACACTGCCAAAAAGCCGTGGCCACTGGCCATGGATGAAGGCCATAGCTATCGGCCCCTTAATGTGTTAAAATATATAGTGAGCATGGTTGTAGGCTAATGTTGTAAAATAAACAGTGGGAACAGCCGCAGGCCGTAGCCACTGGCCATTAGTGTTTTGAAAATATACAGTGGGCATGGCTGAATGCCATGGCTAGTGGCCCATTAATGTGTTAAAATATACAGTGGGCACAGTCAAAGGCCATTAACCACGGCAAAGGCCACAGCCAAGGCCACAGCCTAAATTGGTATTTGATTAATGAAAGCTTTTATTAGCTAAGTCATAAATGATATTATGTCTGATGCCATCCCAAATGTAATCCATCAGTGATGTCATCAGGGATGCCATCTGTGATCTCATCATTGTGGTCATAGGCAGCGCAACTGGGAGAGTGAAGTTATGGTGGCATAAACTGAATTTCAGGGGTTTTGTAGTGTCAAGTTCTTGCCTTAACGGCCCTGCAACTAAACATTTTCCCTGACTTTCAAAGATTTTCTTATACCATAGTTCTATTCTGCAACACTGGTCACTGGCCACGGCCTTTGGCTGTGCCCAATGTTTATTTTAGAACACAACTAGGCCACTAGACATGGCCTATTGCCTGGGGCCACTATAGATTTAGAACACTAGCAGAATACTAGCCATAGACGTTGTATTTTTATAAAAACACTAACAAGCCTTCGTCCATGGCCACTGTATATTTTAGAACACTACCAGACACTAGCCATGGCCTGCGGACGTGCCCCCTTCATATTTTACAACACTAACCGGCCACTAGCCATGGCCTTCAGCCATAGCCAGTGGTCACAGCCTCCGGTCATGCCCACTGTATATATAAATATTTTTTTTAAATATTGTTTTTATTAGCATTTCTTTAAGGTTATTACAACAAACATGTCATTTCAATCCGATGCCATTCCCAGAAAAAACGTTCAAACAATAACCCTTCCCCCCTCTCCCCCACCCTCCCCTAGCCAGTGAACAGGTGCCGATTTCAAGCTTATCTTGCAGGGACGCGTTATGCATTTTTCGAGTTCGGACTGTCGAATAGATTAGTGCACACATAGTCTGGGGCTCAACCTAGCAGCACCCCACGGGGGGGGAGGGCGCATGCCTTGTACAACTGATACTTAGTAGGTCCTCCATCTCCTCAGGACTCCAAACCCAAACAGGCCAACAGTTCATGGGCTCACCCCTCAGGTCGATCGCTCATACTTTTCAAAGAAGGGAAGCCAGAGTTCCTCAATGTTGGATCTGGATTCATCCAGGACATGGGTTAAAAATTCTAGGTCATATATTGTCCGCACCTTCGCTACCCATTCCCTCTCATCAGGCATGTGCGGATTCCTCCACTACTGGGCCAAGCAGCACCTGGCCGCTACGAGCATGACCTGCAACATGTGGCCCTGGGTGTCCTCCTGGTCTGTAACGCTCACCTGATTTCCACGGAGGCGCTGGGCTGGACTGAGCTGTCGCTGTGTCTTCTAGTGTGACTCGTAGATCTCAGCCTTCTCCTAAGGCTGGTCCCCTTCTCACGATGTACCGGACGTGTAGAGTGAGGTGTCTGCAGACGGAAGAACAAGGATTTAGGAACTGGATTGACTGAACTTCTCCTTCCTCAGTCCTCTTATTCGAACCAAGGGCGTGGCTTGCTCACCTTAGATATATTAAGGCCGGGCTCTCCATCCTGCGTCTTTGCAGGGTCGCAAGTACCAGTTACTTCACTGGTTCACTGACAATCCTCTTGATTGCAGAGGTTGATGTTGGAAGATACCGCCGTTTACCGCACGAGCGGTTTCTTGATAGTTATTGGAGCACCCTTAATTTAGTCCCTTGCTCAGTCTCAGGGTGTCAAGATTGAAATTGTAGAGGAATGATGCGGCGAGCAGGTGAGTAGGAAAGATGACCGGTTGCTGTCACCCTTTCTAATGTCTCTCTTTGTCCTGCAGGTTTAGGTGCAATGGACGCTGATGAATAAGTGCCCAGGATCGTGCAAGCGCGTATGTACGAAGAAGATGAAGCGCGGTGCACGTAAGTAAAATGACTGCTGTTTGTTTCAAAAGCACGCCTTAATGTCTCTTTTGTCCTTGCAGATCGTGGATGCATAGAGCGTTGCTAGATGGATGCCGGCGAACGTGCGAGCGCGTAAGTAGAAAGTTTATGGTTGGTTTAGAATGCGCCTTAAAATGTCTCCCTTTGTTTTGCAGATGCCGGCATGCAGCGCTTCTTGAAGTTCAGAACGTGCGGAGCGCAGGTAAGCAATTCAAGAATGCAATGCTTAATCAAGTCCTTTTCTTTGCAGATGTTGATGGGGAGCCGAAGAAAGCGGCGGAAGGCTTTGGAAGATGCCGCCGTATTTGGTAAGTAAGAGCGCTGCTCTCGAATTGAATTCTGCTAACCTGTTGTTTTGTCTTGGCAGGTGCAGCTGAGGATCGGATCTCTAGCAGGTAAGGAATTCGTTTTCACAGGAACTGGAGCTGAAGAATCTCAGGAAGACTGGAGCTGACACGGTGAGCGTCCTGCTGCAGATGCAGAATAACGCGAAGCACGTTTCATCAATCGGGTGTGGTTTAAATAGCCTTCTGTAGTGCTTAGGCGTCTTCTTCCACAGCCTCGCCTAGGTAAGAAAAGAGTTCCTGTGTTCTGATTCCAGGGAGTGGCTCCTGCCCCACCCAGACAGGAAAAGTAGTTCTAGGCAGAGAAGGATCAGAAGACCATCGAGCTGGTAAGTAAGCAGCATGGTCTGCTGCAGGTAGGTCCACCCAAGCACTCTTAAGCATTATGAGCCCGGCGCTTCCAGCGCCGGGACCGGTCATCTTTATGAGCCTGGTGCCACTGGCGCCAGGACAAGGTCCAAAAGGTCCCGATAGGGACTGGCTGGTACCCAGGATCAAGGTTATGGGCCTGCTTCCAAGGATGTGAGGCAAGTCCTGACCCCTTGGAAGCAGGGATCATGACAGCACCCCCCCTCAAGGCCCCTCCCATGGTTGACTTCTCCGGGGGTCTTGGTTTGTTAGGAAATGTTTGATGAAATTTCTTGACTAAACGAGGTGCGTGGACATGTTCTGCAGGTTCCCAAGACCTTTCCTGGGGGCCATAACCTTTCCAATCAATCAGGTAGTATAGCCTTGATTTGGAGATTTTGGAATCTAAGATGTTTTTGATTTCAAACTCGAGTTCTCCATCAACTAGGATAGGTTCTGGAGATTTAGTCAATCGGGTCTCTGGCTGCACAGGTTTTAGTAGCGAGACATGGAAGACTGGGTGCATTTTCATATGAGGGGGCAAGTCCAACTTGACTGCCACTGGGTTTATTATGGTAGTGATTGAGTAGGGTCCCAGGTATCTTGGGTTGAACGTGCGCGGTCCTTTTAGGGGTAAATGTTTGGTGGATAACCAGACTTGATCTCCTACTTGATATTGAGTGGCCTCCTTCCGATGTTGGTCTGCTCCTTTCTTGTATTGTTCCTTAGCCCTTTGCAGATGAGAAGTGGCTTGGGTGATTGCAGAATGCAGGTGGTCTACTGCTGGTGTCCCTAGATCCTGAGGTGGATCCAGATTAGAGGTTCGAGGATGGCTACCATATAAAAGAAAAAACAGGGTTTTTCCGGTTCCAGAGTGGACTGAATTATTGTAAGCGTACTCGGCTATCCAAAGGATGTCCTTCCAAGTTCTTTCTGTTTGTTGCAGCATGCAGCTTAAGTACTGTTCCAAAGTTTGTTTGGTCCTCTCGGTCTGTCCGTCGGTTTGGGGGTGGTGACTGGTTGAAAGCCTTACATCAATTTGAGCCAACCGACAGCAACTCTGCCAAAAGTGGGAGACAAATTGACTTCCTCTATCCGAGATTAAAACTGAAGGAAAGCCGTGCAACCGAACGATGTTTTCGAGAAACTCCCGGGCCAGGATTGCTGCTGACGGTAGACCTTTCAGTGGGATGAAGTGCGCCATCTTGGAGAATAGGTCCACGATTACTAAGATTGTATTATATCCGGAACATGAAGGTAAGTCGGTGATGAAATCCATGGAGAGAGTATGCCAAGGACGAGGTGGGATGTCAAGTGGGCGTAAGAGGCCTGCTGGTTTCTCCTTTTGACTTTTATTTTGAGCGCACACTCCACAGGACATTACAAAGTCTCTGATATCCTTTCTCCAAGACGGCCACCAGAAGTGACGCTTGATCTTTTCCGAGGTCTTGGCCATACCGGGGTGTCCCTCCATTAGGGAGTCGTGATAACAAGAGATGACTTGATTCTGTAAACTAGCACAGGGTAGATATAACCGTTCTTGGAAGTACAATAGGTCGTTCTTCACCATGAAGTCTTTTCCCTGAAGATGCCAATTCTGTATGTCTGCTGGAGTTATAAGTTGTTTAACTTTGGCTTCAACTTCTTCGATGGATTGTGTGCCGATTAGACCTAAGATTCTTTGTTCGGGAATGATAGGTACGGGTTCAGGATTGACCATGTGCTCTTCCACTCCCATCCGGGAAAGGGCATCAGCTTTACCGTTCTTGTTGCCTGGTCGGTAGGTAATGACGAAGTCAAACTCGGCAAAAAATAGTGCCCAGAGGAGTTGTCTGGAGGATTGAGCTTTAGCTGTCTTTAGGTATTGTAAGTTGCGGTGGTCTGTAATAACTGTGACTATGTGTCTGGCACCCAGAAGATAGTGTCGCCAGGCCTAGAAGGCGGACTTAATAGCCAGAAGTTCCTTATCGGTAATGGTGTAGTTGATTTCAGGAGCCGAGAATTTGCGGGACCAAAATGCCACGGGTGTAACTGGTTTGTTTATGGATCTCTTTGCGATAGGACTGCACCCATCGCAAGACTGGAGGCGTCGGTTTCTACGATGTAAGGAAGCTCTGGGTGGGGATGTCTCAAAACAGGAGCGGAGATAAACTTGGCTTTTAACTCTTGGAAGGCTTGCTCCACCTCGGTAGACCACACAAAGCGTTTGTTTTTCCTTATAAGGGCAGTAATGGGCTGGACTATTCGGGAGAATTCTGGAATGAATCTACGGTAGAAATTGGCGAAACCCAACATGCTTTGGACTCCTTTCACCGACGTTGGTGATGGCCACTTAATGATAGCGTCTACCTTTCTTGAATCCATGTGGACTCCATTTGGTGACAGAATGAATCCCAGAAATTCGACCTCGGTGACATGGAAAACGCACTTCTCAAGCTTGGCAAAGAGTTTATGTTGGCGAAGCCTCTCAAGAACTGCCCTGACGTGTTTCCGGTGATCGGCCTCAGAGGACGAATATATAAGGATATCGTCGATGTAGACAACTGTACACACGTCAATTAGTTCTCTGAGGACGTCATTCATGAAGTACTGGAAGGCGGCCGGGGCGTTACATAGTCCAAAGGGCATTACTTGATACTCAAATAATCCATACTTGGTGCGGAAGGCCGTCTTCCATTCGCCGCCCTCTTTTATTCGGACCAAGTGGTAAGCTCCTCTGAGATCCAACTTCGTATAAATGCGAGCATTCTTGACTTGGTCTAGAAGTTCAGGGATCAATGGCAAAGGATATCTGTTCTTGACTGTAATCTGATTCAGGGCGCGATAATCGATACATGTTCTGAGATCCCCTTCCTTTTTCGGAACGAAGAACAGAGCTGAAGAGGCTGGAGACTTAGAAGGACGAATAAATCCATTGGCCAGGTATTGGTCCAAATACTGCCTAAGGTGGAAATTTTCTGGTTCAGTGAGAGCATAGATCCTACTACATGGAGGAGTGGACCCAGGTACCAGGTCTATCTGACAGTCGTATGACCTGTGCGGGGGTAGGGAGTTGGCATGTTCTTTCTGGAAGACATCTTGGAACTCTAGATATTCAGGAGGCAGTTGGGGACCCTCGGATGTAATTGCTGCCAGCTTAATGTCGGACTTCAGATAACAAGTGGAGGCACATTCCGGAAACTGAATCGTCTTTGCTCGCCAATCAATTTGAGGATTGTGTTTTTCTAACCAAGGGATCCCCAGGATAATTTGAAACTGAGGGGCCTTCATCACATCAAACACGATCTCCTCACGATGTCCATTTTGGCTTACTAACGTCACTCCCTCGGTGGTATGGGTAACTGGTCCGGAAGCTATTTCCGTACCATCCACTGTGGTAATAACATCTTTAACCATTTTAGGACAGAGAGGTAGATTCATCTTGGATGCCATCTCGCGATCCACATAATTGCCGATTGCTCCACTGTCAATGTATGCCTTGATGGCATGCAAACGATCTGGCTTCTCGGGGCTTATTAGGACCATGGGCACGATGAAATGCGAGGTCAAAGAACTGGTTTTGATGCTCGGCAAGCAGACCTCTACACTTGTCGGGCGAGGTTGTTTCCCGATTCTGGCTTTTCGATGCTTTTGTCGGAAGCTCCCACGGTCTTCTTAGCAGGTTTCACCGGGCATTCACGAAGAAAATGTCCTGAATTCCCACAATAGAGGCACAATTGCAGCCGTCTTCTTCTTTCTCGTTCCTTTTGTGTTAATGCCCTTTCACGACTCCTATTTGCATGGGTTCTACGGTATCGACTCCTTTGGCGGAACTCTGTGGTCTTGAAAAAACCCGAGCTTCGAATCTGGAGCGATCAGCCTTCCTATTCTGTAACCTGTGATCCAGTTGAACCACCAGGTCAATATATTCAGAACAATCTTGCGGAGGATTTACTACTTGGGCCAGGACATCTTTGAGTTCTCCACGCAACCCCCTATAAAACAGCGTAATCCTTTTATCCTCGGGCCATCTGGCTTCAACTACCAGTCTGTTAAATGATGCAATATATGCCAGAAGATCCTGATTACCTTGTCGTAAAGAGAGGAGTTCGTTATCTAAGGCCTGTCCCTGAGAGTGTCTGGCAAATAGTCTTTCCATACTGGACTGGAAGGCCTGAAAATTACGAAGAATCGGGTCATCCTGGGTTACCAGGGGAATTGACCAGTCTGCAGCACTGCCACTTAGATATGAAAGTACAAAGGCCACTTTGGCCTGATCAGTGGGAAATGCAGCTGGCCTACACAGGAAGTGCAGACGACATTGATTGATGAACACTGCAAACCTTTTGGGATCGCCTGAGAAGCGTTCGGGTGGAGCCAAAGGCACATTTCCAGGTAGATTAATTTGTACAGGATTAGTGGAGGTCGCTGGGATATTACCCCCCCTGGGGTCGGCAGCGGTGTGTTTGCCCCGCCTGCGTTTGTAACAACTGTCTAGCAAGATCATCTGTGCGCTCTTTGGACACAATTAGCTCCCTCCTTAGGGCGTTCGTTTCCTGGCGCGCTGCTAGTACTTCTGCTCTTAATTCCCCTAGGAATTGGGCTAGTTGGTCAGTATCTGAGGTTTCCATTGCGCCTGGGTGGAGGATTTGTGGTGTCTTCGCGTTCTGTAACGCTCACCTGATTTCCATGGAGGCGCTGGGCTGGACTGAGCTGTCGCCGTGTCTTCTAGTGTGACTCGTAGATCTCGGCCTTCTCCTAGGGCTGGTCCCCTTCTCACGATGTACCGGACGTGTAGAGTGAGGTGTCTGCAGACGGAAGAACAAGGATTTAGGAATTGGATTGACTGAACTTCTCCTTCCTCAGTCCTCTTATTCGAACCAAGGGCGTGGCTTGCTCACCTTAGATATATTAAGGCCGGGCTCTCCATCCTGCGTCTTTGCAGGGGCGCAAGTACCAGTTACTTCACTGGTTCACTGACAATCCTCTTGATTGCAGAGGTTGATGTTGGAAGATACCGCCGTTTACCGCACGAGCGGTTTCTTGATAGTTATTGGAGCACCCTTAATTTAGTCCCTTGCTCAGTCTCAGGGTGTCAAGATTGAAATTGTAGAGGAATGATACGGCGAGCAGGTGAGTAGGAAAGATGACTGGATGCTGTCACCCTTTCTAATGTCTCTCTTTGTCCTGCAGGTTTAGGTGCTGATGAATAAGTGCCCAGGATCGTGCAAGCGCGTATGTACGAAGAAGATGAAGCGCGGTGCACGTAAGTAAAATGACTGCTGTTTGTTTCAAAAGCACGCCTTAATGTCTCTTTTGTCCTTGCAGATCGTGGATGCAGAGAGCGTTGCTAGATGGATGCCGGCGAACGTGCGAGCGCGTAAGTAGAAAGTTTATGGTTGGTTTAGAATGCGCCTTAAAATGTCTCCCTTTGTTTTGCAGATGCCGGCATGCAGCGCTTCTTGAAGTTCAGAACGTGCGGAGCGCAGGTAAGCAATTCAAGAATGCAATGCTTAATCAAGTCCTTTTCTTTGCAGATGTCGATGGGGAGCCAAAGAAAGCGGCGGAAGGCTTTGGAAGATGCCGCCGTATTTGGTAAGTAAGAGCGCTGCTCTCGAATTGAATTCTGCTAACCTGTTGTTTTGTCTTGGCAGGTGCAGCTGAGGATCGGATCTCTAGCAGGTAAGGAGTTCGTTTTCACAGGAACTGGAGCTGAAGAATCTCAGGAAGACTGGAGCTGACACGGTGAGCGTCCTGCTGCAGATGCAGAATAAAGCGAAGCACGTTTCATCAATCGGGTGTGGTTTAAATAGCCTTCTGTAGTGCTTAGGCGTCTTCTTCCACAGCCTCGCCTAGGTAAGAAAAGAGTTCCTGTGTTCTGATTCCAGGAAGTGGCTCCTGCCCCACCCAGACAGGAAAAGTAGTTCCAGGCAGAGAAGGATCAGAAGACCATCGAGCTGGTAAGTAAGCAGCATGGTCTGCTGTAGGTAGGTCCACCCAAGCACTCTTAAGCATTATGAGCCCGGCGCTTCCAGCGCCGGGACCGGTCATCTTTATGAGCCTGGTGCCACTGCGCCAGGACAAGGGCCAAAAGGTCCCGATAGGGACTGGCTGGTACCCAGGATCAAGGTTATGGGCCTGCTTCCAAGGATGTGAGGCAAGTCCTGACCCCTTGGAAGCAGGGATCATGACAGGTCATCACCCACCTCAATACCGAATAGAAGCAACCAGGGACAGAGGGGCCTAGAGACACCATCCACCCCCTTAACCCAGGATAGGACCTCTCCCCAATATGACTGCACCCTCGGGCAAGACCACCACATGTGCATGTAGTCCCCTTTTTTCTTTTTGCATTTCCAGCAGTGTGGGTCGTAGCCCGGACTCATTCTGGCAATCAACTGTGGGGGGTAGTGCCATCTGTGTAAAACCTTGAGGGCTTGGTGTCTGTACTGGGGGGAGGTCATTGAGCGATGAGCCCGGATGAACACCTTGGTCCACCTTTTATCATCTATTGCCGTGCCCAAATCTTTTTCCCATTGTATCCGTGATGGCGGTGGATCCCTGGGTATCGAAAGAAAGAGAAGTTTGTACAAACGAGATATGACCGCTCTGGAACCCTGTGTGGAGATGATCGTTTTCTCGAAGTCTGTGAGTTCCCTCCTGAGTGTGTCCCCCCATGAGGGTTCGGAGAGGACTCCCTTCAGTTGGAGGTAGCAAAAAGGTGAAAGCTTGCCCAGCCCCAGGGCCTCCTCCAGGTCCAGAAGGGGCATGAAGGAGCCACCCACCCACAAGTGGCTAGCCCTAACAAGGCCCGCCTCATGCCACCTCTGATACGCGGCCGGCTCCGCAACCTTAGCTATGAATGGTGGTGCCCAGATGCAACTCAGTGGGGAAGACCAGGTTGTGAGCCATCTATAGTAACCCCCCTCCTTCCAGACAGACCACAGGACACCCAGTACCGGGTGGTCCAGAACACGCGTGGGGATGTGCGCTCTGGGAACCCACAACCACTCATCGAGCGTAACCGGGGGAAGTAACCTATTGTCCAGTGCTACCCACTGCTTTTCTGACCCAGGGTTGAAAGGGTCGACCAAAATCCTCAGCTGGGAGGCCCTATAATATGTATCGAAGTCCGGGAATCCCACCCCACCGTCTTCCTTGGGTCTCGTTAGGACGTCGTAGGAGATCCTATGTCCCCACCCCCCAGAGGAACCTGAGTAGGGTGCATTTCATGGACTGTAGGAACGCGGCTGGGACCTGAGTGGGGAGCATCTGGAAGAGGAATAAGAATTCAGGAAGTACCACCATTTCGATCAGGTTGAGTCGTGCCATCCACGAGAACCCCGAGACCGCCCACCTCTCTACATCTCTTTTGACCTCAGTCCACAAAGGGGTGAAATTGCTCGGGAAGAGGTCCTTTGGGTCAGGTGTTATTTGGATTCCCAAGTGCCAGAACCCCTCTCTCTGCAATTGGAAGGGAAGGCCCTCCACATACTCTCTCTAGGTGTCCGGTAGTCGACCTCCCATAAAAGCCACAGATTTGCCCAGGTTGACCTTGTACCCCGAGAGGCTCCCATAACGCTCCAGTGCCCGCAACACATGAGGAACCGTCAGTGTCGGTTTAGTAACATAGAGGAGAGCGTCATCGGCGAACAGGCTGATCTTACAGTGGGAGCCGCCCATCTGTATTCCAGTGATAGCCTTTACGCATTGTTACGCACCGAGATCGCCCAGGGTTCCATGACAAGGGCGTATATCAGGGGGGATAGTGGACAGCCCTGTCTACTTCCACGCTCTAGGGGAAAGGCTTCTAATTCCATCCCGTTGGCGGCCACCCTGGCCGTGGGGGTTGAATATAGTGCAGCCATCCATCCCAACCATCTCTGGCCCATCCCTAATGCTGAGAGGACCTCCCCCATGAAGGTCCAACTCACCCGGTCGAAGGCCTTTTCTGTGTCTAGGGACAGCAGGAGGACCCCCTCGTTCCGGGTTTCCCTTGAGTGCAGTACATGGAGGGTTTTGCGCATGTTGTCTGAGGCTTCTCTTTTTAATATGAAGCCCGACTGGTCTGGATGAACCAGGCGCGGCAGGCATTTCTCTAGGCGAGTGGTCAGGATCCTGGCAAATATTTTAGCATCCAGGTTTAACAGGGAGATGGGTCTGTAGGAGTCGCGCTCTGTGGGGTCTTTTCCTGGCTTGGGGATTACCGAGATGAGGGCCTGTAGGAATGTGGGGGGGATCGTCTCTTTGTTGCGGATGTGGTTGAACAATTTGGCTAAGGGTTCCGTCAGGATGGGCTGGAATCGTTTATAGAAATCAGCCGTATATCCATCACACCCCGGGGCCTTCCCTGCTTTAAGTCTCTTGATAGCTGCCTCCACCTCCTCCACCGTTATGTCCCCCTCCAAGCCCTGCAGCTCGGCCTCCGTTAAGTGGAGTAGCCAGTGTTCTTCCAGATAAGCCCTGATCTCCTCCAGCAATTCGCCCTCCTGTTTTGTGTACAGGTTCATATAAAAGGTTGCAACGGAGCCCACTATCTCTCCCTTTTTGTTGAGAACCCTGCCCTCCCCATCATTAATAGGTCCAACCCTCCTCTCCAATCTACAACCCCTAGCTCTATGTGCCAATAGGGTCCCCACCCTATCCCCCTTTTCGTAGTACCTTTGTCGCGTATATCTCAATTTCTTGGCCACCTCCCCGATGAGGACCGTGTGCAGAGTCTGGCGTTTCTCGCGCATTTCCGATAGGAGGGACTCCTTGTCAACCCCCTCTTGGGTAAGCCTACCCCGCAGGCTCTTGAGTTCAGCCCGTATCTTGGCCTCAATGAACCCTCTCTCCCGCTTGCGCCTAGAACCCTTGGCTATAAGGAGACCACGGAAGGTGGCCTTCGCCGCCTCCCACACTGTCGCCATATCCATCTCCCCATCGTCGTTTATCTCAAAATACGCCTCCATTTTGCCTCTCAGGAATTCCCTGAAGACCGGGTCCCCCAGGAGCGTATCATTACACCTCCACCGGGCCGACCTTGGGGATAGGGGGAGCGACCAGTCCGCCATAAGAAGCTCGTGGTCGGACCATGTTATTGCCTCGACTCTCGGAGCTGTAGCCACCCCACTCACCTCTTTAGAAGTCAAAAGGAAATCGATTCTGGTGTAGGTGTGGTGTGGGGGGGGAAATAATGTGTATCCCCCGGGCTCCGGGTGTGTCGTTCACCTAACGTCCTCCCAGTAGTGTTCCCTCAGCAGGGTCTGGAGCGTTAGGTTGTCCTTGGTCATCCCTTTCGGTTCAGTCACCGGTGCCGTCCACCAGTCCAGCCCGGGGTCCAATATGAGATTGAAGTCCCCCCCCAGTATCATGGCCCCTTCAGCCCATTCATCCATTACCCCCAGAATCTGGGTTAGGAAACCTATCTGGCCTGAGTTGGGAGCATAGAGGGTGGCTAGGGTTATGCATTCCCCTTCGTAAGTACCCTTGATCCCCAGGAACCTGCCCCCAAAGCATCTCTTGGTTTCTGTGTTAGTAAGGTGGAGTGTCTTTCTCAGGAGAATCCCCACGCCTTCCTTCTTTGAGCTTCTGTGGGAGGCCCAGAAATTAGCGCCGATGTCCTTCCCCCTGATGGGTGATTCCTTCCCCTGTCTGTAATGGATTTCTTGGAGGAACAGCACCATTAGATGCCGTTTGCGGAACATGTTACTGGTCAGGGACCTCTTGTTTTGTGAATTGAGGCCCTTGACATTGAGTGTGCCTATCTTGCCTTCAACCATTATCGTCTAGGTAGTCCATCTCTAACTTCAACGTAGTGTGATGCTTGCGTATGGCATGTTGAAAAATGGAGGATTCCTGTTTAGGCTGGGTAGTCCCCCCACCACCTCCGTGGACCCCTCTAAACGTTCCCATTTTGGCCTTGATGGTGGTCGTTCTCCCTCCTCCCCCCGTCTTGAGGCGTTCGTCCATGTCACCCGATCTTCGGGGACGGTCAACGAACCACCAAGGACTCTACTCCTGCCCCGGGTAGTGTAAACATGTAGATAACCCATTCTCTTTTAAATCAGAATGAACGCGTGTGAACCTTTAAACAAAACTTGTGAGATGTAACCCTGCTCCCGTGGTCCCCCGTGTCCCCAGGCACAAGCCTGACGCGGAGGTCCATCGAACCAAAAAACTTGCATGCCCCCTTGACCTTGGTCTTGCCACTGGGTTGTCCCAGTCTGTCGGGGCCCTGTGGTGGGTTCCTGGCCTCACCCCCCG
Organism: Ambystoma mexicanum; assembly: GCF_040938575.1. Classification (NCBI taxonomy): domain Eukaryota; kingdom Metazoa; phylum Chordata; class Amphibia; order Caudata; family Ambystomatidae; genus Ambystoma; species Ambystoma mexicanum. The sequence goes on along the minus strand of NC_090922.1, from coordinate 489,830,320 downwards.
CTCCGCTGGACGGACCAGCACGATCTCCCACCAGGTCGCCAGTGGTACGCACAATGTCTTCCTCCGTCACCAGGTGGTGTCTTTCCCCCGACCATTCGAATGCCAGGAAGAAGAGGTGGCCCCAGCGATATCTGACCCCCTTACCCTGTAACCATCTGGTAAGGGCCCCGCATTTCTTTCTCACTGTGAGGGTGAGGGCTGAGAGATCCTGGTAGATTGCCACCTTAGAGTCTCCGTATTGGATATCACCGAAGTTACTCGCCTTCTCCAGGATCCTGGCTTTGTCCCTATAGTAGTGCAGTCGAGTCAACACCGACCTCGGGCCTCTGCCACCTCCGCCGGCTCGATGCACCCTGTCAAATTTGATCTCGATGTCGGCCTCTTCCCCCATGACAATTCTTATGATGTCATGGACCTTCCCTTCCAGTGCCTGCGGGCTCTCCCCTTCGAACTCCACAAGGCCAAAAATGCGCCAGTTGTTCCTCCTTTCCCTGTTCTCCATGTCGTCCACCTTGAACCGTAGTTCCTCCTCCCTTCGATGTACCTCCTGGAATCTGGCCTCCATTTGCGTCTCCAAGATCGCCGTGGAGAGCTGGTTGTTCTCGACTCCCTCCACGTGATCCTCCAGGGTGGTGACCTTAGTGGTAAGGTCGGCCATCTTAGCACCCATGTCGGTTCGAATCCCACCTAGCTCCTCCAAAATCATCTGGATGTTATTTTGGATGGCCCCCAGGTCGGGAGGCGGCACCGATGGGGACCCGCGGCCATTTTGTCCCCTCCGGCCACAAACTGATACTTGGAGAGGGCCTCCTTCCAACTCATGGGGTGTTGGCTGCGGCTGAGTGTGTGGGGAGGGACACGCCGGGTTGGGGGGGCGCCCTCGGAGTGACTGTCTATGGTTGTGCCAGCTGAATAACTCAAGGGGTTCAACGCCGGTGGGAAAGCGGTCTATTCATGAAGTCCTGGCCCGAGGGCCTCTCACCTGGCGTGTGCCTTCTCCAGTGCCCTCTCCAGCGTCCAGCCGGATTTAGTGTGGGCGCGCTCCCGCGACGGTCCAGGCTGGGGAGTTCTGGCACTCGGTTAGGTGGGCCCATTCAACCCAGTGGGTGGGTGGAGTGTCGGGGTAATTCAGTGCGCGTACAGCGCCTCCAATGTCTCTGTTCAATGTTGAGCTCGGCTCCGCGCCACCTCGGCCCTTCCGGGGACGGGGCACCAGGGGCCCCCGGGTGCAGTGGAACCTCCGAGGTCCCCCACCACCGGCTTCTCCTTGCTCCAAGTGGGCACTTCCTCCGCAGGCTTCCCCGCTCCTGTGCTCTGCTGTGGCCTCGTCGAGCCTTGGCGCACACCGCCTGCGTGTTGTTCAGGACCGCGGGGGGAGGGTCCGCAGAGACCTCGGATGGTCGAACTCAGTCCGTGGGTGTCGTAGAAACTCCTGCTTTGGACCCCCTGGGTGGGCAGGAGTTCACACGGCCTTTCTTGAGATGCTTGCGAGAGATGGGCACCTTCTTCCTGCTAAACTCCGCAAAATTCCCGGGGCTGGGTGCGGAGTTGTCGGCTCAGGCGGCCATCTTGCCTGCGCCCCCTGGTGGCCTCCCCACTGGATATTTTAACACATTAATGGGCCACTCTCTATGGCCTTCAACCATGGCCAGGCTGTGCCCACTGTATATTGTACAACACTAACCAGCCACCAACCATAGGCCTTAATTGTTATTTAGTTAATCAAAGCTTTTATTAGCTAAGTCATAAATGACATTACGCCTGATGCCATCCCAGATGTAATCAGTGGTGTCAAATATGAAGTAATGAATGAAGTCACCAGTGCTGTCCTCAGTGATTCCATCAGTAATGTCATCAGGGATGTCCTCAGTGATTACATCAGGGATGCCATCTGTGATATCATTGTCATAGGCTGTGCAAAAGGGGACATAAAGTTAAAGTGGCTTAAGCTGAATTTTAGGGGGTTTGTTGCGTCAAGATCTCACCTTAACGTCCCTACAACTAAAGTGTTTTCCCTGAATTTCAAATATTTTGTTATACCATGGTTCTATTCTGCAACACTGACCAAGGCTGTAAATTTAGAACACTACCAGACCACTAGCCATAGCCTTTGTAGTTTTTAAAACACTAGCAGGCCTTTGTCCAAGGCTACTCTATATTTTACAACAATACCAGACCCTGGCCATGGCCTAGTGGGCATAGCCTTCATCTGTGGCCACTGTATATTTTAGAACACTACCAGACCGTTGGCCATGGCCTTCGATGGGTGCCCACTGTTGTTTTTAAAACACTATGATGCCACTCGCAACAGCCTTCGACAGTGGCCGCTGTATATTTTACAACAATAGTAGACATTGGCCATGGTCTTCGGTCCACTGTATTTTTTAAAACACTATTACGCCTCTAGCACACCCTTTGCCCCTTTGCCATGGCCAATCGGCGGTAGCCCTCTATATTTTAGAACATTACCAGACAAACTATCTATGGCCTTCGGCCGTGCCGACTGTCTTTTTTGAAACACTGTTACACGTTGCCTCATCGCGCCTCGAAACACTTGTGTATAGGCGCGTTATAAATGCCATATCTTATCATATCATATCACCACCAGCTACAGTGGCCATGCCCTTCAGCATTGGCCGTTGTACTTTTTAGAACAATACCAGACCACTAGCTATGGCCTTTGTATTTTTTAAAACACTAACAGGCCTTCACCCATGTCCACTGTATATTTTACAACACTAACAGGCAACTAGCCATGAACTTTGGCCATGGCCAGTGGACATGTCCTTCATCTCTGGTCACGGTATATTTTAGATCATTACCAGACCTTTTTGCTATACCATTGTTTTTCTGCGCCTCTGGCCATGACTTTCGGCCATGGCGAGTGTATATTTTAGAACACGATCAGACCACTAGCAAAGGCCTGCGGCCCTGGCTAGTTTGCACAGCCTTTGACTGTGCACACTGCATATTTTAAAACACTTGCAGCACACTGGCCATGACCTTCAGTGATGGTCAGTGGCCACAGCCTTTGGCTGTGCCGACTGTATATCACGGCCACTTGTCCGTGCCCACTTTACTTTAAAACACTATTGCGCCATGGCCAGTGATTTTTAACCCCCATTTTTAACCCCCGGGTTATACCTGAGGATATTGGACTACATATACCTGCGGGTATTGTTGTTTTGTTATACCCGCGGCTATCGGGAAATCAGTGGGAAAGAAAATGCTTCCCTGCCCCCGAGGCCCTCACCAAGTGCCTCCCACATCTGTTACAGCTCCCCCAATCCCCTGATGGCAGCCTCACATGCCCTGCCCTCTCGAATTACCCACACAGCACTAGTCTTTTCTGTGATGCACTTTATACCCCAGGTTATAGCCGAGTGTATATGACAAATGTTTGAGCCTCGTGTTGCAAACTACATCCCTAGGTCCCCCTCCAACTCCCAGATTTCCCTTGGTGTCCTCTTGCCTACCATGCACCTCTATCCTGATAAAATGTGGATGCTTGTGTACCTCCAAATGCCCTTTTTCTGCGTTTTATTTTCCGTTACCCTCGGATATAACCTGGAGTATAACCGTAGCTATCTCCCTCATCGGAAAAAGAAAAGATGGCAGCTGTTTCATTTATAAACCCCCGGATTCTTAATTTACCTGCGATATACCCATCTATTTTGGAGAAGGGGGCAGCAGCTTCGCCATCAAATATTTAAAAAACTACAGGACGGAATAACCACAAACCACAAAAGCTTTGCGCCCAAGTTGTTTGGTCCAAATCCGTTCACCGGTTTGGCTGGGTGTGCCAGCATAAACTGCCCTTTTTTTTGTCTATGAAAAAAATGAATGGGGAGGAGGCTGAAACTGTGTTTTTATTTCCTTCTTAGTAACTTTTACATTTTTTAAAAAATCGTTCCCAGAGTTTGCAGTCTGGGGGGCCCACGCGTGCAAAATGTCTGCAAAATTGAAACCAAATTCACCGTAGTTGAGTCAAGTCAAGCGTTATTAGCAATACATTTTTTTGGGTATCCTATGTAAGTCTGACTCACCTTAACTATACAGCGGCGAACGCCAACCTATAATATAGTTGTATCTTTACTTTAGCACTATCCCTATGTTAAAAGGCACAGTAGCCCTCTCATCAGATGAATGAGGTTAACAATTAATTGAGGCCTTGTTTGTTTAACATCAAATGGATTCTGTTTTTATTCCTGAAAAGACTGGCACAGCCTTTTGGAATAGCTTCCTTTGGAGACATGCTAGTAACATATCCTTTCAAAGTCACCTTCCTGATGTGGTCAGTAATGTACCTTCCAATTCGTACATTTTGGGCCTTTTAGAAGGAGGTTTGCAAACCAAAAACAGGTTTCCATTTTGTAATCTAGCAATTGGCTGGGTCAATTTTGTAAAATTGTAGCCGATTGCTGCTAAAGTGAATTTAGTTTTAACAGTCTATTGGTAATTTCACACCATACTGTCCAACACCTTGTACCACTTGATTAACAAGGTGAACTGTGTAAAAAGACGTCTGTATGATAGAAGAGTGTTTCCTTAGCACAAATATAGCTTTTTAATGAAATCCGTATGAGGGCCTGCTGCTCAGCTCGAGCATGTGCACAATAGAAGTACATGACACATTTATCTGAAAGATAACCAACTTATGTTTCAGCTGCAGCGATGTCCGGAGACTGTACACAGCAAAGGTTTTAATGTGTCCACTACATGAATGTCAGTGTATGTTACACACCCAAAAGGCTTTAACCAGCCCACATGAAATCACTGATATTCCTTGTTTAGCAATAGCGTGTATGTGGAAAGTGTGTCTGTTTAGCAGCACCACTTTCCAGCACCACCTTTCTGCAGAGAAGCCACCCGCACGTAGCATGAAAATATTTAAAAGCTTAGGATTGTACACCCTTGCAGAAGGCTGTCACAAGAGGCAATAAACCCAGTATTGTGAAATTATTGCAATAGATTACCCCCAGTTATTGAAGAAGGACGCTGCTGGGGGAAATCTTCTATGCAACAATACACTCTAATCGCAGAAACTTAATCACTGTGACCTCAGGTTGGTAGTCAGCAGCAAATCGCACGGGTTCACGCACTTGGAAATCCTCCATAGAATGCACACGAAGGGTATGTAGGCCCTCCTAAAAATCATTATCCCCTTGGTGCGCTGTCGCTGTTGATATAAAGAGTCACAGAAGGCATGGCATATCTTAGTCCAGGGATACAAGATAGGGATCTTTCCATGGTCGACAAGAGAAGGAGAAAAAAGGTCAAGTCTCCCTCGCTCAATCTGCCACACTTTAGAGGCCAGACTGATGGAAATAATGGACGTGGCCATTGTGGATGCACTAGCTAAAGAAATGCACAACAAGCCAGAAAATTGTGGACATAGATGTAGATCCAGGTGAAAAAACGGTTCCATGTAATAATGTCCCTGCAAAAACGTCCCCTGTCAAAAAAGTCGCCATTTTTTGCGGAGACATTATTACATTGAACATGTGGGGGACATTGAACATGTGGGGGACACCCCTGGAACCCCTGTTTTTTTTTTTTAAAATGGGAGCAGGGGACATCCCTGCAACCCGTCCCCATACATAATGTCACTGTATATAATTTCGCCAATGGCTTTTCCCGGTGACATTATGTATGGGGACATTATTACCTGATGCCGAAAAAAATGGGTGTCTCTAAAGATATAATATTATGCACTAGCACATATCTGCTTAATCTGGAACTTCTGACTAAGCAGGTACCACAAGGAGAAGAGGTGGATTGCCTCAGGGGGTAGCATATGCTCGGAGAAGCCCAGATGCCCATACTGAACTCAATCCACAAAACACTAATAAAAGAATGGCAAGATCCTGCGATAATCATACTGCCAACATACTTCTTTTAAAGAGATCCTGTGTAAGGCAATGATGCACAGGATCAAGGAAATCAAGGTGGATTCCACAGTTTCTCAATCTCGCAGGAAAACCTTTTTGATCACTAAGGAGGATATGGCACCCATGGACATAGACCGCAAGGTGGATGCTGCACTTAAAAAAATCGAAGATCGGTTCAAATCTGTTCCTTCGCACAGGAGTATCTGTACCAGGAGTATACTGCTCTATCCCTTTTAAAGGATTTCCAGAATATTTAAAAGCAGATTAAAAAAGAAGAGCATTGCAGCAATCTATTGTTCATAAAGCAACAGACTGCATCATTGTTAAATACACCTATGGAGGATTTCAATTCTGGGTACCCAGTTATTTCATTGCAGAATATTCAGTGCACACTTTTTTCAGTGCAGACTCCATCACGAAGAAATTGATCTCCAACATATAGCTGAAAAAAGGTACAGATTGTACGTTTGAGGAAAGGAGATAATCTTTTTTGAGGGGGTGCGAGTGTGGGAGTTAATGGAGACTGTGGGAGGTTCCAATTGGCCTTTGTCGCTGCACTAAATTTGAAACGGGTGAAAACTCAAAAATGAAACATTCTGCATGAGGAAATCAGTGATAATAATACATGCAACCTAATGCAGCATCATTAACAGGATGTGCAACCATGGCAGCAAGAGGGAATATTCATTACCAATAAGTAGCTTACGCCCAATAATTGTTCCCCTTTACTTTCCATTCTTGAAAATGTTGTTTGGCTCAAAGCTGGAGGAGTAAAGAAGTAGTTAAGGGCATCCAATATTGTTTGTTTATGTTTGTTTATCTATTTGATAATGCGCACCAACCCTCAGGTATCAGGGCGCAACAGTTACAAGAATATGTAGAGCTTAATTACAACAGATGGTTATTACAATACATATATTAACAAGATATAAATACACAGAAGCAAAGAAGGCAAAATACAGGGTACCAGTATAAACAGAATCATGGAGCAAGATGTCAGAGACGGGTGTCATTCAGTGAGAGGTCTAGGTTTGTGAATTGTCCTTCATGCAGAGCCAGTTCTGAATGTTACGTCTGAATCTAGAATAGGGCTGGTCCTCTCTAAAGGCAGTAGGTAGTGTATTCCAGGCAATGGCAGCTTTGACTGGGAAGCTGGCACCTCCAGCTTTGGACAGTTTGAACCTGGGTACTTCTAGGCAAAGATCATTGGGTGCTCTCGTGTGATAGGTGGAGATTCTTTTAGAGAATCTAGTGGAGATATAAGGGGGCGCAGCATTATTAAGGCCTTTGAATGTAAGGGATACTGTTTTAGGAAATATCCTGTCGCTGATTTTTTGCCAGTGGTTATCTTTCCTGATGTTGGAGATATGCTCTCTACGAGGTATATTGAGAACTGCTCTTAAGGCATTATTTTGCAGTATTTGCATTTTATTTACAGTGTTTTTGTTCGCACCCGCATAGAGGGCATTGCAGTAATCAAGCTTGGACATTATGAGTGCATTGGCGAGCGTGATGCAATTAGTTTTGGAGAGATAGGGTCTGCAGGCCCAAATCAATTTACAAGTATAAGCTGTGGAAGAGGCCATGGAGCTGACTTGCTTTTTGAGAGATAATGTTGAGTCAAGGTAGAAACCCAGTGTTTTTACCTCAGTGACTACTTTGATAACATTACCGTCAATATTAAAGGCAGCGTAGCTAGGGCTACGTTTTTTGAGTTTGGAGTCAGTACCCATGATCAGGATCTCCGTTTTGTCGTCATTTAGGCAGAGGAATGTGAGGCCATCCATGCCTGAATGAGGGAGTATATCCTGTTTACTAGGGCTGAGTCTTCGTCAAAGTTGCCCGAAAGGGGTATAAGGATCTGGGTGTCATCAGCGTAGTTCGTATATGTGACACCTAGCCTATCAAGTTTGTCAAAAGAGGCTTAGTAAATATGTCATACATTGTTGGAGAAACACAGGAACCTTGTGGAACACCACAGGTAATATGGATTGGGTCTGCTGAGGCTGATGGGGAGAACACTTTCATAGCACGGTTTTCTAGGAAGGATTGAATCCAGGCTATCGCTTCACTCGAGAAATGGGCAGCTGATGCTAGGTGTTTGCATAATACTGCATGGTCCACCAGATCAAAGGCTGCAGATAGGTCAAGGAGGAGTAACAAAGCTGTTTTCCATTTATCCTTCAGCTCGCCGATTTGTGCTTTGAGGTCGATTATGGCTGTTTCAGTGCCGTGTTGTGGTCTGAAACCAGATTGGCGAGATCCTAGAAGTTGGTTCGCCTCCAAATACTTTTGGATTTGGAGGTCGGATACTCTGTCAATGATTTTGAGGAGAAAGGGGACAGTGGTAATAGGTCTATAATTGGTAGGTATGGACGGATCTAGGGTTTGTTTTTTAAGGAGTGGTAACACCCAGGATTCTTTGAGGTTCATGGGGACAGTGCTCGTATTAAAGGAGGCATTAATCAGCCTCGAGATAAAAGGTGCTAAATCTCTGGCGGCGTCCTTGATAATTTGTGTGTCACCCTGGCAATTGGAAGGTGTCAGATAAAGGATAACCTTTTCTGTTTCCAGTATGGAAATATTGGTGAAGTTGAAAGGTTTGTCGATGCAAGGTATGTCGACCTGTGGGGTAGTGGGCGTATCTGTGGGGCACAGCGATGATTATTTGTTGGCTATTTTAGTCTGCAGAGTTGCTATTTTATTAGCTAGGGCACTTTGGATACTTGTACACCATTGTTTATCTTTTGGGACGTTGTCTACTGGTGTATTAGGGTTTTCCATTTCACAGAGGATGGTGAAGGGCTCCTTAGAGTTAGAATTGGCCTTGGTGATTCTGTCATTAATTGTGCTCTTTTTGGTTTAGATTATTTCTTTCTTGTATTTATTGGTGAAGTTGGATAGAGCCGTTTTGTTGTCATCCGTGGGTGAGTGTCTCCAGATGGCTTGGAGTTTCCTTTTTTGAAGGCGAAGTTCTTTAAGGTGTGGTGTAAACCACGTATTAAGATGGGACTTTTGTTTACTCTTGCGCAGTTTGACTGGGGCTATGATGTCCAAGGGCGTGGACATGGTATTGTTGAAGGTCTCAACTAGCGCGATGGGGTAAGAGTTTTTAGTATTGGCTGAGAGGGCTGGTAGGAGGAGAGGCAATAGTTTATCAGCCGTTATTTCTTTTTTACATCTAGTTGAGAGGGGCGGTACAGTTTCAGGGTTCGTCAATTTTGGTGGCTCAATGGTGGAGGAGAAGCCAATAAGATGGTTTTCAGTCCAGTCTTGTGATATTATTTTGGAAATATTGATAGAGCAGTTTAAGTTAGCTATCCAGTCTAGTGTACGTCCTTTAATGTGTGTGGACTCTTGGACTTGTTGGGTCAGGCCATGTTCAACTAAGATCATTTCAATCGATCGGGCTTGTTTGTCCTCTGCATGATTAAAACCAAGATTGATATCCCCCAGTAGTAAAAGCTGTGTGGATTCCTTTATATTACTGGTTAGGAGGCTGGAGAGGTCTTCCTCGAAGATACCTAATGGTCCAGGTGGTCGATATACTAGGAGAATAGTTAGTGTGCTATTATTGGAGATTGGTAATTTAGCTACCAGTAACTCACAGGATTTAATTTCACGGGGGTCGTAAACCTTAGAACCATTTAAGTTTTGGCTATGATAGCAAGGCCGCCTCCTCTGGTGTTAGGTCTGTCAACTCTAAGTATGTGGTAGTTGTCTGGTATGGTGATCATGAGTGCAGGACCTGCTGCGTCATGAAGCCAAGACTCAGTGAAAGCCATAAGATCTAGGTCGTCAGAGGTGAGTATGTCTGAGATTTCGGTGGGATGCGCAATGTGAGATCTTGCGTTGATGAGGGCTCCTGAGATGGTGATTTTTTTATTCCGCTCTAGTAAAGGTCTTGTTTTGCGATATTTGGTCCGCTTAGGATTATGACTGATATAGGTAGTGTGGTGGGTCTGAGTTTCTTGCATTGCTTCATGGGCTGGAGCAGGCAGGTTAAGGTCAGTGTCATGGAGGTTATGCTCGGTATTTTGGGGTCTGTTTCTTGTGATCTTAGGCTCATAGATCCTAGGCAGTCTCGCTCGGAGGGGGTGTTTCTCTCCTGCAGCAGGCAAGGTTTGGTATTTATACACATCATGATTATGAGAGCCCAGAGTATAATATGGAGAGTATGGATTAGTGGACTTTTTATGGTGTGCATAGTATTTAAGTAGGGTCACAGCTCAGGGGAGTGGATGGAGATGTGGGTGCGATGTGAATGCTGGTATGTGTAACATTAATTGGCAGGGAATTCACAAGGCGGCAATATTTAGGCACAGTGTGGGGCACACAGTTGGGTCACCAGTTAATGAGTGGGCCTGTGGCAATTTGCAATGCAGCAACAGTATGGGGGCGCATTGCGGAGCATGCACATTAGGTCATTGGCTAGAGAGTGGGTCTATGGCAATTCACAATATAGCAGCAGTATGGAGGCACAGTGCGGAGCACCCAAATTAGGTAATTGGTTAGAGAGTGGGTCTATGGCAATTCACAATATAGCAGCAGTATGGAGGCACAGTGCGGGTCACACAAATTAGGTCATTGGTTAGAGAGAGTGGGCCTATGGCAATTCACAATATAGCAGCAGAATGGAGGCACAGTGCAGAGCACACAAATTAGGTCATTGGCTAGATAGTGGGTCTATGGCAATTCACAATATAGCAGTAGTATGGAGGCACAGTGCGGAGCACACAAGTTGGGTCACCTGGTAAAGAAAGGGCCGATTGCAGAACATAATGCAATAGTGAGGGGGGCACAGAATGATGCACACGATTTCGGCCGCTCACTGAAAGGTAGGCGTACCCCACCCGGTTTTACAATGTAGCCATAAGGGGGTATAGCGAAAAGTACTAGCGAAAAGTACTAGAAATTTGAGCCGAGGTAGACAAATACTCGACCTTGGTGAAGCTAGTACAGTCGGCGTAGCTTGGGCTATGCATGGGTCCATTGAGTGGTCGCTGGGCGGGGTGTTGCAGCGTGAGTTACGTGGATAGGAGGCAGTTACAGAATAGTGCGAGACATAGGGCCTCATTATGAGTCCGGCGGTAACCAAGGTGGTAAAACCGCCTGGTTACCGCCGGACTCGTATTACCATTCCGCCTCCGTGATTCCCGGAATTACCGGGGCATTACAACCCCGGTTTTCCAGGAATCACGGAGGCGGAATGGTGTTAATCCCCATTCCCATTGAGTCCTATAGGACTCATGGAAACACTGGCAGCATCTCGTAATGCTGCCGGTGTTTCCTCGTCCGCCTGCAGGCGGGCGGCGGTAAACCCGCCAGGTCAGAAAGTTGTGATCGCCCGGCATGGAAACAACGGTGGCGGCGGGTTTACCGCCACCGTTGTTTCCATACCGGGCGATTTGTAATGAGTCCCATAGTCTTACCGCTGGTTCGTGGGCTGGACCGAATTTTAAAGGCAATTAGGCAGGGGTTATCTTAGTTTCAAGGCCTCTGTTGGAGAGGGGTGGATTACTCGCTGTGCGCCATCCAACGGCGAACAGTGGCTAACAGGGCCTTATGATGGCCTTGGGGATGGCTGCCTCTTCCGCCTGCTGGTGGATGTCCCTATTCAAATAGGAGCTCATTGCCTAGCAACCAGGGGGAAGCCTTGCTTCCATGCCGCAGCGCGCCTGACATTTTGATTCCAGGCAAAGTCGGCGCGTGCGGTTGCAGGCTGGAAGGCAAGTGGTGCGTTCTAATTACAACATACAAACGAAGCAGGCTGGTTCTCTGGCAAGGCGCAATAGGTGAATCTCACCAGAGGGGCACAGTCAGTGCTCAGATAGTTTGTCCTCTGTGACGCTGCTCATCAGGGGGTAGTGGTCGAACTCGCTGTTCAGCAGGCAGTTGGTTAGGGCAGAGATGTTAAGGAATAGATTGCAACAATGTATTTCATGTCAGCTAGCTCTAACGAGAAAATGGTTCAGAAACCATTGGGGATAGGTCGGCAACAATGATTTTTGATACCCTCGACCAGCTTTCACTTGAAATATACGGTCAATCATGTCCTGTGTCATTGGACTGGAAGAAATGCTGTATTATTCTTTGATTCCTATACAAGCAAAGAATCCAGAGACCATAGTGAGGGCTTGTTCCAGAGAATCTAATGAAAGGTTTATTGAGTATCCACCAAGATGTTAACCACTGAGGCCAGTCACTGTGGCTGGGGTTCTATCCTGAGGGAGAAATCAAGCATTTTGGAGGATTCAAAGTCATTGGGGGTCATTACGAGTTGGGAGGTAAGGGTTTACCGGCACCGGTAAGGATACCAGTGCCGGTAAACCCTTACTGCCCTATTCCATGGTCCCTTAGCGGGTCCCAGCAGGAACGGCTGGTCTGACCAGCCGTTCTTAGCGGGACCCGTTAAGGGACCTTGGAGCTAATAACGGGCCTGCAATTTGCGGGCTCGTTATTAGTGCCTTCCCCATTCCCATTGAGCCCTATGGGGGCTTGAATGGGAATGGGGAATGGCATTTGGCATGGGGACTTACCGGGTCTGCATAGATCGGAATGTCCCGGTAAGTCCCCATTCCGCCTACCCGGACCCGGACCCGGGTTTGGCGGCAGCCATGCCGCTAATAGCGCCTTGGCTACCTCCAAACTCGTAATGACCTCCATTGAGTTGTAGAGAACTGGCAGCAGTCTTACATGCTCTTAGGGGGTTATCTCCCTTTATCAGGGGTATCTATGATGAGCCACATGAACACCATGATAATGAAAGTTCATGTGAACTGCACAAGAGAGCAAACCTACTAACATTACTTGTGTAGAAGATGTTATGTTTGGTCGTAGCAGCATGTGTTATGTCATATGGCTGTGCATATTCAAGGAGCATTGTTAGAAGCGATCGAAAGATTCAGAACAGTCTTCATAGCATCTCTTTAACTATGCATATCACAGATCTTTTTCCATCAGAAGATTTGGAGAACCACAGGTGGACCTGTTTGCTACCTGGAACCCATACATTTGTTCCTCTGTGCTGTATAAGGCGCCTAAATCTCCAGGTTTGGTGATGGATACACTGTCCATCAAGTGTTCCAAAATGCTTCTCTATTCCTTACATTGCTTTTCCTTGATTGGCAAGATCCTGATGAATGTTTATGGAGGAAGCAGTAGTCATTTAGGTGGTCCTGTATTGATCCATTGAACCAGGTGGTTCCTGTCCTTTGTAAAAATGTCTTTGACCAAGGTTATCCCACTAGCATTAGACATGGGTGATGTTATTCCAGCGAAGTCTGTCAGGATGGAGGTTGAGAGGAAAAAGCTTCAGAACCTAGATATTCCTTAAAAGCTGCAGACGCAGTATTGAGTCTGAAAATAATTTCTATTAGTAGCTCTTGCACTCACAACTAGAGCTCATCCTTCTTGACCTCTCTGCGGCCTTTGACACAGTTGATCATCATAGGCTTTTGCAGTGTCTGCATGAAGTCGGCATTTCTGGCACCCCGCTGAAATGGCTGTTGTCCTTTCTTTCTGACCGGGTTCAGATGGTTTCTCTTCCTCCATTTAAGTCTTCCCATATCACTCTTGACTGTGGTGTCCCGCAGGTATCAGCTCTTTCCCCTCTTCTTTTTAATTTATACATGCTGGCCCTTGCAAAACTTATTTCTAGTCACAGTATTCATTTCTTTTCTTATGCCGATGACACTCAAATTCTCTTCCGTCTCAATGCCCCTCTGACTGACCCTCCTTACAAACTAAAGAACTGCCTCTCTGCAGTCGCTGAGTGGGTGTCCACTAACTGGCTTAAGCTCAATGGCAATAAAACTGAGACATTGCTGGTTGGCTCCACTTGCTCTAATTCTCCTTGGACCTCTCATTTATGGCCTCCTTGCCTTGGTCCTTGCCCTGAACCTGCCTCTGTGGTCAAGAGCTTGGGCATTAAAATCATGTCCTCTGGATCCAGGTCAGCCCTAGTATCGGCAACCTGTCAAGCATATTTTGCTAAGCTTAAACTTCTAAAAAAAGTTCTTGCCTTTCTTCTGGCTCACTCCAGATCAAACATTGTTACGGCCTCTATCATGGGTTCCATCGATTACCGTAATTGAATCGATCTCGGTCAGCCTAAAGTCCTTCTACAACGTTTGCAGATTCTTCAGAATTCAGCTGCCCGCCTTGCTCTGAATGCCCCCAGACTTGAACATTCTCGGGAGCTTCTCCATCAACTTCATCGGCTCCCTGTGAAAAGTTGTATCCAGTTTAAGGCTCTCTGTCTTGTGCATCAAGCTATTTGCAATGGTGGGGAAGAGTTCTTACAATCTAAACTGACAACATACAAACCCAGTAGAACGCTCTGTTCGTACAATTTGTTTTTGCTGCGTATCTCCTGAGTCCCTCGCCCTCAAGCTGGTGGCCGTTCTTTCTCTGTGCTTGTTCCTACCCTATGAAACGCTCTCCCAGCTGAAATTCACAACATTCCCCATTTTCTTTCTTTTCGCAAATGGCTGAAAACATTTCTATTTTAGTTCTCTTTAAAGTGCCCTGTCTCTCGGTTGCTCAGCACCTTGATGCCTTTCTGGTCTTGTTCGCGCTTTATCAAGTTCTAATACAATACTATACAATACAATGTTTTATTTTTAGTTGTGAAGATCCAGTGGGTAGCCATTCAGGCAATTAGGCTTCCATGTGGAGATTTTGAATTACCTTGTTCCCAGATTATTTGAATGCATCATTTTGCCTAATACACCTAGGCACAGGAAGGAGTTTACAGAGAATTTGACACTTGTGTTGAAAGTTCTAGAATGTCCTATATTTGAGCCACTGGAGGAGGTAGTTATCTAACCAATCCCTATTTCGGGTCACAATTGTATTTATTAGGTGACTTGGAGACCTAGGGACTTTGTGTCGTTGTACTCTGACAGGAGCGGGAGTTCACAAAGGCACTGATTTGTCCAGGTCTAGGATTCATAACTAAGAGTTGTTTCACATTGCACCTACGTCAGGGCATTATTTTTCCAGCTCTCTTATGAGATCAGAAGTCAGATGTTGAGTCTGTGCTAGGTTTTTTGATGGTGAGTTGTTCTGGCATATCTGTGTAGTAGATGCATTTCAAAATTGTGGCAACCCCTTTGTTTGTTGAAAGCCTGCATTGTCTATACTCAGTAGGTCAATTAGGGTGGTGATCACGACTGTCTATGATAAAGTCAAAATGTCTTTACCCCTATTGATTCAAGGGTGGTCCACAAGGGCAGCAGCAGCGTCTTGGCCAGAGGAATTGGCGGTGCATTCGGTGGACATTTGAGGAGCACAGCTTCTTCATATTTCTTTAGGAACAGACTGTAGATTACAGGAGCACATCCTAGAGGAAACCTGTCTATGTGCCACAGCATTAGGCTACATAAATATAGCCTGGGATTTGATCATTTTATACGCACAAGAAAACACAGTGGCAGTTTCCAGAACAGTAATGTATGTTAACCTGTCACACAACTGTTCTCTGGTATAGCTTCAATTGGTGAGAACAGGGAACAGGGAGGGGATTTTAGGGCATTGCCTAGATTATGTACAGTAGCCACCCTTAGTTCACCTCTTCTCCCTATCGTGTCCGTCCAGCACTCTGGGTCATGAGTGATGAATGGATCTGATTATGTTCAGGACGATAGCCTTTGGCCTGGGTCCAGGAAAAGGAGGTGGACATAGGGAGGCCCTAGTGCAAAGCAGTATAGGGAGAGCATTTGTTATGTATCTATGTCCTATTTCTAGGTAAGAGATACCGCACAATGTGAGCAAGTGCATAAGAGAGGGGAATTGAAGTAATGATTTGTATTGCATGCATTTATGGGGCTTTTATAAGGCACCAACCATGAACAACAGGAAGGAAAAGGGAAAATCTGTTCTTTCACAGGCTTGAACATATTCAGATATATTAAGTGCATGGGGGCAAGGGAGAAGATGAAAGGGAGTACATGAAAAGGTGCTTAATGCATTGAGAACAGACACATACAGTTGGGACCCATTGGGACACTGCAGCTCAGGCTTAAAGACCAAATGGATTTCCTGAAGTGAAGCGTGATGTCACCAGTTTTAGTCAGAAGGTTTGAGGGCTTCTGAAGTATACAGACAAAACAAAAACTGATTCTACATCAAAGGATTTCCGGATGAGCAGCTTGTTCAGTCTTTTGAGGCAGTGAAGCTAATTCTCCACAGACATTATGGTGGCTGACAGATAATTCCAGATGGAAGATCCCACTGCCCCAGCACTCTGCCTACTATATTTTTTCCTAAAGACCACAACAACCAAAGCTTTGGAAGATGAGGGGGTTATTCCTTCGCCTTCTCCAAGAGAATAAGGAGTCCATTGTTCCCAAAGGCTTTGTGGACAATGCAGAGGGCTTATAATGCGTGCTTTGACAGGGAGGCAATGCAGGAGAAATAAAGCAGGCAGGTTCTAATCCCTAGTTTTCAGGCACAGGATGATGATCACAACCATATGTAATCCAGGAATGTACTACCTGTGTATTACTCACAAAAATAAGGCTAGCATAATCCTTAAATTTTCCCACAGATTTTCCCAACAGATTTTGACCAGCTCTGTACCGTGCATGCTGGTATTTATATGCCCATACGACTAAATCCCAGATTACAAGAAAATTAGAGTGTTTTTAAAATGTCACACATTGCACTGAGACGCTAGTCAGATATGGTTCGGATTGCAGAGATTTTTGATGAAATATATGACTTTGTTAAAAATAATCCAAGAGGTAGCACATTTGATTGGCATTGTCTTTAAAAACATTTCCAGCTTTGAAACTTCGGCTCTGTTAGTCAGCCTGACTGGGACTAGGATGCCCAGATGTAGATCTCGAGCCTGCTGTGAATACAGAACAAGCTACACCTCACAGACAATGACCAATGATTTTGAAACATGTCTCCGGCTGCATGTGGCCTCCTGCAGAAGGGATTTCACTTGACCGGTTCGACTGGACTGCCGCTATGGAGTGGTCCAAGCCTGATTTGCTTATGATAGTTTCTCTTTTGTTGTGATATGATATGATATGGTATTTATAATGTGCCTATACACAAGTGTTCAAGGCAAGGCAGGGGAAAAAGAGGGAGGACAAAAAACAACCTAGGCAAGGCCTAGTGACATTCAGATCACGCAAGTGCAAGGGAGTGGGGAGGGTGGCAAGTGTGGGTGCTCAGAAGTGCAGACAATGAGTGTCTAATAAGTGCAGGAGAGAGGACTGTAGGGTTACAGATACAGGCCACAAGTGCAGGGGGTGCCAAGAGGCAGTGCAGGTTTGCAACAGGACAGGCAGGGACCTGGGCCCAAATACACAGGGTGGCCAGGTGCCCAGTGCGTTGTTCAGACAGGAGATCAGCAGGGGAGAGGAAGAGAGAAGGCAGAAGCAAAGTGGAAGGTCTTGAGGTGTTTCCGTAACCGGAGATGGTTCTGCTCAAGTTTCAGAAAAGCAAGGAGGCTGTTCCAGAGGGAGGCACCAGCCGAAGAAAAAGATCTGCCCCCAACTCACTGCTTGGAGAAGCGTCTGACCATCAGGTAGTTGGAGGTGGAGCGGAGGGCCCAAGCAGGAAGATATTTGGGTAGAGAGAATTGGAGGTATTGCAGTCCCCGGCTCCAGAAAGGTTTGTGGATGATGCAGAGGGTCTTGAACTTGATATTTGCCGCCACAGGGAGCCAATGAAGAGTTTTCAGTGCTGGAGAGATACGATCCCTGGGCTTGAGGCCAAGGACTAGTCTTGCAGTCCTGTTCTGGGAGAGTTGTAGAGGATGGAGAGTAGAAGCAGGTAGCCCATGAGAATAAGTCATCTTTTATAAGCAGACGATTTGCTCCTGATGGATCATATGCCAGTGGGGCTCCAAAGGCAATTAAATCAACTTCATGAATATGCAACGGCAAATGACTTGGAGATAAACAGTAACAAAACAAAGATTATGGTATTAGGAAAAGAACAGTTATTAAGATCTAAAAAAATAAACCCCTGGTTCTTAAACAACATAGAAATTGAACAGGCTAACAATTGGATGACTACCCATCCAAAAGACTCAGAATCGATTTGTGCAACATCTTAAAAAGGCTAATATCCTGGCCTCACAGGCAACAATACTGAAGAGAAAATACTGTACATTCTCCTTGAAACCCCTTATTGACTTCTACACTGCGAAGGTTGTCCCAGTTCTAACATATGGTGCTGAGTGTTTTGCCGAGCTACCCCCCATACTTTGCATCCATATGGAGGGTACCTTCTGGAAGAAAGTGCTGTGGGATTGATCCCTAGCCAGGTGGTGAGGAAAGTACTGGGTTTGTGTTCACTTAAATCAGCAGATGACTGGAAGCTGCTGAGTCTGTTTCATAAATGCAGATGTCCAAATCCCTTTTACATGATTGATGGGATTAGTAAGGCCATTGAGTTTAATTCCATTAAATATCTGACCACCTGCGGAAACCACAGCTCAAAACGTCTTGAAGAGATAACCTGTTTGACCGATGACCTGATAAGGAACCCATGTAGGGTGAAAACAATATTATTTGAAGCAGATTGGATCCAAACCTTGGATGATGTTGAAAGCTAAAATTACATACACAGCTGGCAAAGGAAGTAAGGAAACAAGGTCTGAAGCAGCCACACTTGCGGAAATGCCCAAATACAAAAATGAGGTCAGCCTTTATGAGGCTGTGACTCAACCTGTGTCCAACCAATGAAATCATTACGGCTCGATCTAAACTCAACAGAGGAACGTCAGACTGTAGATTGTGTAAAAAAAAAAAAAAAAAAGAAAATCTTTACCAACTATTTTTGGTCTGCCCGTATTTCACTACGAAACAAACAGAACATTTTGGACGGTTTGCTGAGAAACTTAGGACGCTATCGATAGACGACTGGTGGCAACCGATAATTGGCAGAACACAAACTCCTCTGCTGATTGCTACAGTTCAATAGTATTGTAAGGTGCTTGAGCCAAGCATGGAGAAACTCTAATAGCGTAATTATAGACCCTTAGTTAATTCAGGGCTATCCGATTTATTGAACTGCCGGATAAAGGAAAAACGAGGGACGTGGACTTGAATAAAGACTGAAGAATGATGTAAGATTGTTTTGATTTTGCTAAAATCTTTACTTTTAATATAAAAATGCAAAAACAATAAAAATAAATAAATAAATAAGCTGATAGATTTAGAAATAGGCTGTTGCAGTAGTTCAGCCTAGAGAGGACCAGAGCTCTGGACACAGTGAGCTTCTGGAGGAAAGTGAGAAAAGGAAGAATACCTCTGAGGAGGTGCAGCTGGCAGTTTGACTTCTTAGAGACGTTAGAGATGTGAGGAGAAAAGGAGAGTGTGGAGTTGAAGATGACCCAGAGGCATGGCAGACTGCAACAAAATGGCCTGAGTGGATGCCCAGAGCAATGCCAGAGGTTATGATCATTCATTTGAAAATCTTATATGCAACTTTCAGTTTGGCCATTGGCATATACCTACCAATTGATTACTGCAAGAAATAGTTAAAAACATCATACACATGTGGTTGAAGCACCAGCAACGTAGTCATGAACTGTAGTCATGAACTTCAGTCAGTTCAGACTACTCTGTATTGCCCTTGTCTAATGTTAACTTTTAGTCACCAACAGGGGCATGGCTTTGTCCTCCCAGCCAATGTGGAGGCTCAGACCGGTGGCATTATTATATGGTAATCCTGCTGCTCAGGGCCGGAGGCTGCCATTTCCCCACTGAGTACCCCAGGTAAGTCTTCCCGTACCTCTACCACCCTTCTTTCCCACAGATTTCTCTCCCTCCTGCTCCACTTAACTGCTTGTTTCGCATCCTGCACTGGGAACATTAATGTTCCTGGCGCGTCTCGATTCCGACCGTGACACATCGCCATGGAAAGGGAGAAGGGACTACATAGTCCCTTCTAACCCAATCAATGGCGGCCATCTTTTTTTTCCTTTTTTTTCAATTGCGAAATGCGCAACTGATAACTATTGCTACCACAGTCTAGTGTGCCAGGGTACTAATAGCAATAAGCCGCTCCCTGGGTGGGGAATTACCGCTTCAGGTGCAACGCATGCAACTATGGGCCCAGGGCATTACCTGAAGCAGGGCTTATTGCTTAAGTACTGAACATTGAAAATGCATTTCTCTGGGAACCAACCACCAGTCAGGGCACGGTATGAGCTGTCCTTTTTTACAATTTCAGTTTCGGCAAGCGGAATGAAAAATCAAGGATTTTGCTGGATCGCCATGTAGGGTCTGACCCATTAAGTGAGGGGACATGGCCTAAATATAATTAGTCCATATTGTGTCAGGCTTCATGATATCAGTGTCTCCACCTTCAGCCTGTTTAGAATGTGGAACTCTGGTCCATGCACATTTGGTGTTCACATTGATTTTAAATCTTAAAGGTTAATGAGGAGACTTGAGCTTGGCTCAACACTGTATGCTAAACTGACCCTAAAAACATTCAGGCACAACAGAATTGGCCAGAATTCCTTTTTGGGGGCTGGGGGTTACATATCACTTCATATGGTGTGATCTTTACTTCCGGTTTTACTGTATACTCCCCATTTTCACCCAAAAGTGGGTTGAGGCACATAAGACAAGTTTCCCTGGAATACAAAGTTGTTAGTGATGCAGTGTAGTGTGGATTCACACGCATCTCTCCTCGTTCCAGATAAGAGTACAACACTTTGACACAAAATGAAATTGCCAAAGCAAAAGAACGAACAGAATAAAACCCTCTTAACCAAACTGGGCATTGACTAGAAACTATTGATATGACTTTCTTTATTTGATCTTTGGACGGGATTGAACGTGTAATTCAGTGGTGCAGACACAAGGGAATGTGCCCGCCCACCAAATGTTGAAGCCAATCATGTGTTTGACTTTTCAGTGAAAGACCCATGACTCACAAAAAAACTGCCAATTAGTGCGGCAATGTGCTTTCTTGAAATGTTTATTGTTATTATTAATAACGGCATGGGTGCTTGCTTGGAAAGGAGGGGGCTGAGGGGCTTATAGCCCCGAGTCTTTTGGTTGTAGCCCCAGATAAAATCTCAGGGACTACAACCAAAAGGCTATCACTAGCCGGGAATCCCGCCAGTCCCGACATTAGCTTAGCCCCTGTTATTTTTCAGACCTAGCAACACCCATGGCGGCCCAATCCGTTTTTTGATGCCTCTAAACTCTTTTGGGATCTGATTCACTCTCCAAGGTGGGGTGTTTTTACTTTGATCAATGTGTGTTGCAATCCTGTCAGCAATGCCTTCCTAAATAGAATCGCTGACCTATTGGATGAATGTTTCATTGACCGTGTGGTGTGCGCAATCATACTACGCAGGGATACTAACATAGCATGTGCAAGTTTAGATTTGCACCCGATTCCCCAGACCCAGGGTCCGGTTGCGCAAGGAATCAGGGAAAGGCGTGACTTTCTTTAATGGAGCCGCGAGATCTGTACATGCTGAATGGTTGTGTGATTGGGGATATTCCCACTACGGCTACATGGGGTAGAAATGTTCAACAAGCTATTTGGGATTAGGTTTTGGTGGCGGGTAATATTTTTACATACGTTACTGAGTTGAAGGTCTTAGACTCCACTCAAAGTGATCATTGCATCTTTCAATTAAGCTGGTTGTTTGCGGTGTCAAAGTCTACGGAGGCCACATATACTTACAAAGTGGAGGTAAAAGCAGGGAGAAATCACCTGACATCGAGACAAGAGAACGTGCAGAAACTACATGTTTGTTTAGCCGCAGTGTACGACAGAGCCAGTGTGGCGGAAAAGGTTTGTAACTATGTAACGGTTCTAAGTTTATTTTTGACTAAAAGGCCTGCAAAAGACCTTATTACAAGCATAGACATTCCTCCGACATGGTTTTTGGAAAAAAATTTGCATCTTTCATTTGAGCTAAATTGAGTGACTGGTAAAGCAAAGCTTGAAATTTGATATTCATCAGTCAGGGTTTGTTAACGGCCAAGGTACTTTACTGAATGGTTTTATTTTAAATCTCTAACCCAGATTGAGGGATCGGCTATCCAGGAGGCTGTTATAGATGTTGCTCTCGCTTTGACAGCGTTGCTGTGGGAAAAGCTTCGGACTTGGAATTGTCCTGCTTACTTGTTAGAAATTCTCATTGAACTGTATAGTTGTACCTCTCAGCAAATGCGGCTAAATCAGCGTGGGAATTTATCGTGACGAATTCCAGCATTTAGGGGATTAAAGCAGGGGCGTAGCCTCGCCCCAGCCTTATTTAGGGGGTAAGTCATAGAATTCGGCGCACAAGTGGCGCACGCGGCTGTCGCACAGAGTGTGCGTGCGGCAGTCTGCGCCAGCCGCGTGCGCCAAAACCCATTTAGGGGTACAGCGTATTCATGGATTTTAACATCCATAAGCAGCCGTGGCACAGAGTGGCGCAGCGACCCTGCAGCAGTGCCAGTTACGGCCCCAAACCCAAAGGCCAGTGGACCAGCATATAGCCCCTCAACCACGAAAACGCGTGTAAAACTCCCAGCGCACGCCCCAAAATACACGTACCCCGCTCGCCTCAGGCCCATCGCGTGTAAAACTCCCCGCGCATCCATCGGAATACACGTACTCCACACGCGCCAGTGAAAATGTGTGTAAAACTCCCCACGCATGCCCCAAGATACACGTACCCCGCTCGCGCCAGGCCCATCGTGTGTAAAACTCCCCGCGCACCCCTCGGAATACACGTACCCCGCTCGCGCCAGCGAATATGCATGTAAAACTCCCAGCGCACGCCCCAAAATACACGTACCCCGCTCGCGCCAGCGAAAATGCGTGTAAAACTCCCTGTGCACTCCCTGGAATACACGTACCCTGCTTGCACCAGCGAAAATGCGTGTAAAACTCCCTGCACACTCCCTGGAATACACGTACCCCGCTCGCGCCAGGCCTATCACGTGTAAAATTCCCTGCAAAACCCTCCGAATACACGTACCCCGCACGCGCAAGGTAAATTGCGTAGAAAAAGCACCCCCTTGTGTCGTGGGCTGCCTGTGGGGCATGCCCAGGGTGGATGGCCTGCCTGTGGGGCATGGGGTGGGTGAGTGGGCTGCCTGTGGGGCATGCCCAGGTTGGTTGGGGTGCCTTTGTGTATTTCGGGGGTGGGCAGGAAGTTTCACACGCGACAGGCCTTGGGCGAGCGGGGAACGTGGATTTCGGGGGTGCGTGGGAAGTTACAAACGCGATTTGGCATCGTGGGCCCTCCCGGGTGTGCGGTTTCCTCCCTTCCCATGCCCTGCAGGCAGCCCACACCACAGGGGACTGCCCTACAACCTTCACCATGCCCTGCAGGCATCCCACATGGCACCATGCACTCGTGAGCGCACTTGTGAGCCCAGACTCATGTCTCCCACCCACCATTGACGGGCACCTGCTAGCAGGCCCCGACTCATGTCCCCCACCCTAACCACCCACCCACCATTGACGGGCACCGGCCAGCAGGCCCAGACTCATGTCCCCCACCCCACCCACCATTGACGGGCACCTGCCAGCAGGCCCCGACTCATGTCCCCCCACCCAACACGTCATGACGATCCACACTCATGGCCCTTATGGCCACCCAATTCCCACCCCACGCCACCCCAGTCCAAACACCCAACCAAGCATTCCACCCTCTGTATATTGAAATCCCCATCTCATGATAGATCTCAAATGACAAGTATGCACATCAATACATGTCCGTCAGACACACACAATGGGGGCACGTGAATGAGAAAACCCACATCGTGACATGCACGAAACCAATGAGAGAATACCACACAAATGAAGTATGAATTAAAAATTTATTATATACAAAATTGAAGGAATGAAAGAAAATCATACAAGAAAATAAATAATAAAAAAAAGCCTGGATGTCCAAAATGAATGAAAAAAAGTGAATGCTGATTCCAATTAAATCCAAATGAAAGTTTAAAAAATAAGAAAACCATTGCTCCATGGAAAAAAAAATCAATGAAGTCAAATCCAGTCTAGAACTACATACAAATGTAAAAATCCAGGGTCCATGAGCCCAACAATCCAAATGAAACCTACCAAAAAGCCTACCTAATAAATAACTATATACAAAAAGGTAGGGCATAGTCCATGCGCCCCAAAGGGAAAAAAATAGAAAGGAAACTTACACCTACAGAACTATTTACAAAGGCGGCGGGCAAGTCCAACGGCTCACTTGTTGATGTCCGGGGCCAGGGCATCATCAAACTCCTCTTCAATGTCCTGGAGGCGGGCCTCTTGCCTGTCCTCCACCAGCCTGGCCGCTGGATCAGGGGCAGCTCCACAGGGTGGCCAGGTGATACATAGCCAGGAAGATGGCACGGAGGAAGACTGGCACATAGGGGGTTCAGTTGAGGAGGGGGTTGGTAGAAGGTCCAGTACACAGAGGAACCCAGAACTGGTGACCCGTTCTAGTAGGTCGACGTGGTCAACGAGGCATCCGAAAAAACTTGCATTGTCCACACGGGAACCCTGCACGTCTTCCTGAATGCCACATTGACGCAACGCCAGGACAGGCTCAACACAGTCCCGGATTGCCACGTCCGCAGGGAGAGGAAGGCCAGTTGTTGTTCGCGCATCCCCTTCCTGAAAACGGGTCTGGACGAAGGCATCCCTGCTGGTGCGGGATGATGCAGTCACAGGATCGGGGACAGGAATACACACAGGCACCTCTGCGGCCGACTGTGCTGCCTCCTGTCCCTGGACTGCACCACTAGCACTACTGGAATCCCCTTGCGTGGGCCTTCCACGGCCTCCTCCTCAACCAAACCCCCCAACAACCTGGATGACTCCATGCCATCTTCCTCCATAGGGCCCTGTGGGTCTCAGCTGCCCCTTCTGCTGCCGAGAAGTCCACCTCTGACCTCCGCCTCTTGGACTTACCCTCGGCAGCTGCGGCCACGGCACCAGACTCCTCACTCCCCGATGAGATGACAACATGGGAGGGGAGCTGGACCTTGCGTCTCCGGCTGGCGGTGGGATCCCTGCCGCTGTGCTCCACAGCACCGTCTCTGCCCTCTTCATCAGTTGACGCTGCAGACAGGGAGAGACAGTACACAGGCATCAGGGCACTGTACAATGGTCTGATACACACATGACAGTTGCACATGAGTGGCAGTGTCAAACTTCACACATGGCATTACACTCTCCAATACACATAACATTTGAACCCACACACATGCGCAAATTAACAGGAATATTGCAGCAGGCAGCACCATCCATACACATACAACAGCATGAGCATCCGAAGATTAGCCTGACATCACATGCAACACGGGGAGTGCCAAACACATGCACACACGCCACCAGTCATACATCTGTACATCTCCACCACCTGTCGCAGTGAAATCATCGGCATCCATGCCACATCTGCCAATCAGCCTCCTAAATGTGGGTGTCACATACATCCATGGTGTATCACAGTGGCACACATGTCAAATACACACAAACACGCACATGTACATTGTGCACATACATGAAGGTGGAACCAGCATCCATGTGTCACACCACAACCATGCCACAGTACATACACAGAAATGTATACATGTGTGCACCTACACAGGCATTTGGCTGTCATGCATTTGAACACATACACCATTGATGTGCCTCACACATGACTGGACTCACAT
This sequence comes from Ambystoma mexicanum, assembly GCF_040938575.1. Taxonomy (NCBI): domain Eukaryota; kingdom Metazoa; phylum Chordata; class Amphibia; order Caudata; family Ambystomatidae; genus Ambystoma; species Ambystoma mexicanum. Next base: position 489,804,777 of record NC_090922.1, on the reverse strand, counting down.
GCGGCAGGCTCATGTCCCTGTACATACACATCCATACATGGGCCTTTCAAGACATATGTCCAACCTGTACACTCCTGCCACACCTCAACATGCACTGCGTCCAATCAGTACGCATGGACACTTACCGCTCGACCCCGGACGGGTCTGCCTCTGAAGGACCTGGTGGTGGAGCGCTGGGTGTATGCGTTGCAGGACCCTCATCTGGATGTTGGTAAGGCGGGACCCGGCACCCCCTCTGCATGCTTTGCCTTAAAGAGGCACCGGGCCTTGCTGAGGGTCCTGGACCTGAAGTCCTCCCAGCGCTTCCAAACATGTTGCATGTCGTGAGCTGCCACCCCCTCCACGTTGATGGCAGCTACAATGTCCTTCCATATCCTCTTCCGTCCTTCATTGTCGGCGCCTGAACTTCCAAGGAGGGCATCATAATTCACCAGGACTTGCTCCACCAGGATACCAACTTCTGCCATACTGAAACTGGTAGCCCTCTGCCTGTCTGGCTGGGGGTTGCCAGTGGTCTCCAATGGTGTTTTCCCCGACATGGCAACCCCCGAGGCAGGTGTGGGTGGGCAACTGGGTCCTGGTGCTAGGCTGTGGAGCGATGGAACTTCAGTCGGGAGTCTTCTGTTCCAGCAGGGGTGGTCACAGCAACTGACGTGCAGGTACCAAACAGCAGGGCATGTGGCCAGCAGGCAGCCAGGCAGCAGCAGATGGGAGCGGGCTCAGGGCTCTGGGGGGCAGGAAAATGGCCTTCTGGGCAGGAGCGTGGTCTTCCGTGTGTTGTTGCGTGGCCAGCTTGATACGGAGTGATTTGGCACATGAAAAAACTGCACGTCAGTGTGTAATTCAAGGAAAGGCCCTTAGCGCATAAGCGCGTCTGTGACGTGGCACGCGTGGGCGTTCCCCTGGCACGGGTTGATGGTCCCACGTGGGTTTCCAACGCTATGTACGTGCTTTTCGTGGGAAGCGGTGCGTGTGTTTTCCAGGCGTTGGGATTCACACGCGATTACTTCACAGTGGGTGGGTGTTGGCTACGCGTTATTCTTCTACACACAAGGCACATGGTGAGTTACACATGCTATTTTTCCCACTGCGGGTGTCCATATTTGTTGCGTACCCGCTTTTTTACAGGCATTCTAGCCTGCGTGTTGATCGCATACGTATTTTTTGGGCTCCTGGCTGCCACAGCGTACTGCGTGTGTTTTTTTTACACGCACGTGGGCAACAGGGGTCGCTTATCTATTTTCCTTGCTTTTCTGGTATGCCTGTGCGTTGCGTGACATGTCATATCTCCTAGAGGGCCACAGAATGGGACATTCATCATAGCTGTATACACATGTTTTTTGTTTGCGCACACTTTTGTAATGCGCAGGGACGCTACCGCCTGCCTTCGTGTGGTGGACGTGTTTAGGCCTGTGCATGTCTTTGGCCGTGAGCCGGTTTCCGCTATTTGATTCCATGAATACGTGTGGTTCGCGTGCGTATGGGCGTTCCGTTTACTTCCCAACAGTACATCCCCAGTTACGCCCTTATTTACACGCGTTCCCCATTCTGCGCGTTACGCCTCATGTTCCGCCCCTTTTAGGTGTGTGCGATAACGTTGTGTGCTTTCGCTGTGCGCCTCACGCGCAGCGTTCTGGATTCTGCAATGACGTGTGCGCCCATGTGCGCCACGCACAGATTTTGCCCACTTCCCGGGGGATACACGCACAGACACATAATCGTTCACATCACCTTGAAAAGGTGCACAGTGAGCTGAGAACCGCTTCAGGTCCCAGGCTTGGGGACATCAGTTCTAGCCAATCACAGTTTAGCACTCTAGGGGTGGGTATCAATGGATAAGAACCAATGGTAAGTCCACTACTTTTCAACAATGTATTAGTAAATTGGGAAAGGGGCAGGTCAGCCACCTGGCATGCAAGAGCCAGTAGAATAACATGTATATGTGCCCATATAGGTTATCATGCTTCTGACCACGAATCCCACACTGCGCTAGGTTTTTGGAAGACGGCCTAAGTAATGACGGAGTAGTGATGTGTTTCTTGAACAAAAGTGCGCTGTGTGCCATTTACTGTGTGACATGTTGGAATCTTTCTGAGTTCTTGTATCGATCCCTGTTGGTTTTGGCTGTAATAAACTACAGCTTGAACTTGCCGTTTTACTGGGTCCTCTGTTTATTCTGGGCAGGGAGTTAGGCCCTCTGAGTCGGCGGACCCCCAGCATCATTCTAACATTCCTGGGAGACCCTCCCTAACAAGTTGGTAACAGAGTTGATGGTTGGTTGTGTCAGCCTATGCACAAGGTTGTCTATCCTGCTGCAGAATCTGAGAGGCTACCGGACCCTTGCATATTTCGAGAAGACGGTAAGCGTACACTGTGTAAAGGCCATCAGGAGCCAGTTGGGAATCATTTTGCCTGAAGTCAGCGAGGTGCCCAGGCAGACCAGGACAGGGAAGTGAGCACCTAGGGGACACAGCATCCGAGCCGCGCCAGCAGACCACGGAGTGTAAGTATTGACCCAGTCAAATGGCAACTGTAGGTTTGAGGGAGGGCATTGACTATTGTGGAGTATTGTTTAGTATCATCAAGTATTGTCAGAGTATTTTCTAGCATTGTCGAAGTTAGCAGGGACAGGAGCAGAGGTAGATGTCAGTTTCCCATCTTTAGGGACATTCGGTTGTAGAGGTAAACGGTTCTGATGAATAACCTAGACTATTGACTCAAGGACACGGATGAGAGAAGATATTTAAATATTGGTTTTCCTGTGGGTTGGGCATTTTAGCTCGGGTCATAGATGACAGTATCCCCGTAAGGGTTAGCAAGGGAGCTGGCCTAGATTGTGGAAGGTGAGTCGACTGGGTAAGCCTCCTCGAGGGAGATGGTTTGCACGCTAGGCGACGCAGCGGGTACAGTTCGATCACAAGAGAATATTGGTAAACTGTTCCTGGAGGCGGGAAGACATCTGTGTGATTTTTGTGTGGTTTGGGAGTAACAGGCTATAACAGTGTACGCACAATATTTGATTTTTCAGCACTATCTTGGTTAGTAGATTGGTGACGTCACCCATAGATTTGCATGTTAGAAACAGAAAGCATGAGACGGTGAGGAGCTAGTATTGGAAACTTGGGATTGGCAGACGAGGTGAACCAGTGATGGTGTGCGGAAGGCGCATGCGAAAGTTTGTGGGCGTGCCTGAAGAAGCAGTGACAGCGAGGTTGTGAAAGGGCAGTGCACAGAGCACGCCTGATAAGTTGTAGTAACCTGAAAAGTATTGTTATCACACTGTACCTTCCTCCCAAAACAGCAGATTGTCAAAACCCTCGACTTGAGCTCAGGTAAAGGCGGAAAAAATGTATCAGGGGAAGTGCGAGGTGACACGCCCCTTCAGCCCATGTGTAAGACACTCCCACCCTATCGAGAAAATATTTGTAAATATACCATAGAATAGTCCAAAGGCACAGAGAGGAAGTTAATGAAACAATGGCCATCTTGCAGATGTTTCTCCCAAGACGTGCAGCAATCACTACTGACACACATACAGGGTGCCTATAATAGGGATAAGTTAACAAAATGCAAGGCCATATTCGAAATTGTGGCACATGTTCCAGGAGGACGAGGTGGACGCAGAGAAGCGTCAGTGGATGCTGAGCCAGCAGGAGGGGAAGGAGCCAGGGGCTCACCCCTCCGCTCCTCCACCATGTCCCTTCGAGTGTAGCATCAGATGACACAGATGATGAGCAAGGGATGCCCATTTCAAGAGAGAAGAGCTTTATGAGAATTGAGAGTTGCAGAGGGGTATTCAAATCCGACATATAAGCCACCACCATATTCAAAGGAAGAGGGGCCGAGAGGCGCAGGGCAGCCGAGTAGTGAACGAGAGGCAAGCGGCGAGGCACAAAAGGGCACGAAGGAGGGGCTCGGGAGCATAGCCACAAAGGAATAGATAGGAGGACAGATACTTCTGAAGCTAGAAGGGATAACGAACGGGGAGGCAGAAGGGGTGGCTAAGGCAATAGAAGGTCTGAAGGGAAGCAGCAAAGCATCAGATTGGGCAGAGAAAATGGATGAGGTAGATAGGACGGAGAAGGAATGGGAAGAGAAGTTGGAAAGAGAGAACAGGGAGAGGAGACGAGAAGAGAAGTTGGAGAGGGAGGATAGGGAACGGAAGAAGGAGGAGGAAAAGGAGCCGATAGATAGGGAAAGAGAAGAGAGGATCAAAAAGGACAACAAGGAGAGGAAAAGAGCAGAACAGGAGCAGCGGGACAGAAGGACAAGAGAAGTGGAAGAGATTGAGAGGCGAAGGGAAGTAGTGGTAAGGGAAAAATGTAAGTTGATTGAGAGGGAATAGAGGAAGTTACAGCTGGACAGACTAGCAAGAGAACTAGCGCACGGGAAGGAGGACGAGCGAGCAATAAGGACTGTAAAGACGCAAAGGACAAGGAAGAGAGGACAGGCCAGCCGAACCAGATAGCACAAGCTCATGGGATAGAAGCACGATGGTAGGAGATAGAACAGGCCCAGGGCCAGGGGGAAAGAAGCAGATGTGACTTGAGGGATATTGACATCAGCATGAAACCTAATACGGACTTGACATATAGGAGGCTGAGTTTTGCAGATGATTTTGCAGTAATATTGGCTCAGGGTCCAACAATGAAGATAGGAACAGCGGGGATGAGAGGGGGGAGCAGTATTGATCCCAGGAAACAGGGACAGTGTCAGACAAGCAGGTGACATGGGAACACAAAACGCACATAGAGGGAGAAGAGAAGGAGGGGCAGGTCAGATGAGCATGAGCAGTCACAGCAGGCGAATGACTTGCACAACTACATGATTCCACTACATATGTCGATAGATGTAGAGACCTCCCAGGATGAAGGACGGGGGAAACAGCCCTAGCCTGCTCAAGGTGAATATTAACGAGGAGATATGAGGCCAGTATCTGGGTACCCATATTAGAACCAATAGATGTATGCTCAGGCATTGAAAACGAGACAAGTCAGACTGTCTATAAGCATGCACGAGGAGGAGGGGTTCACCCAGATGCCCTTATTGGAGAGGAGAAGAGTACAACCTCAGTATATATCATGGAAACATGCAGATAAGGAGAAAGTAAAGTATAGGCTGCCATCGTTGAGTGCAGGAGCTGGGAAATGGATTTAAGAAATGGAAAGAATGACTGCGGGAAACAGGTTAGCAGTGGGAGACGTAAAGGAACTACTAGTGGCGATCCTCGGGGACGCAGCTGATGATGTATGGAAGAGGGCGGGGTTCCCTGGAGTGATGACATAGAGCACGGCGCACAATGGTTCGCCATTTGCAAACTGCAGAGCTGACATATGGCAAGCATTAAGAACACAATACCCAGACACCTCGTACATTGGGGCACCTATGTCCTGGAAAATGAGGGAAGATGAAGACTCCTTACGGTATATTCAGGAGATTCATGAGGTTTGGCTCCTTGAAACTCGAGAACTGTGGGACAAAACAGGAGCAATATTCTATCACATATTAGTGCAGGGGCTACCAGAGCACATCCAGAAACACTTAAGGAAGTTGGTGGGAATGGTATCAAAGAGATGGCCAAAAATACAGGTCACAATAGTTCACCATTGTATGGTATAGCAGGAGAAACTCAAGAAAAAGGCAGAGGACAGGAAGATAGATGAAGCGAAACTAGTACAGAGAAAACTATTGACGTATCCGATGGAGGAGGCGGTACTAACCAGCCCCACCCCGCAGGCACAACAGCCGCAGCAGCAACAACCACAACACTTCGCACTGCCCACAGGGGGAGGGTTCTTGGGGTGGGGCTACACACAACAAGGGTTCCGAAGGAGAGGGGGCCAACCGAGAGGGTGTGGGTTCGGCCACAGATGCATCATAGCCAAGTGGGCTTTCCAGGAGGGTTTCGGGGATATGGACAGCAGGTGCAGCAGGGCCCAGGGGGTTTTTCAGGGGGTTTCAAGGGTAAGGGAGGGAGCCACCACAGTATTGGACGTATGGGCAATTAGGGCACATTTCGAGAGTGTGTTGGAGCAGGGGGATGCAACAGAGACGGGAGCACAGGGCCAGCAGCCATATCAAGGGGATCAGGACGACTACTATACATCTGACCAACAGCAGCAATGACAAATGCAGGGCACACACCAACAGATGCCACAAGCACAAGCATCACAGATGCAAACGCAGATACCACAGATGCAAGCACCAGTACCACAATATTTACAAGTACCACAGGCTCGCGGGAACAGACAGCAATTGTCACAGATACAGCGCATTGACACAGCAGCACACGAGGACTACATGGCAAAGGTCCCTGTTAGACAACTGGGGGGAGTTACCATGGTGGGGAAGAACCCCTTTACAGGAAATGGGATGTTCTCATACCCTCAATAGGACAGCCTACAGATGAGCTGTGTCCCATCCTGTCAATCATACCCATCCCTACGGAGGAACCTCGCATAGGGTAGTGATAGGTGACAAAACTGTTTCCTTTCTTGTTGACACAGGGGCGACTAGGTCCTGCATTAGGAAAGGAGCATTTACATTTTCAGGCGATGCCATGAACACTCAAGGATTCTCTGGGGCTCAGAAAGTGGTTCCTTTCACAGACAATATCTCACTTTCTATAGGAGAACACGATCTATCTCTGCCTTTACTTTACTCTCGACAAACACCTGTAAACATACTGGGACAAGAAATTATGAGCAGACTTAACATGACTATTTCATTCACAGACAAGGGAATAGTGTGCTCCACAACAGGAATACACATGCTCAATGTAAGGCAGATTGTTCAAGCTTATTGTGGACCAAAGGTATAGAGGAGGGTATCAGTGGACGTGAAAATGTTCCAGTATGGATACTGACATTGCCATTGCATGGCTCCGAGGCATTGCAGGGAAAATATGGCGGGTTCCAAACGAATACATATTCAGGCCTGAGTTACCATTGGATGAGGACGAAGGAACTATATTACCCATATAAAAAAGAGGCAGTGGATGTGAGAGAGGACTGGATAGCGGTACATGGGATGGATGACAAAGGACGAGCATGGAGAGCAGTGATCTCAGTGGCAGAAGGGTGCAAGTTGACCACAGTGACAGACGAAGAGCTATTCAAAGAAGAGAGACTAGAAATAGAGATGATGTTCGAGATGAGTGCGACTTATTGGTTAAGGATACACTACAGTGAGATACCACAGAAGATGGCAATGGCACTGAAGCACCACCCCATTCTGTGAGGAGGATCTGGCCAAGATACCCAGCACCTTATGGACGACAAGTCCTTATGATGTGGGGCACATAAAGAGCATAGGGGAATGAAGATAAAGCTGAAATCAGGAGCAATTGTACCAAGAGTGAAACAGTGCCCACTCACCAAAGAGGCAGATGAAGGCATATATGAGACAATCACAGCACTAATAGAGAGAGGCCTTCTGGTACCATCAGAGTCCCCATGTAACACAGCAGTGTACCCAGGAAGAATGGCGAAGGGGGGGTTGTGGCGTTTCATACAGGATTTAAGGCCTCTTAACCACATTGTAGAAGCAGATCCAGCAACATTTTTGTGCAGCATTCCAGCAAAGCTGTCTGCTTCACTGTCATTGACTTGAAGAATGAATTCTTCTCAGTACCACTACACCCTGACTCACAAGAATTGGCTTCCGTTATGTATAGAAGCTAGAAGTGGAAACATACAAGACTTCCTCAAGGGTACTGTGAGTCACCATCTATCTTTAACAGAGTGATACATATGAACTTATGTAATATACTGATGGACAGCACAGTGTTACAGTACGTGGATGACATTCTGATCTGCAGCAAGACAGCAGATCAGTGTAGACAGGACTCAATGCACATGTTGATAGTTTTAGCTGACAAGGGATGCATGGTGGGCAAGGTCAAGATAAAGTACTGTCAGAAGGAGGTGCTATACATTGGACAGATAATATCCCAAAATGGCTGACAGATCACCCCAGAAAGGACAGAGACAATAGGCAAGGCAGCCAAGTCGATGACAGTGACAGAAATGCAACAGTTCTTAGGGCTGTGCAACTACTGCAGAGCATGGCCCTTTGACTACAGTACATACACAAGATCTCTGTTGGGCACCCTCAAGGAAGCGCAGAAAGGAAACAAAACACTGACATAGACTACAAAAATGACTGATGCAACTGACATGCTAAAAGAGGAAATATGAAAAGCACCCGTGCTAGGGATCCCAGACTACAAAAAGGAATTTTTCCTGTTCTGACACACTGACGGTGTAGTGATGAAAGCAGTACTGACAAAAAAGACAAGTATTGGACACACGCCAATTGCCTAGTGCAGTGGGAACCTAGACCCAGTAATGAGAGGACGTTATCAGTGTGAACAAGCTTTGGCAGCGGCCACATTTGCAGTAGAGAAGTCAGCAGCAATCACCATGGGGTGCACTAACACTCTTTAGATGGAGAACGCCCTTTTTGCGATGCTGCAGAAGCAAAAGAGCACCTTGACTACACAAAGAGCATCAGGCTACAAAGTGATACTATCAAATGCTTCACTGAAAATAGTGAGGTGCAGACTTGTCAACCCCGCAACTTTTCTAGCAGATGTCCTACAAGAGGGTGACTATGTATACAACTGTGCAGAAAACATACAGTTCAGTGACACCCGCAAGATAGATGAGGATGCACTTGATGGGGGAGATGTGTTGTACATTGACGGGTCTTCAACTGTTGACCAGACAGATGGGGTCAGGCATACAGGAACTGCAGTAGCGAGATTGAAAGATGATGGAACAAGTGAGGTAGTAGCAAGTGCACGATTACAGTCACATTATTCAGCACAAGCAGCAGAACTAGTGGCCCTAATATTAGCATTGGAACACAGCACAGACAAGGAAGTGACAGTATATTCCGACTCCGCTTACGTGACATCAACAGTACACTCAGGGCTGGCACGATGGGTCAGGAGAGGATTCAGAAGGGTAGATGGGTTTCTAGTGCAGCATGAATTTTTGTTGGGCAAACCGATTCAAGTAATTGATTATCCAGCACGGATAGCCATAGTGAAGTGACAAGCACACACTAGAGGGGAAGATCCTATTTCAAGGGGGAACAAAGCAGCAGACTGTGTAGCAAAATGTGCAGCATATTTTGGGGACCTACTAGAAATGGAGAGAGCATCCAATACTCGGGAATGCACCAGGAACATGGTATTGAAAAAGAGGGTACAATGTATTGCCAAAAGCACAGATTATGGAACTGCAGGGAGCTGCACCCAGCGTAGAGAAGGAGGTGGGGAGAAAAAGAGCATGCACAATGTCTCCAACAGATGCTCTATGGCAGCAGAATAACACAGGGAAAGTGGTCATGCCATTAGCGTTACTGAGCACTGCACTAGCACAATTTCACTATCCAACACAAACAGGGAAAGTGGTTATTCCTGCTTGCATTGGAGAAACATGGTTCTTTCCTAATACGGTGGAGCACGTGTCTGAAATTGTTTTATGTATAAGCAGGGCATACCTTGAGAGTTGTGAGAGGAGCCATACCTCAACCAGTAGGTCCATTCCAGTGTTTACATGTCGACTACGTTGACAGGATCCAAGTGTACCGCTACATGATAGTGGTTGTGTGCCCATTCTCCAGGTGGCTAGAGGCTGGTCCCTGTTCACATGCTGATGCCCATAGAGCGGCAAAGTTCCTGATCAGGGAAGTGTTCCCTAGATGGGGCATGTGTGAGGTCCTGCGGTCTGACAATGGCCCTCACTTCGCCAATGAAATGTTCCAACACATAACCACATTTTTGGGCATCCAACACAAGTTCCCCTGTGCATTCCACCCGCAAGCAAATGGAATGTGTGAACGCCTGAACAGTCTCCTGAAGGAGGCCATAGCAAAAACACAGCAAAGCACAAAGAAAAATTAGCTGCACTGTGTCCGACCATCATTGAATGCTCCATGAGGTAGTGACAGGACGGCGCATGCCTCTCCAACTGGCTCCTGCCACAAGAGCAGTGAAAGACTGTGAAAATAGTGAAGATGTGTTAAGATAAGAAAGGCATGAATATATTACTTCCTAGATTGCTAGTGCCTCTTTTATCTCTCGCCAGATACAGCGATACCGGGGGGCCCAGAAGCCAGCGGAGAGAGCAACTTCAACAACGCACCACAGGACTCTGGACTTAAAAACCAAGTGCATGTAGGAGATATTGTACTATTAAGGAACTTTGTGAGGTGCTGAAATGCGCCATGGTTCACAGGACCTCACATTGTAGAAAAGGTGGCAGACCATGCTGTCAAGCTCGAGTGGAAGAAGGGCCGGAGCCACCTCTCTAACATCAAGCCATACAAAGCAGCATCCTCACCTGACAACGTGATTGACAGGGCCAACGTTCAGCAGCTTGAAGAGCTACAAGCGAACTTTTAACTTACACAACAGAGTGGAGGACACCCAATACTTACTTGTACACGGGCAGCAGAGTTAGGGACCAGACTTCTGATCGGCTTAGAGTGATGAAACACTGTCTGTTTGTTGTTTTATTCTCTACACACTTTCAACGAGTAAGCCAATGTCATTTTTGATGATTGTTCATGTTGCCTGCAGCCCACCACCCAGATACCTTCTCAAACCAAGTTGCCCACACTGTAAGTAGACCCAGTATATTCCAAGCCCGATTCCCCAGGATATTCTAATCTTTTAAGAGTATTTAGCCCAAACATATCCACAGCTTGTTTATGGCAATTCCCCTATCCTCGCCACACTGAGAGATCCATCCGTAAGAAAAGCGCTGGAAGAAGTGTTTGCATTTGCTATGTTGATTATTTGGTCCGCAGGACTTAAGAGTTACTTGCAATACTATAACAATAGCGCATTTCTTCATGCATTTCAGGCAGGCAACATGCATCTCACAGGTAAACAATGAGCGAAATACTAAAGAACATTGCCATCTTGTTGTTCATGATTATTCCTAGCAGTTTTGTTGTGTTTATATTTTGGAGGATCTCCTTTGTTGTAAGTGCTACTGCTATATCCTCAACTAACATTCCCCCAACCCAAGCAGGCGGAATGATCATATCATGCGCACAGGAGAGCACTGCAGAGATGGTAAGGATAGGTAAGCACGGTGTTGACACAGCCATGAAAGGGGTAGACATGCATCTCACCAACACTTCTCGAGTGTCTAATAGCATGTGGTACAAACACATGACCAAAGTAGGTAAGGAAACCACCTGGGAGAGCTGTTATGTCTGCTCATTAATCCCCTATGACATGAGTGCCTCCATTGCTTGCGGGTACACATCAACATGTCTTCGTTGGTTGTGCCACAGAAGGATGTAAAGCTTGATTAGTTCCCCGAAAAGAGGAAGAAGAGGTCACTGAAAGAGGAACAAACAGACAAGAAAGAGAAGCCAGCTGAATTGAGCAGATTAAAGAGGTGAAAATTACTTCTCAGAAGCATCAGAAACAGCATTAGATGAAGTGCGAGCAGAACACAGACTATTCAGCAGGACACAGATGTTTTTCACCTCATTAATACCATCCGTATAGACGTACACTAATGCGTAATGGCTTCAAATGACCCATTGGGAGTTGATGGTGACCATCTACTCCACAGTGAATGTGCTCAACGCTATAAAAGAAGTGCTCCGAGCAATAAGGTTGGTGGCACTCCAGCATAGATACGTTCTGGATCTGCTCACAGTGATGAAGGAGGAGTTTGCGCAAAAATTGGGAGTTAATGTTGCATGTTCATACCTGCCAATGACGAAGACAACGGTACACTGTCAGATGCAGTATTTCAACTGTCGAAGATGCTTGTCACAATGGAAGAAGAAGCAAAGGGAACCAGAAAGGACCAAAGCTGGATTGCATACATATGGTTATGGATGCCATCATGGCTGTCAGACGGACCAAAGGTGATAATGGGAGCACTAGTACTGGCAGCAGTGTCAATGTGCGGGGTAAAAATCTGCCTCACAAAGTGCAAGAAGACGGCGGAGGAAGCCATCGGGAAGTCATCATAGGAGGAGCAAGGGATGAGATTGTGCCAGAAAGGGAGAAACAAAGAGCGAGAACATCGACATGCAAATTGTTTACGCTTGGAGCAATGAAGTTGGACAATCCATTAGATGCAAAGTATTATGAAGGGAAATGGGTTTGGTGCAACCCCGAAGGAGAGTGCTGTTATATGAACTGGTCTTTCGATGATCATACACATTACTATGGACACCTTGGAGGAATAACCAAGATATGGCAACCAAGAGTGAAAGGATTGTCATAAGGATGTGGTCAACAGGTCGACCAGAGGAAGGACTGAAGAGGGAGTCTGGATCTTGCCGCCACATCCCTCCCACCAAGTTCATGACAAGATGAAAGGCCAGAAAATACTGCAACCACCCATTCTATTTCAGACGAATTCCAAATGCACCAATGATCGACAAACACAGAGCGGTACCCCCTCAGCCAGCTATTCAGGCCAAATCTATCCATGCGCCATGCGTGGATGAAGAGCCGAAGACTATGGTCAGAGACACAATTATTTGAAAGCTAATTAAGAGTACCAAGGGACCCATCATACCCGTCCCAGTGTAAATGAAATATGGATAGCTAATGAAGACGACCAAGGGACTAATCATACTCCTCCCAGTAAAATTTAATTTTGGAAAGCTAATGTAGAGTATCAAGGGACCAATCATACTCGTCCCAGTATAAATAAATACTGGAAAGCTAATGAAGATTACCAGCCAAACCCTCACAATTGTCCCTGTATACCAGAATGACTATTTGTGAAACCAAATGAACAGGCCAGGAGCGGACCCAGCATACCAGAAGTTGGGAAAAAACATAGAGACATTGGTAGACTTGGAAGAAAGAAAAAAAGCCCAGATTCTCTGGTCAACGAAACAACAAACTGTACCAACAGTAGAAAAGGAAAACCCCAGAGGGACAAGAGCCCCTTTGAAGAACTAAAGGAACTTATTCAGAATATCGCCAGAAGCCATACCAAGAGAGACTGGTTGAGGTTATAGAAGCCTGTCCAGGAGAAGGTAGTCATTCTCCTGGACTCCTCTTTCCTTTGAGCCTTTGTTCCATGGTGGTAGGGACAGAACAGGGCAGTTTGGGACAGAGGATAGACTATTACTTTGGGCAATCTCACTGACGACACCCTAGTTAGGTTTGTGTTAGATAGCTCAAACACATACTACTAGGGACAGAAACATGTTTTTCTTCGTTATTTAAATAAATCTACTTGTTAAAATGCCACAAGTTTTTCTGTTTCCTTTTTCTGACCTACCACAAGTCTCAACGCCTACTGAAAAAATGGCAGACCTATGTTAGAAAGAAAAAAATCCACACATTAATGCTTTTGCAGGACATGTTTTTTGCATCAATGTCATGCTGCCAACAAGTATTTTGCATTATCTATTGCACGACTCAAAGAGTGACACTTTTTTGTACATTATTAATTTTGGATTTTAGTTCACCACTGACCCACAACGTTTAATTGATGTCAACATCACAGTAATAAGGCTCCAGCATCCATAGGTATGAGTGGAGTAGTGCAGTGCAAGAGGCAAGCTTAAGCAAGGGTAGCAGATAAGCGGGAAAGGAGGCCACAAAAACGGAAGGGAGCAAGGGTACTGAGGATGAGCGGAAAAGACAATGTGTACCATTCACTCCTATAGATGCTGGTGTCCTTGCCTCGAGTGGAGATTCTTCTCTGAGTCATAACGTGCATGTAGTTAGCTGAGCACTGTAATTCACACAAGAGTTCTTGCTCCAAGCAAATACCAACAACAGTACAACCAAGATACCAAAACACTACAGCACAGGGTCAGTATCCTTCAACCCACAGATGTCTACCATCCTATAAAATGTATGTAGGCACAGTTCCTAAATGCAAGAGGACGGTATTTGAATATATCATGGCAATCGTGCAAGCAAACAATAGGTATCTAATGGCAGATCGGCAGATCAATATTCAGTAAAAACTAATGATTGAGTACCATTAAGTGTACAGGTAATGATCATATCCCCAAACCCATGGCAAGTGGAAACCAAATTTTACTTTTGAGACGTCAATGTAAGGAGTCAAGTTGGGGCTGGATTCAGATACAGAACTGCATGTGTTTCGATGGGAGATGTAAATTATGTGTCATCAATTTTAATTAATGTTTGGGTGATGTCCTTTAACCATTGGAGTATATTGTTGTATTTGCCAGGTGTTTCAATATAAGGTAATTATTGTTTATTTTCATGATGCGTAAGTGTTTGTGTGGGATTATGAATCCAGCTCCCTCATTGTTACATCTGGTCCCCCTGGGCCCACGCAGGCAGACACACCGACACGTACACAAGAACACTCGGGACGCGATGCTGCTTGCTCCGCGTCCCGGCGGGAACTGCCGCACGGGCGCACTTTATTAAACTACACATGCGCGGGGCCACAACGAGGCCCGCGCATGCGCATAAACCAAACTGGGACGTCACACTCATGTTACAAACATAGTGTAAGTGACACATGCACTGTATGACCAAATAGTGCAAATGGGCTGAAGACAGAGTTTATTTGTAACACCAAAAAACTCGGCACTATCCTTTTTACCTACGATGGGGGTATTTTATTTCTTATAATACATGGCCACATGGATATCCCATTTAAACGTTGTCTCTGGCTTACTCTGATTAGAGAGATGCTTCAGTTGTTGACATATAATAAATGTTGAATATTTTGGGTTTAAAGAACACATTCCACTAATGTGCATCTTCTTAAGCATTGCACATAAATTAGTCTTTTTGGGGTTTACTTTGAGTGATAACATGTAGATAGTTGGTACGTCTTTGGTTCTAAAGAAAGTTGGGCTTTTTTTAATTTTTCCCTGATGCTGTATTGTTGGTGTTTAAACCTATTACCCTGTGGTTGTTATATGGCATAGACAAATATTGTTTAGTGGCACCCACTGAATGTAATCTCCTGCCTTCAATCAACTCTGGGATTTTCCCATCCCTAATAGTCATTGACAAAATGTGTGTGTCCGTGTGTCTGTATGTCTCAGGATGTTCATTCAGAAAATAAGCAAACTATCCTAATTTGACCTCTCCCTCAAGTATCACAATGTAACTAAAAATAAAAGACCTTGCATATATTTAAACACTAGCAAATCCATCAGCAACCACCTACCTCCGACAGCAAGGGTAACAAGATTGATCACACACTCTAACTGCACACGCTCCTTATATGACTTGAAAGGCCTAAATCATCTGAACTCAGTTCGTGCACTCTGCCCCCACTCCTTATTGGTAGAAGTTGGTGGTTTAGAACAAGTTTGCCTAGGCTTAGTTCTAGGCTTTCCCTTGATTGGAATCTGCAATTCATGGAATCCATAACATTTATGGGTATAGCCACGGCTTTAAGTGGGTAGGAAATCAAGGGGAGCCCTCATTTGGGGGTGTGGCCTGTGGGATGGGCGTGGCCTAAAAAGTATGCAGACCGTAAGGTATGCACACAAATATATGTAAATGTTATATATTTATGTGCATACCTTACTATGGTTAGTTTATTACGCAGGCCATCTTTTCTAAACATAGAAATATGTAACACATTTCTATGTTTAGAAAAGATGGCTTGAAAAGTGCACAAACCATAGTAAGGTACGCACATAAATATATAAATACTTACATTTATATATTTGTTTGCCTGCTTACTATGGCTCATGTACTTCAAGATGGCTTGAACAGTACACAAACCAAATGTCACCAGTCTTAAGATGGGGATAAGAGTAACAGACTGAAACTGTAGTAATTCTTAACAGTATAACTTTATTAACTTTTATGTCAACTAATGTTCCTTTTGTTTTTTCTTATTTTTTTTTAGGATCACACAAATGAAAAAGATACAGGTTGCAGGGTCTGCGTCAGCCTCTGTAGTAGAGCAACCCTCTTGATGAAGGTAAGTATGTTGGTAAGTCTCTAGTATCTTGCTTTTCTTTTCTTTCTTTATGGTAACCTCTTCACTTGTTCAATCTCCCTCTTCAAACTTTCTTTCACTCTTGACTATTGTTAATGTTTGTATTAACTCTCATGCAGTCTCACACCATTGTCATTGCTGTGGCCTTTACCACTTTATTATCCATTTTAACTGTTTAGTCTTAACTTGTATGTAACATTGAATGCGAACGTTTTCATACGAATTTCAACATGTAGTTTAGGCAGTCTCTTATACTTTAAACTTGTGCTATCCTCTATTTCAACTTGTAATATAACCGCGGCTCTTCGGTCCGCCGTGCGGAATACTTCTGTCGCTTTGTATAAATTATGCAGTCTTTGAAGCTGAGAGAAAACGTTCATACCTTATTGCCTTCTTTTCGTTTCCTGTGGGCGTGGCCTATGAGCGGCAACAACGCTGCAATTGGCCTTCTATCGGGACGACCTGCCTTCTATTGCCGGAACCGTCGCATGATCGTCCCCTATTTCAACTTGTGAACCTCCTATAGGCTTACGGAGGCTCAGCCGACTCTCAGCTGTCTCCCAGGTGCGGCCCCTCCTCTCAGCTCTATCGCGGTGTAACACGCCCCTCGGTGAAGACACGGCTATTTGAAGCTACGTCTTACAGAAACGTTCCTCCGGCACCAGGACAGTCGGACCTGTCCTTTTCAGGAACTCTCAGAAAGGTATATCAACTCCTCAGCGCAACGGCACAACACATAACACATATAACAGTCTTCTTATCATTTGACAATCAATTTGCCCACTCGTAACGGGCATTTTCCGATTCAGGTGCCTGTGTCTCCTAGCAACAACAGAAAAGAAGCCACTTGTTAGAGAAAAGGTCCCTGCAGATGTTTCTCTGTTTTCCATTGGCAGATTACCTAGTCAATCAAGTAAACATAATTGCCTTCTGCTGTCATCCCTTCACATAGCTGTTTTGCCTGGTATTGACAGAGCTTATTTCTGTGGCAGACTTGTCACACCATAGTAAGGTATGCACACAAATATTTATATATATTTGTGTGGATACCTTCCTGAATGCGTACTTTTCAAGCAATCTTTCTAAAACATTTCTATGTTTATAAAAAATGGCTTGAAAAGTACACAATTCAACCCATCTTTTATAAAGCTTTCTGGATGGACAAAGCCCGAGGTGTCTTTGTCCGTGGGCAAAGCTTTATAAAAGATGGGTTGAATTGTGTACTTTTCAAGCCATCTTTTATAAACCTTGAAATATGTCAAGGAATCCCCAGGTTCACTGAGGGTTAAAGATGCCTCAGCGAACTGGGGAAACAAAGGGACAGTAACTTCCTTTGGTGACCCCTCATGCGAGGGGTCACCAGAGGAAGTTATAATGACTGACAGAAGGTCTAGCCAGCTACAGTGATGCTGTGGCTGGCTGGTACTTCTGTCAGCTGGCATGACTTAATGGTGGGCCCATCTCCTGTCGTGGCTGAAGTGGGATAATGTTGTGGTGGGACCGGGGGCC
Source organism: Ambystoma mexicanum (assembly GCF_040938575.1). Lineage (NCBI taxonomy): Eukaryota > Metazoa > Chordata > Amphibia > Caudata > Ambystomatidae > Ambystoma > Ambystoma mexicanum. The sequence continues at coordinate 489,787,312 of NC_090922.1, read as the reverse complement.
CTTGGCAGGGCCCCGGCTCAGCCCCACTTTTTGGAGACTGCGTGGCACGGCCCCGGCTGGCCCTGGCCAACTTAAAGCACTGGTGTAGCATCATCAGCATGAATTATTGGTTTTACGCAACCACTTGCCATGCAATAGCAATAGGCACATTTTTGGATCTCAACTCTGGCACTTCACAACATTCAAGACTTTGGGGGTAATTTTAGGTTTGGTGAAAGCGGTAAAAATACCAGTAAAAGTGCTAGTAAACCTATTACCGGCACATTCACCACACCGCCCAACCACAAGTTTGCAGGTGGGGGTCATTGATTTACCTTCAGCCAAGAGCTGGAGGTAAATCAGGCTCCCACCAGCAAAATAATGCAGTACTACCGGCACAGGCATTACAGGTGCCGGTAATACCTCCAGTCCGCTCCATGGAGTCCTATGGGACACCATAGCATGTGGATTTACCACCCTTTCTGCTGCCTGTAATATCCCGGTGGCAACGGGATATCAGGCGGCAGAAACAGTAGGTTAGTTTGCTGCAATATCACTGGAATTACCAATGGGATACTGTCAAAATTCTAACAACCCTCTTTAACACACGTATCTTACATTATTTGTTATTTGTTCTGTGCAATAGAGTTCCTCATTATGACACAATTGTAAATTCACTATTTGAAGTTATTGATCCAGAAATAAAGACATGATTTCAACTGTTTGATAACTGTCTTAGACTGATTATGACCTTTGCTTCTAACCATGGACCCTTTGTAGCCTTATTGTGGGGAAGCATGATTGCTAACGCAAGTATTTGTTCTTGCCTAAACAAATGCTTATTCCATGATGGCTGCTGATGCTTGTTGTCCCTGGCCCAATTTGGGCCGAGCGTGTGTGGCCTGTATGTTAGTCCCTGGGAGGAAATAAAGTTGTTCAAGCGTATATCTGTGGACTAACTTGCTCTAGACTATACCATCCAGCCCACCATTGGACTGAATGGAATGTGAAAATAATATGGTCAAACCCTCCCCTGTCCAGCGGTGGTTTGGGCAGGGGAGAGAATGTTAACCTGAACCTTTAAGAACATGGTAGGAGAAACATGATGGAGAAGGCAATGAACGTCAGCTCCCTGGGTGGGCCTTGGCCTCAAACAGTCCCCCGAGGCTAAGGATTCCTTATCGGTCGAGCTGCATATGCGGAATGCAGCCGGGGAAGCTGTCGGAATGCCCACGGGCCACACCGGGTGGGCTTAATTGTCAAGAACCCAGACCTCGTGTGTGAGGCAGACTGAAGAGGAGAGCTGGTCCTCATAGCCCAAGATGCATGTGTGAGGTGGCACAGACCAGGTGAAGCAGCCATGCCCCCTGTCAGCCTACCCCACGGACAGACAGCGAAGGCCCAGAATATAAGCCTGCCTAGCCTGCAGCTTCCATAACAGCCCGAGAATCGAAGTGGCTGAGTGTCAAATTCTGCCAGGCCCCGTTGGTTGGGGCCATGAAGAAAATTCCTGGGCCGCTGCCTCCTCATGGTCCGGGTGAAGAGTGGAGCTCAACCACAGCAGCCAGAGCTTTGATGAGTGCCCCCTTGCACCTTGGTGGCACAGAGAAAAAAGGAGGTGGGCCTGGCAAAGCAAATGTATGCCAGAGGATGGCAGTGATGGCAGAGTCCCCATAGTAATGGGGATGCCAACAGAAGAAATAATGTGCCACAGAGCTCTGCTGTGAATGCAGCATCCCCCCATGGCATGCGGCCGCCACGAAGAAGAAAGAATGCTCTGCTGTGCATGGTGGTGACGTTGGTGTCCCCTATGGTAGATGGGGCCACCACGGAGAATATTTTAGCTCCACATGGTGAATGGGACGCCATGACATGGGACAGAAGCCGAGGCAATGTGCATGTGCAGTGTGTTAGTGGTGCCATATGTAGTGGACAAGGAACCACCAGCAAAGGAATATTGCATGTGGCAAAGAAACCCCATTTACCAGCCTGGGGCAGACACCACCCACTTCACCTGACACAACACCAGAGAGGTACTTTAATGGTGTGGCTAAATGTAGCAGTCACACCCAAAGCACCAATGTAAATACATGTTTAATATTGGTGATGTATTTAAATATAAAATATATATGTAAACAATTGTTTATGTGTAGGCTTACATTCATAGTGGTTGAAGTGGGCTGTGAGGTATGTATTTAATTATTTTAGTAACGGTAGTAATGTACATGCAGATGGTTGGGTGTGGGTTGTAGGTTACGGAAATGTGGGTAAGTAGAATGAGAGGTGCCCTGGCTTGAGGTAAGAAAGGAAAGTGGGGGTCTGCCCAAGGCCACCTGGGGTAAGGAACCATGCACTGGGGCCATCTACTGCGGGGCCTGCCCAGGGGTGTAGGGTGGTCCCCTGTGGTGTGGGCTGCCTTCGGGGCAAGGTCAGGGTGGATGGGCTGCCTGTGTGGCATGGTCAGGGGTCTAGGGGGGGCCTGTGGTGTGGGCTACCTGCAGGGCACGGTCAGGGTGCATGGGCTGCCTGCGGGCATGGTCAGCAGTGTAGGGGGGCTGCTGTGGTGTGGGCTGCCTGCAGGGGGTGCATGTGGCTCCTCACCACACTGGTGCGTGGATCAGGGGGTACGCGAGTGAGCTGTCCATGCGATTTCGTTTGCGTGAGCGGGGTACATGTATTCCGGGGTGCGTGAGTGCGCTTTACATGCGATTTTGCTGGCACGAGCGGGGTACGTGTATTCTGAGGTATGTGAGTGAGCTTTTCATGCGATTTCGCTGGTGGGAGCAGGGAACGTCTATTCCGGGTACTCGAGTGAGCTGTCCATGTGATTTCGCAGGCAAACCCGGGGTACATGTATTACGGGGTACGCAAGTGAGCTTTTCACGCTATTTCGCTGGCAGGAGCAGGGTTCGTGTATTCCGGGGTACGCGAGTGACCTATCCACGCGATTTTGCTGGCGCAAGCAGGATACATGTATTCCGGGGTACGCAAGTGAGCTTTTCACGTAATTTTGCTGGCAGGAGCGGGCTACGTGTAATCCGGGGTATGCGAGAGAAATATACACGCTATTTCACTGGCGCGAACGGGGGACATGTATTCCGGTGTACGTCAGTGCGAATTACACGCAATTTGGCAGTGTGGGCCCACCTGGGTGTGCCCTCCCCATGCCCCGCAGGCAGCCCACACCACAGGGGCCCCCCTATGCCCCTGACAATGCCCCACAGCCAGCCCATCACCCCTGTCCATGACCCGCAGGCAGCCCTCACCACAGGAGACCACCCTGCGCCCCTGACCATGCTCCAAAGGCAGCCCACACCACAGGGCCCCCCACTAAACCCCTGACCATGCCCCGCAGCCAGACCATCACCCCTGTCCATGACCCGCAGGCAGCCCTCACCACAGGGGACCACCCTACACCCCTACCATGTCCCGCAGACAGCCCACACCACAGGGGACCACCGTACAACCCTGGGCATGACCCACAGGCAGCCCACACCACAGGGCCCCCCTACACACCTGACCATGCCCCGCAGTCAGCCCATTACCTGTGTCCATGACCCGCAGGCAGCCCTCACCACAGGAGACCACCGTGCACCCCTCACCATGCCCCGCAGCCAGCCCATCACCCCTGCCCATGATCCGCAGGCAGCCCTCACCACAGGAGACCACCCTGCATCCCTGACCATGCCCGCAGGCAGCCCACATGGCAACTCATGTCCCCCCAAGGGCACCTGCCAGCAGGCCCCGACTCATGTCCCCCCCACCAGTGACGTGCACCTGCCAGCAGGCCCTGACTCATGTCCCCCAACCCACCTGAAGATTCGTGAAATGTATTAAAAAGATAACAAAATGACAAAATTAAAACCACACATGTAAAAAAACAAATTATGAAAGTAATACCAAAAAGAAAAGAGAATCCAAGGAAAAAGAAAAATCCAAGAAATGAAAACTGTAAAGTCGTCCATCGCCAAAGTCCATTAAAATAAATCCAAAATTGAAAACCATAAAACACCATTACTCCATGGGATAGAAATAAAAAGAAAGTATGTACATGTCCGGAACTATTCACAAAATAAGTCACAAGGGTCAGTGATCCCAAAAATAAAGGAATCTTATCTAAAATCCAAAAACAGAACTATATACAAAAAGGAGGAGCAAAGTCTGTGGACTCTAAATCATAAATAAAAAGAAAGGAAACCTATGCCTAAATAACTATGTACAAAGGCGGCGGGCTAGTCCGACGGCTCACTTCTTGATGTTCCGGGCCAGGGCATCATCGAACTCCACGTCGATGTCCCAGAGGCGGGCCTGTTCCCTGGCCTCGAGGACTCCTGTTGCCATGGACTCCTCCAAGTCCCTGCAAATTGCCACAAGGCTCTCAGCCTGCCACAAAGCCCGGTGCATGGAGTTCTCTGCCATGAGCATCCTGAGCCGTGCCCTCTCCACCCACCACCGCTCTCGCTCTGCATCTATCTGCTGGCCCAACCGCTGCTACACGGAAGACACTCTGAGTCCTGGGTCCTCCTGCCCCTCCGCCGATGCCTGCCCCCGGGATGTTGATGGCCCCGAGCCATGATGGCTCCCACACTGAGCCTGCTGCTGCCTCCAATGCAACTGCCTCTGGCACCACAACGGCATCCAGGCTGATGGAATCCCCCGGCACCGTTGTGCATGTGCCCTACTTGTTGATGCCTGCACGTCCTCCATTTGCTGGGGTCCAGTTGGTGGGGTGGCCACCCCTGCTGGACCTCCGACACCCGACTGTGGCACGGGTGTGTTCTCTACCAGCCTGGCTGCTGGCTCAGGGGCAGCTTCACAGGGGGCACAGGTGATATTTGGGCGGGAAGACGGCACAGAGGATGACTGGCGCATTTGGGGTTCAGTTGAGGAGGGGGTCGCAAGAGCCTCCAGCACATGGAGGAACCCTGTGCCGATGACCAGTCCTAGTAGGTTGACGCGCCCAAACAGGTATTCGAAATGACCTGCATTGTCCTGACGAGAACCCTGCACGTCATCCCGAATACCACGTGCTCGCAACACCAACCTAGCTACGACAGGCTCAACGCGGTCACGGATTGCCACGTCAGCAGGGAGAGGAAGGCCAGTTGTTCGCACATCCCCTGAAAATGGATCTGAACGAAGGCATCCCTGCTGGTGCCGGATGATGCAGTCACAGGATCGGGGACAGGATTACACACAGACACCTCTGCGGCAGCCTGTGCTGCCTCCTGTCTGTACCCCTGGACTGCACCAGTGGAATCCCCCCTTCCAGGCCCTTTGCATGGGGCTGTCACAGCCTCCTCCTCAACCAAACCCCCCACCAACCTGGATGACTCTGTGCCGTCTTCCTCCATAGGCCCCTGTGGGGGCTCAGCTGCCCCTTCTGCTGCCGAGGAGTCCACCTCCAACCTCCGCCTTTTGGACCTTCCCCCAGCAGCTGCAGCCATGGACGCGGCACCAGACTCCTCACTCCCAGAAGATATGATTACCTGGGAGGGGAGCTGGGCCTTGCGTCTCCAGCTGGCGGTGGCATTCCTGCCGCTGTGCTCCACAGCACCGTCTCCGCCCTCTTCATCAGTTGACGCTGCAGACAGGCAGAGATAGAACACAGGCATCAGGGCACTGTACAATGGTCTGATACACACATGACAGTTGCACATGAGTGTCAGACATCACAGATGACATCACACTCCCCAACACTCATGTCATTTGAACACACACACATGCACAAATTAACAGGAATCGTGCAGCAGGCATCAGCATCCATACACACGTAACTGCATGAACATCCAATGGTTGGCAGGACGTCACAAGCAACATGGGGTATGCCGAACACATGCGCACACGCCACCAGACATACATGCATCTGTACATCTCCACCACCTGTCACAGTCCAATCATCGGCAACTATGTCACATCTGCCAATCAGGTACCCAGATGTCCGGGACACATGCATCCATGGCGTCCCACTGTCACACACATGCCAAACAGACACACGCACATGTACACCGTGCATGTACATGAAGGTGGGACCAGCATCCATGTGTCACACAACAAACATGGCATAGTACACACCCAGACATCCAAACATGCGTGCATCAACATATGCAGTTATGCATCATGCATCAGAATACATACACCACTGATGTGCACCACACATGACTTGTCACACATCCAGCACAGGCCTGTCCCTGCACACAGACATCCATACATGGGCCATGTCAGACAGATGTCCAAGCTGCACACTCCTGCTACACTCAACATGCACTGTGAGAAATGGGATAGGCCAGACACTCACCCCTCAACTCCAGGCGAGTCTGCCTTTCTAGGACCTGGTGGTGAAGCACTGCGTTGATGCATGCCAGGACCCTCATCTGGTAGATGGTAAGTTGGACCTGGCACCCCCCAGCATCCGCTGCACACAAGAGGCGCCGGGCCTTCATGAGGGTTCTGAACCTGAAGTTCTCCCAGCGCTTATGGATGTGTTTCAAGTCACGGGTTGCTACCCCCTCAGGGTTGATGGCAACCACGATGCCCGACCAGGTCCTCTTCTGTCTATCCTTGTCGGTGCACGATCGTCTGAAGAGGGCATCATAATGCCCAGGACTTGCTCCACCAGGATGCCAACTTCTGTGGCTTAGAAGCTTAGAAGCTGACAGCCCTCTGCCTCTCTGGCTGGGTGTTGCCAGTGGTCTCAGATGGCGTTTGCCCCGACATGGCAACCCCCAAGGCAAGTGTGGGTGGGCAACTGGGTCCTGGGGCTTGGCTGTGGAGAGATGGAAATGCAGTCGGGAGTCTTCTGTTCCAGCAGGGGTGGTCACATAAACTGGACCCCTGCAGATGGCTGATGTGCAGGCACCAAATAGCAGGGCACGTGGGCAGCAGGCAGGCAGGCAGCAGTATAAGGCTTGTGGGAGGCTGCTCGAGGCTATGGAGGGCAGGAGAATGGCCTTCTGGGCAGGAGCGTGGTCTTCCATGCGTTGTCGCATGGCCAGCTTGATGCAGAGTGAATCCGCACGTGAAAATCCGCATGTTTGCGTGAAAATCGAGGAAAGGCCCTTAGCGCGTAAGTGCGTAAGTGACGTGGCACGCATAGGCGTTACTATGCACAGGGGTTAAAGGTCTGCGTAAGATGCCATTTTCTTGTACATGCTTTTTGTGGAGAGCGAGTGTGTGATTCTTGTACTTCTTGTGGGTTGACACGTGATTACTTCACAATGGTTGAATTGCGTACTCCTTGTTTACTGCGGCAGAGCTCATTTCTTCTTTTGGCGGGGGCGTTGCCAACGTGCACACGCTCATGCTTTTTCCATTCATTTTCCAGGCAGACGGTGAGACGCGCATGTATTTTTCCACTGTGGTTGCCCCTGTGTGTTGCGTACCCATTCAGAGGTAATTGTAGCCAGTGTGTACCATGCGTGCGCATTTTTTGTGTTTCTGGGTGCCACAGCGTACTGTAAGTCCTTCATTCCATGCACGTGGGCTACCGAAGGGTCGCGTGCACTTTGTTTGTTTTTGGGGTGCCTGAGCATTGCGTGACCCGTCATTTTTCCCCAGGGGTCGCAGACAGTCTTGCAGGAGCACAGGGGTACCTATTCTATCTAGTACCCTGCCCCCATCCCCCCAATTTCCAGAGCAATTGTTTTCTGCACCTCTCATTCGCACAAATACATCAGTGCCATGGTTGGGAGGTGACCAAGTTGTAAGGGAGGCAAAGGTGGCCGACCTTCAAGAGGTGTCCGCGGTAGGGGATGTGGCCAGAATGAGCAGGGTGGCCAGGGTGGCCAAGGTGGCAGTGGTGGGCAACGTAGGCAGTGTGGCCCAAGATGGCAGAGTGTCCAGGACCATTCAGGGACACCTATGCCCCCCCAGTGGGTCAGGGAGATGCAGCTGACACCATCCCAGCTCAGGCCCTGCTAGCCCGGCCGGATTGGTCAGCGAACAGGCACAGGATGACTCACAGGCTGACTTCCGTGTCACGAAGTCCAAGCCACGTGTGGCGGTGAAAGTTGCTGACACCAGGCCACGTGGATCTGGGGTAGCAATGTCATTGTTGTTTGACAGTGTTTAGACTAGTAGCTGTGTCATAGAAAGCGGGACACTTTTCCTCATTTATTAAGACGTAATGCAAATTGATCTGAGTTTTGGCAGGAACTGTAGTGCCCCTCTAGCATCTCGGTAGTGTTCCCACTAAGATCAGTTAGGGTACATTTCACCACTTGCTGTCCTAGTGGGACTTCATCTGCTAGGATGCCGACACTGATTAAAGCCACGAGACCAGCAGTCTCAATGGCCAGTTTGGGCTAACCCTTACAAGTTGGATCTCACCTCCTATGCCTCATATCCCCATACAGAAAACCAACTTTGGGGATTGAGGGTGTGGGTGCCCCAGTGCAAGAGGTACCCTCACTCTTGTTTTATGTGTTCTGGCCATACCCTCCTTGTGCTTACTTTTATCAGATGCCTGCGCTTCTGCTTTGGGTGTGCTCACATGAGCCTACTTTTGGACTCGAGTACTTGCATACCTATCGGCAGACCCTGCAAGGGCACAGGGTCTGTTATGGTCTTGTCCACTAGATGCTCATGTAAGTCTCTGCTTGACAATTGTTAAGGAAATGCTTGCACACAATCAAACTGACATTCCCTCAAAAGTGTCAACTTTTTTACCGCTGACCAAGTCATTCAGATACTTCAGGACCAGATATGCAAATTCCCCAAATGTTTGCATCCCCTTCTTGCTGATTTTTCTAAAACTCCTAAGGTATTGTTCTGGGATTTTGCAGAACCTTCTGAAAATGGAAGCTGCCAGTTTAGCATAATTGGCCTCTCCTAAGGAGCCAACTAAATAATGACATTAGTGTCAGCGGTTGGTAGGCAGCTCCCTGCAATTCCTCTTCCACCTCTGTGAGGTGAAAAGCGAGTTCAGGTACCTCAAACCAGTGAAAGATGTCCTTCTGCAACTCATACAGCTTATGTAGGTCTTTAGAAATGTGGTACCTAGGCTTTCCTAGGGTGGTTCACTGTAAACGCTCCCCTCACCGCTAGAAGATTGTCTGCAGGTTTCCTTTTTGTCCTTAAGCTCTACCCTGCACAGCTCCAGCATCACTTTATCTTTCTGTTTCTGTTCTTCTAGAGCTGCTAAATCCATGTTGTGTTGGTCTGCTAGCCTTCTCTACTCTAGAACAAGTGTAATAACAGCTAGACCATCCCCAGTGGCTGGGCAGAGGCCTGGAACCTAACTGAAACACGGTCCTAAATGGGACCCAGAATTTCTTAGAGACTACACTACCCACCCTCTAGGAAGAATGGCGAGAGCAGCTATCACTATCACTGCCCCTTCGTCTCCATGTCCTCCAGTAGATTGTGTACCTGTGCTGGGGCTGTAGATCACTACTAGCCTCCCAAGCCTCTGCCATTTCCATAGCTTCCTCAAAAGCTTGGAGGCTCTTAAGCAATTTGGACTTGCTAAGCTTAGTGCTACAGGTGAGTCCTCTTTCTTTAAATAGCTCACATAGGGCATTGGTTTTCAAGCCTTGCACAGAGCCCATTGCAGCCATCAAAAAAGGCCTATTAGTGTTACTAGCGTTAACTGCACACTTTTCTATTTTGGAATGCTATGTTGTAGGCAGAGGAGGTCTCAAATCCCACATCTGCACAACAGTGTGACAAAATGACTACTGCTCTGCAGGTGTACAGGGATGAGTAGTAGCTAAACCACCTAAGCAGCCCCACACTATTACTAAACCAGCAGTGATCCAAATCATAAAGGTAAAACAGACACAGACTGGGATGTATAACTCCTTGACCTTTTGTACTAATGTGGGTTGAGGGCAGGCTATACTATCTGCAGGGGTGTGAAGTGATAACACCAGCAGTCCAAACAGCAACATATCCTTAATAAAAGAATGTCAAATCAAGATTCTGTACACATATATATACTTTTATCAAACATCGACTAGAGAAGCTACCAAATTGCATTGCACCAGGGAGACAGGGTCTTCTCACTGTGCCTTATTGGTCCAAAAGCAGCCACCCCCACTGTTCCCTGGGGATGTTTAGGGGAAAGAGCTCTTCTGTTCCTTGGATGCCTTCTGTCTTGACCTCTATGGTAGAGGACTTTGGAATAGACTGCTCTCCTAACAGAGGTCAGTATGTGTATCCTTCTCCTTGATGGTCCACTGGGAATCGGACAAAAACAACGCCACTGAATGGGATCCTATACCTGTTGCTGTAACAAGTGACCCTTGCCTGCTTGTATCATTCCCAGAGTGCCATGTCCGACAGGAAATGAGGGTTCCGGAAGGTGAAGAACCCCAACAGAAAACCATGATGGTTGACCCCCTCTAAAGTCAATGTTCTCTCTCTGGCTACTCCAACTCCAGCCCCTTTCCAAGCCTGCCGACTTCAAAGGAACTTTCGAGTACTGCATCCTGGTGTGGGGCTGGCATTTGTTATGTGAGTGCCCCTTTGAAACAGCATTCCTAGGATATCTCCTGGTGAGAACTCCTCTGCCTTAGGGAGGTGTTAGCTTTCCACCTGGGGAATCAAAGACAGCCAGCATCCTGCCGATAGTCTCACTTGCTGGAGTGACGACAACCATGCTGACATGCATAAACAATGCCCTTACATAGTTGATCTGGGCTAATAGAGCTGAAACCTGTATGATATCAAATTGGTGTTGCTTTAATAATTGTGTGCTCATAACAGTCAACATAGCAAAACACAAGAGGTGATGACTGGAAGTTTTAGAATAATTCTTACCTCGGGCATCAATCTGCGCATCCCTCCACACGATTGTTCTTCAACTACCATGGCATCACAAAAAGGGGAAGGCCCATATGCAAATCAGAGTAAAACGAAAACTGGGCAAGGAACGACAACTCTCTCAATGCGCCTGACCATATATGTTTAATTGGAAGACCCAACTGCTAGAGGGTAGGAAAATGGTTGAAACCTACCCTGAACCACCAAAGAGAATATAGCACAACAAATTATCATATAAAGTGTGAGGGTCAATAATCTGTGTGGAAATTATTAAAGCACAAGAAACAATTTAGTGTGAATAATTGTTTATGAATTTCAAAATATGCTTATAATTCAAAAGGACAGCCAACACGTGTTTCAACCCTCTCAGGTCTTTTTCAAGGCTGTAAATAATCCAATGCACAGTTGAAAATAAAGTTGCATAAAGTGCATTCACGGATCTATGTGATCCGACCGCGGCTGATTTTGCCACGGCCGGAAAGTTTGCATGAGAAAGGTGCGAACTACCAAAAGTTTGCACCTTTCTCATGCGAACACACGTACATACCAACACACAGATAATACGCCCATGACACACTCCCCACCCACACCCTCAACACACCCCCACCCACACCCCCAACACACCCCCACCCACACCCCCAACATAAACAAACCCCAGTTACCTTCTTCTTCACGCTGGGTCCCTGCGGCGCCAGTTCCCTTTCACTTCCGTGATCGGGAACCGGTGCCGCAGGGTCCTTTTCTTTTCTTTTGTTTTTTACAGAAGGCTGCAGGGGTTCCACCCGCAACCCACGCTCACTATACTATAAAGGACACCCCCACAGCCCCCATTTCTTTTTTTTACAATGCTACCACCAAAGGATCAAACTTTTGGTGTTCGAATCTTTGGTGGTAGCATTTTTAGATCTAATGGTTCATGTGAACCATTAGATTCGGTAAAAAAGTACAAACCCGCATGCACAACAAATGGTAAAAACACTGTTTCACCAGCAGAACAGAGGAGGGCATAAAGGGGGGCGAGTGGGAACCAAAAAAGGAGAGAACAAACAGTAGGTTTTTCATGTAACAAACTCATGATAAATTTAAATTAACACAATATTACCCTAGGCTACCAAGTCAATTACAACACACATGCTTGAAAAGGTATTATCACACACTGGGTATTTAGAAGCATGCCCACGTGGTTCCAAGTCTTAAAATCAAAAATGATGTGGCAAAAATGATGTGGTTTTTCCCCCACAATCATGTAAAGGATGTGAGGGACACCCCCGCAACCCCCAGATCCATTAACCATTTAAGGGGAGCGGGAACACCCTTGCAACACGCTCCCCTTAAATGGTATAATGGGGTACACCTTTACCGGGTCAAACCATGGCATTTTTGCAGTGAATTTTTTTACCGCAACATTTTTGCTGCGATTTTATTACCTGATACCGCCCGCGTATTAATTAATACATTACAACTCGCAAACCAAATGTAATGGTGAAATAGAAACCAATTCAAATTTTAAAACTAACTGGATTAGATGACATCATTAATTTACGCCACGTGGCAATCCCAACCCATACCATGCTTACCTCATGTGAAGCAATCTTAGAACACTTTTGATTCAATGAGTGATATTAAAACACGTTATCATAGTTACCCAATGATTTGAGTCATGTAGTCTGCAACTGACAAGAACATGAAATAAACGTGCTGTTTTTAGTGTACACTTATAAACACATAAATGCACTACGCTTTTGGTATGGGTTTTTTTTTAATGAAAGGAGGGTGTGTTTGGTGTGCCTCACTTTCAGGATTACCTGCATCATGTTATTCAACAATAAAAATTCACAGCCTCACAGATGGATATCGATCACATAGATTGGGAACTTAAATGTGGCCCAGAAACCATTAAGTGGCCACCATATTGCACCAAATGTGAAGAGCAAAGTAGCCTAACCCACACCCATGCCCCCAACAACCCATGAATATAAAGGCTCAAAAGGGTGCACATTAAAGCACATATTTCCATACCTGGTAACCTACCACCCACAACATAGAGCTCAAACCTAGTTAGCCAATTTTGAAATATACAATTCAGTGAGGTCCAATCCTTTTCCCATGGTCACACAATTTAGACAGGAGGTGAAGCTGGGATTTGAGGCCAGTCTGCACATCATATACTTGACCCCATATCTTCTCAGCTCATTGTTTACACAGAAATGCATTCAGAGAAGAAACATAAATGCACACACCACCTCCCCATGTCCTTGAATTACCACTCTATTCTTAACCCTTGTCCTCTGCAATCCAGGATTTGTGCTCTTGGATATGGCCAGCATTGGTGAATGGCATCTCTTGCAGGACCCTGCCCTGCCTCTCAGCTTCTTTGACTGGTTGTGTCTTGGGCAGCCAGAGGCTAGACTAATGCTTAAAAGTGCTGCATGGGTGCAATCTAGAGATGGAGAACTTCTTTTTGTCAGCAATGAGGGTTTTTCCTGTAGAGGCACTGGCATTCTAAAAGATGAAAGTTTGATGTGGCTGTTGAATAATTTCAGTGGTACATATTAAGGAACAATGTTTGAAAAACATGGGATCAATTGGGTCTCTAAAGTCACACATGAAACAAACTAAGCAGATGCCAGGTCGTAAAACAGTACACAGGAGCATTGCACAGCCTTTTCGGATGCCCCTTGTTAGGGAGATGTGTCAGAATCCAGTTGCCCACGTCGTGTAGCCGAAGAGTTCTTCCACCCGATGGAACCCTCTGGCCCCAGGAATGGACAGCCAGAGCGATCAATCAGAGGAAAGAACGGATACCTGATGAGACCCAGAGGACGCAGGAGTTGTAATGTAGATGACGCAAAAGTTGTAATGCAGAAGTCAAGGTGGTACGAGTAGCCGAGGACAGGCGTTGGATCTGTAAGTGAGGAGTTAACACAATACAGATAATATAACAACCGTCCTTCTGACCAAACCCGAACACAACAGAAAGAATGCAATACGTTGATCCCAATTCTGATAACAACCCCTAGGCTTACCGTTACTCCGGGGAGAACCAGATGGAACCAGGAAGAGAAGAACTCCGAAGTCCACAATGCAGAATACCAGCAAAGCTCAACCACCTATCCCGCCGGCACGAGGACGCCTACACACACTATATAGTGTGCGTCACAAGGAAACCCCAGGTTGGAAGTTCAAGTTCCAAGTTCGACAATCCAAAAGTTCAAGAGTTCCAAGGTCAACAATCCAAAGTTCAAGAAAAGTTCCAAAGTTCCTCAAAATACCCAGATGCAGTCCAGATGATTGATGATCCAGAAGACAACCGAAGAGCAACCAAAACAAATGGGCGAAGGCTAGGAAATCCGTGAGCGGTCCGAGGTCGAAGAATGATGCGGGCAGCAAACAAGAACAAGGCAGTCCAAAATCCAAAGCCAGGTAAACGGTCCGGGTCGAGGCAACGAGGTAATCAGAAATGCTGGAGGGAAGGGGAAGGGAAAGGGACAGAACCGGGATGATAAGGAAAACTGGATACAAGGTACAAGATACGAGGCGCCACCAATTCGCAATCAGAAGCACCGATCTGGAGCGTAGGCGGAGAATATAAAGGTGAGGTCACATGACAGCGTTCCGCGGCTTCCAGCGTCGACCGTGGGAAACGCTGAGAGGACGCCAGCGTTGCCATGCCAACTTCCAAGCCCCTGGTTGTAGTGTTCTTAAAGGGCTATGCATCCGTTTCTTGACACTGCTTACACGCCGGTACATGACAGTTTCCTCCCGCAAAGGGGGTGTCACCCCCCGAGCAGACCAGAAACGAGACAAAAGGGCCGGAGCATGGATGTTTCCCACAGGTTCCCACGTACGGTCTTCGGGACCATAGCCCTTCCAATCGACCAGATAGAGACGTCTGCCCCTTCGGACTTTGGTATCCAAGATCGCACCCACCTCATATTCATCAAAACCATGCACCCTAATCGGAGGTGGATGAGCAGGAAGTCTGGTAGATGGGTGGCATGGTTTCACTAGAGAAACATGGAATACCGGGTGTACCTTCCATTTAGCAGGAAGAGCCAATCGGAGGGCCGCAGGGTTAATAACCTGCAGAATGCTGTAGGGACCCACGAACCGAGGCAACAGGGATCTTCGACCAGGCAGGCGTAGGTTTTTTGTGGACAGCCAAACCTTCATCCCCGGTCGGTAGTTAGGAGCCGGTGAGCGATGTGCATCTGCCGATGACTTAGTACGTGACTGGGCCTGTAATAGTTGACTCTTAACTATAGCGTGGGTATCTGATAGGTTCCTAAGACAACCAGAGGCAGCCGGATTTTGTAATGGCCAATCAGCAATACTGGGCAAAGAACGGGGGTGCTGGCCATATAGTGCAAAGAACGGAGATACACCTGTCGCCGTATGCATAGAGTTATTGTAGGCGAACTCGGCCAGAGGTAGAACAGAAACCCACGTATCTTGGCGTTGTTGGGTAAGACATCGTAGATACTGTTCCATGGTGGCGTTAAGCCTCTCTGTTTGCCCATCGGTTTGTGGATGGTATGCACTAGAGTACCTGCCGTCTATAGCCAACGTTGAAGTCACGGCTCTCCAAAAACGAGAAGTGAACTGTGGTCCCCGGTCAGTAACAAGAATGGAAGGCAGACCGAATCTTCGGTAGACGTTCTTCAAGAACAGTTCCGCCAAAACCAGAGCAGAAGGAATCCCCTGGCAGGGTACAAACAAGGCTGATTTAGTGAAATAGTCCACTACCACCCATATAGTGTCGTAGCCGTCGACTACCGGAAGCTCTACTACGAAATCCATAGAGACCATAAACCAAGGCTTGTCTGGAATAGGCATGGGTTGAAGCAGGCCCACCGGTTTGCCCGGTTGATGTTTGCACTGTGCACAAACGGCACAAGAAACGATGTATTCCCGAACATCGTGTGACATGGAGGGCCACCAGCACCACCTTCTCAAAAGGTCAATAGTTTTCCCAGTACCTGGATGTGCCGCTACCGCTGAATCGTGACACCATTGTATGGCGGTGTGTCTTGTGTCAGAGTCAGGCACATATATTTTACCCTTCTTATAAGGCAATGAATTGATGACCTCCAACCCCAGGCTAGAAATCTCGGAGGGCGTAGTTCTCACCCATTCTAGTATCCTTGTTTTCAGAGAGGGGCGCAAGGTACACCCACACACCACTTGATTGGGTAATAGAAGAGCTCCTTTAAGCTCGGATGGTTCAGGGACTCCATGGATGCGGGAAAGAGCATCAGCCTTCGAATTCAGAGAACCAGGGCGATAGGTAATGGTGAAGTTGAACATGGCGAAAAATTCATGCCACCTGGCATGACATGCCGTGGTACACTTCACTGTTCGCAGTGCCAAGAGATTCCGATGATCAGTAAATACTTGAACTGGTTCGGAAGACCCCAAAAGATGATGTCTCCATACCATAAAGGCGTCTCTTACAGCCAACAATTCCCGTTCTGTGATCGTATAATTTCTCTCGTAAGAGGTGAGTTTTCTGGAGTGATACGCAACAGGATGTAAACCAGCGGACTCGGGGCAAAGTTGGGACAGGATAGCTCCCAGTGCTACATCTGAAGCATCTGCTTCTACAATGAAAGGCAAAGAGGGATCCGGATGTTGAAGGACGGGAGCCGTGGTAAAAGCAGATTTTAAGGCCTCAAAAGCCTGTTGAGCTTCCTCGTTCCATTCAAACAAACTTTTAGTGCTGGTAAGTTTAGTAAGTGGAGAGGCAATGGCTGAAAAGTCTTGGATAAACCGCCGATAGAAATTTGCGAAACCTAGGAAGGATTGCAGAGCCTTCAAGGTATCAGGACGAGGCCACTCCAATATCGCGGTGATCTTAGACTGGCTCATTTGCACTCCCCGGCTAGTGATATCATAGCCTAGGAACTCTACCTCGGTTTCATGAAACCTGCACTTGTCCAACTTAGCATACAAGTGGTACTCTCTTAGACGCTGCAAAACGTTGGAGACATGGATGACGTGAGTGTCCACCGAAGGAGAGTAGACCAAGATGTCATCTAAGTAAACGACTACGTACTGGTCTAGCATGTCATGAAATACGTCGTTGATGAAGTATTGGAAGGTCGCAGGAGCGTTACATAGGCCAAAGGGCATAACGCAGTATTCGAAGAGGCCATATTTGGTTTTGAAAGCCGTCTTCCACTCGTCGCCTTCGCGAATCCGGACGAGATTGTAGGCTCCCCTCAAATCCAATTTAGTGAACACCTTAGCTGCACCCAATTGGTCCAATAAGACTGAAATCAAAGGAATCGGATACTGATTTCTGATCGTGACGGCATTTAAAGCACGGTAATCGATACAAGGACGCAGGTCCCCCTCCTTCTTAGGGACAAAGAACATGGGTGAGGCAGCAGGTGAGCGGGAAGGACGAATAAAGCCAGTACTCAAGGATTTGTCAATATATTCCTTCAGAATCACGTTCTCTTTAGAGGTCAGGGAATATATGCGCCCCGACGGAATCTTAGCTCCAGGAATCAGCTCGATAGGGCAGTCATAGGGCCTGTGGGGTGGAAGTATCTCTGCCCCACGTGCGTCAAATACGTCCTGATATTTCCTGTACACCATAGGAAGGACAGTGTTAAGTACTGCCCCCACAATACGGGTAGTTTCAGCGAGAGCATGACTTGGATTGGTGATCTCCGAACTGATAGTGAGGCATCTCCTTTCACAGTAATCCGACGGAAAACATACCTCCCCAGAATGCCAATCCACAGAGGGATTATGTAACCTTAACCAAGGTAAGCCAAGAATGAATTTAAACTGTGGTGCCGCAATGAGATCAAAGTAGATGCTCTCTTGATGACCGCAGTCAGTGATCATGGTGAGGTCAATAGTCCGCTTCGTCACTAACCCAGAGACCAAGGAAGAGCCATCTACCGAATTTACCACTTCAGGACATGATTTGTGCATAACTGGCAGACCCAACTCCTGAGCATAAGTGGCATCCACGTAATTCCCTGTGGCACCTGAGTCCAGGACCATCATCACGGCCCATTTCTCAGAACCGGGAGACGACAGGGAAACAGATAGACAATAAGGACTGTATACTGTAGGGTCTATCGAAGAAACACCCGGCATCTGGACCCCTTCAGTCACCGGGTTTTGGCGTTTCCCTGTTTCTTAGCGGGTTTTTTGGTACATTCTCGGAGCAAGTGGTCTGAACCTCCGCAATAGAAACATAATCCATTCTTTCTCCGGTGTTCCCTTACTTCAGCCGAGAGAGGAGTTCTAAGTGCCCCAATCTGCATGGGTTCCGTGGATCCAGTGGCAGGTAAAGGAACGGAGATAGCAACAGGAGGAACCGTTCTCTTTTCACCCCTCCGTGCTGCTTGTCGGGAATCGATCTGGAGAACCAAATCCAGTAGTTCCGAAAAAGCAGTAGGTATCACCGGAACGGTAGCCAGTGTGTCTTTTAGGGAGTCGGATAGCCCGTTATAGAAGAGAGAGGCCTTCTTCTCTTCGGGCCAATTTGTTTCCGCCACCAGCTGATTGAACTTGGCTAGATAGGACAGGAGAGGTGTACTGCCTTGTTGGAGACCAAGCAGTTCTAAATCCGTAGCTTGTGTGGCATAACGTGTGTCAAACACACGACTCATAGCCTCCATTAGGGCGTCACAATTGTAAAGAAGATGACTGCCCTCTTCCAACAACGGATTAGCCCAGGCAGCCGCGGTACCCCCTAAATGAGATAACAGAAACGCCGCCTTAGTAGTGGAATCTGGAAAAGAGGCAGGACGACACAGAAAGTGTAGTCTACATTGGTTCAAAAAGGTCCTAAAGGTCTTGGGGTCTCCACTGAAGCGTTCCGGTGGAGCCAAAGGGAACTGGGCAGTCATATAAACTGGTCCAGCACCCTGTTGGGATGGACCAGCACCTGCCCCAGAGACACTAGCCAAAGGTGGGGCAGCTGCCCCAAGGGGTTGGAACCCTGCTTGCAACTCATCAATGCGTCGCTGCGTGGCTGAATGAGCCGCAGTCATATCATTACGCAAATCGGCCACCAATTGTAAAATAGTGGACAGCGTCTCATTGGTATCCATATTGAAAGGCTTCTGATTATGTCAGAATCCAGTTGCCCACGTCGTGTAGCCGAAGAGTTCTTCCACCCGATGGAACCCTCTGGCCCCAGGAATGGACAGCCAGAGCGATCAATCAGAGGAAAGAACGGATACCTGATGAGACCCAGAGGACGCAGGAGTTGTAATGTAGATGACGCAAAAGTTGTAATGCAGAAGTCAAGGTGGTACGAGTAGCCGAGGACAGGCGTTGGATCTGTAAGTGAGGAGTTAACACAATACAGATAATATAACAACCGTCCTTCTGACCAAACCCGAACACAACAGAAAGAATGCAATACGTTGATCCCAATTCTGATAACAACCCCTAGGCTTACCGTTACTCCGGGGAGAACCAGATGGAACCAGGAAGAGAAGAACTCCGAAGTCCACAATGCAGAATACCAGCAAAGCTCAACCACCTATCCCGCCGGCACGAGGACGCCTACACACACTATATAGTGTGCGTCACAAGGAAACCCAAGGTTGGAAGTTCAAGTTCCAAGTTCGACAATCCAAAAGTTCAAGAGTTCCAAGGTCAACAATCCAAAGTTCAAGAAAAGTTCCAAAGTTCCTCAAAATACCCAGATGCAGTCCAGATGATTGATGATCCAGAAGACAACCGAAGAGCAACCAAAACAAATGGGCGAAGGCTAGGAAATCCGTGAGCGGTCCGAGGTCAAAGAATGATGCGGGCAGCAAACAAGAACAAGGCAGTCCAAAATCCAAAGCCAGGTAAACGGTCCGGGTCGAGGCAACGAGGTAATCAGAAATGCTGGAGGGAAGGGGAAGGGAAAGGGACAGAACCGGGATGATAAGGAAAACTGGATACAAGGTACAAGATACGAGGCGCCACCAATTCGCAATCAGAAGCACCGATCTGGAGCGTAGGCGGAGAATATAAAGGTGAGGTCACATGACAGCGTTCCGCGGCTTCCAGCGTCGACCGTGGGAAACGCTGAGAGGACGCCAGCGTTGCCATGCCAACTTCCAAGCCCCTGGTTGTAGTGTTCTTAAAGGGCTATGCATCCGTTTCTTGACACTGCTTACACGCCGGTACATGACAAGATGTATCATGTTTATGCTCCATCCCCTCTCTTAGTGAGACCCCCAGCACTTTTTGCTAGACTTAATGACCTTTTTCTTTCTATTCTGAATGAGTGGAGTCGTGTTCCACTCATTCATTCTTATTTGCTCTGAGATTTTGGAACTATGTTCTCTGTGTTTTACCTTTACTATGGGGTCTGCTTTCCTCCATATCTCTTCAAAGGCATCTGTGTTTTACTTTTGCAGTTTACAGCTCTTCATGGGCAGTGTTGCTGGGAACCCTTTGGGTTCTCATTTGTGATTCTTTCTTTATCCTCAGGTAACTACAGTTCTTTGGGATACAGGGATACTTTGCATCCCTCATAAAACCTTGTACTATGTGAGATTGACACACACCACCTTTTGTGGAGTGGTAAGGGGATAACTAGTATCCCCCTTTTCTTTGCTAGTGTGACTTTTTAGTCACATAGACAACCTTCTAGTTATGGCTGGTGGCAGTGGACGTATTCTACCAACTGTTGTGTTATGTTTCACTGCAGACTGTATTCACAGTCAGGGTTGTGCACAAGGTGTCACCTATGTTCTAACAAGTGGGCTTCTTTTTTCGCCATTTCTAGCATGGTTGTTCTTTGTTAGCCTTTCTTCTACCATTCTGGGAGTGGGAGGGCTGTGTGTGTGTTTTGCCTGTGGCAGGAACCCTTGGGTGTCCCCGGCAAGGCTCCACTGTGTCTGGGCAGGCAGGAAGTGGGGGAGGGTTTTTCACTCCCATGCCCTTTGTCTGCCTGAATGCCGGAATGGAACCAATGCCCACTCGGGGGCTGGCTGTCCTAATTGGAAAATCCACCAAACAAACTAAGCAGTGGCCTTTGAAAAGTATTTATATGTAATCCTATGTGTGTTGGTAAAATGTACTGAGTATTTAAAGAGCTTCTTTGTGTAAATATAATAAAAATATATTTTAATATACGTTTATTTATGTGTTTCTTTGGATTACTGTACTAACTGGGTTCAGTGTACTTACCTACAGCTCACACATTCCTCTTATGATAAGCCTGACTGCTCTCCCACTCTACTAAGGTTCCATGAGTAGTACAGACTGATAATAAGAGTTGGGGACCTGTATACCATTGGGATAGTTTTATGAAGTCTTACCTCAAGTGGACTTTAGGAAAACTCGCCTAACACCTCTGTCCACAATGTATGCGTGCATTGACACTGAAAATCACTTTCATGGTGCTGTGTCCATAATATGTGTCAGCATTGCCACTGTATATCACTTTTATGAAGCTGCACCCAGTATACATCACTTTGACATAATGATTGCCTGCATTTTGCCACAGTAACTTAATGTTCAACATGATGTGGCATGCTTTTCAACTTGTTGGCTCTCCAAGGTGGTTGAAATCAGATGTGCGTAGCTGGTATTTGGAGGGTGACCCCATTGAAGTTAATGGGACTTAATGGAATTTTGAATGTTGCTAAAGCTTTACTGGGTGGGAACGCCATTTAAGCCTATGGAAGACAGTGGTGTATTGGCAGGGTGAAAATATGTCCAAGGCCGTAGACACCCTCCAAATGAGGGTGAGCTGAGAGGTATGATGCACTCTCCAAAACACAGCTATGCATGCATCGAACCTTAGCCCAAAAGAGACAGAGGGTGGTGGCATGAGCAATGAGTGGACTGGTACATCAATCTGCAGTCTCGGCAAAGTGACTCATGGCAAGACACCATGAAAGGAAATATGATCAGCAAGAGTTAACAACGGGGCATGCAGGGTCGAATGAGGACATGCATGTTATTGAAGGAGTTCCTGGAATCTGGGTGCAGCTCGTGGTGGGAGAAGTTGGCAAGTAGCTCGTTCACACAGCGCACAAAGGCTATTTGTGGCTGTTCTCTCAGGCTGACACTATTTTTAGTTCGAGAGCACTATCTGCTAATGCATTTCATCTCTCTCTTTATTGCTGGCTGTCAGCATTTGCTCCCAGATGCCGGGTGTGTATCTTTTTTCTTGTACAGCTGGAATTGTCGAATTAGCAATCTTCGGCTGCACCTTTTTGAAGGTTCATATCCGCACAGCCACAGTATTCTTCCACTGTCTGGTGTTGGAAGAGCCTTTGCGCAAATAAAAAGCGAAAAGGCTGTATGCAGATGTTTGAAATAAATGGGAGTGTCCCCAGGGGACCATGGGATATTAACACAAGCAGATGTGGGTTGAGACATAGTTAATGAAACTTGTTGAATTTGAGCCGTTACTTGATTTCATAACAGAAGGTGTCTTAATGTTTGAAATATTTTTGAAGGAATTACGTTCGCCTGATCATGCTCCTTACTCCTTAGATCCTTGCATCCCGCTCCCCTCGGTCCTGCTGAACTGGGACCTGGAGCCTTGGTACCAATGCATGAGCGTTGAGGGCCCCCGCAAAAGGGATACGATTTGTGGGTGCTTCACTGAGGCTGCCGGATAGTTACCAGGCAACGGCTTTGCTGACACTCTGAAGCAGGCAGCTCACCCCAAACAAAGAAGTTATTTAAAAATAAAACAAAAACTCAGAGAACTCAACTAAATTCTACCAATGCGTGCAAAAGAGGCCCAGGTTGCAGATGACGAACAAAAGTCTATCGGCTGTTGTATATGGCCGCGGGGCCCTCACACACGCAGACACAAGAACCACACAAGAAGACGCGGGACGTGATGCTGCTTGCTCCGCGTCCCGGCGGGAACTGCCGCACGGGCGCACTTTATTCAACCACGCATGCGCGGGGCAGTAACGAGGCCCGCGCATGCGCACTAACACCACTGGGACGTCACATCCCTTTTTAACTTCAACCAAAACAACGTAAACAGTTCAAACTCATATCACCTTGCACGCCAGGTATTCCGGGCGGCCACATGACCGTCTGAGTCTCACCTTGCCTCATTCAGTCCAGTCACGTGGGTCCAGGACATAGTCCTTGAGGTGCCCGGGCAGTCGCCTCTCACGGCGGGTGGGGTACCTTGGTGAGGCGGGGGGCGGAGGAGAATCGTCATGTTCCCGCCTCGATGTTTCCTCACCGTTCCCCCTCTTCGGACCGCCTGTCGGGCCCGCCTGCCCACTCTCCAGATCTTCTGGCGGACCAGCTTGCCCTGCGCCTTCCTCTGCTGGTACATTCTCTGCCGGTCTTTCAATGCGTTTGAAGAACGACCGGTTGCGCGTGACTGTCCCTCGGTCGCAGGCTGCTGTCACCATGGTGCCTTTGACGTGTGTTACCCTCCACGGGCGCGGCTCGAAGGGCAAGGACAACTTCCCCTCGGGGTGCCTGTTCCGGACCAATACTGCGTCTCCTACTCGCACCTCCTTTTCCTGCAGCCCCCTCCTTTCATTCTCTTTCTCATTGCGCCTGGCCCGTACGTCCCAGACATCGTCATCGTCTATCACTCCGGGCAGTCGGCCATCCTCCTCCGGCAACATTCCCCTTGGGCATCGCCCAAATAGTGCCTCGGCTGGGGCCACTCTCGTGGACTGGTGGGGCGTTGTGCGGTACTCCCTGAGAAATTCCACGAGCTTCCTCTCCAGGTCTTCACCGCCATAGGCGGAGATCCTCAGGACCTTGTTGAGAGTCCTCATCATTCTTTCGGCCTCCCCGTTGGCCCGCGGCCAGAGCGGGGAGACCCTGCGATGCCTGATCCCCTTTTCACGGAGGTAGGTCGCGAATTGGCTGCCAGTGAAGGGTGGTCCATTGTCCGAGCACAGGAGGTCTGGGAACCCATGGGTGGCAAACATTTTGTCCAGTGCCTTCATTGTAAACTCTGTCGCCGTCGAGTGTACCACCTCCACCTCGGGATATCTGGACCATTGGTCCACCGCCACCAGAAAGTACATCCCCCGACCGGTCGAGCCAAAATCCACATGGACTGTTTCCCACGGACGGCAACTGCGTTCCATCGACCTTATCGGCGGAGCTCTGTCCCCCGGGGCCGCCGCTTGACATGCGATGCACCCCCTTACGAAACTCTCCACTCGCCCCTCTAGGTCCGGGAACCAGACTTTGTTTCTCAGCCGAGCCTTCATTCTGACAACCCCCTGATGTCCAATGTGGGCAAGTTCGAGGATCCTTGACCGCAGTGCTCGCGGGATTACAATTTGCCGCCCTCTAAGAATGAGTCCATCGTCCGCGACTGAGAGCTCATCCCTGACCCTCCAGAGCGCTTGAAGATCACTCTGCGCCTCCGCCCGCCGGCGGGAGTTGTCCTGCAGCACTTCCCTCCACTCGCCGCTTCTCACGGCATTCTTGACAATGGTGAATACTTCGTCCTTGGAACATTCCGTTGCCATCTCTAGCCTCGATATTGCCATCGGAAGGGACCCTTCCACCACCTGACACAGCAGCCCTTGGCACTCATTCGCACCGATGTCGGTGACAGCGCTCTCCTTGTTGGGATGGCGCGACAGGTAGTCGGCCGGGTTGTTTGTGCCTGGTCGGTATACGAGTTTTACCCCGTACTCCATTAGGGCCAGCATCCACCTCTCGATCCTGGGGGGAGGTTTGGAGGCTCCCCCTGCCAGAATGGGCAGGAGTGGCTTGTGGTCCGTCACCACCACTACGGGTTTGCCCAGTATGTACAAACGGAAATGGCGACAGCCCCACAGGATGGCTAGCGCCTCCCGTTCAATCTGTGAATATCTCGTTTCCGTGTCCGAGAAGGCCTTACTCGCATACGCGATGGGGCGCATGTCTCCACGTGCGTCAGGTTGCATTAGCACCGCCCCCACTCCCACCGGACTAGCGTCAACCACCACCTCGGACTCTACTTTGGGGTTGAAATAGGCCATGGTGTCTCCATCCGACAGAGCGTTCTTTAGAGTCTGGAACGCCTCCTGCTCGTTGGCCCCCCATTTCCACTCAGCGTCGTTCCTTGTCAGCACCCTGAGTGGCTCCGCCAGCGACGCCAGCCCCTTGATGAAGCGCCCGCAATAAGTCACCATCCCCAGGAAACTCCTCACTTCCGTAGGTGACTGGGGGGCAGGGGCTTCCTTGATGTCCTTCACTTTGGCTGGGTCGGGCGACACACCAGCTGCGTGGAATATAAACCCGAAAAACCCAATGCGATCTTTGAAGAACTCACATTTTTGCCGATGGAGGGTGAGCCCCAAGTTCTTCAACCTCCGGAGCGTGTCCTCCAACCTCTTCATGTGTTCCCGTTCCGAGTCCGCGAAGACTAAAATGTCGTCGCTCATGTTCAGCACCCCTTTGAGACCAGCCAACGCTCCTCTAATGGTGTTCTGGAAAACTTCGGCGGCTGATGAGATGCCGAAACTCAAACGTTTGAACTGGAAGAGGCCGTCATGCGTTGTGAACGTAGTTATGAACCTAGAGTCCGGGTGTAGTTCGAGCTGGTGGTAGCCCGCTCGTAGGTCTAACTTCGAGAACACTTTCGCCCCCTGAAGCTCTCCGATGATGTCATCCAGAGTGGGTGTAAGGTGCCTCTCCCTCTTAATAGCGGCATTTGGGAGGCGCATGTCCACGCAAATTCGCACGGCCCCTGGTTGCTTTGGCTTGGGGGCCACCACTATCGGGGACACCCAGGGCGTTGGCCCCTCCACTCTCTCAATGATGTCCATCTCCACTAGTGATCGGAGCTCCTCCTCCACTTTCTCCCGCAGGTGAAACGGGATCCTGCGGTGCTTGAGGGCTGTCGGTCTGATCGACTCGTCGATGTGGAGGCGCACTGGGGGTGCTTTGAGTTTCCCAATGCCTTCGAAGATGCTCGAGAACCTTTCCAGCAGTGTTTCAATGTCAATCTGGTATACCCCATATGCAAAATGAACCAGGCTAAGGGCTTCCGACGCCGCGCAGCTGAGAAGTGAGTGGGGGCTCACATCCGTAACAAAAATTTTGGCCTTGATGTTCCTGCCTCCTTTTGACACCGGTGACACGAACACACCCTTGAGCGGTAGCGGGGTGTCCCCTCCAAATGTAAATATCTTTGCCGTGGACATGTCCAGTGGCGGTGGGCCCGGAAGTTTCCGATAGTCTTCCTCAGCCAGCACACACACCGAAGCGCCTGTATCTATCAGTATCTGGGTCGGCACACCCACTATATCCACCACGCACCTGGGCTGCCTCCTCCGTTCGTTCCCCGAGGCAATGTTAGAGATGAAGAAAACTTCTTCCTCGTCCCCGTCCTCTTCTTCCTCATCCTCCGCGAGCTGCAGTTTCCGTATCTCCTGTTCGAGGGCAGCAATGTTGCGCTGCCTTCTGAATCCGCCGCCTCTCGCTCTTGCGGGGCCTCTCTGCGTGGGGACAGGGGCCGGTGCGCGGCACATTCGAGCATAGTGCCCCAGACCATTGCATCGCCCGCACGACCTCATCTTGGCGGGGCACTCCTCCACGTGAGGTGTCTCATATCCACAGTCTGGACAATTCGTCCCAGGCACGGATGGATGCCTGTCCTCCGATGCCTTCGAGGCCCACTTTTCTTTCTGCTTTGTTCTCTTGGATACGGCAAAGGCCTCCTCCCTCACATTTGGCCTGACCGCTGCATCCATGCTCGCACCTCTGGACTCTGCTAGCTCGTACGTCCTCCCACTGTCAAGTATCTGTTGTAGTGACCATCCTGGCTCCCTCAGCACTTGACGTCGCAATTTGCCCGAACTGCAGCCCTGGAGCACCTGGTTTCTTATCATCAGCTCGTCGTTGTCCCAGCGGCACGTGCTGGCAATCACTCTCAGTCTGGCACAGAACTGATCGAGAGATTCTTCCTCCCTCTGCCTTTCCCTGCAGAAGAGGAATCTTTCGTAGTCGACGTTTGATTGTGGGATGAAGTGGTTCTCCAGCGCGGTCTTGACTGTGTCATACGTGACCACCGGTAGGGCAAATGATTCATAGATCCGCATAACGTCCAGGCCAGCTGAGTACAGAAGGGTCGCCCTTTTTGCGTCGTCATTCGACGTCCCCGTCGCAGTAAAGTACATTTCCAACTTCTTGACCCATAATAGCCACCTGGAACCCAACTTGGACGGGGGGCCCGACATGTCGAACTCTTGCATGGGCAGCAGCGAACCCCGTTGTGTCCTCACCACTCTTGTCGCCGCTTCAGCTTCACCCTCACTGCTTGACATTTTCACAGGTCGCACAGGCACCTCTCGGTGTAATAGAGGCCGCTAACCTGGTTGACGCACTGTACCGCTATGTCCCGTCACTGGCCGCGTGTCCGGTTCTTCTTTTTTTTTTTTCAGGTTGTCCCCAGGTTGCTGGGAACAACAAAAGTTCCAAAAATTGATCTTTCTTTTTCGTGGCAGCGCACGAGCACCTGTGCAGGCCGCTACTGCCTTGAAACAAACAAATGTTTTCGTCCTGCCGGAGGCGTGTGTCACACGCTCCCGTTCGTGGGGCGAGCGCTGTGGCGCCGATCCCGCCTCGTCGCCAGATGTTGTATATGGCCGCGGGGCCCTCACACACGCAGACACAAGAACCACACAAGAAGACGCGGGACGCGATGCTGCTTGCTCCGCGTCCCGGCGGGAACTGCCGCACGGGCGCACTTTATTCAACCACGCATGCGCGGGGCCGTAACGAGGCCCGCGCATGTGCACTAACACCACTGGGACGTCACATCGGCCAGGTCATTCCAGGCCTGCTTATTGTTTTCCCGGTAACAACACAAAATGTCACACAGTGGGAGCAAACAGCCACTGAAAACTGCACATTTCCTTTTCCCAAATTTCGTAAGATTATATGTATTCACCAGCAGGTTGTTGGACCCTTGTTACCGCAGGAGCCTTTCTGCAACATATGTTGTGAGCTGATTCAAGCGGTAAGTGTGGGCACTATTTCAAAAAGCCTTTCTGGTAATGCACGCCACCTTAAATGTAATGCAGAAGGTGATCGGTAAACAGCGTAGTTGAGGAGTTTGTATATTGTCTCAGCATCAAGTGGCCCAGTGTGCACAGGTGAACAGGGGAGGGGGTGGAGAAGAGACAGGTTCGGTCACACAGGGGAAGAAGGGGCTGGTGACACGGGGAGAGAGGGCAGGGGAAGACGAGGTTGGGGACAGTGTGGAGAAGGTGGGAGAGAGGCTATGACATTGTGGTAGAAGTGGCTGGGGCAAAATGGAATGGTGACATGGGTGGGGTGAGGCTATGACATTGGGGAGA
The DNA here is from genome assembly GCF_040938575.1 of Ambystoma mexicanum. Lineage (NCBI taxonomy): Eukaryota > Metazoa > Chordata > Amphibia > Caudata > Ambystomatidae > Ambystoma > Ambystoma mexicanum. The sequence continues at coordinate 489,759,293 of NC_090922.1, read as the reverse complement.
AAGGTGATGTGGCAGGTGTAGAAGGGAATGGTGGCATGGGTGGGGGTGTCTGTAACTCGTAGAGCGAAGGACAGGTGATAGGGTAACATAAAGAAGACGTAGGTGTGACAGGGGCAGACGCTAGGGGCAGATGACATGGTGAGCAGTGGCACATGAATGATATGGGAGAGTAGGGGCAGAATAACATGGACATAAGGGGCTAAAGATATGGGAGGTGAGTGAGACTGTGACACTAGGGGCAGAAGACACAAAAAAGAGGAGCAGCTGACATGGATGAGAAGGGGCAGGGGCTAGTGGCCATGGTAGAGAAGGGGGCAGAGTGCAGAGGACCTCAGAGGGAAGGGGCAGATTACATTGGAAGAAGGAGCATGGGGAGCAAGTGGCTTGTGAGGGTGGTAATGAGGAGGGGGCTGATAACGAGAAAAGCAGTTTTGATTCTGGAGACATTGGGGATGGAGAAGGGATAGGTTGGTGACAGAGAGGCATGGGGGAAGAAGGGGCAGGTGATGTGGTGAGGGTGAGTGAAAGAAGGGGCATGCTGGTGATGACATGGTGGAGAATGGAGGAAGCGAAGATGAGGTCAAAAAGGCATGGGGAAAAGAGAGATACCTGAAAGCAAGTGAATGAATGTGTATAATACTCTTGGCAATCCGCTATGGGTGAGCACGCCCTCTCTTTCTCGTTTCACCACGTGCTCCTATCTTTTCCAGCCTCTCACTCTCACTTCCCCTTTCAACTCAATCCCTCTCTTTCGGAAGACTCATAATAATTACTAAATAGCATGAATATACTTCCTTTAACTCTTCGCCCACCTCCGAGCTTTGGGTCCCTCTTCTATCTCGTGCTATCTCTCAACACCCCCACCCCACTCTCCCTCTCCTTTTCTGGATCCTTTCTCAATGTTTCTTTGTATTCTGCTCCTCTTTCATTTGGAAGGTCAGAGAGACTAGTACACAGTCGACACACAGATAACCATAATGTCTTCTGGGTGCTTTCCAACATTCTCCTCCTACCACCTCAATTTACATAGGACCTCTCTGCACTGCCAAGAACAGAAGCAGGAACATTCGTAGGAGCTCAATCTCCATTTTAAAAAGAGAATACCCAAAGAGTAAGATGGGCTGTGATATCAGATATGGAACTGATTGCATGCCTCAAGAACCAATCTTACAATTTAAGCTTCTGTGTTAAGGACCCACAGACAAATCTAAGCCAGAGAGGCCTCCAGACATGTTAATAACAAAGAAACATCTTAAAAGGGAAATTTCCCAGGCTTTCCAAATCAATCCCTGCTCCATCAAAGGACACCAATGGTAACAGGTGAAGTCCACTTAGCAAAACAGCGTTCTGCGCCTAGTTTGCTGAGATGTTGCTATATTGGGGTAAGTATAATATTAGTAAGTTGTAGAAATTAGCATGTGCTGGTGAAAAAAAAACATGAAATTCAGGGGAAAAACTTTGTTAAACAGACGTTATGGCTAAGTTGCACTAATAAGAACCTGTGAAATTCACTGAAAAAACGTTGATAAAGGGATGTTATGGTTAAGTTGCACTAATAAAAACCTGCAAAATTCAATGACAAAACTTTGTTAAAGGGACGTTATGGTTACAAGTAAAACCAACCCCCCGCCCCCTGAAATTCTCCAGTTTTGGTAAGCTAAGCAACCATAACTCGCGCCACCACCGTGCACTGCTAAGACTAACACCCAGGATGTGGAAGGTGACATCACAAATGACATTGATGACATCACATATCTGGGCCACTTGTTAATGTTTACTGACATGATTAGGCTAGTTTTTTGTTTTTACTGACAATGACAATATAAACTCACAGCATCCACATTATTATTTTTTAAACCATGCTACTGTCAGTCCGTGAAAGATGTGCACTCAGAGACCATCTTGTTGCCTTTCGCCAAATTGTATTCTGGTATTTGTGGTCTCCTCGTCAAGATGGGGGAAATAATGCCATAATTTTACTCTTGTTGCCTAAAATAGTTGTACACAAAAGTATATATTTAAGTGACGCTATGGTATGTGTAATTTTCAAGTTATCTTTATAAAGCAGAGTATTGTTGAAAGCCAGACATGGGGGGTTGGGTGGGGAACAAGATGAGGGGGCAAGTAAGTCATGAGTATTTGACCACAAAGTGTGTTAGAGAGTTTGCAATCCTGTACACTGGTGCAGTTATTCTCCCCTAATTGGGGCTGCTTTTCAGGGCACAAGTAAAGGACACATGTGGGTGAAGAGCGTAACCTTTTTTGAGGTTGGCAAGCTTGCTCAAGTATTTGGCTATCACGAGTTTATTCAGGTTGGCATGTTCCCAGTGCAGACGCTTACCCAAAAGACCACACGCACTTGTTTTGTATTGGGATTTTGTTTATCAGGGAATATTTGCGACATATTGCTGGGTTTCAAAGGTTTTGTTATTCCATACATAATTGAAATTAATGATACAGATAATTGGGCTAATGAAAACAATATATAATGCGTAAAAAGTAAAATAAAAAGAAATTGTCCAACCACATTCCCCGCAAATAAACCTATTGTTAAAAAACTTTGTTTGCATATGCACTTAACTTTTTAAAGTATTTACATGTATATGTACTGTTGATAAATTGAAAGTTAGGAAAGTGTTACAGTACCCGTGTACAAAGACTACATCAATATATCTTAAAAGAAAACTTTATAAGACTACTGCCCATATGTATATATTTATATGTAGATATGTTCTTTTTTTTAATAGTTTTTTTAGCCACAGCGGTCAAAATACATGTACGGCTAAATGCAGCAACAACTGGGGGAGTCCCATTGGATAACGGCAGATATTATTAAATACATATCGATATGTATATTTTTTTACACACTCTGTATTGAAAGGATCAATTAAAGGTCTTTGATCCATATTTACAGTATTTTTTTTATTGTCTATTTTAATAACTGAAAAGTTGGCCCTGAAAAGGACCGTTTTGGGGGCTAAGGAAAAAAGAGGTAGGAAATGAGAAGGGAGAAACACTAGGATTCATAAATATAACAAAAGTTTAAAAAAAGAACATTTTCTATTTCCGCATTTTGTATTTAGTAAATTATTTCTGTTGACCCTTAAGAATCGGGTAAAGAAATGGACACTTAAAAATATACCTAGCGTTGGCAATTGGCCGTATGTCCCAAAAGAGCTTTGCCCAAAGCATCTAGGTTGCCACCTTGATCGTACTGTAACAAGTTTTACACATGACAATAACATTAAAAAGATTGGGTGCAGGCAGGATGGACTGAGGTTGAGTGTTACTTGGTGGAAAATATTTGGTAATCGAATTGGAAGTATGTGGCTTAGATGACAAATACTACTGTGCTGATCTTGCTCCATGTGCTTTGACCTTATGTTTCACATGAGCCTTCCTATGGGATTCATCCACTTAATCCAAATGAACACGGACAAGATGTTGAATTAATGTGGATTTCCCCAAGCTTTGCGATGCCTTGTGTGAAGGTCCACTCTGCAAAACCTTACCACAGAAATTACACATGACCTCCTTGATTCCTTTCTGCTGTGTTGGTCCTTTACATAGAAATATTGGCAACTTTCAGCTAAGTTTTTTTTGTGCACATTGCTTCTTCGCAGCAGTAAAACTGAAGCCACCCACACCACCTCATAATCACTGCTAGTCGTAGTCATATTGAAATGCACGACCTTGGAGGAAAAATAAAAACTGAAAAAATACACAACACAAATAGGACTCTGCCACTTGATATAAAAACAATGTTTAAAAAAAAATGTAACAAGCTTAAATAACAAAAATGGAGTTGCGTGTCAGAGGCAGTCTTTGGGAACTCCTGTTGAGAGCTGCAGGTCTGTCTGCTATTTTCCTGGACCTGAGCGGAGGTGCATTTAATCCCCATTCTTACCGTGGAGCGGCACAGAGTGGCATGCGAGTGGCAGTCTGTGGGAAGCAGTGACGTCTTTATGGGAGGGCAAAAGGGGCACTTGCCCCGGGCCCCAGCCTTGATGGGGGCCCCCACAAGGGTGTCTAATCTAAAGATATTAGTGACCACTGTTTACAAAACTTAAATAGCACACATCAAGATATTTTATGGCGTGTTGTTGAGGCTCTGAACCTATTGCCGGTCTGTTGCAACAAATACTTTCTGCTCTGATCAAATCATCCTGTAATGCTTTCTGTGTTCACTGTCCCACACATAGTTTGTGTGTTCACTACAACTCCTGTAGCAATCTCACCTTTCTATGGGAATAATATTGATCACGTGCAATAGCCAAAGTTGAAATGCATACTGATAAATGTGAGTGCTGCGTCAGTTTAGAAGATAGCACAGTGTGCTGAGCACTAATTGCAGAGATTTGTGTTAATATGCAAGATTATAATACTGAGTTCCAGAAAGGCCAACTCAGCCTTTTCTATGTTTGAAGTTGATAAATCTGCAGGTATGTGTACTTTGTTTTGTAGTGCAACAGGTGCTATTTTCAGCAGTGTACCTGTAACTGTGGTTGCTATAAAAAAATAAACGAATATAGCATCAGTATGGTGAAGGTCTAGAAATTGATTTCTGCAGATGGAGGCTTGTGAAACCTAGGCAGGTTCCTCAAATAAAGACTATGGGCCTCATTACAAGTCTGGCAGCAACCATGCCAGTAAAACCGTCAGGTTGCCGCTGGACTTGCAAACTTTTCTGGGGCCTGACTTCACTGAAACACCGGGCATTACAGCCCAGGCGGTCCGTGAAGTCAGGCGCCAGAGAATGTAAATTCCCATTCCCATTTGAGTGTGCAACAGTGCTGATTCTTCCATGAAAGTCTGCGGGTGGGTGCCGTTCCACCCGCCAGATCTAACCGTGGCAGGCGGGACAGCATCCGCCCGCAGACTCGTAGTGTGCCGGTCCAGTAACACCGTTGCCGGTAAGCCTATCGGCCCCGTTGTTACCAGACCGGCACACTTGGAATGAGGCCCAATAAAGTGTTAGTCAGAGAAGTGATTAGGTATGCAAATTAAAGACTGTGGAAACAAAGCGTTCATGCTTCTATCCTGGCTTCCCCGGCAAATGATACAGTGATCCTGAACTTATTTCACTGACATTACTATACTGTCTTCCTTGAAAAGGTTTCCTTTTCACATAGTGTGGGTATTGTTTAGCCCATTCATTACCTGATCTTACTTTTTATGTAGGTCCTTTCAGCGGAAAAGGTCCTAGACAGAAGAGAGCGGATTAGATATTGCGAGCCTCTGGCAAGCATATTTTAAGGTCTGCTCATTTGGCACAAAAAAAACCAGTTTGCTTTTTTGTACAACCGAAAGTTTTTTGTGTATGTTTATAAATAACAATTTCACAAGCCTGTGGTTGGGCCAATTTAAAGCATTAAAATACAAAAAAGAAGCCCAGATGTAATATTTTAGGATCACAACAAATAGTATGTTGCCACCTATGTACTTCACTTGATGAGCCGGACATTAAAGCTAGAATCATTCCCATTTTGCATAATGAGCTTCTATAACATGTTGCTTTTAAAATTGTCATCTTAGGTTATGTGGTTGGTGTGCTTTCTAAGTCAGATCTCTAAAATGGGATTAATTTAGTTCATGGTACGTACTAGAAAAGCAAGTGGTAAAGTGTAGAAATTGCAGAATGGGAGCAGATCCCAGCTTCACCTTTTAACCACCGTGTAATCCTGGGCATCTCATTTAATCTTGCACTGCCTAATACGTCACAATTGTCAGTCCCTAAACCATTCATAATTGTCACCCTTCTGAGTGATTTTGTTCTCATGGTATGAGCATCACAACAGCTTCACACATGGTTTAACTGGCTACAGTGTTGCTTCCGCTATACTAATAGTGAGCATTGATATATTGCACACCACAGCCAGTTGTTTCTTTGCTCTGTAATGGCAACCCTTCTTGAAAACCATGTCCCTCTTCTAATCTCAATCTGTCTGGATGCATGTATCTTCCTCATATTTATTTATTTATTTATTCGCATTTGTTAAGCACACATCAGCGCACATCAGACTTCTAATCTTCATCCACTATCTATTCTATGGTAGGTGTATCTTTCTCTTTGCTTCTAATTGGTCTTCTGTATCCATGCTTGAGCATTTTTGCATTCTGTGAGGGAGCTAATCTGAGTCTGTCTATTCTGGATTATGTGTGCCTTTTACATATGATCTGTGTGCTGTACCTAAGCTAGAATACATGTAGCCTTGTTGTTGACTGCTATTGTTGGCCTTGAAATGCTACTTCTTTATCATTCTTATTACAGCAAGAATGAAGAGAGTAAGGGGACTGAAAGGGAATACCGTTGGCTATTTTAATAGCTGCGAGGTAACATGCCAAGCTATGTGTTGTTATCGCGATGACCGGGGCATGACTAGATATTCTGGATACCTTATATTTGGCTTGATGGAGGGGGGGCCCCAAAGATGTCCATGCCCCGGGCCCCCAAAATATTTAAGATGGCCCTGGTGGGAAGTCCTGATCAGAGCTTCAAGTATGTCTACTATTTTCCTGGACCCGAGGGGAGGTGCATCCCCATTCTTACTGCAGACCGGCGGCGGAGTGGCGTGCAAGTGGCAGTCTGTGAGAAGTCCTGATCAGAGCTCCAAGACTGTCAACGGTTTTCAGGGACCTGAGTTGAGGTGCATATAATCCCCATTCTTACTGTGGTGCGGAGTGACTTGTGAGAGGCAGTCTATGCAGACTGCGCAGACCTCGGGCCACAGCACCTGTTGTCCTTCAAATTGGTCCCTAGCTCCTGGCTACGGCACCCATTGATTCTTCTTCAACAGAATCCTGAGAATCAGGGGAACATGGAGGAGACAAGGGGCCTCATTACGAGTATGAAGGCAGCCATTCCCTTAATAAGGGCCTGGCTGCCTCCATACCAGGTTCCAGTGCCGGGTTCCTCCAATGAGGACTTACAGGGCTATTCCAACCATGAAGGACCCAGTAAGTCCTCATTGGAAAACCCATCTCCATTCCCATTTGAGCCCCCATAGGGCTCAATGGGAATGGGGCGGGAGCTAATAACGGGCCAGTTAAAAACGGGCCCGTTATTAGCTCCTTGGTCCCCTCGCGGGACCCGGAAAGGACATTTGGTTTTACCAGACGTCTGTTGCGGGTCCCGCTAGGGGACCTCATAATCAGGCATCCTGTAATGAACGGTGCCGGTCCCGTACCGGCACCCTTCATTACGGGAGCGCCATGGCCGTAATGAGGCCCAAGGTGTTGGAACCAGTGCTTAGGACAAACACTGCCACTACGTGCCACCAGGTAAGTTATGAGAGGCTTGCCACCTGAACTGGATAGTTGATTTACGTGTCTTTCTCTAAATGCTATGCATGACACATGAGAGCTGATAACTGTGGGCTTTTGCCTTTGAGTCAGCTGCTTGTATTTGTACTGCCAGAATTCAGTATTGACGTTCTGGTCCTCTTGGGAACTGATGACTGCACAATTGGCCTTTGAATCAGTTTTCCTCTGCGTGGCTTGTCATATCTGTGGTTGAGCCATTTGTGCATATTGATATTTTCATCTGAAGAACAGACTTCTCTGGGTGAACGCTTTGACTTTTTTCTGGTGGCGTATATATAGAGGAGTCTTTTCTGTCCATTTCCTACAATATATGGATTTGTTGCATGGCTCAACATACTCTGAGGTCAGGGCTTGTGTTGCATTCGGCTCCTGCATCGCTGCCCGTCCTGGAACAGACCCCTAGACCAATGTCGAACAATCGGCTGAACCCTCTGGCCACCTCGATGGGGGGATTGAACTAGTGAATGAGGCATCATATGGGTTGGAACAAGTGGCCGTGCTGGAAGTGGGATCTTGTAACAGACACGAGCTAGATATGTTATCGACAACGGCAGTCGGTCTATCTAATGATTTGTGTAATTCGAACATCTCTGGCCAAGTTAATATTGCTCCTGAAACCTTGAGAGCCATGCTAGCCAGCACTAATCCCTCCCCCTTGTATAAGCAGGTCTGTTTCCATGCTGTTCTTCCTGCTTGTATGCCCAATGAACAGGTGGATACATTTAGAGGTCCACAGTCTGCCCCTTTGGGGTGGCGATGGCACTCATCGGATGATATCTTTGTATTTGGAACAAGACAACCCCATCTGTTTAGGTTTAAGGATCCAGCCTTTACTAATGGTGGATCTATCAATGTGGTATATCTGCGGGTCAAGTAAGTTGCAAGGAGTAATCTTCAAGACAACTCTTTTCTGAATCTGATGACTGAGAGTCGGACTAAACTAAGAGAAATCACTGATCTGCAACTGATATCCGGTTGTGATAATGTTACTCTACCTTCCTTGATTAACTGTAGGGGAGTGGGAGGCCGGGGGGATTTGGTGTGGAGCAGGCCAGGTGCCCATGAGTGCCCTGCAGACGGGGGACCCAGGGCTTTCCGGGGTTAATGAGGTGTACCAGCTAGATAAATTGAGTGTGCTGACAGGCCCTGGGTGTCAGAGATCTATGTGGCATGATCTAGTGCCTGTACCACTTGGAGAAGGCACCAAAGCCTGTGTCATCTTAACACAGTCTGTGGGCATAAATATGGCATCACAGACTCCCAAATGGCCAGTAGAGGGTCTGTCTGATATCAGGGAGGCTCAGCATCCAGAGATACCATTATTCCCAGTGGGGGACTTCTGGACCATACCTCCCCCTGGTGAGGTCTCCAAGCAGAAGGACGAAATCACTTGGGGGAGATTTTCGGGGGAATTTTTCACCAAACTTGAACAAAGAAATTGCAGCACTTTATGACCAGCAGGAGCTGGTATCAAGTGCTGTGAGGTCGAAAACTGCAACACTATCGGTGCTAAACGATAAATTGTTTTTTGTCTATGGCTATTTGAAGGGGTTATCTGCAAGAGAGCCTGGTGGTATAGATCCTAATACCCTTACATATCTAGCAATGAGAGTGGCTACTAATAGATCTATAAGCAAAAGTACTATGACAATGGATGTTACACAGGGTGTTGGTATGTTTGAGGAACCTGACTCTATTGAAGGTTTGGATTCTCTATCACCCCTGGTTGAGTGTATTAAGACATTGGGGCATTCTATTACCCAGGGGAAGATCATGTTTGATGCTGTAGAAGTGGGGAATGATGATATAGATGCAGGGAGCTCTGTTCAAGTCACTGCAGAAGTATACTTACCACCACATGCCCCTAATTATGCTAACAAGAAAAGGAGAAAGAACACCAACAAGGGGAAAAAAACTAAAAACCAGCAGGCATGCAAACATAGATCTCCTAACGCCTCTAAGAAACATGTGGACCATTTGTCCTCGACTGATTCCATCATTGATTTGAATGAACAAGCTATGTGTGTCTATGCCTCTAGTTGACTCTGGGGATTCCCAGTTGGGGATTACAATGAAACAACCTATAGGGCGCAAAAAGAAAAAAAGTGAAAACTACCACAATTATGGTTAATCAGACTAATCATCCCATGGTGCAGCATCAGGTATTGGGTAATGTTACCACTTATCACGTGTCTTCAGATGGTGATATTCAATCGGGATCTGGGGGTGCATATACTGGGAGAGTGGTAGCGAGTCTGGCTTCCGACCAAATTGAAGCCTTAGGAAATGGTACTCCATCTGAAATAACTTTGTTTTGGACTATTAGTACAAATAGCTCCAAAAGCAACAAACGCCTCATGGCTACACTGCAGGTGGAGGCTACCCCTCAATTGGGGTCTAACAGTCATGCCTAATCCTGCTGAATCACTTCAACCAAGGGTGGCTAAAGGTGTAGGAATGAATGTGGAGACGACAGAAATGTATTTCACAAAGGGTACTAAGAAAGGACCTGAAACCTTCCTGCCAACATCTGGACAATGATTAAGGTGTGTTGCTATAGGGAATTTGTCATTGGGGTTGGAACAGTTGGCACATATGTCTGATAGGATCATTGGATGGGCAGTCAATAAGCAAAGACATGGTCCTAAGAGGTTGAACAGATCATGTATGTTTGAGTTGTTCACCCAAATTCCCCCTTTGAGATCCCTTCATTCTGGGGATATTGAGTATATTTACCTTTCTATAAATGCCAATAATCGGATGGTGTCACCATTTTTGTCAGAGATAGTATCTGATTTGGTGTGGGAACCATGATAATGTTGGGGTTGGAGAAACTCATATTTTGCCCTATAACTAATATGAAAGTAGTCTCAACCATCAAATGATAAACAAAACAGTTCCCGTGGAGTCTGTAAAATCAAAATGGCCTATACTACCAAAAACCTAATGCCTGCCCTATCTCTTGTATAAAAGGTGTAAACAGCAGAAAATGTATGCAAAAGGAAAAGTCAGTGTTCAAATGATAATGTGACTGAACTAGCTCTCCTCCCCATGTTAGGCCTCACAAGGTAAGGCGATCCTTGTAGGCAGGATGACACACTCTGGCTCAGCTTTCATCACAGTGCACAGTTCACAGGATCACAGCCAGCCTTGCCTTCTAGGTTTAAAGTTCCTTTCTCTGACTTTCAAAATATTGTTTCAACCAAAACGTTCACAAAGGTCCCCCTATGCCTGGCTCAGACCTTTCACCACACAGTTCTCGCAGGTGCCCCTCTGCCAGGCTCAGACCTCTCACGATACAGTTCACACAAAGTTACAAATGGGCTTGCTTCCCCAAGCTAAATATATATTGGGTCTCCCTCAATCAGGCTTGGACCACTTTCAGATGTCGAAGTCTTTCGGATGTGCATGGCTTTCTTTATAGACCACTGTAGGACCACTTCAATTCAAAGTTCACTATTTACTTTCACTGTTGCTGTTTGTTCGCCCTTTAGTTTGAAACAATGCACCCTTCACAGAGACTTTTGAATGGGCTACTTCCTTTCAACGGACCATTCCGGGACTTAGTATTACTTATATTGCAGCTGTATTTCACTTTAAAGTCCATTCACAGGTCTGCCTTTCTTCGTGTTTCACCCACACGTGTGCAGCCTTCATTTGCGATATGATGTTGCTACTTCATTCACTTTAACAGACACCGGTCTTTCAGGTCACTTGCCAACTCGCCGTCTGTGTGTGCTTCTCTCTTGTTTGGCACTTTCTGATTTTCGAGTGAAGGTTAGTACCATAGGCCTGACCTCGCCTCCCCAACTCTGCCGTTCACCCGGGAGGGTCGCTGGCATTCCTGAAACACAATTCAATCTTCACTTGTGGGATCTGGCCTTCTCCCCACATCTTTAATGGCCTGTCGGAGGTAACGATCTCTAATAGGGAAGCCTTGGGGTTTTCGGCCTCTACTCTCATTCCATGGTCTGTTGCTCTGCTCCAGTATGTGTGTCTTTGTCCAAGAAGTTCTGCTTGTTCTCGTGTTCCACTTTGCTCAGATTTTGTCTTTAGGTGTTGCTTTTTATTTGTGTGAGCAAAGCTAATTGGTATCAGGTTTATGCACTTTGGGTAAAGTGCCTGACTTTGCCTGACCCGATTAACTGCACATGTCCATTATGATGTGAGAGAGTTAGTCTGGTTACTCTTAGTCACCCTCTTCCAGTGTTTGTGTTAAAAGGCGGTAGTTGGGACATTGGAAAAAACTTAGAAATTGGGTGGGGTAGATGAACCAAAAATGGAGGGACTACTGCGTCTCATCATCGGCTTTCTCACCCCCACTCACCGAAGACCCCTCACCCAGGTGATCCTCCTGCACAGGCCCACCCCCAGGGTCTGGATACAAAGGCGATGACCGTGTCCTAGCCACCTGAGAGAGAGATCTGCGGGGACTAGTGGGTGAGACACCTTCTGGTTTCTCAGAACCATAGACTAGCCACTGGACCACAATTGCAACATCTCTATCCTCTCGAACTCCCCATGCCCATGGACTGACCATCACGGCATCAACTTTGCCATCCTGCCCCCAGCAAACTTGTTGTTACCCACACTCCTCTCCCATCCTCCTTAGCACACTGTATTCGCAACATCACCAGTGAACGTCTCCTGCCTATGCTCAATGCCATCATCCTGCCCCCACTGCTCCTGCTGCCTCATGCCAAAACTCTTATCGACCTTTACAACTCCTCACTCACCAATGCTGTCGACACCCTAGCCCAGCTGAAACCTTGCAAACACAAAAAAGCCACTCCCATTAATCTTGGTTCACCCCAGAACTAAGGCCCACCATTGTCTAAACGCGCTGCTGAAACTACCTGGACCAACACCCCAACCGTAGCCAACCAACCTGTCTTCACCACGATTTCCAAGGAATATAAACACACCATCCACACTGCCAAGGCAGCCAACTATAACAACCGAATCGCTGCCTGCAAGTACAGCTCTGGCGAGCTCTCCACCATCCTCAGGGAACTTGAAACTCCTACTGCCGCTCCTTCCACTATCCTGAAAGACGATCTTTGGTGCAGTAATATACAAGACACCCTTGTTGCAAAGTCACCCAACTACAAGGCAAAATCAACACTAAACTAGCTTCAACCAACACCAAACCCTGCAATACCATCCTTCGCAACCCCTGCAGAAAGCCACGTCCCGTCCTTCAGCTTTCCTCCTGTCTCTGAATCCGACATCATTGCCCTAATCAAAGGTCTTAATCCCTCAAGTTGAAAAGATAACATCCGCCCAGCTCCCATTATCAAAGAATGTGCAGAACAACTAGCCGGTGAGATACCCTCTGGCTTCTGACATACCCTTCCCCTATGCGATGTAGCCGTATCTGTTTCACTGGGGAACGGGAAAGGAAATCATCAATGTTCCCCTGTTCTTTACCCTTTTAGCGTTCTACGGTGAAACAGTAGGGTTGCAGGTTTGATAACCATTGCATGACTCAAGGGTTACAGTCCTTCCTTTGACTTACCCATATTAAAGGTGGTCGGTGAAAGTGTGTACTTTCTCCCTAAAAGATAATACCTTAGATGGATGATTGTCCATTTGATGGCAAGGGCATCTAATTCTAACACAGAGTAATTCTTCTCATGTGGGAAGATTTTACGACTGGTGAAGAGGATGGGATGTTCTAATCTATAGTATATCTGTGAAAGAACTGCTCTAACCCTGTAAGAGAGGCATCTGTATGTAATACAAATTCTTTTGAAAAATCTGCTACCTTTAGGATTGGCTTCTGACACAAAGGTTGTTTTAGGTTGTTGTAACATGCAATTTCCTTCTCATTCCAATGAATCGTCTGAGGTTCAGTAATCTTTAGTTTGTCTGTTAACCTGGCCGTTCTGTCTGAGAAATTTGGGCTAAACCTATGGTAATAACCAATCAGACCTAAGAATGCCCTGTGATCTCTCTCGATCTTTGGTGTGGGGGCATCTAGGACGGCTTTCACTTTTTCTTGTTGGGGCTGGACACTACCATTCCCTACAAAGAAGCCTAGGTATTTCACACCCCATTGAGTCAGATTGCATATGGATTGATTAGCAGTTAAAATGGCCCTCTGATGGTCCTCATAATAGTAGAAAGATGAAAAAGATGGTCTTCCCAAGTTCTACTATAAATGACTATGTCATCAATATAGGCCCCACGGAAATCGGAGTAGGGCTGTAATATCCTGTCCATAAGTTGTTGGAACATTGATGAGGCCCGATGCACACCGAAAGGGAGGACTTTGAACTGGAATAATCCCAGGGGTATTGAGAAACCTGTGTTTTACTTATCAGGTCCGTATACTAGGACCTGCCAATACCCCTTGGTTAAATCTAGGGTTGATAGGAATGTGGCATTTCCAAGTGTATCTATTAACTCATTGATGCGTGGCATAGGATTTTAGTTACCAACACAATAGGGGAGGACCAAGGACTTGAAGAGGGCTCAATGATATTTGCCTTTAGCATTTCCTTCACTTCCTCAACCACTATTTGTTTTCGTGCGTCTGGGAGTCTATATGGTTTCAAATGGACCACTTTTCCCTTGTGAGTTCTGATATAATAATAAGTACCATGTACTCCCCCTGGTTTATCGCAGAATACATCGGGGAATGCCGTAATAAGGTTCTTCAAATGGGCTTGTTTTTGTTTAGAAAGTTCTTGGGGAATAAGTTTAGAGTTATCTATTTCCTCCATTGCCAAACAAGACAATATCAAAGAGGAGGTAGCGGAAGGATTTTCTTTCCATTCCTTTAGGAGATTTATGTGGTAAAGGTGAGTCTTTTACATTCTGTCTGGTTGGGCTATTTCATAGGTGCAGGTTCCTGTTTGCTCTAGCACCTCATATGGCCAAGGCCACTTTGAGGCAAGTTTAGTTTCAGAGGTAGTTAAGAGGACTAATACCTTCTGTCCTACTGAAAAATGTCTTAAATTCACCTTCTTGTCATAGGTGGACTTTTGTTGGGCTTGAGCTTTCTCCTTATGGGTATGGACTAGACTCCGGACGTGTTTCATGTGCTCTCGTAATCGGATAGCTGTTTGTGAGAGGGGAATAGATGCCTCTTCTCTCTCTTCCCAGGCCTCATGGAGCATGGTTAGGACATCTCTTGGTTTGCTACTATAAAGTAGTCCAAAATGAGAGAATCCAGTAGATGCCAGACGGGTCTTTCTTATTGCAAATAGGGCCCATGAGATCATGGGATCTGAGTCCTTCCCACCCTCATCTACTAATGTTCGCAATCATTTTAAGGCTCTTTTTAAATCTCTCTACCAATCCGTCTGTTTTGGGTGGTGCAGTGAGGTTCTTAAGGTTGTAATGTGTAGTAATTCCTTGACTTCATTAATAAGTTTGCTCATAAAGTTGGATCCCTGATCTGTTAGAATTTCCTTGGGAAAACCAACCCTAAAAAAGAATGCTAATAGGTGTTATGCAATTTGCTGGGTTGTGCTGTTCCACATGGGGGAAAGCCTCTGGGTACCTGGTAGCATAATCAACGATTACTAGAACAAATGTATTACCTCAGAGGCAACACGCTCATCTTGGACGCTGAGCAACACAGGTTTGATTCCCAGGCATGCGCTTAGAAACCTCTGGGTATTAAGTGTGTTATAAATAACCAATTACAATTACAACTACAATCCATCCCAATTCAGGAGAAAGGGACGTCTATTATCAACAAGGGGTTTGGAGGGGCAGTTAAGGCAATATGAGAGCGGGTTTTCTGGCATGTCTACTATGTCTGAAGAAAGTTCTTTATATCAGCATGGATACCCAGCCAATATGTTCAATATTATTTGTACTGTAAGAAAAAGTGTGAAATGCAATCACTCTTCCCATCACTCCATTGACTAGACCAATTCCTACTCAGGGCCGGTCTTACACCAGATTGCAACCTAGGCGGAAAGCATTGTTGGCGCCCCCCAAAAAATGACAACAAATTGTATGTTACAAATGGGGTGCATTATGCATACATTACAATGGCGACAAATATAAGGTCAATAGCTGCGATTATCATGAGACGCCCAGCCGCCAGGTAGCTTAAACATGAAATGCCCACTGAAAAGCTCTATACCCTTCTTTGCAGTAAATGACTGAGATGGAGGAACCAGTGTTAGAAGGCAGTAAGGTGATAACCCTTCTGTATATCCCATGGGAATAGAGAACACAGCTTGTAATGCAAGTGCTGCAAAGCGCACATTTAACACCCCAGAATGAAAATAGATAAATGAATATATTGCAAGAAGGATGTGTTAGAGAGAATATATATACCCAAAAGGCCATTTTCTCTTGTGTGATTAATTATGATGAAATCAATATCCCTTTTATGTATAACGCTTTATGCCAGATTCCTGCCTACCAAGCCGTGGAATAACAAGTGATATTATGCATTTTGCTAGTACTCAATGTATTGACCTCTTAATTATGAAGCTTTGGGTGATGACCTCACACTAGCAGCCCTTCACCTGCTGGCTGCCTGTGCCCCCTTAGCCCAAGTCCCTTGCTTTGCAATGTTGCGTGCCTCACATCTGGTGCCATTTTCTTTCCCCTATGCTGCTGCTTTCGTTTTAAACATCTGTTAGCCCTCTGATGGGGTCTGTGTTGCCCGAAAACGGTCCTGCTCATTGTGTTAACCTCAGAAGGATGAAAGCTGCTTTGCCAGGATTGAAATCCTGAACCTACAAGTTGCACACAGATGTATGCAGCATGAGCTTAACAGTGTGCTATCTTCCAAGGATAATCATTTTTGTGGATCAGTTTTGCAAATAACTGAAGGAAACAAAACAAGTTGCCTAAATCAATGATAAAATGGCCTTTTGTAATGCTTCAGCATGGTCGTTTGATTCATGCTTTTAAGTTAAAATGTGCATAGAGCATAGTATTTCAACCCAAAGATATCAAAGAGCTTTGACATTTAAAGAAAGACACCTGGATAAAAATGTTCTAGTATACACTTCATGAGAAACGTTTCAAAAGGAAGACAAACAGCAAGTAAGCTGCTACTAGCGACTTCAAAGGAGCAGTATTAAGTTTGTTTCTGTCGGAGGTCGTGGAACCAACAAAATTACCCTGCAGAGCCATTAGAAAATGCAAGTTTCCAATGAACCGTAGTGGCAAGGAGGCCGCTCATGCTGCCATTGAGAACTTTTATAAGGTAGCAAAGGGCAGGCATTTCTAGGGCAATGCAAGAGAAAAAAGAATCCGCAAAAAAGTTCCACTTTTCACATGGAGAATGTCGTATTAAGCATAGCTAGAGCTACAGGCATGTGGTTTAACGTCACACTCACAGCAAGGGGGTTCCACATCAGATAAGTTTGGAAGGAAAGATGTCCATATGTGCCTTACCGACTCCTGAGCTCCCACCACATACACAAATGTTGAGGGGTCTATGTGGGAATTCGACACGTGTCAGGTGGAGAATCGTACTTACCAATAGAACGGTTAAAGCTGCATTATGTCAATCTTCTTTGCAGGCACATAGGTGACTTCTGGACCAGTTCTGCGCTGGGCTTCAGCCTGTCTTCTGGACTTTCTATGCCTGGGCGGCTGGAATTCGGCAACGATGGGCAATTAAACACTGTGTTCACCAACTGAACACACTGCCAGCCCACTATCATCCATCACCCCCCTGTCACAGCAGCGCATTCATTGAGGGAGGCATGTGCGGTCAGACCTGGCTGCCCTGGGTCGGGAAGTGAAAGCAACAAATGTTGCTCTTTGATGCTGCTAGCATCATGAAATCAATGATGCCTGGCTTTGCTGAACAGCAGCAGGAGCATCCATGCAGACTGTCGTTGCTAACAGCCCAGAGTCTGATTCTGAGGCGCAGAGAAATGAATGATAATGTACAACACACTACTCACAGCTAACCAACTTTATTTTGAGATTCAGGAGGTAATTCATAGAATTCGGCGCACAAGTGGCGTAACGCGGCTGGCGCACAGAGTGCGCGTGCGGCAGTCTGCACCAGCCGCGTGCTCCAAAACCCATTTTGGCGCACAGCATATTCGTGGATTAATACATCCATAAGCAGCAGTGGTGCAGAGTGGCGCAGCGAGTTACGCCCCCAACCCCGCCCCGTGCGCCAAAAACATTGCACAAATCCAGTACATGGCGCAAAGGCAAGTTGGCCAGCATACAGCCCCCCAACCACGAAAACGCGTGTAAACCTCCCAGTGCACCCCCGGAATACATGTACCCCACTCGCACAAACGAAATCACATGTAAAACTCCCCGAGCACCCCCGGAATACACATACCCTGCTCGCGCCAGTGAAATCACACGTAAAACTCCCTGCGCACCCCCGGAATACACGTACCCCGCTCGCACCAGCGAAATTGTGTGTAAAACTCCCCGCGCACCCCCGGAATACATGTACCCTGCTCGCGCCAGCGAAATCGTGTGTAAAACTCCACGCGCACCCCCGGAATACACGTACCGCACTCGCGCCAGCGAAATTGCATGTAAAACTCCACGCTCACCCCCGGAATACACGTACCCCGCTCGTGCCAGCAAAATTGCGTGTAAAACTCCACGCGCACCCCCGGAATACACGTACCCCACTCGCGTCAGGTAAAATGCGTGGATAAAGTCCCTCCTGTGGTGTGGGCTGCCTGCGGGGCATGGTCATGGTGATTGGGCTGACTGCGGGGTATGGCCATGGTGGCTGGGCTGCCAGCGGGGCTTTGGTAGGGTGAAAGGGCTGCCTGCGTGTATTCTGGGGGTGCGCGTGCCATTCCACACGCGATATGCCTGGCAAAAACGGGGTATGTGTATTCCTAGGAGTGCATGGGGAGTTTTACACGCGATTGGCCTGGCGCGAGCGGGATACGTTTATTCCTAGGGGCGCACAGGGAGTTTTACACGCGATTTACCTGGTGCGAGCGGGGTACGTGTATTCCGAGGGGTGCGCAGGGAGTTTTACATGCGATTTCACTGGCGCGAGCGTTGTACGTGTATTCCCAGGGGTGCGCAGGGAGTTTTACATGCGATTGGCCTGGCGTGAGCGGGGTACGTTTATTCCTAGGTGTCTACGGGGAGTTTTGCATGCAATTGGCCTGGCGCAAGTGGGGTACGTGTATTCCGAGGGGTGCGTGGGGAGTTTTACACGCGATTCGCCTGGCGCGAGCGGGGTAAGTGTATTCCAAAAAGTGCGTGGGGAGTTTTACATGCGATTTTGCTGGCGCCAGCGGGGTACGTGTATTCTTAGCGGTGCGCGGCGAGTTTTACATGCAATTGGCCTGGCGCGAGCGGGGTACGTGTATTTCTAGGGATCTGCAGGGATTTTTACACACGATTGGCCTGGCGCGAGCAGGTTACGTGTATTCCGAGGGGTTCACGGGGAGTTTTACATGCGATTTCGCTGGCGCGAGCGGGGTACGTGTATTTCTAGTGGTGCGCAGGGAGTTTTACACGCGATTGGCCAGGCGCGAGCGGGGTACGTGTTTTCCTAGGGGTGCATGGGGAGTTTTAACGTGATTTCGCTGGTGCGAGCGGAGTACATGTATTCCTAGGGGTGCATGGGGAGTTTTACATGCGATTTTACAATGTCGGCCCTCCCGGGTGTGCCCCTCCCCCCTCCACATACCCCGCAGGCAGCCCATCCACCCTCCCCATGCCCCGCAGGCAGCCCATCCACCCTCCTCGAGCCCATCCACCCTCCCCATGCCCCGCAGGCAGCCCATCCACCCTCCCCATGCCCCGCAGGCAGCCCATCATCCCTGAACATGACCCACAGGCAGGCCAAATGGCACCATGCACTTTGGAGCCCCGACTCATGTCCCCACCCCACCCCCAGTGACGGGCACCTGTCAGCAGTCCCCGACTCATGTCCCCACCCCCAGTGACATTTGAAACAAGTGGGAAGGCGTCCTGCCACTTCCTTAGGGACCCTTTACCTATATGTTTTGGTAAAGGCTAAATTCATTCGCATGCTGAGTATGGCAGTGGCTTTGTTACTTAGCTGACTGTCATAGGTGTTCTAAAAAGATGAGCAAAAAAAGCCCTTGGAGATTGCATCAAAGCATTTTTTATTATTTTGCTAGTGCTAGTAGGTGCACAACATATTTTATGTGTACAAATTTTTTCAAGAAATGATGCTATTTCATAATATACATCTTTGATCAAAATACATTCATCTTGTTTTGGAAATGCATTGGAAAAGAGAGGGTGACAAACATAGTTATAACAAGAGTTTAGCAAATACAAAAAATCTAACAAGTGTAATACACAGAGGCACCATCAATAATGTTTTTTTGTCTTGAGTGGATAATGTATGCAAGACAGCAAGACAGCATGGTGTCTGTGAGTTCTTGAAGACACCCCCAGTGACAGGCACCTGCCAGCAGGCCCCGACTCATGTCCCCACCCCACCGCCAGTCACGGGCACCTGCCAGCAGGCCCCGATTTATGTCCCCACCCCACCTCTAGTGACGGCACCTGCCAGCAGGCCCTGACTCATTTCCCGACCTCACCCCCAGTGACGGGCACCTGCCAGCAGGCCCCGACTCATGTCCCCACCCCAACCCCAGCAGGCCCCGACTTATGTCCCCCACCCAACACATCATCACAATCCAGATCCATGGCCCTTATGGCCACCCAAATCCCACCCCACGCCGCCCCAGTCCAAACACCCAACCAAGCATTCCATCCACTCCAAATTGAAATCCCCATGTCATGATAGATCCCAAATAACCAGTATGCACATGAGCACAAGTCCGTCAGACCCACACAATGGCGACACATGACTGAGAAAACCCACATTGTGACATGCACAAAACCAATGAAAGAAGACCACACAAATGAAGTAAAACATAAAAATGTATTATATACAAAAATTAATGAATGAAACAAAATTACAAAAGAATAAAATGATAAATAAAAGGATGTCCAAAATGAAGGAAAAATTATTAATGGTGAAATTAATAAAATGCAAAGAAAAATGCCTCCAAAGTGTCCGTCCATAACACCAAATCCAAAGTCAAAATAAAAACAAAACCATTCATCCATGGTAAAAAAAAATATGTAAAATCAAGTCCATAACTATATACAATGTAAAAATCAAGGGTTCATGTGCCCAACAATCCAAAGGAAACCTAAGAAAAAACCTACCTAATAAATAACTATTTACAAAAAGGCGGGGCATAGTCCAAGTGCCCCAAAGGAAACAATAAATAAAGGAAATCTACAACTACATAACTATTTACAAAGGCGGCGGGCTAGTCGCATGGCTCACTGTTTGATGTTCCGGCCCAGGGCATCATTGAACTCCATGTCGATGTTCCGGAGGCAGGCCTGTTCCCTGGACTTGAGGTTTCGCGGGGATGCAGAAATGGAATCCTTCAACTCCCTGCGAGTTTCCTCGAGGACCTCCGCCCGCCTCAAAGCCCGGTGCATGGAGTTCTCTGCCCTGACCATCCTGAGCCGTGCCCTCTCTGCCCGATGCCTCTATGCATCTATTTGCTGGCCCAACCGCTGCCACATGGAAGACACTCCCAGTCCGGGGTCCTCCTGCCCCTCGGCTGATGCCTGCCCCCAGGGTGTTGATGGCCCCGAGCCATGATGCCTCCCACGCTGAGCCTGCTGCTGCCTCCCACGCAACTGCCTCTGCCACCATGACGGCATTCAGGCTGATGAAATCCCCCGGCACCGTTGTGCACGTGCCCTGCCCAATGATGCCGGTACATCCTCCATCCGCTGGGGTCCAGTTGGTGGGGTGGCCACCCCTGCTGGACCTCCGACTCCCGACTGCGGCAGGGATGGGATCTCCACCTGGCTGGCTGCGTTGGTTGGGCAGATCCACAGGGGGCCCTGGTGGCATCTGGGACGGAAGACGGCACGGAGAACGACTGGTGTATAGTGTGCACAGAGGAGGAGAGGGCCACAAGACTGGCCGACACATGGAGGAAACCCCCGACCATGGACCCTCCCAACTGGGCCACGTTGGCACACAGCTCTTCATGATGACGTGCGTGGTCCCCCAGGAAGCATGCACGTCATCATGAATGTCACATGTGGGTAACGCAACACCAATCAGGATGCATTCCATCCGGTCACGGGTCCCCTCGTCCACAGGTAGAGGAGTGCCAGATGACATGTATCTCCCCCCTACCTGCAGACGGGCCTTGGACGGGGCATCCCTGCTGTTGCATGGTGATGCAGTCACAGTGTCAGGGACAGAGACATGCACAGGCACCTCCGCGGTGACCTGTGCTGCCTCCTGCCCCTGCCTCTGGACTGCACCACTTGCACCACTTGTACCACCCACACCAGGCCCCATGTGCGGCTCTGTAGCGGCCTCCTCCTCCTCTATAGACACCACCAACATCGATGACTCCGCACCGTCTTCTGCCATTGGAAGTCCCTGTGGGGGCTCATCCGCCCCTTCCACTGCAGCCGTAGTGGCAGACGCGGTACCAGTTCCCTCGTTCCCGGATGATGGAATTTCCTGGGAGGGTGACTGAGCCTTGCTCGCCGCTCTGTAAAGGGAGACATTGAACACAAGCCTCAGGGTACTGTACAATAGTCCCCTATACAGAAAGCAACAGCACATGAGTGGCACTGTCAAACGTCACTTCCATCATGTCTCCCAACAACACATGGGTCAGTGCAGGCAACACACATGCAGGAACCGGCATGGCACATGCAACAAACATTTGCATCCATGTCCACCGCACCGTAGACACATCCAATGGTGGGCTGAAACTCACATGCATCATGGGACATGCTGATCACATGTACACACATCACCGGAGGGTCATGCATCTGGCCCTGTATGCCCACAGACACAGTGGGTACAAGGATGAGTAGGCTGTATCAGTGAATCAACACATCGTCACGGACATGTGTCATGCATCCATGGCACACATACTACTCAGACAAACAGACATGTACATCATGCATGTCCATGACAGCAGCACACATCTCTCACACCCCAAACATGTCAAAGTACAGACACAGGCATGCATACATGTGTGCATTCCATATGCTGCTCCGCATGATGCATTGTAACACATACACCATCCATGTGGGTCACGCCTGACTGGACTCACATGCAGCACCATCATGTCCCTGCACACACACATCCATACATGACCATTGTCACACATGCAGCCAAGTAGCTAACTACCAGCACACTGCAAAATGCACTGTTTTAAACGTGAATGCATGGCCACTTACCACTCAACTCCAGATGGGCCTGCATCCTGAGGATCTGGTGGTGAAGCACTGGGCAAATGCGCTCCAGGACCCTCATCTGCTGGGTGGTAAGTGGGGCCCGGTGCCCCACTGCATCCGCTGCCTCCAAGAGGCACCGGGCCTTCTTGAGGGTCCTGGACTTGTAGTCCTCCCAGCGCTTCTGGACGTGTTTCATGTCGCGGGGTGCCACCCCCTCCACATTGATGGCACCCACTATGTCCTTCCAGATCCTCTTCCGTCCTTCCGTGTCAGCGGGCGATGGTGTGAAGAGGGCATCATAATGCCCCAGAACTTGCTCCACCAGGATACCAACTTCCTTTTCACTGAAGCTGGTAGCCCTCTGCCTCTCTGCTGGGGAGTTGCCACTGGTGCTGAAAGGTGTTGTGTCGGACATGGCAACCCCCGAGGCAGGTGTGGGTGGGCAACTGGGTCCTGGGGCAGGGCTGTGGAGTGATGGAACACCAGTCGGGAGTCTTCTGTTCCAGCAGGGGTGGTCACAGCAACTGGACCCCTGCAGATGGCAGATGTGCAGGCACCAAATGGCAGGGCATGGTGTCAGCAGGCAGGCAGGCAGAAGCAGATGGCTCGTGGGATGCTGCTCGGGGCTTTGGGGGGCAGTAATTTGGCTTTCTGGGCAGGAGGTCTTCCGTGTGTTGTTGCGTGGCCAGCTTGCTACGGAGTGATTTGGCACATGAAAAACAGCACGTTTGCGTGAATTCCGAGGAAAGCCCCTTGGCGTGTAAATGCGTAGGTGATGTAACATGCGTGTGGGCGTTTCGCTGGCACGGGTTGAAGGTCCTACGTGGGTTTCCATCGCTCTGTACGTGCTTTTCGTGGTAAGCGGTGCGTGTGTTTTCCAGGCGTTGGGGTTCACACGCGATTACTTCACAGCGGCTATAGTGCGTACTTCTTCTTTTGGTGTGGGTGTTGGTTATGTGTTCTTCTTCTACACGCAAGGCAGACGGTGAGTCGCACACGCTATTTTTCATAATGTGGGTGTTCGTGTTAGTCGCGTACCCCTTTTTTTCTCCGGGCATACTAGCCTGCGTGTTGATCACGTACGTATTTTTGTGTTCCTGGCTGCCACAGCATACTGCATGTGTTTTTTTTACACGCATGTGGGCTACAGTGGTCGCTTATCTCTTTTTCTTGCTTTTTTTGGGATGCCTGAGCGTTGCGTGACACGTCATTTCTCCTAAGGGGCCACAGAATGGGACATTCATAGTAGCTGTATATACGTGTTTGTTGTTTGTGCACCCTTTGTAAAGCGCAGGGACGCTACCGCCTGCCTTTGTTTGGCGGACGTGTTAAGGCCTGTGCGTGTCTTTGGCCGTGCACGGGTTTTCCCTATTCGATTCCATGAATACCTGTAGTTCGCGTGCGTGTGGGCGTTCCGTGTACTTCCCAGCAATACATCCCCAGTTATGCCCTTAATTTCACGTATTGTTCCCCATTCCGTGTGTTCCGCCCCGTGTCCTGCCCCCTTTTTGGTGTGTGCACTAACGTTGTGCGCTTTCGCTGTATGCGTCACACATGGCGTTCTGGATGTTGCATTGTCGTGTGCGCCCGTGTGCACCACGCATGGATTTGGCACACATCCCAAGGAAAACACGCGCAGGCCCTTCCATTAATCGCACACGTGCGCTTGTTTTTTCACGCTTGCGCCAGCTTGCGCCACGATTTTCGGTGCACATGTATTCCATGAATTGGCCCCTAAATGATGGAGCAGCATCATCATGATTCGGAGGGGTCCTGGAGTACGGACTGCTGGGCCGTGGCGCCGCCCCCTAGACACGCTGGCACATCAGGCAGCCGCCTGCACGGCCTGATACAAAGACCAGCCCTGCCTGCATTCATGTTACTCTTTAACATTACTCGTGCATTAATGCACAGTTTTAAAACTGCTTTTAAACTTGATGTTTTAGAAATTGAATTCTCTAGTTGACCTAATCAAGCGTTTGCTCTCTTATCAAACTCTAATGGCATGACATTACCATCTAAAACATCACACAATTTTATATCAACAATATCTTGCTTCTCTGACAGCAGCATTGTAGAGTTCAACTTGTTACACTCTGCAAGTGTGTGCATCAAAGCAACACAAGAAATGTTTCCTTCCTTAAAAGTCAATATGACATCAGACTGCAATCTGCATGAAACATGTTAGAAATCAGTCTTCCCTTTGAGACTGCTTTCACATTCTCCTCAAGAACACCTATACAAATCTCATTAAGCATTTCTGCATACTCTAAGTTTGCAGATTGCCTCATATTAATGGTAAATTCCTGGAATTCAAAACTATTTCAAAGGTTAAAAGGACCAATATGTCCTGTACTTGTTTGACTATCCATAGATTGCAGCATTTTGAAAACTGATTATCCTTCACAGAAGTCAATTTTAACAAACTTCTGCGGTTACAAATTCTTATTTAAAGGGGCGGAGGCTCACTTCAGGTTTTATAATACAATAGAACTTAAAAGATCAGTAGAGTAAAACACTGCTCATGTAGTTATGTAAGGTAGCTGAAGATAAAGAAAGCAGAGAATAATACATGACAGTAAAGTAGGTACGGAAACATTTATTAGGCACAAGATGTAGTAGCATGAGTGACAATACACAGACTAAAATACAGTTTATGGGGCATCTAAAACTAGAATAGGGTGGCTGCTTTTTGCATTCATTTTTTTGAACTATTTTCTTCTGTTTTTCTCCACACTCTCACATGTCCGAAAGTCTGAAAACACACAGCCAAAATAGATAAGACTCCCAAATACCTAGCATGTCACTGACCATTTTTCACCCGCAATGTCACTATACCTATAAAATTACATTTTGAAAAGAAATAAAACACTGACACCCTAAAATATATAGCTGCAGGGATGAAACTACTCTTAACCTCGGTACCCATAGTACTTCATAGTCTTGGATTTAGCCACGAATATTGGCAAACTAGCTGAAATAAATATGCTTTGCTGCCCCCCCCCAGGCCCTCACCAAGTGCCCCCTCATCTGTGCCAGCTCCCCCCACTCCCCAGATGGCCTCCTCACTTCTCCTGCCCTCTCCCTTTCCCCCCACAACACATGCTGTTTCTGTGACGCAGTTTGCTTTGTTATGTCAGCTATTCGAGGCAATAGCCGAGGCTACAGAAAGCTTTGTGTTACAAACACAGTCCCTGGACCCCCTCCAACTCCAAAATTTCACTTAGTGCCCTCTAGCCACCCCCCACCTCTAACCTGATGGCATTTGCATGTTTTTTGACCTGCATATTTTTTTCATGCGTTTAATTTACTCATATCCCCAGCTATAACTGCGAATATCTCTTGCATCGAGAGAAAAACAGGATGGCAGTCGTTTTATTTCTTTAAAAAACATCAAATATTTAAATAACTACTGCACGGAATAACCCCAAACCATGCATGGATTGCGAGTCAATGCTTTGTTCCCACTTCATTTCAGACCTGGTCCAAATCTGTCTAGCAGTTTGGGCTGTGCGCTTTGCCAAAAATTGTCCTTGTTTGTCTATCGGAAAATGAATGGGAAGTAGGCTGCACTTTTGGAGAAAAAAATATTTTGGGCGCTTATTAACTTTTTTATTTATTATTCAATCTTTACAAAACGTTGCAGTCAAGGGAGCCCCGCGGGTTTGTAATTACTTTCGAACATTTCAGCCAACTCCATAACTCAAATAAAAAGTTATTAAAGATAGAATTTTGAGGGGTTCCAATGGGAGTCTGACTCACCTTAACTATTGCTGCCCTATAATATCAATGGTTTTGACAGGTTTGAATTTGACCTAGTTGATTGGTGGGTTAGATGTGCCCATGAGCATGGCACAAGAAGCCATCCAACATTTGGCTCAGAACAACTGAGAAGGTGGACTGGAAGATGATATGAAACATTCCCACCATGTGCTGGAAGGTGTCTCTTCCATGAAAATGGAGTATAGGAACAACCTCGGAGAGAGAGTTATGGCAGTACATACGTAAATACTAGTCTTATTCTCATCCTCGCTGAGCTGGAAAGTGGAAGCAATGGTGTGCCTGTCCAGCCTGTAGAGAAGTGGCCTTCATGCAAATGATCCTAAGACCCCTGGGGTCTATCTAGATTGAGCTTGCAAACAGGTTTTAAGCATGGACACTATCAACATATTGATGTTTAGTGGAGCACAGGCAACAACAGTGCAATTAACTCCTCCATTCTCACATAAAGGAAAAAGTGATGTTCAGTCCACCACAGGCAGCACCGCTCCACATAAAACAGGAAGAGCACAGACAGCCAAAGTGGAAGCTTATTTCATGCACAGAAAACAGGTACAGCATAAGGGATAACAGTGCAACCTTCTCTCATGCGCAAAGCCTGTGTTGAGCAGCAGGACTGAGCAGCCCAAACTTTCCTAGGACATATAGACAGGGTGCATCATGTGTAGCAGCAATGCAAGTTTCACTCACACAGTGGAAGCATCCTCCCCCCACACCCACACGCATGCACCCAAATACATTCACACCATGGACAACAGGAGTGCAAGCCTCCCTTAAACATATTGAACCAGTGTACCACAGGCACCAATTGCAATGCATGGTTTACTGGCATGCGTAGAATTTAAAGCCCATGTAGTAGCCATGGAGGACAGAGCCTACTTCGGATGCTTCATACCATCTTGTTGATATATCAACAGTGTGGACTGGGAGTCTGCAAATGAGGGAGGGGCTTCGTGGTCCAGATTGGGTCTAAGCATGGGAAGTGGGGACAGGGTCCTGCTTTGGGTTCCCCCTGCCCTGGTCTGACTCTATTGGCATATGGTGTAGACTGGGACAATGCATGGGGGAGGTCCCTGTCCCTGTTTGGCTATATGTGTGGGTGGTGGGGGCAGTAGTGTATCCCTGTTTTGCTACATGAGGGCGTGGTGAAAGTGTGGCCTTGACTTGAGGGCCCCTGCACCAGATAGGGCTACGTTGGTGGGTGGTGAAGGGCCATGGCTTAAGATGGCAGTGCATGAGAGCAGAGGGGGACACGATGAAAGAGGTGAGCCATCACTGCAACCTGCATCCCATCGTCTTCTGGGCTTTTGACCCCTAGGCCCCTCGATCATCACTCACCCCGCAATCATCAATCACTTCCACCTGCATGGGGAGGAAGGATAGCTCTGGGGCAACATGCTTGTCCTGGAAGCAAGACAATGTGGAGCAACACAGGTTCGAATCTGGATCCCATGCTTAGAAACCACTAGTTGGTATTAAGCACGCTATAAATTAATTATTACTCCACTCCTGATGGATCTCCTTTCCCTCACATTCTCTAGTATCACTCACCTCTACCTGCATACCCCTTCCTGATGGGTCTCTTACACATAGCCGCCTTTACTATGGTTCACTGCCACCTGTTAATTCTCTAATCATGGGACTTTCGCCTCTCACCTCCAAATACCCTTCAAAATCCTCTGCATCTCACTCTACAAAGCTTTCTGTCATCCTCATTTTCTCCTGGTGTCTCTCATTTAACCTATCTCTTTCCTTCATTAATTTTCAATACTTCCCTTTGTGTGTTGCTCTAACATGCTGCCTTCTTCCTTTCTCTTCTCCCTTCCCAGCGACTGTCTTTCATCCCTTACCCTCTTACTGTCTCCCTTACCCGCTCACTGTCTCTGATGCTACTTGTCTGGACTGCTTTCTTCTCTCTTTTCTGTCCAATGTTTGCATACTCACACTATCCCATCTTCTTTCCTTTCCTCTCACATTCCCCCCTCTCACCCTCTACCTCTGTGTTCCATTTCTGTCCTCCCTTCCCTCTGTCTGCCGTTGTAAATGATATACGTTTGCTTTATGCTGTCCAGTGATTTCCCTGTGGGCTGTAAAACTGTGGGCTGTGACCACACCCACTTCCTGATTTTTAGGCCCAAAGCAGAGAAATGTTTAGCACCCGCTGTGTTCTTCATCTACTGCTCCAGGGGTGGTTCATCACACAGTTTGAAGAACATTGCTGTAGGGAGTGAGTGCTTGTTGAATGCTGAGCAAACATGATGATGGCCGGCGCCTTTGGCAGTGGCTAGCCTTCTCCTCCTGTTCTCCTCTTCCATGACGCAGGTTCCACATACTGGAAATCTACAAAATGTGTGCCCGGGACCTGGTTTCCCACCTGTGTTTCTCTGTGTTGTCTTGTTTCCAAGAAAAACGCGTTGTCCATGAGCTATCCTCCCTGGCCGTGTGGGTTTTGTCAAAGGGGCATTTGGACACATCTAGAAGACCTTTATAGAGCCATGGGTCTTGCAATACATGATGGACAAAAGATTATAGTGTGCATGTCATGTGGATGTTAGATTTGTGGCACACAATATACTAGCCCCTCCTTCCCCATAGAGGTAGCTCCTGCTCACTAGGCGATGCCTCACGCGCACTGGCTGCTTTTAGCTGTCGCTCAGGATGTTTTTATTACAAACAGGAAGACGTTTTTACTGCTATTCTGAGCCAGAATTCCAAATCATAATTATGCAATATTTACTGCACGCTGTGTTGCAAGGAAAAAATTGACAGAACCCAAAGGGTTAAAGGAGCAGAACTATAACAGGAGGAAAGGGAGGAGACTCAGGGATGAAGAGGCGGTAGTTAGACTAAAGTACGAGTTACAACAAGATGTGTCCGGTCATCCTTGCCATTGTATTAATATATTTAAAGTATAACAACTGGCCATGAGGATAAAAGCTTGTTATCCAAGCAGGCATGCAGAGCAGCCGTCCTTCCATGAGCAGTGAATAGATCCACCCGCTGACATCTATGCATCCTTCTGGGCTCCTCGCCCGTCCTTGAAAGGTCTATGATTGACAGCAGCCAGTGAAAACACCAGCACGAGAAAAAGGGCACGGCCCCGCAAGCCAGACCAACCACATCAAGAGGCTTAGCACCACTACGAGAGATCTTTCATCAACAACAAGCAGCATAATAGGGGCTAACAGTTAACGCTCCCACCGGGTGAGCAGCACCCACCACAAGGCCCATTGAAGTCAGGAGACCAGAATACCGATCATCATGGTGGACCCAGCAGGAGAACAGGGTGCAGTACAACAGACCACCAGCAGCAGTGCATTTCTAAGGAAGCCTGGTGCGTTCAGCCTCCAACCGCAATCAGACATAGGACCCAGATAGAGTGTGTGGGTCGAGGAATTTGTTGGGTTTATTAAGGCGGCAGGAGAGGAAAAGTCGCCGGTGCTCAAGGACATCTTCACAAATCTGGTGGGGATGGAGGTCAACAGCGTCATCAAGATCATCCCAGTGGAAGAAAGGAACACATATGACACCCTTGTGGCAGCCCTGGATAAGAAAGTAGCAATACAGCCAAACAGGGACTATGAACGGTACGTGTTCAATCAATTCCAACAGGCATCCCATGAGACGGTGGAGGAGTTCATCACACGTCTCTGCCAAACGTTAGGTAACTGCCAATTCTCTGCTTTTTCAGATGATGAAGCGATCGGGCTCTGTGTTATTGAATGGAGCATGTCGTCTGTGCTCTGTAAACAGCTCCTGAAAAAGCCCAGAACATTGACAAAGTGATTGAGATGGCAAGTGTACATGAGAGGGTGGAGATCCAAGCATCCGCCATAGAGATGTAGAGACGCCAAAAAAGAAAACGGGGAGAGATGACGCAGTAGCAGCCCTCACCAGTGTCCGAGACACAGGAAGGGGTCCACCTGACCACTAAAACCCACCGAGAGGACCACAAAGAGAAGGATACCGGCAGATGAGACTAGGGCCACACCCACAGAGACTATGCTGCCAATGCGGACATATTTTTCCTTTTCCGGGCCCATGCCCAGCAATGAGCCAACAATGCTCCAGGTGTGGCAGAGAAGGCCACTTCCGAGCTGTCTGCTGTGAGGGGAAACCGTTCACGCTAAACCGTCAGCCTCAAACGGTACCAAGCAACTGGAAACAACCATACAGATGAATCCTCCCCAACCACACAGTGGAGACAACCGCAATTCTATCCACAAAAGCCAAGGGGAATGGTGAGGGCAATGGAACAAGGCATGGACTATGGGACACACCTACCAAAGACCAGCTACCACAGTCAGAAAACTATACTGACTACTACGGCTACCCAGATGACACGTACACAAACTGGGACACATTTCTATACAGAGAGGACCCAGAATCCCCCAACGAGTTTGTCAATCTCATACATGGGGAACAAAATAGCAGCAAAGCACCCAAAGTACTGGTGCCTCATAACACAGGGGCCATTATGGGGGAACAAGAATTCTTATATCAGGGAACTCTCAAGACCTGACCCATCGAAAGCAAGAAGTTTACAATGGGTGGCCATCTTTGGGACAATTCAGAAAGACATTTTCGTTTATGGGAAAGACAATCAACACCATCATCCATGTGCATAGGAGCCCAGTCAGGTGAAAATGCCTGCTTAGCTACCGCACAGCGAAAGTACTCAGCTTGCTATACATTAAGTTTCAGGACAACAACATGGTGGTATGCAGTGGGGATCAGTACGGCAACAAATCCATATGCCACTTGAAGGAGTTGCAAGTTAACAAGGAGATGATCGGGGATGCATTTCCCGAACTTTTCAAAGGCCTGGGAAAATTGAAAGACAAAGTGATCTGCCTGCACATCAACAACCAAGTTAAGCTTGTTCTGCAAAACCCAAGAAGAGTAGGGTTTCACCTGCAGGAAGCTGTGTCATGAGAGTTGCAGCAACTTATGGACAATGACATTATTGAATACCCAACGGGGCCCACACCATGGATCTCACCCCTAGTAGTGGTGCCCAAAGATAGAAACAGTCTTCAGCTCTGTGATGACATTAGAGTGGTGAATACTGCAATTAAGAAGAGAGAGGCACCCAGGTCCAAAGATAGAGGACATGATTTTCAATTTGAGCAGTGCAATGAAGTTCTCCAAATTAGACCTCAATCAATACCATCGGCTGGAACTCCATCCTGACTACAGAGCAATAACTATGTTTGCCACCCACAAAGGTCTCTTTCGGGACAAGCGGCTGAACTTTGGAATCTCCTATCCTGCAGAGATAATCAGACACATGCTCCTCTCAGTCAAGCTGGCTTTTAAATATTCCGGCGACATCATAGTGTACGGCACCACAGAGGAGGAACACAACCAGGTGCTCATAGACGTATTTAACATCCTGAAAGATGCAGGGCTCACCCTAAACTATGAAAAATGCAATATTAGCAAGGACAAATTGAAGTTCTACGGCCACATTTTCTCGGGGAAAATGATTCAGCCAGACCCAGAAAAGGTGGGCACCATCAATGAACTACAGAAACCCACCCACGTCAGGGAAGTCTGATCCTTCCTGGGGATGGACGGATACTTTGCCTGATACCTGCAGAGGTACACCATCACCACTGAATGGCTGAGGTGATTGATAAGGAAAGATGAACCGTTCCGATGGTCACGAGACTGCCAGAAGGCGTTTAACACCATCAAATTGGAACTAACAAGGGCAATGCACTTGGCATATTCAATCTACAATGGCACCTGGAACTGGTGGTTGAAGCCATCCTGTGAATACTTTCACCACTTTATGATCGGAAAGAGATTTACCTTTGTTACAGACCACCAGGCCCTCCTTTCATTATTGGGCAATCCAAAAACCAAGATGCCGTCCACAATA
The DNA here is from genome assembly GCF_040938575.1 of Ambystoma mexicanum. Taxonomy (NCBI): domain Eukaryota; kingdom Metazoa; phylum Chordata; class Amphibia; order Caudata; family Ambystomatidae; genus Ambystoma; species Ambystoma mexicanum. The sequence goes on along the minus strand of NC_090922.1, from coordinate 489,727,099 downwards.
GAAGATGGGGCATCCGCCTCCAAGAATAGAATTATGTCATCACGTACAGACCAGGGGGAGACAGCAACCCTGCTGACTAGATTTCAAGCCACCCAACGACAGAGGATCTGCCACCAAGGAAAGGTGACCTGGATACTTATGCTATGTCACGGAACAGGCCCAACTGCCCGCCCTCACCACCGAGGACCAGGCCATAGCGACACAAGCCGACCCATCCACCAGATGTGCCCAAGAACTCACTGCCTCCAATAAGTGGAGAGACTACAAAAGACTGTCATATCATCAAGAAGGAGTAAACAGGCAGGAGATCAGCACGGAACTGGCCCTGTCAGAACAGGGGATACTGTTGAGAGGTTGCTGCATTGTCATCCCATCATCCAGAGGGTGTTGGTGAAGTTGGCACACAAAGGACATCGGGGAGTAGATACAAATAAAAATTACTCTGACAGTCAGCATGGTTCCCACTCATGGACTCAATGGTGGAGAATGTAATTAGAACTTCCCTACCATGTTAGTGTGCAACGAGAAGTGACCCGCCACTTCCCATGAAACCAATGTTTATCCCCGAGATAGTGTGTCAAGGAGTTACAATGGATTTCTATAGACCACTCGGGTCGGGACTACCGCTTGGTAATAGTAGATGAGAACTCTGAATTCTCCATCGTCAAGCACGCATTGTCCACATCGTTCGCCAACGTTGTCGGGGTCATAGATAAAGTGTTCAGCGAGTGGGGTATTCCTGTCACAGTCAAGACGTACAATTGGCTGCCGTTCAGTTGCCAGGACTTCTATAGGTTCGCGAAACACATGGGATTCACCCACCAGAGGATAACACTGTTATGGCCAAAAGCCAACTGAATGGAAGAGTGGTTTATGACATTGATAAAGAGGACCATCCAGAAGGCAACCATTGAGGGCATGTCGAACCCAGCAGACCCTATGCTGCATACTATGCCACTGCAGGATCACACCACATTTGGTGACAGGAGTACCACCCGGACACCTAATGAGAGCGTACCAGGCCAAGACATTCCTACCCAAGAGACCCAAGGATCCCAGAGACAACCTGAAGAATGAGATCTTCTAGAGGATGAGATGAGAGACAGAGATGCAAAGGCAAAAGAGGAAACCAAGGAAAGAACTGACCAAACACGGAAAGCAAGGGTCAAGGAATTCAAGGAAAGACAAGAGGTCCTTGTGAAGCAACGGATACAGAGGAAGACGGATGCAAGATATGACAACCCACCCCTCAGAGAGACCGATGTGAAAGAGACCATGGTGACGGACGCCAATGCCCAGAGGGCAGTTACTAGATGTGCATCTTTCTTTAAGCACTTCATTCTGGATGGAGATTCTGGACAGGAAACAAGAATGCTAGAGGAAGAAGGAGGAGAGAATCAGAGAGATGTCTCAGCACCAGCAGAAAGGAGAGAAGAGACTGACCCCGAGGGGCAACCCAAGCTAACTATCAAAAGTCAGTCCCGGCAGACTCATCGAGGAGGTGTAACCTAAACATAAGGAGATATGTGAGGGGGAGGAAAAAGTGGACGGAACCCAAAGGGTTAAGGGATCCGAACTGTAATAGGAGGAAAGGGAGAAGCCTCAGGGAGGAAGAGGCGTTAGTTGGAATAAAGTACGAGTTACAACAACACCTGTCCTGTTGTCCTTGCCATTGCATTAATATATTTAAAGTATAACACGCTGTTTTTTAAAATGTGGTCTTTTTAAATATTGCCATTGTAATACTGTATATGATAAATATCACATTCGTATTTATAATTGGATAACCTGCTTTACCGCCAAACTCACGATGACTCACCTAGTAGTCTTGAGAAAGAAATCTCGAAACTTTCAGCCAAGTGACGATTGAACCATGTGCTAATTTAGAGAAGTTACACAACAGCTGGTTTAGCTGTTTCCAATTTAATTGCAGCTTCATTTTCAAGAGAAATAGTCGCAGATTCAAATCAGCAGCCAGCTCGGCGTACTGTCATTTCCAAAAAGCTTTGAACTGAGGCAGAGCTTTTCAGAGACAAGAGCCTTTCAAACTGAGAATAAAGTGCACTTTATACTGGGATTTTATGGGGGGACCTCAAAAGACGTGAGTTCTAGTTGAGTTTTTTCTGCACAAAGTGAGGACACTTTGGATTAGGCCAGCAATATGAAATACCACACAAGCCACTGGGCTTTCTTGTCCATTTTACGGATTCATTCATTGATAACACGCCAGGTGTTTGTCAATGAGGAATTAGGGGCGTGTCCAATGGAGAACAAGAAATACACCATTTTACCTTTGTGAGGCTGGCAAGTACCCGTTAGTCTGGTCTCATAGCATGACCTTAACCTGCACTAGTATTGCTATTGGAAGATGTGGCTCCTGGTTGGTGATTTTTCTAAGGATAAAACTATAGAAGAGATGGATGCGATAGGACCAAAACTGGACAGTGCACATTTTGTAATTTCGTTTTCATTTCAGCTGCTTGACACAAGACGTGCACTATCTTTGCCATGGAACGCTTTCACCCTTTGTACATGTCGCACAAAGACGAGGGCAGTGTGTTACAATTGTGGCTCCTGCGTGACAATAGTGACGTTTTTTCCAGGAAGCAAGAAAACAGGCTCCAAAAAGAATACTAGGCATAGCAAACATTTTTAATATATGATACCCCCTTTAAATCAATGCTCAGATATGTCAATGTCTTGGAATTGATATAAAGACCTTGACACATCTCCTGTCCCCTCTGTCTTGCTACCATGTGTGTTGCCCAGTCGTAGGGGCTCTGCCCCACCTACCCCCGCTTCCACTGCCATAGTCAGTTGTACTGAGGCACCGGGTGGGGTATGGGGTCAACAAGGATGCAGTGCTTGTCCCCTGGTGCCTTGCGAGGATCCTGCTTGCAATGACGAGAATTAGCCGCAAATCTGATACATCGTTTTTTGCAGCAAACACAAGGAGTAGCGGGGCACCCACCTCATCAGGGGACCCATCGCTCACATTTAAACCATGAAGTTCTAGAGCTTTCTCCGAGCTCTGGAACTGGAACTCACAACACAGCATATCTTCCCCCTTATGAGAACCGCAAATAAGGGCGAGCAGGATAGAGGTAGGAGGAGGGAAACACAGTGGAAAAGGGTGCAGTGGGGAGACAGCGGATTGTCCTACAATGGGAAATGGGGAATAACATTATTGGCAAATGCAACCAAACATTGTGATACCTGTTAACACAGAATAAGCCGGGTTACTCACACACTAATTCTCTGAACCTGGTGGGCATCTGCCTCACCCTCTCACTCACTCCATTGACCAACACTGGTCTCTTGAGCATGACCAGCAACCCTTTCAGTGGCCCTCTCTGTGGTTTCACTCTCAGCAGCACTGTTACCACCATCAGTTTACTTTTTACTACCATTGTGTGTTGTTACCGCGGCCTGCATTCGCAGCTGCATTAAGGCATTTTGTCAAAATGGCCCGGTCTTCTTTTTTCACAATTTCTTGTTGGAAAGGTCCTTCTTGAGATTTAGTATGCGCGTCAAACCAGGTTTGGTCCCTTTGTTCATTTTGTCTTTGGTGGGATTCACCGGTGTAGCCTGCCTCTGGTTCCAGCTTGTCTGGCAGGGGCAGGAAGTGAGGGAGGTGCCCGAAACTCAATGTGCTTAATCCCTTTGGTTACAGGAATGCACCCACAGGTGATTGGCCGGCTCGCTGTCCGGCAAGGACAGCCACCCCGCTGTGTGATTGACAGCTAGGCTGGAATGAATGGGAGGAACCTGCATAAAATGCTAGGCTTTTTTGCTTGGAAGGCAGAGGCACTGGATGAAGGAATCCGAAGAAGAACTTAGAAGAGACACCTGCTCCAACTCATGGACCGTTGGTTTGCCCGGTGAAGTCCTGCTGCTGTGCTGAAGCTCGGAATTCTCCTTGACTAGAGAAGCCCTGCAAGGACGACTTCTCCCCTTAAGTTGGTGGGACCAATCAACTCCAAAGTGAACTCGTTTGGACATCCTCTAGAAGCTGGTTGTACTTCCACTGCTGCTGCTGCTGGAACCGAAGTGGCAGGGAGAGGAACACCAAATCGAGTGCATTGCTTTTAAGTTCGGACCCGAGCCTCACGAAGAACCTACGGACTCCCTCAAAGCAGGACTGACTGAGCCTGAGCCACCTCAACAGAGTGCTGGACCCCAGACGTGCAGAAAGTCTAGTGTGGTATCTGAGAGTCTTCGGTGGTGCTATTTGCTGAGCCGCGAGGAGCTGAAACTGCAAAGTGCTGATGAATTGAAGTTGGTCCTTTGCTGCTGCTGACTTTCCCATTTCAGTATTTTGGAGTCCCCAGACGTCCCCCCTCTTGTCCCCACAACTGAGGCCCAGGAACAACAGGATCTACAGAGCTGCACAGGAACAGGAGCCAGCTAGAACCATTTCTTCGAATCAATGGTACTGTAAACCAAGGAGATTTACTTCTTGTTGTGTATCCTTACTTGTTTTCAGTTGAGACTTATTTAGTTGCTCCTGTAGAGTTGCTTGCATCTTCTACCCCTCAGAAGCCTCCCAGCTTGTGGCCCTACATTAATTCTACTTGTTCAACAAAGACTTCTAAAACATTGTGCAAGACTTTTAACTACCTGTAAGAAGTGCTTCAGCTCACCTAGACTTTTACCCTATTGCCATTGGCTGGCCTGGCTCACTGAATGACCCTTCTCTCCTCTGTTTGTGCCTTATCTTTCCTCCAGAAAAGGGTTAACTTACTTTGAATTGGGGGTTCAAAAGTACTTACCTGCTTCCCAATATTTTTGTGATCTCTTGTCTTATTCTGAAACCTCTTTACTTTACCACTGATCTCAGTATTGCTCTAAATGCACCAGTGATATATTAATATCCACAGTGACTATTTAAGTCACCTGAGGGTTTTGGAAGTGTCTGTGTGCCATCATAAATGGGTACTTGCTGATTTAGAGAAACTAAGAGTGTGTATTTTGGAGTGTATGTGTGTGTTACTATTATATTGCCCCTTCTGAAGAAGGCTTTTTCAAACTGACTGTCAAATACATTAATAATTGTTTAATCAATAAATCTTGAGTATAAGTGTTTATTTGGATTTTGTCACTGTGAATCTCTGTGTAACTCCCCTACTGCTCAAATTGACCCCTCTTGAGATAAGCCTGGCTGCTCAGCCACATTACCAACCTGTGTAGTAAAGACTTATACCAAAAGTTGGGTTCCTATTGCCAGGAGGTCAAGGTTGTTGTAGTGCACCCAAAGGGTACTGCACCAAATCTTGCCTAACACTCCTGGTTCACCCCTGAACACAGACAATCTTCCTTTCGACCACACCTTTCCACTGTCCATGACCACTACGGTGTCCCTCACAGCCTTTAGGGACCTGAATATTTGATTTCCATACACTTAAGGCCATATCTGGTGTTCGTAACCCACTTATGGTCCTTCAAATTATGACTCTCATCCAACACCCTCTTATAATGTCTCTGTGCCTCCTACACAACCCTCATCACTTCTTTCCGGTCCACTGTCACGGTGCATGTCAGACCCATCCAGCCTATAACCAACTTAGTGCCAAGTTGGTGACCCTGCAAGGAGACAAAAAGAGATAGTTTTATTACTGAGTGAGGTGTGGTACAGTAACTCCACACCATCTCCCTTAACACAAACCTGAGCAAATTAACAACTGAACGCCTCCCTTCAGGAACCTGTTAACACGCTCTACTAGACCATTGGCCCTGTGGTGATACAGAGCGGTGCATGTATGCCCAGTGGAATACTGCAACCAAAACGTTCTGATGACCTCGGAGCAAAAGTGAACACCATTATCAGTGAGAAATTTGGTGAGAAAGCCCTCCCGGAAAAGTATCTCTTCCAAAAATCTGACCAACTTTAAAGCGGTTGCTTCTCGCACCGACTTCCATTCTATCTATTTGGAATGGTAATCAACCATAACAAAAATTAATTTAAAACCCTGACTTAGAACCTGAATGGGCCCCATCATATCAAAGGCAACTTTCTGCCACGTCTGATCAGGAACTTGGACGGGAAGAAGCAGTGTCTCCTGCACCACCTTGCTCTTGTCACTGGTCAAACATTCACTACAATTTCTGACTTCCCTCTCAACATAGCCATCGATCGTTGGCCACCAGTAGCTTTGTCGCAACGATCTCTTGGTGCCATTTGCACCCAATTGCCCTTGATGAGCAATTAACACCAACTTTCCTCTGATACCTTTGAGGGGAATCAGTGTGATCACGCTCCTAAGTTTACCCCCCAACAACGATAACTCATCCTTTAATTCAAAGAAAGGCATAAATCTCCTTTCCAAAACATTTCTACTGGGCCACCCTACCACAGTCCATTCCGCCACCATCCTAAGTACTTCATCCTTGGCACCCAAGAGTTCCCACTCTCCCTCACTCAGGGCACCCTGCTCGACACTAGCCATAACCATTTCCTCTGAAGACACACTTTCTTCCTCACTGTGGGTATCCCCCACGGGGACACGAGATAAGCAATCAGCAATCACATTCTTCACCCCTGGAACATAGCAAACTTGGAAATCATAATGGTGTAAACCTAACAACCATTTAGAGATCCTAGGTGACCCATTCAACCAACGACCACTCATTAACATCGGAACAAGGGGTCTGTGATTATTTCTCACAATAAAACACTGACCCAACAAAAGAAATTTGGAATGGAGATTGGCCCAAAAACACAGCTAACCCTTCCCTCTATGACAGAGTATTTCACCTTAGCACCCCTAAGTGGTTTACACATGAACATCACAACATGTCTTCCTCCCCACTATCACACTGCATCAGTGACCCTCCCAATCCCAACAAACTGGCAATCAGCGTAGGATAGGCCTTGGTCCCACCATCAAATTTCCCCAAAGAGGGAGAAGGGGCATTCCCTTTTTTAATTTCATCAAATGCATTCTTGCCCTCCCCTGACCACCTGAACTTGACACCTTTTTTGAGTAACGATCTCAGGGAGCGGCGAAATAATAGTGAAATTATTAACAAATGCATGATAAAATTCCGCCATTCCACAAAAATGATCTCAAATGATCCTTTTCCCTTGGTTCTAAGGCACTGCTGATTCCCTCCACTGAGCTATGATTGGGAGGCACACCCTGTGTCGATATCTGATGGCCAAAATACTCCACACTGCACACTCCAGTCTTACACTTGCTGCATTGCACAGTCAACCCGGCCTCACTCAACCTTCCCAAAATGTGTCTTAGCACCCTGACATGCTGCTTGAGAGAATCTGCATATATTGGGACATCATCCTGAAAGACAACCACATTCTTGACACCCCCCAACAGCTTTTCCATGATGCGCTGGAAAACAACCACAGTCTAAGCCAAACCGAACGGCATCCTGCAGAATTTGATAGTTCACTCAGTGGTGATGTTACATCTTCACAATCCTGTGCCAGCAGCACCTGATGGTAAGCGGGCAAAAACTCAATAACTGTAAACACTTTTGATTCTCCAAGAACAGCCAAAACATTCAAATTAATTGGCAAAGGGTGTCACTCAACCAAGATGTTTCTGTTTAGGTCTCTCAAGTCGATACACAAACAAAATTTTCCATTACTCTTTGTAACTAGCACCACAGGGACACCCAATCCATGCCCTTCACCCTCTCGATTATTACTTTCTGTAGCAGCGAGTCAAGTACACTATGCAGATGATCCTTCAGGTCGTGAGGTACTGGTCGCATCCTGTGTACTACTAGCCTTGCATTCACCATTACTTTGATACAGTATTCAAAATCCTTCAATCTTCCGAGATCCTCAGTGTACTCCATTGGGAATTCCAGAGCCCACTTGTCTTCCATTTCTGCCACAGTTACAAGGTCACTTGAGTTGTCTTGGATGCGAATCCCCAAGCTAGCTTGCTCCTTCCATCCCATTAACGATGACCCCCTTTCTTGCTGCGAAAATGCCTGCAGTGCACTCTCTACCTTTATATCCAATGCATGAAAGAAATGTGCTGATAAGTTCAATCTCAACTTCTCTGTATTCGCAGGGTTGGATGTGGTGTTCCTCTAACTCTTGGACCTTCCCTGATAAAGTCCCAATGAATGTCTCCCTTGAGATGATGGTGTCACACCGCCCCCCGCACAAAAGACACGCCCCTCTATGTCCTCCTCTCAAGCAGCACTCAAATCCACACATCCCAACAGAGGTACCTTACTGCCGCAACAGGTTCCACACTGTAGGGCACGACATGGCACGCTTGACAAAACTGGAGTTTATCGCCCTTCACGTTTGTGGCAAGTTAATTGGAGGCTCCTTCATCACAAACAATCACACTGTTCACGGAGGACTGTCCGACACAACACAGCGCGGATCACGTGACTAGTTGCCTAGCAATACTGCAACGCTTTGGTAACTTGCGTCACGTGACCGTTGTCACGTGTTTCCCTACGTCGGATAAAAGGAGTCCAGTTACTGACAGCCTTGCTTCACAGCTGTTCTTTTGGGATCACGTGTTGCTCGCGCTTCGTTCAGGACTTTTTTCACTTTGGACCACGGCTTTTGTACTACGGATTATTCTTCGTCTAAACCCTGTCAACTTTGGAACTTTGGATATATTTGGCTGCCGAACTGTTTTTCCATAACGGACTGCCTCGTGTCTTGCCCTTACTTGCCTTGGAACTTTGATCATCTGTTGCCGACCTCCACGCTGCTCTACGGACTGCCTTGTGTCTAGCCCTTATTTGTTTTGGACCTCGGTCCTGCCTTAGGTGGTTGCCTGCCAGGACTTTATCAAGCTTCACCCGGACCTGTTGTCCTTAGAACCTCCCTGGGTCCACGCTCCAACACTCTCAGGTATTTCAGTGGTTCAGGTGTTTATACTCAGATACTGCATTCTGTAACAGTACATAACCATATACCTTCCCTTACAGCTCTCCAGGGGTTCTTCCGGTTGTTCCTGCGTCCTGACTCCACGGACTACCATCTTTGGCCCTAACATTCATTCTGACAGGTATTACTGTGGATGTCAGTTTGATATTTGGGGACAGAGGGATAGCCCATACTCTGCACGACCATCAACTTTGTAACAGATGGTCCATGGGGATGCACTATCTACCTTCATTGAGAGATCCTTTCCATTTATGACAAAAAACATCAACCAGCCCTCCTTTTCCACCAGTGATGGCTGAGATTTCAAAAACATGGCGCACATTCCCTTCAGCTGAAGCCTCGTGAGATCTTTGTGCCACTTCTTGTTCAGGATGCGTTGGCCATTGTTCAACCAAATTTACTGCTCCTTCTTTGCACATCCAGTAGAAGTGCCCTTTGCACTTAATGCAATTTGCATTCCTGGCCAGACAAAAAAGACTCAAAGCCAAGTGTCTCATACTTCCACACTTGAAGCACTTGATGTCCCTCCCACTTAATTGGACTTCTTCTGCGTGATTGCGCACACTCCATAACTGGACTTCTCCACCTTCATGTTTTTCATAAAATGGGCAGTTTGTTTGATGCTCCTGGTAAGCTCAGCCACCTGCTCCAGCGTTAAGTCCTTCGCTAATAAATTTTCTTGCACTAACTGGTCCCTAATCAAGGAGTTTGTCAGTGCAAGTGTGGCTAAGTGTCCTCAAGATGGTCACATACCCTTCCACTGGCTCCATGAGCTCTTGAATCCTTTGAAAGAATTTGTGTCTCACAAATGTCACATTTTTCTTTGGTTCGAAATGTTCCTGGAACTACCTGATCGCAATCGCAAAGTCCTCCTGATCTCCTGCACCTTCACCCATCAGCTCAGGAAGCCCGTCAAATACACTGCAAACCTATGGACTTAGGTTATGGAGAAGTAATGCTTGCTTCCTTGCTGGTGAGGATTTGTCACCACCCATGGCCACCATATCTGTTTCAAACATCTTTCGCTACCTCTCCCATCTGATAGGTGGTTTGCTGGGCTCAGCAAGGAATGGGGTGAGGGTGGGATTTCAGCCATATCCATCCTTGGGGAATCAAATGCAAAGGCGTCAAGGCAAATGAAAGTACTGTTCTATGAATATGGATATTGGTGAGCACTCACTGTTATTCCTCCTTCAGGCATCAACGGTAGTAAGATCACAATTGGCAACGTTGGGCAGAAACAATTAGAAAATCACCCCCCTGCTGGCTTGGGCAAAGCTTGTCCTGCCAGGGAGCTAAATGGAGCTCATTCAGCACGTTCTGAGGTCCTTTCCTCAGAACCTTTGTCAGCTGTCAGTGTGCTGCACCTCTCCCAGAATCGAGGGACCTCCCAAGCCACTGAAAATCTGCTTCACCGGGTGGGGGGCGGGGAGATGCAGGCTTGATGGTTGCAGGGGGGGGCTGCAGTGCCACAAACGAGATGGCAGGCCTCACCAGGAGCACTGGCCCCTGTGCTGCGATATGGAGGGGGCCTCTGCATTTGCTGCTCCGCCACCTGCACGGAGTTCCCACTCGCCACCAGTGCGAGAATCCTGCTGGCAATGACGAGACTGAGCTGCAAATCAGGCATGTAGTTTATTGCAGCACACACAGAGTGCAGCGGGCACCCATCTCCTCAGGGGAACCAGTGCTCACAGTTAAACCATGCAGTTCCAGAGCTCTATGCGAGCTCTGGGACTGAAACCCACAACACAACATGCCTCTAGGATCCGATTGCTGACCCAATATCTCTGGTGCTGCCATCTAGGGTTGCAGATCTGGGGAAGCTTACAGGACACATTTTGACATTTTGGGCAGGGAAGCCACACATCCATGAACTATACTTGCCCTGCTGTGCAAGCCGCCGTGTTGAGGTGGAGACTAGCCCAGGAACAGGACACCAGAGATGAGATGGTGGCCAGGCTCACTATCACTCCATTATTCAGTTTTTTTTAATTTTTATTTATTGTTGTTTTAATCAAGATAAATCCTGACTTTTCAACATTTAAGAAAGAAAAAGCAATAGATACATATATACAAAAATAGATAATAAAAAAAAATATACAAAATATACATTTATCACATAAATACATAGATCATAATCCATATTGAACACTTCAAAGTTCAAATGTGTTCATGCTGCAATTGATAGTGAGAATATTACTATGTCAACAAGGCATAAACATTGTTAAAAGAATAGAAAATCAATACTTCTAGCTTTTTAGCTTCAGACTGAATAAAAAGTTAAGAATTGCATATCTCACTTTACGCAATGTTGTGTGGTAAATCATTTCCCAGAAATGTTCTGCATCAAGATCTTTATAGTCTTCATACAAGTGTTTAAAATGTATCATTCTTAGATGACATAAACTGGTACATTCAGCACATAAGTGTTTCATTGTTTCAGGTTTCAGTTCACAAAATCGGCATTTTAATTCCTCATTTGTAATTTGTTTACGTTGGTGCATTAGTTCTCTTGTAGGCCATAAATTTAGGCAAAATCATAGGTAACTGCTCCGAAGGTATGAATTTGGAAAAAGTGTTAAATATGTTTCTGTTATGCCATGCCTTTTCATAATAAACGGATTAGTCGCAAATTTTTTGTATTTAAAACATGCTTCTCTGGTTTGGATCCAGTCATATTTCCAAATACTCTCTTTTGCTTTGTCTGGATTTTATAATAACATTCTTATTGAAATATCTGCATTAATAATGGCTTTTTCTGCTTTTCTACACCATTGTACTGGAAATGCATCAGTCGACTTTAATAGATATTTTGCCAAAGCATGAAATAGAATATTTTTGGAATCTAGTAAGATACATTTCCTATAAAAGGAACATATTTTCCAGTCGTGCACGGCATGCAACAATATTAGACCAAGTTCATGTCTTCTGAGACAAACAGATTCTGATTTTGGAAGCTTGAGAATGTTTTTCCAATATGTTCCTTCTAATTTAGCCCAGTATGCATATGATCTATCAGGTAAAGTTTCTGAGCCATACGTAATCACTGGTATTACTTTTTGCTTATAATAGGTCAGGAGGGGACATACTGAAAATTTACAATATTTGGCTCCAATAATACGAGCCTGAGAGGTTGCTGTTAATAATTTATTTTTGATGTGTTGGTCTAATCCATCACGACTTGTTTGGTTCGATATTAAAGTACCTAAATATATGTATGTCGGTTCAGATATTAGGTATTCGTTCTGTAATGGCCATCTATGTTTGATGTTACGCTGTTTGATGTTACCAAACTGAATAATCTTAGTCTTTGTTACATTGATTGATATGAAGTTATCTCGGGTAAAATTGTCCAATGCAGATAATAATGCTCTTAGTCCTTTCGGAGTTTTGGAAAATAATACCATATCATCTGCGTAGAGGAGGTATTTTATATGTAGCCCATCAATATTCATTGAGTCTGCCTTGACTTTGGAAAAGCACTCATTGACGTCAGCAATAAAGAAATTAAACATAGCTGACGCCAATAAACAGCCTTGTTTCAAACCACTATCTGTTTCGATTGGGTCTGTTATTAGGCCATCTGCAGATAATTTGACACGTATGGAAGTATTTGAATATAATTCTATTAGCCATTTTAGAATAAACCATGGGCAGCCTCTGTCCATGAGCTTTTTGTACAAAAGTTCTCGTGGGATGGCATCAAATGCCATTCTGAAATCTATAAATGCCGTGTATAATGGTTGTTTATGTTGTCTCATTTTACATAATATGCTATTTATGGTAACAATATTGACTCCTGTTCCCAACCCGGGTATAAACCCCGTTTGAAAGGGATCTCGCAGCTTACTTATATCAAGCCATATGTTAAATTGATCAAGGACTAGTCCAGCAAAAAATTTTCCTGGACAGTCCAGTAATGCAATTGGTTTGTAAGACTTCGGATCAGCTCTGCTGCCCTTCTTAAAAATTGGGACAATCAGAGACTGCCTCCATGAAGTGGGGATGCGACCTACTTCAAAGATATGTTTGAAGATTCGATGCAGAATTCTTGCCCATTCATCGGGATGTTTTTTCATCATACCATTGTGCAAGCAGTCGGGTCCCATTGCTCGCGAATGGCTTAAATTGCTGATGCAGTATTTAATATCTTCGACTTCAATGTTGAATGAGCAGCTTTTGCTTTTGTTAATGGTGGGCCATTCTATTTTTCCCCACGGGGAAATATATAGTCCACCAAAATATTTTTCCCATTCTTCTTTCGGAATTGCATTAATTTGTACTGCATTTTGATTTTTAGATGCAGTCTTGTTAATTAGAGCACATACACCACTGGTAGATTTCCTCACAATTTGTTTGAGCATTATTTCGCTCTCACGTTGTTTCCATAGAAATTTGTGATTTTTCAACCAGGTTTTGTATATCTTTTTTAATTCTTTTTTCTTGTCTGCTTTATCTGTGCTATTTTGCCAATCTAATATACGCAGATCTTTTTTTAGCAATGCTTTCCTATTTTTTAGGATAGGGTCAAATGGATGACAATGCTCAAGCTTAGTGCTTTGATCTTGTAGTTTGCATTCTTTGAATATCTGCATTAACTGAACATAACATTCAGTGCCATTCGCTACAGGGGATCCGAGGACCTCATCAATGTTTAGCATATATTGGTCTAGCTTAAATCGATTCCAGGTAAGTCGATTACCTCCATTATTTACTATTAAATCTTTGCAATGGTCGGTTTGCGGGAGGCTTACAGAGCTTGTTGGTATTTCGCAAGACATGATTAAAATGTTGTGGTCGCTTTGTTTTGATGGAACAATTTCAAACGAGGTTACATACATTAGAAAAGTGGCGTTTACATACATGTAGTCCAAAATAGATTTTTGATATCCTCTGCTCCAGGTATATTGTGCTGGTACATCATTTTCTATAGTGCCATTTAACATTCTAAAATCCCTCTCTTTCATCATAGAAGACCAGCGCCTCTCTTCACATGAAAGTTCTAAACTGGCATTTGAGAGAAGATGTAAATTTAGATCTCCCATGATTATGGTATGAATTTCTGGATCAAGAAGTAACATATCTAATACTGCAAGTACATTTTCAAAGAATATTTCTGGCAATAATGATTGCCTGCTCCAGTAGATGTTAACAATTGCAAACACCAGATTACCCCTGGTTATCTTTGCTATTTGTAAACAAGATGAGGGTGATGGATACATACTACATTTCATCCCTGCTGCTTTCTTAACCGCTAGTAGGAGGCCCTCTTTTGGATGCCCCACTAGTTGTTTTGTTGCAGTTATGATTGAAATAATATGTGAGTCCCATATTGGTGCCTTCATTAACCAAGTTTCTTGTAGTGCAATAATATCATAGGCGCCAAGTTCCGTTTCCCATGAGTTGATGAAATGTTTATAGCCTCTTGTGTTCCAGGAGACTAAACTTATTTTTCCATTCATCACCACTTGTTATGATCTTTCACAGTTGGAATATGTATCTGTAAATTGTTCTATTTCTCTCATCTGATTCGGTTTGTAAATTCTTGTTGCTGGTTTCTCAGTCTGTGATATTGTTGTATTAGTTTGCATTAATATAAATCCCAGGTTGAATAATTGTGGCTTTGCTTGCCATAATATATTGGCGACTAGTCCAGATCGCAAATATATTTTGCCTTCATCTAGTTTATGATTACTGGTAAATTCAACTAGATCGATATCTGTTGTCATCAGATTTTTCTATATATTCTCTGAAAGACACAGGAAACCCCACGCTTTGGATTGGAGTATTAATTAAGATTTAGATAGCGGAAAGACATCCAAAGGAAACAATTCAAAAATAAAGGTATCAAGGATTTTATTAAACCTGATACTAATTTAATATATCAAACAAATCATGATTAAATCTGCACTTGTAATAACAATTTACATAGCAGGAAACAACTTTTATTAAAAAAGACACATCTATATAATAAAAATCATCTTATTCAATCATCCAAGCATACAACCTCATCCATCCATTTAGACAAACCATTCATACTAAACACCAATCAATATACGACATAAAATCTATAAGAAAATTCATCATAATTAATTTATCTGAAAGATTTATAGAAAGAACATGAAATCAATTTGACGGGCCACAGCAGATGACATCAGTGGCCTAGGCAATTAAGATGGGTCCCAGAGTTTTCTGACCACGACCTCATCTTAGTCCAAACTCGACCGGTTTCGACGTATATACTTTAGTGTAGTGACGTCTTCATCAGGAGTAACAAAAATATATTCTAACATCAAGAAAGAAAGAAAATCACAGATAATACATATCAATGTGTGAAGCCCTTGTACTTGGACAAAAAACATATAACATCCATAATAAAAATATCTATAGCGGAACAATAGGTAATAATATACAAGAGCCTGCTACCAACCCGGGAAAAAGTTCCAGGATGGACCTGAGGTGTCTGGCAGAAAGTAGTGCTACCCTCTTGTATTGGTGTCTCCGAGAGGCAGATAAGAGCCAGGCCATAGACAGAATCAATGCTACAGATATACAAATGTACACATAAATATCACAAGGTCAGTATGTCGATCCTCCACTACAGCGGCCCACGGACAGGACACGAGAGTCACATACTTAAGATAAAACTAAAGAATATTAACTAACCTTCATTCATGCAATGGAAGGCTGTGCGTCTCTTCCTTAAATTGTACGCTGTGTTCACTTATATTAAACAATAGCTTCTCCGTAGAGGTTCCTGCAGATAGCGAAGTGTGTGGACGCCAACGTTCTTCTCGAGAATGTCCAAACGCTCGTTCAACCAGCGGTCATAAATTTGGAGGTGACTCCCCGAATCCAGGGTTGGCTGCACCTGATGTTATATGGGCCTAAACACAACACAAGAGTTTGAGTATGTGAGAGACCGATTGTTCTTACAATTATATTATTGGCTACACCCAAAGTGAATTACTTCCAATTGAAAATAAATTGATAAATTAATACCACAATTGTGACTAAACAAATACGGCTTACTGAAAAGCTTGCTATTTAGAGAATTTCAAAAAGGTAGGGGGGGGGGGTTGTTGCATTTGAAAATTGCTCAATATTTCCGACTCCAGATTGCTTGACTCGGATGGGGTTTAACGGAAAGCCAAAGATGTGGGGCTCCCTTCTCTAAACAATAAAGGCAAGAAGCGATTTGAATAACCGCCGTGATTCGAAAGGCCCCCACACGACAGAATGTTTACCTTAAGCGAAAGAACTCGCCAGTTCTCACAGTAGCTAGTCACCCGTATCCCAGCTGGGTCCGATTGGAAGTGGCGTGCAACACAGTATCACCGTTTCAAGGGTATTGATATATGCGTGAAAAACATCATGTGATCACGTAATTAACCACGTGACCACAAACTGAACTGGCCTACGTTCTAAATGGCCATACCCTCTCAGATGAAAAACGCACGTGATTAGGCAGTATACCAGTGTACTACCCGACATATATAAAATGTTAAGACAGGTAGTATTTAGTTACTCGAATTCCATGGTTCCATGGTATTAAGGCCCAATGTTAATGTTTTTAGATTAAATATCCACATTTGTTCCTTGTAATCCAAATTCTTTAATAGTTGGGGTTGGTTTTGTGCATATACTTTTTCTATGCAAAACCATTCCATCTGATCAGCCGTATGGCCCATCTCGACAAAATGGATTACCATTGGGGCATTGAGGTTTCGAGTTCTGATCTTTGAACGATGTTCGTTAATACGGGTACTCACTTCTCTGGTTGTTTTGCCTACATAAAACAACTGGCATGGGCAACGAATGGCATAAATGACATTCTTACTTTTACAAGTGGTAAAGGTACGAAGGGTCCACTTTCTGATCTGTGAAACAAATGACGTAGTTTTTTTGGAAAACTTACAAGCAACACATGAAGTGCAGGGATAGTGTCCCACCACTGGGTTAGAATTGGTATCGCGGATTGTATGCACTTTAGGAAAAGTTCTACTTTCACAGTTGGAATATGTATCTGTAAATTGTTCTATTTCTCTCATCTGATTCGGTTTGTAAATTCTTGTTGCTGGTTTCTCAGTCTGTGATATTGTTGTATTAGTTTGCATTAATATAAATCCCAGGTTGAATAATT
This sequence comes from Ambystoma mexicanum, assembly GCF_040938575.1. Classification (NCBI taxonomy): domain Eukaryota; kingdom Metazoa; phylum Chordata; class Amphibia; order Caudata; family Ambystomatidae; genus Ambystoma; species Ambystoma mexicanum. Next base: position 489,710,069 of record NC_090922.1, on the reverse strand, counting down.
GTGGCTTTGCTTGCCATAATATATTGGCGACTAGTCCAGATCGCAAATATATTTTGCCTTCATCTAGTTTATGATTACTGGTAAATTCAACTAGATCGATATCTGTTGTCATCAGATTTTTCAACATGGGAATTTCAGAGCAGATGTTTAAAATACTTGCTCTGTTTAATACATATTGAGCACCTGGTAAGTCACGACATTTAAGTACTAAACAGTGATGATTTCTGTAGTCATCTTTTACTTTGTTATTTGTTTCAGTACTTGCAGGAGATTTTTTGTTTGTGTACTGTAACTGTTTCCCCTCTTCATTTGCATTCATCGTTTTTCCATATGCTTGGATGGGAACTTGTGTTGGTCCGATAGGACCTTTAAGTAATGCTGATAGATCTGGGAAGGTTGGTTGGCAGGATGCCATGTCTTTTCTTATGTTGCATTGACTTTCCGAAATATATGTATCAATCGATAATTTGATTAAATCTCGTAATTCTTGAGGAGCAGTTTGATCAATTATAGATTGTGATGTTGGCCGAACCTCTGACCTTATTATTTCTTTTGGCTTTGGGGATACAGACATTAGAATATTCGATTTGATGTTAGTAAATGGTATACTAATATCTGCATGCGTAATCTTTGTGATTCTAGGTGCGTCTTCATTTCTCATGTCCGAATCTACTTCGGAAGTTTTGTTCTCGCCCTCGCCTGTTAGTTTCTGTAGCATGTAAGCATCAATAGATGCACGTATTTCTTTTCTAATTTCGTCAAATCTCATTTTATCTGAAACACAAGTTACTGACTGAGTTGGTACTGACAGTGCCGTACTCGATTTTATAAAGGCACTACCAAATGAAGATGCTCTTGTAACTTCTTTATCGTGTGTAGGTTGGTTATTACACTTATGTTTGTTCAACGACACTATCTTGTTGGAAAGCGTCACAAGATCATCTAGTGGTTCATAGGCCACTGGTGAGATGGTATTTTTAATAGGAAGCTTCGGGTCCGTTGGTATGGAGGTGACTTTTATTTCTTCATTCAGCGGATTAGGCAGGCGACTAATTGCTTTTACAATCCTTCTTGGTTTCCTTTTTGGTTTGGTTGCCTGTTTTTTACCTCTTGTCTTGTTCCCTTTAGATGTGAATACGTTAAACTTTCTTTGAAGCTGTTACCTCACTCCCTAGATCGACATTAGTAGGTTCCTTATCTTCACTTTGTATGTCTGTCAGTTGCACTTTTCCCAGGGCTTTTTCCTCTTCAGACACTTTTTTGGTTTCCATCTGCTCTGTTTGTGTCGCCCTACTTTTCCCAGGCCAATCTTTGCGTTCTTTTTCGATGTTCGAAACTCCCACGTCTTGTGCAGATTTGTTATTTAGGCCTTGGTCCACCCCTTTCGGGCGATTTTCTGATGGTAGCATAGGCATGTCAGCACCAGTCCTAAGAAGAGTTTCAATATTGGCTACCTTACCAGTAAGTGAATCTAGAATAGAGGTTTGTCCATTTATTTTACTCTCTATTGTTTCGTATAACCTTGCTATAGCTAATAGCGCCATATTCATTGCTCCCAGGGTGTTATTAAGTGTGGGTGCTTCTGGAAATGAAAAACGCTTTGCGTTGCCGTTGTTCAAGAAAAACTCAGGTTCTCGCGTTGAGTCTTCAAATCTAGTTTGGCGAGGTGTTGGAGCAGTGAAGGATAATGATTCATTTACACATATGCTTTGTTCATTGTCAGGTATATCTTCATGAAGTTCTTCTTCTTGCATTATTATTTTTTTAAAAGGGGATATATAATCCTGATGTTCTGGGATGGCATTACTGCTCATATCTTCTTGTAATTGAATTAGATCTCCCGAATTGGAGCATATATATTGAACCTTCTGTGAGTCTGTACTAGACTTGCTTGATGAGTCCATAAACTCCAATGCATCCTCGTCTATCTCTCCCATCATCGTTAATTGATCATAAGCATGCCTTAATCGTTTCTGTGCTGCCACTGTACATTTAATTGGATGTAGGGGGGTTAAGGCAATACCTCGTGCTAACATTTGAGGTACTGTGCCCATGTGTGTTTCATTCAGTGAGCATGCAGTAATTATTGTAGTGTCTGTTATTTCTTCCGGCACTGGGACTAATCTATGATCAGTGATAGTTTGGCACAATACTTCAATTTTTTTTGTTGATGAATCGTTTCCTTCAGGTCTTTTGAGCGACTACATTAGATGTTTCTTTTTGCACCAGATTTGAACCCTCTATATTTTGCAAATCCACTAGATTTTGCTCCTTTGGATCATTTGTGCAAAACGAGCGTATATCAGAGGTAAGGGCTATCGAACGCTGTGACAATAGAGCCGCATGCCTTGCAATGGCGGCCGCTTTTTTTGCACGCAAGTTTGCTACACTTGCTTGCAATGCCTCACTTTGATTTGTTGCTAGAGATTGTATTGCGGGAACAGTGGGCATTCCAGTTTTTAATGTAAATTTTTTTGCCCCCATAGATTTTTTTGGCCCCATAACAAAACAGAAATTAACTTATATAACACGGAGATAACAAGATGATTCTAAAACAATACACCATATGAAATTTATCAAAAATGACCCACCAATACACCCGTACGCCCGCTAGACAGCCAGACAACGAGCGAAAACACTTTGCGAAAGCACTTGTGTGAATGCGTGCGCGCGAATGCGCGTGCGCTGTGCTTATGTGTGTCAGGAATGCTCAGGTCCCAGGCGCAGGAGTGATGCAGAACCAACCACCCCCTCTGCGGTCTTGGTGTCTGCAAGTCTAAGCTTACACAGACCTCCGTGATGAGAGCGGGGAAGGAGGGTTAGGGTCTTGATGGTTGGATAGGTAGGGGGATTATAGGGTAACCGGATTAAGGAATAGGAAGAGGTAATGGATAGGGCTGGGAATTAAGGGGAAGGCGATGATTGCACACTTTTGTTAGCCAATACTTGTTTGGCGCCCTTTTGAGGGGGCGATGTTTCAACACCTCTACATGTAAAGGTGTTCCCCTGTACACATGAGTAAAGAAACCAACAAGAACCTGTTAGCCCCAACATCAAGATTGAGCACAATGCCACAATGGAGTTTCCAGCACAGGTTTAGCCCAAAATACATTTGCACCCAAGATTAGTCAACATGCACTTGCACACTTAGCTTTCACAGTCTGTAAGTCCAGTCCAGCAAGAGCTGTTGAGTCCTGTGCCACGTCCCTGAAGTCGGTGGGTCCTTTTCACACTAAAAGGAAACAAAAGATTGTATGAGCGTATGCCTTTGGATTCGTTGGTCATTCATTCCTCACAACACATCCGACACACTCATTCCGCACATAACGTGCACTGGAGTTCCAAATTCCCCTGCCGCACGTGGCTGGTAACATCTATTGATGTTTATCTGCTCAGCACGGTCTTACGTCAGACCGATCTTTCTTGCTGTAACACGCTTTTCATCTCATGTGCCCTTCGGGCTTAACGTTCCGTGAGGCGAAATAGCGCGTAGTGAAATGCTGACCAAAAATGTTTTGGTACGCCCAAAAAGTGCTTCCCCGAAGATCCCTGCCCACTTAGCTTTATGTCGGCGGCGCAGGGGCTCTGGAGGGGTTGGTAACGCCCCCTGCGCTTTCCCCCTCTTTCCCAGTGAACGCCAATGCTAAGCGGTACTTATCTTCTGAAAGCGAGGGGCCGGATCGCTGCTCCGGAGGCTCTGGGCCCCTCGCGTGGGATTTTCTCGGAGCTCCTGGGCGCACGTCCTGTCTCTCTGGAGTCTCGAGCACAAGCCCCGTGCCTCGGGACTTGCGCATGCGCGTAGGCCTGCCACACCCGACACGGCTTCCCATTGGCTCGCGGGCCCGCGAAGCCTGCTGGGTAATGTAGTCCTGGCGTGCCTTTTGCCGGGTCTTGTAGTTTGTTAGTGTTTTCTGCCTGCAGAAAGGGCACAGCAGCCGTCTATACGGCTGCAATCTTTTTAACAGTGCTTTTTGTGATGATTCCAACCCCACAACCCCAATAGTTCGTGGCCCACGCCCAGTCCTGCCCCTGGCAGCACTCCCCCCCCCCCAACGGAGGGCAGAGCCACCAGGCTTATCAGGGTAATTCTTATGAAAAGTGCGCAATAATCTGGGGGCATGCACATGGTGAGAGGGTTCCCAGGAGCGGTCTTCCGGTCCGTAGCCCACCCAGTCTATTAGATAATATATTTGACCATTTTTCCCTTTTTTAGAATTGAGTATGGCCCGGACTTCGTATTCTGGTTCCTCTTGTATGAGCACTGGGGGCGGTTTCTGGGTAAAAGCCCCATGAGGAGCTGGTTTCAACAGTGATGTATGGAAGGTGGGGTGAATTTTCATCTGGGGTGGCAAGGTTAGGCGGACCACTACTGGATTAATGACCCTCTCAACACTGAATGGACCTAGGTAACAGGGTTGTAATTTTCTAGGCCCGGTTAGGCGTAAATTACGGGTGGACAACCATACCAGGTCGTTTTTACGATACAATGGACTGGGACGCTGACGTTTGTCGGCATGGGTTTTGTAGATGTTTTTGGCCGTTAAGAGATTTCCCTGTACCTCCTTCCAAACCTGCTCAATACCGATCCCCTGTCCTGCCAGCGTGGGCAACTCTGCTTTTGCTGTTGGGACGGATTGTGGTAATATCCGTGGATGTCTTCCATACAGACAGAAGAAAGGGGATCGTTTAGTGGATGAGTGAACAGCATTATTGTACGCCAATTCAGCTAGCCAAGTATGTTGGACCCAAGTTGTCTCTCTTCCAGCGGCCAAGCAACGCAAGAATTGTTCGAGTCCCTGGTTCACGCGCTCGGTCCGGCCGTCCGTTTCTGGGTGATAACCCGAAGATAACCGGACTTCCATACCGATGATATTACAAAATTCGCGCCAGAACTTAGAGGTGAACTGTGGTCCTCTATCAGTTATGATACGACACGGTAAGCCATGGAGGCGAACCACGTTCTGCAAGAACAACTCCGCAATCTCTTTGGCCGTCGGGACCCCTTTGCAGGGGATAAAATGAGCCATTTTGGAGAAGGTATCTACAACCACTAATATGGATGTGTAACCCTGTACCTCTGGGAGCTCTACTATAAGGTCCATGGTAACTGTATGCCATGGTATAGTTGGAGTTGGCAAAGGCCGAAGAAGACCTGCTGGTTTCTGATGATCGGCCTTATTCTGGGCACATATCGGACAATTTCGCACATATTGCTGGACATCGTGCCGCCACTTTGGCCACCAGAAATGTCTGGCTACTAACTCTAATGTTTTATTCTTACCGGGATGACCCACTAACAAGGAATCATGACACCATGATATGGCTTCCTTTTGCAATTGAGCTGTGGGTAGGTACAAAGATTGCGCATTATAGGGGAGCCCGTCTACAATAGTATGTTGCGGATCCTGCTTGCACCACTGGTGAAGTTCTTGCATGGAGAACTCTTTTTGAATGTTTTCAAATAGGTTAGTGGTTAAGCCGACTATTCTTGTCAGAGGAACTATTGGCTGAGGTGCAGGTTCTTCGTCTTTTAACATAGTTTCCGGATAGCGTGATAAAATATCAGCTTTCCGATTGCTAGATCCGGGTCTGTAAGTAATAATAAAATCGAACTCGGCGAAATATTGGGCACAACGCAATTGGCACGGGCTCAAAGTCTTGGCAGTTTTGATAAACTGTAGATTGCGATGGTCGGTAATTACCGTCACAGTGCGGCGTGCCCCCATCAGATAATGCCCCCATTCGCTAAAAGCTGCCTTTATGGCCAATAGTACTCGGTCGGCAATAATGTAATTCGCCTCGGCGGGAAGCAACTTTCTTGAATAATAGGACACAGGGTGTAGAAGGCCTGTCTGGGAGTCTCTTTGGGACAAAACGGCTCCTAAAGCATAACTAGAAGCATCCGTTTCTACTACGAAGGGTTGGGACAAGTCTGGGTGCTTTAGTACCGGTGCATCGGTGAAGGCTTTCTTGAGCCGTTGAAATCCCTGCTCAGCCTGGGTGTCCCAAGTGAAAGGACAACCTTTACGCAGAAGTCTTGTGATTGGGGTAACCAATTCTGAGAAATTCTTGACAAAACGTCTGTAAAAGTTTGCAAAGCCTAAAAAGGATTGCACATCCTTTACGTTGGCCGGGGGGGCCCAATCTAGAATAGCCTGTACCTTCTTGCGGTCCATCTGTACGCCTGTCGGGGTAAGGTAGTATCCTAAGAATTCCACAGTGGTTTGGTGGAACTCGCACTTTTCCAATTTGGCATAAAGGTGATGTTCTCTCAACTTCTGTAAGACAGCGCGTACATGCTGGACATGTTCCTGGAGGCTATGTGAGTAAATAAGGATGTTGTCAATGTACACGACGGCACATACGTCCAGGTACTCACGCAACACCTCGTCAAGGAAATGTTGGAAGGCGGCGGGCGCGTTACACAGACCGAATGGCATAACTTGATATTCATACAATCCGAATTTTGTTCGGAAGGCAATTTTCCATTCGTCACCTTCACGCACCCGCACCAGATGGTATGCGCCACGAAGGTCCAAATTAGTATAGATAACCGCATCCCTCACTTGGTCTAGCAGGACTGGGATAAGGGGGAGCGGATAACGGTTCTTGATGGTTATCCGATTCACTCCGCGGTAGTCTATGCAAGTCCGAAGTTCCCCGGACTTCTTCGGTACGAAGAACAGAGGTGAAGACACCGGCGAGTTAGAGTGCCTTATAAAGCCGTTTTGTAAATTGGCTGCTATATACTCCCGGAGGTGTTAGTTTTCGGCCTCAGTCAAGGCATATATACGACTACAGGGTAATGTTGCCCCAGGCTCTAGATCTATTCGACAGTCGAATGGCCGGTGTGGGGGTAAAGACTCTGCTGCCTTCTTATTGAAGACGTCTACGAAATCGATATATTCCGCAGGTAGATCCTCAGGGCGTACCTCTGAGTGGTTACTCGTGAGGCTTGCAATGTGAAGGGGTGATGATTCCGAAAGCCTACAATACTCTAGACAATAAGGCGAGTTCAAATTGACCAACCTAGTGGCCCACTGAATCTGGGGATCATGCTTTCTCAACCAAGGTAGTCCCAAAATAAGCCCGAATTGCGGGGCGGCAATTATATCAAAGGCTATGTCCTCCCAATGATCATTCCCACAGGTTAATCTCACCAAAGGGGTGCTGTGCGTTATGGGCCCGGAGGATAGGGGAGTACCATCCACTGCTCCTACGGGTTCGGGCTTACTCTTCCGCTGTACCGGAATGCCCAGTGTAGCCGCAAACTCGGCATCTAAGAAATTGCCCGTTGCTCCTGAGTCAATTAGCATGGTTACTTATTTCCGCAACCCTAGGAACCCTAGACACCCCTTTATAGTGATATACGGGGCATAATTGGAGCAGCCTTCAATTGGGGACCTGCTTTCAGTCAGGCTCGACCGGGTGACCCCCACTACCGACGAGCCGAGGCGTTTCCCTGCGTTTTGGGTTTCGTGGGGCATTCCCGGACAAAGGGTCCCGACTTCCCACAATACATGCATACCCCATCCTTCCTCCTCCGTTCCTTTTCTTCTTTTGACAGGGGACCTCGAATAGAACCAATTCGCATCGGTTCCTCTCCCTCAGACTTGTCCACAGTCCCACGCGTCCCTTTGAACAGATCCAAACGGGCTACCGGGCATGATTCCCCTCTTCTTTTGTCCCCCCGTCGTTCAGCCAAACGGTGGTCTAAGCGCATGGCTAGATCGATCATATCAGAACACTCCCGAGGTTGGGGGTCGATCTGGGCGATAAGGTCCTTAATGTAGTCCCTTAGCCCCTGATAAAACAAGGACATACTTTTGTCGCGTGGCCACCAACCGATTCAACTGTGTGACGTAAGTCACCAATTCCTTATTCCCTTGTCTTAAGGCTAGCAATTCCCGATCCTTACACAACGTGGCTGCCTTCTGGTTAAATATCTTCTCAAACTCGCTGAGAAAGTCATCCCAGTCATATAGGACCATATTGTCCTTCTGGACTAATGGGTTAGCCCAGGCTGCAGCATCCCCCGTGAGATACGAGATGACAAACGCTGTTCTAGACTGATGGGACCGGAATGCTGCAGGTTTCGTGAGAAAGTGAAGATGACATTGGGTTATGAAGGTCGAGAATTTCTGTGAGTCCCCCGAATACCGTTCAGGTGGCGCTAGAGGGACAACAGGGTCTGGGGTTACTTGCACCTGTACTGGCGCTTGACCCGGCAATGGAGAGGTTTGGGCTGCCAGACTGCGTACCTGTGCAGACACGGTAGCATAGTCCTGTCTGGACACTGCCAACTCCCCCTGCAAGTCCTGCAAGGCCTTGGCAATCTCTTCCATGGCTGCGACGGGGCTGGCTGCACCACCCACGCGCCTAGAAATTACGTGGGCTTGTGCTTCTGTCAGGAATGCTCAGGTCCCAGGTGCAGGAGTGATGCAGAACCGACCACCCCCTCTGCGGTCTTGGTGTCTGCAAGTCTAAGCTTACACAGACCTCCGTGACTAGAGCGGGGAAGGAGGGTTAGGGTCTCGATGGTTGGATAGGTAGGGGGATTATAGGGTAACCGGATTAAGGAATAGGAAGAGGTAATGGATAGGGCTGGGAATTAAGGGGAAGGCGATGATGGCACACTTTTGTTAGCCAATACTTGTTTGGCTCCCTTTGAGGGGGCGTTGTTTCAACACCTCTACATGTAAAGGTGTTCCCCTGTACACATGAGTAAAGAAACCAACAAGAACCTGTTAACCCCAACATCAAGATTGAGCACAATGCCACAATGGAGTTTCCAGCACAGGTTTAGCCCAAAATACATTTGCACCCAAGATTAGTCAACATGCAACTGCACACTTAGCTTTCACAGTCTGTAAGTCCAGTCCAGCAAGAGCTGTTGAGTCCTGCGCCACGTCCCTGAAGTCGGTGGGTCCTTTTCACACTAAAAGGAAACAAAAGATTGTATTAGCGTATGCCTTTGGATTCGTTGGTCATTCATTCCTCACAACACATCCGACACACTCATTCCGCACATAACGTGCACTGGAGTTCCAAATTCCCCTGACATGCGCTGCCGCACGTGGCTGGTAACATCTATTGATGTTTATCTGCTCAGCACGGTCTTACGTCAGACCGATCTTTCTTGCTGTAACACGCTTTTCGTCTCATGTGTCCTTCGGGCTTAACGTTCCGTGAGGCGAAATAGCGTGTAGTGAAATGCTGACCAAAAACGTTTTGGTACGCCCAAAAAGTGCTTCCCCGAAGATCCCTGCCCACTTAGCTTTATGTCGGCGGCGCAGGGGATCTGGGGGGGTTGGTAACGCCCCCTGCGCTTTCCCCCTCTTTCCCAATGAATGCCAATGCCAAGCGGTACTTATCTTCTGAAAGCAAGGGGCCGGATCGCTGCTCCGGAGGCTCTGGGCCCCTCGTGTGGGATTTTCTCGGAGCTCCTGGGCGCACGTCCTGTCTCTCTGGAGTCTCGAGCACAAGCCCCGTGCCTCGGGACTTGCGCATGCGCGTAGGCCTGCCACACCCGACACAGCTTCCCATTGGCTCGCGGGCCCGCAAAGCCTGCTGGGTAATGTAGTCCTGGCGTTCCTTTTGCTGGGTCTTGTAGTTTGTTAGTGTTTTCTGCCTGCAGAAAGGGCACGGCAGCCGTCTATACGGCTGCAGTCTTTTAAACAGTGCTTTTTGTGATGATTCCAACCCCACAACCCCAATAGTTCGTGGCCCACGCCCAGTCCTGCCCCTGACAATGTGTGTTTTCGGGATGTAGATGGGCGAGTTCACTCCTAGAGAAAGGTACAAATTGCTTTTAGTATTTACTATAGTTAACCTTTCAAAGTCTGTTTCTCAGTCTCTAAATGGTCTACTGGCAGTCTATAGCAGTCTATAAGCCCATGGGCTAGTTTTCATACCCGGCCAATCGTTGCTACAGAGGTCCGGGAATGGATCACGTGACGTCTTCAATGTGTTTTCCCACTCGATTTCGCCGAAGTTGTCCGCGTTCAACAGCTACCAGATGAAAGCTCCACAGCCAGACAGCGAGTGAAAACACTTTGCGAAAGCACTTGTGCGAATGCGCGCGTGCGAATGCGCGTGCGCTGTGCTTATGTGTGTTTTCGGGATGTAGATGGGCGGGTTCACTCCTAGAGAAAGGTACAAATTGCTTTTAGTATTTACTATAGTTAACCTTTCAAAGTCTGTTTCTCAGTCTCTAAATAGTCTACTGGCAGTCTATAGCAGTCTATAAGCCCATGGGCTAGTTTTCATACCTGGCCAATCGTTGCTACAGAGGTTCGGGAAGGGATCACGTGACGTCTTCAATGCGTTTTCCCACTCGATTTCGCTGAAGTTGTCCGCGTTGAACAGCTACCAGATGAAAGCTCCACAGCCAGACAGCGAGCGAAAACACTTTGCGAAAGGTTTTATGTTCCCCAGCATGGACAACGTCGCGCGCCAGCGTCGCTACAGCCTCACCTTGCGCCCACAGCACACAGAGAGCATTCAAATGTGCTCCCCGTGCCTTGAGGCACGAGGGCAGCCAGCAGCGACCTACCATACAGCACGGGCCTACTGACACGTCCCGCGTGGCTTAGGTGCCACACGAGACCCCATTACAGGCTGCTCGTCTGATAAAAGCGTTCTCCTCCACAATGCTCAAGCACAGTTGGAAAAGTGGAGCACGGTTGATCCTTCAACACTTCATACTCCTTCCCTAGACCTCATGTCTGGGATGGGGGAAGTGGACTGCACTGAAGAACGAGCGACAATGCCCTGGCCATATACTGCCTGGAAATAGGGTATGTATATAGGCATTTAACATCAATCCATGGAAATGGGATGAGTTCCTGGGGATTTGATGGCGTGACATGCAATTGGATCACACTACCTGGACCTTTGATTTCAGTCTCTCGCAGTGGAGTGAGTATCTGTTGATTTGTATACGGTGCAATGGAATGCATAACTGGGCATTTGAGGAAAAGCCACCATAGCACATTTCTTAGTAGCTGGGCATTTTATAGCAATCCCTTGGAATGCATCACTACCTGTCCATTTCACGGCAGTCTATCATTGTGGTGTGAGGGCCCTCGCATTTGATGTTCATTTCTGGCAATAATGTGGTCACTTCAGCATTTGATTGCAATTCCTGGTCATGGGGTGACTCATTGGAAAGTGTTTGGCAGTCCCTGGCGATGGTGTTAGAATGTGGTCATTTAGTGGGATTCTATGACCCTGCGATGGGTATCCGGTCATTTGATAGTAATCTTTTGCGACGAGACAAACAACTGGGTATTTGCACCCTGGAAATCCCTGGCAATACTTCATATGCCTTGCCATTTAAAAGAAATATCTAGCAATATTTTCAGTACCTGTGCATCTGATGCCAACCCCTAACAACTTTGCAAGCACCTTGCATTTGATGGCATCACATGGCAGGTACAATATTGACATGTTATGTCAGGAACAACATTTCATGACATTACATAGCACAAAATGTCATTGGGCCTCATGAGGCTGGCGGCCGCGGTATGAACGGTGCAGGTAAGGCACCAGCACCGTTCATACCGGGCCACCGCATTACGAGTTCTGCTCGCGGGTTCCTGACAGCCCGTCAGCTCTTACCTGGTGGGCTGTGCAGCACCCGCGAGCAGAACTCGTAATGCCGCTGGCACCGTTATTAACGGTGCCGGCACATCCATGCTCCCCACCCCCATTCTGCCCTATGGGGCAGAATGGGGATCGGGAGCCCGGCATTACCGCCTCCCGCGAATGGGCAATTACCAGCCCACTCATCTCGTAATGGGCCGGTTATTGCCCAATCGCGGGAGGCGGTGCAGGATGCGAGAATGGCGGTAGCCGTGCCTGCCATACAGGCACGGCTAACGCCATGCTCGTAATGAGGCCCATTGTCTGATATTTAATGAAGGTATGTGCAATTTCAATGGAACACTGGCAATGAAGCACATGGTCACACGGATGGCTTACCCTAATTTTTACACCAATACCTGGGATTTGGTTTGAGCATTTGGTCATTGGATGGGAACACTTGAAATGTGATACCAGAACTTGGCATATAATGGCAAAACCTACTGTGTGCTGTGAGTTTCTGGGCATATGATTGCACTACCAGACATGTTAACCCATAGATCAAAGCTATTTCACTATATATAAGTAAACAGTGTTTGCTTTGCCAATCCTTATTCCAGGTTCTTGCTGGATTGTCATAGAGGTATCCACCACCAGTACTTCCAGCCAATGTAATCATGCTGTGGTGTGCAAGCGTTTTCCCATCACATAACGTGCTGTTGCCGGTTTGGCCTTTATTGAAAATGGGACCCTGCCCAAGAGCTCTATATGAACACACCCAGATAGCAGTCAAAAGGCATCTGCCGGGTGATCGCATGAGCTACATTACTGAAAGCTTCCAGTGCTGTCAATTTACATAATGCTTAGAAGACATACCATTGACAGTTTCTAGGATACCCTTTTAGCACATCAGTACTAGTTTACATTATGACCACATATCATGCCTCACAATTCGCAGATTGTTGCCAGCTTGTATTATGCCCAGTTTGAACATAATAACCAGTTTGTGGTATGCACACTTAACAAACCATTGCTAATTTACTTTGGCCCACTCAGCACAAAATTCCCAGTTTCCACTGTGCCCATTCGCACATCAGGACTGGTTTCCATTTTGTTCAGTTGACCCATAATTGCAAAACAACTGCAGTTTCCCATAAAGTTTTACCTTCCTTTACCAGTGACGGATAGAAGGGAGGCCAATGCTTGCTTTGGTGGTGTGTGGCTAGGATGGGCAGCTGCAGCCTATAGTGGGAATATATGGTATTGGTTTGCAGGCTGGGTGGGGTGGGAGTGGGTGGGAGTGCTTGGGACTGCTATGCCCAGATTGCCTCTGCCAACCTGCAAGTCAATAGTAAACTGGCAAAATTGGTGTGTCTGCGAGTCGCAGACTTTGTTGGATTCGCATAGCTTCTAGCCTCACTGATTTATATTGCAACTTGCCCAGGATTACTGCTGCTATCTGTTACTGACTTTTGGCATTTTTATAGTTGATTTGACTTTGCTTGAGGTTGGAAGCCACGCCCCCCCTATCAGGACGCTGTGACTTTTTTTCCTCTCCTTATTTATTTTTATTTTTCTTAATTGTGCAAACTGATTCCTATAATGCCAAATGTAGTTACTCAGGAGGTGTAGGCCGTTCATGGAAAACCTCAGAACAGAGGCAAATCGATCCCAGACACAGTGGCAAGGTTAAAGGGGGGCATCCTATTAAAACCTCCAATGGCTTTATCTTCAGACATTCATGACTTTATGAGGCCTATAGCCACGAAAGTAAGCTCTGCGCCACCAGTGATACTTTCAGTCAGTACGGATCAGTTGGCTGACAACTCATTATTTCCCCTTATCTCCTTTGAAGGTATTTCTGATTCCGAACTTTTAAAAGGAGTTTCAATGGTGGAAGAGGTAGCTCTGAACCCTACTATGCAAGAGGGAAATGTTCCCACAGACCAATCACTGCTAATTGGTCCCAGAGTAGCTCAGGAGATTACCGTTACAGCAAAGCTCAGAGAAATTGCTAATCGACCGATAGCTGATGTGCAAGCTCATTTTGAGCACAATGAAAATGGCACAGATCAGTGGGACACCATAAAGAAGATACTGGCAAACAACGCTTTAATGTTGGCCACTGAAGCCTCAGAATCATTGTCCCCCCTAAATAATTGTGAATTTGTCTATCTCTTTTGTGCAACCTACACCTAGGTGCTCTTTTGGACAATGTGCTGTTTTTAAATAAAATGTGATGTGCATTTTAAAGAATATTTATTCAGCAACACTGGTCAAAACTACTAACTGCATAGTGAAGTAGCTCATCAAACTGGCCCACATTGGCCAAAAGGTGGCCAACTTTGAACCAAATAACTGGCCCACACTGGCATTTTTCATTTTTGGTTTGGCGACAGGATTATTGCCCTATAGGCCAGTCCGTGCCTGATTGATGGTCCTTTTGCATTGTTGAACCTATATTGAAACCCAGCTGGTATCACCACGGATGGCTTTTTGCGCTCTGTTGGTAAAATGCTGGATTTATCAATGGATGACTCAAAAACCTTTGCAATGATCATAGCAGGTGATTTGAATATACCAGGTTTGAGTGAACTAGTGGGGACAAAGGATCTTTATGCTAAAAGTTGGCAGAGCCTGATGAAGGAAAGAGCATTCCATAAGCTGAATGGGGCTATTAAAGGTGATATCCGTCCTCATTCAACATGGAAAAGAGGATCCCAGACTGCTATCATAGATTATTCGTATGTCTCTGCTAGCCTATTTATGTCTATGTCTGAATTAAATCTCCAACTACAAATTAACCGTGATCATCATATGTTATGGGTTAAATGGAATCCAGGTACTCAGGTAATTCCAACAAATTTTTGTCTCCCTCCATTGGAGATCACTAAAGGAAGAAATAGGTTTAGATTGAATTTAGGGAAACTGGATCTATTTCGTAGATATTTGCTCAATTCTAATTCCTCTACTTTGGTGGGAGGAAAGGATGTCAATGACTATATATCAATATTAAATCTATTTGCTGTTAAGTTTGATAGCTCCTTTAAACGATTCTTCATCACAAGCACACATTTGATCCAGAGGTTAAACAGACAATAATTAATTAAAGAAAGATATTAGGGTTGTTAGGGTTGTGGCCCTATTAAATATTGATCTAATAGAGCACGTGAAAATCTTTAAATTAAGTTATATAAATTGGTCCAGAGCACATAAGTTTAATTTAGTACAAGATGCTGAAGTCATTTTGAATGCTATGGCTAACAAAAATGCTTCAGCTATTTGGACTCTGTTAAAATGACAGGTGGAACACAACAATTGGCTTTGCAAGCTAATCCGATCCCAAAGGAAACCTGGGTAAGGTATTTTAATTACCTTTTTGCTCCTGACCCAGCCCCATAGTGACCCGATAAAGGTGAAAATAAACATGAATGGAAGTTGCCATCATTGCCATTATTAAGAAAATAAGTATTTCTTGAGCTCCGGGCCCGAAGGCCACACTAATCAAATGCTTAAATTAAATCCAGAGGCATGGGTCAGGATTTTAACGATTCTATGTTCTCAGATTTGAATGGCATAATCTGTACCGGACTCTTGGAGGAGATCAATTATAATACAAATGTTTAAGAAGGGCGACAGGAGTCTTCATCAGAATTATCAGCCTATAGCCCTTCTAGATGTTTGGGTCAAGGAATCAGGCAGGTTGAACCCTTATCAAACAGGCATTGTCCCGGGTATGGGGACAGCTTTTAATGGCACAGAGTTATAAGAGGAAGATTATTACGACAGGGCAACCTATTTATATGGCTTATATACGTTTTGTACATGCGTTTGATTCTGTAGACCGTAACAAATGATTTAAAAAATGTACAAATTGCCATTTTCCACACCATATTAGGCTGATGGTTTAAGCATTGTATATGCAAATAAGGCCTTTTAACGAATGACATAGTAATGTATAGGTGCCTTAAGTAGGGTTGTATTTTGACCCCTGCTTTGTTTAATTTTTTTATCATGGACATTGGTCACTTTTTGTCCAAATACTCTGCTTTTACTCCTAAGCTTGGTAGACAATTGATTTCTTGGTTGCTTTATGCTCAGCCACCTGCTCCAGCGTTAAGTCCTTCGCTAATAAATTTTCTTGCACTAACTGGTCCCTAATCAAGGAGTTTGTCAGTGCAAGTGTGGCTAAGTGTCCTCAAGATGGTCACATACCCTTCCACTGGCTCCATGAGCTCTTGAATCCTTTGGAAGAATTTGTGTCTCACAAATGTCACATTTTTCTTTGGTTCGAAATGTTCCTGGAACTACCTGATCGCAATCGCAAAGTCCTCCTGATCTCCTGCACCTTCACCCATCAGCTCAGGAAGCCCGTCAAATACACTGCAAACCTATGGACTTAGGTTATGGAGAAGTAATGCTTGCTTCCTTGCTGGTGAGGATTTGTCACCACCCATGGCCACCATATCTGTTTCAAACATCTTTCGCTACCTCTCCCATCTGATAGGTGGTTTGCTGGGCTCAGCAAGGAATGGGGTGAGGGTGGGATTTCAGCCATATCCATCCTTGGGGAATCAAATGCAAAGGCGTCAAGGCAAATGAAAGTACTGTTCTATGAATATGGATATTGGTGAGCACTCACTGTTATTCCTCCTTCAGGCATCAACGGTAGTAAGATCACAATTGGCAACGTTGGGCAGAAACAATTAGAAAATCACCCCCCTGCTGGCTTGGGCAAAGCTTGTCCTGCCAGGGAGCTAAATGGAGCTCATTCAGCACGTTCCGAGGTCCTTTCCTCAGAACCTTTGTCAGCTGTCAGTGTGCTGCACCTCTCCCAGAATCGAGGGACCTCCCAAGCCACTGAAAATCTGCTTCACCGGGTGGGGGGCGGGGAGATGCAGGCTTGATGGTTGCAGGGGGGGGCTGCAGTGCCACAAACGAGATGGCAGGCCTCACCAGGAGCACTGGCCCCTGTGCTGCGATATGGAGGGGGCCTCTGCATTTGCTGCTCCGCCACCTGCACGGAGTTCCCACTCGCCACCAGTGCGAGAATCCTGCTGGCAATGACGAGACTGAGCTGCAAATCAGGCATGTAGTTTATTGCAGCACACACAGAGTGCAGCGGGCACCCATCTCCTCAGGGGAACCAGTGCTCACAGTTAAACCATGCAGTTCCAGAGCTCTATGCGAGCTCTGGGACTGAAACCCACAACACAACATGCCTCTAGGATCCGATTGCTGACCCAATATCTCTGGTGCTGCCATCTAGGGTTGCAGATCTGGGGAAGCTTACAGGACACATTTTGACATTTTGGGCAGGGAAGCCACACATCCATGAACTATACTTGCCCTGCTGTGCAAGCCGCCGTGTTGAGGTGGAGACTAGCCCAGGAACAGGACACCAGAGATGAGATGGTGGCCAGGCTCACTATCACTCCATTATTCAGTTTTTTTTAATTTTTTTTTTATTGTTGTTTTAATCAAGATAAATCCTGACTTTTCAACATTTAAGAAAGAAAAAGCAATAGATACATATATACAAAAATAGATAATAAAAAAAAATATACAAAATATACATTTATCACATAAATACATAGATCATAATCCATATTGAACACTTCAAAGTTCAAATGTGTTCATGCTGCAATTGATAGTGAGAATATTACTATGTCAACAAGGCATAAACATTGTTAAAAGAATAGAAAATCAATACTTCTAGCTTTTTAGCTTCAGACTGAATAAAAAGTTAAGAATTGCATATCTCACTTTACGCAATGTTGTGTGGTAAATCATTTCCCAGAAATGTTCTGCATCAAGATCTTTATAGTCTTCATACAAGTGTTTAAAATGTATCATTCTTAGATGACATAAACTGGTACATTCAGCACATAAGTGTTTCATTGTTTCAGGTTTCAGTTCACAAAATCGGCATTTTAATTCCTCATTCGTAATTTGTTTACGTTGGTGCATTAGTTCTCTTGTAGGCCATAAATTTAGGCAAAATCATAGGTAACTGCTCCGAAGGTATGAATTTGGAAAAAGTGTTAAATATGTTTCTGTTATGCCATGCCTTTTCATAATAAACGGATTAGTCGCAAATTTTTTGTATTTAAAACATGCTTCTCTGGTTTGGATCCAGTCATATTTCCAAATACTCTCTTTTGCTTTGTCTGGATTTTATAATAACATTCTTATTGAAATATCTGCATTAATAATGGCTTTTTCTGCTTTTCTACACCATTGTACTGGAAATGCATCAGTCGACTTTAATAGATATTTTGCCAAAGCATGAAATAGAATATTTTTGGAATCTAGTAAGATACATTTCCTATAAAAGGAACATATTTTCCAGTCGTGCACGGCATGCAACAATATTAGACCAAGTTCATGTCTTCTGAGACAAACAGATTCTGATTTTGGAAGCTTGAGAATGTTTTTCCAATATGTTCCTTCTAATTTAGCCCAGTATGCATATGATCTATCAGGTAAAGTTTCTGAGCCATACGTAATCACTGGTATTACTTTTTGCTTATAATAGGTCAGGAGGGGACATACTGAAAATTTACAATATTTGGCTCCAATAATACGAGCCTGAGAGGTTGCTGTTAATAATTTATTTTTGATGTGTTGGTCTAATCCATCACGACTTGTTTGGTTCGATATTAAAGTACCTAAATATATGTATGTCGGTTCAGATATTAGGTATTCGTTCTGTAATGGCCATCTATGTTTGATGTTACGCTGTTTGATGTTACCAAACTGAATTATCTTAGTCTTTGTTACATTGATTGATATGAAGTTATCTCGGGTAAAATTGTCCAATGCAGATAATAATGCTCTTAGTCCTTTCGGAGTTTTGGAAAATAATACCATATCATCTGCGTAGAGGAGGTATTTTATATGTAGCCCATCAATATTCATTGAGTCTGCCTTGACTTTGGAAAAGCACTCATTGACGTCAGCAATAAAGAAATTAAACATAGCTGACGCCAATAAACAGCCTTGTTTCAAACCACTATCTGTTTCGATTGGGTCTGTTAGTAGGCCATCTGCAGATAATTTGACACGTATGGAAGTATTTGAATATAATTCTATTAGCCATTTTAGAATAAACCATGGGCAGCCTCTGTCCATGAGCTTTTTGTACAAAAGTTCTCGTGGGATGGCATCAAATGCCATTCTGAAATCTATAAATGCTGTGTATAATGGTTGTTTATGTTGTCTCATTTTACATAATATGCTATTTATGGTAACAATATTGACTCCTGTTCCCAACCCGGGTATAAACCCCGTTTGAAAGGGATCTCGCAGCTTACTTATATCAAGCCATATGTTAAATTGATCAAGGACTAGTCCAGCAAAAAAATTTCCTGGACAGTCCAGTAATGCAATTGGTTTGTAAGACTTCGGATCAGCTCTGCTGCCCTTCTTAAAAATTGGGACAATCAGAGACTGCCTCCATGAAGTGGGGATGCGACCTACTTCAAAGATATGTTTGAAGATTCGATGCAGTATTCTTGCCCATTCATCGGGATGTTTTTTCATCATACCATTGTGCAAGCAGTCGGGTCCCATTGCTCGCGAATGGCTTAAATTGCTGATGCAGTATTTAATATCTTCGACTTCAATGTTGAATGAGCAGCTTTTGCTTTTGTTAATGGTGGGCCATTCTATTTTTCCCCACGGGGAAATATATAGTCCACCAAAATATTTTTCCCATTCTTCTTTCGGAATTGCATTAATTTGTACTGCATTTTGATTTTTAGATGCAGTCTTGTTAATTAGAGCACATACACCACTGGTAGATTTCCTCACAATTTGTTTGAGCATTATTTCGCTCTCACGTTGTTTCCATAGAAATTTGTGATTTTTCAACCAGGTTTTGTATATCTTTTTTAATTCTTTTTTCTTGTCTGCTTTATCTGTGCTATTTTGCCAATCTAATATACGCAGATCTTTTTTTAGCAATGCTTTCCTATTTTTTAGGATAGGATCAAATGGATGACAATGCTCAAGCTTAGTGCTTTGATCTTGTAGTTTGCATTCTTTGAATATCTGCATTAACTGAACATAACATTCAGTGCCATTCGCTACAGGGGATCCGAGGACCTCATCAATGTTTAGCATATATTGGTCTAGCTTAAATCGATTCCAGGTAAGTCTATTACCTCCATTATTTACTATTAAATCTTTGCAATGGTCGGTTTGCGGGAGGCTTACAGAGCTTGTTGGTATTTCGCAAGACATGATTAAAATGTTGTGGTCGCTTTGTTTTGATGGAACAATTTCAAACGAGGTTACATACATTAGAAAAGTGGCGTTTACATACATGTAGTCCAAAATAGATTTTTGATATCCTCTGCTCCAGGTATATTGTGCTGGTACATCATTTTCTATAGTGCCATTTAACATTCTAAAATCCCTCTCTTTCATCATAGAAGACCAGCGCCTCTCTTCACATGAAAGTTCTAAACTGGCATTTGAGAGAAGATGTAAATTTAGATCTCCCATGATTATGGTATGAATTTCTGGATCAAGAAGTAACATATCTAATACTGCAAGTACATTTTCAAAGAATATTTCTGGCAATAATGATTGCCTGCTCCAGTAGATGTTAACAATTGCAAACACCAGATTACCCCTGGTTATCTTTGCTATTTGTAAACAAGATGAGGGTGATGGATACATACTACATTTCATCCCTGCTGCTTTCTTAACCGCTAGTAGGAGGCCCTCTTTTGGATGCCCCACTAGTTGTTTTGTTGCAGTTATGATTGAAATAATATGTGAGTCCCATATTGGTGCCTTCATTAACCAAGTTTCTTGTAGTGCAATAATATCATAGGCGCCAAGTTCCGTTTCCCATGAGTTGATGAAATGTTTATAGCCTCTTGTGTTCCAGGAGACTAAACTTATTTTTCCATTCATCACCACTTGTTATGATCTTTCACAGTTGGAATATGTATCTGTAAATTGTTCTATTTCTCTCATCTGATTCGGTTTGTAAATTCTTGTTGCTGGTTTCTCAGTCTGTGATATTGTTGTATTAGTTTGCATTAATATAAATCCCAGGTTGAATAATTGTGGCTTTGCTTGCCATAATATATTGGCGACTAGTCCAGATCGCAAATATATTTTGCCTTCATCTAGTTTATGATTACTGGTAAATTCAACTAGATCGATATCTGTTGTCATCAGATTTTTCAACATGGGAATTTCAGAGCAGATGTTTAAAATACTTGCTCTGTTTAATACATATTGAGCACCTGGTAAGTCACGACATTTAAGTACTAAACAGTGATGATTTCTGTAGTCATCTTTTACTTTGTTATTTGTTTCAGTACTTGCAGGAGATTTTTTGTTTGTGTACTGTAACTGTTTCCCCTCTTCATTTGCATTCATCGTTTTTCCATATGCTTGGATGGGAACTTGTGTTGGTCCGATAGGACCTTTAAGTAATGCTGATAGATCTGGGAAGGTTGGTTGGCAGGATGCCATGTCTTTTCTTATGTTGCATTGACTTTCCGAAATATATGTATCAATCGATAATTTGATTAAATCTCGTAATTCTTGAGGAGCAGTTTGATCAATTATAGATTGTGATGTTGGCCGAACCTCTGACCTTATTATTTCTTTTGGCTTTGGGGATACAGACATTAGAATATTCGATTTGATGTTAGTAAATGGTATACTAATATCTGCATGCGTAATCTTTGTGATTCTAGGTGCGTCTTCATTTCTCATGTCCGAATCTACTTCGGAAGTTTTGTTCTCGCCCTCGCCTGTTAGTTTCTGTAGCATGTAAGCATCAATAGATGCACGTATTTCTTTTCTAATTTCGTCAAATCTCATTTTATCTGAAACACAAGTTACTGACTGAGTTGGTACTGACAGTGCCGTACTCGATTTTATAAAGGCACTACCAAATGAAGATGCTCTTGTAACTTCTTTATCGTGTGTAGGTTGGTTATTACACTTATGTTTGTTCAACGACACTATCTTGTTGGAAAGCGCCACAAGATCATCTAGTGGTTCATAGGCCACTGGTGAGATGGTATTTTTAATAGGAAGCTTCGGGTCCGTTGGTATGGAGGTGACTTTTATTTCTTCATTCAGCGGATTAGGCAGGCGACTAATTGCTTTTACAATCCTTCTTGGTTTCCTTTTTGGTTTGGTTGCCTGTTTTTTACCTCTTGTCTTGTTCCCTTTAGATGTGAATACGTTAAACTTTCTTTGAAGCTGTTACCTCACTCTCTAGATCGACATTAGTAGGTTCCTTATCTTCACTTTGTATGTCTGTCAGTTGCACTTTTCCCAGGGCTTTTTCCTCTTCAGACACTTTTTTGGTTTCCATCTGCTCTGTTTGTGTCGCCCTACTTTTCCCAGGCCAATCTTTGCGTTCTTTTTCGATGTTCGAAACTCCCACGTCTTGTGCAGATTTGTTATTTAGGCCTTGGTCCACCCCTTTCGGGCGATTTTCTGATGGTAGCATAGGCATGTCAGCACCAGTCCTAAGAAGAGTTTCAATATTGGCTACCTTACCAGTAAGTGAATCTAGAATAGAGGTTTGTCCATTTATTTTACTCTCTATTGTTTCGTATAACCTTGCTATAGCTAATAGCGCCATATTCATTGCTCCCAGGGTGTTATTAAGTGTGGGTGCTTCTGGAAATGAAAAACGCTTTGCGTTGCCGTTGTTCAAGAAAAACTCAGGTTCTCGCGTTGAGTCTTCAAATCTAGTTTGGCGAGGTGTTGGAGCAGTGAAGGATAATGATTCATTTACACATATGCTTTGTTCATTGTCAGGTATATCTTCATGAAGTTCTTCTTCTTGCATTATTATTTTTTTAAAAGGGGATATATAATCCTGATGTTCTGGGATGGCATTACTGCTCATATCTTCTTGTAATTGAATTAGATCTCCCGAATTGGAGCATATATATTGAACCTTCTGTGAGTCTGTACTAGACTTGCTTGATGAGTCCATAAACTCCAATGCATCCTCGTCTATCTCTCCCATCATCGTTAATTGATCATAAGCATGCCTTAATCGTTTCTGTGCTGCCACTGTACATTTAATTGGATGTAGGGGGGTTAAGGCAATACCTCGTGCTAACATTTGAGGTACTGTGCCCATGTGTGTTTCATTCAGTGAGCATGCAGTAATTATTGTAGTGTCTGTTATTTCTTCCGGCACTGGGACTAATCTATGATCAGTGATAGTTTGGCACAATACTTCAATTTTTTTTGTTGATGAATCGTTTCCTTCAGGTCTTTTGAGCGACTACATTAGATGTTTCTTTTTGCACCAGATTTGAACCCTCTATATTTTGCAAATCCACTAGATTTTGCTCCTTTGGATCATTTGTGCAAAACCGAGCGTATATCAGAGGTAAGGGCTATCGAACGCCGTGACAATAGAGCCGCATGCCTTGCAATGGCGGCCGCTTTTTTTGCACGCAAGTTTGCTACACTTGCTTGCAATGCCTCACTTTGATTTGGTGCTAGAGATTGTATTGCGGGAACAGTGGGCATTCCAGTTTTTAATGTAAATTCTTTTGCCCCCATAGATTTTTTTGGCCCCATAACAAAACAGAAATTAACTTATATAACACGGAGATAACAAGATGATTCTAAAACAATACACCATATGAAATTTATCAAAAATGACCCACCAATACACCCGTACGCCCGCTAGACAGCCAGACAACGAGCGAAAACACTTTGCGAAAGCACTTGTGTGAATGCGTGCGCGCGAATGCGCGTGCGCTGTGCTTATGTGTGTCAGGAATGCTCAGGTCCCAGGCGCAGGAGTGATGCAGAACCAACCACCCCCTCTGCGGTCTTGGTGTCTGCAAGTCTAAGCTTACACAGACCTCCGTGATGAGAGCGGGGAAGGAGGGTTAGGGTCTTGATGGTTGGATAGGTAGGGGGATTATAGGGTAACCGGATTAAGGAATAGGAAGAGGTAATGGATAGGGCTGGGAATTAAGGGGAAGGCGATGATTGCACACTTTTGTTAGCCAATACTTGTTTGGCGCCCTTTTGAGGGGGCGATGTTTCAACACCTCTACATGTAAAGGTGTTCCCCTGTACACATGAGTAAAGAAACCAACAAGAACCTGTTAGCCCCAACATCAAGATTGAGCACAATGCCACAATGGAGTTTCCAGCACAGGTTTAGCCCAAAATACATTTGCACCCAAGATTAGTCAACATGCACTTGCACACTTAGCTTTCACAGTCTGTAAGTCCAGTCCAGCAAGAGCTGTTGAGTCCTGTGCCACGTCCCTGAAGTCGGTGGGTCCTTTTCACACTAAAAGGAAACAAAAGATTGTATTAGCGTATGCCTTTGGATTCGTTGGTCATTCATTCCTCACAACACATCCGACACACTCATTCCGCACATAACGTGCACTGGAGTTCCAAATTCCCCTGCCGCACGTGGCTGGTAACATCTATTGATGTTTATCTGCTCAGCACGGTCTTACGTCAGACCGATCTTTCTTGCTGTAACACGCTTTTCATCTCATGTGCCCTTCGGGCTTAACGTTCCGTGAGGCGAAATAGCGCGTAGTGAAATGCTGACCAAAAATGTTTTGGTACGCCCAAAAAGTGCTTCCCCGAAGATCCCTGCCCACTTAGCTTTATGTCGGCGGCGCAGGGGCTCTGGAGGGGTTGGTAACGCCCCCTGCGCTTTCCCCCTCTTTCCCAGTGAACGCCAATGCTAAGCGGTACTTATCTTCTGAAAGCGAGGGGCCGGATCGCTGCTCCGGAGGCTCTGGGCCCCTCGCGTGGGATTTTCTCGGAGCTCCTGGGCGCACGTCCTGTCTCTCTGGAGTCTCGAGCACAAGCCCTGTGCCTCGGGACTTGCGCATGCGCGTAGGCCTGCCACACCCGACACGGCTTCCCATTGGCTCGCGGGCCCGCGAAGCCTGCTGGGTAATGTAGTCCTGGCGTGCCTTTTGCCGGGTCTTGTAGTTTGTTAGTGTTTTCTGCCTGCAGAAAGGGCACAGCAGCCGTCTATACGGCTGCAATCTTTTAAACAGTGCTTTTTGTGATGATTCCAACCCCACAACCCCAATAGTTCGTGGCCCACGCCCAGTCCTGCCCCTGGCAGCACTCCCCCCCCCCAACGGAGGGCAGAGCCACCAGGCTTATCAGGGTAATTCTTATGAAAAGTGCGCAATAATCTGGGGGCATGCACATGGTGAGAGGGTTCCCAGGAGCGGTCTTCCGGTCCGTAGCCCACCCAGTCTATTAGATAATATATTTGACCATTTTTCCCTTTTTTAGAATTGAGGATGGCCCGGACTTCGTATTCTGGTTCCTCTTGTATGAGCACTGGGGGCGGTTTCTGGGTAAAAGCCCCATGAGGAGCTGATTTCAACAGTGATGTATGGAAGGTGGGGTGAATTTTCATCTGGGGTGGCAAGGTTAGGCGGACCACTACTGGATTAATGACCCTCTAAACACTGAATGGACCTAAGTAACAGGGTTGTAATTTTCTAGGCCCGGTTAGGCGTAAATTACGGGTGGACAACCATACCAGGTCGTTTTTACGATACAATGGACTGGGACGCTGACGTTTGTCGGCATGGGTTTTGTAGATGTTTTTGGCCGTTAAGAGATTTCCCTGTACCTCCTTCCAAACCTGCTCAATACCGATCCCCTGTCCTGCCAGCGTGGGCAACTCTGCTTTTGCTGTTGGGACGGATTGTGGTAATATCCGTGGATGTCTTCCATACAGACAGAAGAAAGGGGATCGTTTAGTGGATGAGTGAACAGCATTATTGTACGCCAATTCAGCTAGCCAAGTATGTTGGACCCAAGTTGTCTCTCTTCCAGCGGCCAAGCAACGCAAGAATTGTTCGAGTCCCTGGTTCACGCGCTCGGTCCGGCCGTCCGTTTCTGGGTGATAACCCGAAGATAACCGGACTTCCATACCGATGATATTACAAAATTCGCGCCAGAACTTAGAGGTGAACTGTGGTCCTCTATCAGTTATGATACGACACGGTAAGCCATGGAGGCGAACCACGTTCTGCAAGAACAACTCCGCAATCTCTTTGGCCGTCGGGACCCCTTTGCAGGGGATAAAATGAGCCATTTTGGAGAAGGTATCTACAACCACTAATATGGATGTGTAACCCTGTACCTCTGGGAGCTCTACTATAAGGTCCATGGTAACTGTATGCCATGGTATAGTTGGAGTTGGCAAAGGCCGAAGAAGACCTGCTGGTTTCTGATGATCGGCCTTATTCTGGGCACATATCGGACAATTTCGCACATATTGCTGGACATCGTGCCGCCACTTTGGCCACCAGAAATGTCTGGCTACTAACTCTAATGTTTTATTCTTACCGGGATGACCCACTAACAAGGAATCATGACACCATGATATGGCTTCCTTTTGCAATTGAGCTGTGGGTAGGTACAAAGATTGCGCATTATAGGGGAGCCCGTCTACAATAGTATGTTGCGGATCCTGCTTGCACCACTGGTGAAGTTCTTGCATGGAGAACTCTTTTTGAATGTTTTCAAATAGGTTAGTGGTTAAGCCGACTATTCTTGTCAGAGGAACTATTGGCTGAGGTGCAGGTTCTTCGTCTTTTAACATAGTTTCCGGATAGCGTGATAAAATATCAGCTTTCCGATTGCTAGATCCGGGTCTGTAAGTAATAATAAAATCGAACTCGGCGAAATATTGGGCACAACGCAATTGGCACGGGCTCAAAGTCTTGGCAGTTTTGATAAACTGTAGATTGCGATGGTCGGTAATTACCGTCACAGTGCGGCGTGCCCCCATCAGATAATGCCCCCATTCGCTAAAAGCTGCCTTTATGGCCAATAGTTCTCGGTCGGCAATAATGTAATTCGCCTCGGCGGGAAGCAACTTTCTTGAATAATAGGACACAGGGTGTAGAAGGCCTGTCTGGGAGTCTCTTTGGGACAAAACGGCTCCTAAAGCATAACTAGAAGCATCCGTTTCTACTACGAAGGGTTGGGACAAGTCTGGGTGCTTTAGTACCGGTGCATCGGTGAAGGCTTTCTTGAGCCGTTGAAATCCCTGCTCAGCCTGGGTGTCCCAAGTGAAAGGACAACCTTTACGCAGAAGTCTTGTGATTGGGGTAACCAATTCTGAGAAATTCTTGACAAAACGTCTGTAAAAGTTTGCAAAGCCTAAAAAGGATTGCACATCCTTTACGTTGGCCGGGGGGGCCCAATCTAGAATAGCCTGTACCTTCTTGCGGTCCATCTGTACGCCTGTCGGGGTAAGGTAGTACCCTAAGAATTCCACAGTGGTTTGGTGGAACTCGCACTTTTCCAATTTGGCATAAAGGTGATGTTCTCTCAACTTCTGTAAGACAGCGCGTACATGCTGGACATGTTCCTGGAGGCTATGTGAGTAAATAAGGATGTTGTCAATGTACACGACGGCACATACGTCCAGGTACTCACGCAACACCTCGTCAAGGAAATGTTGGAAGGCGGCGGGCGCGTTACACAGACCGAATGGCATAACTTGATATTCATACAATCCGAATTTTGTTCGGAAGGCAATTTTCCATTCGTCACCTTCACGCACCCGCACCAGATGGTATGCGCCACGAAGGTCCAAATTAGTATAGATAACCGCATCCCTCACTTGGTCTAGCAGGACTGGGATAAGGGGGAGCGGATAACGGTTCTTGATGGTTATCCGATTCACTCCGCGGTAGTCTATGCAAGTCCGAAGTTCCCCGGACTTCTTCGGTACGAAGAACAGAGGTGAAGACACCGGCGAGTTAGAGTGCCTTATAAAGCCGTTTTGTAAATTGGCTGCTATATACTCCCGGAGGTGTTAGTTTTCGGCCTCAGTCAAGGCATATATACGACTACAGGGTAATGTTGCCCCAGGCTCTAGATCTATTCGACAGTCGAATGGCCGGTGTGGGGGTAAAGACTCTGCTGCCTTCTTATTGAAGACGTCTACGAAATCGATATATTCCGCAGGTAGATCCTCAGGGCGTACCTCTGAGTGGTTACTCGTGAGGCTTGCAATGTGAAGGGGTGATGATTCCGAAAGCCTACAATACTCTAGACAATAAGGCGAGTTCAAATTGACCAACCTAGTGGCCCACTGAATCTGGGGATCATGCTTTCTCAACCAAGGTAGTCCCAAAATAAGCCCGAATTGCGGGGCGGCAATTATATCAAAGGCTATGTCCTCCCAATGATCATTCCCACAGGTTAATCTCACCAAAGGGGTGCTGTGCGTTATGGGCCCGGAGGATAGGGGAGTACCATCCACTGCTCCTACGGGTTCGGGCTTACTCTTCCGCTGTACCGGAATGCCCAGTGTAGCCGCAAACTCGGCATCTAAGAAATTGCCCGTTGCTCCTGAGTCAATTAGCATGGTTACTTATTTCCGCAACCCTAGGAACCCTAGACACCCCTTTATAGTGATATACGGGGCATAATTGGAGCAGCCTTCAATTGGGGCCCTGCTTTCAGTCAGGCTCGACCGGGTGACCCCCACTACCGACGAGCCGAGGCGTTTCCCTGCGTTTTGGGTTTCGTGGGGCATTCCCGGACAAAGGGTCCCGACTTCCCACAATACATGCATACCCCGTCCTTCCTCCTCCGTTCCTTTTCTTCTTTTGACAGGGGACCTCGAATAGAACCAATTCGCATCGGTTCCTCTCC
Source organism: Ambystoma mexicanum (assembly GCF_040938575.1). Classification (NCBI taxonomy): domain Eukaryota; kingdom Metazoa; phylum Chordata; class Amphibia; order Caudata; family Ambystomatidae; genus Ambystoma; species Ambystoma mexicanum. The sequence goes on along the minus strand of NC_090922.1, from coordinate 489,681,794 downwards.
CTCAGACTTGTCCACAGTCCCACGCGTCCCTTTGAACAGATCCAAACGGGCTACCGGGCATGATTCCCCTCTTCTTTTGTCCCCCCGTCGTTCAGCCAAACGGTGGTCTAAGCGCATGGCTAGATCGATCATATCAGAACACTCCCGAGGTTGGGGGTCGATCTGGGCGATAAGGTCCTTAATGTAGTCCCTTAGCCCCTGATAAAACAAGGACATACTTTTGTCGCGTGACCACCAACCGATTCAACTGTGTGACGTAAGTCACCAATTCCTTATTCCCTTGTCTTAAGGCTAGCAATTCCCGATCCTTACACAACGTGGCTGCCTTCTGGTTAAATATCTTCTCAAACTCGCTCAGAAAGTCATCCCAGTCATATAGGACCATATTGTCCTTCTGGACTAATGGGTTAGCCCAGGCTGCAGCATCCCCCGTGAGATACGAGATGACAAACGCTGTTCTAGACTGATGGGACCGGAATGCTGCAGGTTTCGTGAGAAAGTGAAGATGACATTGGGTTATGAAGGTCGAGAATTTCTGTGAGTCCCCCGAATACCGTTCAGGTGGCGCTAGAGGGACAACAGGGTCTGGGGTTACTTGCACCTGTACTGGCGCTTGACCCGGCAATGGAGAGGTTTGGGCTGCCAGACTGCGTACCTGTGCAGACACGGTAGCATAGTCCTGTCTGGACACTGCCAACTCCCCCTGCAAGTCCTGCAAGGCCTTGGCAATCTCTTCCATGGCTGCGACGGGGCTGGCTGCACCACCCAGGCGCCTAGAAATTACGTGGGCTTGTGCTTCTGTCAGGAATGCTCAGGTCCCAGGTGCAGGAGTGATGCAGAACCGACCACCCCCTCTGCGGTCTTGGTGTCTGCAAGTCTAAGCTTACACAGACCTCCGTGACCAGAGCGGGGAAGGAGGGTTAGGGTCTCGATGGTTGGATAGGTAGGGGGATTATAGGGTAACCGGATTAAGGAATAGGAAGAGGTTATGGATAGGGCTGGGAATTAAGGGGAAGGCGATGATGGCACACTTTTGTTAGCCAATACTTGTTTGGCTCCCTTTGAGGGGGCGTTGTTTCAACACCTCTACATGTAAAGGTGTTCCCCTGTACACATGAGTAAAGAAACCAACAAGAACCTGTTAACCCCAACATCAAGATTGAGCACAATGCCACAATGGAGTTTCCAGCACAGGTTTAGCCCAAAATACATTTGCACCCAAGATTAGTCAACATGCAACTGCACACTTAGCTTTCACAGTCTGTAAGTCCAGTCCAGCAAGAGCTGTTGAGTCCTGCGCCACGTCCCTGAAGTCGGTGGGTCCTTTTCACACTAAAAGGAAACAAAAGATTGTATTAGCGTATGCCTTTGGATTCGTTGGTCATTCATTCCTCACAACACATCCGACACACTCATTCCGCACATAACGTGCACTGGAGTTCCAAATTCCCCTGACATGCGCTGCCGCACGTGGCTGGTAACATCTATTGATGTTTATCTGCTCAGCACGGTCTTACGTCAGACCGATCTTTCTTGCTGTAACACGCTTTTCGTCTCATGTGTCCTTCGGGCTTAACGTTCCGTGAGGCGAAATAGCGTGTAGTGAAATGCTGACCAAAAACGTTTTGGTACGCCCAAAAAGTGCTTCCCCGAAGATCCCTGCCCACTTAGCTTTATGTCGGCGGCGCAGGGGATCTGGGGGGGTTGGTAACGCCCCCTGCGCTTTCCCCCTCTTTCCCAATGAATGCCAATGCCAAGCGGTACTTATCTTCTGAAAGCAAGGGGCCGGATCGCTGCTCCGGAGGCTCTGGGCCCCTCGTGTGGGATTTTCTCGGAGCTCCTGGGCGCACGTCCTGTCTCTCTGGAGTCTCGAGCACAAGCCCCGTGCCTCGGGACTTGCGCATGCGCGTAGGCCTGCCACACCCGACACAGCTTCCCATTGGCTCGCGGGCCCGCAAAGCCTGCTGGGTAATGTAGTCCTGGCGTTCCTTTTGCTGGGTCTTGTAGTTTGTTAGTGTTTTCTGCCTGCAGAAAGGGCACGGCAGCCGTCTATACGGCTGCAGTCTTTTAAACAGTGCTTTTTGTGATGATTCCAACCCCACAACCCCAATAGTTCGTGGCCCACGCCCAGTCCTGCCCCTGACAATGTGTGTTTTCGGGATGTAGATGGGCGAGTTCACTCCTAGAGAAAGGTACAAATTGCTTTTAGTATTTACTATAGTTAACCTTTCAAAGTCTGTTTCTCAGTCTCTAAATGGTCTACTGGCAGTCTATAGCAGTCTATAAGCCCATGGGCTAGTTTTCATACCCGGCCAATCGTTGCTACAGAGGTCCGGGAATGGATCACGTGACGTCTTCAATGTGTTTTCCCACTCGATTTCGCCGAAGTTGTCCGCGTTCAACAGCTACCAGATGAAAGCTCCACAGCCAGACAGCGAGTGAAAACACTTTGCGAAAGCACTTGTGCGAATGCGCGCGTGCGAATGCGCGTGCGCTGTGCTTATGTGTGTTTTCGGGTTGTAGATGGGCGGGTTCACTCCTAGAGAAAGGTACAAATTGCTTTTAGTATTTACTATAGTTAACCTTTCAAAGTCTGTTTCTCAGTCTCTAAATAGTCTACTGGCAGTCTATAGCAGTCTATAAGCCCATGGGCTAGTTTTCATACCCGGCCAATCGTTGCTACAGAGGTTCGGGAAGGGATCACGTGACGTCTTCAATGCGTTTTCCCACTCGATTTCGCTGAAGTTGTCCGCGTTGAACAGCTACCAGATGAAAGCTCCACAGCCAGACAGCGAGCGAAAACACTTTGCGAAAGGTTTTATGTTCCCCAGCATGGACAACGTCGCGCGCCAGCGCCGCTACAGCCTCACCTTGCGCCCACAGCACACAGAGAGCATTCAAATGTGCTCCCCGTGCCTTGAGGCACGAGGGCAGCCAGCAGCGACCTACCATACAGCACGGGCCTACTGACACGTCCCGCATGGCTTAGGTGCCACACGAGACCCCATTACAGGCTGCTCGTCTGATAAAAGCGTTCTCCTCCACAATGCTCAAGCACAGTTGGAAAAGTGGAGCACGGTTGATCCTTCAACACTTCATACTCCTTCCCTAGACCTCATGTCTGGGATGGGGGAAGTGGACTGCACTGAAGAACGAGCGTGGACAATGCCCTGGCCATATACTGCCTGGAAATAGGGTATGTATATAGGCATTTAACATCAATCCATGGAAATGGGATGAGTTCCTGGGGATTTGATGGCGTGACATGCAATTGGATCACACTACCTGGACCTTTGATTTCAGTCTCTCGCAGTGGAGTGAGTATCTGTTGATTTGTATACGGTGCAATGGAATGCATAACTGGGCATTTGAGGAAAAGCCACCATAGCACATTTCTTAGTAGCTGGGCATTTTATAGCAATCCCTTGGAATGCATCACTACCTGTCCATTTCACGGCAGTCTATCATTGTGGTGTGAGGGCCCTCGCATTTGATGTTCATTTCTGGCAATAATGTGGTCACTTCAGCATTTGATTGCAATTCCTGGTCATGGGGTGACTCATTGGAAAGTGTTTGGCAGTCCCTGGCGATGGTGTTAGAATGTGGTCATTTAGTGGGATTCTATGACCCTGCGATGGGTATCCGGTCATTTGATAGTAATCTTTTGCGACGAGACAAACAACTGGGTATTTGCACCCTGGAAATCCCTGGCAATACTTCATATGCCTTGCCATTTAAAAGAAATATCTAGCAATATTTTCAGTACCTGTGCATCTGATGCCAACCCCTAACAACTTTGCAAGCACCTTGCATTTGATGGCATCACATGGCAGGTACAATATTGACATGTTATGTCAGGAACAACATTTCATGACATTACATAGCACAAAATGTCATTGGGCCTCATGAGGCTGGCGGCCGCGGTATGAACGGTGCAGGTAAGGCACCGGCACCGTTCATACCGGGCCACCGCATTACGAGTTCTGCTCGCGGGTTCCTGACAGCCCGTCAGCTCTTACCTGGGGGGCTGTGCAGCACCCGCGAGCAGAACTCGTAATGCCGCTGGCACCGTTATTAACGGTGCCGGCACATCCATGCTCCCCACCCCCATTATGCCCTATGGGGCCCCTATGGGGCAGAATGGGGATCGGGAGCCCGGCATTACCGCCTCCCGCGAATGGGCAATTACCAGCCCACTCATCTCGTAATGGGCCGGTTATTGCCCAATCGCGGGAGGCGGTGCAGGATGCGAGAATGGCGGTAGCCGTGCCTGCCATACAGGCACGGCTAACGCCATGCTCGTAATGAGGCCCATTGTCTGATATTTAATGAAGGTATGTGCAATTTCAATGGAACACTGGCAATGAAGCACATGGTCACACGGATGGCTTACCCTAATTTTTACACCAATACCTGGGATTTGGTTTGAGCATTTGGTCATTGGATGGGAACACTTGAAATGTGATACCAGAACTTGGCATATAATGGCAAAACCTACTGTGTGCTGTGAGTTTCTGGGCATATGATTGCACTACCAGACATGTTAACCCATAGATCAAAGCTATTTCACTATATATAAGAAAACAGTGTTTGCTTTGCCAATCCTTATTCCAGGTTCTTGCTGGATTGTCATAGAGGTATCCACCACCAGTACTTCCAGCCAATGTAATCATGCTGTGGTGTGCAAGCGTTTTCCCATCACATAACGTGCTGTTGCCGGTTTGGCCTTTATTGAAAATGGGACCCTGCCCAAGAGCTCTATATGAACACACCCAGATAGCAGTCAAAAGGCATCTGCCGGGAGATCGCATGAGCTACATTACTGAAAGCTTCCAGTGCTGTCAATTTACATAATGCTTAGAAGACATACCATTGACAGTTTCTAGGATACCCTTTTAGCACATCAGTACTAGTTTACATTATGACCACATATCATGCCTCACAATTCGCAGATTGTTGCCAGCTTGTATTATGCCCAGTTTGAACATAATAACCAGTTTGTGGTATGCACACTTAACAAACCATTGCTAATTTACTTTGGCCCACTCAGCACAAAATTCCCAGTTTCCACTGTGCCCATTCGCACATCAGGACTGGTTTCCATTTTGTTCAGTTGACCCATAATTGCAAAACAACTGCAGTTTCCCATAAAGTTTTACCTTCCTTTACCAGTGACGGATAGAAGGGAGGCCAATGCTTGATTTGGTGGTGTGTGGCTAGGATGGGCAGCTGCAGCCTGTAGTGGGAATATATGGTATTGGTTTGCAGGCTGGGTGGGGTGGGAGTGGGTGGGAGTGCTTGGGACTGCTATGCCCAGATTGCCTCTGCCAACCTGCAAGTCAATAGTAAACTGGCAAAATTGGTGTGTCTGCGAGTCGCAGACTTTGTTGGATTCGCATAGCTTCTAGCCTCACTGATTTATATTGCAACTTGCCCAGGATTACTGCTGCTATCTGTTACTGACTTTTGGCATTTTTATAGTTGATTTGACTTTGCTTGAGGTTGGAAGCCACGCCCCCCCTATCAGGACGCTGTGACTTTTTTTCCTCTCCTTATTTATTTTTATTTTTCTTAATTGTGCAAACTGATTCCTATAATGCCAAATGTAGTTACTCAGGAGGTGTAGGCCGTTCATGGAAAACCTCAGAACAGAGGCAAATCGATCCCAGACACAGTGGCAAGGTTAAAGGGGGGCATCCTATTAAAACCTCCAATGGCTTTATCTTCAGACATTCATGACTTTATGAGGCCTATAGCCACGAAAGTAAGCTCTGCGCCACCAGTGATACTTTCAGTCAGTACGGATCAGTTGGCTGACAACTCATTATTTCCCCTTATCTCCTTTGAAGGTATTTCTGATTCCGAACTTTTAAAAGGAGTTTCAATGGTGGAAGAGGTAGCTCTGAACCCTACTATGCAAGAGGGAAATGTTCCCACAGACCAATCACTGCTAATTGGTCCCAGAGTAGCTCAGGAGATTACCGTTACAGCAAAGCTCAGAGAAATTGCTAATCGACCGATAGCTGATGTGCAAGCTCATTTTGAGCACAATGAAAATGGCACAGATCAGTGGGACACCATAAAGAAGATACTGGCAAACAACGCTTTAATGTTGGCCACTGAAGCCTCAGAATCATTGTCCCCCCTAAATAATTGTGAATTTGTCTATCTCTTTTGTGCAACCTACACCTAGGTGCTCTTTTGGACAATGTGCTGTTTTTAAATAAAATGTGATGTGCATTTTAAAGAATATTTATTCAGCAACACTGGTCAAAACTACTAACTGCATAGTGAAGTAGCTCATCAAACTGGCCCACATTGGCCAAAAGGTGGCCAACTTTGAACCAAATAACTGGCCCACACTGGCATTCTTCATTTTTGGTTTGGCGACAGGATTATTGCCCTATAGGCCAGTCCGTGCCTGATTGATGGTCCTTTTGCGTTGTTGAACCTATATTGAAACCCAGCTGGTATCACCACGGATGGCTTTTTGCGCTCTGTTGGTAAAATGCTGGATTTATCAATGGATGACTCAAAAACCTTTGCAATGATCATAGCAGGTGATTTGAATATACCAGGTTTGAGTGGACTAGTGGGGACAAAGGATCTTTATGCTAAAAGTTGGCAGAGCCTGATGAAGGAAAGAGCATTCCATAAGCTGAATGGGGCTATTAAAGGTGATATCCGTCCTCATTCAACATGGAAAAGAGGATCCCAGACTGCTATCATAGATTATTCGTATGTCTCTGCTAGCCTATTTATGTCTATGTCTGAATTAAATCTCCAACTACAAATTAACCGTGATCATCATATGTTATGGGTTAAATGGAATCCAGGTACTCAGGTAATTCCAACAAATTTTTGTCTCCCTCCATTGGAGATCACTAAAGGAAGAAATAGGTTTAGATTGAATTTAGGGAAACTGGATCTATTTCGTAGATATTTGCTCAATTCTAATTCCTCTACTTTGGTGGGAGGAAAGGATGTCAATGACTATATATCAATATTAAATCTATTTGCTGTTAAGTTTGATAGCTCCTTTAAACGATTCTTCATCACAAGCACACATTTGATCCAGAGGTTAAACAGACAATAATTAATTAAAGAAAGATATTAGGGTTGTTAGGGTTGTGGCCCTATTAAATATTGATCTAATAGAGCACGTGAAAATCTTTAAATTAAGTTATATAAATTGGTCCAGAGCACATAAGTTTAATTTAGTACAACAAGATGCTGAAGTCATTTTGAATGCTATGGCTAACAAAAATGCTTCAGCTATTTGGACTCTGTTAAAATGACAGGTGGAACACAACAATTGGCTTTGCAAGCTAATCCGATCCCAAAGGAAACCTGGGTAAGGTATTTTAATTACCTTTTTGCTCCTGACCCAGCCCCATAGTGACCCGATAAAGGTGAAAATAAACATGAATGGAAGTTGCCATCATTGCCATTATTAAGAAAATAAGTATTTCTTGAGCTCCGGGCCCGAAGGCCACACTAATCAAATGCTTAAATTAAATCCAGAGGCATGGGTCAGGATTTTAACGATTCTATGTTCTCAGATTTGAATGGCATAATCTGTACCGGACTCTTGGAGGAGATCAATTATAATACAAATGTTTAAGAAGGGCGACAGGAGTCTTCATCAGAATTATCAGCCTATAGCCCTTCTAGATGTTTGGGTCAAGGAATCAGGCAGGTTGAACCCTTATCAAACAGGCATTGTCCCGGGTATGGGGACAGCTTTTAATGGCACAGAGTTATAAGAGGAAGATTATTACGACAGGGCAACCTATTTATATGGCTTATATACGTTTTGTACATGCGTTTGATTCTGTAGACCGTAACAAATGATTTAAAAAATGTACAAATTGCCATTTTCCACACCATATTAGGCTGATGGTTTAAGCATTGTATATGCAAATAAGGCCTTTTAACGAATGACATAGTAATGTATAGGTGCCTTAAGCAGGGTTGTATTTTGACCCCTGCTTTGTTTAATTTTTTTATCATGGACATTGGTCACTTTTTGTCCAAATACTCTGCTTTTCCTCCTAAGCTTGGTAGACAATTGATTTCTTGGTTGCTTTATGCTCAGCCACCTGCTCCAGCGTTAAGTCCTTCGCTAATAAATTTTCTTGCACTAACTGGTCCCTAATCAAGGAGTTTGTCAGTGCAAGTGTGGCTAAGTGTCCTCAAGATGGTCACATACCCTTCCACTGGCTCCATGAGCTCTTGAATCCTTTGAAAGAATTTGTGTCTCACAAATGTCACATTTTTCTTTGGTTCGAAATGTTCCTGGAACTACCTGATCGCAATCGCAAAGTCCTCCTGATCTCCTGCACCTTCACCCATCAGCTCAGGAAGCCCGTCAAATACACTGCAAACCTATGGACTTAGGTTATGGAGAAGTAATGCTTGCTTCCTTGCTGGTGAGGATTTGTCACCACCCATGGCCACCATATCTGTTTCAAACATCTTTCGCTACCTCTCCCATCTGATAGGTGGTTTGCTGGGCTCAGCAAGGAATGGGGTGAGGGTGGGATTTCAGCCATATCCATCCTTGGGGAATCAAATGCAAAGGCGTCAAGGCAAATGAAAGTACTGTTCTATGAATATGGATATTGGTGAGCACTCACTGTTATTCCTCCTTCAGGCATCAACGGTAGTAAGATCACAATTGGCAACGTTGGGCAGAAACAATTAGAAAATCACCCCCCTGCTGGCTTGGGCAAAGCTTGTCCTGCCAGGGAGCTAAATGGAGCTCATTCAGCACGTTCTGAGGTCCTTTCCTCAGAACCTTTGTCAGCTGTCAGTGTGCTGCACCTCTCCCAGAATCGAGGGACCTCCCAAGCCACTGAAAATCTGCTTCACCGGGTGGGGGGCGGGGAGATGCAGGCTTGATGGTTGCAGGGGGGGGCTGCAGTGCCACAAACGAGATGGCAGGCCTCACCAGGAGCACTGGCCCCTGTGCTGCGATATGGAGGGGGCCTCTGCATTTGCTGCTCCGCCACCTGCACGGAGTTCCCACTCGCCACCAGTGCGAGAATCCTGCTGGCAATGACGAGACTGAGCTGCAAATCAGGCATGTAGTTTATTGCAGCACACACAGAGTGCAGCGGGCACCCATCTCCTCAGGGGAACCAGTGCTCACAGTTAAACCATGCAGTTCCAGAGCTCTATGCGAGCTCTGGGACTGAAACCCACAACACAACATGCCTCTAGGATCCGATTGCTGACCCAATATCTCTGGTGCTGCCATCTAGGGTTGCAGATCTGGGGAAGCTTACAGGACACATTTTGACATTTTGGGCAGGGAAGCCACACATCCATGAACTATACTTGCCCTGCTGTGCAAGCCGCCGTGTTGAGGTGGAGACTAGCCCAGGAACAGGACACCAGAGATGAGATGGTGGCCAGGCTCACTATCACTCCATTATTCAGTTTTTTTTTATTTTTTTTTTATTGTTGTTTTAATCAAGATAAATCCTGACTTTTCAACATTTAAGAAAGAAAAAGCAATAGATACATATATACAAAAATAGATAATAAAAAAAAATATACAAAATATACATTTATCACATAAATACATAGATCATAATCCATATTGAACACTTCAAAGTTCAAATGTGTTCATGCTGCAATTGATAGTGAGAATATTACTATGTCAACAAGGCATAAACATTGTTAAAAGAATAGAAAATCAATACTTCTAGCTTTTTAGCTTCAGACTGAATAAAAAGTTAAGAATTGCATATCTCACTTTACGCAATGTTGTGTGGTAAATCATTTCCCAGAAATGTTCTGCATCAAGATCTTTATAGTCTTCATACAAGTGTTTAAAATGTATCATTCTTAGATGACATAAACTGGTACATTCAGCACATAAGTGTTTCATTGTTTCAGGTTTCAGTTCACAAAATCGGCATTTTAATTCCTCATTCGTAATTTGTTTACGTTGGTGCATTAGTTCTCTTGTAGGCCATAAATTTAGGCAAAATCATAGGTAACTGCTCCGAAGGTATGAATTTGGAAAAAGTGTTAAATATGTTTCTGTTATGCCATGCCTTTTCATAATAAACGGATTAGTCGCAAATTTTTTGTATTTAAAACATGCTTCTCTGGTTTGGATCCAGTCATATTTCCAAATACTCTCTTTTGCTTTGTCTGGATTTTATAATAACATTCTTATTGAAATATCTGCATTAATAATGGCTTTTTCTGCTTTTCTACACCATTGTACTGGAAATGCATCAGTCGACTTTAATAGATATTTTGCCAAAGCATGAAATAGAATATTTTTGGAATCTAGTAAGATACATTTCCTATAAAAGGAACATATTTTCCAGTCGTGCACGGCATGCAACAATATTAGACCAAGTTCATGTCTTCTGAGACAAACAGATTCTGATTTTGGAAGCTTGAGAATGTTTTTCCAATATGTTCCTTCTAATTTAGCCCAGTATGCATATGATCTATCAGGTAAAGTTTCTGAGCCATACGTAATCACTGGTATTACTTTTTGCTTATAATAGGTCAGGAGGGGACATACTGAAAATTTACAATATTTGGCTCCAATAATACGAGCCTGAGAGGTTGCTGTTAATAATTTATTTTTGATGTGTTGGTCTAATCCATCACGACTTGTTTGGTTCGATATTAAAGTACCTAAATATATGTATGTCGGTTCAGATATTAGGTATTCGTTCTGTAATGGCCATCTATGTTTGATGTTACGCTGTTTGATGTTACCAAACTGAATTATCTTAGTCTTTGTTACATTGATTGATATGAAGTTATCTCAGGTAAAATTGTCCAATGCAGATAATAATGCTCTTAGTCCTTTCGGAGTTTTGGAAAATAATACCATATCATCTGCGTAGAGGAGGTATTTTATATGTAGCCCATCAATATTCATTGAGTCTGCCTTGACTTTGGAAAAGCACTCATTGACGTCAGCAATAAAGAAATTAAACATAGCTGACGCCAATAAACAGCCTTGTTTCAAACCACTATCTGTTTCGATTGGGTCTGTTATTAGGCCATCTGCAGATAATTTGACACGTATGGAAGTATTTGAATATAATTCTATTAGCCATTTTAGAATAAACCATGGGCAGCCTCTGTCCATGAGCTTTTTGTACAAAAGTTCTCGTGGGATGGCATCAAATGCCATTCTGAAATCTATAAATGCCGTGTATAATGGTTGTTTATGTTGTCTCATTTTACATAATATGCTATTTATGGTAACAATATTGACTCCTGTTCCCAACCCGGGTATAAACCCCGTTTGAAAGGGATCTCGCAGCTTACTTATATCAAGCCATATGTTAAATTGATCAAGGACTAGTCCAGCAAAAAAATTTCCTGGACAGTCCAGTAATGCAATTGGTTTGTAAGACTTCGGATCAGCTCTGCTGCCCTTCTTAAAAATTGGGACAATCAGAGACTGCCTCCATGAAGTGGGGATGCGACCTACTTCAAAGATATGTTTGAAGATTCGATGCAGTATTCTTGCCCATTCATCGGGATGTTTTTTCATCATACCATTGTGCAAGCAGTCGGGTCCCATTGCTCGCGAATGGCTTAAATTGCTGATGCAGTATTTAATATCTTCGACTTCAATGTTGAATGAGCAGCTTTTGCTTTTGTTAATGGTGGGCCATTCTATTTTTCCCCACGGGGAAATATATAGTCCACCAAAATATTTTTCCCATTCTTCTTTCGGAATTGCATTAATTTGTACTGCATTTTGATTTTTAGATGCAGTCTTGTTAATTAGAGCACATACACCACTGGTAGATTTCCTCACAATTTGTTTGAGCATTATTTCACTCTCACGTTGTTTCCATAGAAATTTGTGATTTTTCAACCAGGTTTTGTATATCTTTTTTAATTCTTTTTTCTTGTCTGCTTTATCTGTGCTATTTTGCCAATCTAATATACGCAGATCTTTTTTTAGCAATGCTTTCCTATTTTTTAGGATAGGATCAAATGGATGACAATGCTCAAGCTTAGTGCTTTGATCTTGTAGTTTGCATTCTTTGAATATCTGCATTAACTGAACATAACATTCAGTGCCATTCGCTACAGGGGATCCGAGGACCTCATCAATGTTTAGCATATATTGGTCTAGCTTAAATCGATTCCAGGTAAGTCGATTACCTCCATTATTTACTATTAAATCTTTGCAATGGTCGGTTTGCGGGAGGCTTACAGAGCTTGTTGGTATTTCGCAAGACATGATTAAAATGTTGTGGTCGCTTTGTTTTGATGGAACAATTTCAAACGAGGTTACATACATTAGAAAAGTGGCGTTTACATACATGTAGTCCAAAATAGATTTTTGATATCCTCTGCTCCAGGTATATTGTGCTGGTACATCATTTTCTATAGTGCCATTTAACATTCTAAAATCCCTCTCTTTCATCATAGAAGACCAGCGCCTCTCTTCACATGAAAGTTCTAAACTGGCATTTGAGAGAAGATGTACATTTAGATCTCCCATGATTATGGTATGAATTTCTGGATCAAGTAGTAACATATCTAATACTGCAAGTACATTTTCAAAGAATATTTCTGGCAATAATGATTGCCTGCTCCAGTAGATGTTAACAATTGCAAACACCAGATTACCCCTGGTTATCTTTGCTATTTGTAAACAAGATGAGGGTGATGGATACATACTACATTTCATCCCTGCTGCTTTCTTAACCGCTAGTAGGAGGCCCTCTTTTGGATGCCCCACTAGTTGTTTTGTTGCAGTTATGATTGAAATAATATGTGAGTCCCATATTGGTGCCTTCATTAACCAAGTTTCTTGTAGTGCAATAATATCATAGGCGCCAAGTTCCGTTTCCCATGAGTTGATGAAATGTTTATAGCCTCTTGTGTTCCAGGAGACTAAACTTATTTTTCCATTCATCACCACTTGTTATGATCTTTCACAGTTGGAATATGTATCTGTAAATTGTTCTATTTCTCTCATCTGATTCGGTTTGTAAATTCTTGTTGCTGGTTTCTCAGTCTGTGATATTGTTGTATTAGTTTGCATTAATATAAATCCCAGGTTGAATAATTGTGGCTTTGCTTGCCATAATATATTGACGACTAGTCCAGATCGCAAATATATTTTGCCTTCATCTAGTTTATGATTACTGGTAAATTCAACTAGATCGATATCTGTTGTCATCAGATTTTTCAACATGGGAATTTCAGAGCAGATGTTTAAAATACTTGCTCTGTTTAATACATATTGAGCACCTGGTAAGTCACGACATTTAAGTACTAAACAGTGATGATTTCTGTAGTCATCTTTTACTTTGTTATTTGTTTCAGTACTTGCAGGAGATTTTTTGTTTGTGTACTGTAACTGTTTCCCCTCTTCATTTGCATTCATCGTTTTTCCATATGCTTGGATGGGAACTTGTGTTGGTCCGATAGGACCTTTAAGTAATGCTGATAGATCTGGGAAGGTTGGTTGGCAGGATGCCATATCTTTTCTTATGTTGCATTGACTTTCCGAAATATATGTATCAATCGATAATTTGATTAAATCTCGTAATTCTTGAGGAGCAGTTTGATCAATTATAGATTGTGATGTTGGCCGAACCTCTGACCTTATTATTTCTTTTGGCTTTGGGGATACAGACATTAGAATATTCGATTTGATGTTAGTAAATGGTATACTAATATCTGCATGCGTAATCTTTGTGATTCTAGGTGCGTCTTCATTTCTCATGTCCGAATCTACTTCGGAAGTTTTGTTCTCGCCCTCGCCTGTTAGTTTCTGTAGCATGTAAGCATCAATAGATGCACGTATTTCTTTTCTAATTTCGTCAAATCTCATTTTATCTGAAACACAAGTTACTGACTGAGTTGGTACTGACAGTGCCGTACTCGATTTTATAAAGGCACTACCAAATGAAGATGCTCTTGTAACTTCTTTATCGTGTGTAGGTTGGTTATTACACTTATGTTTGTTCAACGACACTATCTTGTTGGAAAGCGCCACAAGATCATCTAGTGGTTCATAGGCCACTGGTGAGATGGTATTTTTAATAGGAAGCTTCGGGTCCGTTGGTATGGAGGTGACTTTTATTTCTTCATTCAGCGGATTAGGCAGGCGACTAATTGCTTTTACAATCCTTCTTGGTTTCCTTTTTGGTTTGGTTGCCTGTTTTTTACCTCTTGTCTTGTTCCCTTTAGATGTGAATACGTTAAACTTTCTTTGAAGCTGTTACCTCACTCTCTAGATCGACATTAGTAGGTTCCTTATCTTCACTTTGTATGTCTGTCAGTTGCACTTTTCCCAGGGCTTTTTCCTCTTCAGACACTTTTTTGGTTTCCATCTGCTCTGTTTGTGTCGCCCTACTTTTCCCAGGCCAATCTTTGCGTTCTTTTTCGATGTTCGAAACTCCCACGTCTTGTGCAGATTTGTTATTTAGGCCTTGGTCCACCCCTTTCGGGCGATTTTCTGATGGTAGCATAGGCATGTCAGCACCAGTCCTAAGAAGAGTTTCAATATTGGCTACCTTACCAGTAAGTGAATCTAGAATAGAGGTTTGTCCATTTATTTTACTCTCTATTGTTTCGTATAACCTTGCTATAGCTAATAGCGCCATATTCATTGCTCCCAGGGTGTTATTAAGTGTGGGTGCTTCTGGAAATGAAAAACGCTTTGCGTTGCCGTTGTTCAAGAAAAACTCAGGTTCTCGCGTTGAGTCTTCAAATCTAGTTTGGCGAGGTGTTGGAGCAGTGAAGGATAATGATTCATTTACACATATGCTTTGTTCATTGTCAGGTATATCTTCATGAAGTTCTTCTTCTTGCATTATTATTTTTTTAAAAGGGGATATATAATCCTGATGTTCTGGGATGGCATTACTGCTCATATCTTCTTGTAATTGAATTAGATCTCCCGAATTGGAGCATATATATTGAACCTTCTGTGAGTCTGTACTAGACTTGCTTGATGAGTCCATAAACTCCAATGCATCCTCGTCTATCTCTCCCATCATCGTTAATTGATCATAAGCATGCCTTAATCGTTTCTGTGCTGCCACTGTACATTTAATTGGATGTAGGGGGGTTAAGGCAATACCTCGTGCTAACATTTGAGGTACTGTGCCCATGTGTGTTTCATTCAGTGAGCATGCAGTAATTATTGTAGTGTCTGTTATTTCTTCCGGCACTGGGACTAATCTATGATCAGTGATAGTTTGGCACAATACTTCAATTTTTTTTGTTGATGAATCGTTTCCTTCAGGTCTTTTGAGCGACTACATTAGATGTTTCTTTTTGCACCAGATTTGAACCCTCTATATTTTGCAAATCCACTAGATTTTGCTCCTTTGGATCATTTGTGCAAAACCGAGCGTATATCAGAGGTAAGGGCTATCGAACGCCGTGACAATAGAGCCGCATGCCTTGCAATGGTGGCCGCTTTTTTTGCACGCAAGTTTGCTACACTTGCTTGCAATGCCTCACTTTGATTTGTTGCTAGAGATTGTATTGCGGGAACAGTGGGCATTCCAGTTTTTAATGTAAATTCTTTTGCCCCCATAGATTTTTTTGGCCCCATAACAAAACAGAAATTAACTTATATAACACGGAGATAACAAGATGATTCTAAAACAATACACCATATGAAATTTATCAAAAATGACCCACCAATACACCCGTACGCCCGCTAGAC
Organism: Ambystoma mexicanum; assembly: GCF_040938575.1. Classification (NCBI taxonomy): domain Eukaryota; kingdom Metazoa; phylum Chordata; class Amphibia; order Caudata; family Ambystomatidae; genus Ambystoma; species Ambystoma mexicanum. The sequence goes on along the minus strand of NC_090922.1, from coordinate 489,666,097 downwards.
AGCCAGACAACGAGCGAAAACACTTTGCGAAAGCACTTGTGTGAATGCGTGCGCGCGAATGCGCGTGCGCTGTGCTTATGTGTGTCAGGAATGCTCAGGTCCCAGGCGCAGGAGTGATGCAGAACCAACCACCCCCTCTGCGGTCTTGGTGTCTGCAAGTCTAAGCTTACACAGACCTCCGTGACCAGAGCGGGGAAGGAGGGTTAGGGTCTCGATGGTTGGATAGGTAGGGGGATTATAGGGTAACCGGATTAAGGAATAGGAAGAGGTTATGGATAGGGCTGGGAATTAAGGGGAAGGCGATGATGGCACACTTTTGTTAGCCAATACTTGTTTGGCTCCCTTTGAGGGGGCGTTGTTTCAACACCTCTACATGTAAAGGTGTTCCCCTGTACACATGAGTAAAGAAACCAACAAGAACCTGTTAACCCCAACATCAAGATTGAGCACAATGCCACAATGGAGTTTCCAGCACAGGTTTAGCCCAAAATACATTTGCACCCAAGATTAGTCAACATGCAACTGCACACTTAGCTTTCACAGTCTGTAAGTCCAGTCCAGCAAGAGCTGTTGAGTCCTGCGCCACGTCCCTGAAGTCGGTGGGTCCTTTTCACACTAAAAGGAAACAAAAGATTGTATTAGCGTATGCCTTTGGATTCGTTGGTCATTCATTCCTCACAACACATCCGACACACTCATTCCGCACATAACGTGCACTGGAGTTCCAAATTCCCCTGACATGCGTTGCCGCACGTGGCTGGTAACATCTATTGATGTTTATCTGCTCAGCACGGTCTTACGTCAGACCGATCTTTCTTGCTGTAACACGCTTTTCGTCTCATGTGTCCTTCGGGCTTAACGTTCCGTGAGGCGAAATAGCGTGTAGTGAAATGCTGACCAAAAACGTTTTGGTACGCCCAAAAAGTGCTTCCCCGAAGATCCCTGCCCACTTAGCTTTATGTCGGCGGCGCAGGGGATCTGGGGGGGTTGGTAACGCCCCCTGCGCTTTCCCCCTCTTTCCCAATGAATGCCAATGCCAAGCGGTACTTATCTTCTGAAAGCAAGGGGCCGGATCGCTGCTCCGGAGGCTCTGGGCCCCTCGTGTGGGATTTTCTCGGAGCTCCTGGGCGCACGTCCTGTCTCTCTGGAGTCTCGAGCACAAGCCCCGTGCCTCGGGACTTGCGCATGCGCGTAGGCCTGCCACACCCGACACAGCTTCCCATTGGCTCGCGGGCCCGCAAAGCCTGCTGGGTAATGTAGTCCTGGCGTTCCTTTTGCTGGGTCTTGTAGTTTGTTAGTGTTTTCTGCCTGCAGAAAGGGCACGGCAGCCGTCTATACGGCTGCAGTCTTTTAAACAGTGCTTTTTGTGATGATTCCAACCCCACAACCCCAATAATTCGTGGCCCACGCCCAGTCCTGCCCCTGACAATGTGTGTTTTCGGGATGTAGATGGGCGAGTTCACTCCTAGAGAAAGGTACAAATTGCTTTTAGTATTTACTATAGTTAACCTTTCAAAGTCTGTTTCTCAGTCTCTAAATGGTCTACTGGCAGTCTATAGCAGGCTATAAGCCCATGGGCTAGTTTTCATACCCGGCCAATCGTTGCTACAGAGGTCCGGGAATGGATCACGTGACGTCTTCAATGTGTTTTCCCACTCGATTTCGCCGAAGTTGTCCGCGTTCAACAGCTACCAGATGAAAGCTCCACAGCCAGACAGCGAGTGAAAACACTTTGCGAAAGCACTTGTGCGAATGCGCGCGTGCGAATGCGCGTGCGCTGTGCTTATGTGTGTTTTCGGGATGTCGATGGGCGGGTTCACTCCTAGAGAAAGGTACAAATTGCTTTTAGTATTTACTATAGTTAACCTTTCAAAGTCTGTTTCTCAGTCTCTAAATAGTCTACTGGCAGTCTATAGCAGTCTATAAGCCCATGGGCTAGTTTTCATACCCGGCCAATCGTTGCTACAGAGGTTCGGGAAGGGATCACGTGACGTCTTCAATGCGTTTTCCCACTCGATTTCGCTGAAGTTGTCCGCGTTGAACAGCTACCAGATGAAAGCTCCACAGCCAGACAGCGAGCGAAAACACTTTGCGAAAGGTTTTATGTTCCCCAGCATGGACAACGTCGCGCGCCAGCGCCGCTACAGCCTCACCTTGCGCCCACAGCACACAGAGAGCATTCAAATGTGCTCCCCGTGCCTTGAGGCACGAGGGCAGCCAGCAGCGACCTACCATACAGCACGGGCCTACTGACACGTCCCGCGTGGCTTAGGTGCCACACGAGACCCCATTACAGGCTGCTCGTCTGATAAAAGCGTTCTCCTCCACAATGCTCAAGCACAGTTGGAAAAGTGGAGCACGGTTGATCCTTCAACACTTCATACTCCTTCCCTAGACCTCATGTCTGGGATGAGGGAAGTGGACTGCACTGAAGAACGAGCGTGGACAATGCCCTGGCCATATACTGCCTGGAAATAGGGTATGTATATAGGCATTTAACATCAATCCATGGAAATGGGATGAGTTCCTGGGGATTTGATGGCGTGACATGCAATTGGATCACACTACCTGGACCTTTGATTTCAGTCTCTCGCAGTGGAGTGAGTATCTGTTGATTTGTATACGGTGCAATGGAATGCATAACTGGGCATTTGAGGAAAAGCCACCATAGCACATTTCTTAGTAGCTGGGCATTTTATAGCAATCCCTTGGAATGCATCACTACCTGTCCATTTCACGGCAGTCTATCATTGTGGTGTGAGGGCCCTCGCATTTGATGTTCATTTCTGGCAATAATGTGGTCACTTCAGCATTTGATTGCAATTCCTGGTCATGGGGTGACTCATTGGAAAGTGTTTGGCAGTCCCTGGCGATGGTGTTAGAATGTGGTCATTTAGTGGGATTCTATGACCCTGCGATGGGTATCCGGTCATTTGATAGTAATCTTTTGCGACGAGACAAACAACTGGGTATTTGCACCCTGGAAATCCCTGGCAATACTTCATATGCCTTGCCATTTAAAAGAAATATCTAGCAATATTTTCAGTACCTGTGCATCTGATGCCAACCCCTAACAACTTTGCAAGCACCTTGCATTTGATGGCATCACATGGCAGGTACAATATTGACATGTTATGTCAGGAACAACATTTCATGACATTACATAGCACAAAATGTCATTGGGCCTCATGAGGCTGGCGGCCGCGGTATGAACGGTGCAGGTAAGGCACCGGCACCGTTCATACCGGGCCACCGCATTACGAGTTCTGCTCGCGGGTTCCTGACAGCCCGTCAGCTCTTACCTGGTGGGCTGTGCAGCACCCGCGAGCAGAACTCGTAATGCCGCTGGCACCGTTATTAACGGTGCCGGCACATCCATGCTCCCCACCCCCATTCTGCCCTATGGGGCAGAATGGGGATCGGGAGCCCAGCATTACCGCCTCCCGCGAATGGGCAATTACCAGCCCACTCATCTCGTAATGGGCCGGTTATTGCCCAATCGCGGGAGGCGGTGCAGGATGCGAGAATGGCGGTAGCCGTGCCTGCCATACAGGCACGGCTAACGCCATGCTCGTAATGAGGCCCATTGTCTGATATTTAATGAAGGTATGTGCAATTTCAATGGAACACTGGCAATGAAGCACATGGTCACACGGATGGCTTACCCTAATTTTTACACCAATACCTGGGATTTGGTTTGAGCATTTGGTCATTGGATGGGAACACTTGAAATGTGATACCAGAACTTGGCATATAATGGCAAAACCTACTGTGTGCTGTGAGTTTCTGGGCATATGATTGCACTACCAGACATGTTAACCCATAGATCAAAGCTATTTCACTATATATAAGTAAACAGTGTTTGCTTTGCCAATCCTTATTCCAGGTTCTTGCTGGATTGTCATAGAGGTATCCACCACCAGTACTTCCAGCCAATGTAATCATGCTGTGGTGTGCAAGCGTTTTCCCATCACATAACGTGCTGTTGCCGGTTTGGCCTTTATTGAAAATGGGACCCTGCCCAAGAGCTCTATATGAACACACCCAGATAGCAGTCAAAAGGCATCTGCCGGGAGATCGCATGAGCTACATTACTGAAAGCTTCCAGTGCTGTCAATTTACATAATGCTTAGAAGACATACCATTGACAGTTTCTAGGATACCCTTTTAGCACATCAGTACTAGTTTACATTATGACCACATATCATGCCTCACAATTCGCAGATTGTTGCCAGCTTGTATTATGCCCAGTTTGAACATAATAACCAGTTTGTGGTATGCACACTTAACAAACCATTGCTAATTTACTTTGGCCCACTCAGCACAAAATTCCCAGTTTCCACTGTGCCCATTCGCACATCAGGACTGGTTTCCATTTTGTTCAGTTGACCCATAATTGCAAAACAACTGCAGTTTCCCATAAAGTTTTACCTTCCTTTACCAGTGACGGATAGAAGGGAGGCCAATGCTTGCTTTGGTGGTGTGTGGCTAGGATGGGCAGCTGCAGCCTGTAGTGGGAATATATGGTATTGGTTTGCAGGCTGGGTGGGGTGGGAGTGGGTGGGAGTGCTTGGGACTGCTATGCCCAGATTGCCTCTGCCAACCTGCAAGTCAATAGTAAACTGGCAAAATTGGTGTGTCTGCGAGTCGCAGACTTTGTTGGATTCGCATAGCTTCTAGCCTCACTGATTTATATTGCAACTTGCCCAGGATTACTGCTGCTATCTGTTACTGACTTTTGGCATTTTTATAGTTGATTTGACTTTGCTTGAGGTTGGAAGCCACGCCCCCCCTATCAGGACGCTGTGACTTTTTTTCCTCTCCTTATTTATTTTTATTTTTCTTAATTGTGCAAACTGATTCCTATAATGCCAGATGTAGTTACTCAGGAGGTGTAGGCCGTTCATGGAAAACCTCAGAACAGAGGCAAATCGATCCCAGACACAGTGGCAAGGTTAAAGGGGGGCATCCTATTAAAACCTCCAATGGCTTTATCTTCAGACATTCATGACTTTATGAGGCCTATAGCCACGAAAGTAAGCTCTGCGCCACCAGTGATACTTTCAGTCAGTACGGATCAGTTGGCTGACAACTCATTATTTCCCCTTATCTCCTTTGAAGGTATTTCTGATTCCGAACTTTTAAAAGGAGTTTCAATGGTGGAAGAGGTAGCTCTGAACCCTACTATGCAAGAGGGAAATGTTCCCACAGACCAATCACTGCTAATTGGTCCCAGAGTAGCTCAGGAGATTACCGTTACAGCAAAGCTCAGAGAAATTGCTAATCGACCGATAGCTGATGTGCAAGCTCATTTTGAGCACAATGAAAATGGCACAGATCAGTGGGACACCATAAAGAAGATACTGGCAAACAACGCTTTAATGTTGGCCACTGAAGCCTCAGAATCATTGTCCCCCCTAAATAATTGTGAATTTGTCTATCTCTTTTGTGCAACCTACACCTAGGTGCTCTTTTGGACAATGTGCTGTTTTTAAATAAAATGTGATGTGCATTTTAAAGAATATTTATTCAGCAACACTGGTCAAAACTACTAACTGCATAGTGAAGTAGCTCATCAAACTGGCCCACATTGGCCAAAAGGTGGCCAACTTTGAACCAAATAACTGGCCCACACTGGCATTCTTCATTTTTGGTTTGGCGACAGGATTATTGCCCTATAGGCCAGTCCGTGCCTGATTGATGGTCCTTTTGCGTTGTTGAACCTATATTGAAACCCAGCTGGTATCACCACGGATGGCTTTTTGCGCTCTGTTGGTAAAATGCTGGATTTATCAATGGATGACTCAAAAACCTTTGCAATGATCATAGCAGGTGATTTGAATATACCAGGTTTGAGTGAACTAGTGGGGACAAAGGATCTTTATGCTAAAAGTTGGCAGAGCCTGATGAAGGAAAGAGCATTCCATAAGCTGAATGGGGCTATTAAAGGTGATATCCGTCCTCATTCAACATGGAAAAGAGGATCCCAGACTGCTATCATAGATTATTCGTATGTCTCTGCTAGCCTATTTATGTCTATGTCTGAATTAAATCTCCAACTACAAATTAACCGTGATCATCATATGTTATGGGTTAAATGGAATCCAGGTACTCAGGTAATTCCAACAAATTTTTGTCTCCCTCCATTGGAGATCACTAAAGGAAGAAATAGGTTTAGATTGAATTTAGGGAAACTGGATCTATTTCGTAGATATTTGCTCAATTCTAATTCCTCTACTTTGGTGGGAGGAAAGGATGTCAATGACTATATATCAATATTAAATCTATTTGCTGTTAAGTTTGATAGCTCCTTTAAACGATTCTTCATCACAAGCACACATTTGATCCAGAGGTTAAACAGACAATAATTAATTAAAGAAAGATATTAGGGTTGTTAGGGTTGTGGCCCTATTAAATATTGATCTAATAGAGCACGTGAAAATCTTTAAATTAAGTTATATAAATTGGTCCAGAGCACATAAGTTTAATTTAGTACAACAAGATGCTGAAGTCATTTTGAATGCTATGGCTAACAAAAATGCTTCAGCTATTTGGACTCTGTTAAAATGACAGGTGGAACACAACAATTGGCTTTGCAAGCTAATCCGATCCCAAAGGAAACCTGGGTAAGGTATTTTAATTACCTTTTTGCTCCTGACCCAGCCCCATAGTGACCCGATAAAGGTGAAAATAAACATGAATGGAAGTTGCCATCATTGCCATTATTAAGAAAATAAGTATTTCTTGAGCTCCGGGCCCGAAGGCCACACTAATCAAATGCTTAAATTAAATCCAGAGGCATGGGTCAGGATTTTAACGATTCTATGTTCTCAGATTTGAATGGCATAATCTGTACCGGACTCTTGGAGGCGATCAATTATAATACAAATGTTTAAGAAGGGCGACAGGAGTCTTCATCAGAATTATCAGCCTATAGCCCTTCTAGATGTTTGGGTCAAGGAATCAGGCAGGTTGAACCCTTATCAAACAGGCATTGTCCCGGGTATGGGGACAGCTTTTAATGGCACAGAGTTATAAGAGGAAGATTATTACGACAGGGCAACCTATTTATATGGCTTATATACGTTTTGTACATGCGTTTGATTCTGTAGACCGTAACAAATGATTTAAAAAATGTACAAATTGCCATTTTCCACACCATATTAGGCTGATGGTTTAAGCATTGTATATGCAAATAAGGCCTTTTAACGAATGACATAGTAATGTATAGGTGCCTTAAGCAGGGTTGTATTTTGACCCCTGCTTTGTTTAATTTTTTTATCATGGACATTGGTCACTTTTTGTCCAAATACTCTGCTTTTCCTCCTAAGCTTGGTAGACAATTGATTTCTTGGTTGCTTTATGCTGATGATCTGGTCCTTTTGGACCAGACTCCATTAGGTCGACAGAGAAAAATTGTGAAAATTAGGGGAATATGTCACTGATAATAGACTGAGTATTAATGTGGATAAATTGAATCTAGTAATTATAATCCAGAAAAAGATCTTTAAAGCAGGTCTCCTATAAATGGTATGCATACAAAACCCATTTGATATGTGTACCGGAGTATAGAAATTTGGGACTATGCATGAATAATATGGCCTCAGAGGCACTGTATGTTGCAGACATAAGGAGGAAAGTATTGACAGCAAAATCCCAGGGTCTTATTATCCATAAAAATATATGACACTTTTTCCTGCTTCCCTCTGCCTGTTTATTATGAGCAAAAGGTTATTCCCACTCTGACTTATGGTGCATGGATGATACTCTCCAACATCATTATTGAGTGGCCTTGAATTAAAGGTTCATTTTGGAAAAAGTTCTGGCATTGCCCAAATGTTTACCTATCCAATTGATCCAATACAAATTGGACCTTTTCTCTCTCGAGATAATGGTTAAATGCAAGACTCTTATCATTTATAGGAAATATAAAATGGCACACTTGAAATGGCTTTTGACATGACCGCTCATTTGAAAAATGGAAACTGAGTTGTTTGGGGATTATGAAAGCAGCGGACATTTCTCTGATGGTATGACTGGAGAATAACCAGTACTGAGTACAAGGCTTTTGTAAAGTTTGCCAACGAAAATAAATGATGGAATGTCAATGTCCAAAGATTAGGTATTGGTTTATGAAATTTAGATTCAACCTTTTGCCGAATATGGAGGTGTTAGACTCTATACCCAAGTGGCCATTGATTCAGAGACTGTGTCGCTTTTGTCAGTCACATGATTGTTTGGAAACTCTTAAACATCTCTTTATTGAATGTCCAAAACTGATGAATGAAAGGCCGGTTTATTTTATAAAGTATTTTCAGGACTACAGAATGCAAAATGATAGCATAAGGCAGCTAATGCATGCTGGACAGCACATACCACTAATTTTAGCGATGGCATGCTTTTTATGGTCAATTAATATTTTAGATAACCAATAATACATGATATGATGAAATGGTTTTCTTTATGGTTTTAATCTTAATCATTATTTAGAGGATAACTGTGTAAAAGGATAGAAGACAAGATTATGTTTAATGTATCTTAATTTTATTTTAGCTTTTCTCCATTCATTTTGTTGTGATGATGTAATATGAAATGGTTATCCATGAAGATGTATCATTGAAAGGGTGAAATGTTTCAGCCGGACAAACAAACACAATTAAAAAAAGAAATAGTAAAAAGGCTCTTAGTAGGCGCTGTGACAGCACTTCCAGGGGAACTTTTTAGTTTGTCACATGAACATTACCTGTCATTGTGCCAGGACAATGACCCCATTTTCCCAGCATGTACTGCTGGTGACATGAGTGGATATGCACAGGTCAGAGTGCCAGTGAAATAACTACTGGTGCAGTTTCAGTATTTTCATGTGTGGGAGCTCCGGCAGCAGCATGATCACATAGGTGCTGGTGCTAGCACCAGCACTAACAACAGCACAAATGTCAACTTTGCTAGAAGTAACATATTGTAAAAGTATATTTTGCATGAATACCGCCTGATAGTAAACATTGGTCTAAGAACATTCGCATCACACTGTAAATCGTATTTGAATGCACCTGAAATAGGCTGACTATACCGCCATTTTAAGTTGTCCGCCATGTTGATTTACTCCTGCTTTCTGTCCCATGTTAGAAATTGTGTTTTCAGCTCCAGCAGAGCAAAATGAACTTTCTACTGTGTCAATGTAGAAAAGCATGCTGAAGCTGCTAAAATGGATTGTTTGTCCTGCAGTAAGGGAACCCTGGAGCTAAACAAGAGTCGTGCTAATAAGTAATTTAGATACCATGTGTACCAACAGTGTCTTCCCCATTCAAATAGCGAAACAGAATGATGAATAGATGAACATGTGCTTTTGCAGAAAGCATTGTTTTCGCTCCTTGAAACTAAGCTGACTTTAAACTTAAGAACAAATGGTAGACAAAAATAAGCAAATAAAATATGGACTGTTACCTTTGTGTCCAATGTTTGAAAAACATATGAAGAGTTTAACAGAAAACAACTAGCTATTCAAGAATGTTTAAAGATGTATTAGTTATGTGGAAAGGCTATGTTCCCTAGGTAAATGTGTTTACACGAAGAGGAGCTGGACGATGTGTCCGGGATTGTGAGGAAATGTATAAATACCCTTTTTTTTTAAATGTCCAGCACTCTCTCATTTCACGGTGTCTGCTTGCACACATTGTGGGGTGTTGAGAGCCAGACAGCTGTTCTGATGAATAAAAGTGTACTTGCACCTTAGTTCTCGTACCTGGCGTATTTCTATTATGTGGTTTTAAGCCTCAATATTCTTTTAATCTTTCAATATAACATTTTCATTTCTGTGGGCAAAGATTCACCCCACCTGGGGTATTTGGTTCTTTAGACAAATAGCAGATCTATCTTCCTACCTTAATGGTGCTCACTTCCTCTGAAGGATTAGAGCCAAGTGGACCTGCCAGGATTCACAGCTGTGACCTTCAGGCTGCACACAGATCTCTGCAATGGATGTATTAGTCCATTGAGCTATCCTACTGTTTATATAAAACACACACAATTCCTGTCTTTTCACCAGAGCTGAGACAGCACACACTTAGTAATTGGACCTGCATTGATAGTTGTAGCCCCAGCGCAGTTATGAAACATGGCTGGCCTTAGATCGGCTGCAATGGAAACTGCTGCACCAGTGTTAGCACTGGAATGGACACCAATGTAGCTGTATTCATTCCACATACCCTTAAAATTAATGCCCAGTATGTTAACTCCAGAAGACTCCACTTTGACAGCACGAGTATATTCCATTTCCACAGTTCGATAACCTTCCAGGACCCATGGGCAAAGCCAGGCCAGACTGGCCTTCATATGGATCTAAAAGAAAAGCTTAAGAGAATTTTAGAGTAATAGATTAGCACGTACCAGTCTAAGGTCATTGTTGCACAGGTTTAAGGCAGGGGAGGTGTAACAAGGCAGGGCAGGAGTTATGGCCGGACTTAAATGACCTGAGCTAAACAATACATATGCACTCTCTAGACAGAGAGAAAAAGTGGGCCGAAGGTCGCGGCTGGAGCAGGTTTGGACGCAGGAAGAGAATACATACACACGTGCAACTAGTATAACTTTATGGCAATGCATGAAAAAGTAAAGGCCTGAAGGATGAACAGAAGCCAAGATGCAAAGCAAGAGATACGAGCATAGGGAAAAGCAAATAGAAAAGATCAAAGGAGGAATTATGGATGAACTGCAACTCATACAGGCCACCATCAAAAAAAAATATAGTATGTTTCTTGAAAGAGTGTGACTGATTTTACAGAGAGATGCCTACATTATACTGCAGAGGCTTGCTCTTACAGATAGGCCCCACATCTCGACTGGAAAACAGAGCTATGGCGGTCTCTGTGTGTGTGAGGTGCTATAAGGTGCCAACAGGGGACAAATTCCTTAAATCGAATGAAGCAGCTAAAGGCTGGCAGGTAATCTATAAAAAGGTGCTAATGCAAGCCTACATCTGAAAGGCAGTGACTGGGACAAGGAAGACTACATCTGAGGTTGGAAACACGTGGATGCAGGAAAGCAAAGTGCAGGAGAGGGAAATGACCTAACAAACATGAAACACATTTAAATTGCAGCGCTTCTTTACAAACGGCGGTACTAACACCATTGTGATGGGAGGCTGCACACAATTCTATTGCAGTACCTAGAAGCGGAAACGGGAAACTGAGTCTACATGAAAGGCATCAGGCCAAGTTAACTGTAAACAAATATTTTAAGTTGGAAAAAGCATCAAAGAACAGATAGGACACAAGGTGAGTCTGCAGAACTATGGCACAGCCTGGAAAAAGGTAGGAGAAGGCAGGAAAGAACAGAAGACCCACACGCATGTGTCAGGCTAGAAGCAAGCATCATGTAAACTGAGCCTCAAGCTGGAAAACGCATCGACGAGACGACCTGCAAATAAACTTTAGGATAAAAGCAAGGAGCTTGCAAGCAGACCCTCAGACTGCAAAGAACATTGGGGAACCACCACAACTCAAATATTAAAATATTGACTTTTAACGCCAGAGAAATTAGGAAGGCAGGCATTTTGCAGTTGACCCAATTGTATGCGCAAAGAACTTCATATCCTGAATATGGTATTTGCATGGTTTCGAGTAAAGGTAAGGCTACAAAGAGCAAAACAGATCATCCGCTGAGGTTGGCTGTATAGTTTGTCATGGAGGTTTGTTGCCATGTTCCAGGACATATTACCCATTCAGAGTAAGACGGACCACACCACAAGACCCACAATGCCGTATTCTGGCTCTGTAAGATCTAGACTGCGTTGGGCATTGGGGTTGGTTGTAAAAATATTCGAGGAGGTTTTTTTAAAATCAGTGACAGGACACTTTAATTGTTTTGAAACATAACATATGCATAGTAAGAACCTCAGGAGCACCCATTGGCTGCCCAATATATAATGGGCCTCATTACGACCCTGGCAGTAAGTGAAAAACGATGCCGGTAAAGGATTACCGGCATCGCTTACCGCTAGGTCCGATAACGATCCGAGTAAGTGCAATTAGCGGCACCGTAGTTAATGGTGCCGCTAACAGCACCAAGGGCGCAGGCACGCGACCCCCCATGCTGGAAATAGCGGCATGGCGCAAATTGGGGAACATCACGAGTCAAGCGGACATGCTCTTAACACCCTTGCGAAGGCCGTAAAGTACCTTACCGCCATGGTGCAAATACCGCCATCGCGGACCAACCGTAAATGGCCATGTGCAGTGTTCCCAGCTGCCACAGGTGCACACAATCAGCACAGGTGGAGGCAATACAAACTCACCAAGTACAAAAAGAGCACACCCCACCCCTTCCCACACCCAGTCACACTCCACAATGATTCCAATAGGAGTAGCAATGTTGGGGCTGGAGTACCTGATTGCAATGCAAGTGCTACAACAACAACAACAACAACAACAGGCAGCACAGAGGAGATGCAGGAGGAGAAGGAGGGCAAGGCAGCGCCAGCAAGCCCCACCAGCACAGCCAATGCCACCACACAGGCGCCCCCTTGTACCGTGTGGACCGGGACACCATCACCACCATCGTGGACATGATACACAACGACATCTTCAGCATGATTGAAACACCCGCCGCCATCCCCCCCCTACTGAAGGTAGTGTCTGTGCTTCACTTCCTGGCCACAGGCACCTACCAGCACACAGTGGGGCACTTGCATGGCATTTCAAAACCATTATTCTCACGTACGCTGATCCAAGTGCTCGATGCCCTCCTCAAGCACACAGACGACCACATTTCCTTACCACGGTCTGCCCAGGAGATCGCAAACACCAAAGTGGGTTTCCATGCACTCGCCGGCATACCTGGTTGCATTGGTGCCATCGTCTGCACCCATGTGGAATTGGTGGTCCCACATGCCATTGAGGTAGCGTACCGCAACCGTAAGCTATTCCACTCAATCAACGTGCAAATGGTATGTGACTCCAACAGGATCATCACACATTGTTGTGCCCGATTCCCCGGATCAACCCATGATGCAATGGTCCTGCGTAACTCCACAATACCACGCTACATGAAGCGACATGCAGGGCCAAGATCCTGGCTACTCGGTGAGTCTCATGTCATGGCCCTGGAAATGTGAAGTGGGTAGGTGATTTACATACCAATGCATACTTTACATGGCTGAAAAGGGGGGAGAGATGCATACTTTACCTGGCTGAAAAGGGGGGGGGAGATGCATACTTTACCTGGCTGAAAGGGGGGGGGGGAGAGATGCATACTTTACATGGCTGAAAGGGGGGAGAGATGCATACTTTACCTGGCTGAAAGGGGGGGGATGCATACTTTACCTGGCTGAAAGGGGGGGGAGAGATGCATACTTTACCTGGCTGCGAGTACCATAGGCAAGATCATACCCTGAAGCAGCCCAAACTTTAGATGACACCTGAAGACAAAATGCCCAATGTAAGCAGCCCTACCATGTGAATGAAGGTGTGTCCCAACCATGACACTACCATCTGCAAGTGCACTGTACTGAATCGGACCGCATCCACCTCAAAGAAATGCACCTACATGCAATGACTTAAGCCAATACACAGCACCAAACACCATCAACTGAAAGGCCAGTCCCCCATAACTGCGCACAAAGGAGGCACATGATGGACATAAACATCAATACACCACTACACAGACACAGAGGCCAAAATAAATTGCATAACAACATTTGTAGTGCTCAGTGATGCCATCATGAGGCTGACAGCAATGTTGCCAAGATGAGAGCATTGATATCACTGGACATCTGCCAGATCACCAAAACAACCGCTATGGACTAACACAGTGGATGGACACTCACAAGGCATTGGACCCCCCTGCATACACTGGTTGATGGCCTGCAAAACAGTCCATGAGAGGAATACACATATACCGGTCACATAGTGTGACTCCATTCGTGCATGTAAATGTGGTACAAAGTAAGAGATGAATGCATGCCATGCTGACACGTCATGATTTGAAGTTTGATGTCATGACTGACACATACATTGTTGCCCACATACAGGTGATGCAGGCTATCCCTTGAAGAGGTGGCTCCTTACCCCAGTAAGGAACCCACAGAACCAGCACGAGGAGGACTATAATTGTGCACATACATGAACCCGTGTGGTGATTGAGCACACATTTGGCCTCTTGAAGGCACGGTTTCGCTGCCTCAGCAGGTCTGGTGGGGCACTCCTGTACCGACATGAAAAGGTGGCGAAGATTGTCATGGCATTTGTAATGCTGCACAATATGTGCATCAGACGAAATGTGCCCCGGCCCCCTGACGCTGAACTGCAACCACCTGACAATGAAGATGAGGAGGGTGCAGATGGGGCAGCACCTCAGGGAGGAGGCGATGCACAGGAGGGACGTGCCATGCGTCAAACTCTCACTAACCAATGCTTCTAGCACACACGGATGGTGTGTGCTGGAAGGAGATGGCACTTGGGGCACTGTGTGTGTCTGGGACATGCACACTGTGGGCTGTTCACCAATAAAGCACACATACGCAATGAGCAATGTCCACACACGTGATTTATGCACAAGCAAAACGTGTATTGAAAATGTGATTTGAATTAACACACCCACTCCCCCCTCAACTCCCCAACACACCCACTCCCCCCTCCCACCTCCCCCCTCAACTCCCCAACACACCCACTCCCCCATCCCCCCTCAACTCCCCAACACACCCACTCCCCCCTCCCCCCTCAACTCCCTGCAAAAGTGTGTGGATGCCTGTGGTGACGTGCATAATGTGGGATTGTTCCACTGGGCGGCCTCTATTGGCAGCCCTCTCTCCTGGCCCCCTGGGAGACCCCTGGCTGAACTTCGCAGGTTCCTGCCCGATCTGTGGACGGGGCTGCTTGGGGTCGAACTGGCAGCGGAGGAGGTACTTGACTGTTCACGAGGACGCATGTCCCTCATTGTTTGAACGAGCTCCGAGAGCATGTGCCGCACCGCGGCGAGTTCTGCACAGATATCCTTGGTGGAGGATTGTATGGCTGCCTTCACAGTATCTGCACATTGGTGCATTTCCGCCCTTGCACCTCCACATTCGGCCACATGCTGAGTCAGGAGTGAGGACAGTTGGTTTTGGCGTGTGATGATTTGGTCCAGCGACTCTTGGTATTTTTGGGCAATGGATAATGCCAGTGGCGTGTCGATAGTGCTGCTCCCCTCCTGCACATCTTCCACTGGGCATGGAGTGGCTGGCCATGAGTCATCAGGGGATTGCCCCTGTGTGCCATCATCATGATGGCTGCATGGGGACAGGTAGGGGGAATGAGGGTAGGCAGTGGGGGGACATACTACAACATCAGAATCCTCCACATCACTATCCGAGCTAGCTGCAATGGCAGCAGTCTCCCCAATCGTGCTGCTTCCTGCAGACACAATCCCTTCAGTGGGCACCAGTTGATGGGTGTGTGTTGCTGGTGGTACCGTGGTGCTTGCCTTGGTGATTATCAGTGCCCTGGCCTGTGTTGTGCCCGTAGATTTTGGCTGCAGTGGGGGTTTGTTTTGTCCAGCAGAGGTGGAGGATTGGTGTGGTGGTACTTCGGGCCTGGCCTTCTTGGCAGGTGTGGTGCCAGTGTCTTCATCGCCAAGGTCTCAATGAGAGCCTGTGGTGGAGCAAAGGAGGGAAAGTGTTATTGATGGGTCTGCGGAAATTGAGCAGGCATTGTGATGACTGCCATCATTTTGATAACTGGATGGTGCACATTGGAGGCAGTGACATACAGGTTGTCTCCCTTTTGGGTGGAAGAAGCATGGAGGAATGTGGGTGCCTACAGTAAGGGTGTGCATACTGCATGTATACAGGGTGGAGGTCAAAAATGCCTGTAGGCAGTCTTCTGCTGATGTGTCGTGTTAACCCTATTAGGCAACATTGCGCTTTACATGATTCTGGACTTCAGTGAGTTTGGCATGGCTTGATTTAAGGCACCTACCTGCGTCACCTGATGTCAGGGCTCCTCTCTCCATTTCTCCGACCCCCTCGATGCTCTCGATGCCAATGGTTGTGGCACATATCTCCTCCCACGGCTGCAATTTTATCTGTGACTCTGCTCCTCCACCAGTTGCCATGCCCAGGTTTCTGTTAGCAGACATTATA
The DNA here is from genome assembly GCF_040938575.1 of Ambystoma mexicanum. Classification (NCBI taxonomy): domain Eukaryota; kingdom Metazoa; phylum Chordata; class Amphibia; order Caudata; family Ambystomatidae; genus Ambystoma; species Ambystoma mexicanum. The sequence continues at coordinate 489,649,980 of NC_090922.1, read as the reverse complement.
CTCCTTACGTGGATCCGGAGATCGTCCCACATTTTCCGGCACTGTCTTGCGTTGCGGGGTGTTGTGCCAACTGCACTGACCCGCTGTGCTACTATGGCCCATATGGCCTTCTTCCATGCTATCGCCGCTCTGGTCATCTCTGTTGAGACTACGACATCAGCGTTTTCCTGTAGGGTTTCGGCCAACATGTTGAGTTCCTCCCTAGTGAAGCGCTCCTGCCGCAGCCGATCGCAACTTTTTTAAACAACTTTCGGCATTCTGACAATGGGTGGATGTAGGTGAAGGTTTGTGGCAAGTATGGGTGTCAGATGTCCACTGGTTGCGGAGGATGGCAATGGATTGTGTTTTTAAAGATGGCCGCCGTGCTCTTTCCCGTTCTTTTGCGATGACGCAACTTCCAGATCCGCTTACTTACGTTCACCGCTAATAGCGGTCACTGCTATTTGCGGTCACCTCTATTTGCGGTGATCGCTAATATCGGTGGGAGGGGTGGCGGTAGTGCACCTTGCATGGCATACAATGCCACTAGGTTCAGTTTTTGGGACTTTACTGGCATGGCGCTGATTACATTACCGGCATGGTGCAATGCACGTGCCCGAGAGGTCGTAATGTACCGCTTTTAACGGTTTCTGGCCAGCACAGACACGTTAGTTGCGCCATGCCGGTAATGTCCATTACTTACTGCCAGGGTCGTAATGAGGGCCAATGTCAATCTGCCCAAACATATAGTCCAAGTTTGGCAATGCCAGTAAATTGTAGATATGAGAAATTCCTTATGCTCCTAGTTCAGCATCCCTAGTAAACTAGGTCCCTAGGTAGAGAGATAGTAGGGGGGTGACAGGGAGGGAGCATAGGCGAAAGCATGGGAGATGGCAGCAAGCCAATCAGCTTTTGAGGAACAGAGGCTGAAACCTCTGATCACAGGAAGTGCTCTACGATGCCAGCTGGTTGCCTCCCCCAACGCCAGCATGGTGTAGCAGGTCTCTGCAAAGGCCTAGTTGATCACTGGATGTATGTATTCATTGGTTGTCAAAATAGCCTCACAGGAATATAGAAGACATGTTGATCAGGGGTTACAAAGGGGTTTCCCTATCCCTGCAGTGGGCATTGTTGGGGGGCATGTTTGAAGGAATGTGTTATCCATGTATGTGTTTCGGTACCAGCACCCTGAAAAATCACAAAAGAGTTTGCTTTAGGCTGCATCACCCCACCATGGCATGATTTCATATTTACTATTGGTCCTAGTGATCAGGAAGATATGTGGGTAATTTTGGTTAACCCACAAGCTGTGAGCATCCAAAGGCGCTTAAGGGAATATGATGATTGACTCAGAGAGGTGTTCAGTGAAGTTGGCTCATTTGAGCAGACTATCCAAAAGTGCAGAAGCTGCATTCTTATATTACTGTAACTCTACCAGGACTTGAGGTTGCATATCTTTAATTTCTTAGGGATTTTTCGTTTATGATCAATGTATGTTGATCGACTAGTAGTAGTACCGAAATTTCAAAAAGACAGTGAGGCTGGCTTAAATGCTAAAAAGGTGACACGTCATCAGTTCCAGGTTTTGATTGAACAACTGCCCTCATCCCTTAAGGATTATGTCACTGGGTGTGGCATCCTCATTGTGGAGTCTAAAGGTGGATCCCCCTGCCACCTTATACCATCAAGCGTCTCGCTCACACCCATGCCGCAAGGGCCAGGCACTCAAGAAAGGCGCAGACATAGGGAGAAGATTCACACGTCTGCTTTTATTAACGTTCATCCAGGAACTGCCTCTTTCCCCTCACCGCCCACCTCCCTAACCCAACGTCACTTCCCCTTGGGGAACAAGACCGCAATGGCGGCCCTCCCCTACAACGATGTGGTGGGGCTGTCAGTTGTTTACGGCACACCATGACATCTCCCCCCTTCTTAAAGCAGAGGGTCACTCATTGTTCTTTGCCCCATCTCCTCGATCAGTCTGTAGGGTTTAATTCAGTTTCTCTGTGGCCTCGCTGAGATGCAAGGCATCGGTGGTGGTTCGCCTCCCCAACCTCCTTCTTCTTCATCTGATGATTCACCATCCACTAGGTAGGGTGCGTCTGACCATCTCTTGTCCGGATTGTCCTCGAAGCGTTCCTTCTCAGGTCCTGTCGGGGTTACCACCGTCTTGAAGTGTGACACGTTTCTCGTCACCGACGAGTATCTCTCCACCTTGGGCCATGACCATAGTGGTCTTCCTTTGCATCACTGTCAGGTGTTTTGGTGCAAATGTGGCGTCTTCCTTTCTGCTCCTCAACTGCCCTAGTAGCACTTGGTCCCCGGGTTGCAGGGCAGATTCGTGAGCCCGCCTCTGAGCGTCCGCTCTCTCTTTCATCTTGCTCTTTTCCTCAAGATCCTTGTCCCTCGCTTGTTGTTCTAGTGGGGATGGCGGTGTGAGGTTCAGGCCTTGCGGTAGACTGGTTCTGACTGGTCACCTGAACATCAGATCTGCTGGCCACTCCCCTGTGGTGCTATGTGGGGTGTGTCAGTATTCTCTCAGCAGTTGGTATAGAGGCTTCTCGAAAGGCTTGTTGAGGATGGTGGCTACCTGTAGGGTCCCCTTGATGTTAGTCATGAACCTCTCTATGATGCCGTTGGCTTGAGGCCATCCTGGGGTTATTTTATTGTGTTGAAAACCCATGTACTTTGCGAAGTTCTGAAAGTCCTGGCTGGTGAAGGGTGGGCCATTGTCTGACTTTATGACTCTCGGGACCCCGTATGTCGACAGCATGCGGTCCAGCATCAGGATCACGCACGTGGCGGCAGTGCACTATTGCGGAGCGGCCCGAAGAAGTCCGCTTCTAGTTCGTCCCACACCTGTTCTTAAAGTGGTGACAGCAGCAGATTCGGGTGTGGTGGCGGGGCTACTTGTGCACACATCTGGCACCCTCTTACCACTTCCTCTACTATGGCATCTAGCCTCGGAAGCCACACCTTTTGCCATAATAAGTGCTTCATGGATACCACCCCTAATGGCCTTCATGCGCCAGTCGGACCGCTTTCTCACGTAGCGCTTCCGGTATCACCACTTTACAAACTTTCAGGACGACATGGTCATTTACTATGGACAGTTCACCCTTGACCAGGTCTAGGCATCGGATGTCATCCTGTATGGGTTTGCTCTCCCGTTTGGCTTGTTGTTTGAGGTGTGCTCTTCTTTCAGACTGTATGCAGTGCCTTACAATGCTTATGGCCGGGCCTGTTCCAACTGGATGATGAAACCAGTCCATTCAATTGGGAGTGGTTGTAAGTGATGGACGACGTAGTTGATATATGCGTCTGCTATGGATGGTTGTGCTAGAGCTTGGCCGGTGGGAGGCGGTACAGGTACACCGCCGGATTGTCTTCCTTGCCTGGTTGATGTTTGATGTCACATTTGTAATCCTGGAGTTACAGCCCCCATCTTGCAATTCAGGGGGGCATCTTGGCTTTGGGATCCCCATAGATTGTCAACAGAGTTTGGTGGTCAGTTATGACCGTGAATGCCTTTCCGTATAGGAATATGCCCACACCAGGCCCCCACCACTGCTAGGCTTTCTTTTTTCTGCCTGGGAGTACGCCTACTCTGTGGTGGGGAGGCTTCGGCTGGCGTAGGTCACGATGAACATGTTGCCTGGGTCGGTTGGGTCTCTTTGTGTCAAAATTGGTACCAGCCCCACGGGCTTGGCATCCACGATCACCTCGGTCCCTCTACCAGCATAAAAATGTGCCATGTCCTCTGCTCTCGCAATGTTTTTGTGGATAGTCTCGAACGCTCTTTGACAGTCACTAGACCACTCAAAGGGTTGGTCCTTCTGGGTGAGCAGCCTCAGAGGGTTGCTGATAGTGGCATAGTCCTTAAGGTATTGTGAGAAATAGCTTGCCAAGCCCAGGAAGGAACGTAGCTCTGACATATTTTTGGGAGGTTGTACTGTGTTGAGGGCTGCCACCTTGTCTGGATCTGGCCTCATCCTCTTTTCAGAGAATATGTGTCCCAAAAAACTCAATGACCCCTTTCCGAACTTCCAAACTCCCACTTTGTCTTGTTAAGCTTGAGTCCTGCCATGTCCAGTGTGGCGCACACCCGGTGTAGTGTAACATCATGTTCCTCTTTCATCTTTCCGAACACCAGTCCAAGTAGTTGAGGCAGTTGGGCCTTGTGTTTTCCCCCAGCCACCTTATACCATCAAACCTCTCGCTCAAACCCATGCGGCAAGGGCCACACACTCAAGAAAGGCGCAGACACGGGGAGCGGATTCACATGTCTGCCTTTATTAACGTTCGTCCAGGAACTGCCTCTTTCCCGTCACCGCCCGCCTCCCCAACCCAACATCACTTCCCTTTGGGGAACAAAACCGCAACGGCGGCCCTCCCTACAACAATGTGGTGGGGCTGTCAGGTGTTTACGGCACACCATGACAAGTCAAGGTTTTAACAAAGATACCACCATACTCTCCAGATCCTTTGAAGTAAAGAAATGCCTTTGCATATGGGCTTCGAACTGGTAATTAATGCATTTTCTTACCAACCAGGCAATGGGTAGCAGTGATAGCTCCTGTATATGCATTTATCAGGTAGGAATGCTGTTGGCACTATCCTGGGAAACAGATGATGCGTGCAGCATAGGCTGCAAAAAGGGTGCAGGCCAGGTTTTGGTCAGGAACGTTATCTTCTTAGAGCTTTCCCCAGATGTGCATGTTTGGGAAGAATCATTTGCAGGGGAAACTATGATTGTATGGGCAGACAATACGAATGTAGTGCAGGCAATTAGCAATCAGTGGGCCTCATGCAAGATGGTGTTGCATTGCGTAAACAATTAATATATGTGTGTACACAGAAGACTGTAATGAATAATGACGTTTCGTTGTTTCTGAGCTAGACAGACAGGGCTTCTTTAGCTGCAGGATATACAGATCATAAGAACATCTCTTGATTGCTTTTGCGGGTTTGTTCTTTAAACAGGGGACTGGGCTCACGTGTCAATGAATTCCACTGCAGGGCATGTTGGTCAGCTGAGCGGAAGCAGGAAGTGCAGCCATCTGGCTGATGCCCACATGGGGCATGTATCCTTTTTTGCCAATTAGCAGGGTTCCCAGCCTAGTCTTCACGTGTCACAATAAATCACACCCTTAAGGAATGGGGAAGGGATCACCCCAAGGTCCCTGACATTAGCTGGCCATAAAATGTGGGAAAGTTGAATTGACTGGTACCTGAACATCAGAGATTGTGTGCATCCACGCACATGTTACTGGTTTTAAAACAGCATATTTCACAGCGAGTCATGAGCCTAAAGGATAAGTGAGCCTAATCCTTAATGTAAGTCTGATTTCAGTGCATGTATGTAGAGAGAATGGAGAACAGCGCAATGTGTTGTGTCAGGAGCCCCAAAACTGAGCAGAATAGTAGGACATGACTGGATGGTATGGGGTGCTGCAGGGGAGACCCAATGCTGCCCCATGAAATGCAGGAATACTTGGCGTTAAGCTCACGGAGTGTCAGGGGTTACCTTTTACTACATCTGTATGACCCCCCTCACCTCCCGAACCCCCGTTCCCAGCCTCCATCAGTGTTTAAATGTAACAATATGTGAGCCGTGGCCCTGGTGTCTTCAGGGATAGCACCGCAGGGATTTCCTTCCCACTCCCTAAGGATAGGAGCAGATGCCTCCACAGCTGTGTGACCAACAATGGTTGAGAATTGGGAGTTTGAAGTGTCACTTCTAGACTGTATATTCTCCTTCACCATTTATGAGTTCCATTGCATGACATCAAAAGAATGTCCTCTCTTCTGTTTGAAAGTGTTCAGGCATTGCAAAGCCATGCACAGTGTGAGTCATGGGCTATTTGGTCATTAAGTGAGCTAGCTACTGTCATTGTCAGTGAGCTCTTTGCAGACCGGGTTGCATGCGATGAGGCAGTATTTTTGGGATCAGTTTCAGTGGCATGCTGCTGTGTCATTTGCGTGGCATGCATGCGCTTGCGGGGAATGGATGCCATCACCAGTTGTTGGGGTAGTATACTCTGGAGGTACCGACTTGGCCACCATGGGGCCCCTAAGTAGTCCCAGAGGCCACGGGCCCGATTATGTGTGTCTTGTAAGCCTGCTCCCAGGGTCCGGTGTCACATATGATCTAGAGGAAAAGTTTGGAGGCTGGGGTGCACCCGTGGGCAGTAAACATTGGCGTAAGGAGACTGAATGTGAATAGGTCTAAACTGACACAAACCTGGCGACTAGCGAACCTACTGCACACCATGGGCTGATATGAAGAGCGGGCATACTCCACTTAGAGGTGGTACGTATGTCCAGCAAGGACACAGAAGCGTTCATGCTGACAATGCTGGGGTTTGTGAGGGTACTGATAGGCAGGGGGGGAATGAGGCACTAGTCAGCCCTTGTCACCCTGTTGCGCGTTCATGATGGAGTCCCGCTACCATAATGCTCGTAGGCAGCAGGGGTAAATAACAGAGGGGGTGATCTGTCCTGTGAATAGCCAGACCCATTTCCACCAGCCCCTCCTCGCATTGATCCTCTAGATTTTGCACTGTGCGGCCCTATGGCCAGAGTTTAGAGAAGGGGTTGTCCAGGAGGGGTACTGGAGAAAATCTCTGTATGTTATGTTCCATGTCCTCTTGCTTCCAAAGCGAGCATGTTGCCCCTGAGCTATCCTCCCGAGACACTTGTCCTTGCTACCCTTATAAAAGATAAGGGTAGCAGGGACAATGGAAGTTGGTACAGTTTGTTGCTGATGGAGTCACTCTATTTTGCAGAGTAAAGTGGTAGATTGGGGGTCTGGAAAATCAAATGCACGGTAATGGTGGGAGACGCATAGGAAATCCCACACCCATCGCTCCATTTGTAGTGAAACTAATTTCGAGTTAGTGTCTTCCACTCTAATTCCATAGTGTTCGAATCTCTTTCTAACATGTAAAGAAACTTCCTGTACCACCATTGTAATCTGCAAATTTGTGCCCAGATACCTTCGGATTAGGTGCGCTATATAAATAAACAAATAAATAAACATGATATCCAGCTCACCCTGCCATTTATCTTGTATTTGGGTCACTTAAACATTTCAAGCCCCGGGAACTGTGTATAACAAGGAGATACACGTCCCTTACTCCCAGATTCTGAACATGTTTATCTTTAAGGTTATCTAGTTGTTGGGTTTTCTTCAGCTCGGTGTGTTTAGACATAAAGCAATACATTCATTGTAGGTATCTTCATTGGTCTCGATTGGGATGTCCTTGTGTCACACACTATTTCATCCTCTTTTGCCTAGATTTCAATCATTTCAACATAGGCTTTTCTATCTGTCTGCAAATGTCCATTCAGATTAGGGAATTGCTTGTCAAGATCACTTTTGGACCTGCTTTGGCATGACTTGCCGCCCACATCGCTCTGGCGGGAGAAAGAGTCGAGTTGCAGCCTGAGGGATGTGCTCTGTGCTATACCCAATGTACACTATTGATTGGTTTCAAGAGGTAGCTGTCTTAATTCATTCTCAGCGCTGACTCATTCTGCTACTCTTGTGGCCTTCATATACAACTTAAGGTTCAGAACCCTCAGGCCTATTTGTTTTCTATCTTTGTACAGGAACAGCAATGCGTGTTTTAATCTTGTGTCTTGACACTAGAACGCTGTGAGAAATGTTTTCCTCTTGTGACAGAAATGTCTTGCATTTAAGGTGGGATGCAACTCAAAAGGTTGTTGCCCTGGCGATAAGAAGCCATTTTGCATAATGGCATTCTCCCAAAGAATTTCAGCATTAGAGTGGCAAGAAAAAGCCTGTCTATCTTGAAGAGCTAGAATGGATTTATGCCCATACATTGTGGTATCTGCTTTAAAGCATCCTTTCTATTTCTGTTTCTATGTATTTATAGAGCGCCAAAGCCCTCAGGCATCCAAGCGCTACACGGAAGGAAAAACAAATAGGCAAAAAGCAAGACTGGATCACAATATCAGATGATCAGGGTTCGATCTACAGTGGCGCCCCCAGACATTTTTTATAGGGGTGGCCTGATGAGGCCACAGGAAATCTATGGGTGGCACACCAAAACAAACACATAACTGAATTTCTGGGGCATGGGTGCAAAATACCTTCAACTTTCCCTCTCTAAAAACCTTCCCACTCGAGCTCTTCACTCCTCCACCTCCACCTCCCAGAGGGTCTGACACTTCTCCATGCAACAAGTTGGTGGCATATCTCTTTCCTCAGCAGGGGCCTCCCTCTGGAACAGCCTCCCTGCAACTCTGAAAGTTGAGGAGAACCATCTCCGGTTCTGGAAGCACCTCAAGACCTTCCTCTTTGCTTCTACCTTCATGCCCCCTCTGCCCTGCTGATCTGTCTGCTTTGGCACAATGCACCAGGTTTTTGCACTGATTTCGGGCCAAGGTCCATGTCCACCCAGCCACTCACCCGCACTGCCCCTTGCAACACCTGCATTTGGGTCTGTATCTGTTACCCTACAGTCCCCTTACCTGCACTTACCAGACACCCCTTGTCTGCGCTCATAACCTGCACTTGCTGCCTGCACTACCTTTTGTATTGTTGTACCCCTTGCTCTGCACTTTCCACATTTCCCCTCTTCCTTGCACTTTCCCCGTGCACTTCGCAATGTCACTGGGCCCTAGTAGGATTGTTGTCTTGTCTTCCCTTGTTCCCCTCCCTTGCCAAGTCACGCTCTGATACACTTGTGTATGAGCGCGATACAAATAAAATATCATATCATATCATCACCAAAGAATCCTCTAAATCCTCACTCACAAGTTTTTAATTGCCAACATATCTATCGAATATGATGCATGCAGCAGGGTTTGATTTATGTAGGAATAGCATACAAGATGTATCTTGCCGTTGGACTGCATTTACGATGGGAATGCACCCAGTGGTACATTTTACGCATTGGTCTCCACAAAAGAATCTTAGGGAAGTCAGGTTGATGGTAAAATGAGGGTCTACAAAAAGGATTATTTTCAGTTTCTGAAATGGCAGCTCTTCTGCTATCCCCAATTTAGTTTTAGAATGTTCCTTGTAAGTTAGAGCAACACATCTTTCCTTTAATATTTTCTGTTTCTTTGAGAACACAACCCAGGTAAAGTCACCACCTGCCAGTGTGCATAAAAAAAAACGCAGGCAGTTCAAAAGTTAGACTTTCTTAAGAATATTCTTACTCTTCAGGTAATGGGTGGGATTGGCCATAGGAATTAGCATGGCCATGGCAAGTCAGTGGGCTTGTAAACAAAACGCCCTCAAGTGTCCCTCCTCACAGGTCCTGTCCTTCCTAATTGTACTAAAAAGAATGAAGTAAAACTAAGGTAAAAGTGAACCTCTCTGGTCAGTTGCCCCTCTGGTCCTTGGCTGCTCTGGTGAACTCTCCCCTGGTCCTTGGCTCTCTTGCAGGTGAACCTTTGGTCCATCCCTTCTTTGGTGTTTGACTATCTGGTGAGTTGGTGGCAAAAACAAGAAGCAACACGCTTCAATTTTCTGTCACTCATACAAACAAGTACCTTACCTACCTGAAAACAGAGACATACCTTTTAAGATCTGCAAACATCAATGTTGTAACAAAGCAATATTGGCCTGATCCCTCTGCTACTGCATTAGCCCCCTACCCTATTACTTGCAGATTCTGAAGCTCCTAGAAAGTGTGAAATTGGCAGATGGTGTGCAATGAAAGATTCAATATCATAGCATAACAGGACATTGCAGAGGGTGGGGCAGTACTCTGGATGGCCCAAGCAACTTCAGTGGCTAGGAGCAGCAGGGGAGAAAATGTAATGTTGGTTCACCGCAGTTAGTCCGTTTTGCTACAAACTCTGGTGCACTGACTGGCTCGTGAGACTATCTGACTGTCAAATCAAGTGATTGGAGACTGGGGGAGGGCCAGTACAGCAATCATGCAATGATTTGTGACAGTATTGGAGCCACTAGCAGAGGAGCACCACCAGGGTACACTGATTTGTCTCTACACTTATTAAAACCGTCCTATTGTAAGGGCGACACATAGTCACTGATAAGCACTCACATTTTGCAGTTGAAGTCAGGGTGAGCTTGCATTATTTGCCCAGGATCACACGCTTATGCTAAACAGCGAAGAAGGGATTTTCGGCCACTCTCTAATTTCGGCACAAACACCTTCTTCCACTCTTTACTTGGAAAAAATAATAACGTTTTGGGAGTCGAGGCCTACAATAATACTGTCTTAATGAGTTTACTTGCAAAATACACAAATTGCACAATAATGCATCATTACAACATGTAAATCCTTACATCAGTAAGTTGAGAAAAAATAATATCAGAGTAACTTTATTTTCCACACCCTGAATGGAAAACGTAAGATGCAAAAGACAAACTATCTATTTACCCACTTTATTTTCAGCGCTTTAAGATGCACAATAAAAAAAGTTGTGTAGTAAACTCACTTAGATTTGGAGATTCGTCACAAACCTCCAGCATGTTATGTATGGTTTTAAGGACATCAACACAACCTTTACTTTAATTTTTATGCTTTCAATGAAATGAAACGTGGGGCTTGTCTTCCTTGCAGCAGAGCGCCTCTCCATCCCTGTCATGATGGTCCAGTGGCCTCGCAAGCAATTGCATGGGTGCATCTGATCTGCATTTTGCAAATCGGAAAACGAGCTGCGTATTGATTGGATCTGTAGCGATAAGATCAGATCAGCTCATTTTCCAATTGCACTTGCTTAAGGCCTCCGGACAGTCACGGTGACCTCAGTGGACTGGAGAGGACTGCTGCAAGGCAAGCCCACGTTTTCTTCTACTGAAAGAATACTGAACACCAGCATTTTGTTCAGTAGGACAAAACGTTGGGAGAGGCACCCAGGCACTCTTGCAGGCTGCAGCTGCCCATGGGATGCTCCATGTAAATAAATTAGCTTCTAACTTGGTCGGGTAAAAAAAACAATAACAAAAAACACATACCTTTCTTTCTGTGCTGTGCTGCATCCAAACAGGGCACCAGACAAGGCCGGTGCAATACAGCACTTCAAATGTAATTAGCCCATCCACTGAGCCGACAACACCCTCCTGTCATCAGCTTTCTGTTCTTTGTCAGAGAAAGATCTTCTGTAATAATCTGCACTCAGAAGTCTGCACTGGGCCATGATGGCCCAGGCTGGCTGGGATGCTTTAATTAAATTAGAGGTTTTATTTATGTGTGGAGCCCTACACGGAGCACTGCGTTGCCGACACCTGTAACTCTTTTTCTGACTTTCTGTTTGTCGGGCACATCTAAGCAGCCCTGGGCAAACTCTGCCTCCAGTCCCAGGCTCAGGCTCACGGAGACTGCAAAACAGAATCAACTGCTACAGCCCTGCACGCATTCCAATGTGCACAACTTCATTCGATATACTGCCATTGCAAACAAGATAGCGGCCATGATGAGAATGACATTTATAACGGCATTTCATTTCTGTTACAACCCTACACTGAACTGGGCATGTTATTGAACATGGCAAGTTCAGTGCAAACCAAAAAAAAGTAATTTTTGCTTGCTTTTTCGTGGGGTGGCCGATGGGGGGGCCAGCATTTTTATAAGGGTGGCCATGGCCCCCCCTCGCCACCCCTTGGTGGCGCCCCTGTCGATCTAAACGAATAATCTAGTCTTCAGAGTTTTCCTGAAGGTGGAGTGGTTTCTCTCCTTCCTTAGTGACTCCGGAAGCTCATTCCAGGCATGTGCCACCCGGATAGGGAAGGAACAACCATTTCCCAGAGCTCTCTTAAAGTGGTTAACCTTAAGACCTCTGGCCCTTGCTAGGTTTATAGATCTCCAGTTTTTTCCTCTAGGTATCGTGGGCAGCCCCAAAGAGGCATTTATGTCCCAGGGTCAGCACTGTAAAATGGAACAAAATGCTTCAGTGATCAGATTCCACTGAGGTGTGGGACACACAACCCTCATCACGGCCACCACCGCCACCATTTAGTACATGTTTATACATAAAGGTATGAACGGGATACATTTCTCATCAAACCGATTCCACAGTGTCCAAAGGTGTCCTCTGTTATTAACTTCTTGCGTAAGTGGTAGTGATGCAGCTTTGTTCCAACTTATTGGGAAGCCAGAGAAGGCCTCAACATTCACTGTCAAGTGAAACATTTTGGGAAGCGTGCTTTCAGCTCCACAATGGTTGATAAAACACTAATTTCTTCATATATCAATTTGCTATACTCCTTTCAGAATACCCTTTATGCACCCCGGGAGCTTCACTTCAGTATAATTGAGTAAAGGATTAAAGACATCGTAGAACTATCACTTGCACCCGAGGCAGCATTCAAAGGTTACTCGCAGCATTGTTGAAAACACCATATTCTCCCTACTTGCCCAACTATAAGAATCCTAGCATTCAAATCTGCTGGCTTCCAAGTCTCTAGTACTATCTAAGAGGAGATGGCTTTGTGCCACACCTATGGGCATGTAGTGCATTACAAACATTAAAATAAATAAATAAATAGCTCTCCCAGGGGCCTAGTATTTCAATCAGGCAGATCGTTGGGCCTCATTCCGAGTTTGGAGGCAGCCATGGTGCTATTAGCACCATGGCTGCCTCCAAACCCGGGTCCGGGTCCGGTCTGGCTGAATGGGAACTTACCGGGTCATTCCAACCTTGGAGGACCCGGTAAGTCCCCATTCAGTAAACCATTCCCCATTCCCATTTGAGCCCGCATAGGGCTCAATGGGAATGGGGAAGGCGCTAATAACGGGCCCGCTAGCGCCCTGGTCCCTTAGCGGTACCCGCAAAGGACGTGTGGTCAGACCACATGTCCTTTGCGGGTCCCGCTAAGGGACCTCGGAATAGGGGGGTAAGGGTTTACCGGCACCCTTACCGTTGCCGGTAAACCCTTACCCCCCTATTGAGGAATGAGGCCCAATATCTTTTAAAATGCACCCATTAGCCATGTATTTCAAAGGATTTTAGAGGGCAGACCCTTTGCCTAACTCTCAAAGCCCTCCATATAAACGGTTGGGTCCCTCACAAAGCTAGCTTGTGTCACGACTTCACAACCTCCATGGTTTCAGTAAAATGGCACAAGCAGCTTGTAAATGCTTGTAAAAGCCAAATGATCTGGCTTATTTTAGTAGTTCACTATACTCGCTCTCCTTTGGAATACCCTTCATGGACAGAACTCCTCTGATTGTCTGCCAGTGACTTGAGTTTAATCCCATGTAGGAGTAACAACATGAAGGAGTCATGTCTTGTCTAGGGACAACATTTAAGGGTTGGCAGCTGAAAAGGATGGTTGGTGGAGCATGAGGAGATGAGTGGCTTGAGGTGTTTTGTATGTTAGTGTTCAATGTTGCTTTGCAATAAAGCCAGAGGATGGGCAAGCAATACCATAATAATATTAACATTCTTACGCAAATTACCTCTTCATGGTTTGGGAGAGAAGTAGGTGTAACCTGTTTTTTCAGGACGTAAATGGAATTTGGTCCAGGACAGGCACTCAAGGGAGAAAAAGAAAACCAAGATCGGGATATGAGGCAGGTGTGTGCTGCCTCTGACTGTGGGACCCAACGATGGTCCTAGCAGAGAGGATACGTGGCAGAGAAGCTTGGGGAACCGCAGGGAGGATGAAGGAGAAATACAGCACTCTCCTTTTTTGTGACAGAAAAAGGTGCATGGGAGTATGACAAAAGCCTGGCCATGCTACAGGCATCACCATGTATTCCCATCACCGCAGCAATGTGCCAGTGTGCAATGATCCAGTCATGAATATCCAGTTCTTATGTAAGGTAGTGGCAGGGGCACTCTTAGCAGCTAACCTAATTACCAGCACAAGGGTACCTGAGCCCCACCAATATCCCTGCCACAAGAACGGAAGACTCAACCATGGGGCAAGGTTTACTGTTTTTATTAGCAATCAAATAACAGGGATCCCAATTGAACAGCATAACGTCTCCAAAAGCTCCCATCCTCTAAACTTGTATCACACCATTTTAACTGTGAATGATGTCACAAAAACAAGTTGCATCCCCCAAAACCTATCAGGGATGGGAATCAGTCAGTTGAGGAAAACTATACTCCTGGACTTAATGAACCAAATGGATGATCTCACAGATGAGGCAAACCTGCCCTCCTATTTCTCCTGGATCTGTCTGCTGCCTTTGACCTGGTGGACCACAACACCTTGTGCCACCATCTAGCCGCCCAAGCCAACTTCTCCCCCAAAGCTTGCAAATGGATCACCTCCTTTCTCCAAGAAAGGGCCATGAAAGTCTTCTCAGACTCAGCCTGTTCCACTCCCAGCCACATCACCTGCGATGTTCCACAAGGATCATGTATCGCGCCTACGCTTTACAACCTCTTCACGAGACCTCTGTTCAGCATCCTTGATTCACTGGGCATCTCATATACAAACTATGCGGATGACACACAGGTACTCATCCCACTCACGGGTGATTACCTAGTGGACACTAAAACCCTCACCACCATCTATTCCACCATCCAATCGTGGATGGCAGAGAACTGGCTCTGCCTCAATGGTGAAAAAACCGAGCTCCTCCTTATAGGGTCTCCCTGTACCCTGGGTAACCTCGGGGATCAGTACGCTTCTTTCACCATTGACAACATTCCCATCAAGGTCTCCAACCACGTGAAGACACTCAGAGTCTACCTTGACTCCGATCTGTCCATGGACAGACAGGTCAATGCCATCGCTGCATCCTCAGCATACTACTCTAAAGTCCTCAACGCAGCCAGGCCCTTCCTGTCACGCCAGAACTGCCTCACCATCGCCAGGGCAATAATCGGATCAAGGCTAGACTACTGCAATGCTCTTCTTGTTGGGACTTCCAATAAAAACATTGCCAAACTCCAACTAGTCCAAAATAACGCACTTAGGGCAGCCACTGGCACCGCAAGAAAAGATCACATCTCCGAAATCAGAAGACAGGCCCATTGGCTCCCTGTCAGAGAAAGAATTGTTTTTAAAACACTCGCACTCACCCACAAATGCCTCCATGAACTTGCTCCTCCTTATCTGACCCAAAGAATTACCAAGCACACTGCCACCAGACCCTTAAGAATGTGCTACTCCAACCCGATTGTCACCTCCAAAATGCGCGCTGGGGGGTCTAGCTTTCCCACACAGGCAGCTACCCACTGGAACGCACTCCCACCTCACGTTAGAATGATTGAGTGCCACCAAGCCTTCCGCAAAGCCATCAAGACTAAACTATTTCTATGAAATGCTCCTTACGTCAGTATGGATCTGTATAACTCATGTCATGCATCCTTTGTATCCTTGCCTGTATCTGTGTAACCAAGAGACCTTTTGGTCAAATGTATACTCTCCGTATATGCCCTGATTAATGAGTCCTACATCTTCTTGTAACAGTGCCTCAATGCCCCTGGGCTGCAAGTGCGCTATACAAATTAAAATAAATAAATAAATAAATAAAATATATAAGTGATACATAGGGGTTAGTATAACTAATGGATATGCATATCTGGTGGCTTCACCTAGGACCACCTCTAAATGTAACAAATACAACGTTGCAGGTGAGCAAGAAAATTATTGGCCACTGCAACATAGTGTGCCCAAATGTGAAAGGTAACTAGGGCTTGGGCAGAACAAGTCTTCCCAGCCATGGGACTCTGGACAGCTACCAGTCTGAGTGAAACTCTTCGAGGTAATGGGAACGATCATGAAGGTGCTCTATGTTTCCAGCATGTTGCCATCTCTGATTGCCTAAGCCCTGAGAAAGTACATCCAGCTTTGAATCTGTATAGTAATTGTATCTTTCCACCTTTGGTTCAATGGGAACAGCTTTCCCCCATATGCCTCGAGTGAATCAGTATTGTTCTGTTCTTCCAGGTCATGTGTGTGTGGACCACAAAATAGAGCTCCCCTGCTTGTAATTATGAGGAGTTTAGGCGATATTCCTTGCAGCTGTCTTATCAACTTGGTAAACTGGAAACCTTCCATCTCTGCTCGTCCTTGGCAAGGTTGTGCACGGTGTACGTGCTCGAACCCCTGTGTGTCTGTCTTTAGCTCAATCGGACTGTCAGCCTTTCCCTGTATTGTGTAGTTCATCTTGCTTCGCCATTTCCTTCAGTGCACCTATGGCTTCCAACTTTGTCCTTATGGCCATTGATGTTAGTTGCAATTAAGCATGGTCAAGCTTATTGTATATATTATTTGTGTCTTGATGTTTCCGCATAGCTAAAGATTTACTGGTGAAAGTGTATCAGTCCACTTAACTATCATGAGTCATAAGCATTTGTGTCATGACTATCAGCAATAAACTAAAGTGTTTGTGTAACCTCATGCATGGATGTCTACATGCTTCATGTCTAACACATCTACATCATGATGTCAAGCATCAATTTTCGGGAACCCGTCTACTTGTATGTCCTTCCGGGGTACTACTAATGCTGGTATATTTAGCTGTACTAGAGAACACACTCCTCCCCAATTCTTTGGTAGTTGCATGTATGCCTTTGACCTGCAGGCCCAGTAATGGTCCATTAGAATTGCGGTACCGACCTTCATGCCTGGGATCTTCGATATTCACTTGCATCCTTTATTCGCTCCAACCTTCACTGGACCATCATTCTGGAAACATAATGAAGCACTCTCAAGTGATAAAATCGGCATAGGATTAGCTTCATTCTCCACCCAGGTGAGCAGTTGTGCACTTTCTTTCCATTCCTGGAGGCATGCGTCATTTTCCTTTTGTACTACTTCTACTGAAACTGTTAGTAGTGCATGTGCTTTGCGCTCTACCATTCCCTCTTTCCATCCTTCAGTTGTACATACTTGTCCATATACTAGTAATTGTGGTCTCTCCCAGTATCCTGGCATTCCTTCTATCTCCCTTGATCCTGTCTTGGGACATTGCATTTCCTTTTGCGTCACTATTTTAGTTTCTCCTTTATGTGGATCGCCAGGAATGTACTCTATCGTCTTGACAGTGCTCCAATAGTCATCTAACATGAGTCTTGATATAGCTGTCTGTATACGGGAACATCTTCTTGGACATCCATCTTAATGTTGCCTACTTACCTTGAAATATGCCTCTGGTTGTGCAGAGTGACAAGTGTATGAGGTATTGTGCTCTGGTGGTTTGATTTTCAGTTGCTACGAATGTTCTTGATGTACTCATGGGATTGGGGATGAGAGAGCACACATAACAGCTCTCCTTCGTAGTTTCTTTCCTCACCTTGGTCATGTGTTTGTACCACATGTTGTTGGGCAAATGGGCAGAATCAGTTATATATGAATATGCCTGCTCAAAATCTATGTTTCCACTGCATTTAAAATGTTTCACCTATCCTGCAGCATTAGTCATCAGCCCAGATATGGCTTCTGTAAGAGCTTGGATAGGGGTTGTGTTAGTGGGAACCAATGCCTGTGCATGTGAGAATAATATTCTGTGTAATGCAAAGAAGGTAAAGAGGTAGAGACAACAGAAGGCACAAGACATAAATACAGCAGTTTTAATTACAGTTCCCTTTTTCCAAGTATCGAATGTCCTTTGTGGTGTCCAGAAGGTTTGTAAAATAACCTGAAAAGCCTTGAAGAATGCAATATTGTTTTAATGTGTTAATTAAGCTCTTCTTCTATAATACTGGGCAAGTGCGGCATAAAACAATAATTTCCACACTAATCGAATCCTAGTACTGCTCAATAACGTAATGACGGATGGGTCCCTGTGAGTCAGATGTGGGTAAGTTTGTGCCACGTAAAGCAGAAAGGCGTGAAAAAACAATCTGGGTTTGATCATCCGCTCTCTCTCAATTACAAATCTAATTAAGTGCTCCTCAAAGGTTGTGTGCAGGTACAGAATTGTGTATTTAAGGCAGTTCTTGTACTTTCACGATGAATACCTGCTGTGAGGAAAAAAGAGTGTGTCTACTCTAGCTCTGTGTGTCGTTCTCTCCTAAATCTGGTTATTGATCTAGTTAATCTTTGCTGTGGTGCTTCTTCTTTGTCTTGTTCTTCTTCTTGCATCAAATCGTCTTCGTGCTGGCGGGAGGAAGCCTCACCTCGGAAGGGCTTGATGTCTCCAATGTAGTTCCAGGATTTTTAGCCATTCACTTTAACTGCATGATCAGTCGTCTGCTCTATAAAAAAAAAATCTCAAACCTAGGTTTAAACCAAGGCATCAAGAAAGTCTGCAAATAAACCAAGTCCCCTGGATAAAGTGGTGGTGGCTTTAGCAGCTCGGCTTTTGCTGTTGTCTTCCTCAACCTTCTTCGACCTCTCCCACTGGAATTGAAGCTCTTGAGAGATAAAAGAGGCACTAGCCATCATCGAAGCAGGTAATCCTGCATTTCATCTCCTAAGACAAGAGCAGAACTATGGGCGTCTGTCAGTGCTCTAGTGGGAAGGAGCAAGTGGGAGTCGTATTCGTCGCCCTGTCACCACTTCATGAGGGGTTAAGTGGTGGTTGGATTCAGGCTTGTTGCTCAATGCGAACAGGGCTAAAGGCAGGCAATGGAGCCATCCCTTTTTCAATGTGGCTTTAATTGGCTCTATTTTCTCCTTTAACAGGCCATTAATGGGCTCATATATTCCGTTTGCTTGTGGCTGATAAGCACAGAAGAACTTGTGCTTGATCCCCAGTAGGGCTGTGATGTGTTCAAAAGTCTAAGTTACGAAATTAGGTCCATTGTCATTCCGCAGGACCTTGCACCCCCCCATCATTGTAAAACTCTCTAGTGAGGAATTTAGCCACCTTGAAGGAATCAGGGTGTGAACACGGACCAGTTTCGATCCATCAGGAAAAAGGGCATACAACTACTACCATGTAGCGGTAGCCTTGGCAGACCTGGATCATGTCTACATAATCTACATGGAGTCATTGGAAAGGCCCAATTGGGCGGGGTATTGCTCCTCGCACTTCTAGCAATGTATGCCTGCATTGAATTTCTTGCAAACATTACCATTTTCTATTAATGCTGCTATTTGCTCCTCCATATTTTGACAGAAGTACTCTACCCCAATATGTGCAGCAAATACGTCCCTGTTAAGTGAGTGGGATTATGCAATTGCGTGAGTGTAACTTGCAGTAATGCTACTGGAATGACTAACATGCCTGTGCTCTCCTGTTGCCATAATGGTCTGTAGGGGATATGGAACAACTCCTTCTCACCCATGATTCATTCTCTTCTAATGGTGCATTCCCCTGAAATTGCATTATATGTGTGGCAGTTAGTGAACTATACCCTTCTTTCACTTTCATATTGCGCACGCGTATATGTGTGTTCGATGGGGTGTCAAATTCATTTAGTTCTGGAAAAAATGCCGCCTGCTTCCATTCCGTGTCTGTGGCTGCGTTGCCATGAGAGACTAAGTCCTCCCCTTCATGTGCTTGGCACTTCACGACTGCTATGGCTGATGTACGTTTGTAGCGTGTCTATGAGTCTACCCAATAGGTGCGCGTGCTGCACTAGTGTGCTGTCAGCATGTCGGAAGCCCATCCTCTGCCATTGTGACAGTACAGCGTGTACTGTAGACGTCACGTAGGCCGAATTCGAATACACTGTAACCTCCTGACTTGTGTGCACTTCTAATGCCATTATAAGAGCCACTAATTTGGCTACCTGTGCTGAAAAATGCAACAGCAGTCTCACACTTAGGCTGTCCCATCTAATTTAATTTGCACCACTGCTGTCCCAGTATGTCTTTCTGCCATTGCCTAGTCATGTCGTCATACTATTCCATGTAAGTAGTACAGTCATGCACATAGTCTCCCTCCTCCAGTGGTTGGCTGGGATCACAATTCTGCATCTCACTACCTTTATCGTTGTATTTGAAAGGATCACTTTGTATCCAGTTGCTCTTTGAGTATTCAGTGTGCTTTTGGGTTTTTTGCGGATGACAAAGAGGACATGCTACATGTAAAGTATGATGCTGCACCCCCGTGTGATACTTGCTGACTATTCCACCGTGAATGCAGCAGAAGCCAGAGCTTGTTCACAAGAGAAATGTCTTCTCAGCACTGGGCCTAAATGTCCACTGCAGTAGGCCATTGGTTTGTGTCCTAAAGTTGTCTTCTGTATCAGTACTGCGGTCATCACTACTCGGTTGGTGTGTGAGAACAAATAGAATTTGGCATTTTAATTGGGAATCCCTAACAGTGGACCTGTGCATATTGCCATTTTCAGCTCCTCAAATGCTTCAGTAATTTTGTGTGTCCATGTCAGATTACCATCTCCCCTCTGTGCCTTCCGGACCCCGCTTAATAGGGGTCTTGTGTAGGTAATGTAGTCAGAATACCCAGGCCATGCAATAGTTACAGAGTTCCATGAATCATAGCATATCTCTCACTGTCGGTGGCATCAGTGTTCAAAAGATCACCTCTGCTCTCTCTGGAGTCATCCGTCGACCTTCCTGTGAGATCAACTGTCCAATGTACAACACTTTCTCCTCGCAATATGGTAGCTTTGCCTTGTCTACCTTATAACCCTTTTCTGCAAGCACTTGTTAATAAGTGCACCAAGTCATTTCTGCACTGTTCTTCGGACCTGCTGCAGATTAAAATGCTATATATACTGAAGGGTGAAACCCCTACTCTGTGGGAGACTGGGGAAAGAATGCAACAAAAATCACAAAATTGTGTCCCCACAGGGAATAAAGTAATGGTGATGCGGTATATCCATTACCGATGCTCACCTTATTTTCTCTAACCTCAGTTTGTGTGTTAAACTGTTTTAAGCAAGGGTTACCACAGACTAAATCTATTGCCCCTAAATTATGTGTGTTTAACCTCTTCTTTGCATATAGTTATGTCATTAATGTTATTAGAAGATCATTGCTTTGAAGATACACATTTGACACAATGCAGAATCTTGATCATACAAAAATTAGTAATTCTCGTTATTTTAATGAAAAACATAAAGCAATCTTTTGTGCATGAGCCTCAATGTCATTTAACAAAATATTATCTGGAAGCAGGTTCAATTTTGAATACATAACCTATTATAATCATGTTAACGGCATCAGAATAAATCATGCACCGTAAAAAAACAATAATAATTGGAAACAGGTAAAGTAAAGAAAATATACAAAAAATTAAACAATTCAAAAGGACAAACCACTGAAAAAAAGACTTTACATTTAAACAAAACAATTCTAAATATCACAGGACTACGTATGTGTGAACTGTCCTAATGCATATAGGCACAGTGGCCACCGCTGTCAGCCAAAGAGGTCAGTCAGGTGTGGTCAAATACGTTTCGGCGTAGAGGTCTAAACAGAAAACACCTTCCTCAGGACCAAAATTCAGATGTATACGGTTTTTAACCCATATGAAAAAAACAGAAAAGGGTAAAGGGAAAGGGCAAAAAATTCAAGTTAAAAAGCCACCCGTAGATGGCTAATGAAAGATTAAAAACATTTCAATTCCTGTCGGAAATAAATGTAAAAAAAGAAGAGAAACTCAAGTCTTGAACAAAAGTGATCAAAACCTCCGCTAAGGATAGGGAAGAAAAGCAGAGATTAACACCCAAAGCCAGAAAAAAGTCAAGTTCTAGAGAGTAGTGCTTCTGGAAGAAGTGTGTGCCCATAATCCAAAAAATTAAAAAGTGCTTAAGTCTGTGTATAGTTAAATTGAGTCAGAGGAACAGATAGTATATGTAGACTAAGACTTATTGATAGAAACAAGCAAAGAAACATAATGCGGTGTAATAACATCACCGGATCTGGGTAATGTGCCCCACACCATGGAGGGTAAATTTACCTCAGATGGAGTAATAGAAGAAGTGCATGGAGACAAATCTCGGCTAGGCTGGATTGGAGTATTATGGTGTCAACTAGCTTGAAGGCACTCAGGTGCAAAGGGCCCGATATTCGCATCGCTTTTCTAGGGAGGAAACAAGAGTAGAAACCGAAAAATATGTCAAGTTCTCAAGCTAGTTGACACCATAATACTCCAATCCAGCCTAGCCGAGATTTGTCTCCATACACTTCTTCTTTACTCCATCTGAGGTAAATTTACCCTCCATGGTGTGGGGCACATTACCCAGATCCGGTGATGTTATTACACCGCATTATGTTTCTTTGCTTGTTTCTATCAATAAGTCTTGGTCTATATATACTATCTGTTCCTCTGACTCAATTTAACTATACACGGACTTAAGCCCTTTTTAATTTTTTGGATTATGGGCACACACTTCTGCCAGAAGCACTACTCTCTAGAACTTGACTTTTTTCTGGCTTTGGGTGTTAATCTCTGCTTTTCTTCCCTATCCTTAGCGGAGGTTTTGATCACTTTTGTTCAAGACTTGAGTTTCTCTTCTTTTTTTACATTTATTTCCGACAGGAATTGAAATGTTTTTAATCTTTCATTAGCCATCTACGGGTGGCTTTTTAACTTGAATTCTTTGCCCTTTCCCTTTACCCTTTTCTGTTTTTTTCATAGGGGTTAAAAACCGTATACATCTGACTTTTGGTCCTGAGGAAGGCGTTTTCTGTTTAGACCTTTACGCCGAAACGTATTTGACCACACCTGGCTGACCTCTTTGGCTGACAGCGGTGGCCACTGTGCCTATATGCATTAGGCCAGTTCACACATACGTAGTCCTGTGATATTTAGAATTGTTTTGTTTAAATGTAAAGTCTTTTTTTCAGTGGTTTGTCCTTTTGAATTGTTTAATTTTTTGTATATTTTCTTTACTTTACCTGTTTCCAATTATTATTGTTTTTTTACGGTGCATGATTTATTCTGATGCCATTAACATGATTATAATATGTTATGTATTCAAAATTGAACCTGCTTCCAGATAATATTTTGTTAAATGACATTGAGGCTCATGCACAAAAGATTGCTTTATGTTTTCCATTAAAATAACGAGAAATACTAATTTTTGTATGATCAAGATTCTGCATTGTGTCAAATGTATATCTTCAAAGCAATGATCTTCTAATAACATTAATGACATAATTATATGCAAAGAAGAGGTTAAACACACATAATTTAGGAGCAATAGATTTAGTCTGTGGTAACCCTTGCTTAAAACAGTTTAACACACAAACTGAGGTTAGAGAAAATAAGGTGAGCATCGGTAATGGATATACCGCATCACCATTACTTTATTCCCTGTGGGGACACAATTTTGTGATTTTTGTTGCAGATTAAAATGCTGTCTACATTCTGAAGGAAGGTACTCTCTACCTGTATGTTCCCTAGGTCCACTTGGAAGACCCTATTGAAGAAAGAAGGTGATTCACAGTACCCTTGTGGTAATCTTGTGTGTTTCCACTTCCAGTTGCTATATAGGAAGAAAGGCCAAGTCCTATGACTCCTTCGTGAAGTGGTACAGAGAAGAAAGCATTCTTCAAATCTATTACCATGAAATGGGTAGCTTCCAGTGAAACACTACATACACTTTTCACTGGGTTGGGAACTAATATAAATTCTGCCTTAACAATCTGGTTCAAAGTACTGTGAGAAACCAGAAAGTATATCAACTGCTAGTCCTAAGGGATCTGTCATCCAGTTGGCCAGGACACGGCCATCGCTTTTGGATCCAGTTTCTGGGGGTGGACCAGTGCAGGAGGATCACCTGGGTGAAGGGTCTTCGAGGCGTGGGAGTGGGACAACGGATGGTGAGGCATGGTATCCCCTTTCTGGGAACACCTTTTCCCCATTATACCAGGTAGGATACAGAGGAACTCTACACCCCTTCTTTTTACAACACGAACACTTCAACACAGACAGCCAACTATGGGGAAAACAGACTAACACTTGAGCAGTATACCTGCAGTGTCCCAATACAATGGTCAGGCAAAGTCAGGCAGTTACTGACCATTACACACACCTGACCCCCATTAAGCCTCCCAACATGGATAAAAGAAGGGGCACGAGAGCAGACTCTGAGTGAGGCAAATCACATGAGGAAACAGCAGTTTTGAGACAGCAGCTCAAGGAGGGATGAAAGATGGCAGAACAGGAGGTGACGGCAAGGAGGGAAATTCCCTTGACCTTTCCGACAAGGAACCATTACTTTAAAGAACTCTTGAGAGTAGAAAGCGTTAGACCAGGAAACCAGGCTGCATTGTGTGTCAGAGCTATCTGGGAACCTCCCGTGTCAGTAATCAAGGCAGGGAGAATCGACAGACGCCATGGTACCATCCTTGGCTCCAGGAACAAAGCAGCTTCAGTGAGATAAACACAGGCTGTTAGTTGGGGAGAACGATGCAGGACCAGTCTGCATTGAAGCCAAGGTTGCAAGCGGCAACATTGTATAGTGAACAATGGAACAAACATTATTTGAAATATGTGTGATAAAAGAAGAAAGTAAAGTTGAACGGATCTGCGTGAATTTTCCGTCGCGGAAAAGTCAGCGACGGAAAAGTTTGCATGAGAAATGTACAAACCACAAAAGGTTTGTACATTTCCCATGCAAACATACATTAAAAACCCCTACAAACCCACACCACCACCCACACCCACAACACACCCCCACCCACACCCCCAACACACCCCTAAAACACACACCCAACATACCCCCACCCTACTTACCTTTGAAGACGCACTTCCGTGATCAGGAAACGGCGCTGCAGGGTCTTTTTCTTTTTTCTTCCTTTTTTACAGGCAGCTGCAGGGGATTCCCCCGCAACCCCCGCTCACTATACTGTAAAGTATAGTGAGCAGGGTGTTGCAGGGGATACCCCCACAGCCCCCGTTTCTTTTTATTTTTCTCAGGCGTGCTGCAGGGGTGTCCCTCGCAACCCCCCGCTCACTATACTGTACTGTATAACATAGTGAGCAGTGTATTGAAGGGGGACACACCCGAAGCCCCCGTTTTCTTTTTTTTTTATTTGGCGGGGGGGTGGAGGAGTGTCCCCCGCAACCCCAGCTCACTGTAGGGACACCCCCAACCCCAAGACCGACCCCACGGAAACACCTAAATACATACCACAAAAAGTTCGATCTTTTGGTAGTTAGAACTTTTCGTGGTGTGTGTTTTAGGTCTTTTGGTGGGGTCGGACTTTTATAGTCGGTAATTTCGTACAATACCAGTTGAACTGCTGATGATTTTTGAAACCAAATACAATACCTTTGACAGAGTGGTCCGGCACTGCGTGTGTGCTCATTTGAAGGTCTCTGTAAGGTATCCAGCTGAGAAGTGGCGAAATTGAAAGAGTTATAAAGAATTGTAGATCAATGTGGTCCTGCGATGGGTCAAGCAAAATCCTGCGCACAGTTGAAAGTCTTCAAAGTTGATACAGTAAAGAAAGTTTGTGTTAAGTAGATAAATTAGTCCGAGCCCGGCGGAGGGAGACTAATTGAAGAATTTGTGTCAAAGTGGGTCTGAGCCCGGTGGAGGAGGACCCTGGGTGAACAGCGAATCACCTGAGAAATTGGATACATGAAAATCTTGAGAACATTGTGATAGAACCTTGTTTTAAAGTGGGTCTGGAACTGGTGGAGGGGGACCCAAGTTGAATAGTGAATCACCTGAGAAATTGTGTACACATGAAATACTAAGAAGAGAGGAACTTTCTTGTTTGTTTGTCGCATCAGCCCCTCTAAAGGAAGAGACTTTAAATGGCAAAGAGACTTGGGCACAGAAGGCCCTGATGCTGATGTTTTGAACTGCATCCTCGTGCAAGAGAAGCCAGAAAGTGTGGTAAGCTTGAGTGTGCCGCCTTGTCCCTTGCTGAAAACGTGTGGAAGGGGAGCCAACCGCTCAGATATCCGGATATATCATTTCTTGAACACTTTTCTTTTTGTCTAACATTGTTTCCCACACTATTTGTATATAGATGTAAGGATTGACAATAGGTTAATTAGTATAGGCCCTTTTATTTTGACAAGACACCACCAGGACTGCGTTATTATTATTTGATGGTCGTATTGATATTGATATTCTATTTGTATTGCGCTCATACACAAGTCTTTCAGAGCGTGACAAGGCAAGGGAGGGGCACAAGGGAGACTACAACAACGATCTTACTAGGCCCAGTGACATTGAGAAAACAAAAGTGCAGCAGAGAGGGAAGGGGGAAAGTGCAGGGGGAAGAGGGTAGATGGAAAGTGCTGAACAAATGAATTAAACAACAACAAATGGTAGTGCAGCCAGCAACTGGCAAGTGCTAGGTTTAAGGCTCAGACATGGGGTGTCTGAGAAGTACAGAGAAAGAGGGTGGACTGTAGGGTTACAGATATAGACCGCAAGGGCAGGGGTTGCTGGGAGGCAATGTGGATGGGTGGCATGTTGGGGAAGTACCTGGGCCCATAATCATAGGCTAACCAGGTGCACGATGCTGAAGCGGAACAGATCAGCAGGGTAGAGGAAGAGAGAAGGCAGAAGCAAAGAGGAAGGTCTTAATGTGCTTTCGGAACCGGAGATGGTTCTCTTCAAATTTCAGGGTGGCATGGAGGCAGTTCCAGGGGGAGGCCCCAGCCGATGACAGAGATCTACCCCCAGCTTGTTTCTTTTAGAAACAACTGACCCTGAGAGAGTTGGAGGTGGCGGAGTGAAGAGCTCAAGAACGAAGGTATTTACAGAGGGAGAGTTGAAGGTATTTTGGACCCAGGCCCCAGAAAGCCTTGTGAATAATGCAAAGGGTCTTGCATTTAATCCTTGCAGCCACTGGGACCCAATGAAGAGATTTCAGGGCTGGAGAAATACAATCCCAGGGCGAGGCCGAGGACAAGTCGTGCAGTCCTGTTCTGTATGAGTTGCAAAGGGCGGAGAGTAGAGGAAGGTGGATTTAGAAAGAGGCTCTTGCAGTAATCCAAGCTGGAGTGAACCAGGGCTCGAGAGATAGTGATCTTCTGGGAGAGGAAAGGCAGAATACCACGGAGGATGTGCAGTTGGAAGTTTGATTTTTTAGAGACTTCAGAGATGTGGGCAGAAAAGGAAACGTGGAGTCGAAGATGACCCAGAAGTTCTTCGCCTCACAGGTGGGTGTAGGTTGCTCCCATCTTTTGATTTAAGATTAAAAAGGTGTTTTTCAAACCCACATGAAGTCCAATAAACACCCTTGAACTGTGATCACTTGTGCCTGTCTTACTGTTTGATACCATGCCTTCCTTACATGAAAATGCCACAATCCCCCTATTGCCTTCTTCACCGGGTACACAGCTGCATTATTCTGTGACTCTGAAGCAACTAAATGCCTTGCCTCACTAACACAGCAATCGTCTCATAAATGCCTTTGCCTGCCTTCCTGTATAGAGGGTATTGTCTTGCCAAGGCTTCAGCTTTATTTTGACAGCATCTTTTCCCTTTAAGAAGCCAACGTTATATGGACTGCTAGTCCATAGAACACTGGGTATCCGTGCCAGGTTGTCCTCAAGTGGTGGTAGTGCCTTTTTCTACAAAGCCATTATCTGTGGCACTTCTCTGTAATTTATCCTCACCCAATGAAAAATACTCATGAAAAACACAGTATCATGGTGTAAACGATTATCTCGAAACAGCTCCTCGTCTGTCAAGTCAGTAAGTCTGTACCCTTTTCCCACTGCGATTAGTGTCCGCCATGGCCGTTCTGTGTGATCCGTCCCATGCAATACTACTCTTTCGAACCGCACTATAACTATCTCCAGTTCTTTTGGTATCACCTGTCCTTCCCTCTCATCTAAGGCAACCTCTGGTCTGAACAAAAACCTGTTGGGAACACACAGCAATTTGCTGTGTATCCCTGGAAGCCATGCTATCAACACTTCCACTGCATAATGAAGTAGCTGAAAGTTTGCTGACACCACCCTCTGTACAGTCTGCACACAACATGCTTGAGTAAGTTCCCTCACAATTATGTAGTGAATACCTGAAGTTGAACACACTATCCCCTGATCAGTGAATGAGATGGTCATATTAAGACGGCTCATCATGTCCCTACCCAATATGTTTACTGGTGTCTGTCGGGAATATAATAATGGCATAGTCAGGTCATGTTCTCCTATAGAGAGCGGATGTTTGACAGTGAAAGGAACCACATCTGTAGCCCCAGAGAACCCCTGCACATTTATGGCAATGCCTGACATTGGATATCTCCCCTCCTAATGCACGATCGAGTCACCCCCGTATCCACAAGAAAGGAGAACGTTTTGTCACCTAGGTTACCCCTATATGTGGTTCCTCATTTGGGTTGGGTCTAATGGATAGGATTGAACACATCAGTTTTGTCTGTGGGCTGCCCTATTGTGGATATAATGTCATCCACATCCCAGTAAAAGGGTTAACCCATAATATAGTCACACTCACCAGCTTACATGTGCGAGTCTGCATCGTGGAGTCTGTGTGAGTCGTTGCTACAGTGTTTTGCTGCATCGGTGCTTGCTGCGCTGGTTGAAGTGCCTGTGTCTGTTCCTGTGCTTGCAGTGTATGCATCATGGACTTGTATGGCAGCATTGGCATGCCCAGTGTTTGCATCGGTTATGGCGCACATGCCTGCACGTGCGTGTAATCTTGGCCATAATAATCTGCTTTTTCTGTCTGGTATGTTGGCTGGTGTGCCACTCCCCGAGTCTGTTATAATCTGCCCCTGCTCCTGCACATTTGCGATATGTGACCTCTCCTTCCACAAAACCAGCATGGTATTGGACCACCCTTGGCTGTCTCTCATTAAATCCATCTCCACCCTGCTGCATTAGATATCCAAACCCTCTTCCCGGGGCACTCCTCCCTGTCTCCCTGGGCAGTGGTTTGTGTCACCACTTCTTATAAAGCCTCCTCCAACTCTCTGTGGTAGATTCTGCGCTTTCTGGGCAACTATTCCCTCTCCACTTGTTAACATCGCCCCTTCCATATTGTACTTGGATAACTTCTTTTGGACTAACTTTGCTTCCTCCTGCTTTCTTTCACGGTTCTTTCTTGCATTCTCCTGCATTAGCCGACAATAGTGCAATATAGTTAGCTGGATCTCTGACCATGAGTTAGCCTCCATCCCCACTAAATTCTTGTTCTGGCAGCCCTTGACATAATATGTGATAACATAACCACACTGTTTTATTCCACGGTTCTCTCGTCTTGGGATGCCAATGCTCTTGTATCTCCTGAATGTACTGAAGTGGGTCTTCATCCTCACGCATTTTGCATGCCATAATCGTGCCTATGTGTGATGTGTCTGGATACTGTGCCTTTAAAGCTTGCCATATGGCCGCTCGACAGTTATTAAATGGTGCGCCATCATATGCCATGTTCTGTGCTGTCACTTTGGGATATCCTGCTCTTTTCCAAACGTCGTCTGCTACCTCCCCAAGAGTGGCTGAGAGTAAACGCTTCATGTCGCCCACTGCCAGTGTCATCTCTGCTGTCAGTCTCTTTAGTTCCTAAATCCATTTCCCAGCACCTGCAGTCAATGAGGTTAGCTTACACCTCAAATTATCATTGTCCATCTGTTGCCACAGTATATACTGTGGTCGTCCGCCACCTTTCTCTAGTAACAGAAACTGTGTCAGTATCATTCCCTCGTCACGTCTCCCCATGTCTTTAGTGGCTGTGAACACCCTTGTCATCTCTGCCCATCTCTGTCCTGGCAGGGCTCTGACCTCCTGCACATTTGGAGTAATTCCATCTGCACTAAGCAACCTATCCCTAGGATGCTCCAGTCATCCCTCTGGTTCACCTTTGTCTCTTCCTTTGCCTTTCCTTACTCCCCGCAGTGTGTCTCTGTCAGGGATTGCTTCCTTAGAGTGGTGGCAAAGCTGCTCCTCCTCATCATTGTCACTTCCCATCAATCTTCATCTGACCTCATGGTCCCAATACTGTTGTCACTGTCTTCCTCCCTCTCATCCTCAAAGTTAAGCCTCTTTAACTTCACCTTCCCCTGTCAGTTTCCCTTCTCCTTGTCCCAAAAATCGTGTTCCCCCCTTAAAGGAGACCCAGCTGTACTTCTACTCACTTTTGGGGTAATTGACCTGTCCCTTCTGCTCTTTTTGAGTTCCTCTATTCTTCTTTTTATTCCCTCTCCCTCATCATCATTCAGACGTGTCCCTCATCTCTTCCCGTGTCTTCCTTCTCTCCCCACAATGTGTCTCTGTCTGGGCTTCCCTGGAGTGGCGGCGAAGCCGCTCCACCCCCACATTGTCACTTTCCCGTCGATCTTCATCTGACCCCATTGTCCCCATAGTATCGTCACAGTCTTCCTCCTTCTCATTCTCAAAGGTAAGCCTCCTTAACATCACCTTCCCCTGTCGGTTTCCCTTCACCTTGTCCCCAAAATAGCATTCCCCCCTCAATGGAGACCCAGCTGTACTCCTTCTCGCCTTTGGGGCAATTGAGCTGTCTCTTCTGCCCCTATAGAGTTCCTCTAGTCTTCTCTGTATCCCCTCTCACTCATCGTCATTCAGGGGTGTCCGCTCCATCTTAGTGTCTGCTGCTCTCTTAGAATGTCTTTCTTTACTTTCATCTCTCTCCTGCTCACGTATCCTATCCTCCTTCTTCACTCCGGCCGCACTCTCGGGGTGCCTGCATGTGAGCAGATCTCTCATTGGTTTCTCTTCATTTTGGTGCGAATGAGATTTTGGATAAGAGAAGGCATTTTACACCCTTTCCAGGTTGATCTTCTGAGTTCACACTTAGTAAAGGAGCCAAGTATCCTGAATCAACAAAGCAGATCCATGGAAGCGATGGTGACCCGCTGGAAGGGTTGGCACCCTGATCCTGCTTTTGTCCATTCAGACCCTCTGTTTCTGATTGAACCTAGAAGAGCTGCAAGGGCGCTTCGACCCATTGGAATAGTGGGACACCTTATTCTCGGCACCTCCAATTTAACCTGTAAGCAAGCCTTTTTGTAAGTGTTCCTGGACTGCCCAGGGAACTGACCAGTTTGTACGGGACCTTTGCCTGGAACCGCTGCTGTCTCGAGTTTTTACTTGAGCCTTTGGAGACTGTAATCTCTGGATATAAGGCACTCTCCCGCCGAGTTTCCTACACCTAGCATTCCTAGGTTTGGAATTAGGAGAGTATGCTTGAACCCGAGCATATGCGGTTAGCGTGGCACCCAGTTGTGGTGTTGAACTTCGTGGGTGCCTTGCTGCTGTGCCCCCCCCTGTGCCCTCAGACTCGCTGCAGCATAACTGGCCTGATGCCTACATCAGGAGTGGAGAAATCGCCACTGCACCGACACAGAATCATTCTTGGAACACAGCCCCTGAAAGATGCAGAGCCACGCAACTGCAGGATTTGAATCTGCAACCGAATTGTGGACTCGACTTTATAAGTTTGGTCCGGAGTGCACCGAGCGTCAGTGAGTGCTTTCAACCCTTACTGGTGGCCCCTGGCGCACACATCAATTTTTACGTACGAGTGTCTCCTGAGGGCCACTCTTGTTTATCGAAGTAGCCTTTGCTACCGAGCTATTCTCAACTCTTGGATCCTGTTCTGCCCTCTTGGGGAGACCCTCCTCGAATAGTGGGAACTTATTATTCACTGCCTCACCCACCTTCCTGAGTCGCTACAGCCCCTTGAAGAGACTACGTTTTTACTTAACCGCACAATCGCGTGCGCCAGCAGAGAAAGTACTTTGAGCTCAAGGCTCCACTCATTTTAGGGACTGGACTGCCTCTTACGGTTTGAATTGTGAAGGACTGCCACAGAGATATTCGCACTGTATAACCCCTTTCTTTGCAGATTGCGGAACTGTACTGAGTAATATCGCTGTTGCCCATTGGTTGATGTATATATGTTTGCTAGATTAGTGCTGTGTTGGTTTTGTTATTACTGCTGAATAATTACTTTGGGCCTCATTACGACTCAGGCGGTAAGGGGTTTACGGCGGCGTAAACAGCGCCGACCCTTACCGCCTGAGTACGAGGTCCCTTAGCGCCATGGAGGTTTTAACACCTGCTTTTAGCAGGTGTTAAAATCCATGGCGCTAAAGGACCATGGAGTTAATTACGCCACCGTAATTTACGGTGGCGTAATTAACGCCTTCCCCACTCCCATTATGCCCTATGGGGCAAAATGGGAATGGGGAAGGGTAAATGGGAAAATGGGGATTTACCGCCCCGCCAAGGTTGGAATGGGGCGGTAAATCCGCCAACCACCATGGCGTAAACGTAGTTTACGCCATGGTGGTAAAGTCACGGCCCAGTCGTGGGTCGTAATGAGGCCCTTTGTGTTTCACTTAAAAAGCCTTTAATAAATATATATACATTTCTAATATATATCTGACTGAGAGTAATTTGTGGTATTGTTTGCTCTGTGTGCTCATTGTGGGCTTTTAATCACCCTCACCCTCATCCCTCCTGAGACCTAGGGGCCATATTACATGGACGGCAGTGGACCAAGGTGCACCAGGCCAGAGTTCAGAAATCCATTTTAAAAAATTGGTGTAGAGCGGTGGTATAGGATCGCAGGTACCTAGTGTTGGGCACTGGTAAAGGTACCTGTCATGATCTCTGCTTCCAAAAGGTCAGGGTTTTCCCAACTCCCTTGGAAGCAGATCCATAACCCAGGTTCCGAGTGCCAACCAGTCCCAATTGGGACCTTTTGGACCCAGTCCTGGCACCAGTGGCACCAGGCTCATAAATATGCCCAGTCCCAGCGCTGGAAGCGCCGGGCTCATAATGCTTGGGTGGACTTACCTGCAGCAGACCATGCTGCTTACTTGCCTGCCAGTTGAGCCTCTGATCCTCTTCTGTTTGGAACTACTTTTCCTGTTGGGTGGGGCAGGAGCCACTCCCTAGGTTCAGAACACTGGAACTCTTCTGGAAAGCAGGAACTCTTTTCTTACCTAGGCGTGGCTGTGGAAGGAGACACCTAAGCACTACAGGAGGCTATTTAAACCACACCCGATGGATGAATCTTGCTTTGCGTTATTCTGCATCCTCTGCAGCAGAACGCTCATTGTGTCTTCTGCATCTGATCCTGGGCCTAAGGAAAAAGGCTTCCCATCCTGAATCCAGTCTTCAGCAACACCTATAAAGACAAGAAAGAACAGGTTAGCATTACGGTCTTCAGTGACAGCTCTTCACTTACCTGGTCCATCGGCTGTCACCAACGCCTCGCGCTGCATTCCGACATCTGAAGGACAAAGGCTTACCTACTCTTCGTGCGCTCCGGAGGTCTTCACACTGCATTCCGGCATCTGAAAGACAAAAGCTTACCAACTCTTTGCACGCTCCGGAGGCCTTCGGCGCTGCATCCCGCATCTGAAAGACAAAACAAGGTGCGTTTAAATACATTGGGGAACTTTAATACTCACGTGCCATTACTCCTTTCCACATCTAACCCAGTGGGTATTCCGGCACCCGGCAGCCGCTCCGAACTTATACCTGCAAAATAAAAAGACAGAGCGCATCGTGAAGCAGGCAACAAGCGCTTACTTACGTGCTTCCAGGCGCTTCTATTCATCACACGGGCTCCATCTTCAACTCACTTCAGCCCGTCATCCACCATCGCCGGAACCCTGCAAAACAAGAGAAATCATTACTAAAGACTTTAAAGACATTAGAATTACTCGAAACTTACCGTTCGTGCAGTAAACGACGGACAGCAGTCCTCTGAAGTCAAGAGGCCTGCTCCCCTTATCCAGTGAAGAAACTGGTTACAGCACCCTGCCCCGAGGCAGATGGAGAGCACGGCGTTCACTTACCTAAGGTGAGAGCGTTAACCTTCGGGGTTCTACAGGAGAAGAGAAAGGGAAGAAGAGAGAGACATTCAATAACCCAGTTCACTAATCCCATATTTTCTATCTGCAGACATCTTACCCTTCGAATCAGACATACAGTGCACAGAGGTCCAGCCCAAAGAGCCAGCCGTGTGTTACACATCACCTTTGAAGATACGGTATACGCCCAGTCAAGACCGGCGCCTCTACGGGAATCAGGTGAGCGTTACAGTACCCCAGATTAACCTTAACCAGGACACATAGTGACCTTAGGAGTAACATAACAGTAAACATGTTCAAGTTTAATTGATGCCAATCACTGACTGCGCTGCAGCCCCATTCTCTGGACTACCGCCGGTAACTTTCTTGGAACTTCCCAGGGAGGAGAAGAGAAACCATCTGGGCTCACTGTGTGTAGTTCCTGGAAAGCAGGATACTAGCAAACTGGACAACGTTTACTATTTGGAACGCCGGTAAACAGGGTCAGAAGCTTTTTTCCAAGATTCCAACTCCCGATGCAACTGAGACTGCATGCGCGCTTCCACTTGTATCTGATGAGCTCTGTGTGTCCTTAAGTTGCCTGGGCTCGAACTGGTCTCAGAGCTTATCTCCCCTTCCTCTCCTAATTCAATTTCTAGTGAAGGAGCGATACTGCGACACAGTGACATCGCCACTGTTGCACTTCAAACTCAAGCCTTATTCACCCCAAGCTCTTCACCCACCAATACTGATTGCCCCTCGAGAACACATCGCCACCGCCTCCAATTAATTCATGTAACAAGGTTACCACCCTGGCAACTATCCATCCTTCCATACTGACCCAGAGCCTTCTGGATCAGTCTGTGACCAGCCACGATCTCTCTACCAGTGCGAACGATGTAGAGTGTATGGGACCCAAAATGAATGGCTCCTTTCCCCAGCTTGTTGGCGACCAGTATATTATCAGTAACATTAAGGAAGACCGCCACCCCCTACCTTCAGAATCCGCACATACCAGTAGTGTTTCCCCTCAGCAATCTTTAGTGGTTCTGTGCTCAGATCCTTTCCAGCCCCCGACATGCCTCATCTCCCGAGCCTCACTTTACCACCCCATTGTCCCACGGTGCTTAATCCCTGTAGTCATGTTGTCCCACGGTGCTTACTCCCTGTAGTCATGTTAGCATGGACTCTGGTGAAATGTTTGAGGCCTTCGAACGCCTCCTTTGTACTCTCATTAATAGATGTGAGAAAATTGAAAACAAACTAGACATCCAATCTCTCTTGCTCCTTAATAGCATTAATCGAGTAGACAAACCAGTACAAGACCAATCTACCAGTACCGATCCGACAATGCTGAACTAGTGCATGCGCCTGTTAAACTTGCTTTGTTTTCAACCGGTACATCCATAAACCCACTGGCACAAATAGGTATTCAACCCATTAAAACTCGTCCTGCCGCTCAA
The DNA here is from genome assembly GCF_040938575.1 of Ambystoma mexicanum. Taxonomy (NCBI): domain Eukaryota; kingdom Metazoa; phylum Chordata; class Amphibia; order Caudata; family Ambystomatidae; genus Ambystoma; species Ambystoma mexicanum. The sequence goes on along the minus strand of NC_090922.1, from coordinate 489,615,003 downwards.
ATATTAAGAGCGAAACGCAAAAAGAAAGTCATCTCCCAGGCAGTAATGTATGCAAAACATCCGCGTACTGGCGGCAATAATTGCATAGTATTGGAACCAAACATCCCGACCTCCATCGTCCCAGATAGTGCAGAGATGCCCCTACCTCCCCAAGCGACCCTGTCTGCATGAGCTCCGCCTGTTTTAGCCCCCCTGTCATCCTAGAAACCAGGCTAGGAAGCGCTGCAATCGAGATGCCCGTGCCTCTGCTGTCCCCCTCGGGCGCTGTCACTCGTCCTACAGTGCAGCAGGCCAACCAATCCAGATTAACAGATCTATGGCCCAGAGCCAATGATCACTTAGTGAACTGTGGTACGCCGAAGAGCTGGGCTACTAATGATAACCAAAAAATGAAACCCAATAAGGCACTCCAACTGCAATCACTTGCAGCAGATGGAATATTGCACCCATTAAACCATACCCAGTGCTAACCCTTTTCTATAACATCGCTCCCTTGCCAGTGGTGACATCATATGACATTCTTCTAGTAGATCAAGTAGATCATAGTTGCAAAAACATTTCCAACATACTCTTTAAGACTGACGACCTGTTGGATTATGTTATCAACCAGCAAGACGCCCTATTTAAATTGGGATATAGTAGCTGTATTGTCAACATACCTACTTGTATAAGACGTAGTCCGGTGCTATCCAGGACCGAACCTTCAATGTTGATGGACTTCCGGCGACCCATGACTGTGCCTCCCCCTACACTGACTGCCAAACTCCCCATCACAAGTCCATTAGAGTCCTGATATGTAATCACTGTAATATGTCTGGATTGATTATGCCTGCCAAGCCACTATCTGTGACAACGAAGGCCATAGCGCAGAATAGAATTGACTCAGGCACTATTCAAACCAGCTCGACAGTGAATGGTCATAACGAGCAAGAGGCTGGATATTGGCAATGGCTCCCCGTAGCCGTTAAGTCACACTTTGCTCATCAGTCTCGATGACATGCAGATTTTGCTCTTGTGGAACACACAAGTCTTTTCGCATTTGTTTAGTGCTGAAGGCTTATGCTCTCGCCTGTCTTTTCTTGCCCTACAAGAAACCTGGCTAGACAGTCAAGTTGAGTTTGATGGTAGAACAACAATCCACAAAACAGCCACTAAAGGTCCTAAAGGGCGACCAAAAGGTGGTCTTTTAATTTCAGTAGCATCCCCTTGGACACAAGAAGAACTGGTTGGTTCTACCTCCATGGTCCTTGCTGCTAGACTCCAACTAGGCTCTCCTCACCTAATCTTGATAAATGTTCATGACCCCCCCAAAACAACATAGCAACACCTGCCAATGTCACCACAGTCGAAGCATTATTGAACAAACATATAGGTAATTCCCCAATTATTCTTGGTGGTGATTTTAATGCTTCTATTGACTTGCTAATGCATCACGATAGTAAAGAACATAGGTACTCTGCTAGGTTAGGGAGGAAATCTTGCTGGTGATTTTAATGCTTCTATTGACTTGCTAATGCATCACGATAGTAAAGAACATAGGTACTCTGCTAGGTTAGGGAGGAAATGGGTCAAGCTTCTTGATGAATGTGGTATGTCACGTATGAATGGCAGCTGTCCTCGTGATAATCTAATGGCCTTCACTAGAGTTAGTGGAAAATCTGCCACCACTATTGACTATATTTTTGTTAATTCACATGCCATGTATTTAGTTAAAGATATGGCAGTTATTCCATGCCCTGAAAGCGATCACTTGCCACTCTGCCTATTGTTCACATCCCTACCAGTACGTGACAATCCCCCGAATATGCTACCATTGGAGATATTTCAACTAACACACAAGGTAATCGTATTCGATGGACTCCCTCTTCTTTGAGCCGCACGGGACAGCTATCTTATGTGTTGCGCCTAGAGTTTATTTCGCATTTTGATGATGCCCCTTATGATGACGTAAAGAAGTTGTGGCTGCAGTTTTCCTCCTGGTCAGTCAACTGAAAGATTGCTCTAAAATAAGTAAGAATTACAAAGGACCGAATGAACAAACTAATATAGGCCCATCTACAAGTATAATTTACGACCCTGTTATAGCTGCGGCAAAAAGATTGCTGTGCAATGTAATCAAGAGCGTGATTTATGCAGAGTTAATTCCCATCACGCCTATCAAAGTGTGTCAGAACATAAAGTTAGCCAAACAAGTGTATAGAAAATGGCCAAAGAGCTACCAACGTAGTTGTAATCTTAATATTTCGAACGAAATTGCAATGGCTGCGACACAAAAGAACAATCTGAATATTCGGACCAAATTGCATAAAAATAGTCGGTATATGAAACCCAGTTGTGAAATCTGCCCCTAGTTTGTGGGCTCATTGTCTGTACCTGCTGTTTGTGCAGATAGGTAATGGTGCTCGTTTTCCACAGACTTGGGGCCTCATTACACGGTAGGCGTTAAACCATGGTGCTATTAGCACCATGGTTGCCGCCGGTACCATACCGGTACCACCATGGAGGAAAGGGGAATTACCACCCCATTCCAAGGTTGGCGGGGCGGTAATTCCCCCTTCCTCCATGGCCCTTCCCCATTCCCATTTTTGGCCCATAGGGCATAATGGGAATGGGGAAGGAGCTAATTACGGAACCGCAAATTGCGGTACCGTAATTAGCACCAAGGTCCCTTTGCGGGTCCCAACTTTAACGGCTGGTCTACACCAACCGTTAAGGTCGGGTACCGCAAAGGGACCTCGTAGTAAGGTGGTAAGGGTTTACCGGTGCCTTTACCGGTACCGGTAAACCCTTACCACCTACCGTCTAATGAGGCCCATGGTCTGAAACTCTTATCCTACCAGTACACAAGAAGGGTCCATGGAATCTAGCCGCAAACTATCGCATGCTGCCATGCTGAACGTGCCACCTAAGATTTTTGCGAAGATATTACTAGCTGAATAAATGACTGGATAGGCAGATTAATGTGCAACCGCCAAATCAGATGGGATTTATTAAGAACTCGAGTACAATCCATAACCTGGTTATTCTTGTTACATCAATTGAATATGCACGGAAGCTCAGGCAGATCCCAGTTTATGCTGTTTTCATTGACTTTTCAGCGGCATACGATTCGATGTTACGCAACCGATTGTGGCATAAACTAGCCCAATGGCAAATACTGAGTGGCTTGCTGAAAATGCTATTGTATTCAGAAACCTCTGTGAAGATTCGCCTTGATGGTGAAGCAAAACTTTCTGAGGCCATGGCATCTCAAAGTGGCGTTAAACAGGGCTGTATGGTTGCAGCGACCTTATTTGACTTGTATTTAGCAGACTTGGGTGTTGCCTTGGTAAATTCTGTGTCCTGTCCGCTCAAAATTGGCCTTTATTCTTTCAGTTGGTTAGCCTATGCGGACGACCTCATTTTGATCGGCCACACTCCGAAAAGGCTGCAAAAGTTAATTTCAGATTAAGAAGTCTATGCCAAAACTAATGGTCTGAATATCAACATGACTAAGAGCAAAGTAATGAAATTTACCCTCTTCAAAAAGAAGTCCACGAGAGTCATGTGTATTCTGAATGGCCAGTTGTGAGCGAATGTCAATACCTATAATTATTTAGGTGTGCACGTCCAAAACAACCTGAGTTGGGAAACTAACTGGAAGGCAACAAAGGCGAAGTGCAACCATGCTATCATCATTTTAAGACAATTTATTGGCCAACAAGCTGGAATATCTATAGAGACAATCCTCCTGTTGAACCAAACTAAGATTCGCTCTATTATGCTGTATGGCATATAGATATGGGGACATCACTATGGAGGGAAACTGAACCGCTTTGAAGCTGTGATGTTGCGCCGCTTGATGTTCCTCCCTAACTCCCTTCCAATTGACTATCTATATTTAGAATGTGAGTTTAGTGATTTTATTACTGTTTCAACAGTTAAGATGATCATTTTTTGTGATAACCTGTCAAAACTAAGGAAAAATACCATGATGGGGATGTTTCTAGATATGTTTTATAAAGTGGACAATTTTATGACACTTGGGGTGCTTGGTTTGCTGCTTTCTATACATGAGAAATGGACAGAAGGATGTCTTGGTTTTGCCCCGAATGGACAGGTTTATACGATAAAGTCGGGTATTAAGCTTAAAATGAAATGTCTATGTAAAGATCAACAGCTTCCTAGCCTGTATTCTGAAAGTAATGCTACTGAGTTTTGTGACTATATAGTTGAACGTAGCAGTAAGCCATCCTATTTAACTGCTTATCCAAACAGTATGATTGCTAGGCAATATATGAGACTCTTTACTCTAGTAATGATTTGATCACTCAAGGAGCACGATTCGGAATCCCACGCTGTGTGGCAATAATGTACTTGAAAGAATTGAGCACCTGTTAATTAACTGTAAAAGCCTATGGCCCTCATTACGACCCTGGCGGAAATCGCGGTGCTAAATGCACCGCGGAGCACGGCGGAAAGCTGTCGATAGCGCCATGGGGGTTGGCGGATTTTCCGCCCCATTCCGACCTTGGCGGGGCGGTAAATCCCCATCCCCCATTTTACCCTTCCCCATTCCCATTTTTGCCCCATAGGGTATAATGGGAGTGGGGAAGGCGTTAATTACGCCACCGTAAAATACGGTGGCGTAATTAACATCAAGGTCCCGTAGCGCCATGGATTTCTCCGCCCGGAAAAACCAGGCGGAAAACGGCTCCATGGCGCTACGGGAACTCGTAGTAGGGCGGACGGGTCCGCCGCGAATAACGCTGGCGTAGACCCACTCCGCCAGGGTCGTAATGAGGCCCTATGTAATTTACGAAGAAGTTATTTAAACTCTTATCGTAGTGGGACGATTGTGGTCTGAGTTTATGAATGGGTGTGATCATAATCTGATCTTTTATCTTGTCAAATTTTATTGGACATGGGTTGAGATCATCACCAGCCTATATTGATGATCTATCTTTGTTTAATACTAGTTTTTAGTTGTCTCTGTGTTTTATATTTTAACTATGTGATGTATTTAATATATTCTTTTCAACTGCATTTGAACTGTTGTATCCATGATAGCTTGAAGGGTTTCTTCTACTAGATTGCTAACTAGCCTCGCTCAAGATAGATCTTTTAGATAATGTTGGTAACAATGTAAAGCAACTCATCTGACAAACTGTATGACACCCTGAGTATTAACCTGCTTATTAACAATGTATTTTAATTCTGACTATGAATTTTATGAGAATTTGTATGTCTTAAATGTCTTGTATATAATTGTATGTTGTATATGCAAAGCCAATTGGCTGTATGTATATGACCAAATAAACAAATAAACAATACATGTAAGCAATAACCAACATAAACTTGAATGCTTCCAAGTCAGAAACACTGAGAATGATGTGTTCCGAGAGAGGCTTTTCTGCTCAAGGTACAAAGAGTGAAATGATCCAAAGGATCATGGATTGTCAAGAGGTGCAACTTGATGCCATGACCTTAGATGAGAGTGCAGAATGTGGTGGGGCTGCTTTCACTGACAGCTGTAGCAGAGCTGTTGCTGCACTCACCCATGGGGGCCATGAAGAAAGGGATGACGCAGAGTCCCAGATTTTATCTGTCAGCTCTGATGCTGAAGCCATGCATGAATTCAAGAAGCAAGAACTGCTGTTTAAGCAGAAGGAGCGTGAGTTCAACATGGCAAAGCTGAGAGTTGACCAGGCACGAAAACAGAAGGACAGGGATCACCAGTTGGAGCTGGTCAAAATTCAGGCTACAACTGGCTCCTCCAAGGTATCTGGACATGGGTCTGGGTCCTCCTCTTATCCAAGATGACCTAAACATCTGCTCAGTATGTATGATGAGAAGAATGACATTATGGACTGGCTGACTGCATTTGAGTATGCATGTGAGGTCCAAGAGGTTGTGGATGCTGACAAGATTGCACCACTGCTCAGTCGACTACCACATTCTGGCTGCAGTGCCATTATGGAAATGTCTAAGACTGATAGAGTAGATTTTACAAAATTGAAGCAAACTCTCATCTTGAAGTTTGGGAAGACTCCCGCTCAATACTTAAAGAGATTTAGAGAGTACAAAAAAAAGAAGGTAAAACTTGGGTGTCCTATGTTACTGATTCCTTGAAAAGCCTGACTGGCTGGGTTAAAGGCTAAAAGGTCACTACCTTTTAGGGTATGATATGTTTAGTCATGCGTGAACATATTATTGCCTCTTGTTCCCTTGAGCTTAAACGTCACTTGGTTGATTCAAAGGAGATATATCCTAAGAAGCTGGCTAGTGCAGAAGATTTGTGGATGTCACAAAGAGTGTCCCATAAGGACAAGACTACTCCTGGTAATCAGGACGAGGGGAAAAAGAACAAAGATAAGGAGGGTGGGGGATCTGATAAAACCTCCTCCCAAAAGATTCACAAAAAGAAAAACAAGGGAAAGTCCCAAGATAATGTTCAGTGTAGTGGGAGTTATACTCCCAGACATAACTCTAGTTATAGTAAGACTCCCTATGTCCCAAGACCCAGTGGATCTTGAAGGGGGGACCCCAGATGTGAAGTCAAAACCTTGGAGTCCACTCTGTGAGTCTGGCCTTCCCCTCCTATGAGGAGGAAGGATCACAGGGGCATCCTTCTCCTCAGACTCCTTCCCCAGTGGGATAGAATGTGAAGTAATCCCAGTTTCCCTGGGTTCCAGGGAACCAAACGTCTCAGAGGCTTATGCTAGCATTCCAGTCATTACCAAGCACTACTATAAGGACAGTGAGCTAATCAATGGAGTAGATACTCGTGCCCTTAGGGATAGTGGGGCAAGCAGAACTGAGGTGGATTCCACTTTGGTAAACCCAGAGAAGCTTTCCAGAGCTCCCCTGATGTCCACGAAGTTACCTGATGGCCCCCATCTCAAGTTCCCACTAATGCCTGTACATCTGGTATTATGGTCAGGATTCCAGTGAGCATACAAAGGCGAGTGCCAGGTAAGGTCCTGCTGGAGAATGATCTCAGAGACTTCGGTCTTGTGGGTGATACAGCAGAGAGACCATGCACACAGTCTCAAACAAGGGCCGAATTGGCCAAGACCAAAGCCAAGCCCAAGCCAAAGGGGAAACCCAAGGCTAAAGGAGTCAAGAAAGACAAGAGAGGGAACAACAACATTCCCCCTAACTCACCTATCACTGAGGTGGAGGTAGTTTCCCAAACTTCTGAACCTGACGAGGAAGACGTGTTGCCTGAAATGAAGTTTATTGGTTGAAGGTGGTCCTGATAGGGTTGAGCTTAGTAAGGGCCAATGTGAGTGCCCAATTTTGGAAAGCCTAAGAAGACAGGCCTATTCCCAGCTTGAGGGTGAACCTCTTGGGAAGCACAGGATTTATTGGGAAGGTGGACTCCTCTACAGTGAGCCCACAGAGTCTACAGAAGGAGACCATAGGTGGTTGGTGGTTCCCCTTCATGTAAGACCCTTCCTCTTGCAGCTGGCGCATGAAGTCCCCATTGCTGGTCACCTTGGCATCAAGAGAACCAAGCAAAGGTTAGCCATGCACTTCTACTGGCCCAAGATGGGGGTCCAGGTAGAAAGTCACTGCAGGGGTTGTGTCACCTGCCAGTTATCTGGAAAAAGTGACACAACAATCCAAGCTCCATTGGTACCACTTCCAGTTGTGGGGTACCATTTGAGAGGGTAGGGATTGACATTGTTGGTCCCCTTGACCCTCAAACATCCTCAGGCAATAGGCTTATCCTGGTGCTGGCCGACCATGCCACCAGGTATCCTGAGGCCATCCCATTAAAAACTGTAACTGCCAAGTCAGTTGCAAAAGCTTTACTTGGCATATTCACTTGGGTTGGCTTCCCTAAACAAGTTGTGTCTGTTAGGGAAAGCAACTTCATGTCCAAGTACATGCAGGCCATGTGGAAGGAGTGTGGGGTTACATACACGTTATCTTCAGCATATCACTCCCAAACCAATGGCTTAGTTGAAAGGTTCAATAGAACCCTCAAAGGCATGATTGGGGCTCTGGAAGAGCCCCAGAGGAGAACACAGGATCTCCTTCTTCCATGCTTATTGTTTGCCTACAGAGAGGTACCTCAAGAGGGGGTTGGATTCAGCCCCTTTGAGATTCTTTTTGGTCACCCTGTTAGGGGACCCTTGGCTATGGTCAAGGATGGGTGGGAGATGCCTACAACCCCTAACACGACCAATGTAGCAGACTATGTGCTATGTCTACGGAAGAGAATGGCTTTCCGGATGGGCCAGGCTAGTGATAAGTTGAAGGCTGGGCATGCTCTGGTGAAACACTGGTATGACCAGAAAACTTCCCTTGTCAACTTTACACAAGGCAAGCAAGTCCTGATCAGGAACCCTATAAGGCCTAGAGCTTCACAGGATAAATGGGCAGGCCCTTACTCAGTAGTGGAGACACTGGGTGAGGTTAACTATTTAGTGGACCTTGGAAGGACTGGGCAGGCTCCAAAGGTGTTCGATGTGAATAGGCAGAAGGCTTTCATCCCTTGAGTTGAAATAGCTGCACTGCTGTTGGCTTCAGATGTATAGTAGGAACAGTCAGAACCTCTTCTGGATCTGTTCCAGGGCAGTCCTTCAGACAGCTCCATTGAGGGTGTCAAAGTGGTCCCTCACCTGACTTCTGTTCAGCAAGCTGAGGTGAGAAGTTTGCTGTGGCAATCCTCCCCCTTGTTTTCCCTAGCTCATGGTTTGACACCTTAGTGCAAACATGATATTTACACAGGAGATAGTGTACCTACCAAAAGAAGAGGATGCAGGATGTCAGATAAGGTGAGATCTTACATCAAGACGTTAGATCTTGGGGTGATTGAACCCTCTAGTAGTACTTGGTCCAGTCCTGTGGTTCTGGTTCCAAAATCAGGTTCCTCTGAGTTGAGGGTCTGTGTGGAGTGCAGCCTTTTTAGGTCTCACTGGGTTTTACACAAACTTTATGGCAGAATATGGTACCATAGCTGCTCCTCTGGCTGCTCTCAATACTCCTAAAAAACCCAAGAAGGTCTCTTGGTCTGAGGAGTGGGGGAAGACCTTCAATGGCTTAAAAGACTTATTGTGCCAGGCCCCTGTTCTCAGGGACCCTGACTACAAAAGACCTTTTATTGTGCAGACAGATGCCTCTGACGGTTGTATATGAATTGTTCGTATTACAACTGTTCGAATTATAATTGACCTTTTCACAATTGACCGAATTTTGAAGGTCAATTGTAACATATATGCGGGGGGAAAACCCCCGCAGCCCCCATCCAACCCAAAACCCCCCCAAAACCCCTTTTATATATATATCTTTTTTTTTATTGAAACACCAGTCCGCCATGTCTCAATGCGAACATTGTGACATCAGACTTTTATTACAATATTTCCATATGGAGCAAAAAAAGAAAAGTTCCCAAAACTGAATTCCATGGTGCTGTAACCGTCGCTTGGAGCCATCTTAGAACATCCTGGCTAAAACGTGTATGTCAATTAAAATTTGTATCGAGACGTAAAGAGTCCAAGTAATCAACTATGGCACAGCTTAATTTTATACAGTGTCCAGCTGCCGCATATGACCACCAGTCTCGACTGTTACCGTCCACTGGAATGAAGCCTCCCAAGTGCATCATCCGTTTGGCAGTGGTTTCTTTACAACTAGTAAGGAGATGTTCGGAAGTTTCAATTTCGCAATGACAGAAGCGGCATATGTTATTTTTCACTTCTTTAAAGTGACGGGTCCACATCATTTCTTTTGTTTTTACGGCGTTTAAGCGAAACCTTAAAAACTGCTTGCGGTGATGTCAAGACAGGCAGTTTTTTAAATAGTTACTTGTCACATTTAACTTGTAGTCCCCTATTCCAGCATTTAAGGTGGTCGGCTTCGAAAGACGTAAATCATTATTCGAAATCCAGCACCACTGTTCGAACTTTTTTTGAACTTGTTGTGGTCTCAGCAACAGGTCGTTCAGGTTGAGATCAACAGTGGTAAGAATCAACAGCATGATTTGTTTCCACTCAGCAAGAAGTTTAAAATTCCCTGTTTCGCTTGTAGCAGAGAAAATTTGGAAAGCAGGCGCTATTGGAGACAAATTCATCTTTTGAAGTACTGTTAAAGATTTCCACATTACATGGGAATGTAAAGAGTTTAGTGAAAGTTTGCATCTGATTTGAGACATTGAAATATAGGTAGGAAGCTTCAAAACACGCCGCCAGAAGATTCCTTCCAACTTATGCCAGAACGAGACATCTATATTCCAGCCTGATTCTGATCCAAAGGTGATTGCAGGAACCACCTTTTGTGTATAGAAAATCAAGACTGGTGCTAGGCCAAACTTGCCATAACTTCTATTCAACAGCTGACCCTGGATGCCGAATTGAATCATTCGATTGACCTTATCAACCTTCCAGTGATGTTCATGAACTGAGTTGTTGAAGATAATTCCCAAGTATTTGATTGAGTTGACTGTGTCAAGACAGTTATCCTCAATTTTCCACTTAAAGGTTTTTTGTCTTTTTGAATGACCTTGGCCGATGATGACGATCTTCGTTTTTTCAGTGTTTAACTCCAGGTCGTTTTTATGCAGGTATTCATGAAGGTTTGATAGTTGGCGTTGGAGTCCTATCTGGGTCCTATCCAGTAGAACCACGTTGTCAGCGTATATTATGCAACCTGCTTCGATGTTATTCACTTTAGGTGGAAAGCATCGCAGATCTGTGCGATGAGCTGGGATGTCAGAGATGAACAATTTAAAGAGTTCAGTTGCTAATGGACAACCCTGTTTCACACCTTTACTTGTTGGTATCCTATTGGATAGGGTGCCTTGATTGTTTAATCTTATGCTGACGGTGGTTTGAGTATACAGAGCTCTAATTGGCTCGACGAGATTTCTTGGGCAATTCCAGTTTTCCAGTTTTTGCCACAGTTTGTTAGGATTAACACTGTCAAAAGCTCCTCTCAGATCTATGAAAGCGAGGAATAGTCTTGTCTTTGCCTTTTGACTTTCTAATTTGAGGATGTTTAGGAGCACCAGGTTCACCTCCACCCCCACGCCTTTTGTGAAACCCTATATATATGTATATGCGGTCAATTGTGAAAAGGTCAATTGTGACCCTTTAAAATCAGTCAATTGTTCATTCGAACAATTGTAAACGAACAATTTGGTGTATACCCCTCTGACACTGGGATAGATGCTGTACTATCACAGGTAGATGAGAAAGGCAAGGAACACCCTATTGGATTCATAAGTCACCAGTTTAAGGACAGTGAGCTCAGGTGGTCCACAGTAGAGAAATAATGTTTCTCTGTTGTGTGGGCCCTAAGGAAGCTGAGGCCCTACCTCTATGGGACCCACTTCACTGGGAACACTGACCATACACCCTTAAAGTGGCTCATGAACAAGAAGGGAGAGAATCCTAAATTCCTCAGATGGTCTGTAAGCCTGCAAGGTTTTGACTTCACCATTGAGCTTAGGCCAGGTGTACAACAAAGCAATGCTGATGGGTTGTCCAGAATGTTTAACCGACTTGAACAAGGAGCTCATCCAGGGGTGGATTAGTTCCCCCAGTCCTTGGTCTGGGAGGGGCGAGTGTTAGGAAAGACTTACATTTATGGGTAATTTTCCCTCCAGTTGTGTACCCCCCCAACTTTTGCTGTTGCCTGGCCATCCTAGCCTGACTTTTGCCAGTGGAGCCCAGCCTGTAGTCCTCTGGGCTTTTGCCCATTTTGTTATGGAGAAACAGACATGCTGTAAGACAGTCAGTACTGGGAGACTTTGTTTGCCTTAGTCTTTCACTTTGCTGCTATTCTTTAGTAACATTTTATCAGTGCACAAAGTACCTTACAGTACAGTGGTCTGGGGTCCCTCTTTCATTTCTAAGGCCCTAGACACCATCGAAGGATTTTTTGGTGAATGTGCAAGTGTGCCATGGACAGAGCTGGTGGCAGCTGTTACTTTTCATGTGTTTTTAACTCTTTTTAATGGTCCATACCGCGTTTAACGCGTCTGGCCCAGGACAGTGGCCAGTGCCTATAATGGCCATGCCACAAGGTCCTTTGTTCTGTCCTTTGGCCATTTTGTCCCTTTGCCTTCCTCAGGTCGAGCAGACCCAGGAAATTCATTATTTGGTCATGCAGACCCCAGCGCAAACAAAAGCCTTCGCTGGCTTCTGCATACCTTGTGTGTGTGCCTCCAGGAGGCGGGATGGAACTGTCTAGTTCCAATACACATCCTAGGTGCCAGGATGTCTGGTGTGCTGGGATGACTGGGACCACTGTGGTCCGTGATTGGTCCACATCTGAGGGGGCTGTATCTGAGCAGATCTCTCATTGGTTTTTCTTCGTTTCGGCACAAATACTATTTTGGATAAGAGAAGGCATCTTACACCCATTCTAGGTCAATCTTCTGAGTTCACACCGAACTTAGTAAAGGAGCCAAGTATCCTGAATCAATAAAGCAGATCCATGGAACCACTGGTGAACCAGTGGGAAGTTTGGCACTCTGAGCCTGCTGTTGTATCGTCGGACCCCCTGGTTCTGATCAAACCTACAAGACTGCAAGGGCGCTTCGATCCGTTGGGATAGTGGGACCAACTATTCTCGGCACCTCCAACTTAACCTGTAAGTGAGCCTTTTCGGAGGTGTTCCTGGACCACCCAGTGAACTAACCAGCTCGTACAGGAAATATTCCCTGGAACCGTCGTCATCTCCAGTTTTTACTTCAGCCTTTGGAGACTGTAAACTTTGGGTATAAGTCACTCTCCTGCCGAGATTCGTACACCTAGCATTCCTAGGTCTGGAATTAGGAGAGTCCACCTGAACCCGAGCAGATGCGGTCACAGTGTTGCCCAGCTGTGGTGACGAACTTTGTGGGTGCCTTGCTGCTGTGCCCCCCTGTGTCCTCAGACTAGTTGCAGCAGAACTGGCCTGATGCCTTCATCAGAGAAATTGCCACTGTCCCACCACTGAATCATTCCTGGAACGCAGCCCCTGAAAGCCACAGAGCCGTGCAACTGTAGGATTTGAACCTGCGACCGACGTGGACTCGACTGCTAAAGTTTGGTCCGAGTGTGCCGAGGGCTGGTGAGTAATTGCAACCCTTACCAGTGGCCCCTGGCTCATCCATACATTTTTATGCATGAATGACCCCTGAGGGCCACTCTTCTTTATCGAGGTAGCCTGTGCTTCCAAGCTATTCCCAACTTTTGGCTCCTGTTCTGCCCTCTTGGGGAGACCCTTGTCGAATAGTGGGAACTTATTCTTCACAGCCTCACCCACCTTCCTGAGTCGCTACAGCCCCTTGAAAAGATCCTGTTTTGACTTAACCGCACGATCGCATGCGCCAGCACCCAAAGTACTTTTGAGCTCAAGGCTCCACTCATCTTAGAGACTGGACTGCCTCTTAGTTAGGGTTTGAATTGTGAAGAACTGCCACAGAGATATTCGCACTGTATAACCCATTTCTTTGCAGGTTGTGGAACTGTACTAAGTAATATCCCTGTTGGCCATTGGTTGATTGTTCTCATTCTATCCTCAACCTGTCCTGTTGTTCCTTTTCTTCTCTTTCACATCTCTGTACTGCCTCCAATATTTCTGCCCAGTCTTTAGCCTCCTTCTCCGCATCTTTATGATTCAGAGCTTCGTCTCCCAAATTTTCAACCTCGCTTGTAATCCTCCTGTCCAGTTTAAGCAATATCTGTCCACGTACCAAATGTATTTGTTGGAACTGTCGCCTCATGATCCTCACTATGACCTGTCCGTCCCTCATCGTCTTTTCTCAGTTTCACTTGCAATGCACTTCGCTCCTTATACTCGTCACTGATAACTTGTGCTCTTTTATTTGCTTGTTTCGCACCGCTAAGTGTGTCTTTGCTGCTGTACGAGGGTGGTGCAAAAATGGGATTAGTGTATCCTGCTGCTGCTTTCAATTCCCTTAAGGGGTAAAATCCCTGACTTTCTGCTGTTGGGTACGCGTCCTCCATTTGAGGAGAAGGAGGCAGAGGCTCAACATCCATTGCTTTTGCGATGGGTCCCCTTCCTCATCCTGAAACATTTTCCATAGTTCTAATATGGCCAATTGATTACTTAATTTCTTTTCCTTATAGGCTGCATGTAAATACGTGGTCATATGTTACTGCACATGTTTGGAAAAGCTTCCGTCTTTGGGACATGGCTTCACCATTTTGCCCTCTGTATCACAAGTCGATTCTGCACTATACTTGCCTATTTTGTCTTGATATCACGGGATGGACTTGCACAAATGTTGACACTTTACTTTATAATCATCAATAGTTAATTGACCTCAAATTGGGATTTTGACACGTTTAATACCTTTGTCAATTCACAATTCACATAATAACATTGCCTTTTAATTGAAATCACAAAAACCATAATATCCAAGAGATCGTTCCAACAGCCTCTCTGGCTCACCACCATAAACACAAGCATGCTCCACGCACCGCCACACTCCATTTTCCACCCTTAGGGCCCAAACTGCGACTTCACTCACATGCACCTCGAGCTCTGTCCAAATGGCATAACACTTTTCATCAATTCAATGAACAGCTCAACGAAACGAAATCCACCAACTTCTCAGCACTTTAAGTCCTATTGAACAACCTCACTTGTGACGTCACAAACCTTCTTTAGAAAACCCCCAAACACTAGAGTACATGTCCTCGTTTTTCACACCAAAAGACAATAACAAACATCACTTAACACACAGCCGTCTTCCTGCCTCACCTAGACACAAGGTATCCCAAAAAATCATGTGGTCATTCTTCTATAGCACCGCATATAGGAATACATCTCAATGAGATAAATTAGGAAACAGTCTTCCGTGCCCTAAATTATCGCTTTCTGCCAATACCTAGTCACAGGGAACCATAAATAAAATCTTGCATAAACCAAGCTAAGCTACCTAACTCATAGGTATCCTTTTTTTTTTAATGTTCATCTATAAACCAAGCTAACTCCCAGATCACAGGTAATGTTTTTTTAATTATTTTTTATATTTTTCAACCGTAGCTGAACTGACTGCCTAAACTGACTGCCTAAACTGACTGCCTAAAAATGGATAACCTTCACAAAAAACACAAAAACACAACAATAACCGACACTTTCCCCTCCCCTATATTTCCCATATATTTGAGTCTATCAACTTCAAGAACCTCTGCATTGGCCACAAGGCTTTCTGGGACCTGGGACTGCTCAACCTCCAACTTTCTCTTCCAAAACATCCACCTCCAACTCTCTAAGGGTCAGGCGCTTCTCCAAGCAGAGAGTTGCGGGCAGATCTATCTCCTCGGCTGGGACCTCCCTCTGGAACAGCCTCCCTGCTTCTCTCAAACTTGAGCAGAACCACCTTTGGCTCCAGAAGCAACTAAGACCTTCCTTTTCACTTTCGCTTTCTCTCTTCCTCTCTTCCTCTCCCCTGCTGATGCACTTGACTGCTCCGTGCACTGGTCCCCTGGTCACCTTCTCAACTCGGGCCCAGGCTCCTGCATGCCCAGTTGCCCTCACACTGCCTCCGGGCTCCCCAGCACTTAAGGGTCTGTATCTGCAACCCTACAGTCCCGTCTCTTTGCACTTATGAGCCACCCGCTGGCTGCACTTGTGAGGTAACTGCACTTCCCCCTTCCCCTCCCCCCTGGCACTTCTCCCCTTTCCTCTACCTGGCACTTCCGTGATCTGAATGACACAAGGCCTAGTAAGATCGTTATTTTGTCCTCCCTTGTTTCCCCCTCCTTGTCTTGTCTTGTCGCGCCAAGAAACACTTGTGTACAGGCGCGTTACAAATGTCACATCATATCATATAATATCATACTTGGGCCACACTAATATCCCCGGTGCAAGAACGGAAGACTCAACCATAGGGCAATGTTTCCTGTCTTTATTAGCAATCAAATGACAGGGATCGCAATTGAACCGCATAATGTCTCCAAAAGCTCTCATCCTCTCAACTTGTGTCACACTGTTTTAACTGTAAATGACATCACAAAAACAAGTTGCATCCCCCAATACCACCAGGGAAGGTAATTGGTCAGTTTAGGAAAACTATATATGTAATACATAGGGGTTAATATAACTATTGCATAGCCATATCGTGTGGCTCCACCAAGGACCACCTCAAAATGTAACAAGGTAATAAGAGTCAGGGTTTCACCACTTCTTGGTGCACTTGGGCCCCAATTATATGTTGTGTGGTGTACTGCGTAACTAGTATGTTGAGGTTCAACCCTTAGCCTCATATGTTGTATACAGTTAACTGGTTATACTAGTTAATCGCATTTGCTCCTGGAATTAGCATCAGATATCAGTATGATCAACAGATAAGTCTGTACAATTATGAGATATCCAAAGAGTTGGATTTATTATGATCCAACTTTCTTCTGATTACAGCCAGCATGTTTTTGACACAAGGGGCCTCATTGCGAGTAGGGCGGTAAGGGATAGCGGCCACCGGTAATGAGACCGGTGGCGGTAATCCCTTACCGCCATACCCCGAGTTCCCTCTGCGCCCTCGCCCTTAACGCCTGCTTTGTCGAGGGCGCAAAGGGGCCTCCAAGCCAATAATGGTGACCGTAATGAACGGTCACCGTTATTTGCATCTTCCCCATTCCCATTGAGCCCTATGGGGGCTCATTTGGGAATGGGGAAGAGCCTTGGTGAATGGGGAATTACCGCCCCGCCAACCTTGGAATGGGGCGGTGATTCCGCCATCCACCAAGGCGCTGCCGGTCCGGGTACGGCGTCAACCAAGGCGTTAATAGCGCCATTGGTTAGCGCCGTACTCGGAATGAGGCCCAAGGTCTTTTTCAAGGCATTTGTGGCAAATTGATCTTTCCCATTGTGCTGTGGGCAATGCTTTTTTTGATAAAATATTTTATTATTTTATAGATACAAACAAGACAAAACAAAACACATTAACACTTATGCAATACTTTCAAACATACAGGTATACAATTCTTCCTGGTTTTGGTTCTTTTCTGCACAGTCTGTGCATATTGTTGCGCTACGCGGGGTTCTAGGCTCATCACAATCGTCAGGATTAGCCATTTCCAGCAGTCCAGCAGGTTTTCAGTTCATTGCCACATTTCTTCAGCTATCCTCACATTTTTGCCATATCTTGTTCGCCTTCCCCGGGCACGCCCTTGTGGTATACACTCTCCTCTCCATTGGTATGCACATGTCTACATCCGTTACCCATTTTTCGTATTGAGGGGATGAGGCCGAACCCCACATTTGAGCTATGTTACTTTTTACAAGGCCTGTGGATGTTGCGAACATAAGCTTTTCGAATCTGGATAACTCAATATCTTCATCTATCCCCAGTATTAGCAGTTTGGGGTCCATTGGTATCTCTCGGCCAATCACAATTGATTACCTTTCGCAGCATTTCTGCCAGAATATTTGGATTTGTGGCCATTCCCAGAGGATGTGGTAAAAGGTCCCTCTCGTTTGACGACATCGTAGACAGTTGGGATCTGTTGCTCTTCCCCATTGGTGCAAGGTCTCTCTGGGATAGTATATCCGGTGCAGGATTTTCAGTTGGATCAACCTAATTCTAGCAGAGATTGCGGTTTCCCTGGGATACATGAGGGCTGTAGTCCATTCCTCTGGGTGGATTGGGCCCATGTCTCTTTCCCATTTCTCTTTCAGTTCCGTGAGTTCCGTTGTGGCAAACGAGCAAATTGCATTGTACATTGTAGAGGTTATTTTATAGTCAATTCGCTCCATCACTATGTTCCTTTCAACCAGGGTGCACTCAGGCAAGTTGGGGAGGTCTATTTCACTTGTGGCGAGTGCATGTCTCATTTGCCTGTAGTGGAAGTGTTTTGTAACGGGAAGGTCAAACCCATCCTTTGGGGCCTGGAAATCCTTTATTTCTCCGTTCTTTATCATGTCTTCTAGCCTTCCTATTCCAGCTTCCTCCCAGGCCGCCCATTTGGGGAGCTCTCTAAGTTCTGGGAGATGCTTGTTACGCCACAAGGGTTGTTTCAGTGTAACCTTCCCTTCCCAACCCAGGTGTCCATGCACATCTATCCAGATCTGTGTTCTCTGTGCAGCTATTGTAGGTGGGAATGGATGAGTTTCTTTTTGATAAAGCCCTTCTATCGGCGTGATCCCCTGCTCTACTTGAGTGTCTGCTCTATTGTGCGGTAACAATGGGTCATTTTGTAGGATATCATTAATCACTGATATTTGGGCTGCCCAGTATTATGTTTGTAGGTGTGGGAGACTAATCCCTCCCTCCCATACTGAGTGCTGTAGAGTTTTAAGTGCGATTCGGTGATGCCCTCCACTCCACAGGAGTTTCCTAAGCGTTGCATCTAGTTTACGTAATTCTGTTTTAGGAATATACACTGGTGCATTCTGCAGGATATATAGGAACCTGGGTAATGCCAGCATTTTGAACAGGGCGGCCCTACCTAGGAGGGTGAGCGGGAGGGATATCCAGTGTTTCACATCATCAACAAATCTATCTCTTATTGGATGCAGGTTTTTTCTACATATTGCGTTAGGTCTGTCGTGATCTGTATCCCAAGGTATCTAAACTGCTCTTGCACAATTTTATATGGACAGTTGTCTAGTGCCGCTGTTTCGATTCCTTTAATCGGCAACAATAAGGATTTAGTATAATTAACTCTTAGGGCCTCATTACAACTCAGGCGTTAAGGGTTAACGCCACCGTTAACCCATAACGCCTGATTCTGATTTTAACGCCTGCTTTTAGCAGGCGTTAAAATCCATGGCGCTAACCTGCCATGGTGCTAATTACGCCGCCGTAATTTACCGCGGCGTAATTAGCGCCTTCCCCACTCCCATTATGCCCTATGGGGCAAAAATGGGAATGGGGAAGGGAAAATGGGAAATGGGGATTTACCGCCCCACTCACCTTGGAATGGGGCGGTAAATCCGCCATCCACCATGGTGTAAACAGAGTTTACACCATGGTGGTAAAGTTGGTGCACTTAGCACCAAGGTTGTAATGAGGCCCTTAGTCCGCTAAAGGACCCATAGTTATTTAGTATATTTGTGACAATGGGGCATGAAGCTACTGGATCGCTTAGATAGATCAGGAGGTCGTCCACGTATAGGGGACACTTTGTCCTCCCAGTTCTGTGACCATTGAAATCCCCTCCAAGCCTGTGACTCTCTCAGCATAATCGCTAGCGGTTCAATTGCTAGTGCGAATAACATCGCAGAAAGGGGGCATCCCTGCCTGGTTCCCTTCCCAAGCTTTATAATGCGTGAGGACCAGCCATTTACCCTGATTTCTGCAGTCGGGGCATTGTACAGAAGTTTGACCCAATTTATGAATTGGACCCCGAATCCCATCTTACCCATTATGTGCCATAGAGCCTCCCATTGGACCGAATCAAAAGCTTTCTCAAAGTCAATAGTGAGGAGTCCCAGTGAGTCATGTAGGGATGGAGCTTTCTCAATGGCAGCTTGGAGTCTGTGAATGTTCATTCGCGTGGATCTCTGTGTCATAAAGCCGCATTGATCCGGATGGACCAGAGAGGGTATCACTGTCTGTAGCCTGTTGGCCAGTATTTTTGCTAGTATTTTAGCTTCAGTGTTTATGAGCGAGATTGGTCGGTAGGAGCAGCAGGCGTCCGGTGGTTTGCCTTTCTTGTGTATCACCACTATACTAGCCTTCCTTAAGTCTGGCGGGAGAATTCCTTTTTTCCTTTGCGTACAAGAACATTTTTAGCATGTGAGGTGCCACCTCTCCAGTGCCAATTTTCTTCCACACCTCCACTGGGAAGCCGTTGGGGCCTGGGGTTTTCCCATTTTGGAGCTGCGAAATGGCTGTTGTCAGTTCATCTTCAGTTAATTCAGCTTCGAGTTCCGTTCTCTGTGTTTCATTTAACATTGGGATGGTTAGTGAGTCCAGTATGCTGGGATCCGTCGGTGTCGAAGGCGGGGCATATAGTGTTTCATAGTAGGGTGCGAATGCCTCCGTGATGTCTGGGTCAGTTGAGGCCCACTCAGTGCCTGTGGTGCTTATGCGGCGCACTTGATGGTGCCCTTCCTCTCTTCTTTCCAACCAGGCCAGCATTCGGCCAGCCTTATCTCCTGTCTCATAAAGTCTGGTGCGCATGGTTCTATGCGCCTGTTTCGCACATGTCAGCGCAACATTGTGTAGCTTCTTTTGTGCTATTTGCAGAGACGTATTGTCTATCTCCGCTCCCGTATTTGTGAATTTCCTCTCGGCGCGTTTCATCTCTGCTTCTGCCTCGTCAACATCCTTCTAATGTGCTTTTTTAAGTGCATTTGTTCAGCTCCGTATGTCGCCTCTTAGAGTTGCCTTGTATGCTTCCCATACTATCTCCTTGTCAACCAGTGATTCTTGGTTCAGATCGAAGTAGTTTGTAGTCGCTTCCCGGATCTTTTCAGTTAGTTCCAGAAATCCTAGATAGTACGTGTTCAATCGCCACCTCAGCGGAGGCTGTGGTCTCTCTGTTTCTAGAAGCATTGTGAGTGGGGAGTGATCTGAAATTCCGCGGGGGTGCAGCATTGCATCTATTACCTTGTGTATATTATCGCCGGGGAGGAAAAAGTAGTCTAATCTAGACATCGACGCGTGTGCGCCTGAGTGGAACGAGAATTGTCTCTCCATTGGATGCAGGTCTCTCCACGCATCTTTTAGGCCTAGTGCTGACGTAAAGGTGGCAAGCTTGGTAGGTATCGATGGGTTTCTCCCTCTTATATGTGTACGATCATTACCTCATTGAAGTCTCCGCCCACCACTAATGTATCTGCCGGATTATTGGCTATTAACGGAGTAATTTCTTCCAGCAAGGCTGTCATAAGTGCCGGAGGCGAGTAAATCGCCATTATGGCTAAGGTTTGATTCCATAGTGTGCCTTGCATGAAGACAAATCTTCCGCCAGGATCTTGGGTTATGCTGGCTATGTCGATCGGGGTTCTTTTGTTTATCAAGATTAATACTCCTCTCGAACCCATGGAGAAGCCTGCGTGGACTGCTGTCCTGTACTCAGTCCTCTTAAAGAAGTGGCATTCGGTGCCTGCCAAGTGCGTTTCGGTGAGCAGCACTATATCTGGATCATGTGGATTTATATATTGTAGTACTAGCCTTCTCTTTATACTGTTCCCTAGGCCATTCACGTTCCATGTCATGAAGGTGAGTTTCCTTGTATTATTTCCATCGGTGGCCATTGGTCTTTGTAATTAGTATTATGTGAGGATAGTCATCTTTTGTGATCTTCATGTGTACTGAGCTGACTATAATCCCGCTGCGCCAAGTGCAAACTCAAAACCTGTGTGACACCCAACTCCCCCTCCCCATACTCCATCCCCAACTGAAGCATCTGTCGCCCATTGAACAAAACATTTAACTAGTTAAACTAATACTAAGTGCTAAAGTCTCTTTGGTATTGGAAATACCTCAGTCTGCACTTGGTGTTGTGGGGGGTTGTGCTGTGCTGGATTGTGGGCCGCCAGCATTTATTATACCAATTGCTATAGTTGTTTAGGCGATCATCGCTTAATCTTATGCATTACACATTTTCATCTCTCGCCCGCTCTTGCAGTTATTAATCTTGTCCTTGTGGTATCCCTTCCATGGGTTGGTGTGGTAGTTCTCGTGGCGGCTCATTTAGCCTCGGTGTGTTTCCTCTCATTTCACGTCTTTTGGGAGGGCCCCAGTCTCCTTTAAGATTGGTCTCCGCCCAGGTCCATGCTTCCTTAGGATCTGTGAAGTGCATCGTCGTACCGTTGTGGTATATTTTTAGCTGTGCTGGGAACAGGAGGCCATATTTCACATTCGTTGTCTGTAGGCGCTTTTTAAGGCGGTTAAAGGATTGCCTCATTTTCTGCACTTCCCTAGTGAAGTCTGGGAAGAAGCCCACTCTGGAACCGTTGGTTATTTCACCCTTTGTCCTGGCCATGTGTAGCACTGCGTCTCGGTCTCTGTAATTTGGGATCTTTGCTACCACAGTTGGCGGCGGTCCGCCAGGCATCGGTCTGCCGGTTGGGACTCGGTGTGCCCTTTCTATCGAGAAGAGTTTCGACAGGGTCTTGGGAGCAAATAGATCGGTAATCCATTGCTCCAGGAACAGTTCCATACTCTCCCCTTCAGCCTTCTCAGGCAGGCCAAGTATACGGATATTGTTCCTCCTTGACCTGCCTTCTCCCTCCTCCACCATGCTCTCCAATATCTTGATGCGTTCCAATGTTCTATTCATTTGCCGGCTCACATTTCTCAGTTCATCCTCTGCAACAGATATTCGGGTTTCAGCCTCTCCAGTGCGGGATGAGAGTTTCTGAAGGTCATGGCGCAGTAGGGAGACTTCTGTAGAGATGCCATCCATTTTCACTTCCATGGATGTTCGCGAGTTGGCAATGGCGTTCATCACATCCCTTAGGGAAAGGTTATCTGCAGGAGTTTGTGAGTCTTCAGACCTGTCTGGTTCCGCTTTTGGGGGTAGCCTGGCAGTTGTATATTGTTCCATTGTGCCTTGGTTGGTCACCTTTTTGGTCTTGTCTTTGCCCATTGCAACAGGTGTTTGTTGGCTTGGTAATGCGGTGATTGGTGTAGCGTTCATTGTTGCGGCTCGCCTTGTGAGGGTAGTTCGTTCCGTGGAGCTTGTGTCTTGAGGGGGTTTAGTATCCCGATCGTATCCCTCGTCTGCACGGCTCCCTGATTAGCGAGCTCGATTCTTACCCAGCTGTTTCTTGCAGATGTTGTTGTAGCGCGCTACGCGCTATGTGGGACTATATATAAGTGGGCTAGCCACTGGCGCTGTTCAGTTTTACTTTAGTGGTTGTGTGGGTTGTTGCAGCCTGCACTTTGAATGCTTATTCGGAGTGTCCTGTTCCTCCTTTATAGGTGAGTGAGGGATTCCCCTTGCCTTCCGCTTCCCTGCCAGTTGGCAGTTCGGTCAGAGTTTCTGCTGCCTGAGGGTTCTGAAAAGGGGGGGGGGGGCACCTTCAGTAGTTTCACCACTGCATGCGGGAATAACAGGGAGGGGGCGGTCAATGCTTTGTCTCTTTGTCTCTAGTACTTCAGCACCCTCTACCCTCCACTCCTTACCTCCGTGTATTCTCATCGACAGCAGAGCAACAGGATCTATGAGGCCGTAGCATGCGCACCACGCCTTCCGGAGCGCTGGGGGTCTTCGTGTAGGTCTTGGCGATATGTTGGTCCACTCTTGGCGAAGCAGCGACGCCACAGGAGTGGGCGACGGCAGCCCTGTCACCCCGATCAGCGCAGTAGGAGGTATGCTGATGGGGGTCTGCATGCAGCACATCCGTCACAGAGACCAGTTGTTGCTCACTTCTTTGCTCTCTTTGGTTGGCATCAGCGTCTCAGAGTCATTCTCTTCGATTGTCGCATTTCTATAGTGCCCGTATTGCGAACTGGCTGCAGGGTAGCATGACAGTAGGTTATCGTTAGGTCCCGTATTAGCCCATAGGATTTGCGAACCGGATTCAGCACGATAACAGCTTAACGTTAGATTTCAGGCTGGCTCAGAGGATACGGGCAGGAGACACTTCGTGGTCATACACGGAGCCCTTTCCAGAGATTCAGTGCACAAATTACCTCGCTTCTCGTTTCTCGCAATTTGTTTTGGACCATCTGATGGCCTTCAGGGCAAACGGGAGAGAGATCCGCCCGGCAAATTCCGTTTCTTCATCGGGTTCTTCTCGTGCACTTCGCGTTCCGCACACCCTGAGCGCCGCAGTTCCTCCGAGGTCAGATCTCTGTCGGCAATCAGCTCGGCACTACACCAGGAGGGCCCGCAACGTGTGGGGAGGCCAGGCTTCGCCCCCACCCAGTTCGTCTCCAAATCCGCCAGCACTCAGGCTGGGTCGGGGATCACCAGCGGGCGCCCGCATCCGTGTCCCTTTGTGCTCAGCACTTTCTTCTCCCGGCCACAGTGCCCAGCAATCAGGCCGAGCCACAGGTAACCACCGCTGTTGCGCGTCAGCCCTCTCGCTCCGCTTCTCACTTCTCCCCAGTCGCGGCGGCTATTTTGGGCTTGGACAGCCTGCGCACGCCGTCTCCTTCAGCAGGGAATTCCTCACCACTCCTGCTCCGGTTCAGTCTGCTAGCACAGCGTTTCGAGCGAGCAAGGCTTCGCCACCCGGGAGGTGTCGTTTTGGTTTAATAACTGCCCAAATTCACAGGATTAATGCAGGATGTAGCTGGCGGCCCCGGGAGTTCAGAGGAGTCACGTCCTCATCGTACGCTCGCTGGCCACGCCCCGTGCTGTGGGTAATGCTTGACTGAATATCAATGGTTGCTTTATCTGGTGTACTAGATTCTTCTTTACAGCTCAAATGCTAAGTTGTTCAGTTATTGTGGCATTGGTTATTGCTTCTTGATTCCCAATATATAATCCTATTTATGGAAGGGGTTGCCATCTCTGATCTACTAAGCCCTGAGAAAAAACATCCAGCTTTGAACATGTATAGTAATTGTATCTTTCCACCTTTGGTTCTATGGGAACAGCTTTTCCCCTTCTAACACAATGAAATCAGTAAATTGTTCTGTTCCTCCAGGTCACGTGTGTGTGGACCACGAAATTGAGCTCTCCTGCTTGAAATTATGAGGATTTTAAGCTATATTCCTTGCAGGTGACTTATCGCCTTGATAAACTGGAAACTTTCCATCTCTGGTCATCCTAGGCAAAGTTGTACAAAGTGTCCATGCAGGAAGCTCTGTCTGTCTGCCTTTAGCTGATTCCGTCTGTCAGCCTTTCCCTGTATTGTGAAGTTTGTCTTGCTTCCCCATTCACTTCAGTGCATCTATGGCTTTCATTTTTGTCTTTGTGGCCGTTCATGTTACTTGTAATTAAGCATGAGCAAGCTAATTGTACGTATTCTTTGTGTCTTGCTGTTTTCCCATAGCTAAAGATTTACTGGTGTAAGTGTATCGGTCCTCTTAACTATCATGAGTCATAAGCCTTTGTTTAGTGTCTATCAGCAACAAAATAAAGTGTTTTTCTAACTTCATGCCTAGATGCCTATATGCTTCATGTCTAATGCATCTATGTCATGATGTCAGTAATGACGGTGATGTCACTGATGACGTTTTCAGATTCTTCGTGGTTATATTCAGTCAACTTGTTCGATTGATGACAACTGTATCTTCTCCTTATTGTCAATTGGATATGGCTTGAAGGGCTGTCTGAGCGAGTAATGTTTCTCACATCTGCGATAGATCAACGATGGCAACAAAGGGACCAGATGTGATGTGCACCTCCCATTTCTCTGCCTTCGGGCTGCGAGTTGGGTGGGGTCACAAAGGCCACATTTGGGTCTGCCTCTTCACTTATCTGAATCTCAACCCATCCAGACTCAATTCCAACTACTAACCAGCAACACCCTGACATCCAGACCTGGCTCTCTGCTATTAAACTTGAGGGCTTCACACCTGAGCGGACCACCTGCACCAAGTTCCTTGGATTCGACATTGACAGACACTTCCCCTGCAAACAGCACATTGTAAGTAAGACACAAACAACTTGTTCAAAACTTTCTCTCCTCTGGAAAATCAAGCCCTTCATCAGAGCAAACAACTTCACAAATTCAACCACATCACCCTGCCCCTCATCCTCAGAAAAATCCTCCCACTTCTCAAGAAACCAACACTGAACATTGAGGACCCCAGCATATACCACCCCATCACCTATCTTCCCTTCCTAGGTAAGGTCCTTGAGAAAGAAGTAGCCACACAACTCCCCTAACACATCAAAACCAACAACATCCTTCAGTCCTACCAATCTGGCTTTAGACCCAGTGGTAGCACAGAAACAGCTAGCATCAAGGTGATCGATGATGCCCTTAAATGCCTTGATGATGGTCATCCTTACCTCCTGGTTCTCTGTGACATCTCAGCAGCATTTGACACAGTCGACCACCAGACACTCACCGACAATCTACATTGCCGCATGGGGATCAGTGGGATCATCCTTAGCTGGTTCAAATCGTACCTTGATAACCACCATCAGTTTGTACAAAAGGATTCCCCCAGATCACCAGCTCCACCCATCTGTGTAGTCCCGCAAGGATCCATGGTCTCCCCGTGACCTTCAATCTTTACATGAAATCACTTTGAACCCTCCCTTGCTCCACGCAACATCCACATCCACCAATACCCAGTTGACACACATCTCTACCTCAAGATATCCTCCATCGAAGACATCCACAGGCTCACTGCCTGCCTCTAATTTATCCAGTCATGAATGACCAGTGCTTACCTGAAGCTCAACCCCCTCCAAGATTGAATTCCTGCTGTTGACCAACAACACCAGATATCCGGACATGGCTGTCTGATATGTCCCTTCGAGGGCTTCACACCCCAGCTGGCTACCTGCACCAAGACCCGGGTTCAACATCAACAGACACCTCTCCTCCAAACAGCACATAGCAAAGAAGACAGAAACAGCTTGGTAATAACTTTCTCTCCTGCGAAAAAGTCAAGCCTTTCATCTCAGAAAGCAACTTCAGATCTGATGTCCAAGCCTTGCTCCTCTGTTATGTTATGTTATTTTATCAGTGTTTTGATAAAGTGCATCTACCACCCAAAGGCATCTTGGCGCTGATGACGGGATACAAAAGGGACATTATGTTAGATATAACATTTAGCCCTGATTAAAAAGATAAATTTTTCAATGTTTCCTGAATTTTAGCAGATTGATTTCGTTGTGCAGCAATGGGGGTAGCAAATTCCATATTCTTGCTGCTTAGACCGAGAAGGAGTAACCACCTTTCCTTTCCTTCTTGAATAGTGGAATAGTTAATGTATTGAAATTATTAATTCTAAGAGAGTGATTGGTTATTTGGAATTTAGGTTTGTGTGAGAAAGGAGAGGAATATGGGCCAGTACAAGATTTTAAAAACAATGCACATATTTTTAAAGGATATTTGTTATCTTACCGGGAGCCGATGTAGAAATCTCAAGGCAGGAGTAATTCGTAAGTTCGTTAATACTTTATTTCGGTAAGGAATTACCATAAAAGTCAACAAATACAATACCCATCAATAAAAACATAATGTGAAACATAACCACATGTAGGCAATCCAGTGCTAGATGATAAACACACAAATAAGTGCAAAATGCAAATCTAGATCCAATATGGACACTTTTAGTCACTGAGGAAAGTCTTAGCAGACTCCTTGGGCTAGCTAATGCATTTAGTTCTTGTTCTCCAAGCCCTCAACAAGTACCAGCCCATAGCAAAGGTTGCAGCCTTGTCTTTAGCTGCAGGGCATAATAACAAGGTGAATTGAGGGCCCTGGCCCCCATCCTCCATCAAACACCATGCATCCATGAACATTCCTCAGAGAGAGAGAGAGAGACAAGCGAAAACCAGGCACCTGGAAGTTTCTCAGCAGTCTTTATTAGCTGGGGTTACAAGACACGCTCTGGGCACACTCAAAAACACATTGCCTTCAACCTGCTCATATGTGCTGTTTGGATGATGCAACATTCTTATACAAATGACCACCTTGCTCAGAGTACGATTCTGATAGGTCCTCTTAGTCTGAGAAAAAATATCCCTTCAACATCATTGGATGGCTCCTCTGGTGTACACCAAGCCCACACTAGCATAGTTGGCATCCACGATGTTCTCTGTGACGCACAAAACTGATGAGCTTATTTTAGATTTGGCTAGACATGACTTTGACAGTTCTTAACTTCTGTCAAGAATGCCTTCATCACATCAGTGTCTACTCTTTATCTGATTTGCGAGGTCCTGCCAAGTTAGTTTGTGCCTTATACTGTGGAGAAATAGATATGCTCTATTATTTGGTGCCAAATAATACAGCTGGTCTCTCAAAATGGTATGTATGATGCACATGTGCCCTCCTCATTAAGAACATAGATAAATGTATCAAAGTTTCCCTTGCTTTATCTAGCTTCATCATTAATCTTGTCTGATTTTCCTGCCAAGTTCCAATTTTAACCTTACAAACCAAATTACTTCACTGCAAGATGCTGCCAAAGACTATCTCCAATGTATCAACCTCTGTTGCTTCTTTGAAAACTCTTGACATAGTCTATCACACCTGGAAACCATTTTGTACTTGAGTTATACATTTTGAAATATATCTTTGTCTCACACTGTATTTATTTATGTAACCATCTTTCACTGTGTGTCCCTTATTCATAATATATCTCTATACACTTATGGTATGTGTGTGATATTTAAAGCACCCTTCATTTCCTGGGGCATCCTAACCCAAATGTGCACAGTGCCATGTGCACTTTGTACCTTGAAAAAAGGCACTGCAATCCTGATTTCTGCAATAATAGAACCATTTGATCTGCCTATCATGTTATCTATACTCATGAGGGGGCACGGGTTGGCACCCCCTATAGAAAGGCCTCTGTCACAGTACATATTCCATGATTAATCAAGAGAGGCTTCAAGGAGGATCTCCTCATGTCACCATAGAATTGGCATATGAGGGCAAAATGCACCATATCTTCGGCGACATCCAAGCAAAATGGACATGTCGAGTTGAGATTATGTTCAAGGCGGACAGAGGTAAAATAACCATGCGAGCTTTGCTTGGGCTGCGATAGGTGCAAGTAGTTCTCATAACCCCATAGACTGCTTTAGGGACCAGTATCTAGAGAACTAGTCTGATGACAGAATACAAAAGGGACATGATGTTAGATATAACATTTAGTTGTGATTAAAAAGACATGTTTTTAGATATTTCCTGAATTTTAGCAGATTGGTTGGTTGCGCACCGATGGAGGTAGCAAAGTCCACATTCATGCTGCTTGGACCAAGAAGGAGCGACCACCTTTCTTTTCCTTCTTGAATAGTGGAATAGTTAATGTACTGGAATTATGAATTCTAAGAGAGTGATTGGTGATTTTGAATTTAAGTTTGTGTGAGGAAGGAAAGGAATCTGGGCAAGTACAAGCTATTAAATACAAAGCACATACTTGTAAAGGGTATTTGTTTTCTTACCGGGAGCCGATTTAGAGATCTCAAGGAAGGAGTAATATGATCAGGTTTTTTCCACTTCAAGAGAATTCCAGCAGCTACCTTCTGAATTCTTTGATTGTGTTGAAGAATAGACTCTGGTATACCCAAATATGTACTGTTAGTGACGTCCAATCTGGATAAGATCAGAGAGTTCATGAAAATTACTCTTTGGGGAAAATAGAGAAATGAAAGTATGGGCCTAATTTACATAAGCAAAAAAACCCAGGATTTATTCACTGCATTGATTTGACCTTTTAGAGCAAGGAAGCTGTGAAAAATGACACCCAGATTATTTTCCTCATCCTTAGGTTTGGGACAAATACCAAAGCTTTCTGGCCAAAAGGAGAGAACTTGCAGACTTGAGATATGGTTGATGGACATAATATATTTTTTTATCTGGGTTGATTTTCAAATAGTTCATGTCCATCCAGTCTTTAATTGTAACTAGGCAACTTTTGGCTTGCTGTAGTTGAGGATTTGTTACTTGATCAATATCTATCAGAATTTGTGTATCATCGGCATAATTGAAAAACATTAGGCTGTGTTGATGCATGATTTTTATCAATGGATGTATGTAAAGGTTAAATAGGATAGAAGACAGTTCTGAGACATGTGGAACTCTGCAAGTTATAAAGGCACAGGTTAGGAGCGGAAAGGTCCCATGCACACTTGTTGGTATTGATCCGTTAGGAAGGAGCAAATCCATTAAATGGCTTTGCCCCTAAAGCCACTTAATGGAGTCAGGTGAGTAGTATGACATTATCGACGGTGTTGAATGCGGCGTGCAAGTACAAAAGAATAAGAACACTGGATTGGTCCTTATCTGTTTTTCTCTCTTAGCTGTTCTAGAATAGAGATGGTAATATATTCCATACTCCTCATTAGCCGAAAACCGAGTTGATTCCTGTCTTATCATCCAAAGCTCTTAGTAAAAGGCTGTATTTGAGATACAACCATTATCTCTAATTGTTTGGCTAGAAAGGGGAGTTGTGATATTGGGTGGAAATGTCCAGTATTATATGCATCTAGCGAGGGCTTTTTAAGCAGAGGTTACACAAGAGATTTTTTCCATATGGATGGAAAGATTCCTGAAGAGATTGAGGAATTAAATATGTTCAGAATTTCTTTCTGGAAAAATAGGTAAATATCTCTAGCAGGTTTTGGCAAAACTATATCCAAAGGAGACCCTGAGCATTTGGCTGATAGTAAAAGATGTAGGAGAGCATTCTACTCCAGAGGTGAGAAGGTTTCAAACACAGAATGTGGTGTGGTTTCTAGGTCAGCAAGAGCTGTAACTAATCGACCTCCATTTCCAGAGGGCTTGTCAAATTCTGCTCTAATATTTTCAATTTTCCATGTGAAATTAAGAGCAGGACAGGCAACTAAAGGTTGGCAGGGAATTCGTTCTGCAGTTAAAGGTCCATCAGATAACGCATTTATGACTGAGAATAGTTTATGAGAGGAATTAGAGGACAGATCAATTTTCGGACTATAGTAGAATTTGTTTGCCTGAAAGATTTATTTTTTATAGCTAGGTTGAAGTTGTTTTAATTCCATAAGCACCATTGTGTCATATGAGTGATGCCATTGCTTCTCCTTATTTCTTACTTTACGCGGCATATTATTTAGTCCAGATGTAAACCACTTCTTACCATTTCTCTGATTTTTACTAACAGTGTGTGTTGTGATTGGAGCAATATTATCTAAGATCTTTGTGGTACGAGAGTTTAACATTTCAACTAAAGTGTTTGAATCATTAATGAGAGATGAAGGCATTGTGTAGGGTTTTCTATCAGATAGTTAGTGGTTCATTCTTTTGTGACTTGTTTCCAAGCACGTGAAGCAGACGGTGCATTGGATTGCCTTTTTAGAGGTAAAGGTTAGTCATTCAACAGAGTATTCCTAAATGTTCCGACCATTAACAAAGCCAGGGAGAGTCTACAGTAATGTTTACTTGACATGTACAAATCTGGTCTATGGTATGCCCAGCTTTATTTGTTGAAATCTTGTAGAAGTATAATCCTGTTGCTTAACAATGATAACTTAAATAGTAGTTTAGATAATTTGTGAACAAATGAATACGTTCGGCCTGAAGGTCTATGGAGTAGCACAAAGAGAGTTGGGTCAAAGGATTTAGTACACATTTTTGAATGTCAGTATTTCAGTTGAGCAACATTTTGAATTGGTGCACAGTCGCGCCATCATGTTGTTTAAATAGTAGAATATTTAGAGCTAGAAGGCAGACTATGCAAAGTCAGTACTCGCTGTAGCTCGTAGACGACAAAGCCAATTTTTCATCTCACACTTGGATTGTGGCAATGCCCTTTTAGGAGGCCTTCCGGCAACGATTGTGGCAATGCCCTTTTAGGACGCCTTCCGGCAACTACCCTGGCTCCACTAAGATGTGTCCTGCATACTGCAGCATGACTGATGTAGACCCATGATGTCTACCTGAAATTATGAAGAGAGACACAAGTTGTAAAATCACAGCTTTAAAGCAATGCAATAACGGCCGGGAGGTCAGCCAGTCATGAGAGACTGGAAAATTTTACTCTCAACCTGGCCACATCGGGCTGCAGTATTTGAAGGCGAAAATCACAAAATTGGAATACATTCCATATAACGGGTTTATGCTAAATCCTCCCCGTCTACTATCCTCCTGCACATACAAATCTAACAACAGAAATTGCCCTACCCTGATTGGCTAATACAGTAACATTATATGCCATGTGCATCCCACAGCAGATGCCTACCATGCAGTTAATACAGAAAGAGAAATCCATCCTGCATAGCCACAAACTATATACAATAATACTCCTTACCTTGCAACCAAACATTTCAGCATGACATGCTATTCCCAGACCCTGCTGCTCCTCCACATAATAGCCCGTACTTGTAACTCTCGCATGCTCGTCTGCCTATACCAAGACACAAACCTTTAGTTCTTAGAAGATTTGCGTCTCTCGGAATGGTTTCTCTCTAGAATACGGTAGAAACGATACCCAATTCAATAAATGGCAGACTATTCACTTCAATAATATTCAAGAAGCCTATATTTTCTTTTATGTTTAAAACATTGCACCTGCATTTTTACATTCCGCCCTCTAGTTGATTTATCAACTACACCACCTTTCTCTTTCATCTTGTCAAAGGGAGTCTTCGGTACCCACACTTTCCCCACATTTTGAAAATCCCCAGGATACTCGTCTGGGCTAGATTGTAAAAATCCCCATCACCAGTAAGATCATATATGTTTCAAAATAATGTTCAGGCTCATTAGGGCATTCAAACAGTGTTCCCTCTGGGTCAATTGGGTGCAAGATTCAAATCATACAAGGCTTGTCCAATTCTTCAGTTTGGGTGTAGGCATGTTTCACAAGAGGCGTAGCATCAACAGGTTGTATTGTGAGTGACATCATAGGTGCTACTTTAACCATCAGTCTTTTTCAGCACCCCAGGACTAGTTGGCAAATGCAAGAAAAAACACGTACAACATAAGGAAAGGTACCAGCAACTTGAGGAGATTACACATCCATGAGGGCACCCTGGAAAAAATTGATGTGAACCAGTCATCGTTCTGCACCCCACCCTCA
The DNA here is from genome assembly GCF_040938575.1 of Ambystoma mexicanum. Classification (NCBI taxonomy): domain Eukaryota; kingdom Metazoa; phylum Chordata; class Amphibia; order Caudata; family Ambystomatidae; genus Ambystoma; species Ambystoma mexicanum. The sequence goes on along the minus strand of NC_090922.1, from coordinate 489,582,461 downwards.
TTTTTCATGGTGGTGCGCAGATTGGTCAGTGCTTGTATTACCTGCGTAAGGGTTCCATTTTCCACATCATTGGGGGGTTGTAAATACAGCAAGAAGTGCCCAGTTTGGTGCAAACCCCTTTCCCTCTGTGGCAGTTATCATATTGAGCACGTAACTGTTCTGAAGGGTATCCAGTCTTTTGGCCCGAAATTCTTCCTTAATCACATTTAACCCATGTTCTGTCTCATTGCCATTTGAATAAGCTCCCATCTGATTATTTGCAGCCACTTGGCGTTAGCTCCCACTTGTACCCCAAGAGCGAGAAACGAGGCAAAAAACATGTCAGCATGACTGAGCAATCTGTATTCTTGTGATATGTCACCCAGCTTGTCACTTAACACTTCAGTTAAATAGTTACCACCGTGGCGGCGACACAGGCTCAGAGATCAGTCACCCCAAAAATATAACAGGTACACTGGCTTGGTCATCGGGTATTTGCAGAGCGTGTGATGTTAACATTGGGTACCACCAGGACCAGAGTTTGCAGTGTCAACATGGAATAAAGACCTCTGCAGGACGGCGGCAGTTGTGTATAGGCCAATACTCCACATACCCAATAGAGGTCCATGATAGCAGTGCTACCCCCTTGAATATCGGGAATGTCGACAGTAACATTACAGTTCAGATTTGCCTCCACAAACAAACTGCTTTTGCTCCCGAAACATAAGGAAAACTGTGAGGGTTTCATGACTTTGATAGGAGGTTCATGTTGATTTATCCATGTCAAACCTTTTACATATTTGCCCCCAGGTAGAAAAACAAGTCGCATTCATGTTTTTCAGTAAATCATTGCATAGCCCAAACATCCCTCTGGCTCTGCATCCTGTTATCCCTGGGACCCATTTGCCCATGTATTAGATGGCACCCGTCACCTGCAAACCCAGTCTAATTCCGTAATAAGACTGGCTCAACCCGGTGTCATTAAAACATTTATCATGGTGGTGCGCAGATTGTGCACTGCTTGTATTACCTGTGTCAGGCTTTTAATGTCCGCATTGTTGGGGGGCTTATTCGTGCAGCAAGAAGTGCCCAGTTTAGTGCAAACCCCCTTCCCTGCAAGGCAGTTATCATATTGATCACGTACTGGTTCTGAAGGGTAACTAGTCTTTTTGCCCGAAGTTCATCCTAAATTGCATTTAACCCATGTTCTGTCTCATTGGCCATTTGAATAATCTCCCATTTGGTTATTTGCAGCCACTTAGCGTTAGCTCCCACTTGCACTCCAGGAGTGAGAAACGAGGAAGAAAATATGTCAGCATGACTGAACAATCTGTATTCTTCTGGTATATCACCCAGCTTGTCACTTGGCACTTGAGTTAAATAGTTAACACGGCGGAGGCAGCGACCCATGGGACACATTTGCCCATGTAATAGATGATGCCAGTCACCTGCAAACCTGGTCTAATTCCGCAATGAGACTGGTTCAACCCGTTGTCATTAAAACATTTGGATTCGGGGGATGTTGTTAAAAAGAAACCACTCTTCCTAGCAAACTTCTCTCATGCCTCAATTATCTGTGCCTGCCATCTCTTTCAATACATTTGTATAAGATCACTCAAACCATTTTCCTATGTTTTCATTTTCTGTTCTACATAATTATCATATATTGTTGTCTCAACTGCCTTCCACTGGATATAGAACTTATTTGCCTGAACAGTACCCTGCACTCTGCATAAAGCCAGGTGAACTAAACATCACGCTATGTCTTTAGGCTGTATGGACTTCCACAGACAGTTGTATCAGATAGAAGTACTCAATTCACTTTGCAGTTCTGGTCCACACTCTGCGAACTCCTTGGTACCCGCCCAGCGCTGTCTTCAGATTTCCATCCCCAGAGCAACAGACAGACAGAAAGACTTAACCACACCCTTCAGCAGTATATCAGATGTTTTACCAACAACGAACAGGACAACTGGCACACCCTCTTACCCATGGCAGAATTCACGTACAACAACTCCATTCTTACAGCCATTAAGATGAGTCCCTTGATTTGTACATACGGATTTCATCCCAAACATCTCCGTACCACTGTGTTCCCACCTTCGCAGGTACCCTTGGTTGATTCCTTGCAGGAGATCCTGGTCAGGATCCACAAAGAAGCCTATGATAGCCCTGAAAGGAGCAAGAAAGGAAACAAGGACTATGCAGACAGAGGACGCAGGAAGTGCCCGGAATGGGAAATTAGAACAAGGGTATGGTTATCTACTAAACATCTTCCCAGGTGGATTCAACCATCCAAATTGTCTCCTCGGTTCATTGGACCTGTTAAGATACTTTTCAGGATTAATCCAGTAGCCTTCAAACTATAGCTACCCAAGAACCTGAATCGTTTACATCCTGTTTTTCCCGCTTCCCTGCTCAAACCCTATATTCCAGATCGGTTTCAGCGTAAGAAAGAAAAGAACTGGAGAATCAAAGAACCAGGTCCGGAGGAATATGTAGTTTCTTGCATCATCAACTCCAGATACAACCTAATCCATTGGAAAGGATATTTTGAAGCAGAAAGATCTTGGGAACATCAGAGACATGTCAACGGCGCTCTCCTTATCCAACGAGTTCTTCGGCGACATCCATGGAAACCCGGCAGCCCCAAATTGAGGAGGGGTCATACTGTCATGTCACACCGGCATTCCCTGTGGAGACGCTGGAAGCTGTTGTGACAGTTCTGGTTGCTTCGCCGCAGCCGTCTAGTTGTTTCTAAGATGGCCGCCGCTATTGTTTAAACCATGACGGATCTGCTGCTCCCTGCGTTGCAACCCTTCTGCTCCGGCTTCGGCTGAGACGCAGTGACTTCCTCGTTTCCTTCCTTCTGCTCTACCATTTACGCTGCTCCTGTCGCTTAGCCCCTGCTTTGCGCTGTCCTTCCTGATACCCCCCTCTCTGCTCTCATTACTCTCCTCCTCTTGTGTCTTCAGCACTCACAGTGCTTCTTCCTGCTGCTCTCTACTACACAGCTACCTGTGGCACTGGCTGACATTGAACCTCTGCCTTCATCAGAGGGCCACAGGATCTTCCAGTTAAGGTTTTTTTTTGTGCCATCAAGGCCTTTTCCCCATTTTGGCTCTCACCTAGGAAAGCCCCCTGCTGCTTAGGTTGTTTCATTCAACAAAGCATGGTGGCCTTCGACAGGGAGAGACCCTATTTCTTCTCTGGCAGAAGAACTGCCAAGACAAAGAAAGAAAAGAAGAAGGCAAGTAAGAAGAAGAAACAACAGGAGACATCAACTGCATCTTCAGGTGAGGAACCTGGTGAATCTGACATTTGTGAGAGTGATAAATATTTTTAATAACATGATTTTTAACATCATTTAAAAGTTCCTTAAAGTCATTACTAAGTTCATCCCATTTTATAGACAACATCATGATTTCATTATGTACAGTTAGTGATAGGGCTTCTATTTGTGATTCTTAGGATTCTCCATATTAAAATTGGGGTGTTCTTTCTTCATGTAAACTATGTTCTATAAGAAAAACATAAATTATTATTTCACGGAGGTCTGTACAAATTATATTATTTGTTTATAATGAAAGTTGTATTGATTACCATTAAAGATGGTATCATCACTCATTTCTTCTGTTGGAAAGTGTTCATCCAACCACTCAAGTGTGTTTGCCATTTCTGTTATAATTACAAAATAGTCATATATGCTTATAAGAAATCTCTACATAATGAATGGTGATAATAAAGAAACAAATACAGTGCACTTACTGTTTGGTGAGAGATTGTTTTTGAATAAGCGCTTTGTGTATGTGAATCTCTATGAACAGTTGTACTGAACTGATAATACGAGGTGTACAGTTACATTTTATGCTTGGTACATTCCATTATATTGGGTTGTATTTTTTTTTTTAAATGATACATTTTGAAGTCATAATTTGTACAAAAAGGTAGATTTGCATGCAGTAAATATATTTCATGTTGAATTATGTATATCTGCTTGTTGGTTGATGGGTAGAACATTTTCTTTTGTCCCCTGTGCTTCTGGGCTACCTTCTTTCCGCTGACTACGGCACTGTCTGTGGAGTCTCCAGCTGCTACATTGGGTGTGAGTATAATATAGTATAATATAAGGAACTTGTAGCAAATTCAGGGAGTACTGGTAAAAATCTATGACATTCAATGAAATAACATTGTTAAAGGGATGTTATGGTTAAGTTTCACTAATAAAAACCTATGAAAATCCGTGAAAACTCTTTGTTAAATGGACCTCATGGTTAAGTTGCACAACAGGAAACCTATACAATTCAGTGAAAAAACTTTGTTAAAGGGATGTTATGGTTACAAGTAAAACCAAAAAAAAACAGAAATTCACCAGTTATGGTAAGCTAAGCAGCCATAACTCGTGCCACCACCGTTCACTCCTAAGACTAACACCCGGGACCAAAACAATGACATCACAAATGTAATTGATGACAACACTGATGACATCACTCATGAAATTGTAACAATGGATTGTGTTTATAATGTTGGTAAAAAGATGGCAAGGGGGATTTGGTGACCTAGTATAAACTACTTAAAAAATGTACTCATGTAAAGAACACATTATTTTGGAATGTTGTTAATACAGAAATCTAATGATACACACACATAGGTAGTGGCTGCAGCATGCGCCATAGAAGTGCAATATTTTGAATATGGTACTTTTGGATAGTAAAATAATGAATGTTACCTTATCAGAGTTTTGATTAATGTTACATGTGGAATACATAGCTAGCAATTCAAGACTTACTACACATTTGTGTTAGTACACAGAATACATATTAAGACCCTCAATGCATACAAATCAGAGGCTCATACAGGGAAACTAAGGTAAGTAAGAAAGAAAAAACATCACCAGAAAATGTCAAAAGCATTAAAGTTCATCTTCATGTATACAAATGAATTGTGTGTTTGAGGCCTGCTTATTGCACCGTGTATGTGCACCATGAGCTGAGACCATACCCTAATGAAAGGACTTTAAGAACATAGGACAAGGTTAATGTCTAGATATATAGCAGCTTTTACATTTTCATATTCTGACTGTCCATGAACAAACCCACCTGGCCTACATATGTCAGTGAACAAAAACAAGTGGCCTAGATATGTGATGTCATCAGTGATTTCAACAATGACATTTGTGATGTCATCTTTGATATCCTGGTTATTAGTTTTAGCAATGCACAGTGGTGGTGTGAGTTATGGTTGCTTAGCTTACCATAGCTGGCAAAGTTTTGGGGGTTTTCGGTTTTATTTGTAACCATAACGTCCATTTAACAAAAAGAGTTTTGCTGTATTTTATAAATTTTTATTAGTGCAACTTAACCATAATGTCCCTTCAACACATTTTTTTACTGAATATATATATCTATAGATATCAATCTCTCTGTTTATGCGTGTCTCATCTGTTTATGTCCAGCACCCTCTATGGATCTCTCATATCTGCATATATCTCTCTCAATATTTACCTATCCATCTCTGCATATCTATCTATATACATCCCAATCTATGCATTTGTTTGCCTCTCTATCTAGATATCTCTATACATATTACTCTTTGTATTGCTTCATCTTTCTATATCAATCTGTATATACATCTATGTCTATCTGTATACCTTTATAGATCTCAAAGTATGCATTTCTCTATGGTTCTCTACCCATCTCTCCCTGCAAATGTAACTGTATGTATCTAGTTTCCTATTTATCAATATATTCATTCACCACTCTCTAGCCATCTACCTTTATTCATCTCCCTCTATGCATATCTCTATATCCCTCTATCCATTTCTCTGTATACATCTCCCTCTCTGCATATCTCTCTGCCTAAATCTTTATCTATCCATCTGTCTTATCTCTATCCATCTCTCTCTGGATCTATGCACCTTTTTTTTTTTTAAAACTGTGTGTTACTCGATAGACCTGTGGCCCCCACCCTCGGTCTGTATGTCTGTCTCTCTGTTTGCCGGAAGCTTGGTGTCTGATTATATCGATCTCTGTTTGTAACTCCCCCATGAACTCTCAAAAAGGAGGTTGTACAAACTTTATTCATAGCACATGGTTCATATATGAGTCTAGCCTCTGTATCGATCAGGTCCAGCTTATGAAGATACATTGTTGCCAAGTTAGTAACTTTCCATTCCTCCCACCTGTCCTACCTCCCCTACCTGACCCCACTCATCCCCTCATTGTCTCTGTAACAATGTAAGAGAGTGCTTTGTTTTTGCAATAGTAGACACAGGTGACTCTATTTTGTAAAACATTACTATTTTATTGAAATACTAGTAAACATTCTATTCAATTATTGTTGTTATTAAATGAAACTGTTTTCCTAGGGTTAAAAACCAGTTACTCGTTATTCATTTTACCCAAAAGAACTTACTGGGAAAATCAGTACTAATCTCTTTGCTCTGTGAAAGTGGCAGTCCAGAAATAACACAAGAAGATTCTCCCATCTGTGCTTGTAGTCTCTAATGTTTAGTTAATAAAAATGTAACATGGTTTAATTATTTATATTTATTTTATTTATTTCCTTGATTTAATCAAATTAATGATTTTTACAAAACATAGTTGGAGAAGAACAGTAGAATGAAGTTCATAAAGACAAAATAGCCTTTAGAGTTTGAGTGGTCGCAATTGTCCAGGTATTTCTTTCTCCGCTCATTAAGCGATTCCACCAGAATTCTTCTTCCCTGGTGTAAGATGCCAAAAGATGTTGCTGCAGATATTTTTCGCCAATTTCTTGTGTACCTGGACAATTTAGAAGCAGATGGCGTATAGTTTCAACTTTTGTGGAGTCCTTACAGAAACGACATATATCTGAGTCACTCAGTCCTCTTCCTTTCAGAATCTCGTTGGTCTGCAGTAAGTTTAAGCGTGCTTTCAGGAACAGGTTTCTGGCTGCTTTGCTAGGAAACTTGCTCAAATATTTGGGAACAATGTTGAGTCTACTTTGGTAGGGTGGAAGATGATTGACTGATTTCGCTTTTTCTGCATAATCCAAAGTCTTTATCCAGTCATACTCGGCTATTTTCCTTTTTATTTTTAGAGGGTTCCGGATAAGCTCTTGTTCCGAGGAATGAATTTCCACTAATGTAACTTTTCGTGCTCTTTCCCAGGATTTTAGCACCGGACAGCGTGCTGATTGGACTTCGGTGCGAATCGTGGCAAGCATGTAAGGACAATCAGGAAGTAGCATTTTTCTGTAGAGCATCATGAATTTGGTCTCCACAGTCCCTTGCAGTGAGAGTAGACCCAATTCCCTTCTAATTAGAGGCGCCGATGTTGATTTTGGCAGACCCAGAACCGTGCGCCAAAAGAACCCCCCTAGCTTCAGCCACAGCTGATGGGGCGTGTGAGGAAGAGCATCCGCTGCATAGGTGAGTGATGGAACCACCTTTGTACGATAGAATTTGATCGCTGGCAGCAAGGAAAAGTGTCCATACTTCTTGTCCAGTGCACGAGCCTGTGCAGTTAATTTTTTTACTTTGTTGACCAAGCAAGTCTGAAAGGTTGCGTTTACACTGGAGCTGTCCAAAGTTACTCCAAGGTATTTAATACTTGATACTTTATCAATCGCCACACCTTCCAGATACCAGGAGAATTTCTCTTGTGCTCGTTTGGGTTTTTCCATCGTCAAAATTTTGGTCTTCGAGACGTTGATGGTTAAGTTGTTTCCACGAACGTAAACAGCCAGATTTTCAAGCTGACGCTGAAGGCCAATTGGGGTCATATCCATTAGGATTAAGTCATCTGCATAAAGTAACCTTGTGGTTTTGCAGTTTCCCAAAGACGGCGGAATGGAGCGAATAGATTGTTCGGAGTTCTTGAAGTCACTGAGGTAGGTGATAAAAAGTGCAGGAGCTAGCGGACATCCCTGCTTTACTCCTCTGCCGACTGAAATTTCTGGCGATAGTAAGCCTGCTTGGTTTAACCTCACGCGGAGCTTAGTGTCCGTATGTAGTGCCTGGATTGGTTGAAGTAGTTCTGCTGGACAGTTCCACAGGGACAGTTTCCTCCACAAATTAGCTCTATTAACTTGGTCAAAGGCTTGCGCCAAGTCAATGAAGGCCAGGAACACTCTCGGGCCTCCTGCTAGCACCTTGCTTTTTAAGACACTGAGAAACATGATGTTTATGGACGTTCCGTTGTTCTTGGTGAAACCCGTTTGAAACGGGTCAGCACGATCTGTATCTTTGAACCATCGGTGGAATTGCTGGAGTAATAGGGAACCAAACACCTTTCCAACCGTGTCCAGAAGGGCTATAGGACGATAGTTCTTGGGATCTTCTTTACGTCCTTTTTTGAAAATAGGCACCACTATTGATGTTGTCCATGAAAGCGGAATTTGTCTGGCCTGTTTGCATCATTTGAAGATCTCACTAATCAGTGCAGACCATTCCTTCGGGAATTGTTTTAGATCAGGATTTGTGATGCCATCTGGTCCAGGGGCTCTCGATGTTTTAAGCCTGAGAAGCATTTTAGTGATCTCTGTTTCGTTGCTCAGATCAGCCCACAGTTCCAATTTTGTACTTGGCAGCGATGTCCCCGAGTGTGTAGGCGTCTGAAAAAGATTGGAATAAAATTTTATCCAGTCAGCTTCACAAATCGGTTTTGTTAGCGATTTGCCGGGAGGATAGAGCTTAGATCTGATCAATGACCAGAACTCTCTGGGGTGATGACCACAAACCAGTTTCAACATGGCTTCCGCGTCTTGTTGGTAAAGGTTGCTCCGATGTTGTCTAATCCATGTTTTATAGGTTCTCTGCACCTGTGTGAAGGTCGCCTGGTTTTCTAACGTCGGAAATGCACTCAGCTTTCTCTTTGCTTGTCTCAATTGACGCCTTTTTAGGACCAGTTCTTCATTGTACTCGTGTGAGGCAGTTTTGTTGTGCCGTCCCGGGCCATTGGGCTTTGATCTGAAAGGTAACAGAAGCGATTGATAATCTGGTAATTGCAGGACCTTCTGTTGGTTTTGTTCTTTACCTGTACTTGCGTACTGCGACTTTATCATAGAAATGGCAGCTGCTGACAGTTTTAAACGGGTTTGTTGATTGTTCACCTCAACAGGAGCAGGCATAATTAGGTTATGCGTTGAACTCTTCTTCCATTTCAACACCAACAAGTTATGATCACTCGCCACTGACTTTAATACTTCAAACGATGTAGTGAAGGTGGCCAGATGCCTACTGATGAAAATGTGGTCAATATCCCGTGCAAGTTGCCTCTTTCCCAGGTAGGTGGCCGCCCTTGTCTAGAGAAAAGGTCCTCTGTGCACAGCAGATCACAAGTTGACATTAGAGCTAACCACTTTTCTCCACGTTTGTTTCTAAGAGCTGAGCCAAGAGGCTGGGGGTGCCCTGCTGCTTCAAGCGGCGTCCAGGTAGCATTTAAGTCTCCACAAATGACCAGTAATGCCTCTGGATTATTCACCAGGGCTTCATTGATGGTTTCTCTGGTCAAGGCAATGAAGGAAACGTCACTCAAAGCTGCCGGATTCCAATAGACATTAATGATAATTAAGGGCTGTTTCTTGAATTTGCCCTTTTCCTCCTTGCAAGTCATCGAGCTGACTTCCGTGGCCAACAGGTAAGTAGAAGAACTTAAAGTTTTCTTTAGTTGTAGTCCTGAGCCACACCGAATGGCCGTGATAAGGCCCGATGAAGGGCGTCCGAAGGTCCCTTTTATCGCTGGAGCACAAACCAAGTCGTAGCCGTCAATGTATGGACGTTCCATCATCCAAGTCTCTTGTAGACATATTATGTCCAAGGACCCCAAATTTACATCTCCCTTTTCCATCAGATGCTGGAAACCACGTGTGTTCCATGACCCCAGGGACAGAAATTCTTTTCCCGGTGTTTGTTTTATGGAGAGGGGTGCAGAGAAATGACTGGCGAGTTGCTATTTGGTCTTATTCTGCGTGAGTGCCTTTGGCAGCCATGCCCAGAGTTGTGACAAAGGGGCCTGTTTGGGGGGGTCCTTCGTACCAAGGCCCTCCTCACCGGCAGGTTGAGTTATTGTCCGTTGAATTTTAGCAATAGGGCCACAAGGGTGTCTTCCTATTTTCAGCGGGTCCTGGAAAACAGCTTCCTCTCTTATTGCTTCCTCCAAAGGTTGTTGACTCGTAGTTTCGCGGCGATTGGTCTGCGGAACATCTGCAATTTGATCCTCAGAGGTTAGTTCAATAAAGCGAACCTGTCGCTCAGAACCTCTCTCCTCCAAAACTCTTTTCGTCAATTTCAGTTTGGTGCTCGAATTTTCAGAGTGTGGAGGTTTAATTTGTCCCCGCTGTTCGACTGATTCACCACGTACAGCAGAGGATGCCCCTTCTTCGAGTTCAAACAGATCGAATCCCAGCTTTAGAAGGTGTTCAGCTGCCTCAGCTATTCTAATTTTCGCCCAGTTAGTATGAACGTGGAGGTCGGCACTCGCCGTTTTACCTTGATGGAATGGTTCCACTCTAGCTAAGTCCTTTGTTTCGACTTTTCGAAGCGACGGCACACATTTGAGAAGTTGTAACAGGAATCCTCTATTCAGTATCACATATTTGTTGTTATCCGGTAATTGTTCAATCAAAAAATTGCGTTTAGTTTTGGGGGCCTGCGCTCCAGACCTTGCCACTTTCCTTGGACTGAATTTCGGATTGTGCTGGCTCCGCGTATCTTTTAGAATTGCTTCTGCATACTTTCTTGATTCTGGGACATCTTTGGTCCGTGTCGCGTGCACCCATCTGCTCTTTTGGGGAGAGCTCTTTCTAGGGGCAGAGTCATCATTTTTTTTTGGGACCTATATCTCTGAGAGACGTTGGAAGGAGTAGCCTCATATAGGTCATTGTCTTGGGACTGTGCATGGTGACTTTCTTGTGCAACACACTTCAGTGTGCACTGCCCCCAACTAGATTTATTTTGCAGCTTCTTACAGCGACTCTCCAAAGTTTGAAAGGGCGAGTTGTCCTCCATCGTACAGTTCATGTTTCGGGTCTCCTCTTGATCGTCTGACAGCGTGTAAACACTGAGATTTAAGATGTCCTCGTCTATTTCTTGATTGTCCTCCTTTGAGACTGTTAGACTGCCAGATGCGATGTCGTCTTTGTCCTTTATTAGATAATTCACTTTATCTTCTTGTCTTTGAATTTTTCTGCCCCCAGATTTGTCGGTCAATATGTGTAATTCCACCTTCTCGTTTGCTGGCCCCTGTTTGCTGCTGTTCGTTTTTGCAGTGAAGAGCTTGCTTATTGTTTGCTTTTGCCTTATGAGAGGGCCTTTAGTAGCAGGTGCACTGTCTTTTCTGTTAGAGCAATGTGCAAGCTCACTGTCTGGTAAGATTGAGATCTGGTCTTTGTAGATCGATCCATTAACCTTAACTGCTGAGTCCTTCACATTTTTTTGTCGTGAGGACCTTAAGAGGGGGCGCTTGACCTCCCTCAAGGGAGGGCCCCTCGAGATCGATGATCGGCCCACCTTCGAAGGTCTGGGTGCTGGAGTCTGAAAGGGGGACTCGCATAGCGGGTGTACTGTCCTCCGTCTTTCCAGCACAGTCGTCCTTGTGCCTTGTTTCCATTTTGCTGTTCAAGGCATTGATGTAACCTTCCGGGAAAATCAGACGGCTGTTCATCATGGCTGTAATGGACATATGGCCTTTCAGCGAGTCATTTATCGATTCGTACAGTTTGCAGAAGGGCGCCATCGCCAACGTTACTGTGGACATTATTAATCTTAAGTCTGTCGTTTTAGGCGAGGAGTCCTTGGATGGATTCCCTGTGAGTTCACTGGAACGTCGATTTGTCGTTGGACTGGGAACCGTTTGGAAACTAGAATTGTGGGTCCCCACTCTGGAAATCACTGGAGTCCTTGGAGCATCAAGAGTGGACCTCTCCCCTTGTCTAAGGAGGTTACGGGGGTCCCAGGCTTGAGCTGTCAAGGAGGTCTGCCCGGACTCCAGGTTTGGCCGGATAACTCCCGATGATGATCCTAGGTCTGGAGTCTTAGGCACAAGGCCGTAGGCTTCCAGGTCTTTTGGGTGAATCTCAGATGTAGACAGTGACTGCTCAAGCTGGTGATCCTCCACGTCGCTTTCTACCACGATGGGATTTGTCGGAGGACAATACCGCTCCTTGTTTTGCAAGGAGTACTTGGGTGTGTGACATAAAAACCCTGTTTTCAGGGACGAAGTCACAGGTCCCTCGGAATCACAGTTCATGGCTAAGAGAGACCATTTAGCCGAAGCCAATGACTTTGGTCGTGGCCAATTTGTCGCTACTTCCGAGTGGTTTGGTGAAATTAAGGGCTGACTTGGAGGGGGAGGTAGAGCAGTACTTGGGGATCCAAAATGCCACCTAATGTTGGCATCGGGGGCTGTGCTAGAAAAAGTAAAACACACCAGTTTAAGCGAGAATACTGGCCTTGCGTTGTTAGATTGCTCTGATGTTGTGGCCGGGGTTTGGTCCGTGACGACCCTCAGGATCTCAGCATCCGAGATTTCTTCAGAAGTCAGGGGTTTCTTTTTAAAAAGTTGTCAAAGAATCTGTTGTTAGTAGGCAATATAGGCGGGACGTCGTTCGTTTGATTTGGAGGCCTGTCAGAGGCGTTTGTAAGTTTTTGACGCTTTGGTATCTGGGCTTTCAACCCCAGCTTTGGGCGCTGATGAGCGGATCGTTTCCTACACGACGGGCCTCCCTTTTTCTTATGATGGACAGCATTTGCAGAAATATGAAAAGGTTTGGTGTAAATATCCTTGGTCGTCACTTCCCTTTGGGTAATTGGTGGTACGAGGTCCAAATGAGCAGAGGCGGTGTACTGGTCCCCCACTGTCCGCTCAGACCATGATGGAGCTACTCCGGTCACCGCGGCACAGGGCTCCGGAGGAACGTGGTGTAGGATAGAGGCCCGAATGGGGCCATTGGAGGCTAAGAGGTCTGTCTCCCTCATTTGCAAGTTTTCCTGGGGCTTCTCCCCGTCTTGATCGATGCACCCCTCTGCCCCAAGAGGAATTGGAGTTGTCAATGCTGGACCAACCCCCGGGGACAAACAGATGAGAGGTCTGAGCGGGACACTCTCCCCCCCACCGCCCACTGATACCACCTCACCTGGGGCGAGCGGCGTTTCTTCTCCTCCGAGGGGCCGCGCAGCACTCGCGTCGCTTGGCGGGGGACAGCAGGTAGAAGGTGGGAGCTCTGTCCGGATCACGGGATTGCTGGAGGTAGGAGACTCCACGGCGTCCCTCAAGAGTGTTTCCGGATCCAGTTCAGGTACCAGTCCAGGTTCCGTGTTTACTCGCATCGGCACAAGGGGGTCCATCTCTTTATCCAGCTGAGAGAGAAGCATCATGGTAGTTTTGGCGCTATGTAACCGAGGACCAAGAGTCTCAGATTTTTTGGCAGAAACCAAGGTGTGCGAGGCGCTGTTTTTCCTACTGGCAGGTCGTGCTGCCCTAGCTGCCATAGACTGCAGAGACTGCCACTCTGCAGCCACTCCGCGGCCGCTCCGCGGTTAAGAGAGGTTTTAGTATTAGAGTTCCGCCCTCACACAGTAGACACTGGAGAAAGACTTCCAAGCACTGGAAGCACAGGAAGCACGCCTTGAACCTGCAGAGACTGCCACTCTGCAGCCACTCCGCGGCCGCTCCGCGGTTAAGAGAGGTTTTAGTATTAGAGTTCCGCCCTCACACAGTAGACACTGGAGAAAGACTTCCAAGCACTGGAAGCACAGGAAGCACGCCTTGAACCTGCAGAGACTGCCACTCTGCAGCCACTCCGCGGCCGCTCCGCGGGAAAAAGGGGTTTTAGTATTAGAGTTCCGCCCTCACACAGTAGACACTGGAGAAAGACTTCCAAGCACTGGAAGCACAGGAAGCATGCCTTGAACCTGCAGAGACTGCCACTCTGCAGCCACTCAGCGCAATATTTATATTAATAGTAACATTTGAACTAAAAATTATATTATGGTGAGGGGAAGAAATATTGCCTTATTTTTTATCTCAAGGTCTAAATAGAAATAGGAACATCATATTTTTCATGTCTGCAGTGAAGGTGAAACCGAAAGGCAAGGGGACCTTGGAATTTTGAACACTGAGAGAAGAGGCTCATTGTTAGTTGTCCCAGTAATGGACAGAGTAAAAATTCCAAGGACAATATTTAGTAACTAAGCAGAAACAAATAAGATAACATGGACTTGAAGGCAACACATCGGACCAAATATAAGTTTCTATTCTGAATAGCTCTCAAAAGAGAATGACCCTCATTTTACATTGCAAGAATGGACAGCCAACAATTCATGTAAGTTTTATTTTCATAATTATTTTTATATTTATCTAACTTTGTGCTTGAAGCAAACCAATGTTGTACATTTATCTTCAACATGAGGCAAAGACAGGAAATAGCTTTTTATTAGAATATAAGGCGTCAAATGTTTTTTAAAATAGGGAATAACTCGCAACACAAGGGCAATTGATATCTTCAAAGTTTTAGAACTTACATGTGGCTGTCAAATTGCACATCGTGGTTTTGGCTTTGAATTGAAAGATGGAACTTGTAGTTTAGTTTTTAAGTTATGATAAAACATTGCAAGACAGGACTTGTTTGAATACACCCCCATGTAACATGGACTTTTGTGATGTATGCAGTAAAAAGTATAAACCTTGTATATTTACTGAAAAGAACACATGAATATCTGATGTACTTATATGAATCATTTTTGTATGCAGAATACATCAAAAAGTATGTTTTATTTACATGTAGGTAATAGTGTTAGTCGTTTTGAAAACGAGTACTAAAATATATATTGTTTTATTACATCTAAATAGTTACGTCCTAGAAATGTGTGTATGTTTAGGTCACCATTTGCCTGTGGATGGGTTCATCAGCCAAAACTGGAGCATCACCATCACAAAAACAACCGTCATATCGATCTTCTGGGACGATCGTGCGGCTCTATTTGCCCATTTGCAGTGCCCGTCATCAGGACCTACATGACTGCATTTCGTCAATGAAGACATGCGGAGTGCAATGTTTTATTACGGGTGTGTAACAAATAACGTTTTCTCCCAAACAGAACGCCATGGGCTTCAAGAGAAAATTAATGATGGAACTGAATTGAATTCTATTTTACTCCAGGGACCATTCTCTTGCACAATTCAAGTAGCGGGATTAAAACATCAAAGAATGAAATCTGAAATATTGCATGGAATGTGACCATCGACCTAAACATGATTACTATGCCTTGGAGTAAACAATCTGTTCTTCCATTGATTATGTGAACCAAAAGTTGTAATGGCTCCATTGGATGTATTCAACTGTTTCTGTTGCAATAACAAATATGACGACTTCGTAAATTCCAGACTATGAGTAATTATTGAAAAGTGTAACTTGTTATCTTCTTTTTGTGAAACACGAGTAAACATTAACTGTGTGTGTGTGTATGTGTATCTTCTGCGTTTTGTGTTGGGTAACGTAATGCAATAGTAGCAGATAGCAGACGTTTGGCTATTCTGTGCACCAACGTCATGACAAGGGGGGTAGCATATCGGTTTGACATGGCGATCACAGCGTGAGTGGCATGTGTTATGATTTACTGCCCCCAGGGCACTTAATGATAGTGCGATTGATCAACGGTTACGAATAGCACACAATGGTGGTTTCCGACCCATGCGTTTTGCGTGCCTAAATATATGAAAATCGAAGGTAAGATGTATTGGAAAGACAATGGGATCAATCAAGTTATGCTAAAAAATGCATGCCCTACTCATCGGGCCAATACAATTCTTGAGATAACTTCTTCTTTAAGCAAGCCACAGGAGAGACACTTGTTTGCTCTGGCTCAGTTGCCTCTTAAGCATCAGAAAAGCTTGGGAGAAGAGCAAAATTAGCCATTGTAGCTGTAACTCAGTGATGATTGAGAACACCCTCTATTTATTACTTGTCTCCCCCCTATATGAAATCTGAAGGATAAAAATGTGCATATGATCCTTCGAGCGAGAGGTATAAGGATAATCATGGAGGCAATGGTCTTTCTCCTGGGAGACTTTGATGATAAAGGTACAAGGTATGTGGCAGTCTGGAAAGTAAGAGAGTACTTGGGCTCTGTAGCCACACCGTAGCACTTGGCACTTTTTTGTTTCTTTTCACTGCAATGATTATGAGGACACAGGCTTGAAGTAGAGTCAAGCAATCATTATTTTTTATAGCAGGGGGTTCTTTTGGTCCCTTTCACTACCTTTTTATTTAACCATATTTATACTTGTTTTTAACTTTTCAGGTTTGATGTACTCTTAACTGATCTCGGTGTTTAAAAGTATTTTATTGATGGTTGTATTATAATTAAATTGTGTTAGATACCTAATTTTATTTTAATGGTCATTTTCCTTTTGTGTGACTTGTATGTTTATATTTTATATTTGCTTTATACAAAAGGACCCTGTGGCCAAAAGTATTAATACAATCAAATAAAATCAGTATAAACAGTTCAATAATATTGAAGAAAATAAATATATTGGGCGCTTATCCAATTGTACCAGCCGCCTAAGGTGTCTAAAAAGAGATATTTCCTATTATCTCACACAATCATTTCTAACTACTTTTCATTGAAAGTGACCAGCTGTGTTTCAAGTGTATGGTAATTTGAGCAAACGGTTTTTACACCAGCAAACTGTACAATGTTTTTGGAAATTACTCAAGTATTCATATTAAAATATATGGTAATTGCTACCAGGTAGAACAAGCTTTTAATTTTGGAGAGCATGAGTTTATAAAATTGAAATGGAAGAGGAATCAATACATTAATTTGAATTGGCTTTGGATTCCATTTAAGGAGGAATCCTCTTGTTTCTGCACAGTGTTACTTTGAAAAATGACATGGGTTAATTCAATTATTATTACTTTCTTCTTCCTTATCCCAGGATTTTTTAATGTACACTGGTTTTCACAGGTCAAAGTGTTTATCAATTCTGCAAATCTGTGAAAT
The DNA here is from genome assembly GCF_040938575.1 of Ambystoma mexicanum. Classification (NCBI taxonomy): domain Eukaryota; kingdom Metazoa; phylum Chordata; class Amphibia; order Caudata; family Ambystomatidae; genus Ambystoma; species Ambystoma mexicanum. The sequence continues at coordinate 489,565,495 of NC_090922.1, read as the reverse complement.
ACATTATACATCACACTCACAAACCCAGCTATAACTTGCTTCTGTGAAAACCAAGGGAATTCATTATTAATTTTTAATTGTCAGAGACAAATATGACTTACACAAATATAGACCTAAGGAAATTATTTTAATTAGACTTCCACAAACAAAGTATCTGGGATTTAATTAATTATGGAGACATTTTTATAAATGCTGTAGGATTATTGTACTCACTGCTGGTTGGTCTTTCAAAGGTCCAGGACACATAGGGTCTTGAAACGGCTTACGACCTTATCAACAGATATTCTTTGCCTTTCAGTCTGTTGCCCTCCTCCTAAAATCCCTCTCAAGTAACCTGTTGTTTTCTTGAGAAAGGCATCTTCATTGGAATTGTACTAAAATGTTGCCTATGCAACTGCGCGGCCGCAGTCACTGCGACTTTGGGAGCGCACAAAATACTGACTCCCATTACTGAACGCAAGCAGAGCGGGGTTTGCAGGGGTGTCCCCTGCACTCCTTGGGTGCAGTAACGGGAGTTGGTGGGTTGCAGGGGTTTGCGGTAAGCGGGGACAAGAAAGTAAAAAAAAAAAGCAGAAAAGCACCCATCGGGGTCAGCTCTGATCCACATTAGTTGGAGGAACTGATGCTGCAGGGATAGCAGGGTGTAGGCGGCAGACACATAAGTGTGGTGGTTCAGGGAAATGCGGGCTGGGGGATTGGGCAAAGTGATCTATCTGATCACTGCTCCATGCTTTAATTGGCGTCAACATTTTCATCTGCGCAGTTACAGGTGGCGCAGTGATCACATAGATTCTCTTCATTTAGAGCATTATGGAAAAGGCTTTCTGAGGGAGATTTGACATCAGGTACTTGAAGGTGGAGCACCAATCCACTCTGCCCTTTGGGACAGGTTCTCCTTCTCTTCTGCTTTCCCAGAACCCTCCCCTCTAAACACATGTTTGAGTTTAAATACCCAGCAAGCTCCTCCCATCCAGCAACATTTGTTGCAGCATTTTTGGATTGGACAAATCCTGTGACAGGTTCCCTTCCCTTACTCACACCCACTTACATCATCCCCTTTACGTCAATTGGTCCATTGAATTGTCTAAGTCTTAAGGGGATGTGTTAGCTATTAGATAGCCTTCTCTTTTGGAATGTAAAATCAAAATGTGACTGAAATATGTAGTTCCTTTATAATTAATGTGCCATTAATAAGAATTGTATATTCAGATTCACCAAAATATTTTGCATCCACAGGCCTTCCTGTAACATTTGTGTAACTTCATGCATAAGAGAGCTATTAAAATATGTGAATTTATCAACAAATAATATATTTCAATATATTATTTTTACATGCATGTGATTTTCCTTGACACATGGAATCATATATCTGCTATTTTAATTGAACCAAGGGTTCCAAAGTTATCACTGAAAATGTATTTGTCATGGTTATATTTAGATGCATTACAATTTACATTTGTTGTCAATGTTCAAGTATCACAGAACCATCTGATGCCGTGAGCAAAGGCCCTTTTAATAGAGTGTTTTAATGGAACAGATTGCTCTGTCAGGTCAGACATCCGGGGTTGCGTAGACATCAAATCATTTGAAGTTGCCAATACTAACTGACAAAACATCCATGAATCTCTTACCAGGGTGGGCTTCCATATGAGCCTAAAAATAGGACCATGCTGTGTTTGGATTTCATTTTGGCTTTTTCTTTCATACTTTGAATGCAGTCATTTGACTCATATAAACACATCTGTTCCATTAACTGTTTGAATGCCTTGATAACAGTGCTGGGTAAGGAGACATGTGCTTTCCTGTTTTTGAGAAAACTGACAGCTGCATAAACAATTAAAATTAGGTTGACATTTTCAAGATTACATGTAAAAGGAAAATTATTTATTTGTGTCATTTTACCGGTATTGGCATTCTAATAAAATGTAGGCATATACACAAACTTAATTCAATCTACTAAATGATATCTAATATGAATTCTGCTTATCATTTAATTGCATAATATTAAGATATTTGTTCCATGGTTGACATGTTCCCTTTATGACAGAAGTTGCATTTTTTAATAGAAAGCATTACATGTAATCAAATAATATGTAACTATATCTTGTCACCAATCTAGGTTATTTCAATTTCATACTTCAACATATCTCCAGTGCTGCTAGTGATTCTAGATAGTTTTCTTATGCAATGTCCTTGGCGACTGTGTGTTTCCTTCTTTTGGGTTCCAAATGCAGAGTTGTTCCAAAGAAGCTCATAGTAGACTTTAGTAAAGGACAATATTCAACAGTTGAACAATGATCCATCTCTGCTATGGGAACCAGAAATGCTTTAATGAGATGATAGAAAATGTCCTTATGATTGGGATGCTGGCTCCATGCTAAAAGGAAGACATCAAAGGCTGTGTTGCTTTTGTATCAATACCTTGTTAAGACAAACTATCGGTGAAGGATGAGGATCTCACACTTCCCTCTCCCCTTAAAGTGCAGCAGACCAATATTGACAGATACTGTAAAGGTAATAGAGCTTCTGTTGCGTTCATTGTTTTTGTAGTGTAGTACTTTCTGGACTAAGACAGGTAGTGTGTCAATCATGAGCAAAGCCTTAGTAGCTCACAGATGGATAACATCAAACACATCTGCCACATGCAGCCAGCTACAGTGCTGGATTGGACTACAGGGAATCCTGAAGAGTTCCCCAGTGGACCTCTGTGCAATGGGTCTCTTTTGTGAGGGCACGCTACATTTTTTAAATTGCTGCATGTATTACACACAATCACGATGACAATAGTGGTCTGTTATCTTTAAATGAGAAAGTGAGTAGGCCCCTTTAAGGCACATTTAGGATCTCCCTATAAGTGCAGCCTTGCAAGTAAGGGTGTTAATCTGTTCTGCTGCCCTATGAGTCAAATTTAGAGATAAGCTACTGGAGTTCTCGCATGGAGGTTTCAGTACAGCAGGAGAGCTGAATTTCATGATTTCTATTATCTAGAGGTTGCAGATGAATTGAGAATTTCAATTCTAGTATGGAACATATTTGTATGATCTAGTGTAGGTATTAGTATTTGATGGTTTGGCTTTTTTGTCACTTTCAGTTTATTTTGTGTAAATACATATGCAAGAATCATTTCCTACGAAATGCATGACTACATCCCTTAGGTGGCTCATCCTTGTTAAGAACAAATATATCTGCTTATTGAATATTCCCCATGGTCAGGCTGGGAATCCTCAGTAATATTAAAGCAGTTTAGATTTAAAGCTTAAAACTGCTTAGCACTTTTATAGTGAATCTGTGTTCCTTTGAGTCCTACTTCCCAAGCCAATGGCATTAGTCCTCCTTAGGGCCACCCCCCGGTGGCCATCCTCAGATTTGGAAGCGCATGTAATGTGGCAGTAGGAATCAAGAAGATCCAAATATGGGTAGGCGGGAGTGTCACATGTGAATCCATGAAAGATACCAATGCTGGAGAACAGGAGTTACAGGTAAGTAACGTGTTCCTTCTCCAACATTGTATCCTTCATGGATTCACATGCTTATTCAATACAATTATACAGCAGTACATATACCCGACCAATGGGAAGCGGTACAACTCAACAGAAGCAATTGAACTCACCTTTGGAGCACTCACCTCATGTATAAAGGTTGTGAAGCACTGCCTGGCTGACTCTAAACTCCTTCCTGGAATCTCTATCGATGTAGTAGAACCTTTTCAAGGCATGGACAGACACATGGCTGCCCTGCAGATGTCTAGCAGGGGGAACACCAGACAGGACGGCCTTAGTAGATGTCATGGCTCTGGTCGAGTGTGCTCTTGGTGTTCCTGGCAGGGGCCTGTTGGCCAGTTGATGGCAGTGTGATATGCACCCTGATAGCCATCTGGAAATGGAAGACTTTGCTAGGGCTTTTCCTTTGCCCACAGGTCTGAACGCCACAAACAGTTGTGATGACTGGCGGAATCCTCTTGTGCATGAGACATAAAATTCATTGAGATGAAAGGCTGAAGGGACCTTTGGTATGAACTAAGGGTTATTTCGAAGAACAACCTTGGACTGGTGAAAGGTAAGGTATGGTGGCTTGCAGGATAATGCTTGCGATTCCTGACTCATCTGGCCGTGATGGCAAATAGAAAAGCCATCTTCCAAGAGAGGACTTTTAGTGGAACACGATGTAGAGGATCAAACGGAGAGCCCATTAACTTGGAGAGGACCACATTTAGTTCTCACGCTGGCGTTGGGGCCCATACAGAGGAAAACACTCAAAATATTCCATTGAGGAACTCTGTTATGAGTCTCAGCGACAGCAGAGTCTGGTCTGCGGTGCGTGTGTAGTGAGAAATGGCTGCTAAATTGGAAGAGTGTGCCAGGCCTCCCTTAGCTAGAGATAAGAGGTATGGCAAGATCTGAGCCGCCTGGATTTGGAGCGGGCTGAGCTGCTGGGATGTACACCGAGCTGTAAAACGTTTCCATTTGTGCCGATAACATGGCAGCAAAGTGGATGTTCTGGCCGTGGCCAGGATTTGTTTGCATTATGGGGGCAATGGAATGCGTCTGAATTCTTGGGCTGCAGGAGCCAAGCTGTCAAATTGAGGGACACTGGATCATGGTGCAGCACTTCACCCCAGTCTCTGGAAAGCGGGTCGGGAAGAGGAGGCAGTTTGATATATGGTGCCATCGACAGGTGGATCAGGTCGGAGTACCAAATCTGGCATGGCCATGTTGGAGCCACCAGGATCATTTTGCATCAGCTCCGTTTGAGTGTACTTAGTACTCGAAGCCTTAGCGGAATTGGCAAAAAAGCATAGAGGAAGAGCACCTCCCATGGGAATGAGAAGGCGTCCCCTGGACTCCCTGTCTGGGGATATCAACTGGCAAACTCAGTACACTTTGTTTTGTCAGCTGTATTGAATAAGTCATTCTCTGGATGTCCCCACTGAGGAAAGAGGTGGAGAACTTGGTCCTGATGAATCTCCCATTTGTGGCAGGACCACAGATCCCTGCTGAGGGAGTCCGCAATGGCATTGTGAATGTCTGGTAGGTGGAAGGGGATGAGAAACATGTTGTGTGGTGTTGCCCATTTCCATAGAGCCTGTGCCTCTGTGGACAGGACTGCAGAGCGGGTACCTTCCTGCTTCCAGATGTAGAACACAGTGGTGGTGTTGTCCATGAAAATGCGGACAACCCTATTCTGCAGTTGTGGCTTGAAGGACTTCAGGGCTCAGAACACCATCCTAAACTCCGGGACGTGGATGTGAAGGGATTTCTTATTGGGTTGCTATAGCCCCCTGGCATGAGAATGTCCTGTATGTGCTCCTCAACCTTCTAGGGAGGCATGTGTGGTCACTTTAGCCTGATGAATTGGAAGGTGAAAAGGAGCCCCTCTGTATTAGGTGGTTGCAATGACTCCACCATTGGAGAGTCTTGCAGAAAGGCTGTGTGAGGAGAAACCTGTCTTCCCAGAATTCTGACCCTTGTTTCCAGTGGGCGTCGAGGAATTCCTGAAGGGGCCTCATGTAGAGCTTCAAGTCAAGTTGGACAGTCACTGGACCTTGTGTAGAATGAAACCCAGAGATGTTAGACACTGGATGGTCTCCTTGGAGTGTTGTGTTCCTAGTGATAAGGATGGAGTGTGCACTAGCCAGTCGTTCAGTAAGGGTATATGTAGATGCCTGCACATCGGAGAGCACCGTTACTGGAGCTAGGCCTTTTGTGAACACCTGTGGTGCTGATTTTAGGCCGAAAGACAGTGCTTTGAATTGATAGTGCTTGCTTTGCACTATGAACCAGAGGAACAGTCTGTGTCTTTGATGGATGGGGACATGGAAAAATACATCTTCTAAGTCCAGAGAGAAGAGGAAGTCTCCTTGTTCCAGCTGGTCGGGGATGTGCTGTAGCGTAATAATGCAAACCTTTTGGGACTTTAGGAACTTGTTGAGTTTCCTGAGGTCTAGCATGGGGTCACCATCCTCTGGGCTTTTTTGACCAGGAGCATCTGGAGTGCACTGCTGAGTCCTGGAGGTGTGATGGGTCGACTTCTATTGCACCCTTTTTTAGAAGGGACTGATGGTCCAGCAGGAGGAAGGATTGGTGTTGCTCCTTTTTCCATATGGGAGGAATGGAAGGGCCTTTTCCCATGAATTCTACGGTGTGACTCTGATGAATGATGTTTAACACCCATTTGTCGGTGGTGATGTTTTTCCACTGCTTGACAAAGTTCGACAGCGTCCCCCCGCCAGATTGTGCAAGCAGGGAGTCGGGTACTGGGGTTGGGGCAACATGGTTGTTTAGAGGGAGTGGGTGATAGGAAGATCCATACTCACTTGACGTCCTTGAGAACTTTGTCTTCCCAGATCGAGAAGACTGGTGGCATTGTTGGAGGGTGCCCAGGGAACGAGCTGTGTCTGTATCAGCTTTAATCGTTTGTCGACTCAGGATTCATCCACCTTCTCTCTGAAAAGTTCTACCCCATCAAAGGGCATATCTACCACTTTTGTTTGCTTCTAAAGAGACTACAGAGTCTGGGCAGGGTTGAGAGTGGAGGAACTTTGGGGCTGAGCCTAGTACCCTGTACTTTTTCTCCAGGCGGTCTATTTTTGGAGGTGCTGAAAAGTGGTTCTTCATGACTAGAAGACCATCCTCCCAAATATCCTCCAACATGGGACTAGACACTACAGAATTTCTGGAAGCTTCGCTCCTCTGGAAAAGGAAACCTTCCTTCCTTTGTTCTTCTGGTATAAGGTTGAATAATTTGGCTGCATGTGTCATGAGGGTGTGAAACAAGCCAATTTCATCCAGGAGTGAGTCTATTGGTTGGAATATCTTCTGGCTCACCATTGCCTGGGATAAGGAGATTGCAATAAAGGGGATTGTAAATAGAATTGATAGCCACGCACAGGCATGTGGGAATAGACAAAATTCAGAGTCCATCTGCAGCCATCTATAAGGGTGTTCAAAAACGTATGAGGGTTCAGTCCAGATTCTGGTTGAAAAGTGGTTGTTAGCTGCTCAATCATAGTTCAACGTATTCTCATGTGTGGATACAGAGCATTATCACAAGTGTGTACATGGACGTTTGAGTGAAGAGCAGGATCATAAGAAAAAGTGGTTGGTGCATGGCTCCCCTCCTCACATAGCCCTTCAAAGGATTGTGTGTGACAAATTGCTTACCAAAGATTTGAAGGGCCTAACGGAATTTTGCCACACTGGGGATTTTAAGGATTTCCATAATATGTGCCTAAAGTACAGGCCAAAAAGTTTGCATTTCATCATAGACGGTATGGAGGCCAGAAAAAGGATGTCTGTACTTGCTCACAATGAGAACATTGGTAGGGTACAAGCAAGGACAGCAGGTGCTTGTGCATGTGATTATGTGATATTTAATATGATGATGATTTGAATATGTGTATTTTCTTGGTCACATAAAACTGTTCTGTACACGGTATTAAATGTAATGCTTCTGTAGCCATTCAGACTTGGATGGTAATATTAACATGATTGGAATTTGGAAAATGCCTGAGATTTTACTGTTTAAAGAATTGTGGGTTTGATCGAAAAGCCCTGACATTATAGGCCTGATTCATGGATCATTTGCGCCCAAAAAAACGGGATTTGTGCGCCATTCTGCCCGCAAATCCCCATTAGTTAAACAGGGATTTGCGGGCAGAATGGCGCACAAATCTCATTTTTCTTGGCGCAAATAATCCATGAATCAGGGCCTATTAAGTGGAAATACATGGAGCTGTATTTTAGGCTTACCTTCTGATTGGAATCTGCTTATTTTTCACTACATCTACGAAGAGGTGTAAATAAAAATACCAAATCACCCAGAATTCGTTTTTCTGGAATTTAACATCAATATATTACAAATCTCATTTTTTATAAGCACCATAAAGTAACATGGATGAGTGATATTGAAGATGAAACTAGATTATTTGTGTAATGAATTCAACATTTTGCATGACATTTCTAAAAAAATAAAGCATGGATGAAGCTTTCTTGAAGAATAAAACAGAGAACCAACTAAAAGATGTATGGAATGTGAATTACTTGGCAAGTAGAAGTTGTGGTAAAATGATGAGGATTGAAAGAGTCCAATAGTATATGGGGCACATTGGTGCCAATTTTACCAACAAGGGTTGACACTGGGTGTAATAGCCATACGTCTCCGCCATAGCCTCTTCTCCATCCTAATCAGTCAATGTGTATGCCCATGTGGAGCGGTCGACCAGGTACACTGGCTACATTGTTGAAATTGAGACGAGTCAAACTAATTGTAACATGCAGACATTGTTGTTTGGGTTAGGGAGACAGTCGGATCCTGCATACTGGAACAGTACAGTACAGTGAAGTGTAGCATTAGCTCAGTCTCTGCTCCTAGGGGCAAAGCATGTTGGTATGATAGTGATGAATCCCTGCATGAGGGGACTGTCTGGGAGCTGCTGAGAGTGTGGTTTCCTTGTTCTAGAGAGACTGCGTGTGGCAGTAGCTGCGGCAAATGCAAATAAACATTCAATGGTACATTAAAGACCAATGTCGAAACTCCTTGTTACCGAGAGAACAAACACCACATACATATTCCATTTTTTCTTGGGAGGAGGGCCTCCCCAAACTCTGCTTAGTGGGGTATGGCTTGCTACATGTGTTTGCTACGTGTGTTTGTGCAATGTAACATTACGCCAATTTAAAAATAATTCAAGGGTTCTTTTGGTGTCCAGTCCTGTCCAGTCTTTAGGTGTCCAGTCCGGCGAGCTACCATGTCTACAAAATGAATCTCCAGAACTGATCTTACCTGCAACCTGGGAACGATTGTGCAAAGTTGCACTTCTTGGTCTTTTTTGCTTTTGTATAAATGGTGTTGCATGGTTCCAGGCAAGTGGCAAGACAGAGGACACTGTAATGCCTCCTCTATATTGATGTTCATGCTGGCTAAGGAGGCTCTCAGATTCTCTCTGGCTTTAATGAAAAAATTGTACGTTTTATGTTATGTACCTTGGATTGCTGAATTCGATTTTAATGAGTTTCATATAATGATTATGTTCTCAATTGAGAATTACTTTATTATTCTCCACCGTAAGGTTTAGATTAGTCACAAAGTCAGGACGCAGTGTAGAAGTTGGAATTCTTTTATTGTAAACTCCCATTTCCTTCAAATGAGAATGGCACAAACATGTCACCCCAGGCAGGTGATATTACAACCATCCCAATCATTGATGCACAATAAACATGGCCCATTCATTACGGCTCAATTAACTAACCATATTTAATATCAAGAGGTGCATATTCCTCTTCGACTTAACTTATGCCACCAAGTGCAGATGTCAAGGATCCTCGCAGTTACAGTCTATAGACTTGCCAGACGTCTATAATCCTCACTGTGTCCTAAATGTAAACATATGTCAATATTGTCCCTCACAAAAGTGTGCCAATGGTGTCACTACATGCTTTTAAAAGATCTGGGCACTTCCAAGTCTGTCAACACTTTGAGGCTTAGAGGATGTTTGAGGGAGCTAAATCATCTCACGGCTGGCTAAGTTCAAATTATGTCAGTAATTTTGCAAAGATAGAGAGGCTACAACCTAGCTCCAAACACTTAGACTTCTATCAAATCCAGTTTAGGTGTGCAGTATGACTATGCTAAGGCCAGCCTACTTGTTTGATGTGTTTGCGAGGTGTCGTTATAGCTCTGGTCAAAATATCTACATTGTAAAAACCTTTGCTTTCAGAATCAGTGCACAGTATTGCAGTTGGGCTGGGAGGCACACAGGGGAAATAACGATTGCAAAGCTAGTGAAAAGTCAAAGCGTGGAACTGGTCTGAGAGGAAGCCTCAAAGAGGAATGAGATGATGCCTCAGCTCAGTAGGCCCGCAGAAATGTGAACACATTGGTATCAAGCTTTACATGATGCCAATGGTGGTGGCAGCCGGTTGGCAGTTGTTCCAGAGAGGTCTAGAAGAAGGGGTACAGCGCAAGCAGCGCAACGAGGAATGGCAGAAAGATGCCATGCTGAAGGCGGATGCTGCTGTCTGTGCAGACCGAGTCAAACGTCATTATTGGTTCACTTCCATTTAACACCTTGTAGCCTCCAGGATCACAGAAATTCGGAGTTGCACAACCACGTGCAGCAACGGTGGTAGAAGCAGCAGAGCCTGTGGAGAGAATGAAACATGTTTATGCTGGAAGGTCATGTGCGTCATAAACCCCTGCACATGTCATCAAGCCTGCTTTGGCCTACTACACCATGAAGGCGCCAACATGGCCCCTATTACATTGCCTCCCTGCTCTAATGAAAAACACACTACTCAATGGTTTACCAGTTTGCTAGTGACTAGTCCTCAATCTGAAGTCATTGAAAGTTGTTCTACCAAATCAGGAAACCTCACTACTTCTGCTCATTCATTATTGCTCCTCATCAGTCATCAGCTGTCTTCGTCACACACCCTATACATTCCCCACTTCGCCCCGGATGTATAGTTTTGTACCAATCCTCTTAGTTCCCATTCCTCCTCCTCCTCCTCGTTCAGCAATCCCATAGCTCCTTATTTCTCCTCATTTCTCAAACATAAAGTCTGCTTTCCTTGTCCTCCCCACTCCTATGTCATCTTTCATAAGTCATCCTCTTCCCCAATCAGCCTACCTTCTATTTCTACTCTCCCCCCCTCCTCTCCTCCTTAAGGATTCCCAATGAATCCTTAAGGAGGCATAGCCACTTTATTCTGATTGGACGACCAATAAATAGGCGTGCTGCCTCGTCTGCACACTGTTAGAAAAGAAATGAACCACGAGGCCAGAGCTGGCAGAACATGACCTGGAAGTTAGGCGTCTAGCTGGACTCTATCCTGCAGCGGAAATGCGCTTGGGTGGACGAGGGAGGAGAGAGGAAGCAAGAACATCCATGGCGTGCAGCAGCAAATTGAATTAGATGGGCTCAGAGTCACAGGTGTTCGTGTTAAGCACTGGACGAAATTCCTTGGGAAAACAATTTCTGATTGTACAACACCGGGAGATAAAACATGCCAAGAAAGAAAACTGGATGGTCTGGTCACGCCTGCACTGAGACATGTTGACTGCTCTGCTACTCTCGAACTCATGCTCATAAAAACATAATTTGGAGGCAGGGAGCCGTTATGCATTGACATGCATGTAGGCGTCTCCCTGCTGCCAAATTTCATCACATGTGTAAACCACCTTTTGCCTTGTACTTTTGCACTCCGCCGTGCAAAGTGAGTAAACGCTGCCTGGCATGCTCCCATGGCAGCCAGCGTTTACGTTTGATTGTGCATGCCGAAAAACCCTGCCCGACCTGCTAGCATGGTAAGCAGTGTTCACAATTAAAATTAAATTTTTCCCGACATGAGAGCATCTCGGCAGGGTTTCATTGTAATTGTACACACCTCCTACCATGCAAAAATGGCAGGCAGTGTGAACAATGGATCCCCATGGGGTCCACCGGCTTTATGCTGATGCATAAAGCCGGTGGACCCCATAGGGATCTCCAGCATTTGTGCCAGCATGGAAATTGATGCCGGCGCAAATGCTGGGGCATTTGAATGGCAGAGAGGAAGGGAGGTGTCAGAAATGCAAGTTGCGTTCCACCCCTCCTCTCTGCCATACACATGCATGAAAATGTGGTGTGACGTGATTGAAAGGTGTTAAACCCTTACTCAAGGCTTTTATGCCTTTCAATCATGTTATGCAACTGACCAACAAGATCCCCTCTATATTTTGAGTTTGGTTTGGATTTCTTATTACGGTATTCTTTTTAAGCAAAGTGTTCAGTTCATAAACAAATAAAATGTGCATGCAATTCTACAGTAAGCAGTATTATCCCGGGATCGAATGCAGAATGCCCTGACTTCACATTTGCCCATGTACCTGCCATCTCTTGCTACACTGCACACTCATAGCGTTCCTGGACGGAGGGGGGTGGTTAGCCAAGCATGGAAACAAGAAATTAAACATCACTGTTTGCTGGACTGTACATTTCCACATGTTCACACCCCTCCTTAAGTAGGGGGTCGCTCCCAATGCCTCCTTATTCTTGGAATGTTTGGCTAAAGCCCTGGTGGGGAAGATACATGGCAAAGCGCTCAATGAGAAACTCTTTCATGCTAGGGAAATAGTGGCACACAGATTGCCTGCGAGTGGTCTCTTTGTGCCACCAGGGGCCACATAACAGAAACTTAGGACCGGTGCAACTTAGCACTGGGGCAAAGTTTGCCCTATTTTTAAAAAACACTGGGGCACATTAGAACACCACTGCAACACAACAAGTGCAGTTTGGCATCTTAAAATCATCAGGGCAAAAAATAGACTTTTCTGGTGCATTTTTACATCAGGGCAAAGTTGACTCTAATGCTAATACCATTCCATATTAGCACTAGGGCAAACTTTGCACTGGTGCAAACATGCAGTTAAAATGCATATTTTTTGCACTAGGACAATGTTTGCCCTAGTGCTTTTAATATTCCAAACTGTACTTGTTGTGATGCAATGGTTTTCTAATGTGTCCCTGTGTTCTCTAAAAATAGGGCACGCTTTGCCCTAGTGCTAATACCAGGCAATTTTGGAATTTCCACCCGTGCAAAGTTTCTGTAATTTGGCTCCAGGTGCTCTTGCTTGAGACCAGCAGCTGACAAGGAAGAGTTGATGTTTCATAATGGTTGGGCTAAGGATGGGCCATGTTTTGTGAATAGATTGGCAATTCCAACTCAACTTAATTTCCCATCAGACATCTCAATTTCCCCATTTTTATAAAACATATATGTTTCAGATTCTTCACTTGCAGCCTAAGTAAAATAACAAATGCAGGTCAGCAGCCATTAATCTCTGGAGGGTGCAAGAGAGGTGTTAAACAAAATGAGGCACATGCTTGCGGGAATCGTAATGCCCAGAGGCAGCGTTCCCTTTCCAGGTGCTCCCTTTGAAGGAGTTGTCTATGTAAGATGTTAACATTAGGTTCTTACTTTCGAGTGCAGTGTATGCCACAGTGTTTCAACAGACTTCATATAAATGTCATTTTTTTCTAGGCGCTTAAAATTGGGGCATTAGTTTGTTCTCAACATTTCTTGGGATAGTAAATAACTGAGGCACTCGCCTATAGTTGCTGAATTAGTGGAGGAAGGTCATATCATTTGGGGAATACCCCTGTTGACAAGGGGAAAGCCAAAAGCAAGCACCACTATGCATTAGCTACAGGCTGCAGGGGGTTATCCCAACACGGGCCACATTTATACATTGGAAGAAGTCAGGCCACAATGACTACCTCCTTCTAAGTGCTCTCGAATGTAATCCATCAGAATCCTTGACAGGCACAGGCAGCCAAGACCCCATTACAAGATAAAACATCAGTACGTCAAAGGTCCCCCTTCTGACGCACTCTAAAATACAGGATACTCCTCTCTGTACTAGAAGTTAACTTTGACTCAAGCAACTTAAGTGCCACGGAAATTAGGGTGACCTGTGAGAAAATAACGACCTAAATACAACCCTTCATGATTGATTGATTATGGAGAATTGTTCAAGCACATGACATTTTACTGAGCAGTGAAAACTGCACCTGGGCGCAGTTGCAACAGACAACAAAAGAGCGCTCTTAAAAAAAAGGAAAGAAGAAGGCAAACAGAAAGGTCTTCAATTCTTTCCTAAGTAAGGTGACAGATTTCAGCCTACAGATATCAGGTGTAAGTGAATTCCACAAACGAGGACCAACTACGAACCGAGTGTCCTCTCTAGTAATGCAGTTGGAATGAAGAATTACCAGGAAGTTCACGTTTGTGGAACAGAGGTGGCGCGTTGGATGATATAGTCGAATTTTCTGGATCAAATACTACTGTTTGAGTCCATTGATGCACTTGAAAAGTATGAGATTAAGGCCAATGTGGTTAATTTGAAAATGACTCACGATTCATGACTAAACCAAGAGAGGCAATCAAGGCAGCGGCATTCAACAAGAATCCCTAGTATAACGAGGAATGGAGGTTGTGGAAACAGAAACTGGAGAAATTGGTAAAGAGCCAGGGTGATAGAAACAAGGGGGCGGGGGAGGGAGCATTATGCTTAGATGCCCCAGCGCTGTTTTGTACAATGCAGTGAATTTAAATAAAAAAACAATGAGTACAATAATGTTTGAAGACGACACAGTGTTGATGTCTAAGACACTCAGGCCCTTATGCACAGAGCGTTTCCCAATGGGGTTTGCCATTATAAAATGCTTCTGTGAATTAGGCCCTCAGGGGTTTAAGAAAACTCTTTTTCTATTGTGTTTAGCCACAAAAGAAAACAATAAAATGCAACACAAGCAAGAAGCAAAAAGTCCTCAAATCTTACAAATGATGAAACAGGACGAAGAAACATTACTACAAAAAGTTAATAACATTTCAAGAAATATAGCAATCTGATCGATTGTATTCATCCGTGAAGCAGAGTTTAAAATTCAGCTATTTTCACCAATAAAACACATAAAAAAGCATACAACGCCAGGATTAATTTCACCACGTTGCCCCACATGAGCCAAACCCAGAACATCTCGGTCAGTAGCGCTGCACCCAAATAGCGTAGCCGTGGTTCCGCAAATGTGGTACATGACAGGACAATGTGTTTGAGTGTTTCCAATGCAGCAATCTTACAAAACCTACAATTAGTGTTTGTTAGTGACATGTCCCACTTAGATCTCCTTTCCAATGTTGGAAATTGATTCAAACGGAAGTGCATATATACGCCCCGAATCTTTGGGCAAGGAAATAAGGACACATTCATCAGGCGCTCTGATCGATTTCTTCTGAACTTTGCATACTCCCCATAAAGGGAAAAGTTACCCAATAGATCTGAGGGTTCAGCCCAATCCGCTGTGGATAGTTTATGATTTACAACCCCAGGCACCACCGTTAATTCTTCAGGAGAGGACCCAATCTGACTAAGTATCACACACATAGTAGTCTTGAACAAGGTCAGAGTGGGGGCCGATTGGATTGATGATGGCTCACCCAAGGATTGGTAAAAGAAGTTGTTTGGAAGGTTTAACATTTTGGCGTATTCAGTTAACTTCCTCAATAGGACTCTGACCGCCAGAGAAAAGAGTCTGAGCTTGTGTCTGACAACTAGGCAGGGCATAGAATTGTTAAGGCCTAGAGTCCTCTTCCAAAGTTACCCCTGTAGTGTCTTAAGTGAGGCCCCCAGATCAAAGAGGACTATGCCAAGACCATTTAGGACTATGGGCTCAATGTTCTGAAGGTAGAACCTGATCAGGGGGTACCAAGGAGTAACAACATAGTTGAGAGTTTATTTGCTTCATTTTTGCCAGCAATACAGTAAATTCCCCTCTAATGAGAGTAATCCAAGCTCCCTAGAAAGGTTATTGTCGAGATTAAATCCCAAGTACCTCATTGATGACACCCTTCCCAAAGGCTGTTCACCCACCTTCCAGATAAAGGCTTCCGGACTTTTTTTAGTGGAACAAATAAAGACCTTGGATTTTTGCCCATTGATTATTAAATTATTTTGGACAGCATAATGGTGGAATAGAATCAGTTTCCTGTGGAGGCCAATTGAAGCCTTGTCAAAAAGAATAATTTCATCAGCAAAGGCCAACCAGTTTAGAATTAGTTTGCCCATCTTTACCGGATTTGTAGTTCCCGCCTCCCACAAGGCTGCTGTAAAGACTGGAGAGGGGGGATATCTGTACTCCTGCTCTCTATATGGCAGAGTAGAGGCACAGAGCACCCCAGCCAAGATTATCTAGTACAGTGTAGTCCCCAAGCACCAACAAAGGAATGTCTACACACTATGTTAGTGAAAACACAGTTTGTTGTATAAATAGGCTCAAGTTATGTACACAATCACAATAACACACTTTGTGCTCAAGTTAATCTAAATGGTAAATATATTCAGTTTCTACGTGGCACCACAATTACTCTTTGATTCCATTAAAATGCATCAACTCTACTCAGTTCAAATGTCATACAAATTAGTTGATAAAGTGAACCAACAATAGACATAGGAGGAAAGCAGGTTGGTTAAAACCAAAGGCAGAATACTGGGCTTCTACCACTAGGCACAGTTCTGTATGAGGATCCCCCGTACCTGGGCAACCTGTAAAATAAAGATATAACACAAGCAAGTCCATATATTGTTTATATGAGTCTTATTTCCCTCTAAAATGGTTCTACCACCCCAATGTACCTGGAATAACAGAGGCAGACGTCGGGCCGGCAAAAGATCTTTCTTGAGTGGCTCCCTTTAAGGCAGGAGCCATAGACCATCGAGATCCCATGAGGAAATGGTAAACAAAGGCATCACGGCGGCAGCTTCGGTCCTGGCGGTGCTCGTAGACGATCAATCGGGGACGTCCTGCGAGGATGAGGTGTGCGGTGCACCTCGACGACAATTTTTCATGGCCATAAAGAGTCACTGAAGAACTTTGGCCCAGCAAGGGCGTTAAGTCGTCCGGCGTCTCTGTGGTCTTTGTTTGGCAGGAAACCCACCGGCGGATGCTCCTCGGCGCGTTGGCGCCTCGACTTTCTCAGTGGGACAAAGCGTTCGGCGCTGCTGGCGAGACGTCCTTGAAGTCAAAGTGTCTTAATCAATGGAGCGTTACGGCTCCAGTCGTCGGCGGCTCGGCGGCAAGCGGTTCCTGCTTCTGGGCAACACAGCTTTGACGGGCTTCCATCGGTTATAGTAAACTTGAGAACCCTGGTCAACAACGGTGGATGGAATGTCAGGTGCTTCTCTTCGTTATCCTCTGCGGTTCCCATCTACAGTCAACAGTCTTTTGAAGGCTGGCTTCCAGGGCGCTTCGGCGAAGTTTAGGGGTGCACGGTGGTACCTCGTAGCATGAGGAGAGGTCTCCTAGCCAGGTCATTTCTCGGATCAGTCTCGACATCATGGCGGCTTTCAGATTGCGGTGAAGGTAACAGCAGTCAACCTTCTTCTTTGGGCTCGGCAGTCGAGATCAAGCATCAGTTCCGACTTCAGCTTCTGAATGATTTCTAGCAGTGAGAGGCCCCCGGATATACTGTTCTGTCTCACATTCACTCTGCTGGGTCACACTCAGGCAACCAATCACTCAGAAGGGCATTCAGGCAGTCAGGCACACAATCAGGCTCACGGTGTATTCAGGTCATTCTCCTCCCTCTCAGACACTCAGAACAAGGAATGTGTATTGGTACAAGTACTCAGCCATTCAGCACTCCACACTGCATTCATACCAGTTTCGGGCAGGGCTGTCTCAGTAATTGTATTACATACCAGAAACCAAACACCCATAACATGAAGTGCATATTGGTCACACAATCCATTCAACCAGGTCCCACCCCAAGGGTGTACCCACAACAAACTGTCACTGGGAAGGCTCCAGCCGGTCTGGCCTGGACTTCCCCACAATACCATAAATCGAATTCCACCCAACAGCCAGTCAGGGGGAAGGGACAGAGTCAGGGCTTGCCAGGACTTTGGGGAAAACAAGCTAACCGGCAATAGAAAGCAAGAGGCCACAGGGGCTATCTTGTCTACTATCAGGAATCAACAGATTCCAATGGCAGGGCCTGGGGATCCCAAAATGGAGGATACTCAGAGCACTTGGGAAATTCAGCATGGAGCTGCCCCAGCCCATACCCTGATCTGTGGGACACACAGGTGCCCAAAAACATACACTAGGGGTACAGGGTTGTACCCCCACCCATGGGTGCCATAAGGGTATCCCAAGGGTTTGTACACAAAACAAAAAGAGGAAGAGCTGCCTTGCCAGGAGTCCCACATGGACTGCTGGCCAGAAAACAATACAGAACACACATGAAAAGGGACTACAGAACAAGGACAGGGAGGCCCTGTCCTTCCAATGCATTTCCATCATCAAAGTTGCAATATCTAAGACATAAAGGTGGAAAAAGTTTGGAGCAACCACACAGCCCTGCTTAAGCCCCACAAAGGTAAGGATCGGTGGAGGTTAAAAACCTTTTTTCAGAGCACTTAGTAAACGAAAGAGTCCAGACATAAAACTTGGGGAAAACAAAGGTCATGTCCTGTGTAGGTGAGAACGAATGCTGAAGAGCAGTCATTTATAGGATAGTTTTAGAAGAGGTGCCATATTATGACTATTCGAGCCTGAGATTCATGAGGAAAGGAACATGCAGCGACCATATAGAGAACAATGGAATCAAGATAACAAGAAACGCTACAATTGTAGCACATTTCTCTAAATTATGCTGGAACAGAGAGGCTTTGTCCAAAATATTCTATGAGATGAGTGCTGCAAGCCTGAATGCATGGTGCAGATATTTTGGTTCACTCTTGGGTATCCCCGATCTTTGGAAAGAAACCTTAGGAATGCCCCACTCAGCCTCAAATATTGCAGTTCAATTGGAATTTGAAAGGACATCGGTTGAAGTTTTAATCCCAATGAAATCTGTTCAATGTTGGGTTAGATTGGGGATGATACCATCTGCTGGAGAGTATACAAATTCCACCACGCAGGATGTTTTTAATTGTTCTGGCAGGATGAGCCAGACAGGAAGGAGATTGGCTAAGAACAGCAGGCCTGGAGTGTCATTGGGACAGCCTTGCTCCATGAGCAAAGAATCAGGAGAGGTGGTCAGGAGATAATATCAAAAAGGTTGCACTAGACATGTCTGAACAACTATGCACAAAGCCGATTGCTAGAAGAATAATGATTCAAACAAGCAGAAGAGGCTTTTAGAAAGGGTTCAATGTTGTCCAGCCCCCTACATGCCTGGAGTCTACTTGCAAAATTCTGACTGGGAATTTTGCAGGTAGCTGCATTTAACAAGAAATGTATCCTGGTATTGGGATAAGTGTTATTTTCAAAGTCCATAAAGGATACTGTTAACCACTTAATTTTTGTATATCCTCTCTTTAACAACTTGTACAGCCCAAATTTGCTGGTATGCCTCAGAAAAAAAGCAGTCGGAAAAGTAGGATCTGCAACGCAGCTCTGTAAATTTACAGTGCAAGCAGATATCATTGTTGCAGTGAGTCAATTCCTGGGGTTCTACGTTGAAATACCGAAATTAAAAAAACGAGGCTGAAAATACTGCATTTTTAAAAATCCAATTTCCAAAATGCCTTTTCGTTTTCATGCACTTTTTTTTAAATGCGGGGGTGACCCCTGAGCTAGCCCACACACTCCGCTTACCTTGATTTATTCCCTTACCCCACATCCCGTTTATTTATGCTGTAAAAAAGTGCAAAACGGTCAAACAATGTGATTAGAAAAAAAATCTGCATTTTCAGCCTCATCATTTTGTCATTCGTTTTTTGGGGGCATCCCCACAGAAACATCTGCAAATCATTTGAACAAAAGGAAACATGTCTTTTAAATTTCTCACAGCCATTGAAAGTGCACACTGAGATGTGGATTAGTGACTGAGTATGAACTGTCAAATCGGGGCTGGGGGTTTGTTTTACCTCGTTAGACCATGTTGTCTGGTGGCAAGTTATGTGGTACCCTTTTCTGTCGGACTGGGGACAGAAAACAAAAGCGAAATACATTCATTTTGGGGACTCATTCACAAGTCCAAGTGTTGGATTTTTTGCAAAATGAATGGAAACATTTTTATCGTAGGCATATTTGAACGGTCATCTTAGTGAAAAGTACCAGATGTTCAGTGGACAGTCATGAACCTGGCCCACCCACATCAGTTCAGGAAAACAGGCTACATTGGCCATGTCGGTATTACTTTGTTTCCCAATCGGCCAATCAGTGGCTGACATCAGTATGTAATTCAGCTCAATGTGCACCGTTTAAATGAAAAATAGTCTTAATACCTCAAATATCAGAAACGGGAGGAAACTGAAGAAAGCTACGTTGTTCACCCAGAGCACTGGGTATGTCTGATTCTCCAGGAACATAGCAATATGTATCAATCAGTCAGATAATTTCTAGTCTCGCTATAAAAAGACTCTACTGCTCAGGGGTAACAGGGAAGAGGAACTCAGGCAGGAGGCCACCCGCTCCCCGTCTTCACCCCCCCACTATTTTTTGTAATTGTTTGCAAATAGAACCATGTGTACAACAGGACAGCTTGTTTAACTGTCCTACTGTCGGATCGACTGGACAGACTGATATCCTAAGCAAATATGCATACATGCATGCGTGAGTGTGTGAGTATAAATAAGTAATTGTCGCAAAATAATTCATTACAATACATTAAACATATTAAAACAATGCATCACTTCATCAAATTGTCATAAAATCCACAGCTTCTTCAAACGATAGATGTCCTCTAGTGTAATGTGCTTTTTTTGCTCAGGTCTGTTCTGTGAGCATGTGAGCTACAGGAATGCCTGTGGAATGTTGAGTTGTGGAATGCTGATGTGAGATTCCCTGTCAGTGTTCTGTGTACGTCAGTTGAGAAGTGAGTTGCCTGAGACAGAGAGTGTGTCAGTGGATGTCTCTGTGTCCTTTTAACCTAATGTTCTTACCTGGAACTTGGAACTTGAAGACTTGTGATTAGAACCTAAGTAAAGAAATGACTTACCCCATCTGTGACTCCAGTGTCTTCTGTGAGGAACCCATCCATTTTTACAGGCTCCCCAACATAAGTATAAAAAGGTCAAAATTACACAGAACACAAACAGTAGCCCCATAATCATCATTAAACCTTCTCATCCTTCATATCTCAAACATCAGTTTCAACTAAGACTGGCCTTTGACGCCGCAGTTTACTCTATCTGGGGCATAGCGTTAGTACGGAAAGTTTGGAAAACTGCAGCCCAACTCGTTCACGGCTTAAACAGGAATTGGTATCGCCTGAAAAAAACAAAGTTTAAAATAGCAAAGTCGAAATTTTGTATATGAATTTTCTGATTTATTTGCACAGTTTTCCCAACCATATATCTAGGGGGTGTTGTAAGGAACTACATCAAGGTGGGGGGGAGGGAGGGGTAAGAGGACTGTGGAGGTACTGTGGGGTGAATAAGATGCAGTTTTGGAATTCGATAAAAGAATATCGTTTTTTCGGCCTCGTTATTGTTTTTGGTATTATAACGTATATCTGTTCTTACTAGGCAATGGCTTTGCTGACATTCTGAAGAAGGAAGCTGACCCCTGAATACGGAATGCAGGCCTTACTCTCCCAGACAAAAGCGTGAGTTTGTAAAATAAAAAATCAAAACACAAAGTAATTTACTACCCTCTCTACTAATGCATGTAAAAAAAGTCCACATTGCAAAGGCCAACCAGGAAATCGTCTGACATCCTGCCAGGTCAGTCCAGACATGCTTGCTTCTAAGCACCAGACTGTAATCTAACGTATGTCCCAAGGCATCCTCTTGTTGATCTGTGTTACCCATGAGCTATCCTCTGGCCTATCTAACTGCCTGTTAGAGTTGGTGTTGTTCTGGGGGAATACATCTTTCAGCAATGTCTTTCAATCTACTCTGCTTCTGTCAGGTTAGCAATTTTGGCTTGACTCCTTAACGACCTGCAGTGTTTTTAGGCACCCATGGGTGGTCTGGCAGCTGAGGAATCTTAAGCAGCCATGTGCCTTCTGAGTTTCCCGTTTACCATTCTTTTTCACATTCTTTCATTTCATCTAGTAGCGAGTCATTGGTGTTCGATAACTTTGAGTTACAAAGGTAGTCACTTTAAAAGTCTGGTGGTTTGAGATGTTTCCGCTAGACTTCCTAACAGACCTAGATACATCAATTGAGGCTTTTCATGTAGAAAGCCATCTGTGGTCTCAAGGGTGACTTTTTCAGATTTCTTTTCACCTTCATTTTCCCATTACAAAGAAAGGATGGGTACATATGTTGGAGACCGGGAGAACTGGTATGCGTACAATGAAATAACTGAAAATGTCCTGTTAAATTTGGTTTGGTAAAGATCATGGATCATTGTCTGCTGGTGGTTCACAGAGAGGTTGAGATAATATTGTGTGCATGATCTTGAACATGGGAGAACTTCTTTCTCGATAGAGGGAAAATCAATGTGAGAAAGGACAAGTTGTTGGGCTGTGGATCAGTGTGTCCTAATTCTTTACATATGCTGAACAGATACCTGGTCTCTGTCATGTTCTTTTATGTCCTTCTTCACATGAAGACTCTGCAACTGCTGCGTTTAAATAAGAGTGCATCGGCAGTGGATATATATGCTTTGTTTATTGAAGCAGCGTGTGAAATGTGACAGTTGCCCATGTTAGCTGTCCTTAGCAGATAATGGGGCTCTCTAAAGTGAGCGAAGGTACAGGATGAAGCCCTAAGAGCATGCATGGTGGTCAAAAAGCCTCTTCTGGGGTTTCCTGTGACAGAACTCTTTGTTATGGTATAAACAATTTGGTTGTCAGGTTCGGGAAAGACTGGAAGAGTTTAGAAGTACACCTTGTTGACATGGTGGATAAACCATAACAAAATGCTGACACAGCGAGTAAGGCCATACCTGAAAGGAGACAGGGACAAGCGCAATGAGAAGCCCAAAATTAGACATCATTTTTTTTTACCACTGCACAAGCTCTAACATTGTCCTTAAAGACTGTACAGAAGGTAGCCCCGCCCCCTGCTCAAACTGAATATATTGGAGATAGACCCCTTCCCCCTCAAACCAAATGCAGATAACTTGTCAGGATGATCAATAGTTCAGAGTGTGCAAAAATCAGACTTGTAGGGTTTAAGCAGGCAAGAAACCACATTGTAGGACGACATACATTTTTGGGGGTCAGAATGTCTTGCACAGTAGAGAGTATGTCAAGTAGTACATGCTTATCATAGTTACTAAAAATCTAGATTCAAATCTGAGCAGGTACCAAGTTCTGATCAAGAATAGGTTGATCCTCCATTTTGTGATAACTAGGCATAGTCAGGCAATTTCTAAGATGGTGGACTTTTGCAAGTCATGTCAGAAATAATTATATAATTCCATCATAAGCAGTTCATTGAAGGTTTAGAAGAAGAGAACATACTGTCTGGACTTCTTGGCTGTAATCTTGACAGTGACGGGCCGGGGGAGCCATGTAGTGTTCAAGGGAAGATAGCTAATAGTGCAGGAAGCTGTTTCAAACTAGCAACAATTATTGAGTTCGCAGAGAGGACACACAGCTGACACCCATACGTGGGCTCCTGTGACAGCGAGACATGGTGCTGCTTGCTAAAAATGTCTCAGGGCTAATGTCAGAAATGTTCTCTCTTGATACTTCGATGGAGTCATTGTAAAGGTCAAGTGTATCACAAACAATTTTAATTAGTTGTAGGTGTGACATGGGTGTTTGGTGAGTGACAGTTCAGTCAACCAACCCTAGAAGGGAAAAGGGCTTGTCTTTGAATACCTAAACCCACAAGAGTGCACTGCAGAAATAGAGAGCTGAGCCATCTGCAAAGGGGGCAGAATTCAAAGCTTGGATGATAATTGCTGGAGTTCTGATGTATGATGACTGGTGTATCCTTCCTTTCTGTACCCTGAAGAATAAAGATGCCTTTGAAATTCCAGCCTGATTCTTTGCCTGCTTCCATATTTGGTCTCTAGAATGTCTTTCCTGACCCAGAGATGCCAAGACCCTGGGGAGAGCATTGGGCCCTACTGTACAAGATCACATTTGCAAAACAGAAAGGAGGTGGCTGGAAAGTTTTGAATTAATCTACACCAATGGCATTGCTTTGGGTATCCTCACAGACTTTGTCCCACCCTCAAAACAGACAGTCCAGCCCTAACTGCTAGGTCACATCTCCCCTGTATGAGACCACAAGCAACCCAAACACATTTATTCCTCGTTAGGCGTCATCAGTGAGGTGTAGCTTGGGTCTCTGGCCACAGCAGGCTCGTGAACCATGTCTTGCCATACATGGTTCGCTGGCAGTGACATGTGCATAGCAGAAAGGGGATGGCTAGAAGGTTTTAAATGTATCTAAACCCCTGGCATTGTTTTGGGTAACCCTCCAGAACACCGTTTTTGAGCCCGCCATGCCATTACAGATGGAGATAGAGATATTTTTGCAAGATTCCTTGTTAGTTGCTAACAGGAAACTATTAATTAATGAATGTATCTTTTATACAGCAATAAACTACTGGAGACCAGTCTCTAAGTGCAGGACCGGGATCCGAGGAGACCAGTCTCTAAGCGCAAGACCAGGATACGAGGAGACCACTCTCTAAGCGCAGGACTGGGATTCAAATTTGGGGAGCTTTGAGTTTCTTGCTTACTAGACAAATGAGTTGCCCCTGAGCTATCCTCCCAGCCTCATTAACAATGCTCAAGTTAATTTTTTAAAAAACATGTGTACAGCAGTCCTGTGTTATTTTTTCATGTTTGGCTGATTCAAAGCTTTTCTGCTTTGGCCTTTTTTTCACGTTGCAAGAGTGATGATGAGTAAGAGGGATGTGCAGGTAATTGCTAGATTACTCATTAGTAATCTGCATGATTTCTATTCCGATTCTTTCACATCTCAGTACTTCAATGGTTGCCATCCTCCCGTTAGAATCTGCAGCTTAAGCCCAGAAAGGGGATTCTTGGATAATACAGATGGGTAATCCTGAAACTTTACACCATGCCTGGAAGTGTGGGCTTGCCCTGGCCCTGAAAACAGTCGAAAAACATTCAAAGCAACTTGGCTGCCTGTACCGAAGGTGGAACCCACCTCTCTAAGTACGGTGATGGAAAAAGAGTAGGTCTTTGAATAATGAGGGTCACTGGTGCGATTTGATTTGTAGACATTCTCTCTGTAATTCAGTGTTACTAAAAACGATCAAACTGCCACCTTCAATGTCTGGGACGGTGTCACTCAAATGTTAGGAACCTGTCGTTCCCTAACTCTGCTTCAGCCCAAAAGACTGCTTGACTATCTGGGGCTGAGGCAATGTCGAATGTATGCCAGGAATCTATGCCTTGTATGCCTTGCACCAGCCCCACTGTCCTGGAATCGGCCTCATGGAATTTCTCACATTGAAGGTGTATGCTTTCTCAAACTCATTAAGACTCTGCTATATTGATCATGGGATCCTTTATTTTCAAGAGTCTGATGCCAGGGCAGTTGGGCTGCCGCAGGGTCAGTTGAAGGATAGTTTCCCAACATGCGACTGACCCTACTCCACCCCTGGATATTTAAGGTGTATGCTTGCTCAAACTCAGGAACGTCGAGATATTCTGATAACGGCAAAATCATTAAGAATACGGGGCAGGACTGTTTGGCTGGACAGCATCAGTGGATTGGCAGTACAGGAATAATAGGTGTCATTAATGCCCAATTTAATGGTGCTCTCCTAATCAGCCTCATGTCAAACACAGGTGAGCGCTTAACTCTCTGAGCTTTCACGCCAGCATTGTCGTTCTCAGTCGGGTGTAGGAAGGGTGTGCATTATTAATGCTATCCCCTCTCTGCATGTTGCATTTAAATGTCACTTTTTTCCTCACAATGAGGTTGGCATGAATACTAGAACCAGGCAGGATTTACAAGCACTGCAGTTTTACCGACTGCCGTATTATGGAACCATCAGTATTTACCACATGCAGCAGGTCTACAAACACAAAGATTGTGTGATGAGAGTTCTCCATGTTCCTGTTGGGACACTGTTGGAGAGATCCAGGAACCAGAAGGATGCTCATTTACCACGCTCCTATATCTAACCCCTACCTGTAACTAAGTCATAAATAATTAGCATTCCTTTACTACGCACCTGGTCTGGAGTGGTTCCTGCTTCGTCATTACCTACCTTTAAGACAGGGGAAAATACCTCATAGACACTGAGAGAGGGAGAGATAGAAAGAGACAGAGAGAGAGAGAGAGATTCACAGTGGCAAAGCAAGAACATGAAATGACAGCTGACCGCGGAGGCTAGAGTGAGGAGTGTGGCGGAGGGACCACTATACTAGAGGTAGGAGCGCAGCGAGGGCACCCTGTTAGGCTTTGTCAAGGTTTTCCATGGCTTCAAATGCATTGTTATGTCCTGTCATGTCACTATCATGTCTTGCTATGGCATGTTATATCCTGCTTTATGTGGGTTGATTGTTTGCACCCCTAACTCACCTTTTCAACATTGTACATTCTGCCTTGTGCTGTACTGTTCCCAGGTCCCCTCTGTAATTCTGTCTGCCGGTATTTGCTCCCTGGTTAGTCTTCTCCTGTGCGTCCCACTGCAATTCGGCCGCTCTGAAGTTTTACGCCCTGGTACCCCACCGTGATTTGGTCCCCCGGTGCCCTATTTATACTCTCCGATGCCCAATACAATTTGTGTGAGTGGGTACTAGATATTGCACCTTGACCTCAAAGCATGCTGAGTTGTTCCTAGAGACACAATGACCCTGCCTCTCTGGAATACCTACTGTGAGCTTGTGTTGCAAACTATTCACACCCACTGTCTACTTGGTTCCCAGTGCTGCATGCTCCCTATGTCTTCACTCCTCTCCATGTTCCCCCACTCTCATCCAGGACCAGATGCAACCACTGCCCACTGTCAGACATACCAGCCAGCTTAAGGGGGCCTCATGACATATCTTCACTAGTAGCTTACGTCAAGGTCACCAAAATCAAAAATGTTGCCCAAGAGGCATCTCTATTGAGATGTTGCCATGCCCACACTAGATGGATGTTCTGAGGGGCCCTCTGAGCCCTCCCCAAACCTCACTGCACTAACATTCTCAACCTCTATGCTCAAACAAGCTATACACATATCAGTGAAGCCGCTCAAACGTTGCAATTGAATAATATTTTTTTATTCATAGTAGGTTTTATAGACACCACCTGCTAATCACAGGCTCTAGAGTAACCCACCCAACAAACACACAACAACAAAATGCTACACCTCTAAAGTCAACTTATACATCACAGTCTCGCCCAGTCCATCCTAGCACCAAGGGCACAGAAGGTTCCTTTCTGGACACAAATGCCTCTATGCTCTCATCACATGACACCTAGAAAAAGAACTTCACGCAGAGCTCATGATAATTCCAATCTGGGTGCATCAACACAACAACAAATCTATCTTACATTTTCCCCCTCTCCCCACTAAACTTCCCCACTCCCTTCTCGTTCCTATTCACCAGAGCTCCTGGAGACCATGCAAATGGCATCAGTGCGCTGTATAAATCTCCATAATATGTAAAAACTAAATAATATACTTTCAACCTCTAAAGGATCGATGAAAACAAAATGGGTGAAAAAATGTAAAAAATAAAGTTTATGGATTTTTGGAAATACGGCATCTGAATTCCGATTCTTCTAACACCAGGCCTGTGTTTATTTATTTATTTCATTTTATTGGTTTTTTATTGCACGCCTAATACCGTACCTGAAGACGGTTTCTAAGCGTGGATCCGGGATTCTAACCTCTGCTGCTCTGCGTGTTCTTGCTTCCAAGACAAGCGCGTTGCCCTTGTGTTATCCTCCGTTAAAAAAAAGAATAGGTGGAGACTTACCAATACATCACGGGGTAACAGCAACTACCGCACACGGCAGTGGCAGCTCAAAATCCACCAAACTCAAAAAAAAAGGACTTGTCTGGAGGAAGCTGCAGAGGAGAAGTCGATGCTGAAGACCGGTGTGGTACTGAACTGAGACACAGCAGGAGTGCAATTGTGCGCATCGGAAAGCAGCTAAAGCAGATTCTGCATGTTGCAGTGTCGGGGCAGAGGAATAAAACGAGGACCCATGTCATTTAGGAGGTCATGCAGAGTGTGAATAAGATTTTTTTAAAAGAGCCACTGCTTAGGGAATCACGTATGACAGCACTTTTGACATCACTTATGTCATTGATAACAGCACTTGAAATAAGAGCACTCTGATGACATCACTTATGAATCATTGATGACATCATTGGTCACACAAATTACAACTGAAACTGAGTGAGATGGGGTACAGATTAGGTTGAGGGGAAGTAGGGGGGTGAGGGGATTGCAGGAGCCTGCATTTTAGACCAAAAAAGGTCAAATAAATTCAAATATGATTAGGTCAAATGTTTTGGTCAAATAGACTCAAACCTTACTAATGAGGTTACCGGGAAGATGAAAATTGGGGCAGGTGTAATGTAAGTAATTACTAACATTTCCAGGATGAGGAAGAGGGGGGTGTGGATAATGCAACTTTTTAAACCGGGTACCAGAATGCAGTACAAGGAAGAGGGTGGCAGAAAAATGTAATTGATTACTGTTGGGACTACCAGGATTAGGAAGAGGGAGGCGGGGGTAATTTAATGGATTACTAATGGGGGGCCAGGAGGGGGAAGAGGGAGGCTGTCTAATGGGTTTCTGGGATGAGGAAGTGCAGGGTGCAATGCAACAAATTACTAGAGGTGTACCAGGATGAGAAAGAGGGGGCAGTGGTAATGCAATGGATTACTAATCTGTTCCTGGGACGAGGAAGGTGTAGGTAATGCAAAGGATTATTTATGGGGTACCAGGAAGAAGAAGTAAGGTGAAATGCAACAGATTACTTAGGGGTACCGAGCTGAGGAAGAGGGAGGATGGGGTAATGTAACTGATTATTAGTGGTGTACCGGGATACGGAAGAGACAGCTGGGGGCAATGCAATTAAATATTAATGGGGTATCAGGGCAAGGAAGAGGGAGGTGGGGGTATTGCAACTGATTACTAATGGGATACCAGGACGAAGAAGAGGCAGATGGTGGTAATACAATAGATCACTAATGGGGTACTCGGATGAGGAGGGGAAACCAGGGGTAATGGAATCAATTACTAACCAGGTACCGCAATTAGGTATAGGTATGTAGAGGTAATACAGCAGATTACTTATGTAGTACTGGGATGAAGAAGGAGAGTTAAGGCTAATGCCTCAGATTACTAATTAGGTACTGGGATGAATATGAGGTGGTGTAATGCAATGGGTTACTAATGGGGTACTTGGATGAGGAAGGGGGCAAGGGTAATACAACATATTACTAAAGGGGTACTGGGATGAGGAAAAGAAAAGCAGGGTAACGCAACAGATTACTAATGGGGTACGAGAACGAAAAAGAGTGAAACAGGGCTAACACAACTGATTACTAAAGGGATATTGGGACGAGGAAAAGGGCGGCAGGGTTAACACAATGGATTGCTAAGAGGTTTTGGGACAAGGAATCTGGTGACAGGGTAAATGCAGTGGATTACCAAACGGGTACCAGATGAGGAAGAGCAGGGCAGGTTAATGAAACAGTAATGGGGTACTGGGATGAGGAAGAGGGGGGTGGGGGTAATGCATTGCATTACTAATAGGGTAACAGAAAGAGGAAGAGGGAGGTGTGGGTAATGCAGTGAATTACTAATGGAGTATTGGGATGAGGGAGAGAAAGGTGGGAATAATGCAACAGATTACGAATGGATTACAGAGACAAGTAAGAAGGAGGTGGGGGTAATGCCACAGATTACCAATTTGGTCCTGGGATGGGGTAGAGGTAGGCAGGGTTAATGCAACAGATATCTAATGGGGTACAGGGATGAGGACGTTGGAGGCAGAGATAATGCAATGATTACTTATAGGATACCGGACAAGGACGAGAGAGGTGGGGGTAATGCAGTGGATTACAAATGGGGTACAGAGATGAGAAAGGAGGAAGCAGGGGTAATGCAACGGATTACTAATAGAGTTCCGGCCTGGGGAAGGGGGAATTAGGGGTAACGAAGTGGATTACTAATGGAGCACCAGGATGAAGATGGGGGAGGGTGGCTTATACCTCATTTTACTAATGAGGTACTTGTATGAGGATGAGGGAGGTAGAGGTAGTGCAATAAAATACTAATGAGATGCCAGAACAAAGATGGGGAAGTAGGGATAATGCAATTGGATAGTAATGGGATTCCAGGGTGAGGAAGAAGGGGTTGGGGGTAACACAATGGATTACAAATATGATACCGGGACAAGGCAGGCAGGTGTAATGCAATGGATAACTGATGGGGTACTGGGATGAGGAAGAGTGAAGCAAGGGTAATGGGTGACTCGGACAGGAAAGAATGAGGTGGATGTAATGGTGTACTGGGATGAGGAAGAGTAAGAGAGGGTTATGGGCAATGGAATGAAGAGTGTGTCAGTGGTAACAGAGTACAGGGATGAGGAAAGTGAGGAGGGGGTAATTGAGTACTACAATGAGGAGGTGTGAGGCAGGGGTAATGGGAAACTGGAACAAGGAAGAAGTAATTGAGTACCAGGACGAGGAAGAGGGAGCAGGAGTAATGTGGGAACTGCCCACGGTGCTTCTTGTGAAACACAAAACACTGATTGTGTTCCATTGAAATATAGTATCTTTCACAGATACAATTGTTACTGTAGTACAATAGATAACACGGTATAAATGAAAAACCCGATAAGAGTTTCAAAGGGCAGCATAAATTCTACTTCGCATGGACTAGTTTACTTATTCAGATAAAACAGCCTTGTGATGTGGAAGTTCCTGGCAAATCAGACATGGCTTCATGAATCACACGCACCGAATACCTCAGAAGAATGTGTTATGACGGCTTTAGTTCCATCTGTTTTGTGAAACTCGCAGCTGCCTGCAACTTCTCGCTCATCCTGCCATGTATTTTTATTGTTAATTAGTCGAGACGCTGAGTCTTGGTGCAAAGACTCATTGCTTCTATACTACCTGAGGCTCCTCCATCAAAATAACACTGCTTCACTAAAGTTGGATTTTCAAGGGAATGTGACTGCACAAGTTGTGCAGAATCGTGGTGTCAAACAGGGCTTTGTCACGGCACATACATTATATAATCATTTTGTTTATGATCTACCGGAGGCAATTTGTGCAGTTCTTAATTGTCCACTACTCATAGGAGCTGAATATTGCCCGGTACTAGCATACGCGGATGACTTGGTCATTCTCAACCATACATTTAGCGACTTACGGAGATTAGCTGAGGCATTATGGCTGTATGCTAAAAGTAATGATTTCATAATCAACCTGGAGAAAACGCAAGTTATGGTGGTTTCCAGTAAAAAGATTGCTCGCACAAGATTAAAGGTACAAGAACTAGAGATACTATATACGCCTAACTATAAATATCTTGGTATTGACTCTATTGAAATTAGTAATGACTACCAGCTATGTGTACAGGCCAGAAAGGTTAGAGATGCTCAAATTACGGCTCTGGTCTATCGTTTTACAAAGACACATGTGAGCTTTACTATTTGGGCTGCTCGATTACTGTATCAACAGGTTCTTTCCCCAATGATTGTATATGGTCTTGAAGCTTTGCAGCAGGTTGACCTCAAATGGTTCCAGGTAGTTGATGGCAAATACTGGAAAAAAATGTTAGGCCTTCCTACCTGTATACCTATGGCCATCATTAGACTGGAATTGCGGTTACAATCATTGAAATCGTTGGTGTTAAAGAGAAGAGCAGAACTATATTTGAAGATAATGACTACTTCCAGTAACAAGCTATTGGTGTCTTTGCGACAGGAATTCATGAAGGAGTCCAAGAAGTCTCACTTTAAGGAAAATAGTGAAAAATACTTTGACGAGATAAGCTGGAGTAACCGTTTGGGTGAATTTTGCCCGGCAACGCACTCTGCCCTAGCTAGGAAAGTTGATTTAGGGGACTGGTTAGAAAATTACGCTCACCTTGAAGTATCAGTTTGTAAAGTATATCTTATATACCTACAAAAAACCACAGCAATAGCTTAATATATGTCCAGCATTAAGACTTAGACGATTTATCCCATTAGTTAGGATTAATCAGCTACCAGTCTTAGCAATCACAGGAGCAGTAAGCCAGTTATCTATTGCAGAGCGCTACTGCCGACTGTAAAAGGGCAAAGAAACTGTGGAGACAGGAAAACATTTACTGACCAGTTGCCCTAAAATGATGAGTACCTACAGAATTCACCATGATAAATACACACATACAATAGAACATGTAATGGAGGCAATTTTTTGGTGGCGAAATATTAATTCTACTAATTTGATTTTTTTTATTGCATGTATAACGTTTGGTTAGTGATTGAGAGCCTACTGGGGATTTTTATTTGAATATAATAGAATTGACCAGTACTTGATTATGAGCATATGCAGTATACATGAAATATCTAAAATGAAGAATTTAAATGATTTAAATGTTGAGTTTACAATTTTTAATACTGTACAAATTATATGATTTTATTAGGTTTGATGTAATAAGTGTTGACACATTATTATTACTATATGTACATGGATTATGAATATATGTATATGATTTATATTATATGTGAAAAGTTTATTTATAAACTGTAACACATTAATACAAATGACAATTATTGTTAAAGATAGCATAACTTAGATGCAATGCTTCCATTGTTATTCCTTTCTAAAGTAAATTGTCATGAACATCACAGATGGCACTAGAATTGTGCTGCCAAAAAATCCACAGCCTCATCTTCAAGCAATGCATAATGGGAATTAATGAAAAAACATCCCCTTCCCCATCAAATTTAAAAAAAGTGTCAATGGATGTACTCCAAAACAAGGAAAGGAATATCTGCAAGGCTTTGTGACCAATGTGTTTCTTGTTTGACACCTGTTCAAAGAAAGCACCTATTTCTCTATGCGAAAATAAATAGGCTTGGTCCCAAAAAGCTTTTATTTGTATGCTTAATAACTTTTGAACAATTGGACAACTTTGCACCAAAAGGATCCATTTGTAGGGCCCATCCAGTGAGTCAAAGTTATTAGCAATTAAATGTTCAAAATAGTCAATGGTTCATAATTTTTACCATAACTATAGAGCAGAAGTGCTACCCTAGACAGAGACAGAGAGGGATGGAGGGAGGGATGGAGGGAGGGATGGAGAGAGAAGCAGAGAGAGAGTTTAAAGAGTTTGCTCATATTATCTTCAAAATGTTTACTGTACGCCTGAGGAGGGTGAACGAGATAAGAATGTGAGAGAATCAAAGAGGATAATGTTGGATTTTCTTAATCGTTCAGGTGCTCATGTATCTTGAAATTCTCTTTCTTATTGTAATAAAACAATGCCATTTTTCTCCACCTCTTATAGGTGTGTTGTAGTCCTGTATATGACATAGAATGTCGACGGGTTTGATCCTGTTATGCATTACAGGTATTAATCAAAGTTTGAAATAAGGAGTTCTAATGTGTTCGAATTTACATTGATATAAAAGCAGGTTAGTAGAAACACAGAATGGGTGGTGGTTGGCACTTAAAAGGGGAAGCAGTGGCTTAGTCCTGTTAGGGAAGGAAATTATAGTAGGAATAGTGCAGGTTACAGAACATTACATAGATGATGATTGGGTAGAATTAGGCAATAGGTGGGAATAGTTTGAAGAGGGGTTCAGGCCCATGATTTGTTGGAGGGTGGGAGTGTAAATTGTAGGTGGCGGGACAATACACCTCACATATATTTGTAGGCGTAAAAGAAGGCCAAAGCGTTAATTGCCCACATGTTTTGTGACAATGGAGAAGAACTCCAAAGCAGTGAAAACCCCACATGCATTTTGTAGGTATATGAAACAGCCAAATGACCTGGGACCCCACATGCTTTTTGCAGTAATTGGAGAAGACCGATGCACTGAGAACAACATGGGAATTTTGTAGGTGGAGGAGGAGGCTGACAACCTGAGATGCATTTTTTAGGCATAGGAGAAGGTCAAAGCTCTGAAAATATCCCATGTATTTTGTAAGAAAAGTAGAAAACGGAAGAAGTAAGAACCCCATGGCATTTTTTAAGCAGAGAAGGCCAAAGCATTTATGTGAGAATCACACATTTATGTTGTTGATGGGGGAGCAGGCCAAACACTGTAAACCCAAAATGCAATTTGTAGGTGGGAGAGTAGACCAAAGCACTAACAACATCACATGTCTTTTGTAGGCGTTGAAGAAGTCCAAAGCACTGAAAGTCCCATATGCATTTCTTAGGCATAGGAGAAGGCCAAGCAATGTGAATACCACATGCATTTACGCCATCATCCCACACCATTACATCAGAGAATCTTGTGGAATAACAGATTGTTACAAGCCTGTCAGAAATGCCATCTTTGCCTGGAGATCCCACACTATGAAGACAACTTATTTCAGTGGTCTAGTCCATTGCAAAACCACATATTTAGTTTGCTTCCACCTTCAGTGCCAAGAACACAAAAAGATATATCATGGCACCAGTATCATATAAAGAGAGACGCCAGATTGATACTAAGATATGCGCTTGTAAAAGTAGTTTTGTGGACAGGTGGTAAAATGACCAATAAGTCCTCTTTCTATGGTCATGATCGAGATGGTGAGAGAACTGTATTCTGAGTTAAAACCAGCGGTTTTGAAAATAAAGAATATGTGCAAGGGAATTTACTTTTTATAATGGTATAATATTAACACATAGATCTAATGACCATAATAATATTCGAGTGGTTATACGAATGTCCCTCGGATAAGTCCCCTTTATATGATCATGAAATACTCAGGAAAGTCTAGGTAACGCATCTAAGCATGCGCGGCGACACAGATGTTTCACCAGCACGCCAATGAACGAAGCAGAACGCTGTGTTACACGGACACGCTAAGAGAATCGGATCTGGGCACATGAGAAGAGAAAAGATACACGTACATTAATAGGTCCTTCAGAGGGGACGTAAAAAGCTGTGAACGTATACACAAGTAAATTCTTGATATAAAATACTGTGTGGAACCGCACAAATACAAAGAGGGGAGTGAGCATCAGGCATAAAAGAGAGGTAATAGAGTGCATAGATGCGGTGCATAAATACGTGGGAATTACCATCTAAACCAACACGAGAGTACTAGATACAATAACGCATAGATGGTGGTTATTAAGATGGAAGTATGAACTGTCAAAATACTCTCAGATAGAAAAAATAATTATTACATGACCGGCATGCATCAGATTGCAAAAAAAAAATCTTAATGGTATAAAGAGATAGTATGTACTCAGAGCCATGGTGCTTACAACCGAAGGGTGCAAATCTGGCCAGGCGGCCCAGCAGCCGTATTATGACATGGGATGATGCGGGTCTAGTACTATTCATAATATCATTAAAACATGTGCATTAAATCACAATAGCACTTTATCAGTGATTTAGACTGATAGGGATTGTTATTTGTGTTGCCAACTACAGTATCATCCTTACCGTAAGAAGATCCTCAACACTCGTGCAGTACACAACATTTGGGTGTATCTCAGAGACGTTGAGAAACAATGACGTGTTACTACTGATGAATATCAGAGAGTACAGAATGCCATAAAATTAATTGAAGTAATTCACATTTCTAACACCTAGAAAGCGTAAACCAAATAGTAAGGTATGGAAATGTATATTTTCAGGTGAAGCAAGGGACTGGTACAGTATTACACGGAAGATTCCTGAAACTATGATATACAACTAGAAGTATACCTGGAGTGTTTACGCTTGCATTTTAATTTGGAGTGAGTATTTCTTTGCCGCAAAGCTAACAGTGAATAGTGTGTGATCGAGATTGATAGATTTGATCTTCGGGGCACTAGCTAATTGAACTTTTATGTCCTTTAGGTAAGACTCAAAACAACTGGAAGAGTCAAAAGGTGGAGCTGTGACTAGGCCATCACATCTTGATTTCCCCCCAAAAATTAAACTTGGAGCTGAGTCAGATGGGACAATTGCTATTTAATAGCTTGTTGTGACACATTAAATGTGATTCGAAATAATGGGAGGATGATATAGAGCGTTAGTTCTGACGCAAGTTTTTTTAATATATTTTTTAGATGGCGTGGCTCACCTCAGCATACATGAAGCAAAACACATTGGGTATTTTGTTTATCATCCTGAAGCATGCTGCATCAATAAGAGGACACTATTGTTGATGTTCTATTTCTGACAACCGAAACACATGTCGACTCAAAGAACTGTTGGAATAATCATATACAGTTTATGTCAGTCAGAATGAGGAAGGGGACCCAAACACTATGCTAATGTATAAGAATGGAAAATGATGGATTATTTCACTGTCGTTCAATGTATAAATCTGAGACATTTGGCTTTGTAAGGAAAGTATGAATGAGAATGAATGAGAGAAAATATTGTGAGCATAACTATGCAACAGTTGTTTTGCTGATAATTGTACATTTCATTGTAATTTTATATATTTGAATTTTTCTAGCATTGCCACTAAGAAAACATTTCATACTGGCTTTTTCATTATGGCATCTTTAGCACTATGAGAACCCACGTTGGCTATGCCCACATAGGTTGGCTTAATAATGTCCATATTGCCACAGTAAGAAAACATTTTCATGCTGGTTTGTTAACCCAATATTTGCCAGTATTTCCGCTTAAAAAACATATGCATAGAGACTGTGTGAAATAAAGGCACTATTGCTTCTAAAAAGATTCTCTCAAGTTGGATACATTAAGCTGGCCACTATTACACTATTACGACATTTTCATTCGGCTGTGGCAATTATATGTGCTAGTATTTCCACTGTAAAGACATACTCAAGTTGCCTATGTGAAACAAGAGCAGTATTTATTGTTAATAAGACACTTTCATACTGACATTGCCAATAAATGCCAGAATTGGCTTTGTGCAACAAGGTAAGTTTTGGCACAATAAAAAAGCACTCAAATTGGCTATACTTAACAAGGCCACAGTCACCACTAAATTTCATTTTGTTGGTGCGTGAGCCCATGTATGTCTGTATTGACACTTTAGAAAGACACTCATGTTGGGTTTATTTAAGAAGCCAAGTTATGCTGGCCATGCCCATAATGGCTAGTGCTGCAAAATCATACTCATCTTCCAGTGCCCAACAAGATGTATGGCCACTGCAATGCTATCTTCATATTCCCTGTAATACATTTGAGGGGCCATCAAAATGCACCTTTGCAAAACCCACAAGCTCAGTACCATGGGCGCGTTCCTCTACCTCCTGCAAAGGCCCCCAGAAAACCCCTCATTTGCCTCTCTCCCCAAAGCCTTTTATTCATTCACATAAATACATACAGACATATGCGCACACTTTCACATGCACTCACAGGCATACATAAATACAACCCCTTGCAAGCACGCATACACACACAACAATGCTCTTTGGGATTTGCTGCCTGTGCATGCCCCAGAGTTGTGAACTAAAAAGGGCATGCAGTACACAAGCCATCATGTGGAAAGGGCCAGGCAAGGCAGCCCTCAGGTTACATTCTGCCTGCCCTCTCCGACTCCTCCCTAACTGACAGCAAGGCAGCACCCTGCCTCCCATTATGGATGAGCGAGCCACCAATGTGCAATCTTATACAGAGACTATAACATAAAGGCGCTTGTATGCCTTAAAGATATCACAATCATGTCCACATCACCTGAAGATCAATGGTATTCGGTGTGCAAAGTGCAAAACAAAATAATACAAAAAGAAGAAAAACCATGTGTGAGATTGGACCAGATGCAAAGCCACTTCCACGTGCTAGCAGAGCAAGGAAGGACTTTACATCATGTACAAAAGGACACATACACTGAACGATAAAAAGTGGGCACCTACAAGCTCCATTCAACAACCTAATCCCTAATCAACTATTATGAATTAATCATCACACTGCAAGATTACATAAAATGCAAAATTACTGCTAAATGGATTCCAGTGTTAGGCTGGGCACAGCATTCAGACCTCAACATCAAACTGGACCTGAAGGCCAGCCAACAACTCCTGATGATAGAAACAAGTGAGTAACACAAGGTACTATAAAGACATGCAGAAATGTTTCAACATACAATGCACATGCCCAAGGGATGCGCCAACCTGGTGAAACACAACATTAGAAGAGTGCCAATACCACTGAGAGAAAATTAGAAATGGTGAAGGATAACATGTGTAAACTAGTGGAGTCCAAGGGTGGTGAGTGCAAACGTCATGACCTGGAAGGCAGACACAAACAAAGTGAGGTTGTGCATCGGCCACAGAAACCACAACAGGCAGATCATAGGCAACAACGTTCCACTTCTAAATTTTCTGGGGTATTGTTGAATGAGGGCAGGGTCTCCATAACACTGTTTATGTGAAGAGTCTGCTACCAGACTAAACTGTACCAGAAAGCAAGATACCTAACAGTATTAATCAATCTTTTTAAACTGTGTTTGTCAGCCTCTGTCCTCCAGAGACTGATAGACATCCCTCTGAAAGGGATCAAAGACGTTTAGTACGCTAAGGCCCATAAGATAATGCATGGGTGAACAATGGTGAACAATGGACGAAGACAACAAGACATTAGAGGGAGTTCTTACCCTAATTGAAAAAAGGACACTTTGGTGAAATGCATATCAGATTATCCTCAAACTGTAGACAGAAAACAGCTAAGATCCTTCTTCGACATGAAAGGGCATTATTCAGAAATTGATAAAGTTGTCTTTACTGCTTCTGAGTGCCTCTGAGCTCTCAGTTGAAAAGGAGTTCACTACGCTTGGTCAGAAGAATGTAGCGCAGCATTCCCCAAAGTGAAAGATGTGCCCTGACTGTGTCCTTTTGACTCAGTCTAACATCATCTTGTCAGTCGAGGACAGTGCATATGGACTGGGAACTGCCTTCAAGCAGAAGGGCAGGAGTTCGCTTTTGCATCGAAGTCCCTCACCAAAACAGGAAGGCATGATTCTGTTAACGAGAGGGACGTCCAGGCATGGGTTCATCACATATATGTTTTTAATTTGTTTTTTTCGTTTTTATTTTTTTAGCAATTGCTAGATGACATCGTAAAGTCTTTGTGATTTGTTTTTCCACTACGCAAGGAATACCAATTGTCCTGAAGATGGCCATACGATCAAACAAAGGTGCCAGGGAAAGCATTTAATGTATTGTTTTGAAAAGGCCGAAACATATGAACCTATGTAGACAGTCCTAGTGGTTCAAAACAGTAAACCTACATAAACTAAGACCATGCTAATGGTCTTGGTGACAAATGTAATAAAAGAAAATAACGTGATGAAGAAAGATACATAATAAATGTGTGTAGATAACACATCTGTCACACACTAATCTCACCTTTTTTTGTGAAATTTGTTGATATGAAATGTATTGAATTCTGTTTTGGAAATAATTGTGTGCATAATCTAATGACACACTAGAAATATTAAGGGGGTAATTCATAGAATTCAGCGCACAAGTGGCGCACGCGGCTGGCGCACAGTGTGCGCGTGCGAATCCCTGCGCCAGCCGCGTGCGCAAAAATCCATTTCCGCGCACAGCGTATTCATGGATTCCAGCCACCAAAACCAGCCGTGGCGCACAGTGGCGCAGCGACCCTGCAGCAGCGCCAGAACGCCTCTCGCGCAGGGAAAAGCCATCAATATACCCAATCCGGCGCAAAGGGCTGCGCTAACCCTGTACCAGCACAGCAAGCGGGCTACGTGTATCACTGGGGTGTGCGGGAAGTACCTCACGCGATTGGCCCCATGCGAGCAGGGTACGCGTATTTCAGGGGTGCGCGGGAAGTTCCACACGCGATTTCATCATGGTACGTGTATTTCAGGGGTGCGCGGGAATTTCCACACGCGATTGGGCCCGTGCGAGCAGGGTACGCGTATCTCAGGGGTGCGCGGGAAGATCCACACGCGATTCCATCAGGGTACGTGTATTTCGGGGTGCGCGTGAAGTTCCACATGCGATTCCATCAGGGTACGTGTATTTCAGGGTGCAGGTGGAGTTACACACGCGATTTCATCATGGTACGTGTATTTCAGGGGTGCGCGGGAATTTCCACACGCGATTGGGCCCGTGCGAGCAGGGTACGCGTATCTCAGGGGTGCGCGGGAAGTTCCACACGCGATTCCATCAGGGTACGTGTATTTCGGGGTGCGTGTGAAGTTCGACATGCGATATCAGCAGGGTACGTGTATTTCAGGGTGCAGGGGAAGTTACACACGCGATTTCCGCAGGGTACGTGTATTTCAGGGGTGCGCGTGAAGTTCCACACGCGATATCAGCAGGGTACGTGTATTTCAGGGTGCAGGGGAAGTTACACACGCGATTCCAGCAGGGTACGTGTATTTCAGGGGTGCGCGGGAATTTCCACACGCGATTGGGCCCGTGCGAGCAGGGTATGCGTATCTCAGGGGTGTGCGGGAAGTTCCACACGCGATTCCATCAGGGTACGTGTATTTCAGGGTGCAGGGGAAGTTCCACACGCGATTTCAGCAGGGTACGTGTATTCCAGGGGTGCGCGGGAAGTTCCACACGCGATTCCATCAGGGTACGTGTATTTCAGGGTGCAGGGGAAGTTCCACACGTGATTTCAGCAGGGTAAGTGTATTCCAGGGGTGCGCGGGAAGTTCCACACGCGATTCCATCAGGGTACGTGTATTTCAGGGTGCAGGGGAAGTTCCACAAGCAATTTCAGCAGGGTACGTGTATTTCAGGGGTGCGCGTGAAGGTACACACGCGATATCAGCAGGGTACTTGTATTTCAGGGTGCAGGGGAAGTTACACACGTGACTTCCGCAGGGTACGCGTTTTTCATGGGTGCGCGTGAAGTTCCACACGCGATATCAGCAGGGTACGTGTATTTCAGGGTGCAGGGGAAGTTACACACGCGAAATCAGCAGGGTACGTGTATTCCAGGGGTGCGCGGGAAGTTCCACACACGATTCCATCAGGGTACGTGTATTTCGGGGTGCGGGGGAAGTTCGACACGTGATTCCATCAGGGCACGTGTATTACAGGGGTGCGCGGGGAGCACCACACGTGAATTGCACGTGTGGGCCCTCCCAGGTGTTCCCTCTACACCCTCCACGGCACCTGCAGGTGGCTCACACCACAGGGGCCTACCCAGCACATGTCCTGCAGGCACCCCATCCACCATGGCCATGCCCCCCAGCCAACCCACATGTCAACTTGCACTACTGCCCACCAACGCATGTCCCCCTGCACCCCCAGCCACCAGGGGCACCCTCCACTTGCCCCCACCCATGTCTCCCACCACCCCCACCCCCCAGCCACCAGGGGCAGCCTCCACCAGGCCCCCACCCATGTCTCCCAGCACCCCCACCCCCCAGCACTGTGGGGCACCTGCCAGCAGGCCCCCACCCATGTCCGACTCATGTTCCCCACCACCCCCACCCCCCAGCACTGTGGGGCACCTGCCAGCAGGCCCCCACCCATGTCCAACTCATGTTCCCCACCACCCCCACCCCCCAGCACTGTGGGGCACCTGCCAGCAGGCCCCACCCATGTCCAACTCATGTTCCCCACCACCCCCACCCCCCAGCACTGTGGGGCACCTGCCAGCAGGCCCCCACCCATGTCCAACTCATGTTCCCCACCACCCCCACCCCCCAGCACTGTGGGGCACCTGCCAGCAGGCCCCACCCATGTCTCCCACCACCCCCCAGCAGTGCAGGGGCAGCCTCCACCAGGCCCCCACCCATGTCTCCCACCACCCCCACCCCCCACTCCCCAGGGCCAGCCTCCACCAGGCCCCCACCCATGTCTCCCACCACCCCCACCCCCCCAGTCACCAGGGGCAGCATCCAAAAGGCCCCCACCCATGTCTCCCACCACCCCCACCCCCCAGCAGTGCAGGGGCACCCACCACCAGGCCCCCACCCATGTCTCCCAGCACCCCCACCCCCCAGCCACCAGGGGCACCAACCACCAGGCCCCCACCCATGTCTCCCACCACCCCCTTCCCCCCAGTCACCAGGGGCACCCTCCACCAGGCCCCCACCCATGTCTCCCACCACCCCCACCCCCCAGCCACCAGGGGCAGCCTCCACCAGGCCCCCACCCATGTCTCCCAGCACCCACACCCCCCAGCAGTGCAGGGGCACCCACCACCAGGCCCCCACCCATGCCTCCCAGCACCCCCACCCCCCAGCCACCAGGGGCACCAACCACCAGGCCCCCACCCATGTCTCCCACCACCCCCCAGTCACCAGGGGCAGCCTCCACCAGGCCCCCACCCATGTCTCCCAGCACCCCCACCCCCCAGCCACCAGGGGCAGCCTCCACCAGGCCCCCACCCATGTCTCCCAGCACCCCCACCCCCCCAGTCACCAGGGGCAGCCTCCACCAGGCCCCCACCCATGTCTCCCACCACCCCCACCCCCCAGCAGTTCAGGGGCACCCACCACCAGGCCCACACCCATGTCTCCCACCACCCCCACCCCCCAGCAGTGCAGGGGCAGCCTCCACCAGGCCCCCACCATTGTCTCCCACCACCCCCCAGTCACCAGGGGCAGCCTCCACCAGGCCCCCACCCATGTCTCCCAGCACCCCCACCCCCCAGCCACCAGGGGCAGCCTCCACCAGGCCCCCACCCATGTCTCCCAGCACCCCCACCCCCCCAGTCACCAGGGGCAGCCTCCACCAGGCCCCCACCCATGTCTCCCACCACCCCCACCCCCCAGCAGTTCAGGGGCACCCACGACCAGGCCCCTACCCATGTCTCCCAGCACCCCCACCCCCCAGCCACCAGGGGCACCAAACACCAGGCCCCCACCCATGTCTCCCACCACCCCCAACCCCCCAGCAGTGTGGGGCAGCCCCCACCAGGCCCCCACTCATGTCTCCCACCACCCCCACCCACCAGCCACCATGGGCAGCCTCCATCAGGCCCCCACCCATGTCTCCCACCACCCCCCCAGCAGTGTGGGGCACCCTCCACCAGGCCCCCACCCATGTCTCCCACCACCCCCACCCCCCAGCCACCATGGCCAGCCCCCACCAGGCCCCCACTCATGTCCCCTATCACCCCCACCCCCCAGCCACCATGGGCAGCCTCCACCAGGTCCTCACAATCCCCAATCATGTGCGTTATGGTCAGCCTCCACAGCCAAAAAGCCCTACCAAGTAACCCATTCACCCACATGGAAATGGAAATTACATGTTACACCCCCAATGTTCATAAAGCAAATGAACCCATGTCCGTCACACACAATGGTTGCAATTGAATGGGAAAAAACCCAACATGACATGCATGAAACCAATGAGATGATACCACACAGTGAAGTATGAAAACAAAATTGTATTAAAAAAAAAGAATGTAAATGAAATGAGACAAACTACAATGGCAATGAAAAAAAGATAAGCTGCATGTCCGTCTAAAAAAATAAAAACACCAAATCCTAATCCAAAAAAATGTTGTCCAAAGTCAAATT
This sequence comes from Ambystoma mexicanum, assembly GCF_040938575.1. Taxonomy (NCBI): domain Eukaryota; kingdom Metazoa; phylum Chordata; class Amphibia; order Caudata; family Ambystomatidae; genus Ambystoma; species Ambystoma mexicanum. The sequence goes on along the minus strand of NC_090922.1, from coordinate 489,522,522 downwards.
AAAAATAAAATCAATCCAATGAAGAACTATGTACAAAACATCCAAGGGTCCATGAGCCCAACTGAACAAAGGAAACCTACAAAAAACCCTAACTAAAATGCAACTATATACAAAATGTGGAGCAGTGTCCGTCGACTCCAAATCATAAGAAGAAACAAATGAAACCTAAAACTAAAGAACTATATACAAAGGCGGCGGGCAAGTCCAGCGGCTCACTCCGTGGTGTTCCGGGCCAGGGCATCATCGAACTCCTGTTCGATGTCCCGGAGGCGGTCCTGTTCCATGGCCCCGAGGGTCCGCAGGGACGACGCCGTCTCCTCCTCCAACCCCCTGCGGATTGCCTCGAGGCACTCGGCCCGCCTCAGGGCCCTCCGCATGGAGTTCTCCGCCCTGACCATTGTGAGCCACGCCTCTTTCCCCCGCCGCCGCTCTGCACCTATCTGCTGGCCCAACCGCTGCCACACAGAAGACACACCCCGTCCTGGGTCAACCTGCCCTCCGGCCGATGCCTGCCCCTCCGATGTTGAAGGCCCCGAGCCTTCATGGCTCCCACCACGTTGCTGCTGCTGCTGTGCCTCTGCCCGTGCACTGTCTCCTGCTGCCTGCACATCCTCCGCCGGCTGGGGTGCAGTTGTTGATGTGGCCACCCCTGCTGGACGTCCGACTCCCGACTGTGGCAGGGATGCCTCCTCCACCAGCCTGGCCGCACCGTCAGAGGCAGCTCCACAGGGCACCCAGGTGACTGATGGGTGGGAAGATGGCACAGAGGACGACTGGCGCTTAGGGGGTCCAGTTGAGGAGGGGGTCGGAGCAAGCCCCATCAGACGGAGGAATCCGGCCTGGGTGACCTGTCCCAGCAGGCTGACGTGGTCAACAAGCCATTCGAGATGACGTGCAGTCTCTCCATGAAAAGACTGCAGGTCACCTCGCATGGCCCGTTGACGCAACGCCACCCCAGCCAGGACAGGCTCAACCTGGACCTGGATAGCCACGTCCGCAGGCAGAGGAAGGCCAGTTGACGTGAGCTCATCCCCTGCCTGAAAACGGGTCTGGACGTAGGCATCCCTGGTGGTTCAAGATGATGCAGGAACAGGATCGGGGACAGGATTGCACACAGGCACCTCCGCGGAGGCCTGTGCTTCCTCCTGTCCCTGGTCCTGCACTGCACCACTAGCACCAGTGGGATCCCCACCTCCAGACCCCGTCTCTGGTGCTTGCACGGCCTCCTCCTCCACCAAACCCCCCACCAACCTGGATGACTCCGTGCCATCTTCCCCTGTTGGGCCCTGTGGGGTCCCAGCTGCCCCTTCTGCTGCCGAGGAGTCCAACTCCAACCTCCGCCTCTTGGACCTCCCCCCGGCAGCTGCAGCCTGGGATGCGGCACCGGACTCCTCACTCCCCGACGAGATGACAACACGGGAGGGGAGCCGGGCCTTCCGTCTCCGGCTGGCGGTGGGATCCCCGCCGCTGTGCTCCACAGCACCTTCTCCGCCCTCTTCATCAGTTGACGCTGCAGACAGGGAGATACAAAACACAGTCATCAGGGCACTGTACAATGGACACATACACACATGACAGTTGCACATGAGTGGCATTGGCAAACCTCAGACATGGCATCGCAATCCCCAACACACATGTCATTACAACTCGCACACATGAGCCATACCACAGCCAATTCGCAACTGCCACCACCATCCATACACATACAACAGCATGAGCAGCCAAAGGTGAGCCAGACATCACATGCAACACAGGAAGTGCACCACACATGTACACACACCACCACACTTGCATGCATGTGTACACCTCTGCCAAGTGTCGCACTGTTCAGACGGGCATCCATGTCACATCTGCCAATCAGGCTTCCACATACCGCTGTCACATGCATCCATGTTGCATCACTGTTGCACCCTTGTCAAATACACACACATGCACATGTACACAGTGCTGATACATGCAGCCGAAAACAACATACATGCGTGACATCACGGACATGTCTACTTACATACACATTCATCCAAACATGTGTGCCCACACAACTGCTATTGGCATGCAAGCCTACACACACAAGCACCATCCATGTCTCACACATTCCAGCCCTCGCATGTGTTAGCCCCACGGCCCTGTACACCTCCACCCATACTCGACCCCATACAAACAGATGTGCAACCTGCACACTACTGAAAAATCACCACACGCACTGCTCACAATCAGGATGCATGTACACTTACCGCTCGACTCCAGACAGGTCTGCCTCTCAAGGACCTGGACGTGTAGCGCTGGGGATCTGCGTTCCAGGACCCTCATCTGTTCTTCAGACAAGTGGCCCCGGCGCCCCTTGGCATCCGCTGCCTTCAAGAGGCGCCGGGCCTTGTTCAGGGTCCTGGACCTGAAGTCCTCCCAGCGCTTCCTGACATGTTGTAAGTCGCGGACTGCCACCCCCTCCGCGTTGATGGCAGTCACGATGTCAGTCCAGATCCGAGTCCGTCCTTCCTTGTCGGCGCGGGAACTTCTGAAGAGGGCATCATACTGCCCCAGGACTTGCTCCACCAGGACACCAACTTCGGTGGCACTGAAGCTGGTGCCCCTCTGCCTCTCTGGCCGGGGGTTGTCAGTGGTCACAGATGGTGTTTGCCCCGACATGACAACCCCAGAGGCAGGAGTGGGTGGGCAACTGGGTCCTGGGGCAGGGCTGTGGAGCGATGGAATCCCAGTCGGGAGTCTTTGGTTCCAGCAGGGGTGGTCAGAGCAACAGCACCCCTGGCTGATGTGCAGGCAGCAAATGGCAGTGCACGTGGGCAGCAGGCAGTCAGGCAGCAGCAGATGGCAGGTGGGAGCGTGCTCGGGGCTCTGGGGGGCAGTAGTTCGGCCTTCTGGGCAGGAGCGTGGTCTTCCGTGTGCTTACGCGTGGCCAGCTTGATACGTAGTGATTTGGCACGTGAAAAATCTGCATGTCAGCGTGTAATTCGAGGAAAGGCCCTTAGCGCGTAAGCGCGTCTGCACGCATACGCATTTTCATTGGACAGAAGGCCCCTCAAGCGCAAGCGCCCCTGTGACCTGACACGTACAGACGTGCATGGGCATTTCAGCGCGCGTGAAAAACTGCACGTCCGCGTGTAATACGAGGAAAGGGCCCATGCGCGTAAGCGCGCGTGGAAACTGCACGTCCGCGTGTAATACGTGGAAAGGGCCATGCGCGTAAGCGCGTGTGGAAACCGCACGTCCGCGAGTAATACGTGGAAAGGGCCATGGGCGTAAGCACGCGTCACGTCACAGGGGCGCTTGCGTTTGAAGGGCCTTCTGTCCAATGAAAATGCGTATGCGTGCAGACGCGCTTACACGCTAAGGGCCTGTCCTCGAATTACACGCTGACGTGCAGATTTTTCATCACTCCACAGCCCAGCCCCAGGACCCAGTTGCCCACCCACTCCTGCCTCTGGGGTTGTCATGTCGGGGCAAACACCATCTGTGACCACTGACAACCCCCGGCCAGAGAGGCAGAGGGGCACCAGCTTCAGTGCCACCGAAGTTGGTGTCCTGGTGGAGCAAGTCCTGGGGCAGTATGATGCCCTCTTCGGAAGTTCCCGCGCCGACAAGGAAGGACGGACTCGGATCTGGACTGACATCGTGACTGCCATCAACGCGGAGGGGGTGGCAGTCCACGACTTACAACATGTCAGGAAGCGCTGGGAGGACTTCAGGTCCAGGACCCTGAACAAGGCCCGGCGCCTCTTGAAGGCAGCGGATGTCAAGGGGCGCCGGGGCCACTTGTCGGAAGAACAGATGAGGGTCCTGGAACGCATATCCCCAGCGCTCCACGTCCAGGTCCTAGAGAGGCAGACCCGTCTGGAGTCGAGTGGTGAGTGTACATGCATCCTGATTGTGAGCAGTGCGTGTGGTGATTATTCAGTAGTGTGCAGGTTGCACATCTGTTTGTATGGGGTCGAGTATGGGTGGGGGTGTACAGGGCCGTGGGGCTTACACATGCGAGGGCTGTAATGTGTGAGACATGGATGGTGCTTGTGTGTGTAGGCTTGCATGCCAAATGCAGTTGTGTGGGCACACATGTTTGGATGAATGTGTATGTAAGTAGACATGTCCGTGATGTCACGCATGTATGTTGTTTTCGGCTGCATGTATCAGCACTGTGTACATGTGCATGTGTGTGTATTTGACAAGGGTGCAACAGTGATGCAACATGGATGCATGTGACAGCGGTATGTGGAAGCCTGATTGGCAGATGTGACATGGATGCCCGTCTGAACAGTGCGACACTTGGCAGAGGTGTACACATGCATGCAAGTGTGGTGGTGTGTGTACATGTGTGGTGCACTTCCTGTGTTGCATGTGATGTCTGGCTCACCTTTGGCTGCTCATGCTGTTGTATGTGTATGGATGGTGGTGGCAGTTGCGATATGGCTGTGGTATGGCTCATGTGTGCGAGTTGTAATGACATGTGTGTTGGGGATTGTGATGCCATGTCTGAGGTTTGCCAATGCCACTCATGTGCAACTGTCATGTGTGTATGTGTCCATTGTACAGTGCCCTGATGCCTGTGTTTTGTTTCTCCCTGTCTGCAGCGTCAACTGATGAAGAGGGCGGAGAAGGTGCTGTGGAGCACAGCGGCGGGGATCCCACCGCCAGCCAGAGACGCAAGGCCTGGCTCCCCTCCTGTGTTGTCATCTCGTCGGGGAGTGAGGAGTACGGTGCCGCGTCCCAGGCTGCAGCTGCCGGGGGGAGGTCCAAGAGGCGGAGGTTGGAGTTGGGCTCCTCGGCAGCAGAAGGGGCAGCTGGGACCCCACAGGGCCCAACAGGGGACGATGGCACGGAGTCATCCAGGTTGGTGGGGGGTTTGGTGGAGGAGGATGCCGTGCAAGCACCAGAGACGGGGTCTGGAGGTGGGGATCCCACTGGTGCTAGTGGTGCAGTGCAGGACCAGGGACAGGAGGCAGCACAGGCCGCCGCGGAGGTGCCTGTGTGCAATCCTGTCCCCGATCATGTCCCTGCATCATCTTGCACCAGCAGGGATGCCTACGTCCAGACCCGTTTTCAGGCAGGGGATGAGCTCACGTCAACTGGCCTTCCTCTGCCTGCGGACGTGGCTATCTGGGTCCGGGTTGAGCCTGTCCTGGCTGGTGTGGCGTTGCGTCAACGGGCCATGCGAGGTGACCTGCAGTCTTTTCATGGAGAGACTGCACGTCATCTCGAATGGCTCGTTGACCACGTCAGCCTGCTGGGCCAGGTCACCCAGGCCAGATTCCTCCGTCTGATGGGGCTTGCTCCGACCCCTTCCTCAACTGGACCCCCTACGCGCCAGTCGTCCTCTGTGCCATCTTCCCACCCATCAGTCACCTGGGTGCCCTGTGGAGTTGCCTCTGACAGTGCGGCCAGGCTGGTGGAGGAGGCATCCCTGCCACAGTCGGGAGTCGGACGTCCAGCAGGGGTGGCCACATCAACAACTGCACCCCAGCCGGCGGAGGATGTGCAGGCAGCAGGAGGCAGTGCACGGGCAGAGGCACAGCAGCAGCAGCAACGTGGTGGGAGCCATGAAGGCTCGGGGCCTTCAACATCGGAGGGGCAGGCATCGGCTTGAGGGCAGGTTGACCCAGGATGGGGTGTGTCTTCTGTGTGGCAGAGGTTGGGCCAGCAGATAGGTGCGGAGCGGCGGCAGGCGGAAGAGGCGCGGCTCACAATGGTCAGGGCGGAGAACTCCATGCGGAGGGCCCTGAGGCGGGCCGAGTGCCTCGAGGCAATCCGCAGGGGGTTGAAGGAGGAGACGGCGTCGTCCCTGCGGACCCTCGGGGCCATGGAACAGGACCGCCTCCGGGACATCGAACAGGAGTTCGATGATGCCCTGGCCCGGAACACCACGGAGTGAGCCGCTGGACTTGCCCGCCGCCTTTGTATATAGTTCTTTAGTTTTAGGTTTCCTTTGTTTGTTCTTATGATTTGGAGTCGACCGACACTGCTCCACTTTTTGTATATAGTTGCATTTTAGTTAGGGTTTTTTGTAGGTTTCCTTTGTTCAGTTGGGCTCATGGACCCTTGGATATTTTGTACATAGTTCTTCATTGGATTGATTTTATTTTTAATTTGACTTTGGACAACATTTTTATGGATTAGGATTTGGTGTTTTTATTTTTTTAGACGGACATGCAGCTTATCTTTTTTTCATTGCCATTGTAGTTTGTTTCATTTCATTTGCATTCTTTTTTTTTTAATACAATTTTGTTTTCATACTTCACTGTGTGGTATCATCTCATTGGTTTCATGCATGTCATGTTGGGTGTTTTCCCATTCAATTGCAACCATTGTGTGTGACGGACATGGGTTCATTTCCTTTATGAACATTGGGGGTGTAACATGTAATTTCAATTTCCATGTGGGTGAATGGGTTACTTGGTAGGGCTTTTTGGCTGTGGAGGCTGACCATAACGCACATGATTGGGGATTGTGAGGACCTGGTGGAGGCTGCCCCTGGTGGCTGGTGGGTCGGGGTGGTGGGAGACATGAGTGGGGGCCTGGTGGGGGCTGCCCCACACTGCTGCGGGGGTGGGGGTGGTGGGAGACATGAGTGGGGGCCTGGTGGGGGCTGCCCCTGCACTGCTGGGGGGGGTGGGGGTGGTGGGAGACATGGGTGGGGGCCTGGTGGAGGCTGCCCCTGGTGGCTGGGGGGTGGGGGTGCTGGGAGACATGGGTGGGGGCCTGGTGGAGGCTGCCCCTGCACTGCTGGGGGGTGGGGGTGGTGGGAGACATGGGTGGGGGCCTGGTGGAGGCTGCCCCTGCACTGCTGGGGGGTGGGGGTGGTGGGAGACATGGGTGTGGGCCTGGTGGTGGGTGCCCCTGCACTGCTGGGGGGTGGTGGGAGACATGGGTGGGGGCCTGGTGGAGGCTGCCCCTGGTGGCTGGGGGGTGGGGGTGCTGGGAGACATGGGTGGGGGCCTGGTGGAGGCTGCCCCTGGTGGCTGGGGGGTGGGGGTGGTGTGAGACATGGGTGGGGGCCTGGTGGAGGCTGCCCCTGCACTGCTGGGGGTTGGGGGTGGTTGGAGACATGGGTGGGGCCTGCTGGCAGGTGCCCCACAGTGCTGGGGGGTGGGGGTGGTGGGGAACATGAGTTGGACATGGGTGGGGGCCTGGTGGAGGCTGCCCCTGGTGGCTGGGGGGTGGGGGTGCTGGGAGACATGGGTGGGGGCCTGGTGGAGGCTGCCCCTGGTGGCTGGGGGGTGGGGGTGGTGGGGAACATGCGTTGGACATGGGTGGAGGCCTGCTGGCAGGTGCCCCACAGTGCCGGGGGGTGGGGGTGCTGGGAGACATGGGTGGGGGCCTGGTGGAGGCTGCCCCACAGTGCTGGGGGGTGGGGGTGGTGGGGAACATGAGTTGGACATGGGTGGGGGCCTTCTGGCAGGTGCCCCACTGTGCTGGGGGGTGGGGGTGCTGGGAGACATGGGTGGGGGCCTGGTGGAGGCTGCCCCTGCACTGCTGGGAGGTGGGGGTGGTGGGAGACATGGGTGGGGCCTGCTGGCAGGTGCCCCACAGTGCTGGGGGGTGGGGGGGAACATGAGTTGGGCATGGGTGGGGGCCTGCTGGCAGGTGCCCCACAGTGCTGGGGGTGGGGGTGGTGGGGAACATCAGTTGGACATGGGTGGGGGCCTGGTGGAGGCTGCCCCTGCACTGCTGGGGGGTGGGGGTGGTGGGAGACATGGGTGGGGCCTGCTGGCAGGTGCCCCACAGTGCTGGGGGGTGGGGGTGGTGGGGAACATGAGTTGGACATGGGTGGGGGCCTGCTGGCAGGTGCCCCACAGTGCTGGGGGGTGGGGGTGGTGGGGAACATGAGTTGGACATGGGTGAGGGCCTGCTGGCAGGTGCCCCACAATGCTGGGGGGTGGGGGTGCTGGGAGACATGGGTGGGGGCCTGGTGGAGGCTGCCCCTGCACTGCTGGGGGGTGGGGGTGGTGGGAGACATGGGTGGGGGCCTGGTGGAGGCTGCCCCTGGGGAGTGGGGGGTGGGGGTGGTGGGAGACATGGGTGGGGGCCTGGTGGAGGCTGCCCCTGGGGAGTGGGGGGTGGGGGTGGTGGGAGACATGGGTGGGGGCCTGGTGGAGGCTGCCCCTGGTGGCTGGGGGGTGGGGGTGCTGGGAGACATGGGTGGGGGCCTGGTGGAGGCTGCCCCTGCACTGCTGGGGGGTGGGGGGGGTGGGAGACATGGGTGGGAGCCTGGTGGAGGCTGCCCCTGGGGAGTGGGGGGTGGGGGTGGTGGGAGACATGGGTGGGGGCCTGGTGGAGGCTGCCCCTGGGGAGTGGGGGGTGGGGGTGGTGGGAGACATGGGTGGGGGCCTGGTGGAGGCTGCCCCTGGTGACTGGGGGGGGTGGGGGTGGTGGGAGACATGGGTGGGGGCCTGGTGGAGGCTGCCCCTGGTGACTGGGGGGGTGGGGGTGGTGGGCGACATGGGTGGGGGCCTGGTGGAGGGTGCCCCTGGTGACTGGGGGTGCAGGGGGACATGCATTGGTGGGCAGTAGTGCAAGTTGACATGTGGGTTGGCTGGGGGTCATGGCCATGGTGGATGGTGTGCCTGCAGGACATGTGCAGGGTAGGCCCCTGTGGTGTGAGCCACCTGCAGGGGCCGTGGAGGGAGTAGAGGGGACACCTGGGAGGACCCACACGTGCAATTCACGTGTGCTGCTCCCGGCGCACCCCTGTAATACACGTACCCTGACGAGATCGCGTGTGTAACTTCCCGCGCACCCCTGTAATACACGTACCCTGATGGAATTGCGTGTGGAACTTTCCGCGCACCCCTGGAATACACGTACCCTGATGGAATTGCGTGTGGAACTTTCCGCGCACCCCTGGAATACACGTGCCCTGCTGATGTTGCGTGGGATACTTCCCCCGCACCCTGAAATACACGTACCCTGATGAGATCGCGTGTGTGACTTCCTGCGCACCCCCGAAATACACGTACCCCGCTCAATCGCGTGAGTAACTTCCCGCGCACCCCTGAAATACACGTACCCCGCTCAATCGCGTATCTAACTTCCCGCGCACCCCAGGAATACACTTACCCCGCTCAATCGCGTATCTGACTTCCCGCGCACCCCCGAAATACACGTACCCCGCTCTATCGCGTGTGTAACTTCCCTCGCACCCCCGAAATACACGTACCTCGCTCAATCGCGTGTGTAACTTCCCGCGCGCCCCCAAATTACACGTAGCCCGCTCCCCCAGGCCCGATCGCGTGGAAAAGTTCACGTGAACCCCTGAAATACACGTAGCCCGCTCCCCCAGGCCCGATCGCGTGTAAATGTTCACGCGAACCCCTGAAATACACGTAGCCCGCTCCCCCAGGCCCGATCGCGTGAAAAAGTTCACGCGAACCCCTGAGATACACGTAGCCCGCTCCCCCAGGCCCGATCGCGTGTAAATGTTCACGCGAACCCCTGAAAGACACGTAGCCCGCTCCCCCAGGCCCGATCGCGTGAAAGAGTTCACGTGAACCCCTGAGATACACGTAGGCCGCTCCCCCAGGCCCGATCGCGTGAGAAAGTTCACGCGAACCCCTGAAATACCCGTAGCCCGCTCCCCCAGGCCCGATCGCGTGAAAAAGTTCACGCGAACCCCTGAGATACACGTAGCCCGCTCCCCCAGGCCCGATCGCGTGAGAATGTTCACGTGAACCCCTGAAATACACATAGCCCGCTCCCCCAGGTCCGATCGCGTGTGAAAGTTCACGCGAACCCCTGAAATACACGTAGCCCGCTCCCCCAGGCCCGATCGCGTGAGAAAGTTCACGCGCACCCCCGGAATACACGTACCCCGCTCAATCGCGTGTGTGACTTCCCGCGCAACCCCGAAATACACGTGCCCCGCTCGCACAGGCACTATTGCTGTATGTTGCCACTTTTGTAATGCGCAGGGACGCTACCGCCTGCCTTCGTGTGGCGGACGTGTTTGGGCTTGTGCGTGTCTTTCGCTGTGCGTGGCTTTGCCCTATTCGATTCCATGAATACGTGTGGTTCGGGTGCGTGTGGGCGTTCCGTCTGCTTCCCTGCAGTACATCCCCAGTTACGCCCTTGTTTTCGCGAGTTGTTCCCCATTCCGCGCGTTACGCCCGTGTTCCACCCACTTTCTAGTGTATGCGCAGAGGTTGTGCGCTTTCACTGTGCGCGTCGCGCACGTCTTTCGGGATGTTGCAGTGACGTGTGCGCCATGCACGGGTTTGGCGCACATCCCGAGGAAGACACGCGCAGGGACTTCCATGAAACGCACGCGTGCCCGTGCGCCTGTTTTTTTCCACTTGCGCCTGCTTGCGCCTGCTTGAGCCTGCTTGCGCCTGCTTGCGCGTAGATTTTCGCCGCACGTTTGTTCCATGAATCAGCCCCTAAGTGTTTTAGATGTTTTTTGTCAAATGATAAATACATATTGGTATATGTGTAATTTCTAGAGAACCTATCTTGTTTATTTCCGAATTGTGTGGTACAGACCTTGTTGCGATACAGCGGATTGAGAAAGGGGTAGTCGCTTTGAACTGTTCTTTTGTTTGATACTTAGTCCCTACATCAGATCGTCGTCCCCCCCGAAAACAAAAAAGAGGGAAATCTACCCACACAGTATAATTGCATACGGACAACCCGGTAGATGTTGGGTAAAACCTTTGGTAACAAATAACTGACAAGTAGCCTCATTTTTTATAAGAGTGTCTACAAGTAAATTTGTTACCATGGAAAACGTTAATACTGTTTCATTTTCAGAAGAGTATTATCAAAAACGAATGAGTATACCATCCTTTTCTATAAAAGGCGAGAATATTCCACCCACTTCGAACAATATCAATGGGTTACATATTCTAGTTCAAAAGAGGAAAAAACTAATTAGAACAGAATCCCATGGCCAATTTATGTCGGCCTATCTAAAAGCTGGAGATATCCCGGAAGGGCTCCAAGTAAAAAACATACCTAGAGTCTTCACTGAGAACCGTAAGTTGAAGTGGAAATTCAGTGGAGTGGGCAATAAATGCTCGCTCAACTGGCTGTTTTTAATTATTGAAATAGCCGAGGAAGAAGCAAAAGAGCAAAAGATTGAAATAGAAACTTTGGAAGGCAAAATTCAGTCAGATAAATTAATACAAGATATTAAAGAAAAGATGGAAAAAATAGAAGATGAAATGACAAAATTCAGGAAATTTACTTTGGATAAAAAGATATGGAAATTAAAAAAGGATGTAGAAACATATAAAGAAACAAAATCCTACCCATATCTAATTGTATCATACTATCAATATCAAAATAAATTTAACCAAAGTAGAGAAGGAAATACAGGTTTTAGAAAACCACGATTTGTTACATTTTCCAACACGAGTAATGGTACAACAAGCAGCGACTCTGATAGTACAACTGCAACACATCAAGGATAGGGACGGCAAAAAAACAACAGTTTTTTCAGGGCAGGGGCAAAGGAGGCCAAAACAGACAGAAAGGCCCCCTGCGTATGCAAACACGCAATTGTAACTGCCCGATACAAAACTGGTAGTGCCCATCTTCAAGCTATCGACTCACATCCTATCTAAATTCGAAGAAAATGTGTTAAGTCGAGGTCTAAGTTTTGTTCCCACATGTAAGGCTAATAACTTCCAAACAGAAGTAGAATTGCAAAAATATTTTAGTCTCATTCCCCTAAAATAGTTTTTCCACAACTCTTTCCCGTCAAATAAAGAAGGGAATACAACTGGTCTAAAATCACCTTCTATATTCTGCCCGCTAGGATCAATGGTGAGTCCAGCCATTTTAGCATTAGAGAATAAAATCACATGTGAAGTACAAGATTTGTTCAAACATAAAAATCACATGCAAGATAATCTATCAATGGCAGGGAGAAAATCTCTAAAAAATCTACAAGATAATGATCTGTTTGTTACTAAATCGCCAGATAAAGCGGGAGGGGTTGTGGTCTGGGACAAACAAGCCTATAAAGCTGAAGTTAAAATACAATTTATTGACCCGACCTTCTATTGTAAACTAGACGTTGACCCTACCCCAAGACTACAGGAAGAAATCCAAACCCAACATTTATCAATCATGCTTTTGAACAAGAGTGGATAGATATAGATGAGAAAAGCTTTCTAATAAACTTGAATCCCACTACACCAGCATTTTATATACTCCCAAAGGTTCATAAAAATCCTACTAGACCACCTCGGAGAATGATTGTAGCAGCAATAGATTTGATTCTTGAGCCATTATCTATATATGTAGACCGGTTCCTACATCTGTTTGTTCACGCCATGCGCTCATATGTAAAAGATACTACTAGTATGATTAAAATAGTACAAGATCTTAAAATCGATCCGAATGATCTTTTGGTTACATTAGAAGTTCCATCTTTGTATATTAGTATCCCCCAAATGGACTGTATAGAGGTAGTGAATAAATATCTGAACCTTTGTACCACCACTTTATCCAAGGTTCCCAAGGCACTCATTCTTGAATGTTTATGAACAGCTTTGATGGAAAAACAATTCTGTTACCAAGGGTCCTACTTCAAGCAAAAACACGATACAAGCATAGGGGCAACTTTTGCCCCCGACCTGGCCAATCTCTATATGGATGACCTGGAAACAAACTCAGTATACCGTACGAATAATCAATTTAAGAGTAATATAATGTCATGGCATTGTTACATCGACAATGATTTTGCAGTATGGAGAGGATCAATAGAAGAACTCCTAAATTTCAAGGTATGGATGAATGAAAGAAATGACCGTATTCAATTCACTAGGAGCTATGATTTCAAAAGAATGCCTTTTTTGAATTTAGAAATTGTCAAAGTAGGAAATGCTTTAGAGACCGCGTTATATAAGAAACTTACAGACAAGAATACCTCACTGGAATACCATAGTTTCCATCCGCAAAGTCTGAAAGACAACCTACCAGTAGGTCAATTTCTACGGATCCGTAGAAATTGTACACAAATGAAAGATTATGAAGTGCATGGTAAGGCTTTGAAAACTCGGTTAAGAGAAAGAGGCTATCCAAAAAAGACAATTCAAGTAGCGTATAAGCAGGCAAAAATCACAAACAGAAATGTGTGCCTGACCCCCCAAAAAAGAACCAAATTGGATAAGATTACATGTGTAAGTACATTCAGTATGATAAGCCATGGCTTAAGAAAAACAATATTAATAAACAGGCATATAATAAAGACGCCAGACTTTAACCCTGATGTGCCTCATTTCGCCTTCAGAAGACAAAAAAATTTGAAAGACAATCTTGTTCATACCTATCCCAATGTAAAACAGAGCAAACCAAGATAAACAACACTATGGGGTCTTCCCCCCATGATAGACCATTTTAAATGTGGAAATTGCTCTGTGTGCTCCGTAACCAAGAATATAAAAAGCATAGATCTGAAGGGAAAACAATGGCACCTCATGAATTTCACTAACTGCCTGACCCAATCGGTAGTGTATGGAATTAAGTGTCCGTGCAACCTGTTATACATTGCCAAAACGAAACGCCCCATTAGACAAAGGATATGTGAGCATTGATTATATATTAAAAACAAGGTTGAGAATAAACCTCTGGTGGCCCACTACATACGCCATCAACATAAACCAAATTAAATGTTTTGGTTTAATATTCAAGTGATACAATCTTCACCATGTGGAAGCAATAAAGACCTATTTTAAGGAAATGTGAACAGAAATGTATATATGATCTAGATACCGGAAAAAACAGCTTAAATTCCTCAGTCGAGTGGGGCATTTTTATGTAACAACCAATTGACATGTACTAAAGGGCATTTATCCCGACAACATCAGCAATCGATGACTCCTCAACAGCAAGATAAAAGGCCCCTTGATATAAGATACATTCAAGGCACCTAGTGAGAGATTTGGTAATATTATACACCTATAAAATATTGTTGCTAGTTGATTCCGTAGCGATATGCAGAAATGAAGTTCTCCGGAGGGAAACAAGTAATTATATAAAAAACACTATGGCTACTAATTCCACAAGAAATTGAATAAAATGCGTCAAGATTAGTTTTTTAGTTTTTTAATGAAATGATAAAAAATCAGTCCAAAAATCACTAAGATATTGTTTGGTGTTCTCTGTATACATTATAAAATGGCGAAAGAATAAATAAATAAGAACACAACGAGAACAAATAGGGATTATAATGTTTCTTGAATATGTGAATTTCACGAATTACACATACAGAAGGTGTTAAATACGTCTATATGGAATAGCGACTAACGCCATATTCCATATTCAATTTTTCAAAATAATAAAACCCCCTCCAAAATGACCACAACAAGGGCTTGATCCCTAAAAACAATGAGAGCCGATCTAACACAGACTACTATCATGTGACCGCAAGTAGACACGTGATATTTCCACCGCTGCAGCCCCTTTAAATCCTTTAAATCCGTGCAACAACTGAGACAGTTTGATAGCAGTTTGGAACACGCCTGATGTGAGACACGAGTTGTAAATGAGGCATTATATCTTAGTGACAAAGTAAGTACCGTGGCATTTTCACTTTGTCCTTTTCTTTTAAAATCAAAACCAACAGAATAATGCACCGCTCTGTTAAATGTAAAAAGACACGTTTTCTACTAAACATGGTAGTGAATAGTCGAACCTAATGTACATAGAGATAATAACATACCGCATTGAAAAGCAGTGAGATACAATGGGTCCAGAATACAAATGATGGCTATGGTTGGCGTATTGATGAGAAAAAGCAATAAATAATAATGCGGTCCTTTCACTAAAAAAGCTGAATACTAGAAAATAATACTAAATGCTCTCTGTTTTCGTTTCTTTTTTGAAAATCTAAATAGCTCCTGAGAGCAATAAGAGCAGCCTAAGAAAACACATTTCAATCACGTGCAACCTACGAGTTGAGTCTGATCTAAATATGTCACAAGACCAGTTCAGTAATTTAAATAAAATAATACTTTAGATCAAAGATATTAGAAAAATGGTGAGAATAAGAAATAAAACATACATTTTTTGTGTGCTTTTTTCTAGGCGCCACTCGGCTCTCCACGATAAAATTCAAAGAGTTTAAAGTAATAAACACAGGAAAGAAAAATGAATCCTAAGTGTCTCTAAATAATAACTTATTCTTGAAAACAGGTCAGTGTCCACACATATCTGATATTTAAAGAATCAGACATAGGGTTCATCAAATATATGTTTTTAATTCGTTTTTTCCTTTTATTTTTTTTAGCAATTGTGAGATGACATTGTATAGTCTTTGTGATTTGTTTTTCCACCATGCAAAAAATACCAATAGTCCTGAAGATGGCCATAACATCAAACAAAGATGCCAGGGAAAGCATCTGTTTTATTGTTTTGAAAAGGCCGAAACATATGAACATATGTAGACAGTCCCAGTGGTTGAAAACAATAAACCTAGATAAACTAAGACCAAAATAATGGTCTTGGTGACAAATGGAATAGAATAAAATAATGTGCTGAAGAAAGATACTTAATAAATGCGTATAGATAACACATCTGCCACGTACTAACCTCACCTTTGTTTGTGAAATTTGTTGATATGAAATGTATTCAATTCTGTTTTAGAAATAATCGTGTGCATAATCTAATGACACACTAGAAATATTAAGTGTTTTTAGATGTTTTTTGTCAAATGATAAATAAATATTGATATGCGTAATTTCTAGAGAACCTATGTTGTCTATTTCCGAATTGCTGGTAAATAGAGAAAGTGTGGTAAAGACCGTGTTGTGATAAAGCAGATTGAGAAATGGGTAGTCGCTTTGAACTGTTGTTTTGTTTGATGCACCAGGGCCTTACAGCACTTCTGCAACGATCTCTAAGACAGAGATTTTCAACTGCAAAATAATTATAAGCCATTGGGGAACATTTTTGAGCCAGAAAATACAGAAAAACCAATTCCCAGGGTGACCTACAAAATGCAGGCGTTTAACTCCACCACTGAGTATATGCCAGGGAGACAGGATATACAGACAGAACGTCTGGAAAGCCTACCTGTATCTGAAGTCCAGGAAACAATGTGCTTAAAGTGAGTGTGCAGCTGGCCTATCTTCAATTCCAAGCCATAGGGGCAATATAACAAGAAATTTGGGAAGAAGGGGAGAAAAACCTAGCCGTGGACTTCATGGGTCGAATGGCATATACGGACTGATCACAATGGTTCTCCATTGTACTTACTCACTCTGCTTCAAAATGGCTTGAAGTGAAGTTCTGCGCCAGATAGCTTTGCAGTTGCATGCAACGTCTTCACAGACATTTCCCAAACAGATAGAGCCCCATCAAATATAGCTCCAGACAATAGGGTACAATTTCTGACAACAGAAATGCAGGCCTACCTGAGACTTTCAAGACAGTCAGGTGGCACTCTTCTACTCCCAAATCAATGGACAAGTGAAAAAACTGAATACGTTAATCAAAAGCTCCATTTAAGTGCCGGTGGTCTCACAAGCCTGCCCCCAACTCTGTCGTAGGAGTGTCTCAGTTTCTCCTCAGGAGGAGCAGATGTTCAAAGGCAATGCATACCCCAGAATCGTCAATGAACAGCACAAAAGCACAATCACCAAAGTATGGTAAGATAAATGACAAGGTACACAGACACCAAAATATGAGGAAGACTGTTCACAATGCCAGACGGGCACAAAAGCCCCACATTTTTGCAGTGAGATAGTGAATAAAAGTATGTGTGGCCTATAAAGACAGTTCTGCCTCTCTATAATTCACCGGGAGCAAGGGTAATCCCCCCTCCCTCGGGCGCAGGAGCACTTACCAGGAGATCTCCTAGGAACCCTGCTTCAACAGAGCACTCACACAACGAAGGACAGCCTCATGTCTTGGTGTTGCACACCAAAGGGAATTTGAAGTCAGCAGGCATGGGAAGGAGGCGGAGCTAGTGTGACTGTGACAGATTCTGCAGGAGTTTAGGGTAGTGTTAAAACCACTTACTCAGCTCTCTACAAACCACGAGTGATCCCAATCATAAAGGTAAAACCGACACAGGTAAGAGATATACCTCCTTTGCCTTTTGTTTTAACGTGGGCCAAGGGAAGGCTCTACTCTCAATAGGGGAGTGAATGTGATTCAGTACTAACCCAAACAGCAAAGTATAACGGTCCAAAATAAAGTGAATGTCCAATAAAAGTTCCATAATAATATTTGTACTTCAATCAAACACATCATCGGCAAGAAAACTAAATAGAAAAACACTGTACAAAACCCACCCCTGTGGTAAAAACACAGAATATGCAAAAGATAGAAGATGGTGAACTCTGGGTAACAATCAGGGCAAGAAAAGGCAATTAATAACCACAATGATAGCAACAAGGATATGTTATTGTGTTGAAAGGTATGAATTGTGACATAGCCAGTCTCTGTGGCCCAGAAATGGACCACAGGGAGCAGTTACCAGTTAACAGTACCTTTTTCTTTGTCTTGGCCGATCAACAAAGGCACACCAGGCTTCTAGATGTTGTTTGTGCAGTTCAAAGCAGCTCAAGGGTGGAAGACGTGTTGTTCTAGGTGGGGGGGTTGTTGAGTAGGGGTCGAATGGGAGCTTGCTGGGGTTCAAGGTGATGCGTGAAGAAAAACAGATCATGAGGGCCACCAGGGTCTGTTTGACAGTCAGTTTGACTGTGAAGATGCTGGTGACTGGATACGCTGTTTGATGCAATCAGTTCGATGAGATGCTCGAGTAAGTGTGGATTGTGAGGTCCACCAGGGTCAGTTTGATGGTCGGTTCAACTGTAAAGATGTCAGAGACTGTATATACAGTTTTGGTCGAGCAGATCAATGCAGCGCCCGATGGTTGTAGTTCGATGGTTAACCAGTCAGTTCTACTGGCGATAAAAATTAGCAGCGACGATGCTAGAAGGACAAACAGCGGTTCGATGTTGGCAGATGCAACATGGAGCTTTGCATCGGAGCTGCGGAAATGACACACTCAGCTAGCACTGTGCCTCGGCAAAGAGATTAGAATGTGCAGATAAGTAGTTTGAAGATTGATCGAGTGCCAAAGGCAACTGCAGACGGTCCTGATGGTTCAATACTGTTGAACTGGCTAGAATCGAGGTTCTCAGTAGTTCGACGTTGGGAAATGCCGGAATTCGGCTCTCTCAGTGCTTGGGTGCTGTGAGTCCCTCTCAGGAGTCTCTGAGACAAGTGTAGTCCTTGATCTCTTACTCTAAATGCAAGGGAGGCTGGTGCACACTTCCAGGAGTCCTTCACCACAAGGAGGGTCTGGGCAGCATTGTTACTGGCAGAGATGCATGTCTTGTTCCAGCAGAATGCCACCCCAAATGTCCCCTGGGGACGGGTGGGGTACCTCTGCCTTGGACGCTCAGTCTTCCCCTCACTGGTGGAGGGCTTTGGAAAGCAAACTCTCCCAACAGAGGTCCAACAGATTTCTTTCTTAGGTGTTTGTTCCAAAGTGAACTTAAAGGAGTGGGGGACCACTTATTTTAAAGGTGGCAAATGTCTACAGGTGATTTGTCAAAAGCAAGCCTGCTTTAAGGGTCCAATCCCTGTCCTTGGAACATGTGGACCTTGCCTCCTGACATCACACCCAAAGTGCTTTGTGCTACAGGAAGTGTGGGGGCGGGCAGGAAGGAAAAGTAGAGGCAGAGAGAAACAAGATGGTGAAACGTTCCTCCATCTGTAAGGACCTCCTCTGTCTACACTAACCCTGCCCCTTCCTTTCTCAATAGAATCAAAGTCTCATTTTGTATGCAGCACCCTGGTGTGAGGCTACTCCTTTTGTGAATGGGTGTGCACTTTGATTCCTGTTCCCAGGATAGCTTTCTGTGGCATGAATTTCTCTCTGGGAGTGTGTTACCTGCCCTCTAAAAGGAATAAAGAGAGCCAGCCACCAAGGCTACAGTCTTGCTGGCAGCAAGATAGCTGGGCTCACAATGCTGACAGGTGTGATGTCAATGGATGTGGCTCTGATAATTATGAAAAATACCATCCACCATACAGTAACTCATGTATGCTTTATATTTAAAGTGTAACGTGCCACCAGGTCAGTAACCCCATACGTAGGCAGGTTTTTAACAGATGTGCATATTTTAAGTGCAGCCCCTGTACTGTAGTGATTTTGGCTGTCACTGCAGCTGAAAAGTTGGCGCTTGTGCTCTGAACCTGCTCTGCGCCACGGGAGAGCTGGGACTGCAGATTGTTTACGTTTAAAATTTTAAAAAGCCAGGGCTTCGACACCCTTGCCAGATGGTAATCCTTCACTGTCACAAAATTGGGAAGGGTGGACCTGCGATGGGGTCCCACCATCTTGGTTTTATCGTTGGCTTCTTTTCCTTCCTGTCCCCTCCATTTGATGTGGGACAAGGCACTCTGGTTATGTTGCAAGAAGGTAATGGTCACATATTACAGTGATAGGGGTTGGACCCTATACAGCAGGCTTGTCCAATCCCCTGTGACATTTTGCCTTTATAAGGCATGGGTCTCCCACTCCTTCCTTGATTCCTTCCTGGACACTAAAAGGAATACATCTCTGGGTCCCTGTAGGAACTGCAGTCCCTTAGACAGTCCTGTGTGCCATAGAAGTGAAGACAGGTACTATCCAAGGAAGAGGAGAGCTCTGTTCCCTAACCATCTCCAGAGAACATTAGGGGTGAACTACTTTGGTCCCAGGCCTGCCACTATGCCAGCTGCCCTGGAACCTTGCTTCTCACTGTAAGCAAAGGAACCCCTATAGGTGCCAGCTTAGCTCCCTGGACTAGGAGTGCAGAGAATGAAGAACTCACCCTGGGTTAGAGCCCATGAATTAGAAATGACAGCAACCTGAAGAAGTCCAAAGCAGCTTTGAATCCTGTTTTGCCACTTCGAGCTGCATTCGAACTGCTTCAATCGTGCTCAAAGCCTTTGAGCCATCACAGTTCTGCAGTGCTGCTTTTGGCCCTCATTGCATCTCTGAACCACTGACCACACCTTCAAACCAGTTTGAGGTCATATTGAACCAGCATCACTTATCCTTGGAATGACTTTAACACTGGCTAACCAATACACATATCTTTGACTCACCACTTATTTGAGCCAACAGGACCTCACCTCGACTGGACTCAAACCGCTGGAAGCCATATTGTCAAATGCGACCCATTGGTAGCATTGTTGCAAACTAACTCAACCACTAATACGAATCTATTGGACTCTTCAAACTACATTGCATTGAACGTCAACTCGAAACACACAGATCGCTGTCTCAAAGCCGACTCACTGCAGACTAACCACCAGGATCAACACGACTGGTCCCATCTTGAACCTGGTTTGACCACAAGTAGACCAGAAAAAAGCCCTGTTAGGTGCTGTAGAACCACCCAAGACCGAGAACAAGGTACTGTTAATAGGCTATGTCCCCTGGTTCACTTTCTGTGTACATTAACAAGGGGGGGTCCTGGGAGTCCCTCTGCCAGACATTAGTCCTGGTTACGAGAGACTTACCCAGAGTCTTTAGCTCACTATCTTTCACAGAGAAGAAATATCCCAAACATATCAGTCTTTGTCCTGCCCTGGGGCAGTCCAGCACAGAAATGCTAGGCAATTCCCCTCTGAACAAGAGCACCAACAGAAACCCCAGACACGTGTTTCGGTCTGGTTGGACCTCATCAGTAGGGTGGATCTGTGCCTCTCTAGGAATAGTGAGCAAGGGGTCCACGTCTGGATTCCCCTAGTAATTTAGGGTGAGACCCAAAGTTACTTAAATATGCAAATTAACAAGGGGGGGTCCTTTCTGTGTACTTAATGACTTATAAGCCCCATTTTCAAACCATTACTTTAAGGACAATCATTAAACAGTGACATTGCTGCAAATGCTTGCCTGATCACCACTGCTCAAGTACCCAGAGTTCTATTCTCTACAGTTCTTCATTTTCTGCGTCTTTTCCATGAGGTTGGGTTTTTGTTGGGGTAATCCTAGTTAGTTATTTGCATTCTTGATTGTTTCATTAAAGTATATGTGTGCTTATAGAACCTTGATTGGGCATTCATTTATTTTGCAGTGTTTTGTAGAATTGCTTTTTGGGTTGCTATTGTTATCACTTCACACCCCTCGAGAGAGTACAGCCTGCCCTCCTTCCATATTACCACAAAAGGAAAACGAGGTATAGCCATTGGGCTGTGTCTGTTTCACTTTTATAACTGGGATTACTACTGATTGTGCAGTAGTGTGGGGGTCAATAGACAGTTTTGTCAATACTCTTCTGCCTACTCCTGCAGAGCAGTAGTAATTTCGTCACAATTTCCAAAAGATTTGCTAAAAGGTTTTTTCTGAATGCTTTCAATAGCAGCTGACCGGCACTTTCCAGGTGACCACACTCACTCATTCACTCACTCACTAAGAATTTCATACTGCAAAATGTGGGCATAGTCAAAACCAGAGGAGACCCCATCCCTACCTTGAAGACTGCCACCCACCCATATACTCTAATCATATGCACCGCTTTGCGTGAAACTGGATGAAGCAGGTCTCATGCTAAATTATGAGCCACCGCCCATACATCGGAGCCATGATTCAACCTATAAACTGTCATGGATCTAAAAGCAAACCAAGACCAATGCACCCTCATCTTTGCAGTGACTGGGCAACTGCAGTTGAGGTTTGGTATAGCATTCACCTTATACTATTGGTGGCCTTGCTGTAATTGGCAATGTGCGTAAAAACAGGGGTTGGGGATCTTTAGAGTGACAGTGGGAAAAGCAGATGCAGAACCTGTGGTGCTGATTGGTGCATGCCGGAAGTACCTGGTTTGTGAGTGCCAATCTGCTTTCTACAGGTTTGGTGGAGAAACTTGGGAGTATGTTATCAATAGAGAAGAGCTCAAGATCTGATAGACTACAGCGCTTTCGGTCTGGTTAGTCACTGAGTGCGACAGGGATAAAGAGGACAGCTTAGTTGTCTCTGTTAGTGTTGATGTGCTAACAGTTAAGCCTGGGGTGACCATCTGTAAGGTGTTTTTGTGCATACTGTAAGGTGGTAGGGGATGGTACAGGGTAGTCAGTTAGTCAGGGGAAGGTGGGAGTAGGCCTTACAAAGCAAGACAACCTGCAATCCTGCCTTCCTACCCGTGGCCATTTGCAGACAGCTCCCATTTTCTCTATCTCCCACTGCCACCTCTCTCTTTCTCGCTCTTTCTCTCTCTCTCTCTCTCCTTCTCCTCTCTGTCTCAAATAGATACATTGTACCCCCTGATAAACAAAGCAAGCATATAGGAGTTGGCAAGTACAGTGGAGGAGAATTACCTTGCAGTATGTTAACACAACATTGATCAATTGATTCTGGACTGGTTTGGGACATTGGACCCAACCAAAGAACAATCAGTAAACTGTGTTAATCATGCATTTTCTGAACTGAGTCAAAGTCAAAAATGAGTAATGAGGGGTTCACCATCTTTCTTTGTGAGAACAAAACGGATGCACTTTGTCTCCTCTCCAGTGCAGTTCATGGTGTCTGCGGTGTAACAGCTGGAAGCTTCTTCAAGGCATGACCGGCAGGTCACATTGTTCCGAACCTTACTGGGTGAAGGTACTGGAAGAAAATGTACAATGTGTTTGTTAACACAAATTGGCAGGTCCCCTGACAGTTGTGCAACTGAGGAGTAGGCTACACAATTAACTACTACAATAATGATATTCTGAATGGGTGTTCGTATACATTTTCTTTAACATTTTCACAATATTAACACAAAACTATTTTATATCACAATTAGTCATTTTGTTTATTTTAATACTTCTTACAAATATATGCTTAATAAACAAGTACACACATTAAAAATGTCATTTGTCAATTTTGCATTATAACTGTCCAAGTCCAGGTCTGGATGAAATAGCCATTTGTTGCTGGGGCTGCCCGGGCGGGAGAAAGCGTTTGCGTTCCAGTCTGGGGACAGTGACAGAAATGTTTGGATGCCATTGTTTGAAAGTATAAGGGAAGCGTACGAAGCCTTGGCATGTGCCAATCTGCTGCACCCACACCATGCACGGCTCAGTGAGTCCGACAAAAGATCACAAAGTGCGGACATGGGCGCAGATGGAATCAATGAAGACTGTTCTGTGGGACTGGCTGCGTGTCTGTGCTGTTGTACAACAGAGGATTTACATTGCATGGGCACCTGCATATGGCACGTGGTCATGACTGACTGTGTGTGGTGTCGTGGCACGATATTCATTTTTCCAATAATACATCTGCCCTCACAGATGCCTTTGCATGGGTACATTCGCTACGGCATTTCTTTTTTCGCTGCATTTCTTGCTGCCGATTTTTTTTACCGCAAAAAAACATCGAACAATACGGGGTGGGTGGGTAGAGGGATGTAAGGTCTAGGTGGGTGTGGGATGGGGACTAGATTGTAAATAGGGCGGAATGTAGGTTTAGGGGGAACCCACCCAACAAAAAAAACAATGCAAAAAGTTTCTGCCGCGAAATAAAAAGGGGCGATGGAATTACATGGAACCCGTAAATTCATGCAACCCATAGAATTTGAAGTGAGGGGTGACATGGGTGGAGGTTAGACGTGTCTCTGACCAGATTCCTTTTTTATTTCATTTTTTTAAATGTTATCATTTTGGTAAACAGAACAAGCCGACAAAACGATCCCATACATACATAAAAACAGTGTCAAAACAGGGTACATTCCCGTCTCTCTATCACCCCAGTCTGCCTTGTACCATATATCCGAGAAATCAAAGGTTATAAACTAATTTCGAGCAAATGAGACAATATATCCTCAAATAACCTGCTTTTCTTCTGCCTCTTCCTTATGACTATGTCAATTAGTGATGCCAGTGTAATTCCTTTACCCATTCCTGCCTTCCAAGGGGCTTTACTGATACCAACCCCTGAGTAGCAACTTTTTGGCTGCCACAGTTGATCCAAACAGCCAGCCTTTCTGAGGGTAGGCCAAGTCATCTGCTGTCAAGTACCCCCACGCACCAGTACACGGTCTCAAACTAAAATTCCAAGTTGGTTCTCAGTACAGTGTTCATCATCTCTGTTTCTTCTTCCCAGTAATTACTGACACAACTACATTCCCAAATCATGTTTTTCATCGTTCACTTCCTATGACAGCATCCTCACAAACGCTACAGTCACACACTCCCCTCTTGACCATCCTATCTGGTGTCCAGTGTACCCTATTAAGCAGTTTAACCTGCCTGGCCCCATCTCCCCAGTTTAACGACATCAGCTTAATGTTCCTGCCTACCACACCCCCCTTCTCTTTTGGGATCTCCCTCTCCAATACCTGAGACCATTATGCCAACAGTGTGGCATTGCCTGTCACTGAACGCTGGAGGAGGGAATAGACCACTGAGTCCTTGTTGTCCCAACTGTAATAAATGTGCTCCTATATCTTTCCCTAAAATCTTTGTCCTTCCCAACGATTCCACCTTCTTTAACACATTCTTCAGCGTTCCGTATTCACCATAGGAGCATCCGTCCATTTCATTCGTTTTCTAAAGGACTTCATAGGGGATTAATTTCCCACCTACCATCAGGTCATCTAATTAGCGTATTCAGGACAGGTGCAATGCTGGCCAATCAAGCAATGTTATTGAGAGTACGTTTTGGGTTGAACCAAATTGAATCCTTCTCCTTGGTATTGTCAGAGAGACAAGTTCATGGATAACCATCTCTCCAGATCTGTCTTCAAGCCCTTCTCTGCAAAGGACATAGTCACCTAAATTGTGGCACCCAGGTCGCTCATTTTAACAGGGCACCAACTGAAGCAAAGTTGAACAACATCATCCTTCTGTCAACACTCTGAGATAGCCAGGGCTTCGGTCTTCAACCAATTAATGTTATAGCCAGAGTTCTCAGTGAAACCGTTAATTTCTCCTATCAGTGTTGGCAACTGAAAATTCAGGCTCTGGAGTACTACTAGCAGGTCGTCCACATATAATCAGAGTTATGCTCTATCCTGACACAATGTACGCTTTGGATTCATCCCTCTCCCCTTGTCCATATTGCCACCGGTTCAAGTGCCAGGAGAAACAGTAGCGGAGTGAGAGGACACCCTTGTATCGCCCCACGACTCAGGTTGAAAATCCAGGAGCATAGGCTGCTCGTTGTCATTCAGGGCTTTTGGATTGCAGTATAGCACCTTTTTTCACCTCAGGAAGTGTTGTCCAAATCCGATTACTCCTATGTTAAATGTGTCTGCATCAGTGTCCAACTTCTCCAGGTAATTGAGAACTGTTTTCCTCTTATTTGGGCTGTTTATTCTGCGCCCCGATGTACACTTCTGGGGCCCCTTTGCTGTGAGTCCCTGTACCCCTGACTGCAGACTGCTTGGCTACTTTGGGCGAATTGTGAGTCGCGCAACACCCTGTGGCAATAAGGCAATAACCTCCCATTATAGCACCGGTACCAGCTCTGGCAGGGAGCGTGTATGCTGCATGAACTTTATGCGAGAGGATCATTACCACCTTCTCCCATCAGTGTTGCATTCCAATTGGCCTTGAGATCTATGCTACGTCTCTGCCCCGTTGGCGCCCTCTGCACTACTCCTGAACGTACTGCTGTCTAGATGTGCTGCAGGATCCCCACTATCTTTATCCCATACGCTGACCTCCATCTGTAGCGAGAGTGGCGGTTAGCATGTAATCCTGCAGCTTGACCTGCACTTGCAGCTTATTAAAGGACCTAGTTATGAGCCTCGGAAGTCACTGTGTTGTTTGTCCTCAGGTTCAGCAACTCATGCACCCAGTCAATGCACAACCTCTGGCCCACATTCAGGTAAGTCGTCAAACTGCTTCTGCGCGGCAGTGCCATCTTTGAAGCAAATTGATCCCGATGTGCCATAACAATAACCAAGCTCAAATAATGTTCAAAATAAGGGGCCGATTCATGGAATTCTCTGCACGGTACAAAGTGACTTTGCACTGGTGAAAAGTCACTTTGCACTGTCGACACATGTTAAAGTCACCTTCATCCAATATGAGTTGCTATCCCATGGGGGAGTAGTGGAGTGATCTGTATTCCAGTTCAGGAGGAGCCATAATAGCAGTAATAGCTGTACTCCTTGGGTTGGGAAGGGGAATCCATGTGAACTTATTTTACATTGTAGCAAGAATATGTGGGCTGCTGTGCAAGCACTCCTTAGATCAATTTACATTAACCTACAGTAGGTATACGTTTTTGCTTTGCTACTTCACCAATGAGAATACTTCTCAAGGTATCCTAACAATCTAATGTTGTAGTACATGCACGCATATAAATCCAGACATTACATCCCATAAATGATATGGAAACACTGTTGTGTGTATACTCATGAAAAAATAGATCTTGTTACATTAGTGATAAGTACATTGCTGTATGTGTTTACAAACTGGTCGACTGCATGTCCATCAGTTTCGCCCACTGGGCTTTATCAAGGCTAATCTCTACTTTGATGATGCGCCAAAGTATTGCTGTTCCTGTATTACAACAGAACTATTCAATAGACGGAGGGCTGCACGTGGGAGGCCATAGCCTGTTTAAAGTTGGTTGCTTGCAACAGCACAGATATATTCTATGAGGTGAGTGTAGATCAAGGACAACCCACAATGAGAGATTATTTATCCATAACAATAATGGGTCCAGTTACACCACATAACATAGTCTGTACACACTTTTTTGTCTTATGTAGGAACGAATCCAAATGATCCCATGGAAATAACTATCGAACAAAAAGTGGCAAGCGTCGGTGGCAAGCGTCTACATTTGATACGTTTCATATTGACTACATGAGTACAACATTTATGAAATCGGAAATATACCAAAATGTCGCCACCAGAACTCTAACTGCCGAAAATTCTGACATTTCTTTTCAACCCCTCTTACACGACATATATATAAAATACAATTATGAGGGGCTGCGGGGGTCTCCCCCGCATATGTATGTGCTGTAAAGGGGGTTGAAAAAAAAGTCCGCATTTTTGGCCGTTGGACTTCTGGGGGTCGCAGTAATGACATAGATCCATGAAATCCAATTGTATCAATAGCTGTCATCTCTACTAACTCACTATTTTGACAGCTGGTTTTATGTATCTAGATATCCCGTGAGGATAGCACAGCAGAAGCGTGTTTGCCTTGGAAGGAAGAGACCCGAAGCAACACAGGTTCAATCCGCGGGTCCGTGCTTAGAAACCTCTGGGTATTTAAGCACGTTATACATACGCAACTAAGACAACATTAGAACAATTATGCAACTAAAAAAATGTAAAAAATATTCCTGTAACAGCACCTCAATGCCCGCGGGCTGTGTCGGCACTTTAAAAAAATGCAAATAAAAATATATTTTTATTCAGATAATACCAAAAAGATTTTGAAGACGTTTGGGACCCAAAGCCATAAGGACCTAGTAAGCAAAGAATGCAAACCCTGAACTCATACACAATTATGACTGAATAAGGTTGGCTAATACCTTATATACCATACCATACTTTATGTACCATACCATACTTTATATACCATACCATACTTTGCGACTTGTCACTCAATCATGCTCACCAATGCCGTACATTTTACTTGGTTTTCTCTTTCTTTTCCCTCTGCCCAATGGCCATTTCTGTTGTAATACAGCTGCATCATCAAAGTAGAGGTTAGCCTTGATAAAGCCCAGGGGGTGAAACCGATGGCCATGCAGTTGGCCTGTTTGTAAGCACGCACAAGCACGCACAACAGTGTACCTATCTGTCACAAGTTTTTTTCATGAGTATATATGCAACAGTGTTTCCAGATCATTTATGGGATACGATGTGTGGATTTATATAGGTGTATGTGCTACAAAGTCAGATTGTTAAGAAACCTTGTGAAGTAACAAAGTATTCTCGTGAAAAGACGTATACCTAATCTAGATTCATTTAAGTTTATTTAAGGAGCGCTTTCACAGTAGCCCACATCGTCTTGCTACAGTATACATCAGTATACATCCATCCTGAATGTGTCATTTTATAATGCGCCCGCCTGGGTTCCTCTCAGCCATCTCATTGCCTCAGTGCTTCTGACAAGTTCTGACAAGTTCTGGCAGGAATATCCTCAATATTTCAGGCTTGGTGATTATGGCCTCAATTTTACAATCTCTAGCAAGTGCTTTCTTCATGCCAAAGGCCTTCCTCTTCCCCACCACTTCCTTGGGGAAGTTGGGGTAAATGGAAACAGAGGAGCATTCCAGTGTCACCTTGCGTTTCTCCCTAGCCATGGGTTGGATATTATCCTTTGTACTAATTTCGAGCAAATGAGACAATATATCCTCAAATAACCTGCTTTTCTTCTGCCTCTTCCTTATGACTATGTCAATTAGTGATGCCAGTGTAATTCCTTTACCCATTCCTAGAATAATCTGGCGTGATCTGTCGCGTCTCATATTCCCTGCTCTGAGTAAATCTCTGCCAGGGACTTTGCAACAAATTAATTCATAACCATTCATTTTCTTCCAATACCCCCTTTTCTACTAGACATTGGTTCAGACATCTGCTCTTCATATCCAGCTCTGTACTTCGGATTTGCATCGTAACTCTCTCATCCTTCAGTCATTGTGGCTCTAAAACTCCCCGCCATCTCATCAGATAGCTCTTCTGATTTCTTTTCTAATCTCGCTCTTCTAACTTCCAAATGAGTCACTTGCAAGGTTACTTCATTCAGAATTTTGTTCATGTCTCCAACATCCTGGGTCGCGTTCAGGAATAGGGTAGAGATTTCCTCAAAGTTGGGGATTTCACCTTCAATGTCCGTGTCAGACCTGGTCTGTTTGGTCTTCTTCAGGATATGGTTTTCTGTTGAATTAATCTTCTTTGTATCTGTTATCTGTGGAGGGCAAGAGCTTCCCGCTCAAGCTGCAGCTTGGTTGGAAGGCGTTCTGGAGACTCTCATGATGGATGTGGAGATGTGTGTCGCGCGATACTCTGTTTTCCCTACGATGTGTCACCCTGGTCACATGCACTGTGCAGGGGAAAACACAAATGCAGACAGTGGTCTTTTCAGATCTATGCATATATTAATCAGCCCAACGTTTAAACATGGGTTCATTGCTTACATAGGCACTCTTGAAACAGGGGTGGAAAAGTAAAAAATGCATTGGGAGTGACACAACCTTCACATCCCAATAATTGCACCTATATTTTTCCTGTATGGCCCAATGTAGTCCCTGTATTGGCCATCTTGTACCTTGCTCTCTCACCTTTATACTGTACTAACGCTGTGATACCTCTGGGTCTGGGCGTTGTCAAAAATGTAAAAATAAAATAAACAAATAAATATTGACAATGAACACCCAGCACTCATGTGAGTGTTGGGGTGTCCCAGCTAGTCGTCCACTTGGGTGCTTGGGGGAAATGCATGTGTAAGTGTTTGGGGAAGCTCTGGCACGTACATATGCATGGAGGGGCTGGCTGTTGGTCCCTCCATGCAGATTCAAGCTCCCCCCTTTCCTGCAAGCAAGTTTTCTGTGCGAATCAGTGGACAAGTGTGAGGCATGGAGTGTCCCACATGTTACACTCCAGCATATGTTTTGGGAGATGGTGCCATTAAAAATGTAGTGGTTGGAATATGCCACCTGGCTCAATTTCCCAACACCATTTGCAATCTTAATTTGCCCCACTAGTGCAATTTAATGAGTATGCTTCATGTGGTGCTAAAAACCGTTTTCGTAGGATGGAACCAACGCTCGATTTCCTTAAAGACTGGCTACATATATTGCAAATTGTAATGTGTGCTTAATTTGAATCCTGTTTGAATCATGAGGTAGGGTAGAGGCACTCATTTCAGCTACATTCTAGATGCTTTATTTGCAAGAAATTGGAAAACCATAGTAAAACTATACCTCCCTAGACCACTGGCTGCTATGTGTTGGTCTCATTAGCTGCCAAAGTGAGATATATAGTTATTAAAGGGCCACTGCTCTGTTATTAGTCCCAGCCGAAGGTGTGGTCCAATAACAAGGCAGTGGGCCTTTATTACTGGTAAAGTCTGTTCATAGAATATTATTCAAACACTCTGTCAGCACAATACAAAATGTGAAATGTAAAAAATTATACTTATAGAGGAAGTCAAGCACCCCCACATTACCTGGTGGCTTTCCCTCTCCCTGCGCCCAATATGCAAAATGTTACTGAATGATAGAGCAAGGATGTGCAAGTCAGTGGCGTCCTAGAGAATAAATTGGTGGTAAACCACTTACTGAAACGTTTTGTGGTGGTAATGGAATTATGGCTGTTTTTTACTACACCCCCGAATTCAGAGTTTGACCTCGATGAGCTGGCATTATTCTGAAGGTAGATCCTCCACTTAGAAATCAGCAGAATTACAATTCACAGTAGTGCAGCCAAAATCCACATGGAGTCCTATGGACTCCCAAAATGGGGATTTACAACACCCTTTCACCACGCGTAATCCAGTGGTCAGCCCACTTGACAGAGTGGTGGTAACGGTAATCGATTTTGGTGGTAATTCTGCAAATGTACTGCCAAATATATAATGAGGCTGTGTCTGTGGCCTGACTGTGACTGACAGGAGCCCATGTGGCAGGGTGAGGGAGGAGATTGTTCTGTGCCACGTGGCACAGGGTAAAGGGCGCAGAACATAACGCTTCCTTCGCCTTCCAGCGCAGATCTTGGTGTAGTGGAATAACAGTAATAGCAGCAGCTGTGTGAGTGGTGTGGTGCCTCAATTTGAGGTGATCCTCGTGAGACAATTCTTTTCAAAACTCCCATTGCACACTAACCTTTATGCAAAGGGAGTTCAGCAAAGCATTCCCATTGCTCCCTCCACTCATCCCTGCCAACCTCTCCTTACCCCTTCCCGACTATCCAAGGGAAACTCCCGGGACACCTGTCCCTCAATAACTTCTCCCAACCACGTTCCTGCTGTGTCCCCGCCTCTCTCCCCCTCCACACATCCCCATTGACCCATTGTACTCTGCTCCCCTATCTGTTTGCCCCCTATACACCTCCCCTTTGCCGCTCCCCACTTACCCCTTCCCCTTCCACCATATTTTGATTTCTGGATTGCATAATGGATGTTATGCACTGGTTACAGGGCTTACAATGTCCGGCTGTCTCGTGTTAAACTACCGACTCCTTAGCCCCTTCCTCTCTATCCCCGGCAGAGGTCAGGGTTGAGAAATTGAACAGATAGGGGCAGAGGACATGGAAGAATCAGAAAATGGAATGTTCAGGCGCTGTGCTCATCCCAGAGTTCACAGCTCCTTCCTCTCCATTGTTTCCAATGGAGGGCTGACCATCCTGATGCCCTCATCATCTAAATGTACATCACAGCTCATGCGTGCACTTAGAGACGCAGGTCGGGTGAGGCTCTTATCAA
Source organism: Ambystoma mexicanum (assembly GCF_040938575.1). Lineage (NCBI taxonomy): Eukaryota > Metazoa > Chordata > Amphibia > Caudata > Ambystomatidae > Ambystoma > Ambystoma mexicanum. The sequence continues at coordinate 489,491,195 of NC_090922.1, read as the reverse complement.
ATTCAAGTGACGGAAATACCATTATTTCGGCAGTGGTGATGAAAATGATACCTTTTCTTTCCTAGGGTGCGCCCAGCACCACGGAGAAGCAGAGTGCTTTGTAGAGAACACGTATTGCACCGGGAGCCTCTAGAACATGAGGTGCTCAACATATAACTGTATCGTAAGTACATTGAGTCGATTAAGATACTAGTGCAGAAAGCAGTATGTGATCCATGGAGAGGGCAGTTGCACATAACTGGGAAATTACCAGATGGCACGCTGGACAGATTGGATTTCACATCAACCTATTTCCAATCTGGGATCCAGTCAGAAAAAGGGATTTACACAGAATCACATTGGCACTCGAGTGAAGATCCCTGCCCGAGAACTCAGGTCTCCATGGTCGGAGAACTGGATCTTAGCCACCAGTCACCTTCTCCTCATGAAGGATGTCCAAGAGCACAATGGGGATTGACAGACAATATGAAGTTGTCCTACTTCCCTGGACATGCCCTACTGCAATCGTGCTCATAGTATTGGCGATACCAACAAGCATATATAAGGTAACGCACATCTAAATGTTTCTGTATACCCCATACCAAACATGTCAGAAGCAATGATACGTACACGCTGGTACCACACTGGTGCAGTTGTCTTTGCTGCAGCAAGCCACGCTGCTTCTGAAGGACATCTTTGGAGCGTTCACACTGGCGGCGGTCGCGTTGCACTGGCTAGATCTTCCACACGATCGCATAAACAGGGTAGATGTCTTTCCATCTAAAAGAAGGAGAATTAAGGAGTTAGAACACCTTCGTACTGGTGAATTTGTCTTCCCAAATGACGTCTCCCTTAATAACTGCAAGTCATAAAAAACGACTTAGTTTAAGAGGACAGGTCCCAAGCCAGGGCAGCTTAAAACCTTTTCTTTAGGGTGAACTGGGGCAAGACACACATGTCCTTCCTGGCTCCCATCAATATTACATTACATGATTTCCTACATTTATCTTACAAAAGCAGTGGTTTCATGCCATTCTTGTAAATGACATCCTTCCTGTGAATTATGGATTTAAGCCAATGGGAAACATCGACTATCAACTTAAATTACATGGGCCTCATTACCATGGTGCTATTAGAGCCATGGCTACCCCCTTACCGCATTCTGGGTCTGGGTTCCCGAAATAGAGACTTACCGGGTCATTCAAACCTTGGAGGACCCGGTATGTCCCCATTCCGGGAACCATTCCCCATTCCCATTCGAGCCCCCATAGGGCTCAATGGGAATGGGGATGGAGCTAATAACGGTACCGCAATTGGCGTTACCGTTATTAGCTCTGAAGTCCCTTAACGGGTCCCTTCCATAACGCCTAGTAAAACCAGGCATTAAGGAAGGGACTCACTAAGGGACCTCGGAATAGGGTGGTAAGGGATTTCCGGCACCGGTGCCCTTACTGGTACCGGTAATCCCTTACCGCCTACCGCATAATGAAGCCCCATGTTCACTAAGCTGGACAATCCTTTTATATAAACCCAACAGAGCCTGTAATTACGTTCCCTTGCAAATAGATGTCCATTGCTGCACCTTCTAAGCTATAGATTGTATGGAGCACCTGCTAATCAATTAATGAAATCCCTGTGTTTAATCAGCAACACACCTTAACAGGAAATGCAAATGCACGAAAATGCTGGGGAGTGCAAACATTTTCATTGAAAACTCCAACAGCTAGTGAAAATCCGTTTTAAATGCTCTTTAAAATTTGTTGTTTAAAAAAAAAGATCTTCATTAAAACTACACCTTATGAATAAAATAAATGAACTATGCAAGCAGAGGCCATGAACGGCAGTAATTGTACAGTCAGAGTGCTTGGGGCAAGGTGACTCTACCTTCAGTGCCTGCCAGCTGCTATAGACATTGCTCGCAATACTCAGGGCTTCCTTTCTAACACTACCAGCAGAGGATGCTGGACATGGCCTTAGCGATGCCCCAGGCACGCCAATTACCATGTCTCTGGCACACTGACAACCCAGGCCAACTTCATGTTCAAGTTTTATGTCATTCTGTTTTCATTGTGGGAATTTTCTTTTTACATAGTTAATATTACCACTAGCATAGCCGTACCCTCCGTATATACAGCGAAAAAAAAGTTATGTTATTGCCTAGTGTAGAGGTGGAGCCAAGTACCCCCACCAAAAGTTGCCTATATGTTGGGATCCAGAGATGACTAAACGAGATGACTAAACAAGCAGTGCCAGTGGGGATACCTATACCCCAAAGAATCTTTGAGACAAGGTATCCATTGAGACAACCCTACATACATGCACAAAGAAATAGTGCTTTTCTGGCTGGGGTTCCGGAAGAAGTATGCGTTTGAATAAGAAGGAAGACTGGTGATGTCATACGAAGTAAGAACTGACGTGTCCAGAAGAGATGCTGATGAAGAAAGAATACAGACATTCTATAGAAACTAAAAATGAAGTAAAGACACCTAGCAGCATTTCAGGATCGAAGTGAAGATGCTCGTGCAAAGAAGCACTGAAGAAAATGCAAAGTCATTTTACACCTGTACAGATGCAGCATCACAAGTACAGGCTGGCTACGTAGATGCGCCAATGTATATATATAGGAATGTACAGAACCTGGATATTCCACAATGTACTTTAGCAAGGCTTGAAAACTCATACTTGGAGAAGATTTCTGTGTGGTGCAGTTGGTATTAAAACTATTGGTGAAGGAGAACTTTGAGAAAGGCTTGGCTGGCCAAGCACCAAGAAGACAGGGCCACAGTGAAATTGGGTGCCTGTCAAAAGGCTACAACGAATGTGAGAAAAGAACAAACTGTGTTTGAATTAGTATGAAAAAACACTGAAGGTGTGAAGAGTTCATAATTTAAGAGAATTAAATACAGCAAGAAGCTCAAAACAGTGGTCTCCAGTCACATGGTCGAGATCAAAAATAGCTTGGGCTGAGTTATACCGATACCAGGAGACAGACCAATTCCATACTCCCTTTATTTCTCAGGCACAAGCAGCTTCTGCAAGGCCAAGTTCAAAGCCTTAATTGACTGGCAGACTGTAGGAGTGATGATAGATGTGGGACTATTTGGCGAGGAGGCAAGATCACGCCAACACTCCATGCACCTGGGATGCTAGCCTGCGTGCTGCTAGCGTGTGGAATATTCCAGAGGGGTACAAGTGTGGCAAACCAATTGTAGAGGGCCACGTAGTTAGGAGCCCTATAGTTTGTGTAACCAATGGATCGTCGTATATTTAGTGATGATGTAGCTGACCCTTCACTTAGGAAGGGCTTAGTTGCCCACCTGACTTAGACACCCAATCACTACCCTCGGCCATATAGAACATATACTTCGATGTTCCCTGAAAGCCAACCACCGCTATTCATAGGTTTTTGTAGTTTGCCACGTAACATGTCAGTAATGATGATTTTTTGCTATAAAAGATATATTTTTTCAAAATCACATTGAGACTGTGCTTTGCGACGTTGCATGATGTCCGTTGTAACTCCCTGTTTTAGATAATTGATATTAAAACAGAACCAACTTTACAAATTCCTGAGTCATTTTGATTATTGATGTTTGAGTAATTTCTGCATCCCCGTCCACCTCTAAGTATTGTGTTGTAATATGCACAGGCTCGTGCATAGGCACACTGGTGGAATGTTGATGCACGTTCAGCAATCAACATTCCACAGTGGCCGTTGAGTGAGGGGAGCCGTAGCATCTGGCTGCGGGGTCTCGTTAATAAAGATATGTAACTTCACTTACCTGTGTCGGAGAGATTGTGACATTGGCGATGAGGATTTCGACGAGACCCTGTCCCACGTGTGCGCGGATCAGCTGTTCGGGCTCCTTGCTCACTTCTGGCGCAGTCGGCAAGGACGTGGGCCGATCAACGCCGGATCTGTCGGAGCTGTTGCTGCAAGCCTGGTCCAATATTAGGACAGCGTTGGCCACGGGTGGGCCCCCCCTCGCCGGGCGGGCGGCTGCCCTGTGAAGTAGGGGAAGGCGAGGAACTGTTCGGGTGCCCAGTCGGGGTGTTTATGCGGGCCAGCTCGCCGCCGGCTTGTCGCGAGCAGCTGGAGGCGTCAAGGGGTTTGCGTTGCCGGCTGCATTGTTTTCATTGGTGGCAGCGGAGTCTTCGTGTGCGTGAGTCCAGTCGGGGCCTCGCTGCAAGTGTGCCAGTTGAGTGAGGCGGAGGCCTGTACGCGGAGCGCACTTGCATTTGCAGTCCGCCGGCAGCTGGCCCCGGCAGTGTCTCTACGCTACGCTGTTCAGCGTGGACTGCAGTCTCCTCAGGGAACGAGGAGGGGCTGCGGTGACGCCTACGCCGCTCAGCGTGGACTGCGGTCGCCCCAGGGAAGGAGGAAGGGCTGCGGTGGCATTGCGTGGTGTGCTTTGATAGCAGCTGACTGCGGCTACTGGCGGATGAGAGAAGACAAGAGGATAACACCCTTCAGCGACGTGGCAAGTTTGAGGGGCCACAGTTTATATGAAAGGTGGATCTGGAGGGGTGTTGCTAGTAAGGTTGGGGCACACAAACCCTGTGCAAGCCAGACAAGTGAAGGTTGGCAGTTCGGCTGGGGCTGGGATTGTTGCAAATCTGTTGGTACATCAGTGGTTGTGACTCACCCAGTGCCAGGACCTGGCTGTACTGCATATGCGTGGGGGTGCACGTTCACAAGGCTACAGTGGAAGACATCTGTCTGCGGTCACATTGGTTGGTGTGTTGTGACTCACCCACTGCCGGGAAAATAAAAAATAAATATATATATATATATTTTTGGCGGTACTGCAGATACGTGTGGGTGCACTGGCACAAAGTGACAGAGAGGACATTTTCTGATTTAAGGGTGCAAAGGGCATTGGGTTGGGCACAGAAAAACACAGTGTTGGGTAGGTTATTTTTGGGGGCACAAGGAACAAGGCAGCAAATTCAGCCATGTTGCATACAGCTGCTAGGCCTCCACCTGCTTTTCTGCCTAACCCAGGAGAGCTGGTTGCTCCTTGGGAGCAGTGGGTAGATGCCTTAAAGGCATACCTGGCTGCATATCGGAGAACTCCTGCCATGCTTACGGGAACATCTCCATTTGAACTAATGAGGGGCAGGAAGGCAGGTACAATGTTGAGAACCCTGGCTATGGGTAGTGGTGGTCCATGCGATATGGATTTGCGAGCTATTGATCGCAGCATTTTAGAGCGCCAGCAGACCACGGGGTCCTCACAAAAGAGTAGGAAGGAGTTGAATGTAAAGCCTGGGGATCAGGTGTACATAAAGAATCCTAGGATAGTTCATAAAGGATACAGCACTTTTATGCCCTTAAGGAAGGTTGTTAAAGTTGGAAAAGGGCATGTGCACTTGGAGGATGGCTCTGTCTGGAGTAAGAGGCGGGTGGTGGTGGATGGATGCAAACGGGTGGACAGGGCTGGTGTGGAATCTGATGTGTAATCACAGGAAACAGTGCTGGATTATAATCCTGTGGGTTCACAAGCCATCAGGTTTGAACAGGAAGAGGTTGTCCCAATTCCAGGTCCTGTTGATCCAGAGGTCAATGTGGAATGTCAAACTGCTATGGCTCAGCAACCTGATACAGGTCAACAAAGGGGTCGTGCGGGTAGGAGCTGTGGTCCTCCCATAAGATTTAGAGATTATGTTTGTTAAGGGTGGAAGTACATTTAATTGCACCCATGTTACTTGTATTTATCTAGCTGTGAAAGTTGCATTTATGACATGTCATGTAATATTTGTTTCATTTTTCATTGTTCAATTTGGTGTTAACATTTCTATCCAAGGGAAGAAGATATGTTGTAATATGCACGGGCTCATGCATAGGCACACTGGTGGAATGTTGATGCACGTTCAGAAATCAACATTCCACAGTGGCCGTTGAGTGAGGGGAGCCGTAGCATCTGGCTGCGGGGTCTCGTTAATAAAGATACGTAACTTCACTTACCTGTGTCGGAGAGATTGTGTCATATTGCTGCCTTGTTTTAAAGGACTCAGGTCTCTGAGTTCACTATAAAAAGATGAAATCTGCAAACATTGGAGTTGGCAATGTTAAGGTAGGGACGCTCAATACAAATAAAGCATGTCCTTATGTGAATGTGACTGATGAAGGAGTATGAGAAGGAGAAATACTGTGACGAAGAAGGTCTGTAATAAAGGAATAGGGCAATGATGAAGTAGAAGGACAATGACAAAGGGGTAAATACTATGAAAACTATCAATAAGGACTAGAAAAAAAATAGAACACAGGCAAAGACCTATAATAAGGGAGAAGGACTAGAAGGAATCACTATACAAAGCTGAAGCACTATGTTGAAATTCTACGACAAAGGTGAGGGAAGGAACAGGACACATAGGAAGGACTATGATGAGGGCCAAGGACTATGACGGAGGACTATATCAATGTCCTATAATGAAGGAGAAGATCTCTGATGAAGGACTATGGTAAAGAAGAAGGACTATGATGAAGAAACATAATGAGGGACAATGACGAAGGAGATGAACTCAGATCAACGACTAAGAGAAGAGATGTAAAAGAAGGACAAAGATCTGTGGCAAAGTTGGACTGACAAAGGAGAAGGATTCAAGCATAGAACTTTGATGAAGGAGAAGGACAATGACAAAGGAATGTGGCAAAGAACATACTATTGCAACCCCCTTGTCTCTATGACTTTGGTTTCTGGCAGTACATGCCACTACAGGAGACAGCGATACAGTGTGCACCCATTATTCCCACCCCCTCTCGCTGAGGAGGAAATTCCCAGTTCTATGCCAAGTAAATAATCAGTGCCTCCAACTAGCGATTGAAAAGCAATAGAATCCTCAAACCTGTATTGGAGCAATGACATACCTCCTACACTAGTACTACCACAAAGATAACCAATGATCTGTATGGTGTACTTTATTGTTGAAACAAGAGACAGACAAACATCCAACACAATAACCAGTTGCTAGCAACCTATGTAGACCCTGGTTGCGAATCTGCAACATAACTGGTAGAGTGGCATTTGAGCTGGTGATTCCCCTATATATGCCATAGTTGAAACTATTGTTAGAGAACTGACCTTTTCAGTATCTGAACCTCAAAAAGTCTGACCCATATTTTGACTCTTTGATTAAAACTTTGTCTTCCTATGAGTGGAAAATGATCATTCCTCCCCTTGTTTACATTGTGTGGCACCTTTTAGAATGCCCAGGAATTCTGACACAGTTATAGACTTGATCAGTGGGTTAACAGTGGAGAAACCCTTCCCTGTGCCTTCCCTGTGCCCTACATTAACCAAAATGGAAAAACCTCACCTTTCGGGATGAGAGCCTAAATAAAACTTTTCAGATTCCAGCTTTGATGCCTGTGAGCATTGGCAGCTGGTAATTTCTTGAGTGGATGGGCATCAATATTTCCCCCAAATATTCCCTATTGACCGAAAGTATTGAGGGTGCCCAAAACTATCAAGAGAGGTTGGGGGGGGGTGCCAATCCAGCCACGTAATAATACTTATCATGCATCCAATACAAAATGTCATACCATGGTAAGAAAGGGCTAGACTAGCTGCACCAAAATGCCAGTCTAGCCATGCAATAAAACTTATGTTTGCTTTATCAAAGATGTCCAATACAAAATGTCATGCCACAGTAGGAAATGTCTAGACTAGCTGCACCAAAATGCCAGTCTGGCCATGCAATAACACTTATCATGCTTGCTTTATCATAGATGCCCAGCACAAAAATTACATGCCTGCCCCCTGGGCCCCTAGCGCCTCACACACGCAAAAACAATTTGATTATGTGTGTATGTGAGGTGCTGGTGGGCCCAGTGGGCTGGAATGGTATTTTCTACTAGGCATCTAACATTAATGCCTAGTAGAGATGTTCCTCCCTTGCGCATGCAAACAGGCAGTTCCCCAACTTGCATTCCCAATGGGCTATGCAAGGCCAGGGAATATCATTTAGGGGTTGCCATGGGTCGCAACGGCGACCCCTTAGGTGTCCCTTGCTAACCCTGTGGTCTCCTGTGCTACCCTTAAAAAAATTAAACAAAATGTTTTAATGCAAGCTCCTGAGCTGTGGCCAGCACCATGTAGATCTTTACTGGAATGGCTGGCTTTCTTGTTCAGGCCTCTTAAAATAAATAAAAAATAAAAATGAAGGAACAGGGGTCCACAAGTCTAACACTTTCAGAAGTTACCCTATATAAGAAAGAATAGGAATACCAAAACATGTGCCTTTCTGGAATTCTATACAATAATTGCTAGACTCATTAAAAGTTTATTTCAGGCACACTTCGGGGGTGAGTCACTGATTTAGTCTGTTCTTAAACACCTCAACTTTCATCCTTCTGAGGTCGATAAATGAGTGCCAACACAGCTTGGGTGATATTGCATGTATGTATATTGCATGTATATTTGTTCAATATAAAGCGCTTAAGCGTAAGCACTATATAACCATGCATCATTATCATTTGTCCATGGACGTCTGCTTGCATTCACAGTAATTTGCTAATATGAGCCTATAAACACTGATCTTAATGATACGATCCATTCTTGTATGAAATGTGTATCACAGTATAGTGATATTGTAACCATATTTTTCATAGTGTACTTAGGAACAATGCTATGTGATGCCACTTCCTGTTTTGTCAAGGGGGGGAAAGGCCGTGTTCCATCGCTTCCCATGATATCACTTCGGGTGGGGTCAAATGACAAGCCTTCCTGTGATGTCATCAGAGGTCACGAGTCGAGTGATGTCACTTCAGCTACCCCTGGCATTTTGCTGAAATGAGGTCCCTGTGCAAGGCTGGCGAAGCAAAACACCCCAGCCTTGCATGGCTCATTGAGCATGTGCGGCAGGAAAACAGAACTGTCAAAGGGAAACTACGTTTCCCTTTGATAGTTCGGGCCAGCCCAGGAGCACTCCCTCAGCTGAAAAAAGCTGAGGGAGTGTTCCATGTTTACACTGGGCTAACTCCTGTCTCCTCCATAATGGGCAGGGGTGCCGGTGCCTCCTGCCCCATTATGGAGGAGCTGCCACTGCTGCACCAATACCCCGTCTGACACCAATCTCACATAATCATATACACAAGCAGTCACGCACCCATACAGCCTCTCTCAATCTTTCACACGAACCCTACCAAAACACTTCACTCACACAGATGTATGATTGTGTGTATCTGAGTGAGTGAAGTGTTTGAGTCGGTATCATGTGCATGATTAAGAAAGAAGCTTTAATGGTGTGTAACTGCTTAAGTCCATGTGTATTTGAACTGTGTGTGTGTGTGTGGGCTCAAAGCGGGCATTGGTGCAGGGCAATACCAATGTAAGAAAGCATGTTGCTGCTATGTGCAGTGCATGCAGTCAGTAAGAACATGTTTTCTCACCTTGCTATTGCCCTGCTCCAATGCCCCCTTCAAACCCAAGCCCACACACACATTCTATACACATGCACCTGCACACAAGCAGTCATGCACCCATACAGCCTCTCTCAATCATGCACATGACTCACACAGATACACGTTCATATATACATGCACACAGTCATGCCCTCATGCAGCTTCTCTCAATCACTGAATGATTGAGAGAAGCTGTGTGGGGGTTGTCTGTACTTCTTTGCGCGCATCTATGAATATGTGCATCTGCCTGAGTAAGTGTTCTGCTGAGCGCCATGTGAATGATTCATTCGCATGGCGCCCAGTAGAACACTTTACTCATGCATGCTCACACATTCATATAAACAAGAGCACACACGCAGTTACACACTCATACAGCTTCTTTCAGTCATGCACTTTACACCCAGCAGAACGCATACTCACACATTTATAAACACATTCACAGCATTCACACAAGTAGCCAGGCACCCATACAGCCTCTCTCTCAATCATACACAACACCCACGAGAACACTTACACAGACACACATTCAAGGTCTGATTGCAGGCCCTGTGTAAAATAATGAAAGTGACTTTCCATCACCGAATGACACGTGTCTTATATTACACAGAGCTCTCAATCAGGCCCTCCTACACGGCATCCACACAAGCTGCCACACTCCCATACAGCCTCTCGTCATCAATCATACACACCTCACTCACCAAAAAACTTAATTCACGCATATACAGTCATGCACACACACACACATTAAAAATACAATCCCTCTCTCTCTCTCACACACACACACACACACACACACACACAATTCTTTCATTCTAAACACTTACCTTAGCGGGCCACGGCGGTGATCTTCTCAGAAGGCCCGGGCTTTCTCCCTCTTCCTTCAACGTCATCATGTTGGAGGAAGAGCCTCAGCAAGGGTCAGGAGACGCCCTTCACACATCCACCTGCCTATTCCTCTATCAGGCAGAGGGCAGTGTTAGCATTCTGACCCCGTCCCGGACTGATACACACAGGCAGAGGGAGTGGTGAAGAGCCATTCAAGATTCCTCCAGGGCTGTTTCTAACTGGGGCCTTAAAGAATCTTGAATGGCTGACGTCACCCATGCTTTCCGAATGTCTTTCACAAAGCTATACATGGGTGAAGGAATGGGTGCTTTATATGTCGCTCTTCCCCCATGTAAACTGCTGTTTAGGGCATAACTACACCACCAGTCTTTGCATTTGCAAAGGATTTAAATGTTTTACATTCTTTGCCAATGCAATTACTAATTTTCAATTATTATGGAGCGAGTTAAAATCACTTGCTCCATAAAGAAAATGCATTTTGGTGTGGGGGCAGGGGCAAGGGTGTGCGTTGTCCCAGTGTCCCGTATGGGCGAGCCCCCTCTGCCTGTGTGGGAATACACCTCCTCAGTCACAGGGAAACACCTGCACAGATGTTTACCGCAAGTGACGAACTGCCACAAAGCCCTCCTTTCCTCAGACTCACCATAAATGCTGCTGCACTTACTCTGGGATGCGCTTAAACACGCCTGGTGACTGCGCCACTACCACCCTTCACTTCCTGTCTCCAGATCCTTTAAAGATTTAGATTTCGTTTTATAGATCATACCTATTTGTTTTTCTTTAGATCAAATCAAAGCACCTTGAGGGACACCAAAGATAATGACATGAAAACGACCGGTCTGTATTGTTTAAAAAAAAAACGTAGTTTAAACTGGTGACCGAGTCTAGACATTTGTTAAAGAACCAAAAATGTGTCACTCACTGTTTCTATTCCAGCGAGGTTACAATATGATAATGGATACACACTGGGTGGATTGGTGAAAAGTTTCTAGAAAAAACAATTGTTTTCATGTAATTTATGGTAAACAAGGTGTGGTAATATGAAATGTCAGTGGAAGGAAGTAAATTGAATTTGCACTTTAGCACATTGCACTTTTCTAACCCCTTGAGCACTTTCATGCTTTTATTGGATTTAAAAAAATAAAATAAGCATGTGTTTTGTTATTGGTTTTTAATAATAAAAACTGAAAGAATATATATATTTGTGGAAATGATCTCATGGTCCCAAAGTGTGCTTGTTTAATTGTTTAAGGTATACCTCAAGGTGCTTTGATTTGTAGATTACCGGAGTCAGAGGAGACACTTTGATATTCTGGCCCCCTTCGTTTCACATGTCTATTTCTAATACATAATGATGTCCAACACCTTTCTCGGGTACCTTCCTAAGCACATGGGCTATGCCCTTTGGAGGGACCTCTGTCCTTATGTCTTGAACCACATCAGGGCAGTTTTCCTGTAATTATCAGTTTTGATTCTCCCCCTCCCCAATGGGGATATCCTAAATGGATCTAAACTCAGATTTGCACAGCATCATTCACATGAATACAGTATGTTCCCTTTCACTGTCTCACCCACTGTCCTCACAGGCAGCCCATACTTCCCTGTCCTGTCAAAGGTCCTCACAGTAATGGGCTCGGTCATCTGTCAGTCATGAGGTCACTGGGATACAGAAATTCCCTGCCATCCTTCATGAACATGCCATTCTGACTCCTACTGTCAGACCCATGTGTAAAGACTGGAGGGGGGGGGGTCTGTACTTCTGCCACAGGGGACATCTTGCTTCCTATCAGGAATCAACTGATTCCAATGGCAGGGCCTGGGTATCCCAATAATGGAGGATACTCAGAGTACCTTTCCAATTCAGCATGGAGCTGCCACCAGCCTACACACAGGCGCCCAAAAACATACACTAAGGGGAGAGGGTTGTACCCCCCGCACCCATAGGTGCCATAAGGGTATCCCATGGGTCTGTACACCAAACCAAAAATAGGAAGAGCTGCACTGCCAGGAGTCCCACATGGACTCCTGGGCAGAAAACAGTACAGAACACAAATGAAAAAGGACTACAGGACAAGGACAGGGAGTCCCTGTCCCTCCAATGCATTTCCAGTATCACACCATGCCAGCACAGAGCAGAGCCACCCAGCCAATGAACAATCAGTGTGACATCACACTAGAATCCACTGATCTGAAAATTTAACCACTTAGATGCTAGGCACCATCCTCCCCATTTACTAGTCAGCTGAATCAGAAAATAACATTCTGAGCGTATACAATGATAAGGGTGATACACTAATACAAATGACTAGGATCAAAAACTATGATGGAGAAGGACAAGGAGGCTTGAGAAGAACTATTACAACACATTGGGCCTCATCACAAGTTGGGCGGTAACGCCGGCGCTAATAGTGCTGGTGCTATCTGCCCTACCGCCAAACCCACCGGCGCTATTAGCGCCGGATCACAGGTTTGGCGGATTTGGAAATCTCCATTCCCCATTGAGCCCATTCGGGAATGCCCCATTCCCCATTGGGCTCAATGGGGAAATTTTGCGCTCATACCGCCGGCGGATTTCCCGCCAGCGGTATGAGCGCGAATTTTCGGCGGATTTCCCCCCAGCTCAGAGCTGGGGAGAAATCCGCCAAAGCGCTGATTTGGCGGACCCTTAAATCCGGCGGTAACAGCAGTAGCACCGATTTAAGGGTTACCGCCAGACTCGTGATGAGGCCCATAATAAAGAATGAAAAGAACTATGATAAAGGAGCAGTACCAGGATAAAGCAGGACTATGATGAAGGACTATGTTGAAGAAGAAAGACTGCGACAAAAGACTATTATGGAGGAGAAGGGCAAGGAAAATGAGAAGGACTGCAAAAAGGACCAATGAGGAACTAGAAGGAGCATGGCAAAATACTATGATGAAGAACTACTGCAAAGGCAAAGGACTATTACCAAGATGTACAATGAAGCGGACTATGATGAAGGACTTGGATGAAGCCAAAGGACTATAGTTAAGGAGGAGGACTATGATGTACGGAAAGAAACTATGAAGAACATTATGATGAAGGAGAAGGTCTATGATGAAGAGTGACAAAGTAGGAGAAGGACTATATTGAAGGACTGTGACAACGAACTATGAGAAGATGAATGTCCATGATGAAGGAGAAAGACTATGATGAAGGACTATGATGAAGGACTCCAATAAATGACTATGGGCCTCATCAAGAGTTGGGGGGTAGCCCTTAAATGTGCCAGTAATGCTATTACAGCTGAATTTAAGGGTCTGCCCAATCGACGAGTTGGGCGGAAAGTTTGGAGTTTTACGAAATCCAGCTTTCTGCCCATTTTCAGACATTTTCAGTGCTATTACTGCCGCCACTATTACCGCCAGCAGTAATAGCGCCCGGAATTTACTGCTGCATCACTACTCATGATCCGGTGCTAACAGCATAAAACAAGGGTGTGCTGGTATAGGCCTGTGGGCATAGGCAATGAGGAGTTAGGATGGGCGGGAATGAGTAGGCAGGTGACCTGGGGTGGGTAGGTAGGGAGAACTGGAGCGAGCTGGGGCAGGCAGGGTTATGTAGGGGAGAGCTAACATGGGTGCATGTAGGATGGGGAGAGCTATGTTGGATTAATGGCCATGGATAGGCAAGGGTGTGTTAGGGTGAATGGGTAGGTATGGGTGTTGGGATCAGGAGGGTTGTCAGTTCTAAATGTAAATTCTACATATGGAATGAATAAATAAAACAAATATATTTTTCTCTCCAGAATCAGCGGGGGTTATCAGACATTTATAGCTAGCATTCCAAGAAAAGATGTACATCAATTATGTACAATTGTTGATACTTTGGTGGAAAAAAGTTTTCTTTAACAAATGTACCCACCGTTGAGATGTGAAGTGGCACTTTAACCAACTAAAGCACAGAAACAGGTTGATGGGTCTGCAGGTCCTTTGTCCCTTGACCTCTGCCAGACAACACATTGTTTGGAAATGGCAGAATCTTATCATGGAAATGAACATGTAGCAAGTCTCTCATTCAAAATTGGAAGCCTTACTGGTAGAAGCATTGCACTTGTTTTGATTTGTTCATTTGTGGACTGAAACGTCCCTAATGGATTGGCTGGGTGTATCATTACTTTATTAGGCATCCTTAAGATGATGCATTATCGTATTTCATTTCCTGTACTATTTCTTTCATATCTGGGTGCCTGCGGGAAGGTGCATCAACATCATTTATGCTCCATGTTGTTTTACACCTTGATATATGTAATTGAGGACTCATATTGTCTTACATACTGTCTCACATCTAACCATTCCTTTGAAAGCATACTGCAATTTTTCTAAATTGTACTCTGTTGCACTCACAAATAAGCATCACTAAAAAGCACATTGCATCGCTGTAAACTGTACGGCAATGTCTTCACCATCTAGGTATCTCTGGAAAGGCTCATTGAATTGCTCCTTTTTATATATTGCTTTCGATATCAGATACAATACCTGCTTTGTTTCATGCTCCCTCTCCACCTACTGACATGCCCTGTGCCTTCCATAGAGCATGCCATAAAACACAAATTAGGAAACTGGATACATGAGGACAAGAACGAAAACACTGGAAACCCTGCACAGCCAACCTTAAAGGCGACAAACTCAGGAGCACAATTTTAGAGCACCAACTTTGGAAAGTTGGCCCACTCATCACGGCACAGATGCCTGAGTCCACATGGATTTAGGAATAAGGCTCGACCTATGCACTCCCGTCAATACAGCAGACCACCTCACGGTCACATTCTCACTGAAATCAGACGAAATAAACAACTTAACCCATAACCTTCTGGACCTGTTCAACAGAGAAACATGACTCTATGTAGCTTACTACACAAGCAACCAGTCTACCATCCGACAATTTGAACCCCGGGTAAAACAGAGAACAAAGAAGCAATAGAAACAACAAAGGGCATCCAATGACACTGACACGTAATCCAGAGGCAGGAGATATGATACACTACAGTTTCATCAATTTCCTCCAAGCATAGAGCTGAGATTCACGAAATACTTAGTGAAGAATAAATCAAAATTCTCTTTATAACAAACACTGGTTGTCTCAGACGACTACAAGGTAATAATACATGAATCCATCCCTACCAACTTGAAACTCATCCAAGTTAACCGGAGCAGCAAAAGAGGAGGAGTTATCACTGTGGCACACAAGGAACATCTCAAAATCTCAAATTTAATTCACTTGGATTTCCCGGATGCTCAAGGACTCCTGAGCCACCCCACACTTAACCACCAAACCATCCTCTCTTTTCTACTTATTTATAGACCACCAACATAAAACCCAACCTTTGCAGAAACGTTTGCAGACATATCTGCTAACCTAGCAATACAACACAAACATCTAACTGTCCTTGGAGACTTCACAATTTTAATTTGAAGTGCAAACAAAATCAGCACTAAAAAGCTTGGGCTCCTACATGGCCAACTTTCACCCTAAATAAATGGTCAAAGTAGTGGCACATGCTGTAGCCCACACCCTTGATGCAATATTTTGTGAAGGAGGCAATCCCTCCCCTATCCCTACCCCATTGAAGGTGCTTAGAGTGATCATCTAAGGATTGATTTAACATCAGTATGCCCAGGCATCAGCTTCCAGAGTCACAAGGGACAAACAACTACCACCACCAGGAGAAGGTGGGAAACTCTGGTTGTGATGGAACTCGGAAATCTTATAGAAAAGGCCAAACACAACCCCAACAAACCAAAACTCTTACTACCAGAAGGAATTTTAAAGACACAGGAAAACTGGATAACCAAAGCAGTAGACACCTGCACCCCACTAAAGAGCATCACCCATTCAGGAAAAGGACTTAAGCAAGATGGTCCATATCCCATCTACAAACACTGTAAAGAAGAAATTAAATACTTGAAAAAACATGGAGGAAACACTGGAATCCACAAGACACAGTCACCTACAATAGACAGATCCATCATTAGAAAGCACAGACCCTTAAAGGGAAGACATGTTACCATTCTAAATGACTCAATAATGCACCTCATCCAGAGGAAGACTTTTGCTAAATCATTGATAAGATGGGAACCTCTCCTTCTTGCAGCAAATTAGCTTCATATACCCAAATGTTATGTGATGATAGCAAACAGTGGTTTCAGCAGGAAAGTACTAATCTTACAGCAATTCATCAACAATATAATAAGGAACGTAACTGGAAGCAACATCCAAACCCCGGTCAATGATGTTCAGCCTACAATCTCATTTATGAAGAGCTTTAAAACAATATCTGAACCAAAGAAGTGGTGAAACTTAGCAACCAAGCCTGCTCTCTGATTGGCCCCTGTGCCATGTACATCTACAAAGACATCCTTAACAAAGAAACACAAGCTTCCTCCTTTTGCAATTTAACTGCTCTCTCGTAACAGAAATTGGACCAAAAGCTTTCAAGACTTCCTATGTCAAACCATTTGTTAAAAACACTGATGTGGACACCCTAACTCAAATATAACTTACGCAGTCAAAATGCTAGAGAGCTACATATAGTACAACATTTTGAAGCATGTAGAGTCGAACAACTTACTAGACCATTCGCAAGTTGCTTTTAGACCTAAGAGTAGCACCGAATTGGCATTACTTTCCATTTAGGACAATATAAAAATCACAGTGGACAACAAAATCACCTTAGCACCCATTCTCCTCAGCATCTCAATGGCCTTTGACACTGTTAACTACAGTAATAATTAGAAGGCTTGACGAAACCGGACCACATAACACAATTTTACCAGAAATTAGATTGTTCCTAACAGACAGTACAGAATTCACCTGGATCCCCCTTTTAGTTCAAGTCCGTGACCCATCACCCATGGAGTTCCCAAGGATCTAGTGCCCCAATTCTGCTTTTCAACATCTATACAACCCTTTTGATGAAGAACATAAAATCGTATGGTCTCACCTGTTACAACTATGCGGATGACACTCAAATCATATACGAAATGACTGATGGCAGATACTCTAGCAACACCCTCAGAAACTGACTTAAACAAATGAGCAATGCATGACAGCAAACCACCTAAAACTCAACACAGACAAAAGAGAAATAATAATAGTCCCACTTCACACTGCACCTGAAACACCTCTAGCATAGCCATTGGAAATGGGTAACTACCCAAGTTAAAGCAATAGTCAAAAAGTTTTTTACCATGTCTGTTCTATCTGGACAGATTATGCCCTACGTCTCCCTGATTATTTCAAGTAGAGTCTACGCAAACATCATTTAATTAATTATTTTAACTGTACACCTTTACATGCTAATCGTTGTTGGACCACACGAATACAAGCATTCTGTAAAGAACGATTTCCTGCTTAAGACCGAGGCAGTTGGAAAATCCTGCAGCAGAGCCTATGCAGGGTTAAAAAAAGGAATACAGAAGATTAATATAGATCTACACCTGGGACACATACAGGTGCAGGTAGGTACAGCATACAGCAGACCTAGAGCAGACACCCAACAGACATGAAGCATGAAAGTATAATATGGTGACTGGTGGTGACTGGTGACATGGAGAAGAGAGACTGAAAAGTCAACCTACACCCTTCCCCTCTCTTCGGATTTACAAACAACAGTTTTTCTTGCATCCCCTTTATTTAGGATTACCACATGAATCAATTTCATAAGCGACATTGTACCCGTTTTCTGGGCTTTCACTTCTCCATCAATTGCCTGCTATGAGTTGTAGTTTTGGGTCACTTCAATTGAATTAAAGGCTGCATTGACAGTGGTCTTGCAATTAACAACTCAAAGACAAAAGGCCATGGTATTCATGAGGCAAACAGCAAGAAGTGTCCCAAGTTGAATGTGAAGATAGGGGGACTTCAAATTGAGAGGGTAGACACTTTTGATTACCTGGGTATTAGACTTGCTGCTAAAGGAACATGGTCTGCAAAGGTAGAAAGAGTCTCACCCTAAGTTACCAGGGCGATCCAG
Source organism: Ambystoma mexicanum (assembly GCF_040938575.1). Classification (NCBI taxonomy): domain Eukaryota; kingdom Metazoa; phylum Chordata; class Amphibia; order Caudata; family Ambystomatidae; genus Ambystoma; species Ambystoma mexicanum. The sequence goes on along the minus strand of NC_090922.1, from coordinate 489,472,967 downwards.
ACGTGGACCCCTTGCTCACTGTTCTTAGAGAGGCACAGCCTCTCCTCACTGATGATGCCCAAAAAGGCTGAAACACATGTATGCGGTTGCTGTTGGTACTCTTGTTCAGAGGAGAATTGCCTAGCATTTTGGGTCTGGACTGCCCCTGGGCAGGACAAAGACTGATATGCGGGGACATTTCTTCTCTGTGAAAGGGACAGTGAGCTAAAGACTTGGTAGAATCTCTCCCAGGGGATATTTACCCAAGAACAGGTCATTGGGCTCTGTTCGTGCTGGTAGAGAGATTCCCAGACCCCCCTTTGTTTTGCATAAGTTAACTTTGGGTCTCACCCTAAGTTACCAAGGCGATCCAGACGTGGACCCCTTGCTCACTGTTCTTAGAGAGGCACAGATTCACCTCACTGATGATGCCCAACAAGGCTGAAACACGTGTATGGGGTTGCGGTTGGTACTCTTGTTCAGAGCAGAATTGCCTACCATTTTGGTGCTGGACTGGCCCTGGGCAGGACAAAGACTGATAAGCGGGGACATTTCTTCTCTGTGAAAGGGACAGTGAGCTAAAGACTTGATAGAGTCTCTCCCAGGAGTTATTCACCCAAGAACAAATTGGGCTGTGTTTGTGCTGGTACAGAGATTCCCGGATCCCCCTTTGTTTTGCATAAATTAAATTCAGGTCTCACCCTAAGTTACCAGGGCGATCCAGACATGGACCCCTTGCTCACTGTTCTTAGAGAGGCACAGATTCACCTCACTGATGATGCCCAACAAGGCTGAAACACGTGTATGGGGTTGCTGTTGGTACTCTCGTTCAGAGCAGAATTGCCTACCATTTTGGTGCTGGACTGCCCCTGGGCAGGACAAATACTGATAAGCGGGGACATTTCTTCTCTGTGAAAGGGACAGTGAGCTAAAGACTTGGTAGAGTCTCTCCCAGGGGTTATTCACCCAAGAACACATTGGGCTGTGTTTGAGCTGGTATAGAGATTCCCGGATCCCCCTTTGTTTTGCATAAATTAACTTTGGGTCTCACCCTAAGTTACCAGGGCGATCCAGACGTGGACCCCTTGCTCACTGTTCTTACAGAGGCACAGCTTCACCTCACTGATGATGCCCAACAAGGCCGAAACACGTGTATGGGGTTGTTGTTGATACTCTTGTTCAGAGGAGAATTGCCTATCATTTTAGTGCTGGACTGCCCCTGGGCAGGACAAAGACTGATATGCGGGGACATTTCTTCTCTGTGAAAGGGACAGTGAGCTAAAGACTTGATAGAGTCTCTCCCATGGGTTACTCACCCAAGAACAGGTCATTGGGCTGTGTTTGTGCTGGTAGAGAGATTCCCAGACCCCCCCTTTATTTTGCAGGTAGAAAGGCAGTGACTACAATGGACAGAACAAGCAATGCTCCGCTAAAACTAGCTAGCTCGTTTGGTGGTGGTGGGTGGTCTTCCTCGCTTGAATTGTACAATGTGCAAGCTCAGGCAGCTTCAATTTATGGAGCCGGTATTCTGGGCTATGTTAATCACCAAAAATGCTTAAAAAACATATTTCCATGGGCAGTAAGGAGCACCCCGAACATGTCCTTGCACATTGAACTCACACAACCATTGATGGCTAATATATTGGCCAGCAGACGCACCCTATACTGTATACGCCTTTGGGCAACCCCTGAATTGTCCAAATACAAAGTCACAATGGGTGACCTGCCATATGTCTATTGGCCTTTAACAATTTGAATTCTGGCCTTTATAGTTCGATCCTCTTACATCATCACTATTCCTTAGATTAGGGCAAGAATAGGGGGATTTGATTCATAGCAGGGGATCGCTCGGACAAGCAACAATAGAAAAACAATTTATCTTTTTGTTTATGCCTTATGTTGTTGCATACTGTTCCTATGTATATCTATGAATATCTAACGCATTTGCTCTATGTTGCTCTCAAAAAGGAAAAATACATGTTTGTAAATTTTCTTGTTACATTTTCATTGCTGTTTTAGTGACTTGTATTAGTGATGGAAAACTCTAAGGAATTGGACGATTAATTTGTTCAAAAATAATAAAATAATAAATTATACTTATGATTCAGTCAATGTACGTGATATGAATTGTTTTGATTAAGCCCTCAAATGCATTTTGCCACATTTACTTTACAGTTAAATTGCTTTAATAATTATTAGGTTAATGAATGGACCTGTTGGGAACACATTTCCCTGTATTGATATTGTTGTGCTCTTTAGTTCCCAACAGCCAATGAGCTGCCCTTTTTGAGTAGATTATCTCAGCCTAGTTGTGCTTTTGGCAGCCAGAGGCTAGAATGTTGCTTAGAGGTACCCCAGGTTTCTCAGCCATAGGAAGCAGAAGCTTTTGGTGTTGGTTGGGCCGATGTTTCAAGGAGGGGCACTGGCATACTAAATGATTCATAGTAAGTGAAGTTGAGGGAATAATTTCAGTGGAGGGGCATTACCACCTCCCCGAAATTATCATGAGCACCACAGTATGTAAATTGATTGAAATAGTGCATTTTATGACACGTTTGAGAATATAATTGGGTAAAAGACAGTGTACAATTGAGTCTCTAGAGTCACAGATTTGGTAGATACCAGGTCACCAACAGCACACAGCATTCTACAGCATGTTCATGATGCCGCTGTTCGCAATAGGTGGCTGCATTGACATGGGTTATTACTTTAATAATGCTGTCCCCAAAATATATACCAGCACTGCCACTTTAAATCACTTCCATGAAGCTGAACCCACAATACTTGTGAGTATTTTCACTATAAATCACTTTGATGATTTTTTTTAGTTACATATTTATAAAGTTTATAACAAACCGACAGTAAAACCCCCACCCCTGAAACCAAAATCACAGAGTTAGTATGGATCTAAAAACCTGACGCAGATATTCTGAAACAGCTTCTTTTTCTTCAGACGAGTATAGATCAAACCACATACTCTATTTACGGGAAAGTGCTGACTTCTAAAGTCTTAGAATCGACTTCTTAGCTATGAAAGAACCTCTGAATGGCCATTTCTTCTGTGCAAAAGACAAGCCAGTTAATCGTCTCCCAAATCAATGTCACAAAATCATAATCAAGGGATAAACCAAGCACTGTGTTGAAAACTGCACACAATTTCTCCCAACACTGCCTCACCTTTACACACTCCCACGGCATATGTTCCAGAGTCATTGCTCTATGTGTGCACTCCCAACATTCTTCTGAATCAGTCATGACTTGTTTATACAGGCGCACCAGCATGCAATAGACCCTATTCAGTATTTTAACTTGCCTGGACCTCTTCCCCAAGCTGATAGATGAAAGAGCCACATTCTTAGAGACATTCGCCCAACGTTTCTCTGTCGTTTCAATTGGCAACCTTACTGACCACTCCTGCAATAGAACAATATTGCTATTTGCCGAAGACACAATTAGTTTGTAATACTTACTCGCCAGATGTCCTTCTACCTTAGCTGAGCATTCAACTGTGCAAAATCAATCTCTCCCATCTCTAAGACATCACCAATAGCTTTTTTCAGAGAATGAAACTCCTGATTTGCACAGCTTGCAATGTGCCATGTAGTCTTCAGTTGATCAAATGTTCCTCCTGACCTAAACTCACCTATCCACTGAACCCCCCCCAACAACCATTCTGGCCATAACAGCATTTTCTTAACATCGCTGATGGCTGGGTTGTACCAGACTGAAGAAACAATGCTTTTCAATGCATTTCCTCCCAGAAGTGACAAGGGCTTCTTCCAATTCAGGCCACACTGACTTTGTCGTTAAGATAGCCTTTGGTGCCAGCGGCCCATTCAAGCTTGCGTCAGCTTTTGCCCAATCATCTGGCTCTGATTCCAGTAGCAGTGGCAAGTGTCTGGCCGTAAAAGTCAGATGATAGGCCTGAAAATGAGGGACTGCTAGGCCACCCCTGTCCACTGGTAATTGAAGCTTCGAGAGTTTAATGCGGGAGGCTTACCAGCTCATAAAAGGTTCGATAACAAAATATCAAAATCCACCTACACTTGCCTACCAACAGGTAAAGGCAGCGTGCCTAGCACATAGGTAATTTAGGGGGTTGAATTCATCTTTAACGCATTTACCTTCCGCCAGAAGGAGAGATTTAAAAGTTTCCACCTCTACAGATCCATGTTTAGGCCCGATAATAGTCCCTCCATATTTTCTGATGCAATCTTGTCTAGCCTATTGGTCAGCCAGATACCCAAATATGTAATCCTCTTTGGACACCACTTAAAGGCTAAATCCATAATCCTGTTTTTTTCCACAATAATTTCAAAGAGGCATGGCCTCTGATTTAGACCAATTCATTTTATATGTGAACCATGCATTAAGCTTGACAATTAATTCCATCCGTTTCGGCAGTGAGCTTTCCATGTGCCTTGGCAGCACAAGCAAATCATCTGCGTACAATCATACTTTTTGTGTCACCCTGCCATAACTAACCCCTTTATTTCTCACCTCCTGTTTGATCACCGCGGCTAGTGGCTCTACCGCAATCACAAACAATAAAGGTGATAAAGGGCAAACTGGGAAGTACCATGGTCTGTCCAAACCCCTGCAGCTCTCTGACAACACCAACATCCTCAGAGTAGAGCTCCTTATAGAAGTTATTTAAATTTGAACAAACGTTATGGTGCCACCTGAATTTGCAATTGAAAGAATGGCCCTGTCCGTTTCTTGTTACCTTCATCTGTGTGCCAGCCATCGGTCTCATTTCTCTCCATTCTCAAAGTATGGGCACTTATTTAAAAAAAAGTGAATAGTCAGCCCTTTCTAACATTGTTTTATTATACTCTGATTTAAGCCGTTGTAGCTCATTCCTCTTCCCATCAACCGGATTATGCATCATCTCTTTTTCCATATTCTTAATCTTCACTTCCAGATTCTATTGTTGCTTCTGTCCATTAAATGATCCATCACCTCATTGAAATCTGCCCCAGTACTATATTACCCCAATCCTGGTCTTGTAAGGCTTGTGCAACCATCCTAAAAAAGGAACCATCATCTACAGTTGGGGCATAAATGTAATAAAGTGTAAATTTATCTTCCTGAATGCACATTGAAAGCGATATCAATCTACCTGCCTTGTCCTTCCGTTCTGAGAGCACCAGAACTGCCCGATTTTTACTCATCAATATAGACACACCCCTTGAGCATGTGTTGAACGAGGAGTTGAATACCTGACCTATCCATCATCTCTGCAAAAAGGGCACATCAGCTTTCAGGCTATTTAAATGATTAAGAACCTGTTTCCTCTTTATTGGGCTATTGATCGCTTTTTCGCTCCAGGAGACAAAGTGCATCTCCCTACCGGAAGTAGACATTCTCCCTGATGCCAAGCAGGTCAACCTCTTAGAAGGTACTAACTCGGTGAATAAAGCACAAAAAACAAGAAAAAGAGATACCCCACTCCCTCTTAAGATAACATCGGACTGCGGGAATGCCAAACTGGGAAAAAGAAACATTGCAAATAGACCCCCAACCCCCTCTCTATTCAATGAATACTAAGATAAATAAATAACCAACGCCAAGATCAACCCCCATGTGTCGGCAGTCAACCCTATGGGACAGAGCCAAACTACTCCTCTCATTAGCTGCATTCATACTGATCCAAAGTCCCCCTCTGTCACCAGGTTAAGCAAGCCTCAAGCATTAGCTATAAGCCTACCATCATCCTTTGCGTAGGAGCCAGACAAGAGGCAATATCAAGACACACAATAACATATGAAGTCATAAACCTGTTAAGTGTGTTATGTAAGCATTTGAGCTCTACACCTCTCACATCACCCACCCAATACTCATGTAATAATGGAAACAGCCATAAACTGTCTCAGACAGTGATAGTAAGTGTTCAAAACGTCCCCCTTTCATATTGCATTAATTATCAAAACTAGCATTGCACCATCAATCCACCAATAATTCCAAATAATAGCTAAAGAGATTGTGTTCACCTTGTCTAGTCTAGCTCGCACCATCTTGCAAAGCAGCAGCGCTGCAGACAAAGGGCCTCATTCCTAGTTGGGCGGTAAGGGTTTACCAGCACTGGTAAGGATGCCGGTGCCGGTAAACCCTTACCGCCCTATTCCGAGGTCCCTTAGCGGGACCCGCAAAGGACGTGTGGTCTGACCAGACGTCCTTTGCGGGTCCCCCTAAGGGACCAGGGTGCTAATTACGGACCCGCTATTTGCGGGCCCGTAATTAGCGTCCTCCCCATTCCCATTGAGCCCTATCGGGGCTCAAATGGGAATGGGGAATGGTTTACTGAATGGGGACCTAGCGGGTCCTCCAAGGTCAGAATGACCTGGTAAGTCCCTATTCAGCCAGACAGGACCCGGACCCGGGTTTGGAGGCAGCCATGGGCCCTCATTCCGAGTTTGGAGGTAAGTTCCATCCATTACCGGCATGGCGCAAATAGCGTGTCCGAGCTGGCAATAGACTGCTAAAAGTGCACCATTACGAGTTTGCGGGCACGAGCTTTGCGCCATGCCGGTAATGAACGTTGCAGCATGCCGCAAAAGGGCCCGAAAAAACCCCTACCAGCATGAACCGCACCGTAGCGAACACTGCCGCCATAGAGCAATGCGGCATTGGCGGTGACTGTAAATAGCGGTCACCGTTGCTTACGGTCACCGGTAAATTGCGGAATCGGAAATAGCGTCATCGCACAGGAATGGGACGGAGCAGGGCGGTCATCTTTAAAAACACAATCTATTGCCACCCTCACCAGGCAGGACCCCATCTACACTATTGACCTACTGGAAAGTAAATACCACTACAGAGGAATGCCCAAAGTGCCTAAGAAGGGAGAAGCCCGCCTCCGAAAGGAGCGGTTCAGCCCAGATGAGCTGCAAATGCTTGTGGATACCCTCCACGAGCATGCTGGGACTGTTTTCAGCAGCATCATGCGGAGGGAGGCGGTGGTGAAGAAAAAAGAAATATGGGCACTAGTGGCCCAGAAGGTGAGAGCTGTGGGCAACACCCCCCCCGCACCACAAAGGATTTCCGCAAAAGGTGGGACGACCTGCGGCTGAGGGTGCGGAGCGAATAGAAACCAGGCCTTGGAGACTGGAGGAGGCCCAAGTTCGCCAATGAAACTCATGCCGTGGGAGGAGATATGTGCGGCCATAATAGGCTCTGAATCCAATGAAGGGGTCGGAGAAATGGAGTGTGGTGCAACGTCATCCACTGATGGAGGTGAGTGTCCAAAGTCAATACTGCCAACGCCAATGTTATGAAAGTCACTGCTAAGGTCTGGCCAAGGAGTCACGGCATGGTCGGCCAGACCCCACGCCCCCTGTAAATCATGCCGAAGCAAGTGAGACCCAAGCTAGTGCCAGGTGCAAGGCCTTAACGTATATGACACATACCACACCATTCCATGAGGCACACAAGGCAGTTGATGAGTGACACTGACATATGCATGCATTTACCACCCAAGTATTGAATGATGTGCCGTTACCTACCCAAATGCCGATAACCCACAAATATCTGAATGTGCTATTGTAGCCATGTATAAATGCTGGCTCTCAAATCATCACTCATGCCGTCCCTCTCTTCCACCCCCACAGGAAGTGAGCATGACAGTGAGGAGCAGGAGAGCAACCGTCCCAGCACTTCCAGGGGCCAAGGCAGGGGCCGCTGTCTCCCAGCGAGGAAGACAACACCTGGACGTACACCACCAGATCCAGCAAGGCCCGTGGAGGGTGCACCACCCCCAACCCCACCCCTCCCTGCACTGGCTGCAGACACATGCCCAACGCCACGGTCTGAGGAGACCAGTGTGGCTGGGGAGGTGGCAGCCACGGCCCCCCTCGAAGTTGCGGACAGCCCCATTTCCATCTGGGGATCAACTGAGGACGACACAGTTGAAGTCGTGCACACACTTGAAGCCTACTATAACCCCCAGGTATCCTTTACTGACTTGGGCGAGACCAACACCCTTGAGCAATCTAGCCAAGGACCAACACAGGGACATGCCAGTCCTGTGCCCAGGTCCCTTGAGGAAGCGCTGGCAGGACATGTCAGCCCGATCCCCAGTAGGGCCACTACCTCATCCGCCGATGCACAGCGGGCTGACCAGCTCACAGCCCTGATCACAGATTTTGTGCAGGACAATTGTCAGGCCAGGGAGGAGTGGCGTGATGAATTGAGGGCACTGGGCCAGGTAATAACTGACAACAACCGGCTCTGTGAGGTGCTCAGCCGCATAGCCGATGCTCTGGAGGCTGCTCATCCTGGCCAACAGCCTCAGCATGAGGACACCCCTTCAACGAGCAACTCTACCCAGAGGAGGGGGGTTAGGGTGGTGGAGGGTATGTTTTTCACTTAGACATTTTCACTTTTAATACACCGGTTGTGTTGCAAAGAAAAACCAGAGTGGACGTTCATCATTGCGCATGTGTCATTTAATATATAACAGTGCATAGTGTACATGTATCCCCACACCCAGTGCTCTATGTCCGCAAATGATGACACCCACTGCTGACTTGTGTGTCAGAAATATTGTCTAATCAATGACTGGTGCACGGCACGTCCCTCCTGTGCATCGGCACCCTGATGATGTCCTGCCACATCTTCCTCCTCCCCTTCATCGTCATCTGGTGGTAGCAGTTCCATGTCAGGGTGCAGGGGCACGTTCCGACGGATGCACATATTGTGCAGCATTACACATGCCATGGTGATCTTGGACACCTTCTCATGACTGTAGAGGTGTGCCCCACCCGACCGGCTGAGGCAGCGTAATCGTGCCTTCAACAGGCCAAAGGTCTGCTCAATCACCACACGTGTACGGGTATGGGAACGATTGTAGTCCTCCTCGTGCCTGTTCTGTGGGTTTCGGACAGGGGTCATGAGCCATGGCTTCAAGGGATAGCCACCATCACCTGCATGAGACGGGAATGAAGGTAAGTGTTCGTACATTCATGGTGGACAACTGTACTAGTCTCACATGGCAACAGGTCATTTCTGCCCACACGCACATGTCCCTGGATGCATTTACCCCATTTCTGGCCACGCTATGTGTCCTGTGCAATGGTCTGATGGAGTGGGTTGCATCTTCGAGATGGGTCATGGTTTGCACTGACATCTTGTTGCACGCGCATTGTATATACATGCAGCAGTGTTGGAGTAAAATCATTCATGTGTTGTGTCCTGTGAGATTTTGTAGTAGCGAGTGTTGGCTGTAGTCAGTACCATATTCGTCATTCTGCACTGATCAGTTCCATGGTGACTTGCAGCGCTCCTATGGGTGGGCGGAACCAGGGACACACTGTGGTATCCCTGGTTGGCTCAATTCAATGCACTCCCAGTGATGACTGTCATGTGTGGTGATATGCTGGATATAGCAACATAGTGCATATGCAGTGCATAGTGCAGGATGGCTTTATGGTGTGTGAGGGCCGCCGATGAGTGGTGCATGTGTTGTGGGATGTGGGCTGGTTAACTGTTAGTCATGTAGTGATAGGTGTCGGACTTACTTCATCACTATGGAATTTGGTTGTCATGTGCCGTTTAAGTTGCTTTGGGGCACAGTGTTCGGTGATGTGCACATCGTGCACTGACGTCAACATTACCACCCAGGTGGAGTATGCATCCCCCCTTCCGACCCAGGTGGAGTATGTATCCCCCCTTCCCACCCAGGTGAAGTATGCATCCCCCTCCTTCCCACCCAGGTGGAGTATGCATCCCCCCTTCCCACCCAGGTGGAGTATTCATCCCCCCTTCCCACCCAGGTGGAGTATGTATCACCCCCCTTCCCACCCAGGTGGAGTATGCACCCCCCCTTCCCACCCAGGTGGAGTATGCATCCCCCCCTTCCCACCCAGGTAGAGTATGCATCCCCCCCTTCCCACCCAGGTGGAGTATTCATCCCCCCTTCCCACCCAGGTGGAGTATGCATCCCCCCTTCCCACCCAGGTGGAGTATGCATCCCACTCTTCCCACCCAGGTGGAGTATGCAGCCACCCGCCTCACAACCCCGATGCACTGCCATGGGCCAGTCAGGCAACTCACCAAGCAGCCAGGCACATTGTCCAGCATGTCCCTCCATGAAGCGTCGTAGCGTGGAGTTCCGCAGGACCAATGAGTCATGAGTTGATCTTGGATATCGGGCACAGCAATGTGTGATGATTTTGCTGGCGTTGCATATTATCTGCACATTGATGGAGTGGTATTGCTTGCGGTTGCAAAACACCACCTCCATTGCATGCGGGACTACCAACTCCACATGGGTGCAGTCAATGGCACCTACACAATTTGGCATGCCTGCCAGTGCATGGAAGGCAACTTTTGTATAAAATATCTCCTGGGGAGTCCGTGGTAGGGATATGTAGTCCCTTGTGTGCTTGAGGAGGGCATCCAGCACTTTGTTCAGTATCCAGGAAAATAAGGGTTGTGATATGCGATGCATGTGCCCCACTGTGTGGTGGTAGGTGCCTGTGGCAAGGAAGTGCAGCACAGACACTACCTTCAGTAGAGGGGGATGGCGGTGTGTATTTCTATGAGGCTCACTATGTTGTTGTGTATCAGGTCCACTACGGTGGTGATGGTGTCACGGTCAAGCCAGTACATGGTGTGGATCTGATCAGGTGTTAGGTTGAAGGGGGTGGCTCTGGTGCGCGGGATTGGGGGCTGCCAGCGTGGTAATGGTGGCTGCACTGGTGGTGCATGCTGAGCCTGTCTCACCCTCCTTCTCCTCCTGTGTCTCCTCTGTGGTGGGGGCTGTTGTTGTTGTTGTTGTTGCTGTTGAGGCATTGAAAGCAGGGCCTCCAGCTCCTACTACTATTGGTATCATCATGGTGTGGGAGGGGGTGTGGTGTGTGGGTGTGCTCCTTTTGTACTGGCCCTCACTCCATTGCCTCCACCTGTGTTGATTGTGTGCACCTGTGGCACTTCTTAACACTGCTCAGGGTTCTTTACACCTTATCGGAGATGCCGGTATTTACACCATGCCGGTTAGCTCTTTTTCGGGCTTCAGGAGGCCGTTATTTGCATGTCCGCATTACTTGGGATCAGCTCCAGTTTACGGCATGCCGCTAATGCCGGCATGGTGTAAAGAACGATGCCGTAAATAGCGGTCTGGATGGTCAGAATAGCCCGTAGCGGTAAGCGATGCCGGTAATTCTTTACCGGCATCCTTTTTCCCTTACCTCCAACCTCGGAATGACCCCGATGGTGCTAATAGCACCATGGCTAACTCCAAACTCGGAATGAGGCCCAAAGTCTTGAAAAGCTCAGCACCCAGTTGCATATAATCCAATGCAAGCTACCGCATACAATAGGTTCAATTCAGCAAGTAGAGCCCTCAAGCATAGTTAGTTGAACCATATTACATTGCTAACAGTTAATCTCGTATTATCACGATGCACTCAACAATTCCCAACTGCCGCCCGTTCGCAGCACTACATAGAACACACACCAGCGCCAATCATCGTACAGCCTTCGCAAGGAGGTCCCAATGCACTCCCACATCTCCAGGCGCAATTGGCAACTGCATCTATAAACATTGGTATTACATCAATCCGGCGTTCCATACTTCTAATCTCACTCCATTCCTAAAGTCACCTTAACAACAAAGACACCGTTCATGACCCTCGCTGTAAGGTGCAACTCCATAAACATATTGAAACCTACAAAGATTGAGCCAAACGTCATTAAATCAATATTCTCCTTAACAATCCTAAATAAGATGATGATAGTGCCAAAAAAACAAAAGGCAGTGCAAACAAATGAGATCCCCGTTATAATATCGGTCATGACTAATGATGTCACCAAAAAATGCCTCACTGACACATTGATGGTTGCGTGTCCGCATAAGTCCCCTCCGCCTCAAGATGGTGCAGTTAAGAGCAGGCAAAGCAGGAGACAAGTAATCTAATGTTTTTGCAAAATACTAATCTGCATCAGTTCATCCAGCAAGGCACACCAGAATCATACCAAGACGTTCATTTGTGACATATCAAGATAATGCATGTTAGGAACAATTCAAAGCACCCAAACTTATGATACCTACTCAAAACGGACATTTGCATCCCACTTGATAATGAACAATGCCAGCATATGGTTACGTGCACCAGGAGACCCTAAGCCCCTAGCTGCACATAGTAAAAGACAGAAACAACACCCCTCATATCTATCCAGAAACCACGAATCCACCGACTCCAAAAAACACCAAAAGGTGTTGATGTAGCTTAGGTAAACCCATTTCAGGCGTGTTAACCATGGGTGTTTTATCGAAGTAAAAATGACAGGTGCAAAGCATGTAGTTGTCTCAGATCTGGAAGACACGAAAAAAGCTGACAGTGGAGGAGTGGATTTTGGATGTTAGAGCTTTATCAAGATTTGAAAAAACTATGCTCAATCACCACACGTGTACGGGTATGGGAACGATTGTAGTCCTCCTCGGGCCTGTTCTGTGGGTTTGGGACAGGGGTCATGAGCTACGCCTTCAAGGGATAGCCACCATCACCTGCATGAGAGGGGAATGAAGGTAAGTGTTTGTACATTCATGGCGGACAACTGTACTAGTCTTACATGGCAGCAGGTAATTTCTGCCCATACGCACACGTCCCTGGATGCATTGGCCCCATTTGTGACCCCGCTATGTGTCCTGTGCAATGGGATGATGGAGTGGGTAGCATCCTCAGGATGGTTTATGGTGTGCACCCACATCTTGTTGCATGTGCATCATATATGCATGCAGCAGTGTTGGAGTGTGATCATTGCTGTGTTGTATTCTGTGAGATTTGGTATTAGGGAGTGTTGGCTGTTGTCAGTAGCACATTCGTACCACGCTGTGGTATCCCTGTTACGCTCAGTTCAATGCACTCCCAGGGATGACTCTCCGGTGTGGTGATATGCTGGAGGCAGCGTCAGAGTGCATATGCAGTGCATATTGCTAGATGCCCTTACGGTGTGTGAGGGCCACTGATGAGTGGTGCATGTGTTGTGGGATGTGGCCTGGTCACCTGTTGATCATTTAGTGTTAGGTGTTGGCCTTACTTCATCACTGTGGGATTTGGTAGTCATGTGCAGTTTCACTGGCTCTGGGGCACAGTGTTCGGTGAGGTGCTCATCGTGCACTGGCGTCATCATTTCCACCCAGGTGGAGTATGCATCTCCCCCCTTCACACCCAGCTGGAGTATACAGGCACCCACCTCATAACCCCTGATGCACTGCCATGGGCCAGTCAGGCAACTCACCAAGCAGCCAGGCATGTCGTCCAGCATGTCGCTCCATTTAGCATGGTAGCGTTGTGTTCCGCAGAACCAAAGAATCATGAGTTGATCCTGTATAACGGGCACAGCGATGTGTGATGATCTTGCTTGCGTTGCATACCATCTGCACGTTGATGGAGTGGTATTGCTTGCGGTTGCGATACGCCACCTCCATGGCATGCGGGACCACCAACTCCACGTGGGTGCAGTCGAGGGCACCAATACAATTTGGCATGCCTGCCAGTGCATGGAAGGCAACTTTTGTATCGTATATCTCCTGGGGAGTCTGTGGTAGGGATATGTAGTCCCTTGTGTGCTTGAGGAGGGCATCCAGCAATTGGTTCAGTATCCAGGAAAATAAGGGTTGTGATATGCCATGCATGTGCCCCACTGTGTGCTGGTAGGTGCCTATGGCAAGGAAGTGGAGCACATACACTACCTTCAGTGGAGGGGGGATGACGGTGCGTATTTCTATGAGGCTCACTATGTCCTCATGTATCAGGTCCACTATGGTGGTGATGGTGTCACAGTCATGCCGGTACAGGGTGTGGATCTGCTCTGGTGTTAGGTTGGAGGGGGTGGCTGTGATGCGAGGGATTGAGGGCTGCCAGTGTGGTAACGTTGGCTGCACTGGTGGGGCATGCTGGGCCTGTCTCAACCCCCTTCTCCTCCTATGTATCCTCTGTGGTGGGGGCTGTGGTTGTTGTTGTTGTTGCTGTTGTTGCTGCCTTGCAAGCAGGGCCTCCAGCTCCAGTAATGCTACTACTATTGGTATCATCTTGGTGTGGGAGGGGGTGTGGTTTGTGGGTGTGCTCCTTTTGTACTGGCCCTCACTCCATTGCCTCCACGTGTTGATTGTGTGCACCTGTGGCACTTCTTAACACTGCTCAGGGTTCTTTACACCTTCTCGGAGATGCCGGAGATTGTGTGCACCTGTGGCTCTTGGAAACACTGCTCTGGGTTCTTAACACCTTCTCGGAGATGCTGGTACTTACTCCATGCTGGTAAGGTACTTTTCGGGCTTCAGGAGGCCGTTATTTGCATGTCCGCATTACTTGGGATCAGCTCTGGTTTACGGCATGCCGCTAATATCGTCATGGTGTGTAGCGCGCATGACCCTAGACTGCTATTTACGGCACGTACTTTGCGGTACCGTAAATAGCGGCCTGGTTGGTCAGAATAGCCCATAGCGGTAAGCAATGCCAGTAATCCTTTACCGGCATCGTTTGTCCATTACCTCCAACCTCGGAATGACCCCCATTGTGTTCTTCAGTAGAAGTAACATTCCTCGCGCTACTTTATCTATGTTATGCTAAGCTAAAAGGTCAGTCTGCATGTCTACTCAGCAGCTTGTTCACTTTAGCAATAAAATATGCTGTAAATCATGCTTCACTTTAATAGTCTGGATGGCACGTTCACAATTAACTGCGGAAAACAAGACAGTCAGGAAAGACAGAATGGCACCAAATTTACAGATCAGCTACATTCGTGCCAGTGCTTCAAGGTTCTCTGTTGCAGAGTTCAGCATGCTCAGTGATTCATAGCATTCCTGTGTGGGGGCAGGTTTAGGGGAAGCTGGGAAGCTTCCGAAGCAATGACTTTGTGAGCTTTCACCGCATTCAGAATGAAAACTCGGAAATCAGAGCAAAGCAGCCAAGATGGCGTTTTCGTAAACCACGATGGCGTGGTTCAATGTATATGTTCAATGTTTATGTGTATGTGCTTAGGCCAACATTATAATGCAAGATTATAATGCAAGATATATCTACGTTTACAGTAGAGAAGACCTTCCTACCCTGTATGCAAAGTCCCCATCAGGTAGGGAGAGAGTATCTGGGCCTAGAGTTTTTGAAATAATCTTCACCGCAAATGAATCCATGTTGTTGCTCTCTCCTTAGTTTCCTCCACTCCTACCAGCCTCAGATTTCTGCCACAAAGTTTCAGGTCCATCCTGAGAGTTTTCTCCTTCTCCTTTAAATGTTCTGCCTTCAGTCCATTGTAGACTCTAAAGCTGCATGTAATTTTTACTCCTAGACCATCCGTATTAGCTTCCAGCTTGGTGACATGGCCTTCCAGATGGGTTACTTTCTGAGTGAGTTCAGACAGGGAATTCGTAACCTCTCCTACATCCTGGGCCACCTTCAGCAACAAAACGTACATATCTTGAATCCCTGGCAACTCAGCCATGTCAGAGTCCTGCTTGGACTTCTTAGGGATGAGGCTTCGGCAGTGTCAATCTTTTTAGTATTCATAATCCATAGTAAATTCTTCACAGGAGAGGGTCAGGAGCTGCAGGCCTTGGCTGCTCTATAGAGCATTCTTCACAGGAGAGGAGCGGGAGCTGCAGGCCCAGGCTTCTCTATAGAACATTCTTCACAGGAGAGGTGCGGGAGCTGCTGGCCTAGGCTGCTCTATAGAACATTCTTCACAGGAGAGGCACGGGAGCTGCAGGCCTAGGCTTTTCTATAGAACTTTCTTCATAGGAGAGCGTCGGGAGCTGGAGACCTAGGCTGCTCTATAGAACATTCTTCACAGGAGAGGTGCAGGAGCTGCAGGCCTAGGCTTTTCTATAGAACTTTCTTCACAGGAAAGGGGCGGGAGCTGCAGGCCTAGGCTGCTCCATAGAACATTCTTCACAGGAGAGGTGCAGGAGCTGCAGGCCTAGGCTTTTCTATAGAACTTTCTTCACAGGAAAGGGGCGGGAGCTGCAGGCCTAGGCTGCTCTATAGAACATTGTTCACAGGAGTGGGCAGGGAGCTGCAGGCCTGGGCTTCTCTATAGAACGTTCTTCACAGGAGAGGGGCGGGAGCTGCAAGCTTAGGCTGCTCTATAGAACGTTCTTAACAGGAGAGGGTCAGGAGATACAGGCCTTGGCTGCTCTATAGACCATTCTTCACGGAGAGGAGCGGGAGCTGCAGGCCTAGGCTTCTCTATAGAACATTCTTCACAGGAGAGGTGCGGGTGCTACAGGCCTAGGCTGCTCTATAGAACATTCTTCACAGGAGAGACGCAGGAGCTGCAGGCCTAGGCTGCTCTATAGACTTTCTTCACAGGAGAGGGGCGGGAGCTGCAGACCTAGGCTGCTCTATAGAACGTTCTTCACAGGAGAGGGGCGGGAGCTGCAAGCCTAGGCTTCTCCATAGAACATTCTTCACAGGAGAGGGGCGGGAGCTGCAGGCCTCGGCTGTCCTATAGAACATTCTTCACAGGAGTGGGCCGGGAGCTGCAGGCCTCGGCTTCTCTATGGAACGTTCTTCACAGGAGAGGGGCGGGAACTGCAAGCTTAGGCTGCTATATAGAACATTCTTCACAGGAGAGGGTCAGGAGCTGCAGGGCTTGTCTGCTCTATAGAGCATTCTTCACAGGAGAGGAGCGAGAGCTGCAGGCCTAGGCTTCTCTATAGAACATTCTTCACAGGAGAGGCGCGGGAGCTGCAGGCCTAGGCTGCTCTGTAGAATATTCTTCACAGGAAAGGGGCGGGAGCTGCAGGCCTAGGCTTCTCTATAGAACGCTCTTCACAGGAGAGGGCCGGGAGCTGCAGACCTAAGCTGCTCTATAGAACGTTCTTCACAGGAGAGGTGCAGGAGCTGCAGGCCTAGGCTGCTCTATAGAACGTCCTTCACAGGAGAGGTGTGGGAGCTGCAGGCCCAGGCTGCTCTATAGAATATTCTTCACAGGAGAGGGGGAGAGTTGCAGGCCTAGGCTTTTTTATAGAACTTTCTCCACAGGAGAGGGGCGGGAGCTGCAAGCCTAGGCTGCTCCATAGAACATTCTTCACAGGAGAGGGGCGGGAGCTGCAGGCTTCGGCTGCTCTATAGAACTTTCTTCACAGGAGTAGGCAGGGAGCTGCAGGCCTGGGCTTCTCTACAGTGGCGTAACACAAAATGTGGGGGCCCCCCTGCGAGCCATGCTGAGGGGGCCCCCCAACTCGGCAACAAATCACGGGTTGCGCCACACTCTGGGCCGGCCTAGACTGTCACGCTTGCACAATACGCATGAACGTGCTGCTGAAGGGGTATGCCGCACACTGCACTAGGAAAAAGATATAAATATGTGTTTTAATGCAATATACAGCACACTTTCTGAGATAAATTGGCTATAAAGCCAGAGTGTTTGCAATTGTTTTGTAGGGTAACACAATCCAATACATGCAAGTCACCAACAATGCACAGGAACATTAATGCTTCCAACTGGCTGCACAATGTAGACCAGTGTAAACACTTAATAACATTATTGTACAGAATGCCAGGCCACATTTAGACATACCTAGACTGTTTTCAGCAAAATACCAGTCAAAGCAATAACACTCATCAAGAAGAGAGCACACAATAAAGTATGTGTCTCCATGGCCTCGAACAACACGGCCAAACTCTTTAAAATCTGCAAGGAACTGGTCAATCCTGTTGTGGTCTATACCTCTTCTGTTCCCTCCCATGGCCTCTGTACAGCTCTGGCCTCTCATTTCTCTGCTAAATCTCAGGACATCCTGTCCTCTATGTCCTCTTCCTCTCTCGGCCCATTTTGGCCATCTCTTCTCTCCTCCTCCTTTTTCCTCTTTCTCTCTGACAACACCTGATGAGGTTTCTAGACAAGTCCGATCTATGAAAGTGTCGTCCAAACAGGTGCTCCGCTGCTCCTCCAGAACCATCAAAGCCCATATTGACACCCTCGCTCCAGCCTTGGCCGATTTCTGTAATCACTCTTTCGCCACTGCAATGTTCCCCTCTCTCTTTGAGCACTCCCTTGTGCACCCACTCCTCAAGAAGCAGTCTGCTGAACCTACCTGCTGGAAAACTATTGCTCAATCTCCACCTTTCCTGAGCAAACTCTTGGAAAAGCTTGCCATCTCCCAGCTTACTCTCCACACTGAATCTGTTGGTTGTCTCCATGACCATCAGTCTGGCTTCAGAGCTGCCAGAGGCATGGAAACTGCTCTCCTTAACACCTGTGCTGCTCTCTAACCTTGATTCCAGCATTCCTTCTATTCTCATCCTTCATCTTTCCTCTGCTTTCGACAGGGTCAACATCGCCATCCTGATCAATCGACTCTGTGAGAACCTGGGCATCACAGATCAGACCCTAGAGTGACTGACCTACTTCCACTTGGACCGCCACTCCGCTCCCAGGTCGATCGTGGTCCCATTCTCTCCGCCACCTCTCTCTACCTGTGGCATTCCCCAGGGCTCTATCCTCTCACGCTGGTTTTTCAACCTCTACTTGGCCACTTTGGCCTTCCTGATCTCTACCTTATCCTCTAACTTTCAGTGTTGTGCGGATGACTCAGCTTTCCTTCAGGCTCCCCTCATCCTCCTCTCCTCTCTTGCTCATTCCTGACTGTCTATCCACGATTCAGGATTGGTACGCCTCCAACAATCTCTGCCTTAATGCCAGTAAGACAGAGATCCTTCTCATTGGGACCCTTGCCACTGTGTTTCCTCTCTCACTATAGCAGACCACCTTGGGCCCTCTTCCTTTGCCTTCCTGCGAGGCAAAAAACCTTGGTGTCATCTTCAACGCCACACTCTCTTTCTCTCCTAACATCTCGGACATCACCAAGAAGTCCCACTACCAGCTGCTCCTCCTCAAAGGGACTCTTCCCTTTCTCACTCTCCACCAGAAGCTCACTGTCTCTAGGCTGGACTACTGCAACAGCCACTTTCTCAATCTGTCTTCCTCTAGTCTCCTTCATATGCAAATAATCCAGAACAGGACTGCAAGACTTAGCCTTGGCCTCAAGCCCTGGGATTGTATTTCTCCAGCCCTGAAATCTCTCCACTGGCTGCAAGGATCAAGTTCAAGAACCTTTGCATTGCCCACAAGGCTTTCTGGGGCCAGTGCCAACACTAAATCCAATGCCCTCTTCCAAAAAACCTTCTTTCTCTAACCCTTCACTCAGCTACCTCCAACTCTCTAAGGCTTAGACATTTCTCCAGGCAGAGAGTGGGGGTAGACCTCTCTCCTCTGCTGGTGCCTCCAACTGGAATGGCCTCCCTGCCCCTCTCAAACTTGAGGCGGACAACCTGAAGTTTCGGAAGCAGCTAAAAGCTTTCCTCTTCTCTGCTGCTTTCGCTCTCTCTCCCCCCCTGCTGACCTACCTGACCTACATGTCTGCTGTACTGACTGGCTGCTTGGCTACCCTCAGAGTCTCTCTGAGTCCAGGCTCTTTCTTGATTGGTCACCCTTGCACTGCCTCCGGGCCTACCATGCACTTAGGGGCTGTAACTGTAACCCTGCAGTCCATTGTTCTCCTTGCACAACCAATAGCTTCTCTGCCCTGGCTGCACTTACTGAGAGCATTGCTGCCCTGTTTTCCCCTCCCCTCTCACTTGCACTTCCCTGCTCCCTTTTCCCTTGCACTTCTCGTTCTCACAATGACACAAGGCCTAGTGAGATTGTTTGTCTTGTCCTCCCTCTATCATCCCTCCCTTGTGTACACTTGTGTACAGGCGCATTATAAATGACTTCAATCACATCATATCATTTTATCACAGATGCCCAGAAAAATATACAATGCCGCAGTAAGAAATGGCTAGACTGGCAGCACCCAAATGCCAATCTAGCCAGGTAATTAAAGTTAGCAGGACTACTTTATCAGAAATGTCCAGTTAAAAGAAAGTCATACCAAACTGAGGAATGACTAGACTGGCTAAATCAAAATCCCTCTCTAGCCACTAATACCACATATCATGCCTGCTTAGCCTGGACATGGACAACCATTATGATTTATCACACAATCCTGCCCCCCCACACATCCACTCTCCCTCCCACCCACCACCCCAACCTCCACAATCAGCTCCTTGGCCCAGAATTACCTCTGCGTCCCTCTTCCTTGTCCCAGAGCTTTCGTATGAGGCTCCTTGCCTCATAGGTAAGTACTGGGATGAGGAACAGTGGGACTAGGAGTTATGAAGATTACAGGTAGCTAAATCAGGCATTACCTCCATGTACCTCTACCTCTTCCTAGTACTTTTGTATGAGGCAGAGTGCCTCGAACACACGTACTGCCTCGTATATAAGTACTGGGACGAGGAAGAATAGGGCTAGGAGTAAGCAAGGCATTAAACACAAGTAGTAGCGCAACACCATTGAGTTGACTGGGCTTCAGCACTACCCCCCCTGACATTTTGGGCTATATTGACTCAACTTGGCTAACCTTTAGAGCAGTTGCCAGACCGAACAGGACACCGATTTTAAACGGCACCTGGTTTTTGCTGTTAACAAGAACCCAGCAATTACCAACGTAAAGCATTTCACTGTTAGTACCTGTATTCAAATTCCACATTGTTTAGGCGATTGAAATCGTGATGTGGGTTTAGTACTTGCATGCCAGGGGAGTGATTGGAAGGGTAGAGAGGGAACAGGAGACTTATAGGAGAGAGCTAACTGCTTGTAACATTGAATCTGCACTAGAATAGTCTCATTAAAATGCGTAAATAATTTGGATGCACCCACACAAATAAGTTTCCCCCTCCCCACCGCATCTGAAGTTAGCGCCTCTCCCAACATTTGAAGGGTTAGCCCCCCCGAAATGAAGGTTTTCTTGTGCCCCTGTACACAAGCACACACACCATTCACCTTATACACACCCAGTCATCCACACATTTAAGTGTGCACCCTTTCACCATACACTCACACAGGTAGCCACCTATACATTTATGTGTGCACCCTTTCACCATGCAGGCACACCCCCACAGCCACCCATACATTTAAGTGTGCACCCTTTCACCATACACACACAGGCAGCCGGCTATACATTTGAGTGTGCACCCTTTCACCATAGACTCATACACGCACACCTCATGGAGTTGAGGGGGGGCCCTATTACTTAAAAAAGAAATTGGGGCTCATTACGGGTCCAGCGGTAACCGTGCCGGTGCTACCGGCGGGTTGCCGCCAGACCCATAAAAAATTACTATGGCCTGACTTCCCGGTGCCACCGTGCTATTTCAAGTCCGGCGGCTGGGAAATCAGGTGCCGGTAATTTCGTTAAACCCCAGACTCTACGGGAATGGGGACACAGAAGCATCTGCACCATTGTTAACTGTGCTGGTGCTTCCGTGACAGGTCTGCCTACTGTGGCTGCTGTGTCTGGCAGGGTCAGACCTGTCAG
Source organism: Ambystoma mexicanum (assembly GCF_040938575.1). Classification (NCBI taxonomy): domain Eukaryota; kingdom Metazoa; phylum Chordata; class Amphibia; order Caudata; family Ambystomatidae; genus Ambystoma; species Ambystoma mexicanum. Next base: position 489,451,621 of record NC_090922.1, on the reverse strand, counting down.
GCACGGCGGCCCCACCAGGCAGACCTGTAATATGCCGGTCCGGAAAAAACAGTGCCTGTAAGCTTACCAGCACCGTTGTTTCCGGACCGGCATGGTCAGAATGAGCCCCATTGTTTCTTTTTTAAGTCACTATAACTTCATTAAGAAATTATTTCAGTTAAGGACCGAACCATAATCAAAATAATTTCTTTATGATGGCTGAGTGGCTTCAAAAACAAACAATTTCTTTTTGAAGGCATAGGGTTCCCCACCCCCCCACCCCATGACATGGAGGCCTCCAGCCTAGGGTCTTCCATGTCATGGGGTACGGGGGCCCTCAGACTTCAAAAAGAAAGTTTCTTTTTGTAGTCACTTTGCCTTCATAAAGAAATTATTTCTGTTACAGAAATGTTCTTTATGAATGCAGGGTGAATTTCAAAAGAAACTTTTTTTTTTTTTAGAAAAATTTTTTTATTTTTATTTTTTTTTTTTTTATTTTTTTTTTTACTGGGGCCCCCTCCCAGCCATGTGCTGGTGGGGCCCCCCACACTGCGGGCCCCCCGCACCGCGGGGGCTGCGGGGGCCCCTGTTACGCCAATGCTTCTCTATAAAACGTTCCTCACAGGAGAGGTGCGGGAGCTGCATGCCAAGGCTTATCCATAGAACGTTCTTCACAGGAGAGGGGTGGGAGCTGCAGGCCTAGGCTTCTCCATAGAATGTTCTTCACAGGAGAGGGGTGGGAACTGCAGGCCTAGGCTGCTCTACAGAACGTTCTTCACAGGAGAGGGGCGGGAGCTGCAGGCCTAGGCTGCACTATAAAAGTATTTTTCACAGGCGAGGGGCGGGAGCTGCAGGCTTAGGCTGCTCTATAGAACGTTCTTCACAGGAGAGGGGCGGGAGCTGCAGACCTACGCTTCACTATAGAAGGTTCTTCACAGGAGAGGGGCGGGAGCTGCAGGCCTACGCTTCACTGTAGACCGTTCTTCACAGGAGAGGGGTGGGAGCTGCAGGCCTAGGCTGCTCTATAGAACGTTCTTCACGGGAGAGGGGCGGGAGCTGCAGGCCTCGGCTGCTCTATAGAACATTCTTCACAGGAGAGGGCCGGGAGTTGTAGGCCTGGGCTTCTTTACAGAACTTTCTTCACAGGAGAGGGGCGGTAGCTGCAGGCCTAGGCTTCTCCATAGAATGGTGTTCACAGGAGAGGGGTGGGCACTGTAGGCCTAAGCTGCTCTACAGAACGTTCTTCACAGGAGAGGGGCGGGAGCTGCAGGCTTAGGCTGCTGTATAGAACGTTCTTCACAGGAGAGGGGCGGGAGCTGCAGGCCTACGCTTCACTATATAACGTTCTTCACAGGAGAGGGGTGGGAGCTGCAGGCCTAGGCTGCTCTATAGAATGTTCTTCACAGGAGAGGGGCGGGAGCTGCAGGCCTAGGCTGCACTATAGAAGGTTCTTCACAGGAGAGGGGCGGGAGCTGCAGGCCTAGGCTGCGCTATAGAACATTCTTCACAGGAGAGGGGCAGAAGCTGCAGGCCTAGGCTGCTCTATAGAACATTCTGGAGAGGGGCAGGAGCTGCAGGCCTAGGCAGCTCTATAGAACATTCTGGAGAGGGGCAGGAGCTGCAGGCCTAGGCTGCTGCTTCAATGGCCAACATTCCGGAATCACTTTGATGATGTTGCTTATATAATGATTTCCAATATTTTCCCACTGTAACTTAAGACCTGATTCATGTAATTTATTGCACCGTTCAAAGGAACTTTGCACTGCTGAAAAGTGACTTTGTACTCCCGACACAAACCCTGATTCATGGAACTCCGAAAACTCAAAAAACACATACATGCCTCCAACATATGGATAACTAAGGGACAGGGTGGTAATAGAAAAGAAAACATTGATTGTTAGTGAATTTGCATGCTGACCGAAATGATCCATGGCACTGAAACATGAATAGAAAATATACATTTTTATGGAAATTCTGTAGCACATTAGCTGTAAGGCTCTTTCTGCATCCAGGTGCTGGCAGGGACACGGACAGGGGACAGGTGTGCAATAGTGCACCCTCGTCTCCTTGTTTCCTTTCGCCGAAGCTTTCTAAAACCTGAGTCTAGAACTTTTAATCGTACACGCCTGTGATTTAGCTGGCAAAGCTGAGGGATGGCCTTCTGAATACAGCCTGCAAACGATGTCATCCTTTAAATATCAGTTTCTCATCTATGCCCGTGCTCCTTGGACTGTGTGTGTGGGGTTCGGGAAATATCACTTGGCTTTGGATAGATGTGCATCAGTGATGTTTGAAGGGTGTGGTGATTTGAGCGGCAATGGGAGAAAGCAGTAGTGGGGCACTGCACAAGGCTGGTGTGACTGTGTTTTCCAGATTGGCGGGTATCAGTGTTTTAAACTAAGACCACACATGGGTGTGTTGCAGAGACTGAGGAAAACCGTTTTTACAAAACGAAGTTTCGCCCATCTGCTGTTTGTTTCCCAGCACTGCGAGCTACCAACGGCTCTTGCTGAGACGCGCTTGCCTCCAGGAGGAGGCGGGGCTTGCCTGCGACCACGTGACTGATCACGTGACCCTTCATCACCAAAAAGTGCAGCTCCAACCACCCTTGCGGCGTTAAGCTCGACAGGGTAAAGGGCGTCGACTGTTTGCGGCTGTTTGGCGCTGGGGGGCCGCTCATCAGCAGTCTACAGAGGCTTGGAGGTGAGGAGACATGGTCTTGCAAGCTGACCCAAAAACTTTGCCTCTGCTCCCCAGAACGATACAATCATAGAGTGATAACCCACTCATTATGGACAATCCCCCTCCTCAGCCTCAGCCTCAGCAAAAAAGTCCCTCAGGTAGAGTGCTGAGGAGCAAATACGTCCGATTACAAAACGGGAAAGAAACTTGTAAAAGTTCGAACTCGAGTTTGAGTGTGGGGACAAATGGTGGCACCAAACCCATTTCTAGCATGCCAGCACAGAAAAAAACATCTACCATACTTGCACAAATGTGCCCAATTCCTACTGAAATGGCCTCCTGCCTTTTGGAGGACGCGACCAAAAACTTACAGGACGCGGAGGAGGGAGCATTGAACGAAAAATCAGATGAGAGCTACGAGGACTTTAGCGGGGACGATTTACCCGCCTCTTTAACAACTTTCCGCCCTCCTGACATTCCATCTCTCCAAACCCCCTCCACGGCTTCGCTCTTACAATCGCCAGCTCAGCCCTTACCAGTGGACGCGGACGTGGTGATCCATCCCAAAGAGACTTCTCCGTCTCAACGGCTGCCGCTGCTGCTGGTGGACGCGCCCCCGGGAGCTCGATCGCCCCCGCTGCTGTCTGCTTGTGGTCCGCAGGCCTCCGCTGCGGCGAGTGAAGTGGAACCGAGCGGTGTCGAAGGACGCTACAAGGCTGACCTCAGCTTGCGGCCCGAGGAGACGCTAGTGAGGGTTTAGTCGGGTGGTGCCCTGCGCGATCACGCACAGACAACGGCTGGGGATGGTGCATCCTCGATCCAGGAACTGGGGGTTGGTCCGGCACAGGTGACTGAGGGAGAGGCTCCATGCCTCAGTATACTGGCAGAGTCCCATGCCAGCCAGACTGGAAAGCCATTGAACGAACTCGGCGCAGGCACCCCCTGCTGCCTCGGCGGACTCCCTGCGCCCTATCCACCAAAACAAAAAGAAGAAAAGCTCCCAAAATACCCCTCATAATTCAGAGGGGAATGAATTCATGGACTCAGACTTAGACCGCGAATCAATCCTCAGCCCATCGAATGTTTCTACAAATGAATTGATTAGACAAAAAAGGGACATAGCAATAGCATTGTTAAAAAAAAGAGCGTTGACAAAAAAGATCCTCAAGGAGTAGGGGGAACTTTTGAATCAAGATCGCCAACAGCAAAGAAAAGGTCCCAGAGCACCAGCCCAAAAGGGAGAATCAGGAAAGCTATTCTTGCAAAACCCTTTGACGTCTCACTCCCTAAAAGACTTCTTTTTCAAACAAACAAAAAGGAAATCAGAATCTGAGGTAGAACTTTCAGACGCCGAATTATTGGACGCTGTCGCAGAAGTTCCCCCAGTTCTCCCAGTTTCTAAACAAAGGAAAATCATACTTACCCCATCCCAAGCCTTCTCAGAAGATGCCCCCTGTGCGCAGGACACTGTCCCAGGCCCAGAAACTTCTGTCGACCTGAATGAGAGGAACAACGTCCATAATCTACCGTCTAGAGGCATAGCCCTGGCTCAAATCAACCTACTTGATGATGACGTTCAACCTTATTGTGCGGAGAGGTCTGGACTAGGAAACGATCTACTAATACTGTCAGTCAACGCCACGGTAATTAGTGGACGGGATCAAAGAAGCCCACTTCAATCAGTGCAGGCTCAACCAGTGTTGGCCCAGTTGGGTCAAAGAAGGAACAACAGTGACTCCCCAGTCAGGAGATCTTCAACCCAAAGTGGCCTTCCATATAACATCTCAACCCCAGTCAGAAACGAAAGACCCAGCAGCAGTTTTGGGAATCTTCCCAAAGAGACTCTATAAAAGAAAAACGGATCTTGTTACGATCATGTCAGCAATTACGGTGGGACTGGCTCCTTTTGTAAAGTTGTACGAGTCAATAAATGACTCAATGAAAGATTCATTAACCTTATCAGCCTCAATAAACACCAAAGTAACGTTCTTACAGGGCTTTATTACAGCGTTAACCCAACAAAACAGCGAGAAAGAAAAACAACAAGATGCAAAACTTGCACAACTCCAAAATTTAATTGAAACCAAATTTAATGCAAGTTGCTTACGAGAATCACATTTGAACGCTCAAAAGGATCAAATTTCGACGCTGATCACAAAGGAGCCAAAAATTGACGGTGCAAACACCACTTCTATCAGGATGACCCATCACCCTGGCCCAAAATCCGGAAACAGGAAAAAAAACAAAGACCAATCTAAAGTAGAGACAATTTTAAGCATTGCAAAGTCAACTCCGCCAATTCCCATCAAAGCTGTACCATCATCTAAAACTCCCACTACGTCCCAAGGTCCAGTTTGCCAAAACTCAACAAAGGAACAAGAGATAATTGAATTAGATCATTCCATCGCATCTACAGCCGACTCATCGAGAAACTTGTCACTTTCAGACTTAACAGTTCATTTAGACCACGAAGGAGTCTATGACTCACCAGATGACACTGACCAAAACCGAGAGCAGACGGCAAATACAGCAGAAAATACTGCCACTCAGGAGAAACTGAGAAAACCATCTACAATTACGACCATACCAGAAACTCAGAGCCCCACAGTCAATGTTTGTGAAGAAGCGGACAGAGCTCCTTTGGACCCACCAAAGAAAACCTAACAAAACGAGAAGACACTGACCAAAACCGAGAGCAGATGGCAAATACAGCAGAAAATACTGCCACTCAGGAGAAACTGAGAAAACCATCTACAATTACGACCATACCAGAAACTCAGAGCCCCACAGTCAATGTTTGTGAAGAAGCGGACAGAGCTCCTTTGGACCCACCAAAGAAAACCTAACAAAACGAGAACCAAACTCCAGAAAAAATTGAAATTCCTAGACAAAGGCAGAAGACTAGTAAGGAACAAAACATGGCTAAATTGCGGACAGGTTTATCAACGGCTACGAGACTCTCCCAAGCACAAATTTTCAAGATGGAGCAATTCACGGCTGGGAAAAACTCTCTAATATTAAACAGAAAGACAATCCTCAAGATCTTAGCCAAAATACCAAAGCTGAAATCCTTGGATACGACAGATCTGGTGTTGATCGAACCATATCACAGACATAAGAAGGCCAAAGCGTACCTCCACGTCACAAAGGCTGCAAGCATTGAGCTAAAACAAGACGCGATCCTCGCCTTAAAGGAAATGGGTTTTGCCCTTGAGGAAATCATAACACCAGTGTTATCCGAAAAAAGCACGCACCCCTCAAGTAAATCAACGGAAAATCACCCTGACCATCGAATAAACACAGAAGTCCAGATCACAAAGAAAAGAGGTGAAATGTACAAGGGGGACGGGGACAGCCGGCGAGGGAGACTTCAGCCAAAATACTATGCAACAAATGAAAATGCAAACTACAAGAAACCAAAATATATAGAAAACATAAGAAGGAACGACAGATGGGAGAACAATCGAAGACACGGTTCTTCGACTGATCAAAGCACTGAGTGGTCCCATAACAAAAAACGCGAACCTTCGGGTCCATGGAGATGGCTGAAAAAGATGCTTAAACCAAATACTCAAACATAACAACGAAATGTCTCATCAACGTCGACTTGCAACATAGTTCCTGAAACTCTCCAAGACCTTAAATCAAAGGAAACATCGATGTGTTCATGGAATACAAGAGGCCACAAACATTTAACCAAATTAGACGCATTTGATCTGGCACAGTTTGACATCATCTGCCTCCAGGAGACCTGGTTGATGGAACAACCAATGATTGACGGTTACGAAACCTGTATTTCTCCGGCAAGTAAGGGCATGTTTGGCAGACCATCATCTGGCCTCTTAACCGCAGTCAAACTTGGATCAGGCATTTCTATCAAAAAGAAAGTGACAGAATCCTACAGTATTTTGGCTCTACAAACAGAGTGGATCCACCCTGAAAAGCCATTACGAAAGAAAACAAAATCCAGCTTAGCCATCATAAACGTTTACTGGAATCCGCAAAAAACAACCAACACCGAGTTCTGTAATGCTATCGCAGACACCTTAGATAAATTCACCATTGAATTGGCCACTGATCATATCCTCATTTGTGGAGACCTGAATGCTAGGTGGGAGCAATTCTTGACAAGCACCCATCCGTCACCATCTTTAGAACGAGATGTACTATGGTCAGACTTTATGGACTCCAGAAATTTCCACAACGTGGCAGTGCTGCGCGGCCGTCTTCCAACGATTCCAACCTGGGAACGACTTGACACCTCAGCAACACTGAATTAAATTTTTGTTTCACATTCTCTTCTATCGTCTATCGATTTTTATGAAGTCTACCGAACTAAAGCCAGCGACCACAACTTGCTGTCAATGACCTTTGAGTCAGTGAGCATTCCTAAAGAATTCTATCCTTTTGACTTAGAGGTATCACGTATCTCTTCCCGAATCCAACTTACAGCAGCAAACATCAAGGAGATCTCCCGGAAATTCGACGAGGCAAACAAAACCATCACGTCCTCGCAAACCAGGCCAAACTACCTCCCGCTACTTGTGTGAAGTACAGGAAAAAGCAAAGAAACCAAAGCTCATCAAATGAAAACAGGATCCACGAATACGATGCACAACTGGTGGTGAGAAGAAGAGAAGTCCGCAAACTGAGGCGTTTGGCTAGAGTCTCTGATAATAACGAGCAAAAAGAAATCGCCATAGCTGCCGCGAAATCATATAGAACATGGCTGAAACATCATGAAGGGGCAAAGTATCAGAACGACGCCGAAAAAATGCTTAAAACCTTGATGTCAAAAAACTCGAAAGATTTCTGGGCGCTGATTAAAAACAAAAGCAACGAGACAGCCAACCAACTGTCAAATGTAATATCAGAATCAGCTTAGATATCCTTCTTCACAGCCCAGTTCGCACCCTTGCCTGAAACTACTGAAATATACACATCTTCCACGGCGACATCATGGGCTGATCTCGCAGACCAAGAAGAGATTTTGACCACAATACTGAAATTGAAAACATCTAGGGCACCGGGCCCGGATGGCCTAACTAACATGGACCTAAAACAACATCCTCAGGAATGGTCCATTCTCATAACCAACATTTTTTATCAATGTCAGGCAAAGAAACAAATCCCTAAAACATGGACAGAAGCACTGATAGTGCCCATCTTTAAAAAGGGACACAGAGACAACCCAGTGAACTACCGGCCTATAGCCCTCTTAAATATTATGGTCAAGATCTTTGCAACTCTTCTCCTCACTAGATTTCATAGATGGGCAAGAACAGCTCCATGTCTGGACGAACTCCAAACAGGCTTTGTCAGAAACGCGAGTACAAGTATCAAGATTATGATACTAAACATCATAAAAGAAAACGTGAAGAACGGCGTGCCAAAAGTATTCATAGCGTTCGTAGATTTGACGCAAGCATTCGATAAAATCAGTCGACGGAAGCTTTGGTCAAAATTATCAAAAAGCAACTGCCCGGGAGAAATCCGAGGACCGGTGATTGCTCTCCACACGGATACAAAGCTGAGAGTTCGTCTTAACAAAGAAGGTTAGATGTCAGAGCAGTTTCCATCTGAACGAGGCGTGAAGCAGGGGTGTCCGCTTGCCCCGGCCCTCTTTTTTGCATTTCTGGGCGATTATCAATACACCCAACCGGCAGTAAGAGCTTTTCCACCAAAAGTAGGAAATATTTCAATATCTAGACTACTCTACGCGGACGACTTAATCCTTATGGATCAGACCCAAATTGGGCTCCAGCGCCAACTCAACAACTCAGCCAAGTACATCGATGAAAATGATCTGGAAATAAACACCACCAAATCCAAAATTCTGATCATGGGGAAAAACCGATCGGCCGCAAGCAACAACAGACGCTGGTTTTTGAACAATAAGAAGATAGAAACTGTCACCAGTATAAAATACCTGGGAATAATGTTCGATGCTACACGCTCAGAAAAGGCTACCCACTTGGCCTTGTGGTTGAAAATAAAAACACTAACCGCCCGGACTAAACTTGTAGACCGGAAATATGGAAAATTTTCCCTACTGCCAGTGATACAATTCTACAAGCAAAAAGTGGTTCCATCGATAATCTACGCAATGGACGCGGCTCTAAACATCCAAGATACGATATGGCCAAAACTGGAAGGTTTTTTGTGGAAAGCAGTACTAGGCCTTCCAAAATCAACATCAATTTCAGCTATTAGGCGTGAACTGGGCCTTTTATCAATGAAAGAGTCTGTCAAGCAAAGTCAAATAAGACTCCTGCGCAAAATCATTTCTCCAGATGCTCTACCACTATTTAAAGCAATCCAGAAGGAACTTATTCAAGGACACTGCATTGCCCGGAATAAATGGGAGCAAGAGCTAAAAAAATATCTGGCTAATCTGGCCTGCACGCCAGAGGACTTAATGCAAAATCCTGGCAAGATAAAGAGAAAAATAGCTCAGGAGGACTGGATTCAAACATGTGAGGTAACAATGGCAAATAAGTTACTTGCTCACCTACCGCCGACAACAAACAAGCTCAACATACCTTTGAATTATTGTATAAAATTTCCCGACAAAAGGCTACAGAAAATGTTCATGAACATGAGATTTAATCTAATGCTAACTCAGGAAATCAAAGCCATTCGGACAAAATCCCTCCCCAAAACATGCAGATTATGCCCAGAGACTCAAGAGGTGGAAACTGTAAAACACTTACTTCTAAATTGTGCAAAAACAGCATATCTGCGAGAAGCTTTACTGCTACCTTTAATGTACGATGCAGCACTTTGAGAGGAAGACACATGGTGGTGTCGCCTGGTTGCAGGTGAAAAGACAAAATGGTCAACTGCGGCGGTAAAGATGCAGGAGGCTGCACTCAAACTAGCAATAGAGAGTGATAGCTCACTCAGTATCACCTAACAAAGTATCTCCTACCCTGTCTGGCATCTCTTCTTATGTTCCACTGTGTTTTTCTCATTTCACTGTGTCTTCGTGCAACGGTTTTTCTTCTCCACCACTATGTGAGATATGAGATGTGATTTCTTGTAAAAATCAAATTTTGTTTTGGTTATAGACAAGTAAATAAAGAAACTAAGACCACACATGTAAGGCAGTAAAAACACGCTGGGAATGTTCGGCCTTTGTGCATACGTGGCTGACCAGCAAGGGTTAGAAACCCTTTCCCAGGCCGAGCTGTAAGTACACGTTCATGAATGTTATTGGAGTCGCTCTTGGAAACTGGGTGCAGCGCGTGGTGGGGGCAGGTGGCAAGTAGCCGGATCACTGCCAGTAAGGTCACCTGCAAGTGTTCTCTCCGGCCGAGACTATATTTAGTTGGAGAGTACAAACTGCTGCTGAGTCCACCCAGCTCTCTATTTAGTCCAGGCTGAAAGATACCATTTGTTCCCAGACTCCCTGTGTACGCATGTCTGCTCATATTTTAGGACATGGACTGGGGCCAATAGAGATCAGTGAAATTCCATCCTTTCATGATCTCATAACGGAGGTTGTCATTATCTTTATAATTTTGTAAAAAAATCACTTTTACCAGAACCTGACTTTTTGTCCTCTTCATCTCGCTCACTTCAGCCAACTGAGTTGTAAACTGAAGTCTTGGTACACGTGCATTGTGTTCCACGCAAAACTGATATAATGTGCGTCTGGCTCCGGCTGCTGGGCAGTTGCTAGGCAACGGCTATATGGACACTGAAGCAGGCAGCTGAGCCTTGAACACAATTCAGTCCTGAATCTGCCAAACGGAAGTGCGAGTTGCCTAAAAATAAAAAGAAAACTCAAAGTACTTCACTACCCTCTACTGGTGCATGTAAAGAAGCCCAGGTTGTGGAGACCCACTGGGACATCTCTTGGATTCCGGACAGGTCAGTCCAGGCATGTCTTTCAAGAGGGCTTGTTTTGACACCAATCTCCATCTCAGTTCCAGCTGGTAAAGGTACATAACTGGCCATTTGCCCATTATTATGCCAACATCCTTTATTCTTGTGCATTCCTCTTGGCCCCTTACTTTCCCCAACCATTAAGGTGCAGAATGAGACATGTTTCCTTTTTTTGGCATAAAAGGCCACAGATTTTATTTTCGCACATATAATAAAACACAGCCAACATATGCGAAAATAGCTCTGAAGGTGCAGCGACTGCTCCGTGTCCAAAAACGTGCTTCCTCCTTTTCCCAACACAGTCCATAGTAGGAACAACTCCCCCAACCCTTCGTGCCTGAGACCCACTTGCCCCTGGGCTGGGAGAGAGCCGGTTGTTCAGGAAAAGCTGAGTCTCTCATTGTTACCACCAGACGCCCCCGCCGGTTAGGCTCCCAAGCGGCGCTGGTCCGAGAAGAGCGAAGACCCATGGCTCATTCGGAGTCTGTGTCTTGTCACTGGTCTCCAAAACACAGCCTTGCCATCCTGCGACGTCAACGGCCAGGCCTTGCCATAGCTGTCCTTTCTGTAGGGTTGGCGGTTGGAAAATTAAAAACTCCTTTCTGCTGCGGCGGGCGACGTCCTTCTGCTGGAGGGGCTGGATCTTCCTGCGACTGGCTCCCCACCGCTTATATGGGGCTTAGCCCACCCCCTTTCTTTGTTCGCCCTTTTGTGGGCTTTTCCAGCGCTTTACGCGCTTCTCATTGTTCCTCCCCCTTACCTAAGGGGGGAGGGAGGGAGGAGAGGAGGACCCTGCCCAAGTTATCGGGGTGCCTCCTCCATTTATGGGTTTTCTTCGTCGTCACATTCAGTTCCATGTCAGAAACCTGCTGCTACATGCCCAGTTGCGTCCAGGGAAATACCAGGTGTTCAATGTACATGGTCTTTTCTGCTGGCTGGCACAATGGGGCTGGGGGATAACCAAACACCAACACAACCTCCCACCACTGGGCTGTAAAGGAACACAGGTAAGGTTACAGTAATAAACTAATATTGCACTACGGTTTCGCAAATAGGAAACCGAAATGATGAACACACCCCTCCCCGAGCAGTGAGCTGCTGCGTTCCACCTGGGATGAGATACGGGCTGGAAGTCACAAACACTACACTCAAAAGGAGATACAGGGTGTGAAACGTTATACTAAGTGGGTCAAGAGTTCTCAGAAAAACAGTTCCACTAGAAAGCCAAAATTCCTCACAGTCCGTACTCCGATTACCAGAAATAAGGTGCAGTCCGAGAATCTGAGTCTGTGCAGGCTTTTCTTGTAGCCGGTAAAAGAGAGTAAATTCGAGTTCAGTGCATGAGTAATTGCACTGCAGGAGAAAGACAAAAAGAAAAAGGGGGAGAAAACAAATGCAAAACCAGAATAGGAAACACAATGAAAATATAGTCACATTCACATTGTCTCACGGGACAAACACTCCCGTTGGGAGATTGTCACGGGTATTACATAATAGATTATTTATAACGCGTTTAATACCCAGAGGTTTCTAAACGCGGACCCGGGGATCGAACCTGTGTTGCTTTGTGTTGTCTTGCTCCCAAGGCAAGCATGTTACTCCTGAGCTATCCTCCCAAGTGTGAAACCAAGTATCCTAAATGCAGGGAACACAAGGAACTAAATCAATATAACATCAGTAGCAACAGCGTCTCCATATCAAAGGCCGTTGAGGAGCAAGGACAACCGAGTGTTCATCCTGCTTTTGTAATTCTGAGCAATGTAGCAGGGATGAGAGTGCAACAAGGCAACTGTAGCTAATTTCCATCCCCTCCAAGGGTAAAAAGATCGTCATATTCCTGACTCGCTAATACCGACACAATGTATGTCTTCCGACTTTACTGGACCACAAATCTTCGAACTGGCCCTTCTGTAGTTTGCGGTTGCCCACCAAATCTCACACCTTCTAGATTCCAGCTCTCTTCCTCCTACAGCTCTTGCCAGGAAACTTCATAGAGCACATCTGCAACTGCTTAGCATATGCAGGATCTGCTCTGAGCCCAAGAGCAGTCCACCACAATCACTCCAAGGCTGTGGAACCACCCAAATCTGTAGCAACAATGGACATCCTGCAGCAGGCATATACTTCCAGTTTCCCCAGGTGCAAGACATCTGGCTGGGTGCATTATTTGTGACTGCTTCAATTTGTCCCTGTCTCAGGTCCGAAGACCAGATCCTATATGTCAGGAACAAAGGGGCGAGGAATTAGACATCTCTTATGCCCACTGTGCACAAATGTTCACATATAATGCATACAAGGGTCAGAATGTACCCCTTTGTGCACTGAAAAGAACAAATGACTTACATTCATTGAATTTTTTTCTGATGTCCCTTCTCCCACAGATTCCACCTCTTCTGAAATCCCCTTTAGAGGAAAATGGTTACCAAAACCTTTTCTCCATTCACCAGGTGGTGTTGTGGAGCTCTGAGGTCAGCTCCATCATGGCTCCTTGCCCCCCTTAGGATCAGCAGTGATTTCCTCTCTCACTCTCTCATCTTCCTCATTTCCATCTGTTAACCTCGGGCAACCACAAGCAATGGCAGAACTGTCACTTCTTTGCAAATATTCCAATTACAGAATATTTGAGTACATATTTTAGTGGGTAGAAAGGAGGGTGATGAGGAATCTCCGGGAGGATTTATCACATCCATCTGAAATAAGCTACCAAATGCAAGTGACTTGTTTTTGAATGAATACACTCTCAGGCTTTCTAAAGATTATTAAGATGGGGTAGGGTATGAAGATGGCCTGGGCCTATATAGGTGGTCTATTTTGACTAATCATTATACCTTGATCTTTCTACCCGATCTTTTATCATTTCTGAAGAGTATGTTAGCTGTGAAGAATTGTTTGATCTATGTACGAAGTGCAATGAAGTGTTCGATAATGAACTGGAATTATGGTTGCTTCTTTTTAAGGTTTTGTGGATTTGATTATCTGACTGTTATTATTCTTATTTTTAACATATACTTTGAAATACATTTTGCTGCTGATTTAACGTTTTGAGAATGTATCAAGACTTGTTTTCTTTTTCCTTGTGGGTTTTTCTTTTCTTTTTTATTCTGTGTATTGTAATAGAGTCTGTGGTTTTATTTTTTTTTCTAAATTGTAAAGGTTTGATTAAACCAATTGCAATAAAAAAAAAGAAATGAATTCACTCCTCTCACAGATTCCACATCTTCTCAAAGAATCTGAAAGCCATGCCACAAGACAAACCAGATATGAGAGAAGTTCGAGAATACACCATTATTGGAGGATGCTTCACAGCACCGACCTTCCTGCCCTAGCATTCCCACTCGCTAGGGAAAAAAGGTGATAGTCCTCATTAAGGTGAGTAGTGAAGCACTACTTTGCAAGTAGAGGTCAGAACATGACCTCTGGCAGTATGGCATGTCCAATGCATTTTGGATTACTGCTCCATTCTCAGCAGCTGTCAATAAAAAATCGGTAAACATATATGATAAGATCTTTCCCTCCAGTTTCCAGTAATCTCATGATAACACCAGTGTGTCTTTCAATATTTTAACACACCTGCCCTAATTAGTTAGAATTAACATTTCAAAAGAGAAAACATATGTAACACTTTCTAACACATTGAGAAATTCTAATGACTCAAACATTTTGTCTAGTTGAATGAACCTACTTTTAAAACAGGTTGCAGTTCTCTCATTATATGTCATGAATCTTAACATTGTGTAGGTGCTCCCGGACAAATATAATGGAAAACCATAATTGGTATGCACGATCCTACTTATAATCATTACTATTCCCAGCAGTGTTCCTTGCTCATTTATTTACATTTTCAAGATAGCTCAAAATGGGTAGAAACCAGCTTTTTGTAACTGATCTTCTGTGCTTTAATAGAAACCACCCGATCGCATTGTGGTCTGTCAAGCGTTCCCTCACTGTTCCGTGGAATTTGTGCTTTTTTGTTAACCAGGAGCAGCATGTATGTGCCACTGATGTGATGGATTGATTCATACAGAGCAATGAAGACTACATTCCTCACTTAGACTTCCTGGGATAACTGCCAATCAACCTACCCTGTATACTTTTCACTGTGATAATCCGTTTGTGTTATTCTGCTCTTGTGCGTGTGCTATGACCACTTCAAGAATCTGAAACCATATCTGGCATCTGGTGGGGATGTTCTAAAAAGTAGTATGTCTGGTGAGGTACTTGTGAAGGATATCAACTTGAGGCCCCCGCGACCGTGTTTACATTTGATTTCTGTTAAGACAAATGTCGCATTGGTGTGGGCAGCTGCAGAGACATAGAGTTCCTCTACTTCGTTGCAGATCAGTGGTTGAAAAAAGTTTCTTACAAACCATTTACTGTGCCATAGGTCATGTATTAAAACACGAACATCTGTTTTATTTGTTTAGCCAAAATTCCTTGGAAAAGACGTGCGACGCCAGAACAAACATCCACATGAGGTGGGATTTAACCCATGACTTATCAATTCAAACAACCTGATTCGACGTACGTAAGAAACACGAGATATGCCCTGATTTGAGAAAGACACAGCAGTCATTGCGAAGGGCTACGATTACATTTTGGCTAAACAAATAAAACAGATGTTTGTGTTTTAATACATGACCTATGGCGCAGTAAATGATGTGTAAGAAACTTTTTTTAACCACTGTTCTATAAAGTACCTTCTGACTGAAGATTTCACATTGTTTGTCCTGAGGCTTGATTGACACACATTCCACCATAGATCTGAAAAGCGGATCGGGCAGAACACAGCGGGACAACTGAATCCCCTTGCAATCGATACACACCGGGATAAACAACAACTGTATGGAGCCCCAACCTTCTCTGAAACCGCAAGGCAATCACAAAGCCTAAATAGAAACCTACAAATTGACGCAATTTTTCTTCAAAACAAATCCTCCTGATGATCCACTGACATAAAGTGGAGAAACGCGTGTAGAGGAGATACAAAGATTTGAGGTGAAACAAAGATTTTACTAACGTCATATACATAAACAGTAGGGAATATGAAACAGTGAACTTGAAGACAATTTGAAGTTCCTAATTATAACCTTAAATTAAAGTGAACTGAAACAACCAGAAAGCTTGGAAGTGTGCTTTTTCACAGCAAATTGAATAGAATTGGCGCATACTGAATGACCCATCATTGAAATATTATTCGACTTTATTATTGGGCAGCTACAATATAGAGTCATTGACCTTGCTGACAAATTGACACAAATCAACAATCTTCTACTTGGAATCACCATCAGGTTTATTTTTGACTGCAACCTCTTTACTACTCATTCCACCTTACCCTAGGCCTTATTGATATCTGTCCTACACAGAACAGCCCGCAAGACCACATCATACAAAAACGTATGCCATAAGTGTCTGCTGTCGCAGGCTGTTTTAACGTAATCTGTTCACCTGTATGTGAATGAAAAACGATGTCCCCCTTTATCGCATTATTACAGTTTGCACATTGTAAACATGGATAAGTGCCTGTGCGTGCACGCTGAATGACTACCTTTTTCTTTAGTGTCAGTCTCAATCAATTGATCACAAATGTTTCTGCTGCTCTTATTTGCAAACACAGGTGGTGCAGCCCAGACCGAATGCAGTCTAGTATTATGCTCATAAACTTTCAATGCTTCTCAATAATGTGTTTTACTTTCTTACTTTGTGTTGAGTACATAGAGATATACGCCAATGATCGCTGGGTACGCACCTACTATTAGTACAGCAAAGCATGGTGTCTCCATATACTTACCTTACTCTCTGCCTGAGCTAGTTAATCCTCTCTGTAACCTCTTTGATTAAATCTATCCAATATTATGATCAACTGTAAAGCTTATTACTCACCACTCATTGTACTTGGAATAATTGCCTATAAGGAAGCATTCTAATCGTTTCCGGAGGATGAAAAAGAAATTGATGCAATTCATGTTTATGATCTGTTGGTTTATGATAAGGTAGCTGCAAATTGCAAGATGCCAACTTTGATTCATACATCCAAAAACTGGATGCCTGGTGTACCTATGTTGCATACAATTCGAATTCTAACATCAATCACATCCCTGTGCCACATTCCAAACATGTCATGAATGTAACAGCCCCAGAAATTGAGGTATTTGCCCAGACAGGATCGTTTAGGATGTGCTCCTTGTCAAAATTATAAATGAAGCAATTGGCATAAAATGGCGCCACAGTGGCTCCTATTAACCTACCAGCTATATGGAGATAGAATTGTTTTTTTTATAAATTTGAAGTATGATTGTAATGAGATAAACTTAACAACAACTGAAATGCCGTAGATACTCCGATCTCTGGTTCTTGTAACAGCATCCATTCTAATGCCCCTAGTCCAAGATTATGGTGTTTAGAAGTGTACAGACTGTTATCTTGAATGGCAAATAAAATATTTTGAACATACTAAGTGATGTTACGGTGTTGTTGGAGTGGGGAATATATGTGGTATCATTTATATATGTAGGAGTCTTCTGAGCATAAGGTTGGATAAAATGATCAATGTAAATTCCTAAAGGTTTGAAGATACTGTCATCAGCCAACACTATGGGCCTTCCTAGTGTCTGTATAGTATGCTTCTGTATCTTAGGTGCTGCATAAAAGAGTCCCTTTTCTAGGACCAGCGAAGCCAAAAAACTGCTGATCATCCAGGTGGCACACATTTGATCTTGACATGTACAATTTCAGTGGCTTTCTAGTCTCAAATCTAGGGAACCATTCCTTTGTCTTGGAAGAATGTGGACAAGGAAAAAAACAGGCAAATTTATTTTTTTGCTTAAGATAATATGTGATGGTCACTTTATGCAGACAACTGGACTTCCCATGGACCAATTATTGAAAAATCCTGAATATGATCTCTCAATCCCATCAAGGAAACATACGAGGTGACCAAGGTGACTTCTGGGAAGATTTTGCCTTAATGAGGCTTTTCAAAGGAGTTTGACATGTGGTGGGGTCTAGATAATGACCATGTCCTTCTTCTTGCTTGCAGCACTATGAAGATGCAGGACACCACGAGCCCTAGGATTCCCAGGAAATACCCATCTGGTAGTCCCATGTTCCTTTGGAGAAACAAGATGGTGGTCTGGATTCTTATCACTCTGTCTGGCGGAGGGTAAGCCCTGCCTCACTCTGTTTCCAGAGTGACTGGTCCTACAAACTATACACATTTCTAGTGGGGGACAGAAAAGACTTCTTAAGATTGATGGAGAAACCTAACTTGTGAAAGAGACTTCATGTTGTCCCGAGGTCCCCTGCTGCTGACTCTTTGAAATTAGCCCACAGGAGGTAGTTGTGGTAGGGAAAGACAATCACTCTCCTTCTGTGAAGATGAGCAGCTACCACTGAGGAGGCCTTTCTAAATACTCTTGGGCAGAAGTGAAGCAAATGGGAGCACTGCAAACTGATACAGAATCATTCCCATCGAAATGTGAAGGCACTTCTGATGGTTGGTTTGGATAGGAACATGAAAGTACGGAACCTACATATCCAAAGACAGAAGCCAGTCATGATGCTCCAAAGCCTGGTTAAGGTGTCCCAGGATGAACATCCTGAAATGGTTCTTTCACAGGATCTTGTTGAGGAGTCCAGATCTATGGAAGGACTGACCCCACCATGCTTTTTGTGTATTAGGCAGTACAGAATACTAGAATATCACAATGTTTGCTGCTGAAGCATCATCCACCCATCCCTTCAGTGGTACAGTACTAGATGGAACAGAAGTCAGAGTCCTCTGGTTGGAGACACCACTGCCCCTTGATAAACGGAATGACAGTGACCTTACAGGGGGAAGGAATAAGGCCTACAACTTCCTTTACCAGAAGAGAAAGAGGATGACAGGAATTACATTCCCAAGGACTTTCCAGCCAAGTGTGAAGCTTTAAACGTCTCCAAACTTTGCTCTACCTTTGCTCCAAAAAGACCAGAGCCATCACATGGCAAATCTAACAATTGTCCGTACCTAAGTTTGCCACCCACATCCAGGAGTGGCCCTTCAACACTGTCCCTGTCCTCATGGAACACCAGACGCAATCAGTTAGGCACAATCCAGTCTGGAGAAGGTGCTTTGCTGTTTCATTCCCATTCTGCAAGATTTGTTGAAATGAGTCCTGCGTATCAGGGAGAAGCAGCATATCTCCCATTTCGGCCACCTCCCATGGGACATGTGAATAACAGACTAGGGTGCATGAGGCATTTAGGGTGCATAAGGCCAAACTGCTGGAAGCAAAGACCTTTTGACCCCAACACACCCAGTTTTACCGTAGTGTATGATAAATGGGTAGTGGAGCTGCTGTGGGTGGATCCCTTTTATGGAGTTGGCATGGTTGGTACTGGCAGAAAGAGGTCATGGAAAGTTCAAGAAATCCTGCTAAGATTCCAATGAGGCCAACGTTTGCACACAAAAAGCCACTCTCCTTTTCAGCACTCATTTAGTTGATAAATGGGACATAATATTCGCAATTTGTAATGTCAAATTATTCTTTTATTGACGGTCCTTATGGTGCCGACACGTGTATAATTATGCCTTCAGAAATTATTGCTTCATGTTCCATACTAAATACCATACTTTATTTATTAATCCACTAGTCCAGAAAATGCATTCTGGCAAGAACCATGTGACAAGCTCCAAGTGCACCTGAAGAAGAAGGCTGCCCCTAACCCCTTAAACTGAATGCAGTGGAGACAGACCCCCTCCCCCTTAAACTGAGCGTAGAAAACTTAGTGGGGTGATTCATGCCTTCAAATGTGAAGAAAACTAGAATTATAGTGCGTTGTAGCAAAAAGCGCTTTGAAAACCAAGTTATGGTTATAAGGTCAGAATGTTTTAAATAATGAAAGGCTTGTTAAGTAGTACATTATAAGTATATGTACTAAAAAACTAGGCTTAAAACAGATTAGGTGTCAAGATATGGACAGAAATAGGGTAATCCACCATTTTGTGAGGTCAGGCAGAGTCAGGTGATTCCTAAAATGGTGGATTGCTGTGAGTCATGATGACACCATTGGAGATCTTTTTTATAAAAGAGGTCAAATTAAGGACAAAGGAGGGGGCTCGGAGTGACTAGAACCAGTTTAGACTAAGCTTGAGTGCCAGATCGGTCAGTCGACTGGCAGAATAGGTCAAGCAGAAATAGGAAATAGGAACAGCTCATTGATCAGGCCATATGAGTTAACGAATCATAGATAGGAAGGGGTTGTCTTTATGACTAAACCATTAGATCACCTCCCTAGAACTGTATATAAAGGGGATTGAATTCAGTGTTAAAGAGCAGGGTTCCAGAGATGTCCAAGATGTATGAAGTGTACCAGCCTGCTGGAGAAATAAAGCCTGATGTCTTCTTGAACCAAGCCTGAGTTTTCTGCTTGTTCCAGTGTCTCTTCATGACTTAGAAATGCGAAGGCCCAGCAAAGGGGGAGTCTTTGGGACCCCAAATACACAGCTTAAACTTATCAACACTTTTTTTTATATCACGAATCACGAGTATTGTGTCCAATTTATCAACTAATTGAGCCCTGGGGCAAATAAAAGCATGGTGTTTTGAAGGCTCACATTTTGATTCCATATTGAATGCGGCAGTGCTCGAAGTGTACGAAAAGAAGCAGTGGACCTATGTTCCCTGCTGGCCTGCTCCTGCTCCCCACAAACCCCATTACGACGGCCCCGCCCATGCGCAATCCAAACCCCAAAATAAACACACCTGCTGTTTAAGGGAATGTTGAGTGCAGTGCACTGAGGTGCAAGTTTCAACTTCTTCCTACACTTTTATTTTAAACCATTCCAGAACGGTTTCTTTTTAAAATAAAAGTATAGGAACAGAAACACTTTTTTTTTTTAAAGTAGAGGAGCACCGCTCCCAAACGCCCCACCAACTTAGTCCACTGGAATATGGTGGCTTTATGACAGGCTGGATCATACAGGTGTGACTTCTAAAGGCCTGAACTGTGACAAAAGCAGGACGCTCTTGAGACATTAGCTTTTTTCCTGACTGGTGACTTAAGTTTGCCTTGAGAAGCCCCAATTAAATGCCTCCTGAGTGTTGCAAATGTGATTGATATGTTTCCCTGCCAGACCCTAAAATGCTTAGGCCCTTATTCACAGAGCGTTTTCCAATGGGATTTTGACATCATATAAGTTTCTGTGAATGATGCCTTTAGTGTCAGGGTACACCCAGAACCGTGTTTTGTCCTGTGAGTGGTTTTGACAGGTAAAGGCAATATCCTGGGGTTGACTATAGAGAGCAACCAATAAAAATGCACTAAGGTGTGCAATAGTTAGACCTGGTTTGCCTACGTCTGGGGGAATGTGCTGGTTTGGGGTGATCACAATGAATATTTTCCTGCGAATTCCCAAAACATTGAATTTGTATTTCTGTTTTTTGGAGAAAATGCGGCCGTGACCCCCCCACACCCACCGCCACATTCCCCTACCTTAATTAATACCCTAACCTAACCCGCCATCTATTTTTTCGAAAAAGAATGTGCACATTTCATATTTCATTGTTTTTGGACTTGCAGTGATTACATTCAATGTTTCCTGGTGATAACAATGTGCAATGCATGAGGCTTTCCTCACCTGATTTGATTGTGGTCAGGTAGGCAGGTAAGCTACAATAAACAGGCCGATTCATGGAATTAATGTGCGCCGCGCAAGTGTGCAAAAGCGTGCGAATCGCAGCGCAAGCGTGCGAAAGCCGCGCACATCGATTCATGGAATTCTGTGCGCGTGTAAATCCTGGGATGTGTGCTAAAATCCTGCGTGGCGCACGCAGGCGCACACGTTATCAAACGGCGTGCGTTACGCGAACAGTGAAAGCACACATAGCGCAGCGCACACAACAAAAGTAGGCGGAACACGGGGCGTAACACGCGGAATGGGGAACAACGCGTGAAAATGTGGGCGTTACGGGGAAGTACAGGAGGCAAATGCGCGGAACGCCCACACGCAGGCCTACAACACGTATTCATGGAATCGAACAGGGAAAACGCGTGCGCCATAAAAGACGCGCTAATCCGGAAACAAGTACGCCAGCAGGAAGCAGGCGTATGCGGCCCCGTGCAGCATAAAAGTGCGCGCAAACAACAAACAAGCTCAGACGCTATGATGAATATGCCATTCCTCGCAGCAGTGGTCGTGGGACATCGCAGGAGGAGGAGGATAGCCAGGCCCAGAATTTTTACACCCAGGATCAGCCTTTTTGGGATGCCTGATGACCAGGTATATGGGCGGTACAGGTTCCCACCACACATAATACTCGACCTGGTGCGTGAGTGGGAGGATGACCTCACATCACCCACCCTGTGCTCCCAAGCACTGAGCCCCTCGGAAAAGGTGCTCAATGTACTGCACTTCTTGGCCACTGGTTCATTTCAGCGGACAAGTGCCATAGTGGGGGGAGGAGGGGTCACAGGCCACGCAGTCACACTGCCTACACCAGGTGTTGGCCATCATGACTGCACGCTCTTTAGTCCGCAAGCACATATACATGCGCAGAACACCTGAAGAAAGGCAAGTTGCCGTCCAGGACTTTTACGGCGTGGCACCCTACCCCAAAGTGCTAGGTGCCATTGATTGCACCCATGTGGCTCTACGTCCTCCCTGGCCAACTGAGCATATCTATAGAAACCGCAAGCACTGGCATTCCATTAACGTGCAGGTAGTATGTGATGCCAAGGGAATCATCACATCAGTATATGCCAACTATCCAGGGTCCACTCATGACAGTTTCATTTTCAGAATGTCACCCCTAAACCGGGACCTAGAAGCTAGGCGGCATGGCGATACATGGCTGCTTGGTGAGTATAAATGCCTCTGCACATGCATGCATGTCAGATACTGAGTAATGTCACAAACCCACTAATGATACCCATCATCACCTCCCCAGGGGACAGTGCTTACCCTCTGAGCACCCACATGATGACGCCAATTCGGTACCCCACCACACCACCCGAGGTAAGATACAACACAGCCCATATTGCAACCCGGGGCATAGTGGAGCACACATTCGGAGTGCTCAAGTCACGCTTTTGCTCCCTTGACCGCTCTGGTGGGCAGCTGCTATATGCGCCCCCAGTCGTTTGCAGGATCATAGTGGCAGCATGTGTCCTGCACAACGTTGCAACACGCCGGGGTCTGCGGGTGGACATGGTGGTATCCCCAACCACATGCACGGCCGCTGCGCATGGGAGGGGAAAGGGCATGTGGTGAGGCAGCCCGCACGCAGCTGGTGACTAATTACTTTACCTAAAATCACACCCCTGTGGAGTGCACACAGCCCTGGCACATACCAGCTGACAATCAATGATGATGATATAAGGGACAGTCAACTGTCACAACCATACCAGCCTGAGATTGGTCACCTGGAAGTGTTACATTGTGTGCATCCCTACCTACTGAAAGACAACCAATGCTGTGTCACAAAAAGGCACACATTTATGCTGCATGAATGACTACCCCCTTGCAAAATACAACATGAAAATAGTGCCATGTCACCCAAGTCCTCCCCATCTCAGCTACCCAACACACCATGGCATGTCATGCAATGTGAAACCAAACAAATGAATGCACAACACATGACACAAGTGTTACAAAGTGCACTGTCCCAAATGGAAACAGGCCACAGACAATATGCTCCCAGTAATCCATAACAAACAGCCCACATGAACAATAACTTACCAGCAACACAATACTGCAACACAGGATGAAACAGGGCCAAAATATGACAGTACAAAATCAAAGTAGTGCAAGTCTTACAAACTGAATAAGCCAGCACATCGACCCCTTCCAACTGCAGAGGGTTGCTGTCAGGCAAATGTGTCAGCGTACTGCATACAACATGAACTGCATCTGCAAAGGAGACGGCCTTTTGAAGACATGAAGAAGGTACCTGTGAATAATTAGGAAGACATGGATGCACAAGCACATATCAATACATCATGCAGTGTTCAATACAACAACAATCCCCACTAGGGATGTCCACACAGTTTTGGCCACAGACTGCCCACACAGCTCATGGGAGCCCAATGTCACTGTGTAAGTCACTGTCACTTGGTCACACCCTTTGCAAGCCTATGGAAAGGGGAAGCAGGAGGGGTGGGTGTGTCAGGAACCCAAGCATCTAACCCAAACACAGGACAAGCCTGCATGTGCCCAGCTGGAATACACAGTGGATGCCCACGGGAGCCACACAAGGCAACACACTGTAAATAAATAAATAAATCAAAAATGGCCATGTGTGGGCCGGGGGGGAGGCCACCGAGGAGGTTCAAGGACAGGATGCACACCAACAACCACCTGCGTGGATGTTGCAAAAAAATATGGGATCATGGCCTGCACGGCTACGCCAGTGTGGGAGAACTGCTGTCGCTCCCTTCACCCTCTGCTGCTACGTCAGGAGGTGGCGGTGCTATGGGAGGCGGACCACGCAAAGCCCTGGTATGGTCCTCCATGGCAGCAAGCATGCGGGTGTGGAAGGTCTAATTCTGGAGCATGATAGTACGGAGATCCCCATGCAGCACCTCACGGGTTGCCTGCATTTCTGCACGCATGGCCTCGCGTGATGCCCGGATCTCCTCACGAGTTGCCTGCAGCTTAGCTGAGAGCGAACGTGTGAGCTGCTCCAGCTGCTGTTCTGCCCTAAAATTTCATGAAGCCTCAAGTTCAACCATATTCTCCCTGAGGAAATGGAGTTCTAACCTCAGGGCTTCCCTGTAGGCCTGGCACTCTACAGATATGGCTTCGCGCAGAATCTCCAGTGCCGCCCGTTGGTCCCTGTTGGATGCCAACATGTCCTCCCTGTGTGATTGGCAAATGGACTCTGTTGCCTGCTGTTGGAGCTCAATCTGCCTTTCAGGGGGGAGAATGGAAGTGGCCACCCTCTCCATTGCCTGAGCCATCGTTTCAACCGATGCTCCCTGTTGTGCTGCTATACCGTACGTGGAGTTTTCCCATACAGTTTGCCTGGTGGCACACGGCCACCGTGTCGGCGGACACCACACCTGTTTGGGGCAAGGCGATCTGCACCTTGCTGTGCTGGCACTGCCTGAGGCTGCAGGACTGCATTCCCCCTCTGATCTGCTGGCCCAGGAACAGGATCAGATGTTGTGGAGTGTGACTCTGCATCCTTAACCGCCAAAGGCGGAGTTACCAACACTGACATTCCCATAGAGGTCTGGGGAGGTGCACCCAGAGACATCCCTGGACAGTATGGTCTGCAGGAAGATTGGGTTTCACCCACCACCACACCACATCCTCCACTGCTGCCCTGTCGTGCCTGAGATTCCTCCTGGGTCTGCACCATCTCCTCCACCTCTACAGCATCAAGTGCGTCATCACCTGCAAAAACATGAAAGACAACAACTGGAAACAGGCATGAGCACCATAGCACACACATAGGCCTGAGAAGTCAGAGATCCAGTACATGAACAACACATGTCCCACATGACCATAACCTTGGCATGCATGCACTGTCAATGATTTGGAAGGGGAGGCAAAAAGCAGACACTGAGGACTCCAAGATGGAAAATGAACACAGTTGCTGCATGCTGGATAGCACTGTTATCACATATTAGCCTGTGAGTGGCATGGTCAATCCACATACATGGCACATGCCAGCACACAGATGGCACGTAGCATAGCCATGGTACATTTGACAAGTACAGCCATATGTCAGTGAATGAGTACTGTCACCCATCCATGTGAGATGGACATGATGAGATGAAAAATGCAAAATAGTGTGACAAAATATGCATGTGCCACACACTGCAACACATCCAGTGTGCAGTAATACATTGATGGCAGGCAGATGGATACATCAATGGTTGGTTACTTCAACATGACAGAACACAACAGTCATGTTCAACATTCAAACAGG
This sequence comes from Ambystoma mexicanum, assembly GCF_040938575.1. NCBI lineage: Eukaryota > Metazoa > Chordata > Amphibia > Caudata > Ambystomatidae > Ambystoma > Ambystoma mexicanum. Next base: position 489,426,155 of record NC_090922.1, on the reverse strand, counting down.
GCCCAACAATTAATGGGAGCAGGCCCTTACTCAATCAGCCTGAATGGTCAAATCATTCCCATAACAAGGTAATAAATAATGTTGGCCAATGTGGGTTGTAATCTATGACATAAGCATATCACATATGTGACATTAGGGCAGAAGAATGTGTTGCAAATATGGGAGGATTGAAACAATCAGGCTGAATGAACACTCAAAAATCAGAACAATGTTGTTGCAAGATGACAGTTCAAGGGCAACTGCAGTAATGTGGCGCTAATTGGCTACTGTGGTCAGAAGGGATACTGTCATACCCAAACCCAAGGCTGGTGAATGGTTTGGAGGAAGCACATGAGTGACCCATACCACTCAGTACACGCAGGAGTACACACCCTCACCTGGCACTCAATCATTACACATCACCCAAGAAACATACGCATGGATTACACACACTTGCATGGGCACTCACCGGACAATGCCTCATAATCTGGTAGATCTCCCACGCCTTGGATCTGTTCCTTTGTGACGAAGGTTCCAGCAACAGACTCATGTTCAGTGAGTTGGTCGTCCTCTGGTGGAAACCCACCGCCAGTCACCAGAGTAGAGGCATGATTGGAAGCCAGCTTGTTCTTTGCTCTGCATTTCAGGTCATTCCACCGCTTGTAGCAATCATCAGCTGTGCGCCTCACAAATCCAAGGGCACTAATGTGGTCCGCGATGGTCTGCCAGTGGGCCCTACGTTGAGCAGGCGTAGTCTTACAGCCTGCAGTCACCAACATTTCGCGGCTATGTGCCGACACATAGGCCACAAGTGCATCAAGTTCGGCGTCATTGAAGCTAGGCTTTGTTGACGTGCCGGAGTGTGTAGCCGTGTCTGGGGTCTCAGCCTGTAGTGCAAGAGCACCCTTCTGCTTCTTCTTGTAAGGTGGTGCGGATTCTGAGTGGCTTACACCGCTCTGGTCAGTAGGGGCAGAAGCACAGGTGGACTGGGTACTAGAAGCCTGTAAAGGCACAATTACCATAGGTCTTGGTGCAGGCATTGGCTGCAGGGTGATGTCAGCAGGGCCAATGTCGGTGTGATTGACCTGGACCGACACTGTCTTGGCTGGGAGACTCGCAGCTGGGGTGGATTGAGCTGCAGCTGCCCCTGCAGCCTCCCCACCCTGGCTACTTGGTGCAGCAGATGACATTGCTGCCCCAGATCCACGTGGCCTGGTGACAGCAACTTTCACCGGCACACGTGGATTAGACTTGCTGACCAGGAAGTCAGCCTGGGAGTCATCCTGTGCCGGTTCAGGTGACAAAATGGGCCGGTCCAACAAGGGCTGAGCTCGGATGGTGTCAGCTATGTTTCCCACAACCATTGGGGGGGGGCATAGGTGTCCCCGATTGGTCCTCCACACACGGGGCTCTAGGGGCACCCTGCAAATCCTGGCCACGTCCCCTACCGTGCCCACCATGCCCATCTTTTGGAGATCGGCCACCTTTGCCTCCCTTACTGCTTGGTCGACTCCCAACCATGGCACTGATGTTGTTGTGCGTATGGGAGTTGCAGTAAACAATTGTCCTGGGCGATTGGAGTGAAAGGGGTAAGGTACTAGATGGAATTCGTACCCTAGTGCTCTAGCAAGGCTGGATGTGACCCCTGGGGGAAGATGGCGGGTCACGCAATGCACAGGCACCCCAAAAACAAAAGTACACGTGCACGCAACCCCTGGTAGACCACGTGTGTGGAAAAATGAACCCGCAATATGCTGTGGCACCCAGAAACACAAAAATAAGCGTATGTGTGTTACACGCAGCCTGGGGTACGTGACACATAGGAGCAACCACAGTTGGAAAATACGTGCGCGACTCACCGTCTGCTTTGAAAAAGAATGTGAAAAAGACGCGCATGTGCGCGTTGGCAACACCCCCGCCAAAAGAAGAAAAGAACGCAGTCTGAGGAAACAGGGAGTACGAACTGGAAACGTTGTGAAGTAACCGCGTGTGAACCGACAAGAAGTACAAGAAACACCTGCTCGCTCTCCACAAAAAGCACGTACAAGAAAATAGCGTGATACTCGTATCTTTTAAGCCAGCCCACACGTGCAACGTCACTTGCGGGCTTACGCGCTAAGGCCCTTTCCTCCAATAGCACGGGTGACGTGCAGTTTTCTCACGTGCTGAATCACAATGCAACTGTGTTGTGGGGAACGCCCGCGTGAGTAACGTCACTTACGCGCTTATGCGCTAAGGGCCTTTCCTCAGATTTCACGCTGATGTGCACTTTTTTCACGTGCCAAATCACTCTGTATCAAGCTGGCCACGCGAAAACACATGGAAGACCACGCTCCTGCCCAAAAGGCCATTTTCCTGACCCCAAGAGCCCCGAGCACCCTCCCACCAGCCATCTGCTGCTGCCTGCCTGCTGCCCACGTGCCCTGCTATTTGGTGCCTGCATGTCAGCCATCTGCAGGGGTCCAGTTGATGTGTCCACCCCTGTTGGAACAGAAGACTCCCGACTGGGATACCATCGCTCCACAGCCCAGCCCAAGGACCCAGTTGCCCACCCACGCCTGCCTCAGGGGTCGCCATGTCGGGGCAAACACCATCTGAGACCAGTGGCGACCCCCAGCCAGAGAGGCAGAGGGCCACCAGCTTCAGTGAGAAGGAAGTTGGTGTCCTGGTGGAGCATGTCCTGGGGCATTATGATGCCCTCTTCAGAACATCACGCGCCACCAAGGAAGGACGGGAGAGGATCTGGGAGGACGCAGTGGTTGCCATCAACGCGGAGGGGGTGGCAACCCGCGACATCAAGCACGTCCGGAAGCGCTGGGAGGACTTCAGGTCCAGGACCCTCTACAAGGCCCGGCGCCTCGTGGAGGGGGGCCGGGTCAGCATGAGCAACATCCAGATGAGGGTCCTGGAACGCGTAGGCCCAGCGCTCCATGCCCCGATCCTTCAGAGGCAGACCCGTCTGGAGTTGAGATGTAAATGGCCAAGCATTGCTGTGTGAGACAGGGCATGTTGCAGTGTGCTGGTAGTCTGATACTTGCCTGTATGTGTGACATAGGCCATGTATGGATGTGTGTGTGCAGGGACATCATGGTCATGCATGTGAGACCAGTAATGTGTGAACCACATGGAGGTGCATATGTTCCAATGCAACATAGGGAGCTCTATGCGGAATGCACACATGAATGCATGCCTGTCTCTGTTCTTGGAATTGAAGGGGGTGAGGGATGGGTGCTGCTCTCATGTACATGTATGGTGCACATGTGTGTGTGTCTGAGAAGTGTGTGTGTGACTTTGAAACGCCATGGATGTATGACACATGTCCGTGATGATGTGTAGATTCACTCATGCAGTGCCGTCACCATTGTATCCACTGTGTCTATCCACTGTGTCTGTGGTGTACAAGCCATGATGCATGACCCTCCGGTGATGTGTGTGCATGGGATCAGTGTGAGCCATGATGCATGTGAGTTTGAAGGCAACTTTTTTGGTTAAAAGAGGCGCTTGTACATGGATGCTGATGTTGATTGCAGGCGCCATGCCTGTTTCTGCATGTGTGTTGCGTGCATTCACCCATGTATTGTGGAGGGACAGGATGGAAGTGACATTTGACAGTGCCACTCATGTCTTATTGCTTCCTGTCTAGGGGAATATTGTACTGTACCCTGATGCTTGTGTTCTATGTCTCCCTCTACGCAGCGTCAAGTGAAAAAGAGGGCGGAGATGGCGCTGTGGAGCTAAACGGCGGAGATGCCTCCACCGGGTGGCGACGCAAGGCCCAGCCACCCTCCCAGGAATTGCCATCATCCGGGAGCGAGTTGACTGGTGCCGCGTCTGCCACTACGGCTGTAGCGGAAGGGCCGGGTGAGCCCCCACAGGGGCTTGCAATGGCGGAAGACGGTGTGGAGACATCCAGGTTGGTGGTCTCCACAGAGGAGGAGGAGCCGCTACTGAGCCGCACATGGGGCCTGGTGGGGGTAGTACCACTGGTGCAAGTGGTGCAGTCCAGGGCCAGGGTCAGGAGGCAGCACAGGTCACCGCGCAGGGGCCTGTGCATGTCGCTGTCCTTGACCCTGTGACTGCACCACCATGCACCAGCAGGGATGCCCCGTCCCAGGCCCGTCCGCAGGTAGGGGGGAGTGCCACGTCATCTGCCTCTCCACTACCTGCGGATGAGGGGTCCCAAGACCGTATGGGCTCCATCCTGGTTGGTGTCGCGTTGCGCACACGTGACATTCGTGATGACGTGCGTGCTTGCTGGGCGGAGCACGCACACCATCACGAAGAGCAGCGTCGCGATGTGGCACTGTTGGGAGGGGCCCTGGTCGGTGGGTTCCTACATGTGTCGCGCACTCTGGCGGACCTCTCCTCCTCTTTGGAGACTGTGCGCCAGTCGTTCTCCCTGCCGTCTTCCGGCCCAGATTCCACCAGGGCCCCCTGTGGACCTGGCCCGACCAACACAGCCAGCTTGGTGGAGATCCCATCCCTGCCACAGTCGGGAGTCAGCGGTCCAGCAGGGGTGGACACCCCAACAACTGGAGACCAGCAGATGGAGGATGTGCAGGCATCATCGGACAGGGCACATGGACAGCAGCAACAGCAGCAGGCTCTAGGTGGGAGCAATGATGGCTCTGGGCCATCAACATCAGAGTGGCAGGCATCGGCCAGGGGGCAGAAGGACCCTGGAATGGGTGTGTCTTCTGTGTGGCTGCGGTTGGGCCAGCGTATAGATGCGGAGCAACGGCGGGCAGAAGAGGCGTGGCTCACCATGGTCAGGGCGGAGTTCTCCATGCGTTGGGCGGTGAGGCGGGCAGAGTGCCTCGAGGGAACTCGCAGGGAGTTGTAACAGGCCATGAGTGCATCCCTGCGAGAGCTCGGGGCCAGGGCAGAGTCCCGCCTCCGGGACATCAACATGGAGTTCGATGATGCCCTGGCCCGGGACATCACAGAGTGAGCCGCAGGACTTGCCTGCCGCCATTGTATATAGTTAGATAGTGTTAGGTTTCCTTTCTGTTCTTACATATTTTGGGGCGCTTGAACAATGCCCCACGTTTTTGTATATAGTTCTTCGTTAAGTAGGGTTTTTTCTAGTTTTCAGCTGAAAGGTTGGGCTCATGGACCCTGGATTTGTACTTTGTAAATAGTTCAACATTGGATTTCACTTTTTATTTTGATTTTGTTTTCCCATGGATCAATGGTTTTGTCTTGGTTTATCACTTTGGATTTGTTTTGCCGGACAGTCACTTTGGACCTATGTGCATTTGGATGGATTTCGATTCTGCGTTCACTCATTTTCTTTTTATATTTTGGACATGCAGCTTTTTCTTCATCATTTCCATTCTTGTGTGTTTCATTTAATTCCCTTGCTTTTGGTTTAATACATTTTCATTTCCTACTTCAATGTGTGGTATTTTCTCTTTGGTTACATATATGTCAGGATGTGTGTTTTCTCAATCTCATGCACGCATTGTGTGGGTGTAACAGAACTGTGTTGATGTGCATACTTGCCATTTGTGATGTGTCATGTGATTGGGATTACACTGTGGGGTGGATGTGATACCTGGTTGTGTGTTTGGACTGGAGTGGTGTGGGGTGTGATGTGGGTGGCCATAAGGCCCATGATTGAGGATCGTCATGACGTGGGGGTGGGAGGAAATGAGTCGGGGCCTGCTGGCTGGTCCCCTCACTGCTGGGGGTGGGGGTGCTGCGGGACGTGAGGCGGGCCCTGCTGGCAGGTTCCCGTCAATGCTGGGTGGGTGGGGGTGCTGGGGGACATGAGTCGGGGCCTGCTGGCAGGTGCCCCTCACTGCTGGGGGGTGGAGGTGCTGGGGGACATGAGTCGGGGCCTGCTGGCAGGTGCCCGTCAATGCTGGGTGGGTGGGGGTCCTGGGGGACATGATTCGGGGCCTGCTGGCAGGTGCCCCTCACTGCTGGGGGGTGGGGGTGCTGGGGGACATGAGACAGGGCCTGCTGGCAGGTGCCCGTCAATGCTGGGTGGGTGCGGGTGCTGGGGGACATGAGTTGGGGTCTGCTGGCAGGTGCCCGTCAATGCTGGGTGGGTAGGGGTGCTGGGGGACATGAGTCGGGGCCTGCTGGCAGGTGCCCCTCACTCCTGGGGGGTGGGGGTGCGGGGGGACATGAGTCGGGCCCTGCTGGCAGGTGCCCGTCAATGTTGGATGGGTGGGGTGCTGGGGGACATGAGTTGGTGATCACTAGTGCAAGGTGACATGTGGGCTGGCTGGGGGGCATGCCCATGGTGGATGGGCTGCCTGTGGGACATGACCAGGGGTGCAGGGTAGTCCCCTGTGGTGTGGGTTGCCTGCAGGGGCCATGGAATGGAGGGGGTAGAGGGCACACCTGGGAAGACCCACACTGCCAATTCACGTGTGGGACTCCCTGCGCACCCCAGTGGATACATGTACCCCGCTCTGACAGCGAAATCGCGTGTGAAACTTCCCGCGCACCCCAGTAATACATGTACCCTGCTCGCACAGGGCCAATCGTGTGTGGAACTCCCCGCGCACCCCAGTAATACACGTACCCTCTCGCACAGGGCCAATCACGTGTGGAACTCCCCGCGCACCCCAGTAATACACGTACCCTGCTCGCACAGGGCCAATCGCGTGTGAAACTTCCCACGCACCCCAGAAATACACACACCCCGCTCGCACAGGGCCAATCGCGTGTGAAACTTCCTGCGCACCCCTGAAATACACGTACCCCACCCGCACAGGGCCAATCACGTGTGAAACTTCCCACGCACCCCTGAAATACACGTACCCCACTCGCACAGGGCCAATCGCGTGTGAAACTTCCCACACACCCCCAAAATACATGTACCCTGCCCGCACAGGGCGAATCGCGTGTGAAACTTCCCACGTACCCCCAAAATACACGTACCCCACTCGCACAGGGCCAATCGCGTGTGAAACTTTCCATGCACCCCCGAAATACACGTACCCCGCTCGCACAGGGCCAATCGCATGTGGAACTCCCTGCGCACCCCAGTAATACACGTACCGCGCTCACACAGGGCCAATCGCGTGTGGAACTCCCTGCGCACCCCAGTAATACACGTACCCCGCTCACACAGGCCCAATCGCGTGTGATTCTCCCCGCGCAGGGGTGTACGTGTATTCAGAGGGGTGCGTGGGGAGTTTTACAGGCGTTTTCGTGGTTGAGGGCCTGTATGCTGGTCCACTGGCCGGTGCGCCGTGTACGGGATTTGTGCGATGCATGGCACACGGGGAGGGGTTGCGGGCCAAACTGGCACTGCTGCAGGGTCGCTGGGCCACTCTGCGCCACGGCTGGTAATGATTGTTTAAATCCGTGAATACGTTGTGCGCTGAAAAGGATTTTGGCGCACGCTGCTGGCGCAGACTGTTCCACGCGCACACTGTGTGCCAGCCACCTGCTCTACTTGTGCGCTGAATTCTATGAATTACCCCCAAAATGTGTGCCAGGTTTGTGGCCTTTTATGGGCATTTCCTGACTGAGCCCTGTTGTTGGGTCATCTGAGAATCTGCCCAGCGGGAAGAAAGTTGTGGACGGATGTGAAAGGATCAATTGATTTTTCACTGGAAAACACATAACCCAAACCTCTGTTAGAGACCATCGAAGTTTGAGTGTGGTAGCTCCCAGGGATTGGATGTCAGCCAAAATGTTTGAATGTACTGATGTCAGACTTTCGCCCCACAGCTCCAAGTTTCCCAGAAAGGGAGACACTCTGCTCATTACCCTGTTGACTGAAGGAAGAGTACCTAAAGCACTAGGAAGATGCCCTGACTGAAGGAGTGTGGGAAAGCACTGCCGGATTTGCAGTCTTTCCAAGATAAGCACTGATGGCGAGACCCTGCCAGTGTCTCTGGATAGCTGAGCATCTGGACTAGAAAAGGGCCCTGTGTCAGTGCCAGTGGCGGCTGGTGAATTTTTTAAGTAGAGGGGCGTAAATATGTGTCCCTGATATGGCAGAGCGACCGAGCGTAGCGAGGGAGCCCACACCCCACAAGTGGGGCTTGGGGGGGTCCTACCCCCTGAGATTTTATGGGTGAAAATGGTACATTTTATAGCACACTTTTTAGAAAAAGTGGGTAAAAAGCCAAACAGATTGCAGTTGGGTTTTATAGGATAACTCATGAAACAAATCCAATCGATGCATGTCAACCAACTGTACACAGGAGCATTTCTCCAACACATGTTCATGAAGCTTTTGCCCACAATATGAGCCAGTATAAAACATTTTTACACTGGCCTACCCATTCATTTCCATGCTGACTGCAACATTATACCCTAGTTTTCCCATATAGGAACATACTCATGTTTGCTTTGTGCATAATGCCAGTAATGATTCTATAAGAAAACATATCCATGTTTGTTTAGCAAATATATGGCAGTATCCCCATGTAAGAACATACTCTAGTTGGCTTTACCATTATAAATGCATGCCAAAGTATGAAAACGTACCCAAACTGACTGTACTAAAATGCCAGTTGAGCTACATAATAACACTTATCATGCTTTCTGTATCAAAGATGCCCAATACAAAACGCAATAAGAAATGGCTAGATTAAGTGCGTAAAAGTGATGGCCTTGCTTCATAATAACCCTTGTCATGCTTGCTTTAACAACAAGACCCGATAGAAATTGTGATACCACAATACAAAATGAATGAACTGGCTGTATTGAAATGCCAGTCTAGCTGAATAATAACACTTATGCTTGTTTTACCAAAGGTGCCTAATACACAATGCCATGCCACAGTAAGAATAATACCACTGATCCTGCTTGCTTTATCAAAGATGCCCAATACAAAAAGTCATGCCACAAAAGGAAATAGCTAGACTGGCTGCATTAAAATGCAAGTCTAGCTACATCAATCAATAATAACACTTATCATGCTTGCTTTATCAACCCACTGCAGTAAAACACGCCATGCCTGCTCCATGGTGTGCCAGCGCCTTGCAGTCAGACATAAGCACAATAATGTGATTATGTGTGATTGCAAGGCCCTGGGGGAGCACTGGGGTAAGGTATGCTTTTTTTTACTGGCCATCTATCATAGATGCCCAGTAAAAAAAATTACACACCTGTCCCCTGGGTCCTGAGCTCTTCACACATGCACACAATCAATGTGGTTATGTGTGTATGCCAGGCACTGGGGGACCAGGGGGCAGGGATGTTATTTATTTTTACTGGACATCTATGATAGATGTCCAGTAAGAAAATAACATGCCTGTCCCCTGGCCTCACCAAAAACAAAGAGGTGATGGCTGGAAGGTTTAGAATGAATCTTGACCACTGGCATTGCTCTGGGCAACCCTCCAGACCATCGTTCTTCGCATGCCAAGCCATTACAGAAGGGGAAAGACCATATGCAAATCAGGATTGGTCCCACCCCAAAAGGGACAGTCCAGCCCAAACTGCTAGGTCACATCCCTTCTGCCCCTGGCCTCACAGCACCAAACACATGCACACACACAATCATAGTGATTATGTATGTATGCAAGCCGCTGGGGGACCAAGGGGGCAGGTATGATATTCTTTACTAGACATCTATCAAAGATGTCCAGTAAAAAAATACCATGCCCGTCCCCTGGGCCTCACATCCCCAAACATACACAAACAGTCAAAGTGATTGTGTGTATGCAAGGCTCTGGAGGTCCAGGGGGGCACGTATCGTATTTGTTACTAGACATCTATCATAGATGTCCACTAATAAATACCATGCCTGTCCCCTGGCCTCACAGTGCCAAACACACACACACACAATCAACATGATTATGTGTGTATGCAAGGCGCTGGGGGAGCAGGGAGGCAGGTATTGTATTTTTTTCACTAGACATCTAGCATAGATGTCCAGTAAAAATATACCATGCTTGTCCCCGGGCCTCACAATGCCGAACACACACACACACAGTGATTATGTGTGTATGCAAGATGCTGGGGGGTCAGGAGGGCAGGTATGGTAATTATTACTAGACATCTGTCATATCTGTCCAGTAAATAAATAGCATCCCTGTCCCCTGGGCACCACAGCACCTCAGATGGAGAGCTGATTTTGGGGTTTGCGCAACAAAGTTATTTTAAAATGCATTTGTTGTAGAAACCTCCTACCCCCACTCGCCAAAATCATCTTGGACCTGCACAAACATACACACACACTTACACAACATACACACAGAAAGCACTCACTGTCCCATTCACAGTCACAGTCACAAGCACCCATCATGCACTCACTCATAACACAAGCATACACGCATCCATACACATATTTAAATAATAAACATTGAAACACACACATTTATACAACATACACACAGCTCAGTTTAGTGGTTGCGATGATGGAAGTTAAACCCAACTCTACTCTAGTGGTGCTCATTGGGTACCGGTAGGCAGAGCAAGTAAATATCGCAAGATGAATCTTTCTAACAGCGTCAACGTGAATCCCTCCTTGGTGCTGCAGCGCATTTTCACTTGCTCCACCTCCCCTTGTTTCCTGCTTCCTGGTAGCTCCTTTCCCCTCCTCCCTCCCGCCCACCATGCTCACATTGGCCAGCAGACCGGTCTAGAGTGAGGGTCTAATCCTTTGCTGCCCCGAGCACCATTAGTCTTCCTCCGGTGGTGGGGTGAGTAGGTGCCATATCTTGAGACACTTTTTACTTTATTATTTTAATCCCTCGTTGGTATCGAAGCACGTTATTCACCCGCTCCCCCTGCACTTGTTCCTGCTTCCTCCCACCCACGGCGCTCCTATTGGACAGCAGGCCCTCATTAGCCTTCCACGCTAGGCAGCCCCTACTGTGGCAGCCCCCTCTGATGAAGGACCCTGAGGCAAAGGACAGCTCGCTCAAAGCAGCTCTAGATGGTGTCTATCAGGCGGGGAAGCGAGATGCCTGCAGCCATCAACCTGCTGCACTAGGCTAAAGTAAGTGTGGAGGGTAAGGGGCTGCAGCAATCACTGCATCCCATTAAATTGGCCCACCCCTCCAATTACTCTATTGTTCATATTGCACCACCCTTAAGCATCTCAGAGAATTGTTTTTCTTGGCCATCTCCCTAGGAAAGATAGCTTTTCCTTTTTTCACATTGCTGTTTGTGTTGAAACTAGGCCCTTTTCTCTCTTTTTACGAATGTCGAATCTGGATGTTTTTACATTGCTGTTTGTGTTGATAGTAGGCCCTTTTCCCTCTTTTTAAGAAATTTGAATCTGGGTGTTTGTGTTGAAACTAAGCCTTTTCCCCTGTTTTTAGGAAAGTCGAATATGGATGTTTTTACATTGCTGTTTGTGTTGAATCTAGGCCTGTTTCCCTCTTTGAGGGAAATTCGAATCTGGGAGTTTTTACATTGCTCTTTGTGTTGAAACTAGGCCTTGTACCTCAAGTCTGTACCCCACCCAGGATGTCTGTTAAATGTGGCAACATGCTCCACATCGCTACTCCCAACCCTTGCTCTGCTGTCAAACACTCCTCTGGCATCTGCCACCTCCTCGAAGAACTTGACCTGGATGTCCTCACTCTCATTGAGACATGGTTCACGGCCAGCTCTGTCACAAGCATTGACACTCTCCTCCCTGATGGATACAAGATCCTCTCCGAACCCAGAACCAAATGACCCGGAGGTGGAATAGCTCTGATCTTTCCACAGTGGGTCCCTGCTTCTGTCATTCCTATGCTGGCCTATGCATCCTTTGAATGCCTGGTTTGCAGACTCTCTATCTCTCCGGGCCTCTCTCTGACTGTGGCCACCATCTAGAGGCCACCTTCACGCCACCTGAGTGGGCTGACCTGTCCTCTTCTCTCCTTGCCTCCATCTCTCAACTTCTCTGCTTCGGAGACCTCAACTTCCACCTGGGTGTTTCTAATCCCTCCTCTGGGCTCTTCTGTAACCTCTGTGACTCTCTCTCTCTCTCTCTCTCTCCATTCTACCCTCTGGTACGACATACTCTGACAGACACACCTTGGATGTTCTCATCTCCTCTGACATCCTCCTCTCACCACTCCTCTCTCTTGGACTGACCTCTCTGTCCCTTAGGCAAAACCCACCCCAGCACTGCCACCTACCATCTTGGTCATTCGGCCCATAAAGTGTGTGACAGTGGATGCCTTTGCCTCTACTTTCTCTGCTACTCCTACTCCTGTGGCTGACTCACACTCTGACACAGCCCTCTATAACCTGCATCTTTATATCTCCAACACTCTAGACGTCCTTGCCCCCGACATGAGAATCCGTCTGAAGCCTACTTCCAAGTGCAACTCTTGGTATGATTCCGACCTCGTTGCCATGAAACGCAAGTGCTGGGGGGCTGAGAGGAAGTGGAGGGCTTTGAGCAGATCCTCTGAAAAACTGGCCTGCCGCCTGCTCCAAAGGCAATACAGACTCTCTGTTCTGTCCAAGAAGAGAGTCCACATCCAAGCACGCGTCTCTGCGGCCTCTAACAACACGCCCAAAACTCTTTAAAATCTGCAAGGAGCTGGCCAAACATTCTGCAGTCTCCACCTCTCCTGTTCCCTCCCAGACCCTCTCGTTGGCTCTCGCTTCTAAATTCCTCACTAAAACTCAGGACATCCTGTCCTCAGTCTCCTCTACCTCTACCTCTCTCGACCCCCCTCTGTCCGCCTCTCCCGATCCTCCTACTTTCTCCTCTTTCTCTCTGACATAACCTTACGATGTTTCAAGACAAGTCTGATCAACGAAAGTGTCGTACAAACAGGTGCTCCCCTGCTCCTCCAGAACCATCAAGCGCCACATCGACACCCTTGTTCCAGCCTTGGCCGATTTCTACAATCACTCTTTCGCCACTGGATATTTCCCCTCTCTCCGCAAGCACTCCCTTGTGCACCCCCTCCTTAAAAAGCCTTCTGGCAATCCTACCTGTCTGGCAGACTATCGCCTGATCTCTATCACTCCTTTCATGGGCAAACACCTGGAAAAATTGGCCACCTCCCAGCTTACTCTCCACACCAAATCTGTTGTTGTCTCCATGACCATTTGTCTGGCTTCAGAGCAGCCAGAGGCATGGAAACTGCTCTCCTGAACACCCTTGAAGATCTGCTCTCTAATCTTGGCTCCAGCGTTCCCCGTCCTCATTCTCCTCGAACTTTCCTCTACTTTTGACATGGTCAATCATGCCATCCTGATCAATCGACTCTGTGAGAACCTGAGAATCACGGATCAGGCCCTTGAGTGGTTGACCTCCTTCCTCCTGGACCAATCCTCCCAGGTCAAACTTGGGTCCTTTCTCTCCACCACCTCTCTCTCCACATGTGGTGTTCCCCAGGGTTCTAACCTATCTCCCTGGCTTTTCAATGTCTACTTTGGCCCCTTTGGCCCACCTGATCTCTACCTTCTCCTCTAACTTTCAGTGTTATGCAGATGACACTCAGCTCTCTTTCAGGCTCCCCTCAGCCTCCTCTCCTCTTTCGTTCATTCCTGTCTATCCACAATTCAGGAGTGGTGCACCTGCAGCGATCTCTGCCTTAATGCCAGTAAGACGAAGATCCTTCTCATTGGGACCCCTGCTCCCGCTTTCCCTCTCTCACTCTGGCCATCCTCCTTGGGCATACCTTGGCATCATCTTCAACTCCACTCTCTCTTTCCCTCCTCACATCACGGGCCTTACCAAGAAGGCCCACTACCAGCTGCCCCTCCTCAGAGGTATTCTTCCTTTTCTCACTTCCCTCAGAAGCTTGCTATCTCCAGAGCCCTGGTTCTCTCTAGGCTGGACTACTCCAACTGCCTTTCTCTACTCTCGGACCTCTGCAACTAATCCAGAAAAGGATTGCAAGACTTATCTTTGGCCTCAAGCCCAGGCACTGTATCTCTCCAGTTCTGGAATCTCTCCACTGGCTCCCAGTGACTGCAAGGATCAGGTTCAAGACTCTCTGCATCGTCCACAAGGCTTTCTTTGGCTGGGCCTGCACTATATCCAACTCTCTCTTCCAAAATACCCTCCTTCTCGAGCCCTTTGCTCAGCTTCCTCCAACTCTCTGCGGGTCAGGCGCTTCTCCAGGGAGAGAGTGGGGGGAAGATCTCTCTCTACAGGTTCCTCCCTCTGGAATGGCCTCCCTGCCCCTCTCAAATTTGAGCCGGACCATCTGAATTTCCAGAAGCAGCTTAAGACCTTCCTTGTCTCCTTTGCTTTCTTTTTTTCCCTCCACTGCTGATCTACCGGTCTGCTGCGCCGACTGGTTGCTTGGCTCCTCCATGATCAGTCTCCCCTGCAGTGCCTCCGGGCCTACCATGCACTTAGAGGCTATAACTGTATCCTCTACAGTCCCCTGCCTCCTTGCACTTACCCAGAGCCGCGCTACCCTGGCTGCACTAACTCAGAGCCATGCTGCCCTGATTGCACTTCCCCCTTCCCTCTCCCTGGCACTTCTCCCTATCCCTTCCCATTGCACTTTGCATTGTCGCACTTGCACGATCTGAATGACACAAGGCCTTGCAAGACAGTTTGTATTGTCCTCGCTCTGTCTTCCCTCCCTTGTCTTGTCGCTGCTTGAAACACTTGTGTACAGGTACGTTATAAATGACATATCATATCATAACCATTTACATGTTTCATTACAACAACACTTAGTGCCATATAAAATCAAAGGCACTTTTATAATTATAAATCCTTCTGTGGGGTTCCAACGGGATTCCTCTACTGTAGGTCTCATTTGTTAAACTTCATAATTAAAAGAGTAATTTTATTCTTCTGTCTTTTGTCATTCTTGGTGGCTCCTTGCATATTATTGATACCGAAGCCCAAATAAATTATTTCTGTAACTTCTTGCAATTGTTGATCACGAATGCTCCACTTGAATACTATGTTTTTCTTTTTAGGAGTACAATTTTGAATTTTGTATTTTGACGTTTTAATTTCCAGATTTGTTTCATTCATGTATTTCCCCTGCCTCAAGAGAAAAGGGTAAACCAATGGGAATTTGATCAAATAAAATTATGTTCATGTAAGAAAGTCAAGCTATTTTCTCAAAACCTAATTTCGGGGTGAAAAGTTGTGATTTACTAACTACATCCAGCATATCTGACAAAAAAGATTGGCAGTGGGATAAAATGCACTCCTGTTTTAATCCCTTGCATGTTGCACTATCTTTTGTAATAATACCTGAGGCATGCAGCTTAACCGTTACCACTGCTTCAGTAGGCAATAGAATTTGAAGTTTTAGAAAACCCTCATTCAGCCCCCATAACTAGAGTTTATTCCAAAGTGTGGAGTTTTGAAAACAATCCAAGGTCAGGTGCAAGGACACTGGATTAAGTGGAGACACATCTTTTTCTAAGGTCTGCATCTTTAAAAGACTGACTAGTAATTGATGTTCGCAGAATCTCACTTAATAACATAAAGAATATGGATGCCCACAATTCTGGGTTGGCCTTTCCATTAATGTCAAGCAACCCATGCAGCTACCTTTAACCCACTTATCATTTCACAAATATCTACTCTAGAAAGATGAACACTCCTTTAAGATGTAGAGGGCTTGTTGACCATGGGCTGCAGGTAGACTTTTTCAGTACTCAACCCAAGCTGTTTCTTGCAATGGATTAAGTTGGACCTGGTTTATACTAGTCTGTAGTTTAGTCGCTAGAGACCAGAGATATTTCAAATCCATTGGATTGATTCCCATTAGCATATTTTGGCATTGTCTAGTTGTATTCATTCTATTTTAAACTTTCATGCAAATTATATATTTTGTTTAACATGTTTACTATAGCTTTATAGACCTCCAGCGAGGGCTGTACCGGGCATTATGGGCCCTGAAGACCGAGTTAATGAGGTTTGAGGGCCCATAACGACAGTACGGGCCGATCGCGAGGTCTATAAAGCTATTAGAACCCAAGGGCAAACACACAAAAAGTTTATGTAAAAATATATATTTTTAAAATATTAGGTTTTTGGGGTGGGAAATATTCCACGTGGAATATTTAAGTTTATAAAGGGGCACAGTAGAGGGGTTGGAACCATGCCCTCAGAGGGAGGATTCAGCAGGTGTGAGTGTGCGACAGAGCACAGAAAGTGGACACTGGAGGAGTACAGGGAAGGCAAGCGAGGTCCATGGAAGAGTGAGGGACAGCAGAGAAAGGATAGTGGAGAGGGGTGAGTAAGTGACAGTGAGGGGGCACAGGGAAGGTAAGTGAGGGAGCATAGCCTGAGGTGCCTGCTCGGGCTCACGGAATGGGGGGGTGAGCAGGGCCGGCTTTAGGGTGCCATTAGCCCCCTGCCATGCCAGCTCAGGGGAGTCTTTCAATGGCTCCCCCGAGCTGGCATAGTGGGAAAAGGCGTGGCAGGCACCCTTTTCCTATTAAAACCGCCCGCCCCTGCATTTAATAACAATAAGGTGCTGATGTTTTGCATGAGCACCCTATTCACCTGCTTACCTTCTCACTCTGACGCGGGAGCGAGGTGGTTTGCATTGAAATAGGGCACTCATGTATTAGCATGAATGCCCTGTTCCAGTGATTAGCTCCCTGCGAGGCACCGGAGCGGGGAGGTAGAAAAAAATGTGGTGCATCTTGCACCCCCTCCGCCGCCCTGACCATGGGCACGCAAGGAGGGGAGCGCCAAGTTGCGCAGGGTGCTGCTGCCGCTACGGCCGTCCCTGCGAGTGAGGGACAAGTAAAAGGTCCCACTCTGACTTCACTACGACCCCGGGCCGTCATGCATTTAAAGAAAAAAAAAAGGATGGTATTTGTAGGCCGCCAATGTTATTTTAAAGGAGGCCACTATAGGGGAGTGAAGCACTGTTACTGCTCGACTTTCCGAGCTACAAAACAAGCAAAGGCCAAATTTGCAAGCTATAATGGAACGGTAAGCTATACCGTTTCTTATAGCCTGCAAATTGACCAAAAGGGAAGGCATATTCACAGGCCCAGGATTCTAATATTTATGATATACTCTTGACAGGAAATATTTGTGCTGCATTACCATTCCCTCAAGTCTTTTCTCATGGCTCTATAGACTTGCTTGTGTTACCCATCTTTCTTGTTAAAGGAATGGTTCGGTCAAAAAATGTTATTGTCCATATGGGTCGGCCATGTGCTTTTAACCATAATTCGATTGATCGTACACATTTCCAATGCACCTTACCAGAGTTTTCGTCTCTTGAACACAAGCAAAATCCGGCAGCAGGGCGTGGCCATTTTGTGAAATTCTTATCACTTGCCACATCGCCCTGCGTGACCTGCGTTTGCTGCACTAAATCATATCCCCCGCCTCTGAGCCTGACATCACTAGACGCGTACCACCCATTTCACAACGCCAAAGAACGTCTCGTGTAAACATTCTCTGCGCCTCAGCTAATGATGTGTCACCATGGAAACGGCAGGAAGCCTCTTTCCTCGATAAGTATAAACAGAGCGTTTCACAACACACAACAGCAGATTTTCTTTTCCATTCCTCTCAATGTATTTCTTTGAGTATTCTGTGACTCGTTTCTGTGCTCTGGTCAGCTACCTTTGTTGCTTGTAGCCCATGTGAACAGATACCAGTACGCCCGCTATAAATTATTTTCGTTTCTTTACCACACAAAGGCAACAATAATCCCCTACCTGTACGAGCCCGAGTAATCCGAGGAGGAATTACTGGAAAGAGCAAGCTCTGTAAACAATAGGGATTTGGACAACAGTTGGGCGGACGTTTCAACAGATGAAGAGCCTGGGCCTAATCGCATGGACAGTGTTTCCACCTGGTGTACCTGCAATCGGTGCGCGTTAATACCAACCAAGGTGGAGAACTGCTGCTGCCGAGAAAACTCTGGAGGCTTGTCCTACACATCGCAAGGCGATCCACAGCTGCAATGCGTTAACGAGCTGCCAGACTTCACAGCAGTCTATCTCATAGGGTCCATGTTGAGGATTTTGATGGTGCTTATGCACGAACTTCGCGCAACATGTCACCCTCGTAATCCAAGTAACGAGTAAGTATAGTCTGGTTGTGATGTCAGTTAGGCCACTACTATTTCACGGTTGTCCCCTATATTCTCGTAACTTCAAGATATCATTGTCATATCCATTTAGTCTTGGAATTCTCTAGTAATAGTCGCATAAAAGTCATTCAATATTGTGCAGTGTCTAGTTAGCATTTGTCCTGGCAAAAATGCCATTGCATACAAGAATTGTCATTGACAACTAAGGTTTAATACACTTATATTGGTCATTTAAAAACAGATTGTATCCTTCTCCTTCATAGGTGGTACCGGCTGGTGGCCTATCGTTCGTACACATGGTGGCTTCATGGGAGGCTTGGACACCGCGTTAGACTAGTAATACCCGCCTGTGTCGTTGGCACCATTAGACAAACTTTCCCCAGTGACAGCGGTCAGTACAGGGGATTTTCCCTCGCAGAGCTGCAACCAGACCTTTACAATGTCTAGTATTGTGCCATCAAAATAAGAAACCAAATAAAACACAACATATTTTTTATCAATGGTTGTTTCAGTTTTTAAGTGAATCAAGTGTGTCTCCATTCAGCAGTGTTCCGGTGCCTTGTCTGCACGCCTCCCGGCCCATCCATCCCACCCCCCACTATCAAAGGCAGTTCGCACCAGTGGATGTGCGCTGCCATGGGGTGCTGTCAGAGGTGCGAACGGCCAAGGTGCCAAGCAACATGTACACTTCAAAAGGTATCCTACGCCCAGGGGCCATTATTTACATGGCCTCCCCAGACCCCATGTCTCCAGGCAGGCCTCCCCTGAAGCAGACCTAGCCCCTGCAATCCACATAATACCACGACATATACACATCATTCATTCACAAACATACCCCTTTTTGTTATTCTTTATAAACCACTGGATATTTACCATGAGAACATCTTTGAGCACTGCAAGTCAACTCGTGAACGTGCTACTCTGTGACCGCTTCGAGTAAACTCGTCAGTGTGCTACCTGTGAACATCTCCCAGTTCTCCTGCCACTAATTACTTTGCTAGCTGAATCCAACTGTTTGTTGGTCAAGGTAAGGGCATGTATCCTAATCATATCTCCTTCATTTGTAAATTTATATCTATTCCGAAGTATCGAACTCCGTAGTGCATTGCTATTGACTTGAGTTTCTTTTGTTATGTTATCGATAAGTCAATTTTTATCAGTGTCCATTGGCATCGTATTGCATTCTTCGCGGACCGTGTCTATAATATAAGCATGTTTCCTTTTCATGCACGATAGTACATTCAAGGGACAAGTAACATGTTCTGATTTTCAACACATCAATGAATCGCTTCTGCAATTTATCACATAATACAGCCGCACACGCTGCACTGGTTTTGCTGTGGTGCCCAAAAGAAAGTGTGCAATTAACAATGTATGGTCCAACTCATTCTTTCTCACATGTTTATGCAAAATAATTTTCTAATAATGTTGACCTTTATTTTGCAGAATTTACAACAATGCCTGCATGTTCTATTTTCGGTTGCCCTTCGAAGACCCATGACAAATCCGAAGGCATTACAATGCATGTATTCCCTAGGACTGTAGATCGAATAAGAGAATGGGTCAGACGTTGCAGATATCCATCGGAAGAGCTTGAAAGTAGAGTCAAACACGTCTTGGAGGACAAGAGGGGTCATCGATACCGCATCTGCAGCCTGCACTTCGACCCTGATATGTACGACACATCCTTGTACACAAAGAGGAATCAACTGAGAACAACTCGGAAATTGCTCCCAAACGCTATTCGGACTTTATGCATGAAAATGCCGCCACAGGTGAGTCATGCTTCCGGATTTAGCTTTACGTCTGTATTTTTGGTGTAAATGTCAATTATAGTACTTTCCGTATTTATGTAATTGAATAGCTGTTGAAATAATGACTATTTTGCTAAACATCAGTCCTTGTTTTGTAGAACCCACATAGAAAAATGATTTATGGGGACGGATAACTATGCTATATTATGCATTTCAATAAGTGTAATTTTCTCGTATTCAGTCTCCTTACATGCCATTTTGTAATGTTGGAATTTCTAAATGGAATAATACTTTCCCTTTACCACTCCATGACTATCCACCGAATATGAAGGAACAAGATTCAACATCCATGTCTTGCCGGGAGTCATCAACTACTTTGAGTGCGTATCAGGTAATCTTACCTAGCTATTCTGTTCCAGGCTGTTTTTATGCACGGAATTCTAGATAATGAGATCATATTTTCGCAACGTATCATTGCTTTACACAATGTTTCATTACTACTTTACTGTTGATATGTACCTTTGTCGTCTTTCCAAATTGTGTGTCCCATTTCTAATCATTTCGTCCTTACTAATGCAAGTACTGTGTTTCAGGGAGATGCTGACGCGTCCACTACAATTAGAACATCCCTTGTAGTAGATCCGGTGTCAGAGGTATGGGTCTTCACATTTCAATAGGACGAGATAATCTGATCATATTTTCATATTGTGTAATTGTTTTACACAATGTTTCATTCCTACTTTATTATTGATATGTACCTTTATCGTCTTTCTGAATTGTGCGTCCAGTTTCAAATCTTTTCGACCTTACTAATGCAAGTACTGTGTTTCAGGGAGATGCTGAAGCGTCCACTACAATTAGAACATCCCTCGTAGTAGATCCGGTGTCAGAGCTATGGGTCTTCACATTTCGATAGGACGAGATGATCTGATCATATTTTCATATCGTGTAATTGTTTTACACAATGTTTCATTCCTACTTTATTATTGATATGTACCTTTATCGTCTTTCTGAATTGTGCGTCCAGTTTCAAATCTTTTCGACCTTACTAATGCAAGTACTGTGTTTCAGGGAGATGCTGAAGCGTCCACTACAATTAGAACATCCCTCGTAGTAGATCCGGTGTCAGAGGTATGGGTCTTCACATTTCGATAGGACGAGATAATCTGATCATATTTTCATATCGTGTAATTGTTTTACACAATGTTTCATTCCTACTTTATTATTGATATGTACCTTTGTCGTCTTTCCTAATTGTGTGTCCAGTTTCCAATCTTTTTGACCTTTCTAATGCAATCACTGTGTTTGAGGGAGATGCTGCAGCGTCCTCTACAATTACATTATCCCTTGTAGTTGTTCCGGAACCAGACCTTACAGTTGATCCGGAGCCAGGCGTATGCGTACTAACAGTACCATCTAATGAAAGAAAGTCAGTCTAATTATATGTGGAATGCCAATGACTTATTTTAAATGTATACTATTTTTTGTAGGGATGTATACTAGATCCGTATATTGAACCGGAGGAACGGGGATCTGAGTCGGTGTGCCAGTTTGCTGATGTTAGAGTAAAGAAGGTTTCAAAGAAAAGAAATAAAAACGAGGTAGTTATAAACACTTACGGCCACACCACACTGAATGCGCCCGATCTCGTCTGATCTCAGAAGCTAAGCAGTGTCGGGCCTAGTTAGTACCTGGATGGGAGACCGCCTGGGAATACCAGGTACTGTAGGCTTAAACACTTTATATTGTTGGCAATAGTTTTGTGCTAAAACCTTCATTATATGCTTTTTTTAATGTAAATTGTACAACACTGAATGTTGGATTTACATTGAACATCCCTTGTCCTATCTATCCTGTAGAGGCCCGATGGAGTACGGACTATGCAGACACAGACAGCGATACAAATGACAGATGCTGCTTGCCAAACTGATTTCACCATGGATGAAATATTCATTGAAGCGCATCGTGTTCACACTCGAGATGCATATGTCCAATGGCCAGAAAATGAATCTAATATGACCAGCGATTCCAGCAAAGTGTTCTTGGACCATTGCTACAATGCGCCTGCACCGCCAGAGGAAGGTGAAATTGAATTTATAGATGATAGTTTAACATTACTAGATTAGCACTTGAAACAATCGACACCCGCCAAAAAAATGTCCCCCAAAAAACACTCCACATTGATGTTTTCTCCTATCCATCCTCAAGTAACAGATGTTGAAATGACAAAAACTGAAGCATCAACACTATTGACCGACGAAACAGACAAAGATATCGACTATAGTATGTCCGGTTTGGCTGATATGTCCACAACGGTTCAGTCCAAAACCAAAGTGTTGCCAGATGACAGTATAATAAAAAAGGCCAAATACACAGTATTCGACAGCAGCTTGATGGAGATTATACAGATGCTCAAATGTGTGCATTCAGTGGGAGGGGAAGTATGTGGAAAGCATTGGTGAGCGTGACTCGTCTAACACAAGGCAGTAACCTCAAAATACATGCCACCTGTGAAAAGTCACATAAAGCATTTTCATGGTCCGCTCAACCGATGCTGGGGAAACTGCCAGCTGGCAATCTACTCTGTGCAGCAGCTTTACTTTTCAGTGGCTCTAGTTTCATGAAGTTATCCAGTTTCTTTCAGTTTGTGGGACTCCATTTCATTTCTAAAATGCAATACTACAAATACCAACGTGATTATCTATTCACTGCCATTAGTGATGCTTGGAGAATTGAACAATTGGCTATTCAAAGTACATTCCCCACAAACGGTTCAGTCTAGCAGGCGATGGACAGTGTGACAGCCCTGGATTTTCTGCTAAGTACTGCACCTACCATCTTCAGGACATGGAAAGTAAGAAAATTGTGAGTTCGGTGGTCGTGCAGGTGTCTCAGTGTAAATCCTCAGTGGCCATGGAGAAACTTGGTTTTATAAAATCACTGGAAGATCTACAATCGAGGGGAATGCAAATCGACCTCATAGCCACTGACAGACACCTTTCAATAGCCAAGACAATGAGAGAGCAGTATCCAAATATTAAACATCAATTTGATGTATGGCATGTTGCCAAATCAATCAATAAAAAAATCTTGGCTGCAGGGAAAAAAAAGGGTTGGAAGGTATTTCTCAATGGTCCCAGTCTTTCAGCAACCATCTTTGGTGGAGCTCAAAAACATGTGATGGGTCTGTGGAAATTCTACTGGAAAAATGGCGGTCATTAATGCACCACTTTTCCAACGTTCACCACTGGACAGAAAACCAACATTTCCACCAATGTGAGCATGGCCCTTTGTCCCCAGAGCAGGCACGGAAGAAGAAGTGGTGGATCCCATCTTCATCTCCACACAAAGCCCTTGAGAAGATTGTGTTTGATAAAACTCTATCAAGAGATCTTAAGGGACTCACATAATTCTGTCACACAGGAGATTTGGAGGTGTTCCACAATATGTGCCTAAAGTACAGACCAAAGAGATTACATTTTGGCATCCAAGGGATGAAATGTCGGACTTTACTTGCGGTATTGGCACATAACGAGAATGTAGGCCGGGAACAATCTAGGACTGCAGGAAACTTAGGGATGCTTCGCTACACTATGGCCTTTATGAAAAGAAGCAAAAAAATGGGTTGTCAAACCAGTATATGAGAAAATGGAATTTGATTTTGTGAAAGTTATTATTGTAAATGCCGTTGAGATGCATACTCATGGAATCGCGCACAAATCTGTTCAGGGCACACCTACATTGCCACAAAACATTGCCAGCGTGCCATGTCCACCCAAAGCAGAGCTTGTTAAATCGTTCAAATCACGGTTGAAATGATTACTGGCTGTTTTTAGTTTTTCAAAAAACGTTTCTATAAACTGTACAAATAAAGTATGCAATTTCTCTTTTGAAATCTATCCTCTCAGTGCTTTTCTTAAAAATATATTACAACTTTTAAGATTGCTTTCACATTTCACAGTTTAGTCGAGATACTGTGGAACCTTCATTTTTCGTGTTAATGACCAATGGGTAACAGTGTTTAAGAATATTTGGGTTTTGGCAGTTGACTTGCATGCTCGTCCTACAAAAGGGATTAGACCTAGGCCACAAAACATTCTAGGTGCGCAAGAAGTACTGACTGTGAAAACATGCCATGGGAGGCCATGAGATAAGCAGAGGTGGGCCTATCACTAGACACATTTTGACTCATTTTATGTGTTACATTGACTACAATTTCAGAATAGGGGGCATTCTGTTGTTGTCAAATTTTTCCCTACCGCTCAGCAGCGCCATGAAAAACAAGCAGTGACAGCCACAAAATTCCCCGTGCCGTGCTTCAAAATTCATGTTATCATGGATGAGTTGGCACCGGATGTTGCGAAGTAAGAATGTATGTTCATTTTGAGTGAAGGTCACCAGCTTTGAATTTTTGCTTGGGAGATGGGAGGCCCAAGCGTCCAGCGCACAGTATAAGGTTGTATTGTTTTTTGACCTTGAGAGGCAGGGACCATTCCGAAAGGGATTGAATTGAAGGGAGAGGGGGTGTAATAACGTATGATGTGATAAGGTTGCCCATTCCGAAATTGCACCTAGTTACATATAAGTTCAGTTTATAAGAAATCATTGACACGAACAGAGAAGTCTGCATTACGGTCGGCAAAGCGCCAAGAGTATGGAAATGCTGAATATAATGTAAGTTTCCCTTTAGATGATTTCATACCAGAACTAGTCGAAATACGAATAGCTGACCGTTATTGCTGGGTCACATTGTACTTGTTCGTTCTGTGTGGCATATTGCAATGAAGTGCTAGTACAACCTTTGTGTGCTGGGCTATCTACCGGGCACATGGGCAGGCCAGTATTGAGACGCATGTAGACCACCACTCGTTTCTCCCTGGCTCTACGCTAATAAATCATTACATTGTTTTTGCACATCGAATTCTTGCCCCAGTTTACGAATTACGTTTAGAGCTCAACATTCTCGATCGCACTAGCCTCGGAAAAAAATTGCAGAGTACTTTGATATTCCACATTGTATTCTCTCGGGTTCACATTGTGTAACCTCTATGCTAGAAAATGATTAATTAAAATTAATTAATTAATTGTAATAAAGATCAGTTACTGAGACACATTTCGATTTTTATCTTTTGCAAACAGGTACATTGTGCCGTTCTGCGATTGTCATCTATTCCAGACCCCGACCGATGGCTTCTTCAACCGCCAGCTGCAGCTACATGTCAATCACTGGATCTACTTAACCGTATTTTGGGATGATAGACAAGTTCCAATCTGTCCGTACACGGTACCGACTATTAGGAGCAACATAACAACGTTTACGGTGGTCTAGTGCCAAGTTGATGCACCAGCCTTGCAATTCACCGAGCGACGGAAGTGCTTCATTTAGACAAAACGAACACCCTGTGTACCCAAAAGGAACAGCGCGCGACTCACGATAAACATTTGCGGATTTATGGAACAAGAGCAAAGACATTTTTTTCCAATTTCTACATTTATGTCAGACGCCAAATGTTATCGAATCAATTTAATGTGAAATAAATGTACTTTACCAATTGTACAGTCTTGCTTTTTCCTTTTAAAGTACAGTTTCATATTCCTAATTGTGATGCGCTATGCTGTGAGACGATGTGTGTTGTTTTCCGGGTTCCGCGTCTAGTCACGTAGGTGACGACTGGGCGCGTTTGGCTACGCTGCCCAGCAACTTCACAGAGAGAGGCAGAAAATATAAATGATTTGGTGATGTCAGGCTCAGGGGTGGGGGATATGATTTAGTGCCGCATACGCAGGTCACCCAGGGCGATGTGGCAAGTGATAAGATTATCACAAAATGGCCGTGCCCTGCTGCCTGATTTTGCTAGTGTTCAAGAGACGAAAACTCGGGTAAGGTGCATAGGAAATGTATGTACGATCGATCGAATTATGGTTAAAAGCACAGGGCCAAATCATAGGGACAATAATATTTCTGACCAAACCATTCCTTTAATGCTAGAATCATTTGCAAACATACGAAGGATGGATTCCTCTAAAACTCACTCGCCAAGTGCTTAACAATGTGTTGCTCTAAGTGCCTTATGTTCTTTTTGCATGCAAACTATTCTATTGCCCACATTATTTAATTACAAATTACTAGCACACAACTTGAACATCTTATCCCAGTTTTTTTTAAATCCTCCAAATACTATCAAATCTATATATTTAGCGTCAACTAACAGCAGCGTTGGCAGCATGTTTAATAAGTGTAGCATCCTTGCCCGGGACAAAGGGACAAAGGTAACATGTTCGAAGGCAACAAGTCTTCAGACAAAAGAACAGTATAGTTCTCGTTTGACCTGGTTCTCCACTTAGCTTCTGCTGTTGCTGCTCAAGTTGTTCCCTGTTGGGCATCTACTACACCTCTGCACCTTCCTACTATTGGGACTTGAAAGTCTAGACTGTACAAATAGTTCATCCGGTTTTTCCCCAAATCAGATGAATTGTGACAGGAACATTCTAATCCTAAGTGGTCAGAATCTGAATCAACAGAGATTCTTTCCTATGATTTCCTATGATTTCCACATCTCACGCCAATCATGATGCCCACTTCTCTCCAGCCTTTGCCCCCTTGTCTTCTGAGACCACCTAGATCGTCCTTGGCAATTGACCTTTTAATCGACAATGGCCATGTTCTTTGTAAGCTGATTGTTGTCACTTGTGTTAGACCTGCTGCCCCCTTGAACAGTATCAACAATCTCAAAGGTGCCCATAGTAGTAATATTTGTGAATAGCAATTCCTTAAGTGTCATGTACAAAAACAAAGAACCAATACTTTGTGATTTGGTAATAATGGTGGTGCAAATTTAAGCATTCACTATTAAGGGCCCGATTCATGGAATTAGTTGCGTGAAAAATCTGGACTTTGCGGGCCATTCTGCGTGCAAAACCCTGTTTGTCGATTCATGAAATCAACTTTGCAGGACTTTTCCGGAACTTACGTGGACTTCACGCAGGTCCGGCACGCCTCTGCAAGCAGTTGAGCACCTTGCGCGAGACTCCTCGCAGAGTGTGGGATGGGCCTGCACAAAGAATTAAATAGTGGGCACAACATGTATAATACCCATGAAAAACGCAGAATGAGAAAGAACAAGGCGTAAGAAGGGCGTGTCGAGGGTACAGCCTGCGCGAGGAAATCACACGCACAGCTATTGGAGGAACCAATCGTATTAATGTATCTGACCACACAACATCTCGTCGGGGGAATCAGCACACAAAGCTCCAGAGTACACCGCCACCTGATGGCAGGCGGGAGGCCCCATGCGCAGAGGAATCACTGCACAGAGGTAAGGTCTGATCGGGACTTTAGGGGTGGGTGCACACAGTTGGGGTGCCGATTGCAATCAGAGGTACCAGTATGCAGATAAGAGGGGTGCAGGCACGGTTTACAGGGGTTCGCTCACAGATTGACCAGGAAATTACTTCCAATACGGATATTGGCTCGCATGTTGTCAGGGTGCTGTGAACAGTTACGAGGGACCCTACACAGTGTAGCCGGGGTGCTGGTTTGGTTGCAGGGGACCCCACGCAGGATTACTGGGGTGCATGAGTTTGCGCCTGAGGATTGCCTATAGGTAGGTAATAGATACAGTTGATTTGTGGGGGGGAGTGTGGGGTGGGTTTCAGCCACGACTTGTGCATAGAGTTAGTTTGCGGGAAGGATTCCATGAATACACGGATCACGCACAGGTGCCTCAGCCGCGAGGGTACACGCAAAGTGCTTCTCACCGTGTGAACTTTGCTGTGTCTATGCGCACTTCTCTATGAATCAGGCTCTTAGCCTTCAGCATAAATTGCAAACAGCCAATCCCAGCCATCCCTTCCTGCCTGAGTAGATGCCTGGGGGGCTGTAATGCAAAGCGCAGTGCACAGTTAATGTCTACCATTCATTATTCAAATGAGACCCTACAACAATTGCCTGTCTTTTACTAAAAGAGGATGGGCCTCATTATGAGCCTGGCGGTCTGGAAATAAGTGTGCCGGTAGCAACATACTGGCAGCTTTTCCAGACCGCCAGACTCCTAGTATGGCTGCAGGGGCCGTTGCTCCCAGCAGGTGACCTGCCAGGGGCACCGGCCCCTGCAGGCATGGTTTTCACAGAAGCACCATTAGCAACGTTTCCGTCTTACACTTTCTGCCGCCTGATATCCTGGGCCACCGGGACTTGTAATGTTTGGGACTTAACGTGCCATCTCTCTAATGGGGAACAAATGACTCTTCAAGTGACAGCATAGACTAGTAATGTTACTCTTTATCATAGTGCGTCATGCCTGATTTCGAAAGGGGTTGAGATGCTCAAAAACTCACATGTTATGATTTTCCATGTTTGTAAGGGGCTAATGCTGCATCATCCTAATGCGTTAGTCCACTCCCACCTCTGCACCCTGCAGAGGGACCTGCACTGCAGGGGAAGGTTTCCACTGAGCCTTCCAGGCTCAGCTTTGAGGTGGATGGGGACATCACCTGTCACTGCAAAGGCATCCAAGCAATTCCAGGAAGTGCTTAGCCATCATCCCTGTAGCTAAGGTTCCTCGGCCCACTGTAATAGATACCCCACAGGCTACCCCTCAGCTACTGGGGAATGATTAATACAGCTGCACCCTGGTGAAGCGCAGCAGGGCCCCCATTAGTGCCAGACAGGCGCTCTACAAGACCACTTACATTACATTACATTATGAATCCCACCAACTCTGTGGGGGGGATAGGTTAGTCCTAAACCATTTAGGTGTGAAACACACTTAGCACACCAGCTGTACAAGCATTTGAGTAGGCAAGCCTGAAAGGAAACACGGGCTTGTGGCTCCAAAAGGCTTGTACGGCTGGGGAAGTGCCACTCACGTGTCACTTATGGCAGTGGGCATGAATGCACCCAGGCGAGAGCACTGGAGTCTGAAATCCCACTCTCCGGTGCCAGTGCGCAGATGCCACAGCCATGCACCATTCCTGCACAGGAGGGGATTAGGGAATTCTAGTCCCTGCCCACCGATTGGATGCTCGCTCTTCTAGGACTGGCAACACATGTCAGAGGTTAGCATTAAATGTGTCACAGCTGTGATGAGAATCGATTCTACTGGTGCCCTGCAAAGGCGTGCTAGTGATGTCACATTCACAATATTGGAGCCCTGATTGGGAAATGCAACTTATGTAACCTCCCCCACCTCTATATAACCTTTGGCCTCCTTGAAGGGTCGGTAAAATACTTTCATAAAATATTCAAACGTCAGTGTACATCGTATTTGGGGAAGTTATGTGCAGTTTTGTGTGCAGTGCGTATTGGAAAAATGCTGACAAAGTTTCTTTTCGGAGCTCACAGACCAGCTTAATGCACGAATTGGAAAAATACAGGACAAGGTGTACGAAGTATCTGCAAAACAACAAATGGGTGCAAATCCCAACTGCAAATGTGAAAACACGAATTTGCGCTGCACAATGAACCGTCAAACGAAAATTCAAAGTTTGTTTGCTAAAACATGGTAGAATGCCTTCTGGAGCCACAGGATCCACTGTGCTGTTAAACATAGGCCACAACATGACTGTTGCTTGCAGACAAGCCAACTTGTACCTTTCCAATTGGGAGTTCTTACCTGTTTTTCCCATTGCAAATCCAGGACGTCAAGTTCCAGAGTCCAAAAGGAAACAAACAGGCCTGGAAAGCTATCTCCCAAATGGAATAGGACATGTTGGCATGAAGGGCCTTGGTGGGAACAGGGCTTACACTGAGCAGAGGTTTCAGGCTACTGAATTCATGGCAATCTACTGGTAAAATCACACAATAGCAATATGGGAAGTGCTTAAGAGTAGGAGGGCTCATCTTGTGGGGGTTGGTGCTGCTGGGAAACACTGGCTGATGGTGCCCACGATGGATGCCAAGGGAGCATCTTCGGGCTTGCAGTACGTCCTGGTGTCAGCTATGGCTCCCCTCACCCCGATATGACCAAGCAGCCACTTCTGCACTTTGGCTGCCAGCTCTGGAGGAGGTTCATGACAGGGCTGGGAAGGGC
The DNA here is from genome assembly GCF_040938575.1 of Ambystoma mexicanum. Taxonomy (NCBI): domain Eukaryota; kingdom Metazoa; phylum Chordata; class Amphibia; order Caudata; family Ambystomatidae; genus Ambystoma; species Ambystoma mexicanum. Next base: position 489,396,467 of record NC_090922.1, on the reverse strand, counting down.
ATGGATTTAAGTGGAAAAAAGACACACATTGCAACACAAAATCAGTCTCTTATGGCATCTGTGTTGTCTGTCACTGTATACTGAGAATTATTTGACTGTCAACTGGCAGAATAACTGGCTCTCTACTAGTGACAAAATCCTTCTAAAAACCGCCTCTCACTCACAAGTGCCTAAACAACGCTGCACCTCGCTATCTCATAGACAGGATTAATAGAAAATCATCCATCCGACCCACCAAAGCTGCTAATACTAACTGTCTGCTGGTACCCAGGTTTAAAATGACCAAAGCGGGAGGCAGCAGCTTCCCCATCAAAGCTGCTCAGCTCTGGAATTCCTTACCTCCCCTCCTGAGGGCCGACCAACCATATCCTCTCTTCAAACGCAACCACATCAACTGGTTCAAAGAAAATGACCACTAAATACACACCAGCCTATGTCCTACTTTCCTTATTCGTCGCACTGTAAATAAACAATTGACATTAGTCTGTAATAGAATATATCTTGTTGCTCTCCTCTTCGTATGTAATATCCTCCAACTTGCTCACCATATGTATATACCTGCTGTGCAATTTGAACCTGAACTGTATTATAATTGTAATATCTGTATATTATATCTGTATATACTTATAACCTTGTAACCCAAGCTGATAATATTCTTGTAGCCTGCGCCCTGATACCCTTGGGCCTGGCGCACATTATAAATAAAGAAACAAACAAACTGGATATGGATGGGCAGAGCAGCGCTCTAAGGTGTTCCAGTGCATTTCCTTAACTGTATTTCACCATGGCTTTCCCTGACTTGCACGCAGCTACCATGGAGCTTAAAGCCTGTAAATATGCAATACGCCTTTTGGTCTCTCTCAAATGTTCAACCCCACCCTTCCTATTTATGAATGGAAATTACATGTACAAGTTCTGAAAGCACAGCCCAAGACAAACCTAGAAGGGAACAGCGCTTCTTTCTTCTTGCTGATAGATTTTATCCATCAGCTGTGATTTTTGAATACCAAGGCTTGAGCCTCATTACTCCATCTTCTCGGGTGGGATGAGTGGTCGTGGGTTAGGATGCTTCTTGGTCTGTGTGGGCTTGTCACAGTAGGGCTGATTTCACAGGGTCTTCGCCGTGATGGGCATAGAAAATGAACGTTGTCCATATGAGTATATATGTCTTATTGTTTGCAGGCATGTTACTGTTAGTGTGAGTGTTGTGTCAGATAAAATGAACACTTAAGCTCAATGTGCATTATGTGATAAGGATACCAGCTTAAATCACTATCAAAGATATATCTGTCAAATATAAACATTTGTGGTCATTCTGCTATTCCCGAAATGCTCTATGATTTTATGCAAAGTAACCATGTGTTATTTGCTCACTTCCTCTTTCTTATAGGTGAATTATTTTCCGAATTAGTGTAATTTACTCACTTTGGCTTATTTGAAAAGACACAGAGCAGTACAATAAGTGTAAAAGAAGACATAAAAGGCTCACACCAGTGCTTGCGATACTTTCAAACTTTCTCAACAGTCAAAACCCACCTAGTTTCATGCCTGTATGAGATTTTCTTGCAAATCCACCTGCATTTAGTACCTGCTAAATGCAGGTGGATTACATAACAATCCATTGTAAATGCTGTCTGCAAATTGTAATGTGCACACAGCGTTTAGATTGTTTACAAAACAGAGTAAAATGAAAGAGCAAAGGTGATTACCCCATTTTTCAAAAGTGGAAAATTCCATGCAGCAAACCCACTAGCACATACATGTTGGTTGTCACCTTCATGCAATTACCACTTTTAACAAAATGAGCCAGCCTTATTGGATTTCTTTCATTCTGAGTGAGAAAGTGTGTTATTTCAAGACACCAATATGTATTTACAATATGGAGACTGGGTGCAAACAAGACCACCTGAGAACATGCAGAGTCATACAAAATACATGTTTGCAGTTTTTTGTGATTCATTGTTTGGGACATGCACCCCCTCCTTTTAGACAATGCCCACCAAATCTTAGTCCACCCCTCCTTGTTGGAGCCCCCCCTCAGTTTTGCATATATTGTTTTTTCATGTGTTACCCTATTCATACTGACTTGCTCCCACTAGTCGTGTATCGTTTTCAATGCGTGACACCCTCAGCTGCTGCCTGCCCCTGTCATGAAAAGCTGTCTCTGCCATTAGCTTACACATAATTAAGTTAATGCACAGTGGTGACCGGTACGTTTGAGTGCAAGTGGCCATGGATCACCCCTCTTGTTTTTATGACAGGTAAAAGACACACGGTTTAATTAAGTACTTGCGTCTCTCACCTAGTGCAGCATGATCATAATGCTCATTGCATAGGCGTGATGTCCAGTGAATGCTGGTTGACGAGCGTACTCCTGCGGACACTGTTGCTTTAAGAAAAGTATATTTGCCGAAATCAGGAGCACTGCGCCTACGCGGATGATCCAGAGCTGAGTCCAGTCACTCGTCATAAGGACACCAGGAGAGACAGGCGTAAAATCTTGGTACCTGAAGAACACCCGGACCAGCAGGTAAGTTATTTGTAGGTTTATTGTAATGTAAGTTGCCAGGAAGAAACATCGGCTTGTCCCATCAAGCCAGCATAGCTCTCAACTGTAACTCTTAGAACCCTTTCAGAGCATAACATCTCCAACACTCCGCACACTCTGACATCACTACATTCCACACAACAGTGATGTCACCACCTCACCTGAGATGCACATTACAACACCTCTCCCTCCTTTCATTTCTTGAACAAAGAGGAATTCCACCAAAACCATCATTGACACAATCCCCTGCATACACGTTTGGCCAGCACGCAATACACCAACTAAGCATATTCCACTGACGACAAGATATCAGCCACCTGGAGTTCACCATCACCCTCAACGCATCCAGTTCTATGACACTATGGAAAAGTGCATAAACCCAAAACCATGGGACAAAAATATAACCTACGTGACACCTCAAGAGTACACTCTCTAAATGTGCCACCAACATATTGGACAACAAAAACCAACCCGTGTCAGCCGAGACATCCCAACTGCAACACCAAAACACACCCAAATCCAACTCCAACTCCACTCCTCCCTCTAAAAACACAACATTGAGGAACCCAACGCAGTTTAATAAGGGCTAACTCTTCCCATAAAACAGAACTGGAAATACCCTCGAGAAACAAAAACAATAAACTAAGCACTACCACCTGTTCCAAGCAGCCTCTTGGAACCTAGGACCTGCCACAACCCAGCGTTCCCAAAAATACACTGCCTAATGCACCAAGCAATCCGTGCACAAACAACCTTCCGCCCTAGTCTGCACCCTAGGGCACCAGGGCTGCCACCCCCGGGCACAAACCCAGCTCAACAAGAGCAACAACAAGCACACCATCCCAAGACCAGTTCACAACAGCACCCCAACAGGGCACCCCAAAACAACAAGAACACCTAAGAAAAACAATCCTACAGGATTGCACAAAAACACTCACCATAAGCCACCATAATGCGAGACATAAGTCCCAACCAACTGTCACTGACAGTACACCACTCACACTTGGGACCCCAAGTCCAGCCAAACTGCAACTCTGGAGTGCACCAACACTACCACTGAGGACCCCTAGTCCCTGCCAACTGCATCACCGCAGCACCACACTATCACTGGGGACCCCTAGTCCCTGCCAACTGCATAACCGCAGCACACCATGCTACACCACCGCAGTACTACACACTACCACCAAGGACCCCTAGTCCCTGCCAACTGCACCACCGCAGCACACCACAACACCACCGAGGACCCCTAGTGCTAGCCTAACTGCACCACAACTACGACTGAAAACACACCACCACTGGGACCCCTAGTCCATTGCCAAACCACAATGCAGAAATATAATCACTACCCCTGTGACCACAAATCTCTTCCAGACAACTACAACTGAAGATACACCACCACTGGGACCCCTAGTGCATTGCCAAAACACAATGTAGCAAATAATCACAACCCATGTGGCCTCAAGTCTCTGCCACTAGCACTTCACTCTCCGCACAACCCTCACTGCGTTCACACGGCAGACAGAGACAAATAGACAATTCGAAAATGATTTCATAACAATGTCCACTGTACAACGCAAGCTTAAATTATACCGTGGAAAAAGTCATAGGCCAAATAGCTGTGCGAAAAGTCATAAAATGCACAATTACCCACAAGTCCTCCAACCCACCTGCAAGTCCTGTCAGAAAATAAATTCGGCCTCCACCTGCAAATGAAAACGACGGGCTCCCGCGCCCTACGAAGGAGGGCCCCTCGGCGGGGGCCCCCCCTTAGTGCCGACTGCCTCACGCGGCACGGCGGCATGAGGAGACTGGAGGGGAAGGGGGGGTGGAGGGGGCGGGTGACGTCATCTCCCGCGCGCCCATTGGCGCCATAAATACAACGGACAAGGGTCGCGGGGTCTCTCTTTGCCGGCTCCTCACCGACGTTGCTGTTGTCCTGTTGCTGCCCGCTTCTCTCCTGCGTTGCTGTTGTCCTGCTGCCGTCCGGTGTTAGGAGTTCGGGTGGAAGTGGAGATTGTAGCTTCGGTCATCCATTGCGAGCGGATCCGGTTCCTGTCGGGAAGGAAGCAAGCATAGTAAGGGTGAGCGAAGGCGAACGGGTATGTGGGGTACACGGTCGCATAGTGGGTTTGGCGGGTACATGCGAAGGGGAGGAACATGCACGAGGGATAGGGATGTTGTTAGATGCTGGCTGGGTGGTAGGGGCCGCGAGGCCACGGGCGGTAAGCGTTCAACGTGTATGCGGTCGGGGAGCACAGGCCTCAAGTTTATAATGCGCTTGATACCCAGAGGTTTCTGGGCACGGACCCGGGGATCGAGCCTGTGGTGCTGCGTGTTGTCTTGCATCCGGGGCGGGCATGTTGCTTCTGAGCTATCCTCCAAGTGGCGAGCGATGCATAGATGTTTTAGTGGTGAGGGATGCATAGAGTTTTTAAGCGGATCAATTTGTTGATTCGTGTCCACTGCAACGTGGAGGCTAGGCCCAGACATGTCAGAGGCAACCACTGCACTCATGAGCTACCGCCCGAATTGTAGGCACGTTTGGAGGGAGAGGTGCCGTTTTAGATAGAGGGCGATAGTGCAGGGATGTGCCATCGAAGTTCGTGAGTGAGAGAAGGCAGGTGTAATCGGAAGTAAATAGATTGATACAAAGAAAAACAGAATTGATGCCACTGCCAGGTTGTCTGGCTTCACAATCCGACCGAACTCTAATCTATATTGACACCGTGCAAGGGAGAAACTTGGGAAGGGAGAAAGTTTACGTTGAAAGACGCGGGGTGTAATTAAAACTTTCAGGCATTCATTTTCTGTTATCGATTTGGCGGCAGCACGTTGCACGGGGCAACGACTACACTGTGATGGCTGCATTGGGGGGGGGGTAACAAAAAAAAAAAAAAAAAAAAAAAATTTTGATTACGATTATTGGTTTAGAATGTCAACACATTTTACAGTTTGCCGGCAACGTGAGTTTAAAATTTTATGGGGTACTATGTAGATAAGTGGTGCTAGATTTTAGGAGCGCTAAGTTTGAAAGGCGCGGGGGTAATTTATGCGTTTGCCTCGCCACGAAAGCCGGCGGACAAGCAGTTTGGGACTTTCAGGCATTCCGTTTCTGTTACCGATTTGTCGGCAGCAACTATGGTGGCTGCGTTGGGGGGGGGGGTCTTTGTCCGAAATTTTAAATTTTATTGAACGGAATGCACAGCACGAGGCAGGGCACACGGGGCATTCACACCCACCCCCTGGGGTGTTTTGGAGCCGTTAGTTGCTCCCTTGGTTTTATTTCTTTAGTGTGTGCTGTCGCGGGTTCGCAGGCCGGCTTGCTTGTGCCAACACGACTGCATGGAAGCCTGACTTTACCACGCATAAACGGTGCCGTATTGTGTTTTCGCTATTGCCTTGTTATTTTGATTACGATTATTGGTTTGGAATGTTAAGACGTATTAGTTTGCCGGCAACGTTAATTTTAAATCCTATGGGGTGATATGTAGATAAGTGGGCTAGATGTTAGGAGTGCTAACGTTAAAAAGGGATCAAGCGGGCAGGTAGTAGAGACAACGACACTTCACCGGCACCATATTAGAACCCTCATGACACGCAAAGGTGGGGTGCACGGTCGGTCCCGGGGTAAGTGGGGGCCAAGGGTGTCCAGGCGCCACCGAGTCTTTCGCCCAGGGTGGTGGCGGGGGGCTCGGGACGCGCGGTTTCACTGTCGGGGGAAGTATGGGCGGGCTCACAGATACTGTGGTGGTGGGGTGGCAGGGGGCAATCGTCCTCCAGGCAGAGCTGGGTTCGGCCGTGCATTAATATAAGCCCACAGGGGTCAGGTTGGAGCAAAAGGGAGCGGATGTGTCGGGGGTGGGTTTCGATGGTCCCCAGGAAGGAAATTGGAAGGGGGGAAGCGGCCGCGGCGCCTCGTGCTCAGGGGGGCGGCAGGGCAGGTAGGACTGGTGGCACATGGCGGGGGGTCACAGACAAGGCTTACAGGTGCCGGAGCTGGACGAGGGGGTGCTGCTGTAGGTGCCAATACATCCCGAAAAGGCACGGGGTTGGGGGCTGCATGCCTGTGGGCATGAACGCGCAGGCCCCCTCCGAGTGTTTCTAATACGCCATGGAGACATTGTGTTAGCCATGGCGGACCGGGTGGAGTGTGGATGTATTGTTCGGGGGAGTGGGCAGCATATAAAAAAAAAAACAAAAAAAAAAACACCTAGTTGCTTCACCCAGGCACCATTCGAGTGGCGCAATGTGACGCGGTGCTGCGCAGGTAGATGGGGAGGGCCATCGCGGGGCAGGAGGGTCGGAATCAGCAGAGGCCCAATATTGGGGACAGGATCTGCCGGGGTGCAATCGGTGTTCGAAATTTTGCGCGCGCGATGGCAATTGCAGGGGACGAAGTGCACACATGTGGGAGGCACGAAGCATAGGTGTTTGGGGTAGGCCGGCTGCCGTGCGAGGCAGGTTTAACAGGATAGGCCTGCAGGGGCGAACACAGCAGGGATTGGGCGCATCGGGACACGAGTCTTAATGCTTGTTATAGGGGCGGGGGGGGTCATGCAGGGTGCTGTACCAAGGACTGGTTTACTGGCCCTGGGGATCCGTGAGAATGAAGCACGCTGCCGGGTATAGCGTTACAATGCAGGGCAGTGCGGAAATGTGTGAAGACAGCAGGGACGGCTGGGAAAAGAAGGCATGGTAGGAGTTTGGAAAGCACACCTGCAGCATCGCCATGCAGAGCAGCAGCATCATAACTTTATAGAGGGAGGGCAAGGCGGAAAGACAAGGGATATAGCTCCAAGCTCACTACCGTCAAGGGAGCCTAAATAAATAAATAAAAAAAATAAAAAAAAAAAAAAAAAACAGCACACCAATATATGGGGGTTTGGAGTATGGTGGACCGTGTTTTAATACTGTAGGATGGGGCCACTCAGGCTTGGCGTACCCGACACTGAATTGCGGGTTTAAGTTTAAAGGCAGAAGTAGGATGGTGGGGGGCGCCGCGTGCGAAACGTTGACTCAGCAGAGGGGCCAAACAATGAGGGGAGATAGTCTTTGGTCTCACAACGGTTGCCGAATCGATCGGACATTTTCAAGTGCACGTGGAGTGCGGGCAAATAAGTACATGGAATTTGGATAATTGGAAAGTTTAAGGTGGAAACTCGGTAGTCACACAGCTGGGGAGCGGGTCCAATGTTTTGTTTGCATAAGGGGGGGAATGAGTAACATCCAGGATCTCGCTGGGGAGAAGGGGTTGCAAGGCAAGGTTTATGAAATGCTTGCATGCTTATAGGGACAGGGAGTCAATGGCGTTTCTGCTGCGTCCGGGAAGGCGTTTAATTAGCTCCTTATACCAGATGTTGACAATAAAGTGAGAGTGTGGGTGGGTCTCGTTCCCAGGTTTGGAACACCATTGGTTTTAGCTTTTGGTTGGGTGGGTCCACGCAGGGGCGAGGAAGTTGACTGGTTGTGTACAGTGCAATAATAGTTGCCGCATGGGCGGGTGCAGGGTTCGCAGCGACCCTAGGGGCACGCACAGTTCGTTTGGTCGCATGCCGGGTCGGTTTGCAGGGCCCCCGTGCCGCATGGTGCGCTTGACGAGTGGGGAGACATTGAAGGTGGAGGGGTTGGCGAAGGACTCCAGCATTGCAATACGCAGTGCTCAGAGGGAGCGAACCAGTGAAAAGCACTGTTATAACGGGTTGCGTTCTTGGGTGGGGTACAATCGCGTTGCCCATGCGCGCATGGCCTCTCGGTCGAGGAAACATAGTACATTCGCTATGGGGTTCTCTCTCTCTTGGCTCTACACCCCGGTCGCCATTCCTGATGGCACGCGGGGATGGCGGAGGAATTCGTAGGGGTTTGGAGGGGGGGGGGGCTGGGTTGGGAACAATGGGGTGGGTTTGGCAGCAGTGGTTAAAACGACAGTAGAAAGTTCCCCGCCGTGATAGACAAGAGCGGGGGTCGGGTGTTCGTATTAAACGGTCCCTATAAAGTGCAGGTTTACAGAGGCGATTTGCCTGCTCGTAAGTGTGCAGGCCACAGGCGGGGAACAATACGGTTTCTTAGGATGGGAGCGCAGATGCGACGCTAGGTTCCATTGTTGTGGAAGGAAGGGTCGTTGGAGGGACACCGCACATTGAGAGCAAAGTACAGGTTCCCAGAGGCATGCGATCAATCGGTGTTTTTATTGCGGCATTGGCCTATCCCAATGGGAAGGTTTGACTGTTGGTCATGGTAGTGCTGGTTTCGATGCCACAACAAAGGAGCCAGTCAAGGGATGGGCGAGGGGATACACACTGCCTGAGACGACGGAGGGAGGGAAGGGGGTAAGGGGTGTTGGCTCCTGGTGCCACGGGGCGGTTAGAGAGGGGGAGAGGATGCAGGCATGGTGCCGTATAGACGGGCACGTTTTGGTGCAGGGGGCGGTGGGTGTCAGGCTGCGGGGAGAAGAAGAAGAAAAGAAAAAAAAAAAAAAAAAAAAACATTAAACTGTTATGAGGTGGAAATGGAAACTAGTGGCATGGCATAGGGTGTGTCTTCATTAAAGTTTACTCCAAGTGCGGGCGGGGGTTAATATTTACGCGCCCCAGGTGAAGGGGTGGGTTCTGCTGGTCCACTATCAGGTGCATTGTGGGGCTAGACGAGGTTATATGAGTCACACCTTCGTGGGCTGGGGTAAGGCGTTCTGCTTTTCATTTATCAGGGTAAACAGTGGCATGTAAAGGGCACCATGGGGCGTCATGGCAAAGGGCAGAACAGTATGGGCGCCGGGGCCGTGGTTCATTTCAAGTTAAATGGGATGCAGGATGAGCTGGTGCCGTGCCTCGCAGGGCGTCCGTGATGCAGCGGTGTGCAGGAGGTACAGTTGAAAATGTCAAGTCAGTCCTTTTGGGCCTACCGTTTGGGGGTATCCAAGGGGCAGGCATTGGGCATTGATGAAATGTGAAGTATATTGTGCATGTAAATTGATTCAGCAAGACTGGTCCAAACTACTAGCCGCATAGTCATTTTGCTCTCTTTAAGTATAAACCCTCCGACCTAGCTACGCCACTGCTTTCTACCTCGGGTGTGGGGAAGGCGTTTTGGCATTCTTTTAAAATTAAATGGTTTAAAGTACGCGAAGGTTTTCGCTTTCAAACTGGGGAATGTCAGTTGTTTTCGGCTTTCTGGAAGTTGGGACCACGCTGGGGAATGGTAGTTGCAACCATAAGAGGTTGTATGTCCAGTGCTCAAACTTTTGCATAGATGGGGTACACAAAGGGAAATGCGTCACCCCTCATGGGGTGGGGGAAGGTGTTTTGCATCACGTTCAACAGTAATACAGCAGCAATAAGGCCCGCCAAGGGGTTACAAGGCAAATGACAGGACGGCGGTGTGCAGGGGTCCTTTGGTGCGCTTCCGGCCGGGGTGGGGGGGGTTTTGGATACCCAAGGGGCATGGGGGCAGTGGCCACAGCGCCGACCATTAGGGATAATTCGCTTTCAACCTACGGTGGGAGGGTCGCGTTTCTAATGTTCTGTTGCATAAGGGGGGGGATTTCATACATCAGGATCGTGCAGTTTATCGGGTTTTGCAAGGCTAAGATTGCCAATGTCACATGGTTTAGTGGGTAAAGGAGGGTATTTGCGTCCTGCGGTGTGTAGGCTTTGTGTTCATTCGGCAATTCCTTTCGTCGGCATTGCAGATCCGTTGTACTTAACAGGCACTTAGTCAAAACGCAGCATGGCAGTTGCACTTAGCAAGGAGAGGGGGAGGTTTAAGCTAGGGGGAAGGTAGGGTGCGCAAGCCGGATCCCCCTCTCTCTCTTGCAGGAGAGGGGTGCTCTGGCGGGCGTGTGGAAGGGGGCAAAGGGAGGGGGCGCCAGGAGGGACTGAGGACGTCCACGGTGACAGGGTGGGGTTGCAAGGGAAGAGGGGGTGGGGGAGGGTAGAGCAGACACGGGGAGGGGGGGCGGAAGAATGGGACATGATTCTTAGCATACGGAAAGGATATGACATGGGTAAATGAGTCTATCAAATCTATAGTCATTAAGACATTGCTTAGACAGATGGAACAACAGAAGTGATCAAAAGGCTTACAAATGAGGGCCCACAAGGAAGGGGGGTGGAACGCTACAGACTTGTCCATTAAGAAAGGCCGTTAGTGGCCCGAAACGCCCCCTCCCCAACACTTAGGGGGTTTTGGGGGCCTCCGCTAGGAACGGAACGGTCAAAGGAAGGCCTCATTTCGGAACGCTGCTGCCAGGTCAGGGGCCCTCCTGCAAGGGAGTACGGAACAAGCAGCAAACAGGAGGAGCACCAGCAGGGAAGGCTGCAGCACCATTCATCACGCCACCGGTTCTAGCCGGAGGGCCTGTGTGTCTGTTGCGGACGGAATGAATGGGGGTAAAAAGAACAGGTTGGGATTATAACTGGGGATTGGTGCACTAAGGCGACCAGGTGCATGAGGGGGAACTCACTGCGGCCGGTGGCCCGCTGTGAGTCGTGGCGGTGACACCGGTCGCAGCGACCGGTCTCTTGCAGACAAGCCCAGCGGATGTTACCTGGTGTTCCCGTTAGAAAGTACTGGCGGATACCACAAGGGGAACTGCACAGCCATCAGCTTATTAAGAACGGCGCCCAGGAGTATTAGACTCAGGGGAGGCCCACGTTAATGGGGAGGGTTAGGGGGCTTGGAAGACCTTTCCAACTCCAAAATTGGGTGGGGGAAATGGGAAGTGCATCGTTGGAAACTGAAAATTGGAAAGCAACAATGAAGTCAGCAAGGGGGGGGTGAATTGAAAGTTTGCACTGTAAACGGGGCTCCGGCAAGTACGTTGGTAACTGAGGGGAAGGGGGGCCCCTGGGAGTTGGAGGATGTTAAGGGGGGGGTTCAAGAGAGGGGGGCCCTTCGTGATTGGCAGCTTAAGGAGATCAAAAAGAAACTTGGGGGGGGGGGGCCTTGGAGTGCGGGGGGTAGGGGCCAGGAGGAGCAGGGGGGGATAGTTGGGGAGGACCCCTCTTTAGCGAAAAGCAGGGGAAGAGGTTGGGGATAAGAATGATGTTGGGCTCTGGGGGGATAGGTAGCGCTTGTTGGATGGGGCTCTCTAGAACAGGAGGCCGCGATGGGGGCCGGAGGGGATGGGACAACCAAGGCGGCGGGGAGAGCTAGGGCAGATCGGGGTCTTGGCGGAAGGGGGGAGAGGGGCTCCCTGGCAGGATGGGTTGGAGGAAGACCTGTTTGGGGAGAGATAATTTAACAATAATAATAAGCCAACCCGGGGAAACGGGAAGAGGGAATCCTGGGGTAAGAATAAAGGAGCAAAAAGGGGAAAGGAGACCGGAACGCATCCTTTAGAAGGAGCCTAAGCGGAAATGGAGAATGGAAAGAAAGTAAAGCACGGAATAAAATTGCACTTAAATAGCGTTGGGGAAAGAAAAATGAAAAGAAAATTGCAAAACAAAGAAATTGCCAAAGGGTAGAGAGGGACTGCTGAGGAAGGGACTGGGCGCCCGCGTCGGGTCCCCCAAGGACCCGAAGGGGCGGGGGGGAAAAGTTGCTTGCTCTCAGCGCAGAATCCTGAGCGTGAACGGAACACCTGTAAGCTAACTCCTGACTTTATGTGTAATAAAGTTTGCTGTGGCAATTTTTTCTCCCACTCCTCCTACTGGTCTCTGCCTATCCTTTGGGTGGATGGGGGTTGGGCTAATTTGGGAGGAGGGTAGCTGGGCAGGAGTGAGAGTCGGAATGTGGAATGAGAGCTGGGGGGGGGCGTTGGGAGCAACAAGGTCTGCCACCGTGCCACCCCACTGAGGGTGTCGGCGCTACGACGGGCTCCCGCGCCCTACGAAGGAGGGCCCCTCGGCGGGGGCCCCCCCTTAGTGCCGACTGCCTCACGCGGCACGGTGGCATGAGGAGACTGGAGGGGAAGGGGGGGTGGAGGGGGCGGGTGACGTCATCTCCCGCGCGCCCATTGGCGCCATAAATACAACGGACAAGGGTCGCGGGGTCTCTCTTTGCCGGCTCCTCACCGACGTTGCCCTCCCGCCCGCCCTTTACAATGTTGTACTGATGTGTGATGTTTTCTCTTGCAGACAAGCCCAGCGGATGTTACCTGGTGTTCCCGTTAGAAAGTACTGGCGGATACCACAAGGGGAACTGCACAGCCATCAGCTTATTAAGAACGGCGCCCAGGAGTATTAGACTCAGGGGAGGCCCACGTTAATGGGGAGGGTTAGGGGGCTTGGAAGACCTTTCCAACTCCAAAATTGGGTGGGGGAAATGGGAAGTGCATCGTTGGAAACTGAAAATTGGAAAGCAACAATGAAGTCAGCAAGGGGGGGGTGAATTGAAAGTTTGCACTGTAAACGGGGCTCCGGCAAGTACGTTGGTAACTGAGGGGAAGGGGGGCCCCTGGGAGTTGGAGGATGTTAAGGGGGGGGTTCAAGAGAGGGGGGCCCTTCGTGATTGGCAGCTTAAGGAGATCAAAAAGAAACTTGGGGGGGGGGCCTTGGAGTGCGGGGGGTAGGGGCCAGGAGGAGCAGGGGGGGATAGTTGGGGAGGACCCCTCTTTAGCGAAAAGCAGGGGAAGAGGTTGGGGATAAGAATGATGTTGGGCTCTGGGGGGATAGGTAGCGCTTGTTGGATGGGGCTCTCTAGAACAGGAGGCCGCGATGGGGGCCGGAGGGGATGGGACAACCAAGGCGGCGGGGAGAGCTAGGGCAGATCGGGGTCTTGGCGGAAGGGGGGAGAGGGGCTCCCTGGCAGGATGGGTTGGAGGAAGACCTGTTTGGGGAGAGATAATTTAACAATAATAATAAGCCAACCCGGGGAAACGGGAAGAGGGAATCCTGGGGTAAGAATAAAGGAGCAAAAAGGGGAAAGGAGACCGGAACGCATCCTTTAGAAGGAGCCTAAGCGGAAATGGAGAATGGAAAGAAAGTAAAGCACGGAATAAAATTGCACTTAAATAGCGTTGGGGAAAGAAAAATGAAAAGAAAATTGCAAAACAAAGAAATTGCCAAAGGGTAGAGAGGGACTGCTGAGGAAGGGACTGGGCGCCCGCGTCGGGTCCCCCAAGGACCCGAAGGGGCGGGGGGGAAAAGTTGCTTGCTCTCAGCGCAGAATCCTGAGCGTGAACGGAACACCTGTAAGCTAACTCCTGACTTTATGTGTAATAAAGTTTGCTGTGGCAATTTTTTCTCCCACTCATCCTACTGGTCTCTGCCTATCCTTTGGGTGGATGGGGGTTGGGCTAATTTGGGAGGAGGGTAGCTGGGCAGGAGTGAGAGTCGGAATGTGGAATGAGAGCTGGGGGGGGCGTTGGGAGCAACAAGGTCTGCCACCGTGCCACCCCACTGAGGGTGTCGGCGCTAAGGTTAACACTCCATCGGGGCTGCAAACCAGACTTTGCACCCATGATCACACCGGCGAAAACTCAAATCCGCCAATCCAAAGGAACATGCAGTTTCTGATTCCTCCAGTATCATGTGCTTGAACTGCAATCCTAGTTTCCATTCCGTAGAAACACAAACAGATTCCCCACGGAACTCCTCCCGGGAAACCAACGACTTCCATATCCTGTCAGGCTCCCCCGACTCGTAGCTGAACACGGAAACGCAGCCAAGGAAGTTCACATCTCCTTGTCTATGACGCGCCCCGTACCGCACCAAACACAGGACGAGTTCCAGAACATGTGCTGTACACGCAGCGCACACAAAGTCACTTCTGCGTTCCAGCTCCACTTGCTGGAACGCACCATGATAACCGATAGATGTCATCATCCAGCTGCAGACGCCGTAGAAGGCACATCTCCACTCTCTTCCACTATGTCTGCTATTTATTTACCAACAGACTCTGACAGTGTATTTTTGTCCTCGATTTCACCATGAGCAGCACACAGGGTAGATCCCGACACTGACATGTTACCTGCCACGGTAACATTAATTGAACTTAAGCCTGTTAAACACGCGCTCAGAGTATGCACTGAAAGGGAGGACACAGTGGGAGGCCGAGGTGCAATGAGAGAGCTGAGTGTAGCCTGACATGAATACATCTAAGAGGGTGGCACTGCTGCAAAAACAACCTAATCCCTCACCTAATCTGGAGTGCATAGAGTGGGAATCTAAGCAAAGAACAACATCACGAACATCATGGAATGGTGCGGTGTCGGGAGGTAGATGAGCGCACCCTCACCCCGAAGAGTTGCGAGAGTCGATACACATGAGTACATCAACCTAGGAAAAAACACCACAACGGTTCCCAATGATGAAGACAAAGATTGAAAGCGCGTGAATATGCTTATAAACATGTTTACCCCTGCAATAGAAGGTGACTGGGAGAGGGAGCATGTTCGAAAGCTGCCTACTAAGACTACTAACATAAGCGAAACTGTTAAGGAAAATGGGGACGATGCAGAGTCACTAATGTTCAAGGGTGAATCACTCTGGAAGCAGTGCCACCTCTTGGGAAACTGCTAACTCCACGGATCGTAAGGCAAAAGGCCACCTCCACCAACCTTCAGTAAATATTTAATATTGTGACAAACCAGCCCCTGAGCTAAAATGGAAATGGAGAGGCTCCAGTCCACAGACGAAGTATACAATGAACATATCACTTACTCTGGAGAGGCAACGCCTTAATCCACAATGGGAAAAAAATATAATAAGTAAAGAGGTTTATGCACACTGGCGTCTTCAATAAACAACACACATTTTGATTTTACAGCACAGGAACAACCACCACTCTACATTTTTTAACCCAACAGTACGAGGAGAGAGAGGCCAACCTTACTCTGGCCTGTTGACCTTAATTAAAAGTGATAGTGATTACGAAGCCTTAGGGTCAAAGAACATCGGCCAATGCATTCAACAAGCGATCCTCAGAAGGAGGGGAGTAGGGTTGAAACTGCCAAGGGGATACAGGAAACATCTGTCCATAACCAACGTATACTGGAACCCAACTGCTACAGAGGCGACCATAATGTTGAATAACGTTTCTGCCGCATTAGACAAGGTGTCAGTCTAGAAAAATGGATACCTCTACTTTGTGACCACCAACGTATTATGGTGGCCGTGGGCCAACCGTCTCAAGCACGAAATGACAGAATATAGGTTTTCGAGTTTGCCAATGAATGGCCATTTTGATGTAACAAGAATCGCCATTTTGTTTTTTAACCATTGCTCATTGCTTTCTGTTCCTATCGCTTTGCAGTATATTTTCTGCTTACACTGCTCGACTGTAAAACATTGTTGTCTGCACGTAAAAAGGACAAGGGCGCAGGGTCGTGAGGATAACAAGAGTTTGTTGAAACATAACGTAGGCAGCGCCAGGAAGAATGCCCGGCTCCCTCCCGAATGTAGCCTTGAAGCAGAGCTGCAGGGCATTTAATCATTTCACAGCTGCCAGCCAGTCTCGTTATATGGTAGAATATATTAGAATAATACAGCTAAAGGCTTGAATTATGCTTTTCTTATGGCCCCCCTTTGCTGAGACCCGCTAGAGCGTGTCGGCTCCCAGGACACGAATAGCACCTAATAGATAGCAAGGTATGGAATGCAACTCTTCCCCCGTATGTAGCTCGCTTCCAAAAACAGAAGCGCTGTGTTCTATTCAACAACTGAAAGATGCCTCCGCACTCACAAATTCCAAATTGGTACTAGAATAGATGTTTGAAGGTGTCATAGTTGTCGGAGATGCCCATCATCACACCAAGTTCAAAGAAACCCAATAAAAGGGGGGTGTTAAACATGTCATAGCTGATTGTTTGATATGCATTTTGTATATATGTAACTGATGTACGTAATTCGCTCTCTTGCGTCCCTCGAGGTCTAGAGATACACGTCGCAGGGCGTGAGTCCGAGTTGGCCAACTGAGACTTTTGCTTTGCAATAAACCCTAGCTTTGGGAATACAACCTCGTGTCTGGCGTATCTATCGTGTGTGGTGACTTGCTGTCATGATGCCTACCCCCAGAGTACCAGGCCAGGCCCAGCACCCCCGGGAGCAGGCATCACGCCCCCGGGAAAAAGCCCAGCGGCCCTTTATAGGGGCTCTTTGGACTCTGTCCTGGCGCCGTTGGCGCCAGGCTCATGTTGGACATCAGTCCTGGCGCCATAGGCGCCAGGCTCATAAGGGGAAGTGTTTGGTGCACTTACCTGAAGCAGACCATGCTGCACACTCACCTGATGCAGACCATGCTGCATGAAGAACCAAGCCAAATGAGACTTAGGAGGGACTATTTTTCTGAATGAACTATTTTGTTACTTGGGTGGGGCTGTGGAAGAATACTCACCTGGAACTTCTTCCAAGGCTATTTAAGCCACGCCCGGACAGCCACACGTGCTTCGCGTTGTTCTGCATCCCAGCAGCTGAACGCTCACCGTGTCAGCTCCTGCACCTGGACTCCAGCCACGCCCGCCTCGAACCTGGCACACCTGTAAGGAAAGAAGAGAAGAGAAAGGTGAAAACCAAGAACTTATTCAACCTTCTTACCTGCATCTGGAATCTTCACGCCAGCATTCCTGAAGGAAGACTTCCATTTAAAAGCACCGCGTTGCCCGCTGCAGTGCCGCGCTTCACTCACCTGTTCCCGAGACGCCGCCCGGCTCCATCGCGGCTCTCAGCACCAGTCGCCACATCTCTGCACCTAGAGGAGAGAAGAAGAGACAAAAGGTGAGCAAGGGAACACAAAAGGAAAGCTGAATTTTCAGCCATATTACTTACCTGCTTTTCTTGGTGAACCATTCCACATCTCGGGTCGGCGCCGCATCTTTGGCAGGTACCGCACCCCGGCCCCTATGGGGAAAGGACAAAAGACATTACTGGGGAATTATAAAGACATTTAGAGGGGTCGCCCTCATCACTAACTCACCTGATTTTACCACCGGCAATTTAACCCCTCAACGCATCGCCTTGGTTCTGCACCTGAAATAAAGGACAGATCACAGGTTAGGAGAAACAACATAAAAAGAGGCTCACACTTGAACTTTTGCATCTTCATACTTACGGTGTATCGCTCAGAAAAGTCAAGTGGATTTGCCAGCGCCATTCCGAAAACCAGTGAAGTAACTGGACGAACGCGCGCCCCTGCACCAGAAGCAGGATGGAGAGTTCATCCTTCCAAACCATAAGAAGGATATTCCTACAGGCCAGACAAGCAAGATTTGGGGGTCCTGTTCAATCGGTGGTCCGAATTCTGCGCATCACGCTTGAAGAGGCCACAGCAACCCAGACCAGACCAGCGCCTCCGTGGGAGCCAGGTGAGTGTTACAGAACGCAAAGCCTTCCTACAAATTCCCACCCAGGCGCTATGGAAACTTCTGAGACTGACCAGTTGGCCCAACTACTGGGGGAATTACGGGCCGAAGTACACGCCGCTCGTCAAGAGACTAATGCTCTCAGGAGGGAAGTGATTGTATCAAAGGAAAAGACTAATGACCTGGCTAGACAGTTTTTGCAAGGTTAAGCTGGACAAACTCCTTTACCCAGTTCCGGAGGGAACCCCGCTCCTGTGCTTTCCAGTAACCCGGTGCAGATTAATCTACCAGGAAACATGCCGCTGGCCCCACCCGAACGCTTTGCTGGGGACCCCAAATGATTCGCCGTATTCATGAATCAGTGTCGTTTGCATTTCCTGTGCAGACCTGGGGCCTTCCCTAATGACCAGACCAAGGTAGCCTTTGTATTGTCATATCTCAGCGGCAGTGCTGCCGATTGGTCAGTTCCACTGGTAACTCAAGATGACCCGATTCTTCCTGATTTTCAAGGATTTCAAGCAAGCATGGAAAGGTTATTTGCTCGTCACTCCCAGGGGCAGGCTCTAGATGACGAACCTCTATCCCTGCGACAGGGCAATCAAGACCTCCTTTCCTACATTGCAACCTTTAATAGACTAATTGTGGAAACTGGGTGGCCAGAGGATAAAAGAATCACATTATTTTATCGAGGTCTACGCGAAGAACTTAAAGATGTCCTGGCCCAAGTTGTAAATCCGCCCCAAGAATGCTCAGAATATATAGACTTAGTGGTCCAATTGGATCACAGACTGCAAAACAGAAAAGCAGATCAGTCCAAGTTTGAGACCCGGGTGTTAGTCAAGACCCACGTTAACCTCAAGGGGGCTGAAGCCTCTGAGCCAATGCAAATCGGAGGAGTTAAAGGACCTTTAACTCAAAAGGAACGTGAAAGAAGACGGCAGATGTCTTTATTGTGGATCCTCTGGACACTTTCTACGAGATTGCCCGGCAAGGCCGCCCAGGAAGGTGGTAGGAGCCGCTGATAAAATCCATGAAACCTCTGTATCGGGAAACGACCCCGCCCGTCAAGCGTAGGGGTCCGCTTGCCGAGCTTGAAAACAAACTCTCAGACCTCGCATTTCATTGTGCCAATGGTCCCCGTAGATCCGGAACAGCCTAAGCGGTTGCATGCAATAAAGGCATACATCGATAGTGGGGCTATAGGAAACTACGTGGATCGTGAATTGGTCTCCAGGATTAACCTCCCTCTGCGTCCTAAAACCAGCAAAGATGTCATCACCACAGTTGATGGAACCGAAATTGCCTCGGGACCGGTAACACATTCCACAGCTGAGGTGACACTTGTAGGTCCGGACGGCCATCGGGAGGCAGTTGTGTTTGATATAATCAAGGCTCCACAGTTTCAGGTTATTCTCGGAATCCCTTGGTTAGAGACACATAATCCTCGAATTGATTGGCGAGCAAAGAGAATAACCTTTCCGGAGTGTGCACGAACCTGCTACCCAGAAAATCTGAAGATCAGTCTAGCATCAGTAACCTCTGTCTCCATGCAACTACCTCGGGAATATTAAGACTTTCAGGACGTCTTCCAAAAGGAACAGGCCAACTCGTTACCTCCTCACAGATCGTACGATTGCCAAATCGATCTGGTGCCCGGTGCTCAACCCCCTTGTAGCAGGATTTATGCCCTTACTGAGCCGGAGAATCTGCATTTGAGACAATATTTAGATCAATACCTAGCCAATGGTTTCATTCGCCCGTCAAAGTCTCCGGCATCCTCGGCTTTGTTCTTCGTGCCAAAAAAAGAAGGCGACCTTAGAACTTGTATCGATTACCGCGCATTGAACCAGATAACTGTTAAAAATTGTTACCCTCTGCCTTTGATCCCTGAACTCCTTGACCAGGTGAAGGACGCTTGCATACACACCAAGTTAGATCTCCGGGGGGCTTATCATCTGGTATGAGTAAAAGAAGGCGACGAATGGAAAACGGCCTTCCGTACAAAATATGGACTATTCGAACACCAGGTGATGCCTTTCGGGTTGTGCAACGCGCCTGCTGCCTTCCAATTCTTCATGAACGATGTCCTTCGGGAACTCATCGATGTCTGTGTTGTCGTTTATATCAATGACATTCTGGTGTACTCCTCTTCGGAATCAGATCACAGAAAACATGTCAGGGCCGTCCTTGAGAAATTGCGCCAGCACAAACTGTTTGCAAAGCTGGAGAAATGCGTTTTCCATACCACCGAGGTTGAGTTTCTTGGATTCATCCTGACACCTAAAGGGGTCCGAATGGACTCACGGAAAGTGGATGCCATCCTCAAATGGCCATCACCTAGTTCGGTGAAAGGTGTCCAAAGCATGCTTGGTTTTGCCAATTTTTATCGCAGGTTTATCCTGGAATTTTCACGGGTGGTGCAACGCATCACTGCACTCTTGCGGAAGAATAAACGTTTTGAATGGACCGAGGAAGCTGAACAGGCCTTTCAGGAATTAAAAGCTAAATTTACGCCCGCACCTATTTTGAAACACCCGCGTCCTGATCTCCCATATATAGTCGAAACCGACGCATCCAGCTTAGCCATGGGAGCTGTCCTGTCCCAGAGAGACCCCGAAACCAACCAACTGCACCCCGTAGCATTTTGGTCCAGAAAGTTCTCGCCACCGGAGATAAATTATGCAATCACCAATAAGGAATTATTAGCCATTAAGTCCGCCTTTAAGGCTTGGCGTCATTATCTTCTTGGCGCCAGGCATACCATCACCGTGATCACTGATCACCGAAATTTACAATATTTAAAAACTGCCAAGGCTCAGTCTTCACGACAGCTCCGATGGGCTTTATTTTTTGCTGAGTTCGATTTTGTAATCACTTACTGTCCCGGCTGTAAGAATGGCAAAGCGGACGCGCTATCTCGAATTGGAATGGGAGAAATGGACACAAACTCAGAACCTGTGCCGATAATTCCCGAACAAAGAATCTTGGGGATAACCACTTTACAAACCCTTGAAGACATTCAAGCACGGGTAAAACTATTCCTGGACTCTTCAGCCTTGCAGGATTGGATCAAAAGGGGGTCTGACTTTTCAATCAACGATGGCTTACCTTACTTCCGAGGACGTTTATTTTTGCCAGAAAAGGAATTGCAAGAACTGGTTATTTCCCGTCATCACAATACTCTGGTAGAAGGACATCCTGGCATTGCCAAAACAGAGGAAAAAATTAAACGACAATTCTGGTGGCCGTCCTGGCGAAAGGATATTAAATCTTTCGTGATGTCCTGTGGAGTTTGCGCCCAAAACAAAGGTCAAAAATCAAAACCCGCCGGTCTTCTTCAGCCCTTAGACATTCCACCAGCACCTTGGCACACCTTGTCACTAGATTTTATCACGGACCTGCCCTCTTGTAATGGATACAATACTATTCTGGTTGTGGTGGATTTATTTTCCAAGATGGCCCATTTTATTCCGTTGAAAGGTTTACCTTCAGCTTTTGTTCTTGCCAAGGAATTCCTCGAAAATATCATCCGTCTGCATGGATTCCCGTCCATACTAATCTCTGATCGGGGAAGCCAGTTTATTTCTCATTTTTGGAAAAAGTGTTGTCAACTGGCACAAATCGAAGTAAGACTTTCAACCAGCCACCACCCACAGACCGATGGTCAGACGGAGAGAATGAACCAGACCCTTGAACAATATCTACGATGTATGTTGCACCAATCGGAGGATAATTGGAAGGATATTTTATGGGTGGCTGAATATGCATACAATAACTCGATACACTCTGGAACTGGTCAGAGCCCCTTTTATACCCTATATGGACATCACCCTCATACTTCAGACTTGGACTCACCTTTGAGCCTCGAAATGCCCGCAGTGGACCATTTGCATTCTACGATTACTCAAGCCTTCAAGGATGCTACTGCACACTTACAACATGCGAAAGGGAAATACAAAAAGAATGTGGATCTGCATCGAAAGGAGGCGCCTCCATACCAAATAGGGGATCAAGTATGGTTGGCTACCAAACACTTATCGCTCAAGGGACCTCGGACTTTTAATCCAAGGTATTTAGGCCCTTACTCGATCAAAGCTATAATTAACCCAGTGGCAGTCAAGCTAGATCTACCAGCTAACATGCGGATTCACCCCGTTTTTCATGTGTCGCTGTTGAAACCAGTGCAACCAGGAACCAGATTAATAAAGCCACCAGAACCAATCCAGACAGATGGGGAGCCTGAATTCGAGGTGAAGAACATTTTGGACTCTAAGATCTCAAAATCAAAACTTTTCTATCTAATTGATTGGAAGGAGTACGGGCCTCAGGAAAGATCTTGGGAACCCAGCAACCACGTACATGCACCTCGGCTAGTAAAAAGGTTCCATCGGAATTTCCCGAACAATCCGAAACCTCCTGAGGGAACGACCTTGGGAGGGGCCTTGGGGGGGAGTGCTGTCATGATGCCTACCCCCGGAGTACCAGGCCAGGCCCAGCACCCCGGAAGCAGGCATCACGCCCCCGGGTAAAAGCCCAGCGGCCCTTTATAGGGGCTCTTTGGACTCTGTCCTGGCGCCGTTGGCGCCAGGCTCATGTTGGCGGCAGGCTCATGTTGGACATCAGTCCTGGCGCCATAGGCGCCAGGCTCATAAGGGGAAGTGTTTGGTGCACTTACCTGAAGCAGACCATGCTGCACACTCACCTGATGCAGACCATGCTGCATGAAGAACCAAGCCAAATGAGGTTTAGGAGGGACTATTTTTCTGAAGGAACTATTTTGTTACTTGGGTGGGGCTGTGGAAGAATACTCACCTGGAACTTCTTCCAAGGCTATTTAAGCCACGCCCGGACAGCCACACGTGCTTCGCGTTGTTCTGCATCCCAGCAGCTGAACGCTCACCGTGTCAGCTCCTGCACCTGGACTCCAGCCACGCCCGCCTCGAACCTGGAACACCTGTAAGGAAAGAAGAGAAGAGAAAGGTGAAAACCAAGAACTTATTCAACCTTCTTACCTGCATCCGGAATCTTCACGCCAGCATTCCTGAAGGAAGACTTCCATTTAAAAGCACCGCGTTGCCCGCTGCAGCGCTGCGCTTCACTCACCTGTTCCCGAGACGCCGCCCGGCTCCATCGCGGCTCTCAGCACCAGTCGCCACATCTCTGCACCTAGGGGAGAGAAGAAGAGACAAAAGGTGAGCAAGGGAACACAAGAGGAAAGCTGAATTTTTAGCCATATTACTTACCGGCTTTTCTTGGTGAACCATTCCACATCTCGGGTCGGCGCTGCATCTTTGGCAGGTACCGCACCCCGGCCCCTATGGGGAAAAGACAAAAGACATTACTGGGGAATTATAAAGACATTTAGAGGGGTCGCCCTCATCACTAACTCACCTGATTTTACCACCGCCAATTTAACCCCTCAACGCATCGCCTTGGTTCTGCACCTGAAATAAAGGACAGATCACAGGTTAGGAAAAACAACATAAAAGGAGGCTCACACTTGAACTTTTGCATCTTCATACTTACGGTGTATCGCTCAGAAAAGTCAAGTGGATTTGCCAGCGCCATTCCGAAAACCAGTGAAGTAACTGGACGAATGCGCACCCCTGCACCAGAAGCAGGATGGAGAGTTCATCCTTCCAAACCATAAGAAGGATATTCCTACGGGCCAGACAAGCAAGATTTGAGGGTCCTGTTCAATTGGTGGTCCGAATTCTGTGCATCACGCTTGAAGAGGCCACAGCAACCCAGACCAGACCAGCGCCTCCGTGGGAGCCAGGTGAGTGTTACACTTGCCTTGTTTCTGTAGACTTTAGGGACCCCTAGGGGCCCCTTTCAAGATGGCGCCCGAATAGGGACCCTCCCCCACTTGTTCCATTGCATAACGTTGTAATTGAGTAAGGCGGAGAACGGCGAGGATGGGACGATCGAGCCGGGATCAAGAGGTGTTCGGGGCGCCCTGTAGAAGTGATGAGAGACTCCTTTGCAGATCTGCACACATCTGATCCCTGATCGACGTGCCTGGCTAGAGAACAAGGAGGCGAGGGTCCCAAAACGAGGCGGAAGCCAAGAAATGCAGACACAACGTCATTAGGTGCATCAGTATACAGACGACTTGATCTATCAGGTGAGTCATACCCGGATTCAAAGTAATCCTGATATGGTTGAGAGTTGACTTTGCAAAATCAAACGCCCTAGGTAAGGTTGATTAACCAGGGGGAAGGTTGAAACATGCCTGGGGTATTGTCCACCTTAGCAGGGTTTTTCCGCTGTGGTAGACAATCTTTGGAAGATGGCCAAATTGTACCACCTGGGGGAATGCCGGCGTATGAGATGTATGTGAAGTATGGAGTGGGTACGATAATATTCTGTGAGACTTGGCATAGGCAAACCAGAAAGCAACAAGACCATCAGTGGCCGATTAATGGTAGTTTTGAGATAGCAAGAATAGATAACTTGGAAAGGGTGTTGATAAGAAGGAAAGTGTGTCCTGCAGCATTTGAGACTATTAAAGACTGGAGGAGGGAAGCAATGCTCCGATTTAAAAGCAGAGCGAAGCATGCGCGCAGGCATAAATTGAAAGCCGAAGTAGCGGAAGAGAAAGAAGAGGAGGAGTGGACTGAGAGTCTAAGAAGGGCAGGTAGGCGTGACCAGTTGAATATAGAAAAGATATATCCACAACGAGAATTACACATAGCAGATGAATTGATAGAATACATATTGACCCATACAAAACAAGGCCCAAGATCAGAAGTGAGGCCAGACACGTCAGTAGCTATTGCCCAAACCCCGCCCATAGCCCAAGCTCTCCCTCCGGTAGCTCAAGCCCTCCCACAGCCACAGACCGCGCACATAGCACTTCCTGTTAGCCAACCAGGCCCACAACAGACACTCCCTGTTCCCATTGTCCCATCTGCACCTCCCGCCTCAGACACAGACTCGGTACCGTCCGTTCCTCCCAGGGTTGAAGTTGAAACCGTGGGGGCAAGAGGCGGGACTGACCAACGGGGAAGCACGAGGGTAACTCACAGCGTGATCAGCAAAGAAAGGAAGGTGGAATTGCAGCAACAGGCAGAGATGTATATAGGCGGGAATGATGGGATGGCAGCATTGGCTTCGATGTATGACTTTCGAAAAAGCAACGAAAGACAGGTAGTGTTGGAAGGCATGGGTGAATATTTGGTGGAGAAATGGAAACAGTTAATTGGGAAATTACCACCGCAGCGATTGTTAGATTTGAATGCATTAGCACGCTGTAGGGAGAGGGATGAAGAGGTGAGAGAACATGTATATGGACTTTTTGAACTTAAAGATGAATTAGATAATGATTATGCTGAAATGTTTGCTACACCTGGGTAGTTATATTGGGAGACATCGGAAGGGAATGCAGGGGTCACATAATGAACGACAGCAGTTACCATCACCGGGGCAGAAGGAAATGGTGGACGAATTATCGTTGCTAAAACAGATGGGGGCAGACTTGAAAGCATGCCTATTGAAAATGCAGGTACTAATACAACAAGTAGTAGGACATAATAGAGGGCGAGGGAATGCACAAGGAAGGAGTAATTCGAATATGCATGGGGGAACAGTGGGACCAAATCAGTGTGCGTATTGTAAGGAGGAAGGACATTGGCGAGCGCAATGTCTGCATCTGCAGAATAGAAATGGGTCTGGTCAGAGGAGACAGCATAAAGGACACCAAGGAGCGAATGGACCAAATAGGAATAGTATGCAGCAGCATCACAATAACAGAGGTAATCAAAACCAAGGCCAAAACCAAAATGCCCCAAACCAGAGTCAGGGACAGCAAAACCAACAGTATGGAAATAACTAGAGTGGGGGAAATAGAGGAAAGAGTGGGAACGTTTTCGATACACAGCCAAACACGTATTACAGTAACAGCAATGATTACACATCGGACGATGTGTTATTTCCCCAATAGGACAGCCCAGGACAGGGGTTGGAACCAGTGTCTATTCCCGTGAATCAGAGAGGACCCTACGTAGAAATGAGAGTCGGGAATGAGGAGCACCGCTTTCTTGTAGATACAGGAGCGCAGAAGTGTTCAATAGACCACCACTTGGTTCCGGATATACCACTGTCAGGGCAAAATAATGTTTCCGTAGGGTTCACAGGTAGACCAGTCATAAACCCAGTGTCCAAACCAGTCCCAGTTACAATAGGACCGTTTACTGAACATTGTCCTTTCCTTTTAAAAGGAAATTGTGCGGAGAACTTGTTGGGATTAAATTTGTTGAAAAAATTAGGTTCTGTTATACATTGCACGGCAGACAGAGTGTTCCTAACGATTTGGCCACACGATGCCCCTGTGTCAGAATTCATGTCCGAAACTTTACCAGGGAAACTAAGTAAAGTGCCAACCTGTATATGGGCAATGCATGACAATGATGGAGGATGCTTAAAGATAGAGCCAGTAAAGTTCATTTTGAAAGAAGGTGTTACCCTACCACGAATTCCCCAATACAGAATTTCGGCTGAAGGTGAGAAAGGATTGAAGAAAGGATTGAAGAGTATTGTTACCGATTTGGTGAAAGTAGGGGTAATCGAGGAAATTACAGGCAGTACATGCAACAGCTCGATTCTTCCAGTTTATAAAAAAGGAGGCAATGAAGTACCATACCGTTTTATAATTGATTTGCGGGCATTAAACAAGGTAGTAGATCCACAATTTCCTCTAGTACTAGATGTCACTACAATATTGACAATGATACCTGTTTCAGCAGAATATTTTAGTGTAGTGGATTTGAAAAACGCGTTCTTCAGCATTCCAGTGGACAAGGACAGCAGATATTTGTTCACGTTCAAATTAGGAGGACGATCATTTACATTTACGCGGATTCCGCAAGGTTACACGGAAAGCCCAAGTATTTACAGTAGAGCATTAAAAGAGCAGCTAGACATGCTAGAATTACCAGTGGGTTGTGTACTCTTGCAATACATAGACGATCTATTGTTAGCTGCAGACACAGAGGAGATTTGTAAAGAAAGCACTGTATTACTACTGTCACACCTAGCGGCACATGGCCATAAAGCTAGTTTGAAGAAATTTCAATATAATCGAAAGGAGGTGGCCTATTTAGGCTACCTACTTTCGAAAGAAGGGAGAAGGCTAACGCCAGAACGCATAGAAAGTATTTCTTGTATGCCTATTACAAAGACACAAAAAGGAGTCAGAGCCATAATAGGCATGGCTTCATATTGCCGCCAATGGATTGGTAATTTTGCGTTAATTGTAAAACCGATGGTGAATTTGACTAAAAAAGATGCGGTTATGCCGTTACAGTGGGATGAGGAATGTCAGAAAGCATTTGATGAATTGAAAACTGAATTATGCTCGGCTCCAGTTTTGGGTACGCCGAATTATGAGAAGATTTTAGACTGTTTGTGTGTGAAAGTGAAGGATGTGCATTGGCGGTTTTGACACAGGAACAAGGTGGAAGAAATAGGCCATGCGGCTATTTTTCTTCTGCGCTGGATACTGTAGCGTGCGCACTACCACGATGTTTGCGATCTGTCGCGGTGGCTGCTCCGTCAGTGAAAGAAACAGAAGGGATGGTATTGGGGCACACTTTAATTTTGATGGTGCCACATGCCATAGACGTTCTATTAAATAGGACACAGATGCAACACCTCACCTCTGCTAGATTGACAAGATATGAGATTATCTTGTTCGCGCCCCATATCCAAATTATGAGGTGTAGCGCTTTGAATCCTGCAGAATTAATGCCACTACCCATAAAAGAAATTGGGGAGGATGAATCACCCCCCCCCCACAATTGCTTAATGGTCACTGAGGAAGAAACCAAGGGGAGAGTTGATTTAAGTGATACCCCACAGAAAGAGCCAGATGGAGAGTTATTTTGTGACGGCTCATGTTTTAAATTACCAGATTACACGACAACTGCCGCATATGCTATCACTACCCTAGAGAGCGTTGTAGAAAGCAAAAGAATTCCCTACAATTCGGCACAAGCCGCAGAAATTATAGGATTAACCAGAGCCTGGGAGATTTCTGAAAATTTGAATGTGAATATATATACTGAGAGCCAGTATGCTTTTGGGATGGTTCATAACTTTGGTTGACTCTGGGCTGAGAGGGGGTTTTTGACATCACATGGCGCCAGAACTCAACATGGCCCTTTGATTGTACGATTGCTGTCTGCACTCACGCTTCAAAAACGCCTAGCAATAGTGAAATGCGAGGCACACAAAAGGGTAACATGCAAAGTAGGAGAGGGAAACGCGTTTGCAGACAGAATTGCGAAACAAACTGCCACTGATTTAAATACCAAAATAATGACGGTTCAGATTGAGGAAGTACCCTGTATGATAGAAAATGGAGTTGCCACTGTCAAAGAAATGCAGGCCGAAGCTACGGCGGATGAAATACAGGGGTGGGCAGAGGGCTCTGCTGAGCTAGATCTGGAAGGTTGTTGGGTGGACAAGGGAACTAGAAACTGGATGTTGCCAAATCCGTATGTGACTGCAATGGTCACAATGGCCCACAGCCCTACTCACATCTGTGCGAAAAAGATAATACAGCACCTTTCTACAGTATGGCAGAATGTAAACATAAAAAAGAATGCAGAGAGGTTGGTGCAGAACTGTATCACGTGTTTGCAACACAATGTAGGAAAGGGAACAGTGACTCCAATTGGCAGTTTTGGCCCACCCTCTATGCCATTTGAGGGGATCCATTTTGATTTCATAGAGATGGAGGGATGCCAAAACTTAAAATACGTCTTAGTGGTGATCTGTGCATTCAGTAATAGGGTGGAGGCATATCCCTTGAAGGACTGCACAGCAATGAGCATGGCAAAAGTAATGCTTAAGGAATACTTTTCCAGATTTGGCTTGCCCCGTGTCCTATGGTCCGATAATGGACCACATTTTGTGGGCGCAGTGGTGTTACAGATATGTGCTGGTCTTCAGATTGATAAGAGATTCCATAGTTCAAGGCATCCGAGTTCTGCCGGTCTTGTGGAGAGGCACAACAGGATTCTCAAATCAAAGATTAGCAAGATTTGTGCGGGAAGCAAGTTGAGTTGGGTGGATGCATTACCAATAGCACTATTATGCATGTGTACGTCTGTACAGGCTACAACTGGGCTCTCCCCGTATGAGATCGTAATGGGGAGGTCGGCAAATGTATAGTGCGCACCACAGCCAAAACGACTTAGTGAGGTAGAACATCCTGTGCTTAGTACTTATTGTGGCCTTTTAATGCAGAAATTGCGTTTGATTCATCAGCAGGTGCAGGAGGCATTACCAGTGAGATACACCGGTCCGGGGCACGCGCTGGAGCCAGGAGACTGGGTGCTGCTAAAGAATTTTGAAAGAAAGTCATCGTTAGTACCCAGGTGGCGCGGGCCCTATCAAGTACTCTTGGCAACGCAGATGGAAATACGGGTGGATGGAAGGAAGTCGTGGATCCATGCCACCCATGCCAAGAGGATTCCAAATTCACTGAAAGACTTGCCTGACCCAGATGACCAAAAAGAGACAGCTGTCCCAGAAACGGAAGGAACTGTTGCCAGTAAGCAGCCACCAAATCTGCCAAAATGAGAAGTGAAACTTGAAACAAAGCCTGAGACGATTGCCAAAGAGGGCGAAGGGCAAAGAGTGCCCCAACGTTGCCCAGCAGAATCAACATCACTGCTGGCCGACACAAAATCTGCCTTGCAAATACCAGCAGAAACAAATCGTGTACCCCTTTGGCGCCCACCAGCACTTGCCAGCACGCCAAAGAACGGATAGGCATTATTGGCGCGGCGCACACCAGCACCTGCAGTAGCGCCACAGGCTGACTTTGAGCCTGAATCTGGAAGTGCACCGGCACTGTTCACGGATCACACTATAACAGGAGTAAGGCGATACAACTTGCGGCCTCGAAAGACAAAGTGATCCGCAGTTCTTTTTTGGTGTTTATGTCAACCTCTGGTTCTGCTCATGGACGGAGAAGGAACTAGAGGTGTAGAGGAGAGAAGCGTGAGAATTGTGTAAGTCGGACAATTCAAGACTCGCTGCTCCTCGGTGCGATCATAAAAGTACATGTGTCAGGAACCAGAGCGGACAAGCTGGGCGCACATGGTACTAAGGCAATAAGATAACTGATCAAAGGTCCTCTGAGCAGTATGAGAAAGGACAAGTGATTTTGCCTAAAAACGAATAAACAAATCCAGGTTATTAAGGACTGGCAGAACTGAAATGTGACAATTCCGTTGAACTTATTGACATCAGAACAAGCGCGACGAAGAGAGATATCCACGACGAACTGTGATAAGGAAGAAGAAGGACGACGAGAAGCATGCCGGGACCGGTTCCAGCCTCCTCCTGCACCACGACTGCTGAGAATGAGTCAATTATAAAGACTGTAAGCTTAAGAAAAACGCATGGTAAAACGAATTGTATGCTGTCACTGACAATAATAATGTGCTTTATGAGCGTGGTAGCACCAATATCGACAGCCCTAATATTATGGTATGTGGAAGCGATACACCCATTAGAAATGTTTTTATCAATAATTAATATATCCACTACTGAAAGCCCAGTTCAGGTGATTACCTACACTCTACCCCAATGGAAGAAAGACACAGGGAAGGTTTTGGGAATAATACGTTGTTATTAATCATGAATATGACACATGCAATTCTGAAGAAAACAAATTGCTGGGTATATGTCCATTTACCACAGCATGCTGGGAAAGGAATAGAGTGGTATGTACAGCCATTACCATTAAGTTCTGCATGTAGTGCATCTTTAGGTGCAATGTTTTATGGGAAATGGAATGAGAGTAGTACGGGTCAATTAGACAGAACCAACATGAATGAGTTTGAGGAGATAATAATGAAGCCTGTGGGTTGTTCCATTTTCCATAAAGCACAAGTAATAGCCCCAGAGCCCACAAGGAAAAGTAGATGAAAGATAACACGACAAAATAGACGAGATAGATTGTCCCCACCAGAAAAGACATCTGTAATGACGTTTCGTGTAAGAACAGAAGGGGACAAAGATACAATCCCCCCATCTTACACAGTGAATTATAGCCCAAGAACTGTCCCTTTTTGTCTAAAAAAGAAAGGCTCTTTTTCAGTCGGAGCATATATTGGATGCATGAATACAGTGGTATTAAAATGGAACCAGTATATGTAGGTGATCCAGTTTATTTTATATGTGGAGAGAAAGCATTTCCTTGGTTGACCAGAAACTGGGGAGGTACATGTTACCTAGGTCTACTGTTCCCAGGAGTATTCCTCTTAGAAACAGCAGACATGGCCAGACTATCCAGAACTAGAGTCAAAAGGACTGACGAGGGTGTCTTGATAGCAACTGATGTATCAAAATCATTCATTCCATTCTTAGGGCAGATAGTGAACTCCTATAATATAAGGCACCTGTCAAGAATTCTAAAAAATACCATAAACACAACAACAGATATACTATTTAACATGACGGTGGAAGAAAGAGGAATCAGGTTAATGACGCTGCAAAATAGAATGGCTCTCGATGTGATCCTGGTTGATCGTGGGGGAATTTTCAAAATAGTGGGATCAACGTGTTGCATTTATGTCGATGACTATTCCCCTACGATCTTTGATAAAGAAAATGCATGTCCTAAGCTCTGAGCTGCCTACTGAAGAAGGGGGCTGGGGAATAGGATCTTGGTTTTGGGGAATACTACGTTCTTGGGGATGGAAGTTGATTTCAATATTACTAGTGGTGTTTGGAATATTCCTAACGTACTGTTGTTGCATACATTGCCTACCAATAGTTTGCGCTGAGGGATGTACGGAAGGATGTATGCATATGATGACGAAGAAAAAACAACCTAATGGTCGAGCTGACCAAGACCCAAATGAGATGAAAACCGTAAAAGAGTTGATGGCAATAGATATTGATGAAGACGATGATGTTTACGACAGCATGCAAAATTCAGACATAAGTACTTCAGACTCATCATCACTAGAGGAGGTTTCAATAAATAGATGAGACGTTTGGCATACGGCCAAAGGAGGGTTTGTCAGTCTAGAAAAATGGGATACCTCTACTTTGTGAGCACAAACGTATTATGGTGGTCGTGGGCCAACCGTCTCATGCATGATATGACAGAATATAGATTTTCAAGTTTGCCAATGAACGGGCATTTTGATGTAACAAGAATCGCCATTTTGTTTTTAACCATTGCTCATTGCTTTCTGTTCCTATTGCTTTGCAGTATATTTTCTGCTTACACTGCTCGACTGTAAAACATTGTTGTCTGCACGTAAAAAGGACAAGGCCGCAGGGCCGTGAGGATAACAAGAGTTTGTTGAAACATAACGTAGGCAGCGCCAGGAAGAATGCCCGGCTCCCTCCCGAATGTAGCCTTGAAGCAGAGCTGCAGGGCATTTAATCATTTCACAGCTGCCAGCCAGTCTCGTTATATGGTAGAATATATTAGAATAATACAGCTAAAGGCTTGAATATGCTTTTCTTATGCCCCCCCTTTGCTGAGCCCCGCTAGCAAGGTCTGGAATGCAACTCTTCCCCAGTATGTAGCTTGCTTCCAAGAACAGAAGCGCTGTGTTCTATTCAACAACTGAAAGATGCCTCCGCACTCACAAATTGCAAATTGTTACTAGAATAGATGTTTGAAGGTGTCATAGTTGTCGGAGATGCCCATCATCACACCAAGTTCAAAGAAACCCAATACAAGGGAGGTGTTAAACATGTCATAGCTGATTGTTTGATATGCATTTTGTATATATGTAACTGATGTACGTAATTCGCTCTCTTGGGTCCCTCAAGGTCTAGAGATACATGTCGCGGAGCGTGAGACCGAGTTGGCCAACTGAGACTTTTGCTTTGCAATAAACCCTAGCTTTGGGAATAAAACCTTGTGTCTGGCGTATCTATCATGTGTGGTGACTCGCCTTGTTTCCATAGACGTTAGGGACCCCTTGGGGCCCCTTTCAAAGGCATATAGTTTGGAGGATTCATCGCTCATTGCATGCAGAGATTTGAGCTCAACTAGTTTGAATACAAAGACTGGCATACAGAGAGTCGGTCCCAAAGGGTCGACTGCACGAAAACAAAGAGGGGCATTGTGGATGGAATAAATGACCAGTAGGGATATGCATGCCCTACATTTTTGTCTCGAGAGACCTATTCAATGATATAATGACCTTCGAGGTTTTGCCAGCAAAAGTGTGTGACCATAACATTCTGAAGATGACATGGAGCAATGGCGTGGAGACCTCTATCCAAACAATGGCTGCACTGCTAGAATCTGTGAACAAGGGTTGCCGTTTAAAAGTGAAGAGAAAAGATGTTGAAAATATGAGTGCTCAATATTTGACAATCTCTTTGGGGCCTGGGGCAAGAAGGCAACTGGGGGTAGTGGATTACACCCCAATTTTGTCAAAATATATAGTCAAAAATAACATCTGAGGCGGGAGACAAGTGACCCTTCAACATACCATTCACCAACTCCTGAACTCAAAGAGGCGTGAATTGAGGTCGGAGATTAAACAAATAAAACAAGACAATTTAGTAAATAAGGAAATGATGATTAGGAAACGCTGTAATCAGTATAGGAACTGGTTAAAGTGGTACAAGAGAACTTTAGTGCAATATGACACAGAAAAAATTATGAGGGCCATCATAACAAAAACTCAACTGAAATTTGAAACTGCATGGTGGATGCCTAAAGCTACCACAGAGAAACAGGGTTTCAGAGGTAGACTGGAGAAACCATTTCAAGATCCTAAATCAACAACAGACTTAAATGATTCATCTCAAATCAACTCAATGCAACCATGGTACCTAACATATGACTCTGAAGAACCTCATGAAATGATCGAGTTCCTCTGGCATGCCTGGTCCAAACGGTGTATCAAACGTCATATTGAAGAAACACCTGGAACAGTGGGCCACTCTGATATGCCAGATAATAGAAAACGCTTAAGTGGCCCAAAATGTACCTAGTTCATGGAAGTCGGCGAACGTGGTTCCAATTTTTAAGAGTGGCAATAGGGACAATCCAAACAACTATCACCATATTGCCCTCATAGGTCTCATGGGGAAGATTTACGCATCACTACTGCTGAATTTGTATTTGTATTTTCTTTATTTATATAGTGCGCCTGGCTTGAAGGCATCTGGGCGCATTTCTTTGGGGTTAGAGGTTACATGATATGCAGATAAATACCATACAGATTACAGTAAACTAGACACGATGTACACATATAATTACAAATTACAATAATATACAGGGTAAAAACATAATCATTACATGATAAAAGTATTGACATAATCGGTACATATTGTAATTTAGATTGCAAGATATTTACACAGTAATAACAGAAAGAGAATCAAGTCCACAGAAAGCCGACCCAGCAGGTCAGGCAGCCGGTAAGCAGTGTCGGATATAGCAATTAATGGGCAAGATGGGGACTTTGAGAATCCTGCGTTAAGAGCCACGTTTTAGCTTTGCTCTTGAATGATTGGTAAGATGGTTCAGATCTGAATGGGTTGGGAAGTGAGTTCCACAATTTTGAAGCAAGAACCGGAAAACTGGACCCCACAGTTTTCTGAAGTTTGAATCTTGGAAGTGAGAGACTGTGAGCTTGGGCTGGTCTCAGGGGACGGGTGGAAGTGTGAAGTTTGAAACGGTTCACCAGGTATTCTGGGGCCTTGTTAGCCAGATATTTATGCGTGGACATTTATGCATGAGTGCTAGATTTTTGAGGGAGATTCTTTGGGGGACCGAGAACCAGTGTACACTCCGTCTGGTGTTGGAGATATGCTGGTTCCTAGGAATATTTAGTGCTGCCCTGATGGCGTTGTTTTGGATTACCTGTAGCTTGTTGAGGTTCCTTTGACTTGTACCTAGATATAGGGCATTGCAATAGTCAAGTTTTGACATGATGAGGGTTCTGCAAGGATAGTGCAGTTGGAGGTAGTGAGGAATGGTTAACAAGCTGTAATAAGTTTGCATGTGTACGCTGAAGCCAAAATAATGGCATTAGTTTGTCTAGTGAGAGATAAGGGAGAATCAAGATAAATTCCTAAAGTTTTCGTGTCATTAGTTACCTTGATGGTATTGCCATCAATGATGAAGGATTTGAATGCCGGATCCAGTCTATTGAGCCTGTACTGGGAGCCTAGGATGAGTAGCTCTGTCTTCTCATCATTAAGACAGAGCCTGTGTGCGCCATCCAGGCCTGTATGACCAGATAGACATTGTTTAAGGCTTTAGAGTCAATAGAGTGTTCACCCGTGATAGGGATGAGCATCTGGGTATCGTCTGCATAGTTAGTGTAGGTGACACCCAGATAGTCAAGAATATCAAAGACTGGGGGGGGTGTGGCCAGCATGCGAGCAGCAAGGACGTGAGTCCCGTGAGCTCCCTGTGGCTGCCCGTGATATTCTGTTTAAATATCCTTTGGACGGACCGAATCGGCCTGGAAAGACACCCGAGCTGACCTAAAGCGGTATAGCACGCCTGGAAGAAATCCGCTTAGCATCTACTTCGACAAACCTGGAGGCCCCCTGAGCACAAGGAAATGCCCGTCAAAATGGCCGCCGCGGCCAACGACTGAGGAGGACACGGGCCGCCGAAGCACTACAAAGAGGGGAGGAGGGACCCAGAGCCAGCTCCTCCGTGCGGGCCTGCGGAGCACAAGCATGCACTGACCCGGCGGGACCCTATATTGCCAGCTGGACCTCCGTAGTGCCAGAGACACACGCACGACTGTGTCGAGGGGTGAGACAAGCGCTGGTGCCCCGGACACATCCTGCTGCACCACGACCTTGTAGGGTGCTTCCCCACTGTGTGAGACGAGGAGGGGGCACCATGAGCAAAGATAAAATAAAACGGGGTACCACGCAAAGCACCATGGACCAATACGCAACTAGCACCCCCACCACTGCAATGGAGGTGGAACCACCGACGGCCTCCCCGCCTGAGGCTGGAGACCTGACGCTAAAGGACGTGATGGCCGCCATCGTTACTTCTCGCTCCTCAATGGAGAAAAAAATGGACGGCATCTCAGCAGAGGTCTCATTCCTCCGACACGACCTCCAAAAGCTGTCCTCTCGCACAGGGGAAGAAAAACAGAGAGTCTCGAACGTGGAGGATGATCTTGGCGGGGTCCACCTGCAGCTATCACAGGCAATCACACGTCTAAAATCTCTGGAGGCACGAGTGGAGGAGGTAGAAGGCAGATCACGGCGTAACAATATTCGCATTTTGGGACTGCCGGAAGGAGCAGAAGGTCCCAGTATGGAGCTCTTCCTCGAGCAATTGCTAGCGGACCTGGCGGCACCGAAATCCTTCTCCAATTTCTTTTCAATAGAGAGAGCCCACCGAGTACCATCAGGGCATCTAATACCTGGGGCCCCCCCGAGGACCATCATCGCAAAGCTATTGAACTACAGAGACAGAGACGCGATACTGCAGATGGCCCGATCCGGAGGCCCGACTACATACAACGGCTCCAAAATCACGTTCTTCCCGGACTACACCCAGGAAGTGCAAAGAGCCAGGCAATCCTTTGAACATCTAAAGAGGAGACTGCACTCTATGAACGTCA
Organism: Ambystoma mexicanum; assembly: GCF_040938575.1. Classification (NCBI taxonomy): domain Eukaryota; kingdom Metazoa; phylum Chordata; class Amphibia; order Caudata; family Ambystomatidae; genus Ambystoma; species Ambystoma mexicanum. The sequence goes on along the minus strand of NC_090922.1, from coordinate 489,360,085 downwards.
AATACGGACTACTTTTCCCGACACAACTCAAGATCCAGCACAACGGCACCACGGTGCACTTTACAGACCCAAAAGAGGCCTGGAAATGGGTCAAGACACACGTCACCGGGAATTGGGATTCCGGGCCCCGGACCGTGGGGGCAGGCCCAGACTCCCGGGAGACAGAGGGCGACGAGGGCGGCTCCCCCCTCGACCGGAACCGAATGGTCCGGCTCAAGAAATAGAAAATTGACGCATTAAACCATGTAGAACAACTGATGTACACCCGGCGAGACTACACCAGGCCACGCACCAGACACGCATGCAAGGGTATTGTGGAATCCTGTTCACACTTTGCCGTACATCCGTCAAAGGGACATGATGTAAGCAGCGGCCCCCTAAGAGCCACCACCTACGATCCCGAGCTCCGTGAGGATTGTGAACAATTCGGGTGGTCTGGCAGAACGAGTAGAGAAAAGAACATTAGGTAATAGGTTAATGAGTTGACTGTCTTTTTGACAGTGTGTTGAATTGGTTATATTGGGTGACAGATGCTTCAAGTTGGGTGGAGTATGGGTTGGGGGTGGCGGGATCAAAGTTGTAATGTTAAGCACCGTACCAGTTCCGACACACGCATGGCAACAGCTTCCTTACTAAGAAGCCACGCAAAACACAGGAGTACATATGTCCCGACAGATAACTGCCTTACGCACGACCATGACCAATCCCTGAACAGGCCGCTGTATCACGCAGCATCTCTAGACACCCAACACAGCGTCACTGTAGCCACACAGCTCAAATGGCAGAGATCTCCAACATGAACAGAAATAGAACCATCCGGCTGATGACATGGAATGTAAACGGGCTTGGTAATAGCATCAAAAGGCGTCTGGTCCTGCAGGCATTGAACCGAAACTCCCCAGACATAGCTTTCCTAACGGAGACGCATCTCGCTGGTACAAAGTGCACACTATTTAAACATTCGAACTATAGATTGGCATTACACGCCGGTTTCACGATGGGATCGCGAGGGGTATTAATCCTAGTACACAAAAGACTTCCATATATACCCATCACTGTTACACAGGACACGGGAGGCAGATTTGTACACACAACAGGAACCCTATGGGAACGCACTATATCCATGACTGCTGTATATGCACCACCCAATCTGCTAACCTCTCTGACCAATGACATTACGCCCCTACTTGCTACCAACTCTGCAGATCTTACACTAATTGGGGCAGACTTCAATGAAGTAATGAATATAGACATTGATAGAACACATGTAAGGTCCATAAACCCAGAAACACGCACTAAACTCGCCACATTCACTAATCCTCTGGGGCTGCAAGATGTATGGAGATCATTGCATCCCAACGAAAGAGAATACTCGTATCACTCTGGAGCACATGCCTCACTGTCCCAGTTAGATTATTTCTTCCTACCATTAAGCAATATACATGAAGCATGTGAGGCACACCTACTCCCCAGAGGCATATCGGATCACTCTCCACTCACAATAACGATCAAGACCAACAGATCAGCTCCTCGACCCAGTTGGAGATTAAACGGTTACTACCTAGGATTCCCAGAACTGGTAGAACATATTCAAAAGGTCACCGAATCGTACTTTGAATTGAATATTGGCTCTGTAGACAGCCCGGTAACACTATGGGAGGTTCTAAAGACGGTATTAAGAGGTGAGATCATAGCCTGGACCTCAGCCCACAAAAAGAAACATCTAGAAGCGATACGCGAAGCTGAAACAAAGGTACAGAATGCCGAAGTTGAGCATATAACCCACGACCAACCCGCGACGCACCGTACGCTACAATTAGCGCAAAAACAACTGCAATACATAACTTTAGATAACGCTAAACAAGCACACGCAGCTTTGCGAGCAAGGGTATACGAGACAGGGGACAAGGCCGGGAAAATACTAGCATGGCTAGAACGCAGGGAGCTGGGCCTTACCCAAATCAGAAAACTGATGACGGAAGGACCAGATCCACTGGTAACAGACCAGGACATAGCTGAGGGGTTCGCAAAGTACTACACAGAACTGTACAGAGCACCGTCCTCACCGATATCGACTGACATTCTGGATGAAATCACTCTCCCTACCCTAAGTGTGCAACAGCGCAACATATTAGAACAAGAAATCACTGAGGAAGAAATAACCCAGGCAATGTCAGAACTCCAATCAGGGAAAACCCCAGGTCCAAACGGCTTCCTAGTTGAAATATGGAAGAAAATTGGTGCGAATGTAATCTCCCCGCACCTGCTACGCCTTTTTCAACACTCACATTCACTGGGTTGCCTCCCCCCAGACCTTAGAAAAGCCACGATAATAGCTTTACCAAAAGCGGATAAACCACCTGACAAGTGCAGCTCCTACAGACACATCTCCCGAATAAACTGCGAGGCCAAGATACTTGCAAAGGTACTGGCCAACCGACTACAGTAAGTTATACGCACACTGGTACACCCAGACCAATGCGGGTTCATGCCGGAGAGATCCACTAGACAGAATATATAGATTACATACAAGCTGGCCTTGCTTGCCATAGACTTTGAAAAGGCTTTTTACTCTGTTTATTGGGAAACAATTTGGGTGATTATGCAATGAATGGGCATGGGACCGTACTTCATGAGCTGGGTCAAGCTGCTATATCACCTTCCTGAAGCGGCAACCAAGGTAAACGGGCATGTCTCAAATCCTTTCCGGCTGGGTAAGGGCACAAGACAGGGTTGCCCCCTGTCAGCTTTGATATTCGCATTAACGATCGAACCTTTAGCAATCCTACTAAAATCCACACAAACATGGAGTGGATTCAGATGGGCAGAAGACTGGGAGGACAAGGTGTCCTTATACGCAGATGACCTACTAATATACCTACAGGACCCACGTGACTCTTGCCCTATCGTGACGCAGTTGCTAAAAAGATACGGCAGGTTCAGCAGCCTTCGTGTCAACTGGTCTAAATCCATACTGTTCCCATTGAGGCAGATAGACAACGCAGTACCAGACGAATGCCCATACCGCATTGAAAGGGAGCAATTTGGATACCTAGGCATACAAATTACACATAAATTGACAGACTATGGGCCCAAGAACTTACTCCCTATAACGCTAAGGTTCAAAGATGACGTCCAACATTGGATGTCCTAACCACTTACACTATTAGGACGCTCTGCACTTTTCAAAATGATGACCCTCCCCCGCTTTCTTTATATATTGCAAAATGCTCCACTGCCTGTTGCGCCCAGTGAGTTTCATAGAACCGATCAAATACTTAGGAAATTGCTATGGAAAGGGGGATGCCCACGCCTGGCACTCACGTTCCTACAAAGATCCATATGGGAAGGCGGAATCGGACTCCCCCAGCTGCAAACATATTACTGGGCCAGTCAAATGGCAGTAATAAATTATAAACTACACGGGGACACCACACTACCGGACAATAGAATGCCGGATTCCAACCCACAAGACAGACCCATCATGAAATACCTCTATTGCCAAAAAGACCGGGTTGCAGCCCCATCCATGCAGACACATATAACTCTAATATGGTCAGATATCATAAATACTTAGGCTAGGATGGGAAGCTAACCCCAGCACAACCACTGTGGTTGTGGTTGATAAACACCTCCCGGAAGTGAACAAACTCCCTAAATGGCGCTCCTGGTCCCAACTAGGCATTACGAAAATTGGGGACGTAGTGAGAGAAAACAAAATAATACCATTCGAAGTTTTAGCCGCCACTTTTACACTTCCCCCCAATGAACAGTACCTCTATGTGCAACTTAAACATGCGCTACAGGTCCATCTCCCCGATATGATAGACATGCCAGACTACTCCCCGCTGGAACGCAACCTGTTCCCAGAAATGATTAGACACAAAGTCACGTCTACCTTATATAGTGCCATAACTTCCTTCGCCACGAAAGAACTATCAGGTTTGAAGGCCAAATGGGGGAGGGATGTGGCCGCCATACTTCCTAAGGACTGGGTGGCTGCATTAATGTTCCCCAGAGAGGTGGCTATCTCCTCCAGGTTCAGGTTAATACAACTGAAGGTACTGAACAGAATTTATTACCCGAGGGTAGCACCATTCAACTGGGGGAAAATCACCGACCCGCACTGCCTGACATGTAAAAGGGAGGAAGGCTCCTACTATCACATACTGTGGGAATGTGCCGTCATCCAACGATACTGGCAGCAATGTTGCAGCGAACTGTCAAGGGTAATGGGCAAGAGAATTCACATGAGCCCCCAACCACTGCTGTTGGGAAATAGAAGAGGATATCGAGCTAACACGTTATGAAAAAGCGTTTTTATCTACCACCTCCTCAATACTGAAAAGGAATATAGCGCAACTCTTGGGCTCTGCAACAGCACCGACTTATGAGCAATGGTTAACAGATGTGGACATTTGTATTGTAATGGAAAAAAGAGTGTATACAGCCCGGGGATGTCCTGAGAAAGCTCAGAAAATATTGCAAAAATGGGAAGATGCACACTGAACAGTAACCTGTATGGACAGACTGTGCTAAAACCCAAGGACTCGTAAGGGAACCAGTTTGCGCAATATTAATGTGGTTAAATGTCCGGTTGTACCAAGCTCCTCTGTATGTGGAACAAGATGTGGAACTACGAATGGGCGGGAAAGGGAAGTATTGGTTACCCCGTTGTTCGGGGCTGTATGTTTTCATTGTGTTAAAAAACAATAAAATTATATATTAAAAAAAAAGAATATCAAAGACTGGCTTTGTGAAGACATTAAAAAGTGTCAGAGAAACACAGGAACCCTGAGGGACCCCGCACAAGAGCAGAGATGGTTCAGCGGAGGCTGGCGGGAAGAAGAGCCTCATGGATCTGTTAGCCAGAAAGGAACTGGTCCATGTGGTGGCTTCCTCAGAGAAATGGGCTGCAGATTGCTGATCGGTCAAGCAGCAGTAGAGAGCCAGTTTGCCATTATCTTTCAGGTCATCAATTTGAGTTTTTAGATCTATGAGCGCAGTTCCTGTTCCATGCCTAGGTCGGAAACCAGATTGTCTCAGGCCGAGGTGTTAATTTGCATTTAGATATTCCTGGATTTGTGTATAGGCAATCTCTGAAGAGACTAAACGAGTGGCTATACAGAGAAGAGAGCCAGGACACATTCCAGTGCAGCTTTGTGAAGGGATTGGGCACCGCCCCACCAATATTTTTCCTATCAATATTGAAGGAACAAATCAGAAGAAAAAATGCAAAAATATTTTTAGCATTCGTCGACCTGGCCAAGGCATTAGACACAATAAGCAGACCTCAATTATGGACCAAGTTGAGGAACTGGACTTGCCCGGAAGATCTTGTGGTGCAAATAAAGGCTCTATACACAGACACCAATATGAGAGTGCGCTTAAATCTGGAGGGGCAATTGTCGGAAGAGATTGAGACAGGTAGGGGAGTCAAACAAGGCCCCACGCTAGCTCCAACAATTTTTAACCTCTACCTCTCAGTTCTGGGATCCCTTCATAGCGAACTGTAGGAATTTTCCTCCAAAAGTAGGCGGGACTCAGGTGAGCCATCTACTTTATGCAGACAATCCAGTTTTACAATACCATACAGAGATTGAGTTGTAAAGACAGCTGAGGAGGCTAGCGGAATATGCCTCAGGGAATGAGTTCACTCTAGTAAAACAAAGATCCTAAGCGTGGGCAGTGGCAGCAATAAGAAAAATCTGACTTTTAATTGGCAAATTGTGACTTACCTTTGGAAAAGGTGGAGGCCTTCAAATACCTTGGGATGATAGTCAACAAGAGCCAAGTGGAGACACATAACTTTTCATCCCTAAGGAGTAAAGTAAACATACTGGCAAATCAAGCTCTGCTACTAAAACAGAGATACTGCCAATACGCTTTGTTCCTCTTAATTGAGTTCTACAGGGGAAAGGTTGTACCAATTATGTCCTATTGTGTGGACGCCCTCATACAAATTCCAAAAAAGCAGTGGAAGTAAGTAAGCAGGGTACGCTCTGAAAAAAGGTCCTGAGTTTACCAAAATCAGTGCCTGTTCAAGGAATAATTGTGATTGTAATTGTTTATTTGTAGAGCACTTATAGACAAGTGAAGTGCTTCAAAGCACTTCAAGGCGGGAAGGGAACATTGGACTAGAGTTGTCATTCTTAGGCCTTAAAGATTCTGAAAGATTTACGGATCTACGTGATCCGACCGCGGAAAGTTTGCATGAGAAAGGTGCAAACCACCAAACGTTTGCACCTTTCTCATGCGAACACACGTACATACCCACACACCCACCCACGCCCACAACACACCCATGACACACACCCCACCCACACCCTCAACACACTCCCACCCACACCCCCAACATAAACAAACCCCACTTACCTTTTTCTTCAAGCTGAGTCCCTGCGGCGCCAGTTCCCTTTCACTTCCGTGATCGGGAACCGGCACTGCAGGGTCCTTTCTTTTTTCTTTTTTTCTTTTATGGGGGCTGCAGGGGTTTCCCCCGCAACACCCCGCTCACTATACTATAAAGTATAGTGAGCGGGGTGTTGGGGGGGACACCCCCGCAGCCCCTGTTTCTTTTTCTTTTCTTTTTTTTTTTTGCGGTTGTGCTGCGGCGGTTTCCCCCGCAACACCCCGCTCACTATACCACACAGCAGCCCCCGTTATTATTTTTTTTTTTACTTACCTGCAATGCTACCACCAAAGGTTCGAACTTTTGGTGTTCAAACCTTTGGTGGTAGCATTTGTAGAACTTTTTGTTCATGCGACTGTTTAGATACAGTCTTTTTGTACAATACCAGATTTACAACATTAGCTACCATGCTAGGTCAGAGGCATATTTACTAGTGAAGTGCTTGACACAGAGTGAAGGAGCAAGGGGGAGGTATACAGGTCAATAGAACAGTACTGACATGGCCAACATTTCGGGATTGCTTGGCAGTTGGTCATCAATGCGCCTATGTATGAGTAATAAAGGCAAGGCCCAGCTAGGGAGGGGAGATAGATGGAGGACCAGACAGACAAACTTGGACAGCCTAGAACATTCAAGGTCAAGGAACGTGCAAGTGTGCAAAACAGAAAGTGCGAGGGAGGGTAAGGGAGACAAGTGTGCCCCGTCTAGCAGGGGCCCGAGTTAAGTGCACAGTGGGTGCCCCTCTCATGGAGCATATTGCAGTAGGGCCTGGCTAAGTGCAGAGGCCCGGAGGCAAGTGCAGGACTGGCGGGGGAATGTAGGACCTGCGAGGCTCTGGATGTTCACCAGATGACCAGTCAGTTAACTGAGCAGGTTGGGGAAAAGGAGGGAGAGAAGGAAGCAAGGAGAAAGGAGGTTAGCAGGGTAGAGGGAGAGAGGAGGAAAGGTAGGTTTTGAGGAGTTTCTGGAACTTAAGGAGGTCAGGCTCAAGACGGAGAGAGGTGGGTACGCTGTTCCAAAGGGAGGCACCTACAGAGGATAAGAATCTACCCCAAATCTCTGTTTGAAGAAACAGCTCACCCGCAGAGAGTTGGAGGAAGCCGAGCAGAGGGCTGTAGGAGGAGAGCATTTAGGAACAGAGTGCTGTAAATAGTAAGGGCTCCGGCCCCAGAAAGACTTGTGCACTATGCAGAGGGACTTGAACTTGATCCTTGCAGCCACAGGAATCTAGTGGAGTGATTTCAGCACCGGAGAGATGCAGTCCCTGCGCTTGAGGCCAAGGATAAGACTTTTCCGGATACTTTGCAGAGGTCGGAGAGTAGAAGTCAGAAGACTGAGAAAGAGGCTATTGCAGTAGTCCAGTCTGGAGAGAACCAGGGCTCTAGAGACAGTGAGCCTCTGAGGGAAAGTGAACAAAGGTAGAATATCTCTATGGAGGTGCAGCTGGTAGTGAGACTTTTTGGACATGTCTGAGATGTGAGAAGAGAGGGTGAGAGTCAAAGATGACCCCCAGGTTTTTTGCCTCGCTGGTGGGTGGGGCGCAGGACCAGGGGAGGCCGGCCAGGGTGAAAGTGGGAAAGTGGGGCCGGAGTCCCAATGAGGATGATCTCTGTCTTGCTGGCATTAAGGCAGAGATTGTTAGCAGCACACCAGAACTGAATTGTGAACAATCAGTGATGAGCGAGGAGGAGGAAGAGGCCGAGGGAAGCCTGAAAGAGAGCTATGTGTCATTCACATAACACTGAAAGTTGAAGGTGAAGGCAGAGATTATGTGGGCCAAAGGGGCCATGTAGACTTTGAAAAACCAGGGGAATAGATTAGATCCCTGGGGAACACCACAAATAGAGAGAGTGCTGGTGGAAAGAAAGGACCAAAGTTCCACCTGGTCCACCTGGGAAGGACGGTCAGAGAGAAAGGATGCAAGCCACACCCGGGCCTGATCTGTGATGCCCAGAGTATCCCGGAGACGGGTGATCATGATGTTGTGGTTTACTGTATCAAAAACAGAGGAGAGGTCAAGGAAAATGTGGACAGAGGGGGAGCTACAGTCAAGGTTTGAGAGCAGGTCTTCACAGGTGCTCAGAGAGCAGTTTCCGTACCTCTGGATGCTCTAAAGCCAGACTGATGGTCACGAAGACAACAGATTCTGTGTGGAGGGTGAGCTGAGAGATAGCCAGCATCTCCACGAGTTTGCCCAGGAAAAGGAGTGATAGAGTTTGGCCGATAGTTAGCCGGAATAGAGGGGTCGGCAGAGTATTTCTTTAGCAGAGGGTGCACAAGAGAATGCTTGAGGGAAGTGGGGAAAGCTCCAGTGGCGAAGGAGAGGTAGGAGAGAAGGGGAAGCTTGTTGGGGGCAGCTGAGGGGGGCCAAGGAGATGATAGTGCATGAGTGGGTGCGGAGGAGAGAGAGGAGAGGATGTCTTGCATTTTGGCTGTGAAGTGTGCAGCCAGGGAACAGCAAAGGGCCTGGGTGGGTGTGATAGAGGATGAGGTCACAGTAGGGTTGGCCAGCTCCTTACAGATTTTGAAACGTTTGGCCATGTTGTTGGTTGCCACGGAGATGCAGGCGTAAATATGGATTCTTTTCTTCAGCCGGATGCTGTGTCTATATTGCTTTTGCAGAAGGCGGCAGGCCAGCTTGTCAGAGAGTGTACCTGAAGATCCCCATGTTTCCTTTACACTGCCCTGCACTTGCATTTAAGGTCAGCCATATCAGAGTCGAACCAAGAGTTACATTTTTTGTGAGGCTTCAGTCGGACCCTCATGACAGGGGCAAGGATGTCGAGAGTATTGGAGATGGAAAGGTGTAAGAGAGGGCTGTATCAGGGTGGGAGTCAGCCGCAAGAGTTGGATGAGGGGAGTATGCAGAGGCAAAGGCAGCCACTGACACTTTTTTCATGGGTCAGAAGACCTTGTAGGTGAGAGGCGATGCTGGGTGTGCATGTGCTAAAGGAGAAGAGAGCTTCAAGTGGTCAGTCCATGAGAGTGAAGTAGTGAGAGGGGTAGAGAGAGGGATGTCTGTGGAGATGAGAGCATCCAAGGTGTGGCTGGTAGTGTGTGTCGGACCAAAGGGTAAAATGGAGAGAGAGAGCGAGTCGCATAGGTTGCAGAAAGCTCTTGAAGAATCAGGAGAGTGAAAATGGATGTTAAAATCCCCCAGCACGAGGAGTTGGGAGACAGAGGAAAGGAGAGAAGATTCCAGGTCCACCCATTCCAAGAGGAAGAGGGTGGACTGGCCTGGCGGCCAATAGAAGGTGCCAGCGCAAGGGAGGAGACATGTGAGAGAGCCTGCAGAACAGGCATTCGAAAGAGGAATAGTCCTGAGTCGGAATAGTGAAAACAGATCCACTCTGGAAAGAAAACCCCCTTCTGCTCTGTTAGGTCTGGGCTCAGAGAGGATCTTGTAGCCTTCAGGGAGAAGTGTGTCAAAACCCTTGATGGAGCTGTTTTTAAACCAGGTCTCAGTGAGAGAAAGAACACCAAGTTCCAGGTGTTTAAGGAGGTGGCAGTTGTCAGAGGAGTGCTTGACTGTGGAACGAGAGTTAGGTGTGGCGACATGGAGCAGACTGCCATTTTTGATGGACTTACGAGGGAGGTACAAGGGACCGGGGTCCCCACCGTTATCAGCGAGTGTGCCAAAGCGATAGCGGAAAGAGAAGGCATAGAGGCCAAAGGAAAAGGTCAGGCAAAGGAGCCTGGGCAGTAGTAGATGGCCAGGGGGCCAGTGAAGGAGGGACCACAGAGGGCAAGGGAGCCCCAGATGCATCAGCAGTGGGTGGCAAGGGGACCTTCTTGGGTTTGATAGGGATATAATTGATGAGTGTGAGGGCAGGGAAGCCAAGGTAGTAGAAGACGTTCAGGGTGCCATAGTAAGACAGGCGGTGTGGCCAGGTGCAGGCAAGGAAGCCAGGGAGGCTGTAGGAGTAGTTGGCAAGGGAGCTAGTGGTAAGGAAGGTAAAAAGTTAATAAGGCGAGGGTGGAGCCTATCAAAAAGACAGAGGTTGGGTTGAGGCCCTAGTACATTAATGATGATCCTGTAGGTTGAAGAGGAGTCAAGATTGGCCTCCCAGAGGGTGCCACCATTGATGTGTGAGTCAGAGTAGGGATAGAGGTAGGTGGAACGACGAAGATGATGTCGGTGAGAGTCTCTCTGGCGGAAGCACTGACGTAGGTGTCAGCAATGGGAAGGCCTGTGCTGGAGCCAAGTACGTCCTTCTTAAGTTTCTTCCTGCCAGACTTGGTGAGAGGTGAAGGGTAGAAGATAGAGAAACAGTTTGAGAAGATAGGAGAGATAGACAGCTCCATTAGCGGGCAGATATTTTTTAACAAACAGTCACAATCAATGCAAGTGGAAGGCACACCTAAATTCGATTTGTAACAAACAGTCACAATTAAAGCAAGTGGAAAGCACACCTTAATTCGATTTTTAACAAACAGTCACAATGAAAGCAAGTGGAAAGCAGACCTAAATTCTATTTTTCATAAACAGTCACAATTAAAGCAAGTGGAAAGCACACCCAAAGGATTATTGTGGAACAGGTATTACAGTACAGCAGTGCAGAAGTGTGGGAAATTTGGTGGGAGCTCCGTAAGGGAAGGTGTCAGTTTAAGGGGTATAAGTGCATAAAGGGGGCAAAGATTAATAGAGATAGGGCAGTTAGAATGCCTGGAAGGCAGAGGGTAGAAGTCAAGGAGAGATGAGGCAAGCCACCTGGCAATAGTCAGTACTCACTTAATGGCAGGAGGGATGCCACAGTCCAGGGTCGCTAGCTTGCAATACCCACCATGGTACAAATCTTTGCCTGCCTTGCCAGAGAGTGGGCCCACATGCCCAGCAGAGCCCAGACAGGCACAGACAGGGCCTTAGCTGTGGACCTTTGAGTGGGGACCGGATGAAGCCTACCAGTGCCCTGATTGTGTATATGGGAGTGGCCCTGACCAATCTGCATAAAGGAGCTTTCAATTGCAAGTGAGGAGGGCAGGCGGCGGCCATGTATGGAGGGCCTTGAGGTGCCCATGAACAAATTACAATTCACAGCACAGTACAGATATTTGGGTGATGCGGGGAGTGAGGGGCTCTCACTGGGGAGAATCCAGACACCGGATGGCACATGCCAGGAAATGCAGCTTGCACAAGAAAAAATAAAGATATTCCGAAAAGGGCATTTTGTTTCTTCTTTTTTCCTCGCTTACTTTCAAATTAATGCTTCATTTCACAGGCTCACCTCTTGCTGCTGTAGGCGTACAACGCCCACCAACACAGGAGAATCCAGGAAAGTATTGTAGATGCCAGGGTCATAGAGAGGAGAGGTTGGCTGCCTCTGCCTTTGCCGAGGTGGCAGGAAGAAGAGCCAATAAGAAGAGAACTGGGACTCACCTCGTTAAAAGTAATGGTTAGCTGGAAAAACTCGAGCTTTTACATGAAATGAAAGAAGGAGTTAAAAGGAAACTATGGGAAAGTGACTGGATTGTAACTTGTGATGAAGTGAATCAATATAAAATGCTCCAGAACCTGTTTACTGAAACTAGAGCTCTGGGAAACATACTCCCATATGTTAGAAAATTCTCTGAGGCCCTTAGTACAGGACACAATTTATGAGGATGATATTAAATCTGTACAAAACAAAGGAGGTCTTGTACATGAGAAATAGGAATGAGGCGAGAAGTACGATGTGCCAATTGTGTACCAAAAACAGGATCACTGGAAAATATATATCACATTTTCATGGCTTTTACAGCATTAAGAGAGAAAAGGACAATCATTTTCTGCTGATTCCTGGAGGACTCTCAAACCCTTTCAGCAGAGGAATGGTGGAAGCAACTGTTGATGGGTGAAAACACCTCTTTGGTGATCGCAACAATCAGATTTCTAAAAGAATGTTGTGGGAATGATGATTAGATGGACTTGAAGTGAATTTTGGTGACTACAGTTTCAAAGGCCTCAAAAGATCTGGAAGGCCAGGAGTGAAATACTTTGACAAAATACTTTGATCAAGGGTTTCATAAACTAAAATGCTATAAACAAATGTTTTTAAAAAAAAGAATGTTGGTTTACCACAATGTTCCCAGAAAGGAGAGTCAGATAGCAGCTTAAGATATGAAGACCTTTGTCATGCCCCACAAACACAAGACCGGCTAAGGGTGCTCACCCCTGCCATTTGATGAGATGTTCATGAGGTCAGTATGCGTAATGGAGCCAATGTTTTGAGGGCACTGTGCATTGACCGATACTTTATGAACTTACTGGAAGAATCTCCGCTCCCTACATGACATTCCTTTCCTCTGACATTCGCTCATCTGTCCACTCAGTGACTGAGCCAGAGTTTCATTGATCTCTCTGATGTTGGGAGGTACTTCGTCTCCTTTTTTTGCTGTACACCCTCTCTCCACCATGTTCCTCATCGGTCCGCCGCCTCCACCCAGCTCTCTTCTTGGGATCTCATTAACCCTCCTCACCAGCCGTGGTCTGTAGAAAATTAGGCAACTGCAGCAGGAACCTTTACCCTCAGCTCACAAACCCTTTCAAATTGATGATTTCCTGGAAGTATTCCCCCTGCTCAGACACTTGCTTGCCTTAATAAATATAAAGCATATTAACTGCGCATGTCACAATTAATCAGACTGTGACATCTTTTATTACCCGTTCATATTCGATATAAAGCAAAAGATTGCCAGGATACTGATGAACTCAGAATATAGCTGTATAATGGTGCGTGTTTCCCCCACCTGATAGTGTAATGGTTCTAAAAGTGTCTGAATGTTATGCACTGCAAGTGTCAGGATAATAAGAGAAAAGAATGGCCAGTCTCTCAAAAAATTCATGGTTCTCCCTCTTGAGCCAAAGATTTCCTCTAAATAATTGTCAGCCTCACCAAAGTTCCAGAAAACCGTTCAAAATAAACCAGAACACATGATATCTTCTCTCTTCTTCCCAGTCTGCTTTCTGAGGGCCTGAGTCTCTTCCCATATGTAGGCCTTTTAACCTTCATTGCCTCTATTAAAAGGGCCTGTTGTTGAACTCCCAACTTCCTGTCATCCTCTTTCCACTTCTAACAACACGCTGTTCTCTTTGACCACCTTGTCTTTTCTTCTTCCAGACAGATTCCTCATCTCTAGCCTCTCTTCTGCTGAGTCCCTTATCCCTTCCACTGTAGTATCTACCCCAGCCTCCTGTTTATCCCCTTAAGCACTAAGGGTGACAATGTCACTCTTCTGGTCAACAATGTCACTCTTCTGCATCTCAAAGCTGTTACCTTCCCTCTCTTCACAACAACCATGCTCTGTCTCTCATAATATTTTATTCCTCTGGTGTTCCCATCCTCTCTTCCTCTTTCCATCTGAATCCACTCATCTCTCTCTTACAGGAAGTGTCTGTCTGTGTGTGTTGCTGCACTAATCAAACTTCTCTCTCTATCATTGACTGTAATGCCTCCTCACTTTACAAATCAGCGCCTGCTTACCAAACCACATCTATTCCTCCCTGTCAATAAATATCCCCACATTTCTGTATGGGTTCTGACTGCATGCTTTCCTTCTAGTCACAATCAGTTTCTCAATGACTTTCTCCTTATATCCCCTGCCACAAGTGTCCTTCTTTTCCCACTTCAACAAACTTCTTCCCAAACAGGCCTATTTCTCTTCTCAAAACACCATCCCCATTCTCAAACTTCAATACACTTTACTTTAAAGGGTTCCAACTTTACCAACACTTCTCTCAAGTAGCCACACACCAGTACCTGTTGTAGAGGTTTTCTCTTTGGTCTTCTATTCTTACCAAGTCTTCATGCTTGAGGTCTCCCAGGATCTTCAGTATTCTTGCTGGCAGCTCTCCTACAGACTGACAATACTTGCTTGGGTTGGCTGCTTTCTACAGGCCAGTTAATCATCTCCTTGGCTGTTGTATGGCTGCAATGGCTGCAACTGGGATTCAGGAGCTTGTCTGTTCCCGAGTTGAGACACGTACCATGTGTTGTGTCAGTGAGCCATCCCAAGGTAATAGAGAAGCTGGCAGACATTTTGGTTTCTTCTTTGGCTTCCAGATTGATAGGAGCTGTTGTCTGTCTGCCTGCCCTACTTGTGAGCCGTTTATAATATGGTCATATTTTTGGTTATTTATAAGTTTTCTCATGAATTCACTGACTTTTTGCATGGGTCCACAGACCAGAGAAAATCTGGAATCTCATAATTCAGATTTACATACCCTACAAACATGTACAAATGTGTGTTTTTGGGGTTCAGCAGTTTGGGCTGCCCCTCCCCCTTATTGTTCCTTGGGCAACCAGAGGCATAGACAGGGTAGGGCTTGAGTGGGCAAGGCCCACCGAAAATCTATAAATGCCCACTCAGCAGTGCTGTGTGGGCATTTACAGATGTTATTATCATTGTGGTGGGCCCAACTACATTAGCTTAAGGGCCCACTTTTTAGACAATCCTGGCTACACCTCTATCAGTGCAGCACAATGTGGTGTTCCCAGGTTTTACAGACTGGTAACTTGCAACACCAGGCAGACCTGGGAGTTTGGGGCACAGTATGCACTTCCTCGAGGAGCTTGGGAGCACCCCTCTTTTTGCGTTGTTTCACTGATGCACAGACTTTAATCATAATTAAAATCCTGCACTGGCCTAGTGATAACGGCCACATGCTTATGAGATTGTCCAAATCTGCTCAGCTTCCTTTCAACGTGCTGATGTCTGTATATGACTTATAATGTTTGTTTCATTTCTTGGGCCTCGACTGTTGCAGCTGACTGTTGATTTACAAACTCAACACACAGCACACTGCGCACAGGTTTGTTGTGGAACCAGGCCAATGTTTCTGAGCCTGGCAGGATAACGTAACACTGCCTGGTACCAAACCACTAAGCCATAGAGAGAGAGAGAGAGAGAGAGAGAGAGAGAGGGTGTATGAGACATTCAATTGAGGCAGAAGAGAGACAAGCCATCTACATCCCCACTCAGCAAACATCAACTACTGAAAGTAACACATCCCATATTTCAAAACCCTACAAAGCACTGCCTGTGCAGAGCATTCCTTATACTTGGTAAGTGTTCAGGAGGAAATGATGGACAAAATCAAATGCTTTGGGTATTCCCATGAGAACATGTTCTTCTCTACATTAGAGTTTTCATTGTTTTTACTCCACATATGTTTCACCCAGGGGCTCCCTACTCCCATCGCTTGTAAACTGCTCATACCCCCAATCCCCAATATGGGGAGATTTCATGAAGAGAGATGGTTGGAAAAATCAAATACTGCAATAGTTAGACGGTTACCACTCAATTAGATTGTTCCGGGGATGTGTATGGCAAGTAATGCCGATGGGTCCAGGGAAGAAGGATCATGGAAGGGGTGGACAAATCGCCGAGCAATGGGAACATCACAGAGGTCAAAGGGGATGAAGAGAGGTGTCCCACTGATGGGACATGGAATGATACAAGGAGGTATATAAGGAAATTGAGTGTGCACCTTCTCTTTTGAAGATATCTCTCCAGAGAGGGGACAAAGCCTGAATAGGCATGAATACAGAACTCCTCATCTCAAGGGCAGAATTTGCTGTACTAGGCCAGGTACTGCATAGGCCTATCACCCAATGTCACTCACAGAGTTCATACCCTTGGTTAAAGTCCAAACAATATATTATAATGTACACACACCAATATCAATGCAAGGCCTCCAGAAAGAGACCAAGAAGCAAAGCACTGGTCAATCTCTGATTTGAACCTTTTAAAGGGCGGGGTGTTGAATTTGATATTCCCATATATTTCTCATAAGTGCCCCAAATCTTCAGTAAGGGTGGTGTTGATATGGATATCAATACCTATCACAATTCGTAAACCATATTTTCCTCGGAACATGTTTGAATATATTAAGTCTCATACAGAGGAGGATTGTAGTAAAATCTTTTGTTCCTTTCCAGACTTATTGGACCTATTCACTATTTGAGGTGAACGATTTTGTATACTTACTCTAAAACACTGAGCTCATCGTTCACTGCAGGCAAAATGATCTATGGGTGTCATTATGACTGTAAAAAATGCTTGAAAAAATGACAATAATACCGGCCATGACATTTGTTCCGGACAGGGGAAACATAGGTTTGCTGGTGGGGACAGTGATGTACTGGCAGGCATGACCTGCCGGTAGTTCAGGCCCGTACTGGCAAATAAAGGCCAGAATCACCGGTACTACCAGTGCCAGAGATAAGCAAACAGTGCCAGTTCAAGCAAACTTACCTGCTGCCAGAAGGAAGCATTAACACTATTGTTCTGAAAATCGTTCTGCTTTTTATTAACCTGAGTAAATTAACCTTTGGAACTTTTTTGTTTGGGCTATTAGGTGGCGCTGAAAGTGCTACCTTTAAAGCCAAAACTATTGTCATTAACATAAGAGCTTTAAATATGGGCTTTGAATGAGGGTATGCACTGCTTTTTCAATGGAGATGACATTTGAGGAGGGATATACAGTTGTAATCCCTCCCATTCCCTGACCCCAGCCAAAGGAATCCCTATTGCTAATCCCACCCATTGCTTCCCATCTAGGAACTCTTCAAGTTTTTGTGAGCTCTTCCATGGAGGCAGCCATCTTGGATGACTGACTAAGGAAGCTCTCTGGAAAGAAGCCAATACTAGCAGCCATCTTTGAATGGGAAAGATACTATGCAGCGTCCAAAAAAAAGGATACATTGATTCATGTGAGCATAATCTTTTTTTAAATAGCTAAAGTAATTTTAATTTTTAGTTTACATTCAATGGCAACTAGTGTTTATCATACAAAGATATGCAGGCAATACCACTGCACCCTATTTTTTTTTCAAAATTTGTTTTATTTGCACTGCATTGAAATGTAAGGGAAATGTCTGTTTTATGTGCACTGCGTTGAACTGTGATACAAATATTCTCTTCTATGTGAATGAAACTGGTAGTATCTGTACCCGTGGCCGAGGGACACATGAAAAAATCATGAGCGCCCATTTCTTCATCACGTGACATGTTTTCTCTTTGAATTGAGCTATAGACCTGAGTGTTTCCCCCATCCTAACGCCCATATTGAATTGAGAACGTTTTCACGTAATCAAGAAGAGTGATTTAGGAACGTTAAACGTTTTTGGAAGACAGTTTTTATGAATGTAAAATGCATTTTAAAATGAATGTATTGTTTAATATCCTTCACAGAATTTACAATTACCACATTTTCACACATTTTAGTGCAGTATCGAAAACATAGTAATTACATTTCTAATGTACAGATTAAGTGAAATTTGTCGTGTGTCACAGTGTTACTTTACTGAAAATACAAATCAAAGACGAAAATATCCATCAGTCCAAGGACAGTCTCCTGGGCGTAATTGCAATGTAGTCCTATGTCTCTGTCAATGAATGCAGCTCTCCCCGCTCTGTCGTATTTTCCTGCAGAAGCTGCTTGGGGCAGAGTATCGTTCAGATGGAAGGCTGCAGACCCAGAATAGGGGTCGAGAGTGGGCGTCATGGGGAAAGCGAGGCTTGGCAGTGCAGCACACCCCAGTCTGGCTAACAGAGGTTGCACAGGAGTCGCAGTGGTCATTGCAGGTGAGCACTAGCCACAGTTCATTATTATTATCGTAATAGCGGAGCGGGTTGTTGTGTGTCTGAGGAAAACAGGGATGACAATATGAAGGGCGTACAATTTCGGGAGAGACTCATTCTATACCTACTGGGCAGGTCCCTCTTTACTAGGGCGAACGTGGCACCACGATTTCCTGTTGCTGCTTTTGTGTAATTGTACAAAGTATAAACAGTACCTTTTTATTAGTTCTGGGGACAGCTTCTGACAACAGTGCTACACATAACCTGCGTGATGACACCCCACCCCCTTGAGTCAGATTCCCCATCTACCCCTTGAGTGAGACCACCCCCATCCTCCTCTCCTTTCAGTGAGATACTCCCACCGACCCTCCATTTCAGTGAGATTCCCACTGGTCTTCTCCATCTGTGCTATGAGTAAGACCCTGTTTTACTAACCTGTGAGTGAGATGCTTCCCTACATGTGATTTGTTGAAGCTGACCTCCCAACAGTACTATTAAGACCCTTTCTGCACTCCGTCAGTGATTGTGTAATTTCACCGCCCTCCTTAACTGCTAACTGTTATAGTGGTGTTCCACTACTACTTTGATCGTGGGGTCCCACACCTCCTGTAATTGAGCCATCTTTCAGTGTCTTAAGAGATCCTTAGCACAGATTTACATCCAGTATCACATTTTTAGTTGGTGCTATTAGGTGGCGCTGAAAGCGATACCTTTAAGCTGGAACTGTTTTAATTGAAATAAGAGCTTTAACATAGAAGCATCAAATAAGGCATTTGAATGTGTCCTCAGGGAGCATGATATGCCCAGTCAGGGCAGTGTCAGGATACCTCAGACTGAGACCGCCTTCAGTAAAGGAGGCTCTGCTGCTCATTCACCGTGATGGTTCAGCTCTAAGTCGCTTCCAGTTTAAGAGAGTGATGGAACTGTCATTGGTGGGAATTGGGGAGACGGAAGGGGTTTTTGGGACACACTCATTCCGAATGGGGCTGCCACGTCCGCAGCAGCTGTTGGCATGGGGGAAGTGGCGATCAAGCAGATTGGGAGGTGGAAATCTGGTTGTTTTAAGAGGTATATCAGGCCCGATAAAATGTAAGGTTAAGTGTTTCCCTTCTTTTTCACCAGCGCCTGCTCGATGAAGGAAGAGATCGGTATGGGTGGTAGGACACTCTTTTGTGTCGAGAGCAGGGGCAAGCTGGACAGAGGAACAAGAAAAGCTGACGGCGGGCGAGTTCAGGATAGGTTGGCACGGTTTTCCGGGGATGAAATGGGCACAATTACAAAAGCAAGTGCATAGGTTGTTGAGCACGGAGCAAAAGCCAGACATACTGGTTATTCACTTAGGGGGTAACGTCCTCACAAGCCTGGGGAGGGGGGCTCTGATGCGGGAAATGATGTTCTCATTACAGGAACTAGCAGGACAACTGGGGGAAACGGAAATTGTTTGATCTGAAATCATCCCAAGGCCAGAATGGAGAGGTGCAGATTAACACGCAGCCATGGAGAAATCCAGGAGGAAGCTCAACTGCGCAATGGCAAAGTTCTGCAGGGGCAGGGGCTTTGGGCAGATCAGGCATGGGCTGATTAATCTGAAATCCCCAGAGTATTTTCACAAGGATGGGGTGCACTTGACACCGTTGGGCATGGAGCTATTCTTTTGGAATATCTGCACAAAATTCTTGGAAATGTAGGAGGAAGGGGGGAGCCACGGTGGACGGTAACTCCGGTAGACTCCGGATGAGCCAGAGGAAAGCAAGAAGGGTCTCCGCTCTTCTCAGACCCAGCACCCCTTGGGAGCCTAAGCGGCAGGGGCGTCTGGGAGGAACAACTAGTGCTCAGCTTCCCCCCAAGGAAACGGCACTCTCCACGCCTAGGAGCACCTGCAGGGGCAGGAGAGGCTCGGACGCAAAGGTTGGGAGAGTTGGGCCTATTCTGGACGCTTGGGGAAGGAAAGGGGGAAGCAAGTTATTTTGGACATGGAGCAGTCGCCGCATCTCATGAGTAATGGTTTCCACAAATGTGTGCTGTGTGGTTTTTGTTTGCTGTTATTGTGGAATAAATCTGCGGCTCTTTATGCCAAAAAATAAACAGGTCTCATTCTACACTTTTTGGGGGTAAAAGGGAATGAGCTATGTAGGGAAAACACCTTGGAGATTCCTGCAACCTATGTGCCTGGAGCTGCGGGAGAGAAAGTTAAGAATAGCGCCAGTCTGCAAATAAGTCAAGTCTGCTTTTAACAAAAGGGAGTGCATGAGGAAAAGGAAGACGAGGTCCTGCCTAGGGGAGGAAGCGTGAGGCATCCGTAGCTGCTGTAATTAACTGAACAACTCCTGCCTGGGGGGTGGGGGTGTGCAGGAAAGTGCCTCCTGTAAGCTCCATAGGAGGAGCTAAGGAAACAGCATAACCAGTGGACCCATATGCAGGCAGAGTGGTAGCATAACCTGGGTGTGACAAGCCCCATACTTTTTCCCCCCTGGTAGTATGCAAAAGCATTGGGTGAGTGTTGGCAATAAAAGGCTGTGAGATTTTTAGCCTGATTCATGGAATTATTTGCGTGAAAAACGCAGATTTGTGCGCCTTTCTGCTTGAAAATCCCCATACTTCAAACAGGGATTTTCGGGCAGAAAGGCGTGCAAATCTGCGTTTTTCACGCAAATAATTCCATGAATCAGGCTGTTTATTGCACATTTATTGCCATAACAAAACATCATGATTACAGTAACCATAATATGCTGTACTTTTGGGCATCGGTCCCGAGGTTACCCCCTCTGGCCCGTGCCGCAATTCTTGTCCCACGACTGTGTGGTCACTGTACAGAGACCTGTCTTCTTTCTCTTTCTTCTCGTCCTTTTTCTTAGGGTGGGCGGGTTCTGGGAAAAAGAGACTGAGTGCACAGAGTACTCTTTTGTTTGGGTCCCCATGCAGGGACCACAAGCTGATTCTGGCTTTCGCTGCAAAAGCAGCTCCTTATATTAGACCCAGGGCTGCCCCTGGGTCTTTGTTGTGCCTGTGTGGGAGGCTGGATGCCACCCCCCGGCCGGCTGCTGCCAATGGGAATAATGCACCATGTGGTGCCTGAGCCTAATGTTTCCTGCCCCCCTTCCTGGCAGTGGTGCTTAGCACCCCTTGAGGAGGAAGGGCGAGGTGTAGTTTAACACCTCGCCCTTCCTTCTCTTCCCGCCCGTTGGAGACTGTGTGTCGCTTTGTAGTGTCCTGGAGGAGAGGGAGGAGCACTGCCCACCCCTTTCGTTGGGCTATTTGCTCTTCCCTCTCCCCTGCATGGCTGCCATGGGGCACAGGTTACCCGGCCTCACCTGGTGCCTGCGGCATTGCCCAGCACCTGCGTGTGCTCCGTGTTTGGAGCTCCAATGGAGGAAATGTTGCCCAGACACCCTGCCACCAGTGCTTTGTCAACAACTCCTGCCTGGGGGAGTGTGGCCCTGCAAACAGTGTCTCGCTACCTGCCCTGACACCCTGCCACCTGTGTCTCGCGACCTGCCCTGACACCCTGCCAGCAGTGTCTCGCTACCTGCCCTGTCACCCTGCGACCTGTGTCTCGCTACCTGGCCCGACACCCTATCAGCAGTGTCTCACTACCTGCCCCGACACCCTGCCACCAGTGTCACTCTGCCTGTCCCACCATCAAGAGGGTTTGAACAGAATGCCTGTCTTCATGTGCCCGACCCGCGGCAAGAGGGTTACCCCCTACAATCTGCCAACCCAGGTTCAAAGGGTAAACCCTTTACATCAAGCCACAGCCAAGAGTTGCTCCCTTTACTCGTGCGCAGTTCAACAAAGAGGAGAGTGAGGACAATCCGGGACCCTGAACTGGCTGGTTCATCGAGCCCTGCAGCCGATGTTGGCTCCCGGATGTCCACGGGTGTGGCTTTACCAGCATATTTAAATGTACTCTCAACTATACTCAGTGGAACGTCCTCCCTCCCTCACTAAGAGCCGAAAAGTCTCATTTGGCGTTCAGTAAAACTCTAAAAGCCTGGCTCTTTGCCTAAGCCTTGCCATGACAGACTATTGACCCGTGAAGGTACAAGAACTTCCACCGGTCCTCTGCGTTTTTCCTTACTGTAAAGTGTTTTATCTCTTTAAGTATATGTACCAAGTAACTGGCTCGCAACAGCGGCCTGATGCCCACGGGTTTAGGCACTTTACAAATGCAAATAAATAAAAATAAAATAAATACTGGACTGACAAAAGTGTAAATATGTACTTTTGAGGAGGCTGTGAGCCTGCATGTCATTTATGTGCTTAACGTGGTCCCAGTTATTAAGTGTGTATGAAGCTGTGATCCTGAAGCTTGTTGGCATGCTCAATATGGTTCCAGTAACTGGCAATGGTGTTGTCGGTTGGCTGGAATTTCCCTTCTCTCCCACTGCATATAGTTTTCCTTATAATGTGTTAGAACTGCCAGCATGCCACCAGCAGTCCACCAACTACGACCATCACCAGCAAGATATGTAAAGAGTGGTTGTGCATGTTTTAATGTTTGTAATTGACTGAGTCCCAAATTATGTGGTTATCATTTTACCCCATGGTTCCCAGGTGGACCGCATAATGCTGTTTGTGACTGTTGATTTTGTTTGATATCCATTGATGTTGTATTTGATGTTTTTGTCATGCTGTGTGACGACTGCCCAGTTACGAGCACAGGAACCCCTGGCAACGGTTGTCAGCTGTGTGACCACAGCAAATGTGTCCGTCTGGTGAACCCAGCACCCATCTGGCAGGCCTGTGCGCCCGGGAGCCAGTCCGCAACAACAGTAACAGGACGGCCTGTACGCCCAAGGAACACCCTGCCGCCCCCCACCCCCGCGCCTATAACACTAGTGAGCCATGTTCCTTCTGGAATGATAAACAAGTGTGATTAAAACACCTATGCCATTCATTTTACACTGTTGGGAGTTGTGTTTCTATAGAAGTTTTAGAATGATGGATCTATTGTCATGCACAGAACTAACACCTAGCTGCTGTTCACACTGTGCTGTTAAACCCTGTTTAGTACAATGGCAAATTTTGCCACCGCCATTCTCACATTAAAGATTAACAAATGACACAGGGAGGGTTGGACTGGGGCATGAAATGTTCTCGGGGACCATTGAAAATGTGGCCCACAGTAGCAAATGACAATGTATTCCTTTTGTGACAGGCTGTTTGAGTATTACCCAAGGGGGAGTGTTTTGATAAAATGTGATGCAAATTGTGCAAATTAAAGAATATTTATTCAGCAAAATGGTCAAATGTACTAGCCGCATAGTGAAGTAACTCATCAAACTGGCCCACATTGGCCAAAAAAGTGATCGACTTTGATCAAAAAAACTGGCCCACTCTGGCATTTTCTGTTTTTGGTTTGGGCATTGCCCTATAGGCCAGTCCGAGCCTGGCGAAGAAACTGAAAAGCCAGGACCACATGGATGGCTCACACCCAGCACAAGGCCACTTATGAGCCCTGAAAAGTCCTTACTCACAGCAGGGTCCCCCGAGTACTGCCATGGGAGACTGCTACATTCATCCTTCAACTGCAAAATGAGAACTCTCAAATATGACCAGTTCATCCAATGGACCCGAAGCTATTTTTTCTTTCCAAGATGGTTTTTAAGGTTTTTTTTCATGATAATGCAGGACTACAACGACTATAAAGCAAAGAAAACAGGATTTTAACAGTGATGTATGCGCCAAGCAGTACCAGCATCTACAGCATGCCTTGCACTGCTAATACCCTGATACCTGCCTCTATTGCCACTTCAAACCCTTAGTCTACCACTCGCCCTGTGCCTCCAAGCCCATTAGAGCTGCAAACCCTCCATGCAACCCTCACACATGAGGGTCAGAACCCTCATCGGATCCGTGCCCTTAAAACCATGACATAGAGCCCTGAATGCACCAAGCGCCTGCTCAACCTCAGTGGAGAGACATTTCTGAAGCTGTAGCGATCATCCCCTCCGTGCCAGAGTCCTTGCTATAGAGCCTGTCTCAGCGCATTGGGAGGCAAGGAATTTCTTTCCTGCAAGATGAGAGGGGCAAATCACTTAGGTTCATGTTTGAGTCCTTAAAAAGTTATAACCACAGAAAGGGCACTAAACAGTAAACATAGTGGAATCCTGAAACATCAACATTCCTTTTTGAAGTTTGCGGTATACATGACACAACAAGGATAACTTCTTGGTGTTATAAACTATAATTCATTTAAGATCAAATTCCTTTTCCGTACTGACCAAGACCAGTACTCGTTGAAAAATACAAAGGAAAAATTTAGTCTCAAAATCCGTAAAATAAAGAAAGTAAAACTGTTTTTTAACAGGATAGCAGAGTGGTAATTAGTGAAGCATTTTCTATTTCTAGGTGGCCACTGGTTTTTGAAATGTTGCTAGTGATTCATGTCTTGGACAATGTACACAGAGTTTTACTGATTACAAATATTTACAAAAAAACCTGTGCTGCACCACTTGCTAGAGTGCATGGAAATAGAGGATAGACCAAACCAACTCCACAAGGCCAAGAACATCATGACCAGGCAAAGGAGCACAGTTCCTCTAATCGGGGTTGTTATACCAGACAAACCATGAAGGCTGTCATTATATCATTACTTTGCCATTCAATGGTGCAAAAAGCCAAAAAGACAATCAAAAGTAAAAAGTGAACGTGAATTCCCTTAAAATGGAAAGCAGACCACTAGGCTGATCAAGAAGACTTAAGAAGGAGTGACTTTCATTTGAGACAAGCATAGGAAACCGTGCCATTGTTTGAGTGTTTCCCCTCGCTGTAAAAAGTTTATCTCCTCAATAAAAGTAGAATATTGAAAGTGTAATTAATTCTCTAGTGTGCATAATAGATGCTCCCCATGAGTCAGCAAGGATTACATTCCACGGACTCTCTCGTTCATGACTTGTTAAAGGTCCTCCACCAGAGGAGAGTGTGCAGTTCTGTAACACGGAGTAGTAGCACAGCAGGGTAGGACCAAAAAGGAATGTTCGCCATTGTGCGGGAATAAGAGAGGGGCCCCAGAGGAAGGACAAATGCAGGAGGTCGAAGAGAGGTGAGGGTGACGTCATCAGGCCAGGTGACATATCATTTGCACTTGCAACTTCATGGAGAGATCATTTGGCATTGGGCAAATGTCCAACACTTTTTGAGAATCTAAACTTACCAAGGATCATCTGACTCAATGTAGAGACGCATGCATCATCCTTTGAAGAACAGTTGTGTGAAGAACCTGTGCAGTCTACACCAGTACTGTCAACACACTGCACACAATAGAGTGCAGTTCCTGGAAAAATATGGAAAGAGCTGCTGTTAGTTTCTGTTCCCTGTTCATGGTTAAGTCATCTTCTTTCTTTCTGTCACATTTGCTGATTTAATAACAAAGGCACCACAGGAGGTCATAGAGGGCAATCATGTCCATGTATGCTGGACTTGTAGGCTAGGTATGAGGTTTAAATCATGGCTTTGTGCAGTGAAAGAGGGGAACGTTTGATTTCTGGTTTGTGCTTTCCCAAGAGGACCCCTGTTCCGTAGGATTGAGGTTGAGAATGCCTACTATACCTCAATGCAAAATAGGTATAAAGTCACATATACCAACATTAAAATAGGGCTGTCAGTCTAAAAGCCATATACATCTTATGTGGAACAAATAATATTAGCTCATGATTTACAATCTTCTTATCTGAAAATCCCAAAACATACATCGGTGTTCCACTTTTTATATAACATGGATGTTTTTTTTATATATGTTATACTAGTATATATGTTAGTGTTTAAAATGGGAATCCCAACATGGTTCTGTACCTATGATCACAGTGCAGGGCAGTCTTCAGGGCTAACACTACTGTTCCCAACACAAGTGCTCATACTTGTGTGATAACTCCTATATTGCAAAAGGAGCCCTGCCCCTAACATTGCATCAATAGAGCATAAAAAGGGAAACCACAAAATGATTAAATACTTTGAATGCTAATTTTTATCAATTCTTGCCACTTCGATCAATATTATAGCCCAATCACTCAATGCTGCTCATTGAAAACCTTCCCGGTCAATGAGCTGCAAGCAAACTTTGCAAACTTCCCCACCACCGAGAATGCCTCGGGCCACCTGGAATTATTCAGCAACTCTGGTATGAAACTGGTGGACACTCATGCCCCCACTAAAATCTTGCCAGCAAAGACCAAAGGATCCGCCCCATGGTACACCCCCGAACTAGTATCCACCAAATGCTCAGTCAGAGCCCTAGAGAAATGGTGGTGCAAAAACCATAACTCGGGAGATCTCACAGACCTCAAATCTCTCTGCGCAAGCCATAGGATTTAATTACTGAGGTCAAAGCTGCTTACTACTATGCCACCATTACAGTAGCCTCCAACAGGAGCAAAGCCCTCTTAAGTAGTAAAGCATTGTACCAACCCATCACCCGACCCTGAGCTGCCAGCAGCTCAGGAAAATTGTGATGGAATCTACACATTGTTTATTGAAAAAGTAGACAAACTCCAAGAGACCTCTCACAGCATTAGCATCCCCTGCACCCCAGCACACACACTGCCCCTCTGTACTGAATTCTCTTCTCTCTTCCCCCGGGATGTCCTAAAAATGCTATTCTCCCTCAAACCTTCTTACTCTGATGATATAATTCCGGCCTCCATCATTAAACAATTTACAGGCCCAGCGCTCAATGCACTCCTCAGCATCATCAATGCCACCCTCACCGAAGGATCATTCCCGGACACCCTCAAAACTGGTCTCATATGGCTTCTTTTGAAAAAACAAACCCTAGATCCAGAGCACCTAGCCAACTACTGGCTCATTACGAACCTCCCATTTATTGGCAAAATCTTGGATAAAGTAGTTGCTACACAATTACTCACCAGAATTGGACAAATCCTCCCCCTAAACGACTATCAGTCAGGGTTCCACGCCAAGTGGAGCATCAAGACAGCCACAATCTGGTGGCAGAATAGATACAGTTGTCTCATACCTCCTCATCCTCCTTTTCCTCACAGCTGTATTCAACACAGTCATTCTTCGTTCCCAACTTGCTGACAGGATGGGATTCTCTGGCAATGTCCTGAATTGGTTTATCTCCTAACTCTCAGGTGGTCACCAGTATGTTCAAATTAACTTGTTGCATTCTAACGCCTCCAGGTCTCCTGTGGAGGCCCCCAAGGCTCCACCCTCTCACCAAATATTTTGAATATAGCCATTCACCAATAAACAGACAATACTCAGTTGTACATGAAAGTAAATAGGGCGTAGGACATCATTCATCTCTGCGATTACCTAGCCATTATCCAGTCACGGATGTCAACTGCCTACCTCAAACTAAACCCATCCACGACTCAATTCATCCTCATCGGTCCACCCGCTAAAAACACTTGTCCAACAATGGCTCAATGATATGCACCTAGAAGGATTTGATACAAAATTCTTAGACTCAGCAAAATCTGCATGCTTCCCCATTGACAGCAGCCTGTCCTTCCAGAAACACGTAGCCAAGAAGGCCCAAATAGCCTGGCTTACAATCTCTACTTTGAAAAATCAAACCCTTCAACCTCCCACAGGCTCACCGAACCATAATGCAAGCCCTTGTGATCTTGCACATCGATGGGGGAAATGCTCTCCTTACAGAGCTCCCAGCTGCTCACTTGGCTCCCCTAAAGGCAGTCCACCACGCTGCAGCATGCTACAGGAGCAGGGAAATTTGACTGAACTATCCCCATCTTACACAAACTACATTGGCTTCCACTCCAAGCCAGGATACTATTCAAGACTGCATGGATCATCCACAAAGCAGTCACGAGTAGCACACCAGCGTACCTGGCAGCTTAGCTCCACATATCTGGTGGCACACGCTGCTAGCACAACAAATCAATCAACCGGCTTGAGTCACAACTCATCCGCAAAAAGAGGACAAACAAACAATCTTTCTCTTTTCATGAACCGCCCAATGGAACTCGACCCCACTGTTGCTCGGAATGACACCACATTTCTCCAATTTCACAAATCTCTCAAAACATGGCTCTTTCAACAACACCTGACCAAGGACTAATTCCTATGGATGTACATACCGATGCATCCCGATGCACAACCTCACAATTGTGCGCTACTGTTAAAAGATGGCAGCCCAAATGCGGGCTACTCACGCTCTGTACAGCGCTCTGCTGCTCTTGAGCTACCTCTGTGCTTTACGCAATAAAAAAATAAATATATAGCTTTTCCTTTTTACCACTAATGCTGTGGGAATCTTGAATCTTACTTTCATTGACTACACAGCAGTACAGTACAGCAATTGTTTTCTCTCGTTTCCAATTACAAACCAAACAGCACAGACGAGCGGTCAGGAAACGCCTAAAGATATATCCAAAATGGTCAACTCAATTCTCTCTTTAAAAGTTATAATAAATACAAATCTCATAATGCTGTCACTTCAACTTCATATTAATATTAGGATATGGAAAAGCGTTGGTTTGTATGTTTAAGCTTTTCATAGATCTTGTAGCTCATTTAAATTGCTGTAGGCATTTGCCACTACTGACTGTATTCCTAGTATTTCATTTGAATAGGGGGTTCTACTGCTCCAAATTTCGTCAGGATTCTCACCCTCCACTGCATGCCACTATCGGAGGCCAGCAGCATGCATCAGGGCATGCACACAGGGCCAGGTGAAGATGTGCAGGGCCTGGTTCAAAATTGATGCCTTGTGCCCCCTTTGCTTACTGATGGGGGGGAGGGGGTCCCCCTGCACAGGCAAACACATCAAATCGATGTGGTGTAGTTGAAGATTTTCAAATGCAAAAGGGTAACGGAAAAAAGAAATATGTTTTGGGGGTGCAATGGGTTCAATTGGTGCATTTGTGTATCCCCGATGCACAGGAAGAGGAATGAATCGTTTTGGTATCTCCAATTCACAACATCTAAACTTCGCCGTTACTGATATACAGGTCTCCTGGTTCAAAAGCCATTCTTGCTGTGTGTGGCTCTGTTCACTTGGTGATGCTCTGCAATAACCTTTCCAGTTGGGCACTTTTGGAGGGTGTCTAAGAACCTCCTATTCAGAGGGCCTCTGATTCCAGGACTCTACTGGCGTGAGAGTCGTTGACTCCCAAACCCCCTTAGTGCGGGGGGTGGGGAGGCAGTTACAACATGGACACTCACATAGACTGAGGGAATCTACACTCTTACAGTCTGAGGGGCTTTGACACTTGTCTGCGACGTTGGACCTTAACTCAATGTCCCTCCTGGTCTGAAGGTCTTTGATTGCCACACATTTCACACTGGGGATATGCAATTCTGATAACATTCTACTCTGGGCGGGTTTGATGTTGGGTCAGGTGTATCCTTGCTAACCTGAGGGGGTGGGGGGTCTGAGCCAGAGACACCTTTAATGTAAGAATCTCTGTCTCCAAAGCATTTTTAGTCTGAGTGTTTCTGATGCTGACAGACTCATGGTGTGAAACCATTTTTGTCTGAGGGCGCCCCGTGGAGTGGACTCTGACGCTGAAATCCACCTTGTCTTAGTATTCCAACGCACTCACATCTGGAGTAGGATCTGTGTCTTGGAAACCATTCTAGTCCAATGGGCTTGGGCACAGAGACCCTCCCGATATGAGGCCATCGGACTCGAATTATCTGACAGTCTACGAGGCAGTAACTGTTCAAGAGTGACTCAAAATCCCATAATCTGAGGATCCTAGTCTCCGACACCCTCATGATTGGCTGGAAAAGTCATGTTTTAAGTGACACACACTCAAGATTAGGAAAACCACTCTGAGATTTTTCATCATTAGTAAAAGAGAATTGCTATTGGTTGTTAAACATGGGGGATCCTACAGCTTTGCTTGAAGAGATTACTAGTAATTCCATATCGGGTAAGAGGTCCATCCAGTGCAGTATTTCCTATTCCCTGTCCGACACTTGTAGTTTTGAGTTCTTTTGTAATTAATGTCAGACTACAATGACTAAAATGCAAATCAAAAAATTCAAACCGGGGATAGCGTTCACATCTGAGAGGGGGCAGCTTGAGATCTGTGTGTTTGTTCCTTGTTTCCAGTGCGCCGTTACTAGGAATTCTGGGATGTGGTAGTTGGGTGGAAGACTATAACAGAAAGTGGGGCTGCTCATGTTTTCACATTGAGCCACACTTTCAAATTCATGCATATCCAAATACATGTACTGCCCGACAAAAAACAGCCTTTTGGGAGTGTCTGTCTTTGGCTAAAAAATGAACAAGAGAAGTGACAGTCTTTAGTGTATGGCATTTTCTGAGATTTGGCTTAAAAATAGTAAAGCTAAAAAGTGTGGCTTTACTAGTAAATGTCCGCATGCTCATTGCCTTAACGTGTACCTGGCTTCTGTGGCAGCATCCTAAATAAAGCAATGTGAAAGGATGTGTGGCGTGCAGATTGCCAATGACAATATGTATGGCCCTCTGGATAGCAAAAGGATAGATTGCTCAGAGGAGAACTGAAACCGTAAATGGCCAATTATGAGCTTTCTTTTTCAGAGTCACATGGGGCACAATGGTTTGGGGCCAATTTCAGTTGAAATGGTTGACTATAGCAAAACAAAAGAGGTGATGGCTGGAAAGTTTAGAATTAAACTTAATGTATGGCATCGCTCTTCATGCTTGGCCCCACCCCAAAAGGGGCAATCCAGCCTAAACTGCTTGGTCACATCCTTCCAGTATGAGACCATAAGCATCCCCAGATAGGTTTTGGCCTCATTGAGCATCATCAGTGAGGCGTAGCTTGGGTCTCTAGGCCCAGCAGGCACGGGACCCACATCTTGGCATACCCGTCCCACTTGGGGTGATGACAGCAAAATAAAAGAGGTTATGGCTGGAGGGTTTAGAATTAATCTTAACCTCTTGCATCGCTCTGGATAACCCTTCAGGCCATCGTTCTTCGCCTGCCAAGCTATTCCAAAAAGGGGAAAGACCACATGCAAATCAGGCTTGGTCCCACCCCAAATGGGGCAATTCAGCCCAGACTGCTTGGTCAGATCCCTTCTGCACGAGACCACAAGCATCCCCAGACATGATTGACTCCAGCAGTGCCTTTAGGTGCTAAGCTTTTACCGTCAAACAAGGCCTCCATCTTGCTCCTGCCATTTTAGCAGCACATCGGGTGTCCATGACCAGTAAGGAAATGAGGGTGCACCTTCTCTTTAGTGCAGGGCATTCATGAAACTATGATTTGGTAGGCCGAAGGAAAACTACTGAATGCGAATCGTAGGCCACACAGCCATCTTGGAACCTATCCATTCCAAATCCTTCTACAAGGATTGTATCGCTAACAGAATGAGGCTATTTTTGTTTCTTCAGCACTTCAAGAATAAAAGACGGTTCTGGTCAAGCTTAATCTCAAAATGTAAAGAATAAGAAGGGGTAATAAAAAAGAAACCTTAAGTCTTGTACAAGCTAGTCCTAAAACATCAGGTCCTTTATCATGAAATTGTTTCTTTGTCTGATTATGACCTTTACTACTAAATCACGTGCAGGGGCGAAACCTAAACACCCACCCCATTTTTTATCACTCTTTCCTCTCAGGGTGTCGACCTGAGGGCCACACCTAGAAGTGATTCAGTATGCAATGTGTTGCATGACCAACCACCCAGTGCTTTACATGGGAGAAGGTATCCAGGATTGGGGCCCCAATGCGTCATGAAGCAATATTTAGGGGTGGGGCCTAATGAGTGTCTGGCACAGACTCACAATCCCAAGATTGTTAATCTTTGAAAGAGGTGGGGCCCTTGTAGTTAGTGGCCTAACCGAGACAGTCACCTTTTCATATCTGGAATGTAAGGGAGTGTAATCTATTTCATAGGGCGTGTTAAAATAATTAAGGTGCAGTCAATAAATCGACCAGAATAAAGATATTCAAAGATAAAATCGAAATGATATGAAAATAAGGCAATGCACATTCCAATCCCTCTGTCCTTGAAGGAAATCTAGGGAGGATAGCTCAGCGGCAATGTGCTCGCCTTGGAAACAAGACGACACGAAGCAACACAGGTTCCATCCACGGGTCTGCGCTTAGAAACCTCTGGGTATTAAGCGCATTATAAATATGCAACTAAGACATATTCCTGTAACACGCCTCGATGCCCCCGGGCTGTGTGAGCACTTTAAAAATGCAAATAAAAATAAATAAATACAGGATACATGTGTATTAATTTTATTAAATCCTTCTAATCACATGACCTCAATATAATATGCTTCAAAAATAAAAAGTTGATTTTCTATTGAATATTTTCTCATCCCTTCAGTCTCAATAAGAAAACTTCAACTCCAAATTTCCATTAATAAGGATGTGTTTGTAAGCATGGCTGATAGTGACATCCACTAGCGATGGGAAGTATTGTCACTGATTATTTGTTGATTATCTGTGCTTGGCAAAAAGCTGGGGAAAGCAGTTCACAGGAGTCCAGGCAGGGACCCGGCTCAAGGGCATTTCTCGAAAAACAAGAATTGGCTGAGGCCCAGAAAGCCCCACCCCACTTAAAGCCCTACAAACAGCATAACAATAATGTATAACTGGGATTCTTTGTTGGGTCCTAGGTATGGAACCTTCCTTGCTGAGCTCTTTTCTTTGTTATGATGTCCTTTTATGATGTCCTTTTCCTTAATGCAAGATCACAGGATTTGGTTGTTGAGGTGAAGCCCACACCTCCTCTGTGGTAAGAACTGTGAATATCATGGATACCTCGCTATTGGTTAATTTTATACAATGGATTTTCCACAGCGTTTCTTGTTTAGTGATAATTGATTTTATTCATCAATGTGTTTATTGCGTGGGCTCTTGGCTCCAGTAGTGGTCAGCCGACACGTGTTTCAACCCTTGGGTCTTTTTCAAGGCTATTTGTGATGGAGGAGTGCCCCATGTGGGGTCCTGAAATAGAAACGAATGATCAGTTGTGTCTCATTGACAGCTGGGCTATGCATAGGGCCCTGGTAGTCAGGAATGGCGGCAGCAGTGTGCCCTCGGGGGTGATCCGTGCAAGGATCACCCGCGAGGACTCACTGCCACCTCCGTTCCCGACTACCAGGGCCCTATGCAGAGCCCAGCGGTCAAGGAATAATGTATATTTGCCCTGCGTCTGTGTTCCCGCCATTTGTTTTATCTCCTCTTCACCCACAGAGCTTTGTAGCAGCTGCATCAGGGTATCAGCTCTTTGCAAGAAACGTACATACCATGTAATGGATGTAACCATAACCCCTGCAATGTAATCACTCAATTGCCTCCCAAAGCAAGTTCACGCTCAGTAAATACCCAAAATAAATAACAAATAAAATGATGTACTGAAATTCAGAAAGGAAAGTCAAAGGGCCAAAAACTAGCTTTCCTTCTGAAAAGTATTATACACTATGAACAGTAGAGAATAGTTGACTTATTTTAAGCTCTCACTCTGCCTCTCTCTCTCTCGCGCGCGCGCACACACACACTCTTTGCTGTCCACTTTCACCCCCAGCGGATTTACTCAAATAATGATTGTATCTATGCGCCATGCAATTGTGTTGTACCCCTGTTATTCTGATATTACTTGCAAAGAGCAGAGCGGATACGCGATAGAAAGTTAGAGAGTGCGGGTGACAGGCTGGGTGGAGGAAGAGAGACAGAGATAGGGTGAGAGAGAGTGAGTCTCAACTCCAGTTAAAGCACAGAGAGGATATGGGCTAACGATACGGGCTACACACCACAGCCTACGAGGAAGAGTTGCAGCTCTAATCCACAAGGTCAAAGAACACTGGGACTGTGTTACAGAAGTTGTGTGCCATTGCAAGTACAACCTTGGACAGTATTAGCACTGGGGCAAAATTGTAGTCTTTCAATGCATTTTGCACCAGGGCAATGTTGTCCCTGGCGCTTATACCGTTCTGTAACACTGCTGGGATAAACAGTGGCTGGTGCAAACATGGACTGAAAGAAAACGCTTTTTGCACAACAGCTCTAAGTCGTAATACCACGCAAAATTGCACTTTTAAGATGCACAGTTTCTGTAATGATGCCCCAGATATATAGAGAAAAAGCCCCCAGCTTCATCCAGGAATATAAGGGGCGATCAGGCTATAGAGAAATGGCCTTTCGGCTTCAGAGTAGGGCCGACACAGGACACTGAGAGGGAGGTTATCTGGGCGTCAGTCACGTGAGTAGGGAGGACACAGACCCAGCGAGTAGAGAACGTGCAGACTAGAGGCGAGTGACCCTCATGTTGAGCCAGAGCAGAGGCTAGAGGGGTCCATATTGAAGGAGAACCTCACCTTGAGCCAGGAGGGCAGAGAAGACACACACCGCAAGCAGAGAAGCCCTCATGGTGATGGACCGAACCTTCTCGATCGGCTGCTGGCAGCGCTGTGACGTGCAGTGGTCAGATTTCCGAGTCCCTGGCATGGGCTGGTGGGGCAAGACACGTATAAATACGCAACTGGCTGGGTTTGCTCAGGTTTGGCATGTGAGAGGCAAGTCAAAGCGCAAGACTCTAACCTTGAACATCTAAAGCTCGTTATTCACCTGCCGGTTGGCCTTGGGTAGGGAGTGATGCTGATTAGCCCACTGACTTTATTAGAAAGGCTGGCTTCCAGGTGATATGAAAGAGTCAGACAAAGCAAAAAGGACAAACAGAGGAAATGAAAATCATTAGCGAATAGGTCAACAATGGCCGTGTTTGCTCAAATATGTACGTCCTTATCTTGCTACTGTTACACTCATTTAATTCCCAGGGTTAGCCATTGCATGCCCGCCAGCATAAGGGCATCCACCCACACATCTTACATCCAGAATGTTCTGGCTGGATGCAGACATGACCAAATCCAGCTACGGCTGCAGGCCTTTGAGCAATCCTGGAGAACAGCTCTCTGTTATACCTGTAATGTCCACGTGGTGAATCAAAATATGCTTGAACACCTGACAAAGCTGAACAAATACTTACAGTCCTGAGCTCTTGACTCACTTTATTCCACAAGAATTAGATGAAAGAAAAGCTAATTGTGCACTGCACACATTCCCGGAGGATGGCTCTGGTGACACAGTCACTCATATACGAATCTGCACAAAACCCTGCTCATGCATGCCTGGATCACTCAGGGTAATCCTCATTACATCAAGTTCCTGTACTCATCCCCTTCCCCACTAGTGAGGTATTCCTTACCACCTGAGAGGATATGTAAGACTTGAATCCTCACTCTGTGTGAATGCATGCTCCCCTGAAGGTCCCTTTGCGCGGGGGGGGGGGGAAAGACCAAAAAGGATCCCATAAAGATCAATACGAGGAAGGGGTTGGGGGGCACCAGCATTTTAGGAAAGTAAATTCAGGGTAAAACTAGCGGTCTCTCCACTTCTAGATCATCCTCCCGGCATCCGATAGGCACTCAATCAGCAACTGCGGAAGGAAATTTGACGAAGGATCACCTGAACTCGGGACGCCATATTGTAGTAATCACAGACCTAGAAACGCCACTCGCCTCTACAAAAAAGGAAGTACATGTCTGCCCAAATCATATAGATCAATGTCCCTATTGACAGACATTTCCAAACCTTTTGAGTAAATGTTCATGACAGCTTGATAGGCTGGCTTGAGGAGGGGCATGTTTCATGTGACTCCCAATGAGGTTTTGCACAGGTGTAGGTACAGTGCATCAGGGGATGAATTTGTTATTGGTTACATCCATGTATGTATTTGCCCTAAATATTACATTATGTGAAGCCTTCGGGGACCTGCTGACAGAGCTTTGAATGCTGATACTGAAGGACAAGTGAGATATGGTTTAAATATGGGATAAAGTACCCCCTACTGTACGTTATGAGGATATTGCAAGGCACCAAGGAATTCTGTAACCAAATAGAGGAACGAGGCCATACGTTCCTTCATAAGATCCTGGAACTCTGAGGTGACTTGCATTATCCCTTTTAGGTACATCAGGGGATATTGCATTCCTTACAATTCAGTGCCACGAACTGTAATCCCCATTAATACCTGGCCTCATGCTTAATGTAATGCAGGAGATCTTCTTGTTGACCATACATATAATCAATGTAGAATCTATTTGGATTAAAAATAAAGATTTGTTATAATATGCATCTTCTAATGTGCTGCAGGAAATAATATAATCAGTTCAATAAAAATGCTTCAAAAAGACATTTTCGTTTTGTGTTTTAAAAATAAGAAATAACATTCAGATTCTTGCTCTCATGTGTTAAAATCCAGCAGTGCACAAAATTTAAACGCTAGCAATAACAGTTCCTTATCAGTTAATGGCGGTAAAGTCTCACTGAAAGCTATGTCACAAGAACAGCTTTAAAGCTTGTCACAGTTTATGTTGCAGTGACAGTTGACATTCAGCTCTGTGCTGGCCCAAACAGCAGGTATTGTGACATGACAACTGAACCGTAATAACTGATTTACAATGCAGCAGTGTGCTTATTATGGGCTATTTGTGACACTATGACTGACATGTAATAGTCAGCGGAATTTACAGGCTTCTATATGGTATTGCAGGTTGCCAACTGTTATATGGTGAATTAACCAAAGCTTTTCCGTGCAGCGCTGTTGCGCTCTTAGCTGTATGCACGTCTCCGTGTGAGCTCCGTTGGCGTGCTGGGGTTCTGGGCATAATACTGATGGAAATAATGTCAGCTTTTTTGCCTTCCTGACCAAACAGAGGTGTGAAGTACCCGAGCACACCCTGGGCAAAAAACGGGGAGATTGCCCTAACAAATCCAGAGATAGGAGGCTCTTTCCAACTGTGCCTGTGCCGGCCCCTAGTGCGACGACACAAAGAGGTCGAAGAAGACGCTTCCGGCAAGGGCAGGCAAGCTGACTCCTGGAGGTGCCTGCAATTGAGGTGGCAGGGACCCGGTATAGAGACCGAGAATAGTCCACCTGAACCGCTCACGATCCCGCGGCTGCTCCAACATCTATTAATGCGAAGCGGGGGCTGCTGACACCGCCCCCACCCCGCTCTGCATGGAGGTAGAAGCGGATCAGAGTCGCTGACCTGCCGAGATCGATTCCATCGAAACGAGCAAACAGGAGGACCGCAGGGCTTCTCCTGCACTACTTTCACAGCCAATGTACTGGAGGCATGGAGGAAACCGTGAATCAGGCGATATCACACTGGCCTGAGGAGCTGCGGCTGGGTTTGTTTGTTTGTTTGTTTGTTTTATTATTTATAATGCGCGATCATACCCGCAGGTACAGGGCGCAGCAATTACATGAATATGCGAAACATAGTTACAACAACGAGAATATATACATACACACAGTAATAGCAGGCTTATATTCACATAAACACAGTAATAGCAGGCTTATATATTAATATACAGTTATATACATGAGGGTACATTATATGTAGGGGGTGGATTATGAAAGACTTAACACCAGGTTACATCTAAAAGCCTATGTTTTCAACCATATTACAACCTTAGATCGGAAGTTTTGATAAGGCAGGTCCATTCTGAGAGTTGCAGGTAGGGAGTTCCACAGTTTAGCTGCTTTCACTGGGAAACTGTTGCCCCCTATGGTGGAGTGTTTGAAGTTAGGGACAGAAAGGCAATCTTTGGAAACTGTTCTTGTGGGTCTCGGGGAGGTATGTCTGTGGAATCTGTTGACCAAATAAGTAGGAGCAGCATTGTTGAGAGATTTAAGAGTGACACGGTTTTTAGGAGAATTTTATCTTTGATAGGAAGCCAGTTATTCTGTTGGCTATATGATGTGATGTGGTCTCTTCTGGAGATGTCTAAAGCTGCTCTAAGAGCGTTATTTTGAAGAGTTTGTATTTTACTGATGGTGGCTTTGGAAGATCCAAGATAAAGAGCATTACAATAGTCCAGGCGGGACACTATAAGGGCTCTGGCAAGGGTCATGCAGCTAGTATCAGAGAGAAAGGGTTTTGCTGCATGGATCAGTTTACACGTGTAGGCCCTGGAGGATGCTAGGGAGTTGACCTGTTTGTTAAAGGAGAAGTTTGAGTCCAGGTAAAAGCCCAGCATTTTGACCTCTTGTCCTACTTTGATACTATTGCCATCAATAATGAACGAGGAATAGACAGGGCCTAATTTCCTTAGGCTAGAGGTAGTACCCAGGATGATAAGTTCAGTTTTATCATCATTCAGGCCTAGTCCATGTGTGGCCATCCATGCCTGGATGATGATGTACATTCTATTCGCCAAGGCCAAATCCTTTCCATAATCCCCAGAAAGCAGAAGGAGGATCTGGGTATCATCTGCGTAGTTGGTGTAGGTGATACCGAGATGATCCAGATCATCGGAAAGGGGCTTGGTAAATATATTGTACAATGTGGGCGAGACACAGGAGCCCTGTGGAACACCGCAAGTGATGGGTATGGGGTCTGCTGCTGCTGTGGGTGAGAAGACCCTCATAGTTCTGTCGTTTAGGAATGATCTAATCCAAGTGATGGCCTCAACGAAGAAGTGAGCAGATGTATTGAGGTGGGTACATAGGACATAATGGTCGGCCAGGTCAAATGCCGCAGAGAGGTCTAGGAGGAGGAGTAAGGCGACTTTGCCGTTGTCTCTAAGCTCATCAACCTGTGTCTTAAG
Organism: Ambystoma mexicanum; assembly: GCF_040938575.1. Taxonomy (NCBI): domain Eukaryota; kingdom Metazoa; phylum Chordata; class Amphibia; order Caudata; family Ambystomatidae; genus Ambystoma; species Ambystoma mexicanum. The sequence continues at coordinate 489,321,562 of NC_090922.1, read as the reverse complement.
GTCAATGAGAGCAGTCTTGGTCCCATGTTGGGGACGGAAGCCTGATTGTCTCGCTCCTAGTAAGTGGTGTGCTTCCAAGTACTTCTGTATTTGTACGTAGGCAACCTTGTCCAAGATTTTTAGGATAAATGGTACGGTCGAGATGGGTCTATAATTTGTGGGCGTGGCTGGACCAAGTGTCCAGAGGAGAAGGAAGCATTGATTAACTTCGTGATGAAGGGGGAGAGGTCTCGGGCAGCATCCTTAATGAGCTGTGCGGGGCACAGATCACCCTGAAAGTTAGAGGGTTTCAGTGACAAAATTATTCTTTCTACTTCAAGTACGGTGACTTTGGAGACGTTGAAGCGGTTGGATTCAATAATAGTGGGGTTCTCGATAGGTTTGGAAGGGAGGGGGTCGTTCAAGGAGGCTCTTTTACACATTGGGCTCCCTCACCACTGCCCTGCATCTGACACAGGGGACAACTCACTGCAGCCACTGTTCAGGTCGGGTGGGGAGGTGGCATAGCCTGCGCCTAGGGAATACGGACACCAATACCACAAGGCAAGTCCACCCGCCCGGGGGTGCACAGGCAAGTCAATACAAATGGCATCAGGTGCAGGCGACGTTAGCTCCCCCGAGTGCTCTTTTGCGCAACCAAAACCATGGCACCGATACACTAAAAGTGCTAGTTTGCAATAACATTATGCTGTGACCATGCAGGGAGGTGGGAAACACAAATCACTGTGAAAGCAGGCAGGAAGTGACGGTAACACACTGAGGGGACAAACTAAACATTCCCCACAACCCGACCCAGAGAGGGCCTTCCAACAGGCAGGCAGTGCAGCGCAAGCCTCCACACGCTCTCTCCGGAGTACATAACCCCACGGGTACCATCCTGCAAGCGCATGACGCGATCCCTCTTCAGCGAACTACCTTTGCCTCCAAGTGCACAATGACTTCAGCAGTTAATCCAGGTCACATGAACTGGCTACCGGGGGAAAGCAGGCATACGTAGGCCCAGACAAGTTTATAAGGAGCTGAAATAGACAGCTAATGAGCCAGAGAACTTTTAGTTGCATTTCTAGGGCAAGTCGCTGGGTGAGGCGTGGGATTCGGTCTTACACTTAGGCCTGTAATAAGAGGGAAGGGATGACCATGGACACATTCCATGATTTGTGAATCAGAGGAACTGAATGCAAGAATATGCTAAGGTGTGTTGGGGAGTGGGCCAGAGTGAGGAGGCACAGGGCGCATACAATACTTGAGCTGGGAACGTGCGGCTTGCCTCCCGATCACTAATAGAATGACCATGCCCTGAGCTGGAACATTGCAGGATAGTTCCCAGATTGGCCACATTATAGAGCAAGCAAAGCTGGAATCAGTGCAGGTGCCCAGTGCCGCAATATAATGCCTAAAAGTGCAGCCTCCAAGAAGAGTGGCACAAAGGACAGATTCACCAAACCAGCCACCAAACCGATCATCACAGACAACGAAGGGGCAGATGGTCCAGAATCAACAGCATCAACTCTGCCACTGCCCCCCATGGGTCTACAAAGAGTCTTGACCCTTATGCAGCAAGGGTTCGCCTCCATAAATGACAAGCTGGATGGCATCACCATCAATGTCACAACAATCCAAGCCAAGCTAGAAAAAGCCATGCAGCACATCACTGACACGGAAACACAGATTGGCACAGCAGAAGACGCAATAGAGGCACTACAGAGCACGGTGATGAGCATGGAGAAAGGTTTAGGTGCCATTGAAATGAAGTGCACGTATCTGGAAGCAAGATCACGCCGAAACAATGTACGCATTATAGGGGTATCTGAGGACGCCCTGAAGGGATCCATGGAACTGGCCGTCGAAGAGCTACTGAAAGATCTGTTGGGAGATCTGGGCTGGTCAACAATGTTTGTCGTCGAGCGAGCACACAGATCCCTAGCGGCCAGCCCCAAACCAGCTACCTTCCCCCAGCCGATAATAGCACGACTCATGAACTACAGAAACAGTAATACAGTTTTGAGAGCTGCAAGGGAGAAACAAGACCTGAAGATGGGGTCCAGTGTGATCCGTATTTTCCCTGTTTACACCCTGGCAGTCCAGGGTGCACGTTCATTGAGTGAAGAAACTACTGAGAGAACACAAGATGGCCTATGCGATGCTGTACCCGGCTAGGCTGCGCATGCAGTTCAAGAGTAAAACATACTTCTTCATGTTTCCTGAGGAAGCAGCCTCATTTGTAGAAGATAACATCCCTCTACTTGACAAGCAGCCACCCAAGGAAGAAGAGGAGTGACTGTAATGTATAGGTCTACAATATCTGAGAGGACATTGAACATACTGCGTACATAGGTCATCACTACTGTAAACGATTGCCGCAAATGTGGCCTCGAGGATGACTGATCAGGGCTGCATCATGGTCTGAGTTTGTCCATTGGGTACGCGGTGAGTGCAGGAGAATGTGTTGCACACTTTGGTTGATGCAAGGTATGTGAGAAGCAGTGTTCCTCGTAATAGTCTTAATTAGTTTACAAGGTGTACTGGGCATGTGTGATGATGGAGAACATAGTGGCTGGCTGGAATCTGATGAACAGGAGGCGGCGTATGTATACGCATGAACACTAGCTACGCTATTAACTTCCAGCCCACAATGACTACTTGATATTCGTATTTATGGTTGCGGCCCTGTCTGCTCTACATAGAATCAGAGGCTGGGTTCTGGCCGGTGGACATAGACTGTGACTAGTGGGCAGTGCTGCATGCATACGGGGATGCCCGGTGAGGACTAGAAGGCACCTTGTAGGCTATAGCAATTCATAATGTGTGTTGGTAATGTTAATATGTGGTTTAAGAAGGATTCAGTACGGACAAGGCTCTGATACTGTGAAGCCGGGACCCTGGCCGCCACGGCGGCAGTTGCCCCATATGCGAGTGCCCAATTTTGTTAAAGGAGAGGCAGAGGGGGGATGGGCTGTGGAAACTGGGAAGAGCATAGTCGTAGTTCGGGTAACTATGAGGGAAGGGGAGGGGTAGACCAGGGAAGTTGGGGTGAAAAAGTTTAAAAAATGCACAGAGTGATTGCAACAGGTTATTGCCATGCTGGAAGACTGCACAGAATTGTGAAGGCGGATCAAGAACGTGTGTGAGATAATGGCTAACAAACAGGTGGCAGGGGTAAAACTGCTCAGCTGGAATGTGAGGGCCTAGGCGTACCTGTGAAGATGCGAAAGGTGATGGCATACATAAACAAAGTGCCCAGATACTGTTTGGCAAGAAACACATTTGTTGGACCATCAGGCATGCAAGTTTGCCCCCGTTTGGGGAGGGCACCGTTTCTACACCTCCTAGTCTACCCGGCGCGTGGGGTCCTGATTCTGGATCACAGGTCGCTCCCATTCACACATTACGCAACAGAAAGTGACCCCTGCGGCAGATACATGATTGTAAACGGGAAGTTAGGCAGCGCTGAAGTATTATTGTTCAATATGTACGGCCCCAACATAGATGACCCAGAGTTTTATGTAGAGGTCTTTCAGAAAAGCGCAAGGTACCCTTCCGCTCAAGTAATAAGTGGTGGTGACTTTAACACCATATTAGACGAAGACCTAGACAGAACATCAACCACTCCCAGAACTCAGACAAACGCAGTACGCACAATACACATTCATAGTGCAGACCTGGGCTTGAGAGACGTCTGGCGCTTGCTAAATGGGACTCAAAGGGCCTATAGTTTCTACTCATCAGTCCATCACATGCACTCTAGGATAGACATTTGGTTAATCTCTCAGAGGGTTCTGGGTTGGGTGACTAAGACCAAGATATTGCCTAGAACCCTATCGGATCACTCCCCTGTATCTCTCGTGTTGGACATCCCGGAGGGAGACCACCAGAGAGCACCATGGCAGTTCAAGGCAGCATCCCTGCTTGACCCCGTGTTCAGGGCAAGTTTGTCACAACATGTCACGGATTTCTTTGAGAACGAGAGGTCAGTGGCCCAGCACGCTGTCCTATGGCAGGCATTCAAAGTTTATATATATGGGCGTCGTTATGTCCACAGAACTCGGAGTGCTTCGGGACATTAGGAGGCAACTCAAGAGAAGGGAAGAATCATTGGCAAAACTACAAACGGAATATGTGAGAAGCCTGACAGCACAGATTAGCATGGATAATAAAGCACAGCTAGATGAATACTGAGCGGCAGCGGACAGGGACTGCAATATTTTGACAGACCAGCAGCCACATGCAAGTAAGGGGATCAGGATAGGCCGGGTAAGCTCTTGCCACATATGATACGTAACTAGAGGGGCAACACGAACCTCCCGTGTGTCACCAAGCGAGACGGGGTGACAGTAACTAAGGTGGAAGAGGTCAGCGAGGTGTTTTATGATTTTTATGCTAATTTATACTCCCCTCAGAGCATAGCTACAAACCGTGAAATCGATTAATACCTTGCTAAAATACCCACTACGCTGCTGTCAGGGGAAGCTTGCAATGCACTAGAAAAACTGATAACGCTGAGCGAAATAAAAGCAGCTATTAAGAGTCTACTGGCAGGTAAGGCCCTGGGTTCAGATGGGCTTGGTGTAGAGTTTTACAGGGAATTTATGGCTGTACTAGCTCTCTGTCTCTTATTAATGTGGACTTAGGCATTGGAATCTGGCATCCTGCCGGATACAACACAGGAGACGTTCATCACCTTATTACTGGAGCCTGGAAAGCCACCAGAGGAATGTGGATCATAGCCCACTGTCCCTTATTAACACTGATTCGAAGATATTTGCAAAGATACTGGCACCCTGATTAAACCCACTAATACCATACATGGTGCAAGAGGACCATTCGAGATTCGTGCAGGGTAGGTCAACAGCATCCAACATACAGAGATTTACAATATACTAGCTAGGATCCCGCAGGACACCAATGGGGCCGCAATATCCTTAGATATGCAGAAAGCATTTGATACTGTATACTGGCCATTCCTATTCAGGATACTGCATAACTGTGGGTTTAGCCCAAACTTTATTCAGTGGGTGTGAATCCTTTATACGCAGCTATATGCACTGGTATGTGTGAACAGGGTGCTCTCCTCGATCCTGGAGCTAGCGGGGGCACTCAGCAGGGATGCCCGCTCTCCCCATTGTTATTCGCATTGTTGATAGAACCATTGGCAGACCTAATGAGAGCAGGGCACACCCAGGCTGGGATAACCATAGCTGGGCGAGTGGAGTTGATAACTTTATATACAGACGACATCATGCTGTATGTAAGGGACCCCGGAAAATATCTTCAGAGGATACTAACAGCAGTCCAAGTGTTTGGGGCATATTCAGGTCTCAGACTGAATACTAACAAATCAGAAATATTCCAGTTCCCAGACAAGACTGGTGAACCCAGTGATCTTTACAGACTAGGGTTTTTAGGCATAGATATAGCATGCACATCTCAACTGGTGCACTCCCTTAATTATGATAACCTGGCCGATGCACTCTGTACCAAGATCGAACGCTGGAATCATCTCCCTATTTCACTCATGGGTCGGGTGGCATTAGTGAAGACGATCATACAGTTTTATCTCTCCAGCAGGATACCACTGTGGCCAGGGAGATCCTTCCTCTCAAGAATACAAGGAACATGTTCAGCATTTGTGTGGAAGGGCCAGGTGTGAGCTAGTTGAAAGCGTCTTACAATGCCAACCGAACGGGGGGGTTGGAAGTTTCAGATTTTGAACTGTATTTCCTAGCAGCACAAGCTTATTATGCGGTACACTGGATGGAGGGTGGACCTGGCACATCTCATGTGGCACTGAAAAAACAAGGGAAGGATGCGGCCTTCCTCTTACACGGGCTGGCCGAGGGGAAATCAAGGAGCGACAACCGAATGGACCCTCTTCTAGTCACGCAACAAACATGGGCCGGGCTGGTCTGTCACCCCAGGGACACCATAATGTACAACCCGGATATGCCTATCTGGGACACAACATACCTGACCCCATCACGAGACGCAGTCCTGGCAGTACACTGGCGGGGTAGTGGCATACTTCACTTTAGGGGTCTCTACCGCAAAGGCCAATTTGTAGCCTCGGATGATATTAAAACATCCATTGGCGACACCCCACTACAGAAATTGCAGTATTTTAGACTCTGCTCAGCACTGGCAACAGTGTGGAATGGATTTCCCTGAGAACAGTCCTCACACCCGAATCTGAGGTATGTAATCACCCCCAGCACAATGAAGATGACAGCTTCAGCGTTATACAAACTGACACTGTCGGCTCGAAAGCTGAAAGCGCCAGATACCATAGAGGAGTGGGAAAGGGACCTGGGGATCACCCTCACGGAAACGCACTGGATGCAGCTATGCAGGCTACCAAAGCAAATTTCATACAACTCCAAGTACAGGCTAATTCATTTTACAATATTGAACAGGGTGCACCTTACCCCACCCCGCCTCAAGAAAATGTATGTAGGGGGCGTGGCTAGCATACGAGCGATAAGGACATGAGCCTTGAGAACTCCCGTGGCCACCGGAATCATCCTGGAAAACATCCTGTTTGGCAAGACGGAATTTATAGAAAATACACCCACCGAGGGGTGAATATGCGCTGAACATTCGTCAGAAGCTGCAAAAACAAATTCCTGCTGGAGTTACTCGGAATCAACCGTCGCGCCTCCTAGGCACGAAAGTGCTCCATCAGGATGGCTGCCGCAGACTGCCTGTGTCGAGAGGGAGGGCTGCTGGCAGTGAAACATTGACCGGAGCTGAGATTGCAGCCCGACACCGGCCAACCTGTATATGGAGGGCAGAGATGGTGCATCTGGCAGTTGGCTCTGAGTGGAGCAATGGTGGCAGATCTACGGGCGCTTTTACGCCGGAGTGCAGCTGTCGTACGCGGTGAGAGAGGACCCAGAGGTGCCATTGGAGGCAACACCATAGCAGTTGGGACAGAAGAGGACAGCTTCAGGCAGGATCGGCCTGGGGATTGAGTGGACGGAGGTGAGTCAGACGACTCTGTACTCGTTGGGGAGCACAGGGGAGGAGGAGCGCTGACCCACAGTCCAGGCTGCTGAACGAGCACATCCTCTGCATTACAAATGAAGGATACCCCTTGATGTTCTCCCTGACCCCCGGACTCCCTCTGAGGAGTTCTTCACAGGAGTGAAGGCTAGCAGCCCGCTGGTGGATAGCTGGTGACATTGGCAGCACCTGGCCCGCGGCAACCACGACACACGTAGAGTGGGTGCGTAGAGTACACGCGCAAGATTAGGGGAGCTGGAGCATGCGGCAGGGCATTGCAGAGGCCTGCTGGCTGGGATCCTCCAAAACAAAAGACTGCTAGGATCAGAGAAGAGGGCCCTACTTCCCACGACACACTGGATGACACCCAAACAGCACAAGGCTGCACGAACATATAATCCTCGTCCGGGGAGTCAGCCAACCAGCCCAGGGCTAGCTGTAACCCATGAGTGAAGGCTGCGGTGACGCTGTATGCCTGCAGAACCACCGGCTCCTCTGCAACTGCACCAGCACGAAACAGCAAGATACAGGTTAGTCTATCTCTGAGGCCCCCGACCCTCCCATAACTGAGGCAGTAGCAGCGCCCATAGTAAGACAGGTCCTCTCCCTGCCCGGAACCCTGGGTGGCTAAGTGGAACCAAATGCTCTGCGAAGTGGCTAGACTCCCGGACAAGGCCTGCTCAATCGCAAATGTGATCCCTGTGTAACTTGGCATGCCAATATTCAGACTAAGGGAGCAATCAGGGCCTAACTACCCCAATTCTGCGAGTGGCCAAATAGACCCGTTGGGCGGACATAAGGACTACACAAGATCTACAATTATAGGAAGCTGCTGAGTGGCAGAACCGCAAGACACGGTCGACCTTCCGGCTGATATCTATATCTGAGCATACTCGGGGCCCCATCGGCTGGTGGGGTTCCGGGTGAGCAGAGGAGGGCGTGACCTGCCCAGGGCGACACCAACAAGCGGCACAGCGCATCGGTACCCATTGCTTAGCATCAGCCATTAGAGGCAAGAGTGATCCATTGGGTCGCAGTTGCTGCCCACATGTGACACCTAGAACAGAGACTGCGCCACACTGTAGAAGCTACGTTTGATGCTCCTATCCAAGGCCTGCTGTTCCCCTTTAGCAACTGCGCACTGGGGCTTTAGCTTCAATCTCCCTGGGAAGAGAAACACCTCTTGCTGCCCTGGGGTGCTGGCTCCAACCGTGACGACGCTGCTAAAGGCATTCTGACCCCCCTTTTTTGTGGTCACAAACAGAACCCACAGAACCTGAAGATTCTTTGTTCCTCAGTGACCACAGTATCAAAGCATGGGTAAGGATAAAGGAAAAAAGGCGTCTACACAGAGTACCATGGACCAATGCAGAACCAATGCCTCCACTGCAACGACAGACTCTGAACCGCAGACGACCTCCCCTTGCACAGTTGAACCTCTATCGCTGAAAGACGTGATGGCTACCATTGCCAATTCTCGCTCCTCCATGGAGAAAAGATGGACGGCATCACTGCTGAAGTATATTTTCTCTGTCACAACCTCCAGAAATTATCCTCCCGTAATGGAGAAGTGGAACACTGCAACTCTGGAGTGAAGATGTCCTCGGTGGAGTGCGCCAACAACTCTCACAAACAATGAGGCACCTGAAGACCCTGAAGGTGTGGTTTGATGTGGGCAAAGGTAGATTTCACCGCACCAATATTTGTATCCTGGGCCTTCCAGAACACACAGAAGGACCCAGTATGAAACTTTTTTTGGAACAGTGGTTGGCGGATATCTTTGCACCGAAATCCTTCTCCAAATTCTTCTCGGTTGAAAGAGCCCATTGGATGCCGGCTGGAAGGCCTATCCAAGGCGCCTCTCCAAGAACAGTTATTGCTAAACTCTTAAACTATCGAGACAGAGTTGCAATTCTACAGATGGCTCACACAAAGGAGACGATCACACACAACGGCTCCAGAATCGCCTTCTTTCCAGACTTTACCCGAGAGGTGCAACTCCCAGCCCAGACCCGGATCCTGCTGCAGGACAACCCCTAACGCTGGAACAGAAGGACCCAAAACAAGGAGAGGACTCTTGAGGTCAGCGATCGGAATGCAACGGACACAGGAATAGGGAAGATGCAGAAACGGACAAGAGCTGGTGCATCGACCGGGGTGCTATGTAGGTTTACATTTCATTTTCGCCTAAGCCCTACCATAGGGGCGGTGGCCACCAGGGCCACCACCCAGGATTTCAAGTCTCCATCAGGTGTAGTAAGTGTATTGGTTAAGGCTGGGAGCTGGTTCTAGTTGTATCCCGGATGATGTTCGGGCGACAGATACTTTGGGTTGGGGCAGAGTATGGGGAGGAGAGAGAGGGGGGGGATGTTCACCTTTGTTTATTGCTTGCGTTTGTTAGACGAATGTGGGAACACCACAATACATACACTTACCCAAACCAAATCATACCCATAAGACACATTATCCACCAGTGGCGGTCTATCTGTGATACCCATTGCACACACTCAGAACTCGTTAGAGACCAGTGGCCCGGATAGGTCCCTTCAGCTTCTCACCTGGAATGTCAATGGTCTAGGGTCTGGGATAAAGAGACACCTGGTCACCCAGTTCCTCAATAGGCACTCCACCGACACTGCCCTTATCACCGAAACACATCTGGCAGGCATGACATGCCCGTTCTTTTGCAGGACGAATTACAGCACTGCTCTACACAAGGGTTTCACCATGGGCGCCTGCGGGGTTCTGGTTTTAATACATAAGCACCTCCCACTTACTCTAACCTCCATGGAACAGGACCCCAGGGGCAGATTTGTACTGATACAAGGCATGTTGTGGAACGAAAACATAGGCATCCTGGCCCTATTCGCCCCACCCAGGCTTACAGGAGGGCTTTTGGCAGATATTGGGAATATAATGGCAGAGCACCACCCGGACCTATGGATCCTCGGGGGTGATTTCAATGCTTTCATGAGTACCACGCGGGACCGCACTCATATCAGAGGGCAGAACCCTGACACTCCGACTAGATGCAGTACATTTGCATCCGCCCTGGGTCTCTGGACGTATGGAGAGCACCTCATCCACTAAAGAGCGGATACTCATTCCACTCAGGGCCACATGCCTCGCTGTACAGACTAGATCATTTTTTCCTCCCGACCCTGGATGCCTACCGGAGCACCTCAGCGTCACTGCTGTCCCGGGGCATATTGGATCACTCACCTTTGGTGATAGAGATAGCCGTCAATATCCCAGCCCCTCCTAAATCATGGTGGCTCAACAGCTATTACATCGGCTTCCCTGAATTTGTGGACCATTTCCACGAGAAAACCATCTTGTCGGTTGATAACCCAGCAGTGGTTTGGGAGGCCTATAAAACTGTACTACGAGGTGAAGTGATCTCCTGGTGTCCGCAAAAAAAACGGAACATACACGCAAGGTGGCAGTGGCAGGGAAAGAGGCAGAATAATGGGAGGCCAAGTATATGCAGAACGCTAACCCTGAGATACTCCAGTCCTTTCTAAGGGCCAAAGAGTGCCTCCGAAATATTGCACTTGATGATGCAAAACATGCTCATTAGGTAACACGTGCGCGCGTTTATGAACAAGGGGACATAGTAGGCAAGTTGCCAGCTTGATTGGAGAAGAGAGAGAAAGGGCGCCGGTATGTCAGATAAATTACAAATAACCAAAATGAGTTGGTACATCAGGACTCTGCCAAAGCGGAGACGTTTGTGGAGTGCTACGCCACACTTTATCAGGGCCCAAATGCCTTGGTAGATCTCTCCATACTAGATAACATTTCGCTTCCCCAGCTGACTGAATCACAACGTGCGCAGCTGGATATAGATCTCACTGAAACCAAAATAGCAGAGTCCATTGCCCAGCTGAACTTCGGGAAAGCAGACAGGTCCTAACGGATACCTGTTCGAGACTTTGAAAAAAGTGGGCAGGTAGGCAATGGCGTCCCTGTTGCACAAGTTGTTTCCCCACTGCAGAGACCAAGGTATCCTCCCTCCAGACCTATGCAGAACTAGCATAGTAGTCATCCCCAAGCCAGGAAAACCCCCAGAACTGTGCAGTTCGTATAGGCCGATTTCGCTGATCAACAGGGAGGCCAACATTTTTGCTAAGGTGCTTGCGACACGACTGCAGACAGTTATCCTTTCATTGATCCACCCCGACCAATGTGGTTTCATGCCGAACCAATCCACATGTATGAACTTAAGACGCCTCCATTTGCACCTAGAACGGACTCCGATCCTTGATACTCCCCTCGCCCTGTTAGCAATCAATTTTGAGAAGGCGTTTGACACGGTGATATGGGAAAGCCTCTGGGAGACCCTGCGTCGGATGGGATTTGGTGATACATTCCTGGGATGGGTGAGGCTGCTGTGCAAGTCCCCACAGGCAGAGGTCAGGGTCAACTGCTGGTCCTCCAAGACCTTTCCACTGGGCAGGGGTACGCGACAAGGGTCCCCTAGCCCTATGGCTTCATCAAACTAATACATGGAGGGGCCTCAGCTGGCCGGAGGGTGGGCAGGACAAACTCTCTCTATATGCATATGACCTTCTGAAATATCTGGGTGACCCTTATCACTCTTGTCCAGTGGTTACACAAATACTGGCAAGTTTTGGTGCATTTAGCGGACTACGAGTCAATTGGGGAAAATCGGCCCTCTTTCCGTTCTGTTAAAGACTCCAATCAAGCAGTCCCACTAAGTCAGTGCCTTGTCTGGGATTGCTCAAGGGAAGCCCTTATTTATATATTTGTATATCCAGTTCGTGTACTCTGGATGACAACCCTTATATAACACCCCTCTCTTAGAATCCCCCTGACCCCACTGAGCCAAGAAGTAAGTTTGTTTTGCAAATTTAAAAGGTTTATTTGAGAATTAAACAATATATATATCGCACTTTTATAATAAATTAATAATTGATATCACACTTGTGAATATGAGCAGTAATCAGCAATAGGTAATCCTACAATAGCACAGTTCTGGTGGCTTATGACTAGGAACAGAGGACTAAGGTAGCAGAGAATGCTTTATATGGTTCAAGAAAATGCAAGGTGGGACAGAAATCAACACAGAAATAATTTGATATGACTTCAGCAAAAGATAATATGATTACTTTTCTCTGACAATTCACTCCCCCCCCTATGCAATGTAAGGAGATGGAAGTAATACACACAGTCTTCAGGAATACAATCACAGTACAATACGAATTCAGTTCCCCGCACATCAAGCTTAGAGAAACAGGGATGATTTTAAACACAGACAAAATCCTTTTAAATGTGGTGGCAATGAAGTGAAAAATATACTAAAATGATTTTAATTCCCTCTAGAGGTTCATGGTGGGTGATAGCTACTTTAAATTAGTTCAGGATCAGTTTAGCAATGCTCTATGAATGATTATCAGGTTGCAAACGAATTTCAGCAAAGGAAAGCAAGGAGCTGCTATTTTGACACGTGAAGAAATTGAGCCAAATCGCAAATCGCAGGAATTTTTCTAAGTGCGTCGAGTGCGATTACGGAAAAACTATAAGGAGTAGCAAGTCGGTTGTAGGTTCGTTGGAAAGCTTAGAATCTTAGCTTTAAAATGACAGTTAAAGAGATACGGACGATTTAGTGGAGGTAGATTTTCAGAATTGAAATTACAGTTTCAGAATGACAGATGCGCTAAGGAAGGTTTTGAATCAACAGGATGGACACGATTTCTGATGATGCAGTTCTAATAGTTTAAAATAGTTTGAATTAGATTATTTTAAACTAAGAGATTGGTTTTTTTTTCACAGTCCTAAGGATACTGACTCCTAATTTTGGAAGGAATGGGCCTCCGTCACGGATCTGGTCAGGTTTGTACTGCGGTTTCCCGTACTGGTTCTCTGGTTCTGGTCTGGTCTGTGTTCTGCTAAAACTCTGGATACAGCGTCTGGTCTGGTCTGTGGTTCTGGATACCAGGATTCTTAGCAAGCAGCAAACCGCACAGCCCGGCGGTTTTATTCTGATGTGCCCCTTGGAGATCTGCGGTAATCAGTTTGCAAACTTGTAAGGCCAGCTGAGAATACTTTAGCTTGCAGTAGGCCTTCTTGGTTCAAAGTTCTGTAGTCTATCTGGAGTCTGGAGTCTCTGGATGTGAAGTCTGAAGTCTGGATGTGAAGTTGTCTGTAAAAATGCTCAGCAGAAAGTGAAAAAGAAAGTGTCTATCTGGCTTCCAGTGGCTCTTTTTATGTGTTTAGAAAGTGGGTGGGTCGGCTAATTCTGCATGCCCAACCCTCTCAAGATTTGATAGGTCAAAGGATTCTTTGGTCCCTGATTTGAGAAAGGATAGTGTGTCAGAGTGATGTCAGCCATTTACGATCTATTGAAGAAACGCCCCTTTGCTTTTACCTTAGAAATCATTTTTCATAACTACATATATTTCCCAGATACACAGTTGTTTGACATTACATGTACATATTACAGATTACTTAAGGTACATTCTGGCCCAACTCTGATCTTCCTGGGGGCTTGCATTCAAAAATGACAACTTATTTATGTTTTTAGTTGATTTACCAATATCGGACGTTTACCAAAAATGGCACACATGTACACAGCCTTTCTACCCATATTCCAGTAAATTTTCATTTTTTTGGCGTGAACCCCGTGTCTGAAATCTCCATAATTCATGGGGTTTTGCCTCAGAACATCGTACGGAATTGAGTTTGGACTTAAATTGTAGGTACAATTTCCATTTTAAGGATCTCCAAATTGTACATTCCTGTCATCTGGTTACAATTAGTTATCAGTGTTTTTATAAAACATATATTTGCCTTCAATTCAATTCACTTCAGTGTTTGGGTCCGCCCCCAGAAACTTGGGAGTCAGGGGTCACATGTCTCTTCTGCCAGGCAGAGCTCTGTTTACAGTCCACACCCAAATTAACATACCCCATTCAATTGCAAGAGTCTATTGTGTCGGCTGAGGTCAGCAGGCCAGGGGGCCACTCTGCATTTGGTTAGCATGTCCATGTGATCTCCTGGCTTCTTGTATGTAGTTCTGAGGTGAGAAGGTTTGCCAGCCTCTTGCAATGTTAATTGAATCAGCCTGTCTTCAGGGAACAGCAGGTGTTTAAATTCTTAATTAACCAAAAAGGCTTTGAAGTTTCCAGCTATCTCAGGAGGCTGGCAACTCCTGAAGTACAGTTCTACTGTCAGAGTTTAGACCGCTAGCGCCAGCTTGTGTCCAAAGCTGGTACTGCAGCACCCATTTTTTTTAGGAGTTGTCTTGAATTTGACAGAAGGATTTTGCTTGACAGCACTAATCCTTGCTGCCATTGTTTTGATGGGCATCCTTACAGTAGAGTGGTGATGTGGAACCCCCCCTCAAGAAGGTTGAATCTTTAGAGTGGTCTTGTGCCCCTGATTTTAGCACCTTGTTGACATCAATTAAAAACGGATTTTGAACAAATTGAAATGGACATTTTGTGCTTGCACTTCAGAGAAACAGCAGTGATTTCAAGGCGCTTTTGATCTAACAGGCACTGCTATTTTTCCTTTGGCACCACCTTTCACCCCTGAGGCTTCCGGTCCATCACGCTTGCACTGGTGGGTGGCAGGTTAGGCAACCATTTTGGTGTGTGCAAAACTGCATGTTCGCCTGGTTCTGGGATAGAATGATGGGTGGCGACAGCTCAATCCCCACATCTACCCAGTCTATTGATTTAGTTTTGTTCTGGGATAGAATGATGGGCGGCGACAGCCCATCCCCACATCTACCCAGTCTATTGATTCAGTTTTTGTTGTCGCCTAATAATTCAACATGGGTCAAAACCCTTGACAGTTCAAGGGGGGAGAGCATGCTATACCAACTGACTGCCCATATCAGATTGAACGTGAATATTTTTGCTACTTAGGCATTCAGATATCAGGGAATCTCATACAGTATGTGCCTCGTAAGCTACATGCAGTTATAGACCGGTTCACTGGCGATGTCCGGCATTGGATGCATCTCACCCTGACGCTGCTGGGCAGGGCAGCCCTGTTCAAAATGCTAGCACTGCCCAGATTTCTATAC
Organism: Ambystoma mexicanum; assembly: GCF_040938575.1. Lineage (NCBI taxonomy): Eukaryota > Metazoa > Chordata > Amphibia > Caudata > Ambystomatidae > Ambystoma > Ambystoma mexicanum. The sequence continues at coordinate 489,306,510 of NC_090922.1, read as the reverse complement.
GCTTTCCAGAACGCTGCGCTCTGGATTCCTGACTAAGAGTTCCACCGGATAGACTTCCTTCACAGGAAACTCATATGGGATGGGGGACACCCAAGTATTGCTCTTAGCACAATCCAACAATCAATCTGGGAGGGGGGCATAGGCCTACCACACCTTCAAACATATTACTGGGCGAGCCAAATGTCCGTAATGAACGATATGCTTCATGGTAATCGGAAACTACCACACATCAAAGCCGAAACACAGGGTCGACCGAATACCTTACCGATAGCATTGCTTCATTAACCTCTCACTAAACTCACCCCCCACAAATGACAGCAGCACACATTGCCATGGTTTGGAGGAGATCACATAAACATAGGTGACCCAGATGCAGCCTCTGTGGAATAACAGTATCCTAGCTGAGATAACAAATTGCTGATATGGCCGCAATGGACTGAGGCCCAGATAACGGTGGTCGATGATGTTCTTGCAGAGGGAGATCTCATCTCTTTCACGTCACTCCGGCACAAGTATGGCCTGCCACAGACAGAACACTACCAATACACACAGACCACCCAGGCACTGCGCAGGAACATACCGTCATTCACAAATATACCACAATGTACTCCCACAGAACATAATCTTTTGATGGAATGTGTATCGTCAGGTACATCGTATTGGAATAGCGAATACACCATTAGAGCTGTATTCCGCTGTAGATAAATGTAACTTTTTAATGCTCTATTTTCTCTAGGGGTGTTTTTTACCTCTGTCTAGGGTGTCTACGGATTACCATTACTGAAACCATTGGACGGCTTCTTGATGCTCTACGGTTTTCTCATTGGATCTTTGATACCTTTCACCTAAATCATATACACGATTAGACATCCTTGATGGTAATTATTCATATCACTACAATTCTTTATTAGATTCTTTATTAGACACTGAATTACTTATTACTGCTAGGCGAAAATACACTGGACGAATCGCAGTCAACTTATTTAGATGGGGACCACCTATGATAGTACGCATTAATGTTCAACAATTACTATGGGCATGGAGCATTTGAGTAGTGGAATTTCATGAACTCCTTTCTCTAATAAGGAATGTATACACTTTGGTAACAGACAATGTAAGAAAAGTAAGCTAAAAAAATGTAATAGTGTGTTTTAGATGAGGTTTTTCTATGTTTGTAAACATTCAATTCTTGAATCACATGATTGTGAACTATTGTTTTCTCTTTATTTAAAGAGTCCGTTTTTGGCCAGAAGAAGAGGAAAACCTCCTCGAAACGCGTTGACTCCATCATCCTTTAATTCTTTGATGTTGATTATTGATGCCACATTGTTTCTTCTTTTGTAAACAAAATTATTTTTTGAATCACATTATTTTTATACAATACTCCTGCTTTTTGAATTACTCTGTTTGCCTAACTTTTGTTATCAATATATATCTACTTTGTTTTGTGTCTAAAGAACAGTATTGGGTTTTCCCCAAACAATCAAATGTGTGCCGGGGACAGGAGGATTCCAAGGCTTTATCTTCTTTCCCTTCGTTATTATGTGTGTCGTCATGGTCATGTCCATTCTGTCCATGTCATGTCCATTCTGTACAATGGCATAACGGCCATTGCCACTCCGGAACTGATCACCTTAAAACAGAAATGGGAAGTTGATGTGGGCACTATTGATCCAGAGGATTGGATTTTAGTGCTGATTCATCCAAGCGAAATAGCAATCTCTTCTAGAATTCGCCTTGTATGGATCAAGATATTGCATAGAGTGTACTAACATAGGGTGGCGTTGTGCAGATGGGACCGGGCTTCCATTCCAAACTGTCTGAGGTGCCGGGAGGGGGAGGGAACCTTCATACATATCCTATGGGAATGTCCTCAAATCCAAAGGTACTGGCAACAATGCTGCAATAAATTGGGGAGAGAGGTGCCAATGGACCCTAAAATACTACTGTTGGGTATACCCGACGAACACGTCACTAACAAATGGTAAAAACTGTCTATTTTCACGGCAGCTGGACTGATTAAGCGAAACATCGCCCGTCTATGGGGCTCACCGGAGAAGCCGGTATTGGCTCAATGGATTGCGGATATGGACATATGTGCTACAGTGAAACACCATATATACACAGCACACGGATGCCCAATGAAGCCCACAAGAATATGGGGCAATTGGGAGTAAGGGAACTAACAGGAGTTCCTGGGACATTATAAGGGGAGAAAGACCCAATTGCCTGGACTGGTTTGACAGTATTTCGCTACTTTACTGTATCGTTGACCCCACACTCCTGCCCACAGACTGTCAACTGTAAGGAAGTGTATGTATGTTGGTATGGTTTATGTATGTTTTCAAAATAATAAAAAGATTTATCCAAAAAAAAGAAGAAACTGTATGTAATGGCTGAAGGTAGGTGCCCAAGATTTGTGAATGAGGATGCTGATATAATACACATGCTGTGGTCTTGTGAGGACTCGCTGGGTACTGGGCTAATGTGTGTAATGCGTTAGAAGAAATGATGGACCAATCTATAAAATGGGAACAGGTCTCATGTCTGCTGGGCTTTGTTTGTAAAATGAATCCTGTGAAGTGTAAACTCCTCCATGTAGGTCTGCTGCTGGCTAAGCACGCTATACTGATGGTGGAAAATTAGGATATCCCCCTCGATGGAAGATTGGGTGAATGATATGTCCTGGGCAAATGACAATGAAGAAGTATATTCTAGCCTACCGCCCTTAATGAATCGCCCGAAGGACATATGGGGAGGATTTTGGCAATACCTGCTTAATAAAAGTGGAAGGGGGTACAGCCAGAGTGAAATGTTATAATGCCTATATAAATGATCACCTGAACATGTCAGCTGCAGTAAATCATGTGCAAGACATCAGTTAATTGTATGGAATATAACGTTGTAACTCTGCAAAATTTAAATAAACGTTTTTTAAAAAAGCATTTCCAGTAACTAAAAGAATTTGCCAGGGCTGTGTCCTTGCATAGACACTTTTTCATTTAAACACCAATAATGTATGTCAATATTTGGAGGAAGTAATATTGTATGTGCCAAATGAAAGATTTATGTATTTATTTATTTATTGAGCATTTGTTAGGCGTCTATACAACAGAATGGGGTTTCTGGGCGACACAAGGCAAGGTGGAGAGGGAACAGGGTGAGGAAATAACAGTGGTAAACAGTAATATACAATCATAGTCTTACTAGGCCTTGTGACATTCGGACATGCAAGTGCAGTGAAGTGAAGTGCGGGAGATCAGGATGGGAGGGGAGGGGGAAAGGAGCAAGGTATGGACAAGTGCTGCTGATATCCCGGGAGGGAAGTGCAAAGGGGAGCCAAGGGAGGAGGCCACCGGCTAAGTGCTAGGGTGGACGAGTCCCAATGTTGGGATGCACAGCCGCCAGGCATGGGGCCCACCAAGGCAGTGCTAGGGGTGGGAGTACTGGTGTTAACTGGATAGAGGGCCTGGTAACCTATGAGATGCATGAGGGACCAGGCTGCCAGCCTCGGCGGCAGTGGGGAAATTAGCAGGGAAGCGAGATAGGAAGGAGGTAGAGAAAAGCAGAGTTTGGGAAGTTTCAGGAACTTGCGGAGGTCCAGCTGAAGTCTGAGAGCGGCAGGGAGGCTGCTCCAGAGAGAAGCACCAGCCGAAGAGAGAGACCTGCCTCCACTCTCTGCTTGGGGAAGCATTTGACAAGCAGAGAGTTGGAGTTGGAGTTAGAGGCACAGAGGGCTCTAGCAGGTAGGTATTTAGGAAAGGAAAGTTGGAGATAACGTGGTCCCATGCGCCAGAATGCCTTGTGGATGATGGAGAGTGTCTTGAATTTGATCCTTGCGACCCCTGGGAGCCAGTGGAGAGATTTTAGGGCTGGAGAGATACGGTCCCTGGGCTTGAGGCTAAGGATACCTTTTGCAGTCCTATTCTGGATTAGCTGAAGGGGGCGTGGGGAGGAAAGGGGGAGGTTTAGGAAGAGGCTGCTGCAGTAGTCCAGCCTAGAGAGGACCAAAGCTCTGGAGGCGTTGAGCTTCTGGGGGAAGGTGAGGATTGGGAGAATGCCTCTAAGGAGGTAAAGCTGGAAGTGGGCCTTCTTGGCAAGGTCCAAGATGTGAGGGGTGAAGGAGAGAGCGGAGTCAAAGATGACCCCAAATCATAGCGGAAACTGAATCCTGTGGTGTGACTAGGTATAGTCAGCACTTTAGGCTATGAACTGGTGGCCACCCTTCATAGCCCAAATAGTGAATAGATAAATCAACACCTGTGAAAGACAGAGATATTTATAAAATCCAAATTGAAATGGAAGGGAGATTACCATTTTGTAATCATATGGAAAAGATGCATTTACAAATCAATGCTATGATTTCACCAGCAATTTTGTGTTGAAGTGGGAGAACCCATAACTGAATACACCCTAGTAATTCAAAGTGATGGACGGGACATTGTAGCTGTCCTTTCAGAAAGTCAAAATCTGTTCTGGATACATAGAGTAGATCAATCAGCAATGTTGTGAGGAATTCGACCATCCACACGGGGAGAGTGTGTTCGCCTGGGCTATTTTGATTTTTTAATAATGAAAAGGAATGATGGGAGATCAACCTCCGAGGACTGTGTGAGTTCATTCTACACACAGTCCGTCTGCTTGCCGCACAAAATGTATAGTCAATTGTACTCCGGGAAGACACAGCCTACAGGCGCCGTCTACCCCTGTCATATCATATTCAGCTGGAATTTGACAGCCCAGGGTACATCAAAGCATCTCAAGGAGGGGGAAGGCACACCTTCCTCCAGCATGGGCAGCTTCATTTAAATATGAAAGGCCCCATGGATCTGCTTTCTTTTGTCCTCCAGCTGGTGGCTGGGCATACTAACGAGAGATAATTGAAGCAAGCCTGACGGGGCTTGGTTGACGAAATAGATAACAGGAAAGGCGGGGCTAACACCCCTTTGGTATGCAATGTGTCAACTTGAAGCTAGTTCCCAGCCCTCTGTATGAAAGGCAGTTAAATGCATGTCTGGGTCCACTATTTACCATAGGAAAACACCTGCACAGTTCACCCTTTTCAGTGGGGAGAAGTATGTGGTTTGGGGAGACATGAAGTCTGCTCCCAGCACAAACTTCAAGTGTACCCTGCGCTTGAATCAAGAGTCACAGAAGGCTCAGTTAACCAGAGAGAAACTTTGATCTACAACAGACAGGGAGGTGGGTGGGACTTAGGTATATGTTGTCACCCCCTTTTTTCCTGTTGCAGAGCACTCTGGTCCTGGCCACATGCATAACAGAAGATTGTTGTGTGGACTCGGGATTGGTTCATTAACCTGGGCTTAGCCTGCACCAATAGCTGGGGCCCATTTGGCTTTGAAAGAGGGCTGAACCCCTCACTTAGCAGATCATTTGAAGACTTTGAAAGGAGTAAGAAGGACTCATTTGGACCGGAGCTGAAGGTACAGTCTACCTTAGATCTTCTGCCAGTGAAAGAAGGCCAAATGTTCCAAGAGGGAAGCAAGATGCCTCCCTTAAACATATCCCAGGTAGCAGAGGGAGATACCGGACTCGGAGGACCCGTCCAGCTGCTCCAGAACCAGTACCCAGCCAGAACTCAGCGTGCCCTGCTAGGTTCTGCCAGCAAGCTTCCTAGGTGGGAAGTGCCGGAGAGTTTCTGGACAAAGGATAAGGCCATTGCCTGAAAACATTCTCCTGAGCTTTGGGCTGTGCGCCTTGAAAGGACATAAGCCCTGCGAAGAAGCTAGGAGGAGTGCCACACAAGCATCATCCAGCATCTATCTTTTAAGGACATTTTCGAGACAGTCGAGTCCTCGAACCACATCCGGCTCCACCACTAACCGTTGTCACACTACAGTCACCAGAGCTGTCCGGGACAACTCGACCAGCATTCCATATCCGTCAACCAGCACAGAGACAATGATTCTTGGCCCGGAGCCTACATGCTGGACAGCCTGCAGACGTCTGTCCAGCTTTTCTTGCCGAACTGCCTGCCGCCTGGTACCCGCAGCTGTCTTGTTAGGACAGTTTTTCTGAAGTGCCACCAACTTCTTCTCAACCATTCAACTGAGGCAGTAAAAGACTCCACTCTTAGTATAAGACTGTACCACCTGAGTACATGGTAGCGTAGACAGAGCAGCCAAGCTTATTTTAGGAGGGAGAGAGGGCAGTAGACACAGTACAAGTGAAATCGTAATACAAATGATCCAAAGAAACACTGAAACACTATGTATTGTAAAAATAAAGAAACACTATGTATTGTAAAAATAAAGGATTTATTTAAATACATGTATGCCCAGATAAATCTAGGGGTAAGTACGTACTAAAACATTATAAGAAATCACAGTATAAAAAACACAACACTATACTTGAAAGCACACAGACCCAAGGATAAGCCTTATTTGGAACACATAACAGTAGTTCTAGGTAAGTCAAAACCTTGTTATACACATTTAGTATAGGTCACATCTATTCTTTGGGAGTAAAAGACAAATGGTAACTTTCAGATTACATTCATTAATACAGTAGGCCCTTCCAGTTGTACAGTGACTGTTGGAATAAATCACATAAACAGTCAACTGGACAATATACTTTTGGTAAATAGTGAAACACTTATCCTAGGTGCAGTAAAAACCTATCACTACTTTTGTCATAACACACAGTTATACCAGGTGATTAAAACCTAAGGACATAATATACAATTACAGATGCTTTTGAAATCAGGGAACCCCAGATTGAGGTAAGCAATAACTCCGGTAACGTATTTTGGATGGCACACAGCTAACACCAGGTAAGTAAAACCCACATACTTTAACTTCAAAATGAAGGGGAAAGCAAAACCCAATGTCACACTTTACTGAATAGTTATTGTGGGTAGGCAACAACCTAATATAGACTTATTAACGACAGGCTAGCAGCAAGTCAGGGGAAGCAAGATCCAGTTGGGGGACAATCATACAGTTATCCTAACAGGACTACCCTGGTGATGCCAACAGTTGGAGGGCACTCATACAATTACCCTACAGGAATAATCTGGTGAAACCAACACATTACTTTTGTAAAGAGGCACAACCTAATCACAGGAGAGTAAAATACCTTCACATCTACTTTCTATTAGACTGGCAAAACAGTGGCGAAGGAAGAAAAGATGTTAACCATACTTTTAAGAATAGTGCATCACACATTCAAGATCAGTAAGAACTTTTGTAGCTGTTCACTCTTAGAATTACAGTTACCAGCCAACTCTTTACAAATAAGTAAACCACTTGACTTCTTTTCTAGGCAGAAGACCCAATCCCTTCAAAGTCTTTTCCTTATTCTTGGAGCATGAGTGGTCTCAGTGGCAGAAGGGGGGTCACTGGGACCAGTGTCCAACAGGCAGTGTTAGAGTAAGTTCTTTAGTAGCAAAAGTCAGAGTTCCTTAGGAAAACTGGGCAAACAGGTGAGTACTTTACTTTTAGAGAGCAGGATTCTAGCAGTGGGACTGGGTGCACAGGATGAGGGACCTCCCAATCACAGAAAACACCCCAGGACTACACAGGTAAGTAGATACCCTAGCCAACACAGTACCTCAGCAATGAAGAAGAGATTGCAGCAGAACTTCAGAGATTGCAGCCAAATACCTGGTCAGTGGATTCCTTGTCCTGGAGACTGAACACAAGACCTCAGAAGGGACTTTGCAGTAGGGATTGATGAAGAAGGCGCTAGGCAAGATTTCCCTCATGGCTGAATGTGGTTCTGCATATTTGGCGCCTTTTCAAGGAGCACAGAAGAAGACAGAACATTGCGGTTGAATTCACGTTGTTACAAAGGTCTAGCACTCCTGTGAGGAGACTTTTCAGGCTCTATTCGTCTCTCTGGAGATGCACCAGAATGGTCAGGAAATTTCAGCGAGATTCGGAATTCGGAAGACCATGCACTGCACAGTGGCTGGAGGTCCCAGGGTATTGGGGTATTGCATGGGGTGGCTCCAAATGCAAGTCTTCTTGAGTCTAGTGGGTTTCACCTGGCTCTGTGTTTAGGGTCGTCATTTTCAGAGACCCCAGGTTGATTGGAAGGAAGAGCTGCAGCAGGCTCCGGTTACACAGCAGGCTCTCTGGTCGCTGGAAATCATCTCCGTCGCTTTTCCTTTATCATCCTCTTTGGTTTTCTGTTCCAGTGGTCGACATGACTTCAACTTCCAGGTTTCCAGTATTTATCAGGAATTACAGCACAACCTCTGCATTCTCTCCCTGCATTTTACAAGAAAGGGGCATCTGGTTGTCCAATCAGGACAGCCAGCCCCCCACTAGGATTTGTCCCAATTGAAGCAAGGCTTACAGACTGACTAGAACCTGGGCAGGGTGTCCAGAGGACTCCCGCCGAAGACAAAACTCACACAAAGGAATTACCTGCCCTGGATGTCAGGGGAAGGAACAAGAAATGACAAGAAACACGTAAATGGCAGAAAAATAAGACAGGGGCCATTTTGGTAAAATGTGCACCCTTAGGTGCCTTTACTACAGCTGTGATCACAGCCCGCAGTAAAGGTGCACCAAATTGGTAAAAGGTATCACTGCCACCAGCCATTAAAGGTAAGCTTGTCACTGTACCAGAATTGTTACAGTTTTAATGTGAAAGGGGATACATTGTATCTCCCCAGCACTCCACATAAGGTGGGGTGTGCTGGTTTCACAGAATAAAATGTAAAAGGGATCCAAAGATCCTTTCTACCCTTGGAAACTGTAGTTCGCTCACGGTTAGCACAAGAAAGGTAAATGGGGAGCCCCTAGGGCAACCCAACAACAGCAGGCACTTATTGCCAATAAGTTGTTAAACAGGATAACTTTGTAAAAACACTATGGAGAGTCTTAAAAATGACACCCATAAAAAGAGTTAAAGATTAGGTGAGTGTGGAAAAAGGTTCCCACTCACTGAGGTATTAATGAAAAATATCCCACTAGAAAAGCAAAAAGTTCTGGGGTTGAACCAGGAAAGGAAGATTTACCAGTTTGGTGGAAATCTTACCTAACATGTCTCCCGCCAATAACTCTGTCTCAAGGGCTGCGAAGCGCCCTGGAACCCCCTCGAGCACCAAGCATTTCTTCAGCACCAGGTAAATTGTGGTTCTGTCCCCCTGGTCCTTCTCCGAAGGCCCCTAGAGACAGTTACAACCCTTTGCCCCCTTGGTGCTGAAACCAAGTAACCTTGAATAGTAAGACTGATTACTTTACCAACTACCCTCCTGTCAGTATCCAGAGTGCACCCCTTTCCTTCGTGAAACAGTCTTTCCTCTCTGTTCCTTTACAGGGTGGGTTGTATTTTGTAGTGTGCTAGAACTGTCTGTTATAGTAATAATAAAGTAGATATTTCTATACAACCTTGACTGGACAGTCCCTTTTATCATTGGGTAATAAATGTATTTTAGCTGTGTTGCAACTAACCAATGATCCATGACCTTGCAGAGATAAGCCTGTCATTTTGTCCACATTACCAAAAATTGGATAAGGAGTTCTTATAATTCACTTGTATTCCAATCTGTTTCGGGTCCCTTCTGGTGTACTAGAAGTGTGGAGTTGATTGATGGTTTAGAAACCGATATTCATCCCTGGACCACTTGTGCCCCGGCAGTTGATTTGTCTCACTGCATTCTAAATGGATATCACACTTTCCCGAAACACACACCTGTAGATCCTAATGCAACGTATCATAGTTTTTATTTCCATGCATGTGCTGTAAACCCACAACCCCACAGTTACACAGGAGGTGAATTCATGTAAAAGTATTTGCATAAATGTCATTTTTATGCAACTTTCTTCTTATACCAACACTTGTTTTTGATTTTGGAGAAAATTAACGTTTTTATCTGCTATTTATATTTATTAACAAACATTTATTGTATGCGATTGTTAGCTGAAGAATGTTTAAATACACTGATCAATACACACCATTGTTGTCATAGAATTAAGTGTTTTTTATTTATTTCATTTATTGTGCATTTGTAAGGCGCTTATACATCAAGAAATTGAAAGCACCCACAGGGCAAAGGGGAGGGGAACATGGGAACAAAGGCAAAGAATAAATAGATGATCAGGGAAAAAGGGGCGGTCCTACTAGGTCCTACCAGGAAGTGTGAACATTCAGAACATGCAAGTGCAGGGAGAGAGAGAGAGGGACAGGGAAGGGGGTAAGTGCTAGGAGTTCCACAGTGGGATGTACCAAGGAGTCAGTTGTGTGCAACAGTAAGTGGCTAGCAGTGATTGATAGGTCCAGAGTGATCACCTACCCTTAGTAAGTGCAGGACTATGGAACAAAAGCCACTGGGTGCCAGAATGCTAGTGCTGGGATGGTTCAGAAGGCTCAAGGGGCTTATGTGGAAGGCCGGGACCCAGAGGACACATGAAGTTCCAGACCACCAATCTCAGTGACTGTGGGGTATTAGAACTGGAACAAGAGGGGGAAGGAAGAGGTAAAGAGAAAAGTCTTGAGGAGCTTCCGCAACTTGAGGCGGTCCAGCTCAAAACAGAGAGGAGGGGGAGGCTGTTCCAGAGGAGGGAGCAAGCTGAGGAGAGAGACATGCCACCACCTTGCTGCTTAGAAAAGTGGCTGACAGAAGGAGAGCTGGCCGGAGGAGCGTAAGGGTCTAGAAGGAAGGTAATTGTAGATAGAGTGGTCCTCAGCCCCAGACAGCCTTATGGATAATACAGAGGGATTTAAATCATAACCTTGTCCTATTCTGGACAAGCTGGAGGGGGCAGAGTGAGGAAGAGGGTGGATTAAGGAAGAGGCTGTTGCTGTAGTCAAGCCTAGAGAATACCAGAGCTCTAGAGACTTTGAGCTTCTGAGGAGGAAAGGAAGGATACCTCTGAGGAGGTGGAGTTCAAAATGGGCCTTCTTGGCAAGGTACAAGATCTGAGCGAGGAAAGAGAGAGAGGAGTCGAAGATGACTCCAAGGTGTCTGGCTTCAGCGGCAGGAGAAGGGAGAGAGGCAATAGAGGGTGGCCAGAGTGAAGGGAGGAAAGAGGGGTGGGGGTCCCAATAGTAAGGATCTCAGTCTTGCTGGCATGGAGGCAGAGGTCATTGGAGGCACACCAGGACTGGATAGCAGCTAGGCAGTAAGGGAATGGTGGAGGAGGAAAGGGGGGCATCAGAGGGAAGTTTGAAGAAGTGTTTGGTGTCATCTGCATAACACTGGAAGTGAGGGGGAAAAAGAGATAAGGTGAGCAAGCAGAGCAAGATAGACGTTGAAGAGCCAGGGTGAGAGGTTAGAGCCCTGTGGGACACCACAAGTGGAGATAGAGGTGAGAGAGGAGAAAGAGACCAGGTATCATGGATTTGTTTTATGATGATAGAATGATTGCCTGTATCAAATGCAGAGGAAAGATCAAGCAGAATGAGGACAGTGGGAGAGTTAGTGTTAAGAGATGCAAGTAGTTTTTCACAGGTCTTCAGAAGAGCAGTTTCCGTGCCTGTGGGTGCTCAGAATCCAGATTGATGGTCGTGTAGGCAACCAACGAGCTCAGTATGCTGGGCCAGTTGGAGGTAGACCAGCTTTTCAAGGAATTTCCCTAAGGATGGGAGTGACAGAGATGGGGCGGTAGGTAATCATATACATTGGGTCTCCAGAAGGTTTTTTCAGGAGGGGCTGCTCAAGAAAGCGCTTGAGAGAAGAGAGGAAAGACCCAGTAGCAAGAGAGTGATTGCAGAAATCAGCAAGTGCAGCGGCAAGGGAGTCGATGTTGTCCTTAATAGTTCTGGAAGAACAGGGGGGGACCTGTTTGGACGCAACCTTCATAGAGCGGACAAACCTAGCGACCTTGTCTGGTGTGATAGGAGAGAAGGAGGAGAGAAAGGCTGAGTGGGGTACGGAGGCCAGGGATGGGAGGAGGGAGGGTGGAAGGGGAGGAAGAAAGAGTGTTCAGGATGTCCTGAGTTATTGAAGCAAAGTGAGTGGCCAGGGAAGTGCAGAGGGCCTGAGAGGGAAGAGGTGAGGTGGAGACTACAGAGGGATTGGCTAGTTCCTTACAGATTTTAAAGAGTTCAGCCATATTGCTGGATGCTCCAGAGACAGAGACCTGGATGTGGCCCCTCTTCTTAGAATGAATGGTGTGATGGTATTTCCTTTGGAGAAGGCAACAGGCCAGTTTATCAGAAGATGAGCCAGTGGTCTGCCACTTCTGTTCTACAGCTCTGCATTTAAGCTTCATGTCTGCTAGATCAGGGTCGGACCAAGTGTTACGCTTGGTGGCATGTTTCAGGTGGATCATCATGACTGGAGCAAGAATTTCGAGAGTGTTGGAGATGGCGAGATGGATGTTGCTAAGAGCAAAGTCGGAGGTAGAGCCTAGTGAAAGGAGAGGGTGGGATGAAGGGGGATACAAAGGCAGCAACTGACACTCGTTTCATCATATGAATGTCTGTGAACAACTTTGGTAGGGCAGGGGGAGGTGCAGTCAGAGGGTTGACAGGGCCCAGTTGGGAGAAGAGGAGGGAGTGGTCTGACCAGGAGAACGGAGTGGTAAGTGGGGCGGAAAGAGAAAGATCTGTGTGGATAAAGGCATCCAGATTGTGTCTAGACGAGTGGGTAGGACCCATGGGGAGAATGGAGAGGGAGAGAGCTTTGCATAGGTCAACGAAGAGAGTGGATGCCATGCATGAAGAGTCAAGGTGGATGTTGAAATCGCTCAGAAGATTGAGTTTAGAGGAAGATGTCAGGAGAGAGGAGGAGAAATCAGCCCATTCAGAAAGGATCATGTTGATAGACCCAGATGGCCTGCAGGTAGTGGCAATGGTCGGGGAGGAGGTGGGAGAAATGGCCAGCTTGCAGACCAGGCTCTCGAAGTAGGACTATGGCTGGGTAGGTATGAGGGTAGAAGGGACCTACTCAGGGAAGATCAGTTCAACCCCACTGCCGGGGTGGTTAGAGTGAGGCTAAGAGATGTTCTTATAGCCATCAGGGAGAAGGGAGTCAAAAGCAATGACTGAGCTGGAATTGAACAACGTCTCAGTTAGAGCAAGCATAATGCGCTCAATATCTTCAAGGAGAAGGCAGATGTCAGCAGAGTGTTTGATAGCAGAGCGAGCAATAAGCGTGGCTAGATGAAGCAGGTCTCTGTCTTTAAAGGTTTTCCGAGGAGGGGTACAGGGGTGTGGTACACAAGTCGGAGGAGGGAGAGGGAGGGAGGTGCTGCTTAGAGGTGTCAGGATAATTTGTAAAATGCATGGCTTTAGTAATTGAAGCACTCTGCATTGTATATACAAAAAAATAGAAATGCATCTGCGTGGCTAACTTAATTACTAACTCACTAATAAGTAAAAAGATATGCTTGAGGGTAAACTAATTGCTGCTTCAAAAGATTCCTTTTCTAGAAATACAGTAAAAAGCAAGGTGTTAAGATGCTGGAACCAGCGCATATAGATCTTAGTTATGGTGAGGGTAAATTGCAGGCAAATAAGAAAGAGCATTTTGACAGCGTGCATTCTCGGAGTGGGTGTTTATGATGCTGCAAAGTAGAAGAATATCGTCATGGAGATCGAGGATGGAGAAAGGTTGAAACATTTGTCAAAGAAGAGAAGTCCATCTCTTGAGTTACTAAGGCTCAGTGTCAGCGATGCAGCAAGTAAACGGAGGAGTTGGCGATATCTCAAAGCACACAAGTAATTAGTGGATATAAATAGTAATTGCTAATTCAACATAATATGTGCAGGACCCTGGGTAGGGGAGGAAAAAAGGAAGGATAAAATGAACGATCTCCGAGAGGAGAGAAGAGGACAACATTCGAGACCTGGGGCCTCATTATAACTTGTGCAGAATGGGTTTAACAGCGCCAATAATGGTGCCGGCGCCGTTAAACCCACTCTGCACTATTACGAGGTCCCCTCGCGGGACCCGCTCTGGAGTCTGATTTTTCCAGACGTCCATAGCGGGTTCCGTGAGGGGACCAGGGAGCTAACAACGGGCCCGTTCATAATGGGCCCGTTGTTAGCTCTCTCCCCATTCCCATTCAAGCCCTATGAGGGCTCGAATGGGAATGGAGAAGGACCGGGCCCGAGTTCCCTGAAGGAGGAAATACGGGGCCCTCCATATTCAGAATGGCCTGGTATTTCCCCATTCAGGGAACCCGGACCCGGACACGATTTTGGAGGCAGCCATGCCCTTAATAAGGGCATGGCTGCCTCCAAAGTCGTAATGAGGCCCATGGAACGGATGTTGGTCAGACTGTGAAGGAGCTGCCTAGCAAAAGAGGGTCTTTTCCCAAAAGACAGTTCTACGCTGCTGTGAGAACCGGCGCCAGCCAACAGGCTATTCAATGGTAATGTACATCATTTTCGATGTTTAACCAGTTAGTGTGGATATGCAATGCATATTTGATTTCAATGATATTTGATCTATGAACTAATAAATGAAATTGAAGCAGTAAAAGGTGAGATATCTCAATAGAATTGATTAGTGTAAATGTCAACCAATAGAATTATTTCAGCTGTGATTCAAAAATTAAGACAAAACCTTCTTAGAGGTGTAAAATCTATGTTTCTGGGCGTAAGAACCTTGCACGACAATGAATTAAATGCAAATAATCAATAGGATTTTTAAACCTGGCAGAAAGCCATTGCACATCGAAGGCCTACATTTTACTACATGTTATTGGTGACCCTTGTACAGGGAACTTCAGCCAAGAAAAATAGAGATGGGAGCAGTCATTAAAGCACACCTAGAAGCTTTATTAAACATGTATCATAAATAAATAGGGACTTGAGAAGCAAAGTGAGTTTTGATTTTCAGGATGCTGTAGATGTTGAATGAGTGATATGCTTTTACAGTGTTTTTCTTGGAGTACAGCAGATACTGACAACACACATTTTTATACATTTTCAGAGTTTGTTCCTTTGCTCTGAGTATCATACACTGCATGTTTCCTTGTTGCAATATATGAGGTTCAAGAAATTAAGTGAACATTACAAACACGTGAATAAGGCTAGCAAACCAATACTAACCAATTATCTTTGGGTAATTAGCATTATTTAATGTATACATTTAAATATATTTGGGACATATATATGTATATATAGACATACGTGCACACTTTTTTGATCAATGATTTTTAACATTTTTAAATTATCCAAACCAGATGAATTATAATCCGATATACATTTTAGAACTGCAATTAATACGACTAAAGACCAGCGAATACAAATATGTATTGTTATTTTATTTTCATTTCATTCTCTGCTTTAAAAAGTCTTACAAATATTTGCACATTCCAAATTACATGTCCAATTGCCACATTTTAGTTATTTACAGCTGGCTCTACCAGAGGGCGCTGCCAACCCTCCCAAAGAGATCAAAGAGGAGGCATGGCTATTCAGGTGCCTGTCCTGTCCTGTGTTCTGAATACACTTCACCTTGCATAGCTTCCATAGCGTGAGCCGGCTCACAGGAGCTGACACATGTGTGATATATTGAATGTGGCTGCAATAAGTTTACCCTGCCATCATCATGGGTTACTTATGGTCATCATAGTTTTAGTACAGGGGTGGATATCTTAAATGTCGCACCTGCGCTGCAGGGAATTGGCTGTCAATGCTGCTGTGACGTCCGAACCTGCTCTGGGCCACTGGTAGAAGCAGGCGCTGCACATCAGGACAATAATTCAGCAGGACACAGACACACTCTATGCTTTTGGCCTAGAGTTTATGAAAGTGCAATCTGATCAGCAGATTACCTTTTCAGAGATGATTTTACCCACGTAAGTGTATTATTTAATAATAGATTAAATAGCCAGTGCTTCTGCACCCTTGCCAAATGGCAATCTGTCAAACTGCGCATTTATCCTTGCTTTTGGGCACCACCATTGGTCACTGTCCCTCAATAGCCATGTCCTTCTCTTAAACATCTATAGAGGTGGAGCCAAGTACCCCAACTCAAAGCTCTGCCCCCATGCTGCCTATATGTTGCGAGCCAGAGTGTGCGACACGTGCAGTACCAGTGAAAATACCTATACCGCAAAAAATCATGAAAGAAAGGTACCCATTGAGGAAACCATATATGCACTCACGACAATATGATGGCCATTTGCATGAAATCCCGGAGAAAGTGTGAAAATAATCAAGAAAGAAGACAAATGACGTCATGAAAAATAGAACTGAAGCATCCAGAACAGAGATAAGAGGTTGTAGAAGGTAAACATTCTATGACATTTGAAGACAAATTGATAAAGATAAGCAATATTTTGCGCTCGAAATGAAGATCCTCATGCCACAGAAATGATGAAGAAAATACAAAGTCATTTCACAATTGTAAAGATGGAGTAAATGCAAGTAGGGAAAAGTATTCTTAAGGCTGGCTACGTAGTGAATAGATTGCGGCGATGCACCAATGTATATGCATAGGAATGCATAGACTATGGGCCTCATTACAACTCAGGCGGTAAGGGTTTTACGGCGGCGTAAACAGCGCCGACCCTTACCGCCTGAGTACGAGGTCCCTTAGCGCCATGGCGGACTTAACACCTGCTTTTAGCAGGTGTTAAAATCCATGGCGCTAAGGGACCATGGAGTTAATTACGCCACCGTAATTTACGGTAGCGTAATTAACGCCTTCCCCACTCCCATTATGCCCTATGGGGCAAAATGGGAATGGGGAAGGGAAAATGGGAAAATGGGGATTTACCGCCCCGCCAAGGTTGGAATGGGGCGGTAAGTCCGCCTACCACCATGGCGTAAACGTAGTTTACGCCATGGTGGTAAAGTCACGGCCCAGGCGGTAACTTACCGCCTGGGTCGTAATGAGGCCCTATGGATGTTCCACAACGCACTTTAGCACAGTCTAGACCCTTGAATAGAAAGGTTTTTTCATTGTGGCGCAGTTGGAAAACAACTTAATGACAGAGGTGAATTCAAGAAAGGCTTGTCTGGCAAAGCACCAGGAATTCGAGGCCACCGTGAGCCTGGATGTTCATGCAGTAGTTACAAAACGTGTGAAAAGAACAAACTCCTGTCTGAGGAGAGGAGCATTGAAGACATCAAAGGTTCATAATTTAATAGTATTTTAAATACAGAAATGCTTTGAAACATGGTCTCCAGTCACATGGTCGGATGAAAATAGATACTGAGTTGAGCTGAATCGAAACCAAGAGACAAAGTATGCCTATACTCCCTTTTATTCTCAGGCACAGAGAACCTTTCCAAGCCCAATATTCAAAGGCTAATTGACTGGCAGATGGCAAGAGTGATGATAAATGGCAGGCTAATTAGGTGGGAAGCTATAGTCATGACCAGCCCATCAGCACCTGGGTTCCAGCCTGAGTGCTGTTAATGTGTGTGGAATATTACAGAGAGGTACAAGGGTGCCAACCAATTATAGAGAGCCATGTAATAGGGAGCCCTATAGTTTATGTAACCAATAGGACGTTGTGTATTTGATGACTTTCATAATGACCTGTACTAGAGGAGGGCTTAGTTGCCCCACCTGATGTTAGAGACTCAATCGCTTTCCCTGACAAGTATGGAACGTGTACCTAGATGTTCCCTTTAAGCCAATCATTTTCCCAAGTAGGTTTTTGTAGTTTGCCACGTAGATTGACATCAATGATGATGAAGTTTTGCTATATAAACTGCAATTTTTATGAGACGCGTTGAGTGAGAAGATCAAGCAGATGTTTGTTGATTTGTTATACTCCCTGTTTTAGATAATTGAAAATAAAACAGACGTACTTTGCCAATTTCCTCAGTCAGTCTAATTATTGATGTTTGAGTGTATTCTGCATCCCAATCCATCTCAAAGTATTGCGACCCCATCTTAAAGGGCCTTGTGTTGGGTACTCAGGTTCACATCCACCAACCTGAAGATGATGCTCAATTGAAATATTCCGCAACAGCCATTCCCTTGGTTGGGAAAGGTTGGCCATTGTCTCTGTGATAATCCTCAGTATAAAGAAGTCATGTGATGAGCAATGAAAATTGGCATTATTGCAGTATGCAGTATGTGATGGTGAAATCAGGCAAAAAATCATCTGGACATTGATAGAGTAGTGGAGTTTGTGGTTCCTGAACCTTTGCTCTGCTGCTTTTGGTGGAACGAGAAAACTGGGGCACATTCCAAGTTAGGCGGTGCAGGAAAAACGTGGCAGTAATACCACTATCGCCACTTTTCCTGCACAGACAAGAACTGGAGGAAAGTCAGGCACCCCACTGGCAAAAATAGCCAGTATTACTGTGCCAATTATACAGGCAATCCCCACACCATGGCATGGGGATTTACATACCTTTGCCAGCACCTGTAATCTGCCAGTAATACCGGCAGATCAGATGGCAGTAACGGTATTACCATTTGGTGGTAAAATGCTGTATTTGCTGGTGGGATACCACCAAACTTAGACTGAGCCCCTGTCTATTGCCCCACAACATTGGGAAATTTGGCAAGCCCTTAAAATTGCCCCTTTGTCTTAGTCACCTTTGCCTGAGATTTGAGAAAAGAACATTCCTTCAGATGCTAGATGAATATGATGAACACATTCAAAATCCTAGAGAATGATAGGTGAGATTTTCCCACAGAATATTCTACTGTGCCTTGATGAGATCCATCTGCTAACAAATGCAACACTGCTAAACACTTTTCAAGTGGACTGATGGGGTTCCTGGAGCTTCTCAAGGCATCATAATCACCCTTTAGCATCAAGCACATCAACCATCATCTGATAATCAAACCTGATGATCTGTTAAGTCAATCAAAAGCATTCTATGCATTTGGGTGCAGGGTGTTTGTTTTTCACTAATGGCATTAAACTTGATCAGGAACTCCAGTAATCTTGATCGTGGGAGTGGGATCAGCCACTTTGCTCCCATTTTTTATGGGCCAAGACATACTTCTTCCTCTTCTGCAGCAAGGACAACAGCTACAATGCAAACCTTCAGCACACTTCTTTTCGAGTTACATCTTTCAAGACAAGCATTGGCAATGCCAATAGTTTTGGCGTTCACTGATGTTATTTGCATTTTGCATTTATAGGTACCTGGGTGCAAGGGGGAGGGTGCAAAGTTTCAAAGGAGGATGCAATAAGGGGTACACCGGGGAAAGAGAATGAGAAGGAAAGAGAACAGAGCAAGGGAGGAAATGATTAAGAGAGGATGCAATCGATGCTGAGTAAGAGGAAATATCAGTGAGAAAGATTGAGAGGGTAAAACATAAAGCAAGCATGTGCAGGGAAGGATGAGAGGGGCTAGAGAGTGGCAGTTAGGTGGGTGAGTGTGTTGAAGAGAGTTGGGTGGGTGATGGTAGATATAGTGGTGGTAGTGTGGATGGGTGAGGGTAGAGAGAGTGGGGGATGATGGGGTGTGGGTAGAGAGAGTGGAGGAGTTTGTGTGGGGGTAGCGAGAGTGGGAGTGGGTTTGGTTGGGTACAGAGAGTGGAGGTAGTGAGTGGGAGAAGAGATAGTGTGGGTGGGTGGGGTAGAAAGAGGGGTGGGGTAGATGATTGGGGAAAGAGAGGGTGGGTGTAAGGTGGATGGGTGGGGGAGAGAGCATGGGGGTAGGGTGGGGTAGAGAGAGTTGCAATAGGGTGGGTGGGGTAGAGAGAGTGCAGGTAGTGTGGGTGGGGGAAGAGAGAATACGGGTAAGGTGGATGGGGTAGAGAGTGAAGATAGGGTGGGTGGGGGTAGAGAAAGTGAAGATTGGGTAGGTGGGGTAGAGAGAATGGGTGTAGGGCTTTAATCTTCACACACTCTTCTCCTCCCCCTTAACCAATATCTGTTATGGCGAACATGTCAAATCCCATTGCGGACACTTGTTATCGGACCC
Source organism: Ambystoma mexicanum (assembly GCF_040938575.1). Lineage (NCBI taxonomy): Eukaryota > Metazoa > Chordata > Amphibia > Caudata > Ambystomatidae > Ambystoma > Ambystoma mexicanum. Next base: position 489,286,734 of record NC_090922.1, on the reverse strand, counting down.
CACTAGGGAAAGATGAATGAGCAGTTGTTACGTCATAAATGCTTCTACTGTACCGAAAATAGCGACTCATTTGCAGTATTGTGTTTGTACACTAAAACTATGTAATAGGCCCAAATGTGCATTGGACACATTTTTATATTGCTTTCTTTATGTAAGCTTAGTTAATCAATAATATGAATAAATATGATTTGTGTATTGTTTTTCAAGGACCATTCAACTGCAGAGCTCAGTCATATGAGAATGCCTATTTAACACTCCTCAAACATATGTAATATAACACACCTTGCTGGACATATTCTGGCTAAAAGGAAACTCGCCGAGCCATACATTTGTGTGTGGATATCCACTATGGCCTTTTGAGTGAGCAGGCTCAATGAGTTAAGGGCTTGCTGCCAATATCTGAGAACCGGACAAAGTGTACTCTGCATTTTATCCTTTTTAATTATTGGGGCTGATAAAATGAGCAGCATTTGTTGTATAATAGTGACACTTACAGGGTAATTTGTGGAATAAATGAGCGCCGAAAAGGGGAGCGCAAGTGTGAAAATCGCAGCCCATGCATTCTAAAGCCACGCACGCAGCCGTTCATCGATTCATGGAATGCGCTGCGCTTGTAAAACCTGGGATGTGCGCCAAATCCGTGGGTGGCGCACACAGGCGCACACATCACTAAACGGCATGCGCGACGCGCACAGGGAAAGCGCACATCGTGTAGCGCACACAAGAAAAGTGGGTGGAGGATGGAAGAGGGGCGTAACACGTGGAATGGGGAACAACGCGTGAAAATGTGGGCGTTACGGGGAAGTACAGGAGGTAAATGCTCGCAACGCCCACACGCACGCTAACAACACGTATTCATGGAATCGAACAGGGGAAAGCAGTGCGCCAAAAAAGACGCGCTAATCCGGAAACTCGTATGCCAGCAGGAAGCAGCCGTAAGCGGCCTGCGCAGCATAAAAGTGTGTGCAAACAAGAAACAAGCTCATACGCTACGATGAATATACCATTCCTCGCAGCAGTGGTCGTGGGACACCGCAGGAGGAGGAGGATAGCCAGGCCCCACATTTTTTTACCCAGGACAAGCCTGTTTGGGATGCCTGTATGGGAGGTACAGGTTTCCACCACAAATAATCCTAGAACTGGTCAGGGAGTGGGAGGATGACCTCTCATCACCCACCCTGTGCTCCCAAGCACTGAGCCCCTTGGAAAAGGTGCTCAATGTACTGCCCTTCCTGGCTACTGGGTCATTTCAGCTGACAAGTGCCATAGTCAGGGTGTCTCACAGGCCACGCAATCACGCTGCCTACACCAGGTGTTGGCCATCATGACTGTGCGCCCCTCAGTCCGCAGGCACATATACATGCCCAGAACACCTGCAGAAAGGCAGGCTGTCGTCCAGGACTTTTACAAGGTGGCACACTTCCCCAAAGTGCTAGATGTCATTGATTGCACCCAGGTGGCTCTACGTCCTCCCTGGGCCACTGAGCACATCTATCGAAACTGCAAGCACTGGCATTCCATCAATGTGCATGTTGTATGTGATGCCAAGGGAATCATCACCTCAGTATATGCCAACTATCCAGGGTCCAGCCATGATAGTTTCATATTCAGAATGTCACCCCTAAACCGGGACCTAGAAGCTGGGCGGCATGGCGACACATGGCTAATTGGTGAGTATAAATGCCTCTGTACATGCATGCATGTCAGAGACTGAGAAATTCGAAAACCCCACTAATGACAACCATTATCACCTCCCCAGGGGACAGTGCCTACCTTCTGAGCACCTATATGATGACGCCAATTCGGAACCCCACCACACCACCCGAGGTAAGATACAACACAGCCCATATTGCAACCAGGGGCTTAGTGGAGCGCACATTCGGAGTGCTCAAGTCATGCTCTGGCTCCCTTGACTGCTCTGGTGGGCAGCTGCTAGATGCGCCCCCAGTAGTGTGCAGGATCATAGTGGCAGCATGTGTCCTGCACAATGTTGCAACCCGGCGGGGGCGTGCCGGTGGACATGGTGGTGCCCCCGCATCCCCAACCACATGCACGGCCGCTGCACATGGGAGGTGAAAGGGCACGTGGTGAGGCAGCCCGTACCCAGCTTGTGGCAAATTACTTCACCTAAAATCCCACCTCTGCGGAGTGCACACAGGCCTGGCACATACCAGCTGACAATCAATGATGATGACAAAAGGGACAGTCAACTGTCACAACCATACCAGCCTGAGATTGTTCACCTGGAAGTGCCACATTCTGTGCATCCCTAGCTACTTGAAGACACCCAGTGCTGTGTCAGAAAAAGCTGCACATTCATGCAGCATGAAGGACTGCCCCCTTGCAAAATACCACATCAAAATAGTGGCATGTCACCCAACCCCTCCCCATCTCAGACAACAAACCATGGCATGGCATGCAACGTGAAAGCAACCAAATGAATGCACAACACATGACACAAGTGTCACAAAGTGCACTGTCCCAAATAGAAACAAACCACAGACAATTTGCTCTCAGTAATGAATAAAAAACAACACACATGAACAAATACTTACCAGCAAGATGAAACATCAGTACAGGATCAAACAGTGGCAACATATGACAGTTAAAAATGTAAGTAGTGCAAGGTCACAACCTGACTAAGGCAGCACATCGACCCCTTCCAACTGCAGAGTGTTGCTTGCTGGTAGGCAAATGTGTCAGTGTACTGCATACAACATGAACTGCATCTGCAAAGGAGATGGGCTTGTTAAGACATGAAGAAGGTACATGTATATAAGGAAACATTCATGGATGTAGAACCATATATAAATCCACCATGCAGTGGAGAATTGAACAACAATCCCCACTAGGGATGTATACACAATTTTGACTACAGACTGCCCACACAACTTATGGGAGCCCAATGCTACTGTGTAAGTTACTGTCACTTGGTCAGACCCTTTGCAAGCCCATGGAAAGGGGAAGCAGGAGGGGTGTGTGTGTCAGGAACCCAAGTTTCTAACCCAAAGACAGGACAAGCCTGCATCTGCCCAGCTGGAATACACAGTGGATGCCTATGGGAGCCACACAAAGCAACACACTGTAACATAAATAAATCAAAAAAGAAAAAATCAAAAATGGCCATGTGTGGCCCAGGGGGGCGAGGCCACCCAGGAGGGACGAGGTACAGGATGCACCCCAACACCCACATGCGTGGATGTTGAGAAAAAAAAAACCTCCATGGGCTCATGGCCTGCATGGCCATGCTACAGTGGGAGAACTGCTGTCGCTGTCATCACCCTCTGGTGCTAAATCAGAAGGTGGGCATGATATGGGAGGCAGACCACGCAAAGCCCTGGCATGCTCCTCCATGGCAGCAAGCATGCGGGTGTGAAAGGTTTGGTTCTGCAGGATGATGGTACGGAGATTCCCATGCAGTACCTCACGGGTAGCATGCATTTCTGCCTGCATGGCCTTGCGTGATGCCTGGATCTCCTGACGGGTTGCCTGGAGCTCAGCTGAGAGCATGCGTGTCAGCTGCTCCAGCTGCTGTTCTGACCTTGTACTCCGGGACACCCCGAGTTCACACAGAGTATCTCTGAGGGACCTGTGTTCTAACCTAAGGGCTTCCCTGTGGGCCTGTGACTCTGCAGATATGGCTGTGCGCAGAGTGTCCAGTCCAGCCCGTCGGTCCCTGTCGGACGCCAACATGTCCTCCCTGTGTGAGTGGCAAATGGACTCTGTTGCCTGCTGCTGGAGCTCCACCTGCCTTTCAGGGGGTAGAATGGAAGTGGCCACCCTATCCATGGCCTGAGCCATCATTTCACACAATGCCCCCTGTTGTGCTGCTATAGTGTAGATGGAGTTCTCCCACACAGTATTGCCTGGTGGCGCATGGCCACCGCGTTGGCGGGCACCACACCTGTTTGGGGCAAGGTGATGTGCACCTTGCTGTGCTGGCACCGCCTAAGGCTGCAGGACTGCATTCCTCCTTTGATCTGCTGGCCCAGGAACAGGAGCAATTATTGTGGAGTGTGACCCTGCATCCGTAACCGCCACAGGCAGACTTTCCAACACTGAATGCCCCATAGAGGAGTCTACCCCCGTGCAGGTGGGTTGGACAGAACAGCATCCCTGCCAGAAACACTCACCTGCGACGGGAAATATGTCTCAATCTCCGATTAAGCACCTGATTCATAGAGGTCTGTGGAGGTGTACCCAGAGACACCCGTGGACAGTATGGTCTGTAGGAGTAATGGGTTTTCACCCATCACCACCCCACGTCCTCCACTGGTGCCTGGTTTTGGCTGTGAGTACTCCTGGCTCTGCGCCATCTCCTCCTCCTCAACAGCATCAAGGGCCTCATCACCTGCAAAAACATAAAAGAAAAGTAATGAAAACAGGCATGAGCACCATAGCCCACACACATAGGCATGACGAGGCAGACATCCGGTACATAAATCACACATGTCACACATGGCAATAACTCTGGCATGCATACACTGTCAATGAGTTGGACGGGGAGGCAAAAAGCAGACACTGAGGACTCCAAGATAGAAAACCAACACATGTGCTGCATGCTGGATAGCACTGGCATCACATGTTAGCCTGTGAGTGGCATGGACAATCCACATGCAGGTTTTCACATTAGGATTTGGGCAGTTTTGCTTGTAATGATTGTTTAAAAAACAAAGGTTTTATAATACTTTTGTTGTTTGTCATAAAAGGCTGTCCTCAAAGTGAAGCAGTATTAACTTTATTAGCTTTCCCTTGAGGGCAGATGTTTCTTAAAAAAAAAACACTTCTCCCTAGTTGATATCTTCAGTGGGAGGTGGGTGTGTTTACTACATGTAGGACCTAAAGTTTCTTTTTGTTCTTCTTTTATGTTTTTCTTTTAACTCCTTTTTCTTGTTGTTAGTAATATACCAAATTTCTCTCTTTATCTCTGTGTATTGAATACACAATATTGATCGTTGATCAGTCCTTATCTTCATTAGGGTTGACCACACTGTATTCTGACATATAACATTCAGTTGTACAGAAACAGCATTGTGATGAGCCGACTGGTTTCAGTGGTAAAAGACCACTTTCATCAGGGCTAGGACAGCTAACCAAAAGTGACGCTGTTGCTGTTTAGAAATGGCTATAGTTAGCTTCCTTGAATGCAGGTGGACCGGTCTGTTGGGATACAGAATGGGAAAGGGGAGAGGAAAGAAAGACACAAGCACAATGGTGAGTAATACACGGGCTTCACACTCTGTCTTCGTGTCGCCTAGTGTGGTAAATAGTTTACCCTCGACTTGAGTGTCTTCTCTCCTTGAGAGACGGTCCTAGATATGTGACTATAAGATTACAGTCCAAATATAGATGTTGTGGAAAGATGATAGTTGAAGGGCAAGTGCAGTAATCAGGTGCAAATTGTCAACTGCGGTCAGAAGGGATACTGTGAAACCCAAACCCAAGGCTGGGGAATGGTTTGGAGGGACCACATGGGTGACCCATAGCAGTCATGACTACACAGCCTCACCTGGCACTCAATCGGAACACATCACCCAAGCAACATACACATGGATTGCACACACATGCATGGGCACTCACCGGACATTGCTTCAAGATCTGGTAGGTCTCCCACGCCTTGGATCTGATCCTCTGTGATGAAGGCTCCAGTGATAGACTCATGTTCAGTGAGTTGTTCCTCCTCTAGTGGAGACCCACCGCCAGTCACCAGAGTGAAGGCATGATTGGAAGCCAGCTTGTTCTTTGCTCTGCGTTTCAGGTCATTCCACCACTTAGAGCAATCATCAGCTGTGCGCCTCACAAATCCAAGGGAACTAATCTGGGCCGTGATGCACTGCCAGTGGGCCCTACGTTGAGCAGTCGTAGTCTTGCACCATGCAGTCAGCACCATTTTGGGGCCATGGTCCAACACGTAGCCCACAAGTGCGTCTAGTTCTGCATCATTGAAACTAGGCTTCCTTGATGTGCCGGAGTGGGTAGCCGTGTCTGGGGTCCCAGCCTGTACCGCAAGAGCACCCTTCTTCCTCTTGGAAGGTGGTGCGGACCCTGAGTGGCTTACGCTGCTCTGGTTGGTAGGGGCTGAAGCGCAGGTAGACTTGGCACTGGAAGTAGCCAAAGGCACAATGACCAAAGGTCTCACTGCAGGCATTGGCTGCTGGGTGATGTTGGCAGGACCAACCTCTGTGTGATGGACTTGGACAAACACTGTCCCGGCTGGGAGACTCAGAGCTGGGTTGGATTGAGCTGCAGCTGTCCCTGCAACCTCCTCACCCTGGCTACTTGGGGCAGCAGATGACATTGGTGCCCCAGATCCACGTGGCCTGGTGACAGTAACTTTCACCGCCACACGTGGCTTTGACTTGGTGACACGGAAGTCAGCCTGGGAGTCATCCTGTGCTGGTTCGGTTTACAATAGGGGCCGGGTTAACAAGGCCTGAGCTGGGATGGTGCCAGCTACATCTCCCCAACCCATTGGGGGGGGGGGCGGCATAGGTGTCCCTGATTGGTCCTCCACACACTGGCCTCGCTGCACATCCTGGCCATGTCCCCTACCGCGCACACCTCTTTGAGGTCGGCCACATTTGCCTCCCTTACTGCTTGGTCGCCTCCCAACCATGGCACTGATGTTGTTGAGCGAATGGGAGGTGCAGTAAACAATTGTCCTGGGCAATTGGGGTGAAAGGGGTAGGGTACTAGATGGAATACGTACCCTAGTGCTCTAGCAAGGCTGTCTGTGACCCCTGGGGGAAGATGATGGGTCACACAACGCTCAGGCACCCACCCAGAAAACAGAATTTAACGTGCACGCGACCCCTGGTAGACCACGTGCGTGGAATAAAGAACCCGAACTACGCTGGGGCACCCAAAAACACAAAAATAAGCGTACGCGTGGTACACGCAGGCTACAATGACCTCTGAATGGGTAAGAGACACACGGGGGCAACCACAGTTGAAAAATACATGCGCGACTCACCGTCTGCCTGGAAAAAGAACGTGAAAAAGACGCGCTTGTGTGCGTTGGCAACACCCCCACCAAAAGAAGAATTGAACGCTCTCTGAGTATACAGGGAGTATGAACTGGAACCGTTTTGAAGTAATTGCGTGTGAACCGTCAAGAAGTACAAGAATCACCCGCTCGCTCTCCACAAAAAGCACATACAAGAAAATGGCGTCCTACGTGTACCTTTTAACCCAGCCCACACGTGCAATGTCACTTACGCGCATACGAGCTAAGGGCCTTTCCTCCAATTACACTCAATGACACCCGGACGTGCAGTTTTTGCACGTGTACAATCAACATGCACCTGTGTTGAGGGAAACTCCCTTGCGCTAAAGGGCCTTTCATCAAATTACACGCTGACGTGCAGTTTTTTCACGTGCCAAATTGCTCCGTATCAAGCTGGCCACACACCATCACACGGAAGACCACGCTCCTGCCCAGAAGGCCATTTTCCTGCCCCCAGATCCCAGAGCACGCTCCCACCTGCCATCTGCTGCTGCCTGCCTGCCTGCTGGCCACGTGCCCTGCTGTTTGGTGCCTGCATGTCAGCCATCTGCAGGGGTACAGTTTCTGTGACCACCCCTGCTGGAATAGAAGACTCCTGACTGGGATTCCACCGCTCCACAGCCCAGCCCCAGGACCCAGTTGCCCACCCACACCTGCCTCGGGGGTTGCCATGTCGGACACATCACCATCTGGCACCAGTGGCAACCCCCCAGCAGAGAAGCAGAGGGCTATCAGCTTCAGTGCCAATGAAGTTGGTATCCTGGTGGAGCAAGTCCTGGGGCAGTTTGATGCCCTCTTTGGAAGTTTGCGCGCCAACAATGAAGGACGGAAGAGGATCTGGATGGACATTGTGGCTGCCATCAACGTGGAGGGGGTGGCAGCCCGTGACATTCAACACGTCCGGAAGCGCTGGGAGGACTTCAGGTCCAGGACCCTCAACAAGGCTCGGCGCCTCTTGAAGGCAGCGGATGCTGAGGGGTGCCGGGTCTGCCTAACCAACAACCAGACGAGGGTCCTGGAACATATACACCCAGCGCTCCACCTCCGGGTCCTTGAGAGGCAGACTCGTCCGGAGTCGAGCGTTAAGTGTATATGCGTCCTGATTGGGAGCTGTGTAGGCCAACCTGTGTGGATGTGTATGTACAGGGACATGAGCCTGCCGCATGTGAGTCCTGTCATGTGTGAGACACATCAATGGTGTATGTGTTGAAATGCACGCTGGCCGAATGCATGAGTGGGTGCACACATGTTTAAATTTCTGTGTATGTACTGTGACATGGTTGTGGTGTCACACATGGATGCTGGTTCCAACTTCATGTATCTGCACTATGTACAGGTGCATGTGTGTGTATTTGACAAGTGTGCAACTGTGATACACCATGGATGCATGTGACACTGACATGTAGGAGGCTGATTGGCAGATGTGACAAGGATGGCGATGATATAACTGCGACAGGTGGTGGAGATGTACAGATGCATGTATGTCTGGTGGTGTGTGTGCATGTGTTCTGCACTCCCCGTGTTGCATGTGATGTCAGGCTAACCTTCGGCTGCTCATGCTTTTGTTTGTGTATGGATGGTGCTGCCTGGTGCAACATTCCTGTTGATTTGCTCATGTGTGTGAGTTGAAATGATATATGTGTTGGGGAGTGAGATGCCATGTGTAAAGTTTGACACTGCCACTCACGTGCAACTGTCATGTGTGTATCCGACCATTGTACAGTTCCCTGATGCCTGTGTTCTATCTCTCTCTGTCTGCAGCGTCAACTGATGAAGAGGGCGGAGACGGTGCTGTGGAGCAAAGCGGCAGGGATCGCACTGCCAGCCGGAGACGCAAGGCCCGGCTCCCCTCCCATGTTGTCATCTCGTCGGGGAGTGAGGAGTCTGGTGCCGCATCCGTGGCTGCAGCTGCCGAGGGTAGGTCGAAGAGGCGGAGGTCGGAGGTGGACTCCTCGGCAGCAGAAGGGGCAGCTGAGACCCCACAAGGTCCGATGGAGGAAGATGGCACAGAGTCATCCAGGTTGGTGGGGGTTTGGTTGAGGAGGAGGCCGTGGAAGGGACACACACAGGGTCTGGAGGGGGGATTCCACTGGTGCTAGTGGTGCAGTCCAGGAGCAGGGACAGGAGGCAGCACAGGCTGCCGCGGAGGTGCCTGTGTGTAATCCTGTCCCGATCCTTTGACTGGATCATCCCGCACCAGCAGGAATGCCTTCGTCCAGACCCGTTTTCAGGGAGGGGATGAGCGTACAACAACTGGCCTTCCTCTCCCTGTGGACGTGGCAATCCGGGACAGTGTTGAGCCTGTCCTGGCTGGGGTGGTGTTGCGTCAACGGGGCATCCGAGATGATCTGCAGGGTTTTTGTGAAGACTCTGCATGCTATCTGGGATGCCTCTTTGACCGCGTCGAACTACTAGGACGGGTCACCAGTGCTGGATTCCTCCGTGTGCTGGACCTTGTACTGACTCCCTCCTCAACTAAACCCCCTATGCGCCAGTCGTCCTCCGTGCCATCTTCCGGCCCAAGTATCCCCTGGGTACTATGTGGAGCTGCCTCTGACTCAGTGGCCAGGCTGGTGGAGGACACATCCCTGCCACAGTCAGGAGTCAGAGGTCCAGCAGGGGTGGCCACCCCAACAACTGCACCCCAGCAGGAGGAGGACGTGCAGGCATCAAGATAACTCCATGCGCAGGGCGCTGAGGCGGGTTGAGTGCCTCGAGGCAATTCGCAGGGAGGTGGAGGTGGACATGGCTTTATCCCTGCGAAACCTCAGGGTCATGGAGCAGGCCCGCCTCCAGGACGTAGAACGGGAGTTCGATGATGCCCTGGCCCGGGAAATCAACAAGTGAGCCATAGGACTTGCCCACCGCCATCGTATATAGTTAATTAGTGTTAGGTTTCCTTTCTGTTTTTCTTTCATTTGGGGTGCTTGGACAATGCCCCACCTTTTTGTATATAGTGGTTTATTAGGTAGGGTTTTTTGTAGGTTTCCTTTGAATAGTTGAGCTCATGGACCCTGGATTTGTACTTTGTATATAGTTGAAGACTGGATTTCACTTCATTATTTTTTATTTTACCATGGATCAATGGATTTGTCTTATTTTTTACCTTTGGATTTGGTTTGAGGGACGGACAATTTAGACCCATGTTCATTCGGATTTATTTGGATTCTGGTTTCACACATTTTATTTCTATTATTTTGGACATGCAGCATTTTGTTTATTATTTCCATTATTGTGTGATTTCATTTCATTCCCTTGCTTTTGTGTTTAATACATTTTTATTTCATACTTCAGTCTGTGGTATTCTCTCATTGGTTTCATGCATGTCACGATGTGGGTTTTCTCATTCACATGCACCCATTGTGTGTGTGTGTGACGGACATGTATTGATGTGCATACTTGCCATTTGGGATGCATCATGTGATGGGGATTTCAATGTGGGGTGGATGTAATACTTGGTTGTGTGTTTGGACTGGGGTGACGTGGGGTGGCATTTGGGTGGCCATAAGGGCCATGATTGTGGATAGTGATGACGTGTTGGGGGGGGGAGACATGGTGCCTGTCACTGCTGGGTGGGTGAGTGGGTGGGGGAACATGAGTCGGGGGCCTGCTGACAGGTGCCTGTCACTGCTGGGTGGGTGGGGGTGCAGGGTGACATGATTCGGGTTCTGCTGGCATGTGCCTGTCACTGCTGGGTGGGTGGGGTGCATGGGGACATGATTCAGGGCCTGCTGGCAGGTGCCTGTCACTGCTGGGTGGTGAGCGGGTGGGGGGACATGAGTCGGGGCCTGCTGGCAGGTGCCTGTCACCGCTGGGTGGGTGGGAGTCCAGGGGGACATGATTCGGGGCCTGCTGGCAGGTGCCTGTCAATGCTGGGTGGGTGAGTGGGTGGGGGGACATGAGTCGGGCCTGCTGGCAGGTGCCTGTCACTGCTGGGTGGTTGGGAGTGCAGGGGGACATGAGTTGGGACCTGCGGGCAGGTGCCCGTCAATGGTGCGTGGGTGTTGGGCATGTGTGAAGTCTCCCAAGATCATGGTGCCATGCGGCCCTCCTTCGGGGCATGCCCATTGGTGATGGGCTGCCTGCGGGGCATGGGGAGGGGGGTAGGGACACGCCAGGGAGGGACCACACTGCCAAATCGAGTGTGTAACTCCCTGCACACCCCTCAGAATACACGTACCCCTCTCACGCTAGCGAAAACCTGTGTGAAACTCCCTGCGCACCCCCAGAATACACGTACCCCGCTTGCACATGCCCTATCACCTGTGATACTTCCCGCGCACCCCTGAAATACATGTACCCCGCTCGCACAAGCCCTATAGCGTGTAAAACTTCCTGGGCACCCCCGAAATACACGTACCCCGCTCGCACAAGCCCGATTTTGTGTAAAACTTCCCGCGCACCCCCGAAATACACGTACCCCGCTCACACAAGGCCTATCGCATGTGATACTTCCCACGCACCCCCAAAATACATGTACCCTGCTCGCACAAGCCCTATCACGTGTAAAACTTGCCGCACACCCACAAAATACACGTACCCCGCTCACACAAGGCCTATTGCGTGTGAAACTTCCCGCGCACCCCCAGAATACACATAACCTGCTCGCACAAGGCCTATCGCGTGTAAAACTTCCCGCGCACCCCCTAAATACACGTACCCCACTCGCACAAGCCCTATCGCGTGTAATACTTCCTGTGCACCCCCGAAATACACGTACCCCGCTCGCACCAGGCCTATCGCGTGTGATACTTCCCATGCACGCCCAAAATACACGTACCCCGCTCGCACAAGCCCTCTTGCGTGTGATACTTCCCGCGCACTCCCAAAATACACTGTACCAGCCCTGTAAACTGGTGCAGGGTTAGCGCGGCCGTTTGCACTGCATTGGGGATTTCAATTCCTTTTCCTTGCGCAAGGGGCTTTCTTGGGGGCGTAACTGCCGCTGTGGGATGTTCTCTGCACCAGCGCTCAAAATGGCTTTGAAATTCCAAGAATACTCGGTGCGCCAGAATGCTGTTTAGCGCACACGGCTGGCACACGCTGGCGCACACTCCCTCTCTGCGCTGCTCGCGTGCACTGCCTCTGCGCTGAAATCTATGAATTACCCCGTTAATATTTACAGCCATATGAAACAGTTAAACTGTGTTACAAGCCCAGTGTAAAACAACAACGCAAATAGTTGCATTCAAAGTTGCATAGGGTGTGCCTGTTTATAAATGACAAATACAACTATGTGTATGTTTTGTTGAAACTACAATTTTTCCATTATTCGATTATAATCCTCAATGAAAAGACATATCTAATATTAAAAGTTCTAGAAAACCTTGTGAACGAAGGGTTAATATTTTTTGAGGTGAAATGTGAATTAGGCATACTTGGCACAGTTTCAATTCAGGGGTGGGTAATTACTCGCAAGGGCAAACCATAACTGTAATGGGGAACATGGGGCTCTCCTGCTGAAAACACTTAACATGTGCAGCCCACCTAGCCTGCTAAGTGAACGTACAGAGCCCGATTCATGGTAATGTGCACAGAAATCCTGCAGGGGCCGTGCACCGAGAAGGACACTGCGCAAGCCTTCACGCAGAATAAAAAATGTACGTACCGCGCATTCATGGAATTCACTAGGCAAATGAAGCGTATTCGCAAGTTGCGGCCGGTCGCCCCCGAAACGCCCACACCGAAAGCATAAACAGCCAGATCAGCTACCTTTGCATGCTCGTTCCGGGCGCTAACACACGCCCCCTTCAAACACTTTGTGGGGTCCCCCGCCAGCACGCCTGCATCTCGGGAACTCTGTGCAGGGTCCCCCGTAACTGTTACCAGAACCCCAACAAGATGCGTATGAAAAATCGTAACTTGGGCTAAACTTTGAAAATCTGTGTGCGATCCCCCGTAAAACCGTTACTGCACTCCGCTACACTGCTTACATGCACCCCTAAGTAAGTCGGGAACCCTGGTTGCATAAACGTACCCCTAAATCCGATATGCAAACCCAACTCCGCGCTGCCAATCCTATATGCAAGTGTACTTACGTCTGCCTTCGGGTGGTGGACAGTATGAAGGGCGTGGGTGGCCCTTTCCCAGCCGAATGTTGCGTGATCGAATCCATGAAAACATCTCAAGCCGCGCAATTGTGGCCGTGCAAAGGACTGCCTGCAGGCCGTCCCTCTGAATGCCCACTTTTTTAGCAAGTTCTTCCCCATTTTTGGTGTTCTGCCCCCTTCCCAGCCCTATGTGCAAGACACGCCCATGCTCTGCGTGGAGGCTCGTGCAAGGCCCTCGATGGCTCGCAGAGACGTGCCGAGCATGCGTGAACTCCATGCAAGTCCAGGAAAAGTATCGTGCATTCGATTCCATGAATCGGCGAACACGGATTTGTGCAGTTTTGCGCGCAAGTATCCTTTTTTTCCATGCAAATGATTACATGAATCTGGCCCACTGTGTGTAAATGTACTGGGACTGTGTCTATCCACCGAGTTTTCAGTGCACTGTACAAGTGTCGGTGCGCGAATGCAAGCAGGGCGATGCATGACCCTGCTGTGTGCTTAATCATTCAAACACCTGTAGTTCCCGACTCGCAAAAAACCCCACCCCCGCACATGTTGCGTGACTATGGTATTATTTAACCGGCAATGAACAATAGCAGGGCTTTTTTGTCTAGTGGGGGAAGGTGCAGAGTGTGTGACATTCAATACATTCCCAAACTGCTCCTGTCTAATGAAAGCACGGCCAGCAGCCTCGCAGTCCCGGATGCTGGCATCCCTACAGGTGACTTTCAATTTTTGGGAAGAAAACATGTTTCCATTCACAGGCTGCCTCCCAGTGAAAAATAGCGCCGTTTCTGTATACCATGAACTCATCACCAGGCCCCTGTTGCTGAACCGTGCCTTCGATCATGCCTGCACACGCTCAGCTTCCCAGTGGATCAGGTTGTGATAAACCATCACACACTTGCACACGGAGGAGACCAACTCGAAAGGCAGAATATCACAACACATCGCGAAATGCCGACTCCCCAATATCCTGCGATAAACAGTAAGTTGATGTAGTCCAACACTTTTATATGATGTGTGCGGCTGATAGAAATGGCACCTCCTCTTCCGTGTGATTTTCACTTCTGTCTTGAGCATATTTCGCAATCGTTCCAATAAATGTGTAAAAAGCCAGGCAGATGGCATATGCCAACTCTCCACTTAGACGCATTTAATTCACAATAAAATATGACTAGGTCTAGAACTGAATGTTTTCCTCCCTACTTAAAACCTTAGTCCTTTAAATTGTTGTGCTATTGAAAAGTCTGATACTAAAGTTGACATGCATGAGGGATAAGCGCTTGAAATTTTGTTCGTTTCCACATGTAGACTACACATACAACCTGCTTTAGAGGGTGCAGTGTTCTGGGTCCACAACTGTGCAGACCAAATAGTTAATCTGCTGCATTATTGCTTTTTTTTTTTTTTTAAACATGTATTTTCTTTTTTCTGGGCAGTTTCGTCTACTTCCTGTTGTTTTGACGTGTGACTTGTACCCTCTTTAGACCATCATAAAAAATACTTCAGCCAGCAGCTACATGTCGCATGTCCATTTTAAAGGTCTGAGATCTGCAGTTTACTTCTTTATTCATCAAATATCGCTCGCTTCAAGGTAACTCAAAGGGCAAATCAAACCATCTCTCTGCTTCTAACCTCCTCTTACGGGAATCACAAAAGTCACAATTATTATTGGTTAAGCCCTGAGGAGAGAAGGGCTGAGATATCCCCGCTGTTTGGCTGTTACCCGGAGTAGAGAAGAGGAGGTGCGTGTGCCTTTAACCAACTCAGCTGACTCTCAGCAGCTGAATATAAGTGTCCGCCTCCACCGCCCTTGCGGCGTTAAGCCATGAGGAGAGAAGGGATGAGATATCCCCGCTGTTTGGCTGTTACCCGGAGTAGAGAAGAGGAGGTGCGTGTGCCTTTAACCAACTCAGCTGACTCTCAGCAGCTGACTATAAGTGGCCGCCTCCACCGCCCTTGCGGCGTTAAGCCCTGAGGAGAGAAGGGCTGAGATATCCCCGCTGTTTGGCTGTTACCCGGAGTAGAGAAGAGGAGGTGCGTGTGCCTTTAACCAACTCAGCTGACTCTCAGCAGCTGACTATAAGTGGCCGCCTCCACCGCCCTTGCAGCGTTAAGCCCTGAGGAGAGAAGGGCTGAGATATCCCCGCTGTTTGGCTGTTACCCGGAGTAGAGAAGAGGAGGTGCGTGTGCCTTTAACCAACTCAGCTGACTTTCAGCAGCTGACTATAAGTGGCTGCCTCCACCGCCCTTGCAGCGTTAAGCCTGAGGAGAGAAGGGCTGAGATATCCCTGCTGTTTGGCTGTTTGGCGAGTTGGGGAGCCAGGACACATCGATCATGTCGGACTCCATTCCAACTGCCCTGAGAACAAGGGCGCAAATACGACACGAGGAGAAGGCGCTGCATGAAATCACTCCGCGTACACCGGCAAGAAAAGTAAGCCGATTTTTTTCATGTTCCTCAAACCCTCACTCTGTTGTTGATGAGCTGCTTTATGTTCGCCAGGAAACACCTGACGCCGGAGATTTCATTTGCACGTCCGAAAATTGCACACCTCACTCAGACGTGGTGTCGTCTGATTTAAAACTTTGTGGAGCGGCGCGACCCCTATCACATGTGAACCCGTTGAATGAGAACGTGATCTGTGTCGAGGTCCCCTCAGTAGCTCCACAGGCGGGCCTGTTATCTGTGGGCACCAGCGTATGTGAAGGTGACATGTGCATTGCTGTTCAGGACGCGTGTATGATTTTTGAAAAAAACGGTCGGCTTACCTGCTGCTGGGTTGTCCGACTTTCCGCTTCTGGATGAGGTGGGTGGTGGCGGGGGGTTGGCCGCCGTGGCGGGGGTGCAGGGCCCCGGAGCCGGTGATGTTGGCGGGCGAGCCGTCGTTTCTCCCGCGGAGGTTCACCTGGGGGCGGTGCCTGTGGGAGAGCGCGCCCCCGACGGGTCTGAAGGTGTGCTCGTTGCTGTATGCGCGAGCCAGGCAGATAGCTGGAGTGACGGAGCGCCTCTGTTTTCTGCAGCGACTCCTGGTGTGCTGCAGCACGGTAGTAGCCCCGTCCAGCCTACTCCATTAAGTGCCAGTTCTCCCGTTCATCTGTCCCGCATGGCTTTCTGTCGCTCTTTCTCAACTGATGAGATTGCTCACTCTACACAGTCTGTGATGAGCTGGGGTCAAGACCGTGTCCAACGCCAATATGATCCCCACTCCGACAGACCTGTGTGTATGACACAAGTTGACCCAAGTGCTCCGTTTACTGATAACAGGAGAAACTCCTTAAGTGTTGTGACAAAGGTTCTGGAAAACTCAGTAGCAATGAATAAAGAGTGCCCTGCAAACACTAAGAAAGGTCCTACCTCTCCTACTTTGAAACCTGATAAACACACCACAAAAAGGCAAATATCACAACTAAGTGGCGTAAATGAAGACATATGGTCTAAGGTGTGCTACAAACGCTTCAAAATCAACAATCAAACTCCAAGTAATTGTGAACCACACGAGGGACTCGAACATGTGTTGACCTCTCAGAAAAGGTTGAACACGCAACAACACCACCTTAATAGGTCCCTCTCGTCTTTTATCCATACCTCACAGCGCTCTGCCACCAACGAATGTTTGTCAGAAGACTCACAAGACTCCTCGTTGATGGAACGTCCATTTCCGGAAATACGCCATATTAGAGAAAAGTCGGGAATGGCCAATCGACTTCAGCCACCAGTGTTCAGTGCTGAAAACAGAGCCACTATGCCTCAGACTGAGCTACAAACCCTAATAATTTCATCTATGACGATGTCTATGGCCCCTTACATGAAACTATATGAAGCCTTGCATGAAGCCACTAAGGACTTGACAACTGTTGTGGCTCTAATGCATTTGAAATTAATCCGGATTGAACAAGTCTGTGATCAGTCTTACAATGACCAACAAGAAGGTTTGAAAAGACTAGACGGATCATGTACGTTGTTAAAAGAGCAAAGGAAAAATGATGCAATTGACAAAAAACTCTTGGCTGAAGTAGCGAGAGAGGCGCTAGCTTTGTTTAAATACGATGGTCTGACTTCAAACCGGCAAAAGCATCAAATCACTCCACCAATTGTGAGCAAGACACCGACTCGATGCAATAAGTCCTTAAATGAACGCTGTTTAGGGGATGTAAACCAAAACACTCAAGAGCCTTCAGACGTGATTGTAATCCATGAAGATGCGCACCCAGGCCCATTGGTCTTGACAGATCCTATACTGGGAAAGCTGGCAACTTCGCCAACCATAAGTGAGGTGATTCCCCCAAGTTTGATACACATAACGGGGAATCCGCCCACGCAAGACGCAGAACCCTTGCCTATAATGATGACAACATCCGAAGATATTACTTCTGACATTTCATTCAACACTGCATTTGAACAGGTGAGGGGAAATTTGAACCAAGCACTACGAGACTCCCAGGTGGCATCTTCCTCTCAGGGAGATCTGGGCGCTGAAGCTTCTACAACTATTCCCTCTGCAATATATGCAATGACTTCAATACCCACTTATTCGGTCTTCAACAAGGTGTCACAACCTAAGGTGTCGACCTCAAAGCCCTTGGCTATTCCACCTGCAAAACAGGTGAAGAAACCTAAAAATCAAAAAGGTCTTAGAAACAAGGCACTGCATGGTGCACGGAAATTTCTACGTAACATAAACGTGGTCCAGAACGTGGCAAGCAACATCAACAAGTGTCTAAAGGCAGCCTCTTCAATCAGTGGGAAATCGCAAAATAAACCCTTAGACACAGAAGTCCCTGTAACACCTGACGCAGTGGCCGCGTCAGGTTCGAACCACGACTTATCAAGTGAGCTGTTGAACCTATCAACATACGACGAAGTAACACACGATATTCAGGATGTGGAGGCCACCTCTTCCTATGAGAATCAAGAGGGAGACGTCGTCCACACCTTGATAGACGTAGAGAACGTCAAACAAATTAACATCGATGCTCCAGCACATTACCCTGGTTATGAACTTCCTGTTATCCAAACTGTTCCAAGTATCATCAATTTAAGCTCTTGTCCGTGACTGGCACGCAAACGACTCTTAATGCATGGTCCTCTGCAAGAAGAACCTGTCAAATAATTAATGAAAAGGAAGTCCATCAGGGGCAGCTGAAATCTTCGAACAGTCCAGTGTTTATGACCCTACACGAAAGAAGGATGCGGGTCACTACGGAACAGGGGTCGTCGGCCCCTGGAAATATTCAGACTAATCCGTATGTCCCCGCTAATCTGGCGGTAGCAAGGCTGCATAACGATACCGTAAAAATCTCAGATATTGATATGATTCACCATGGTGAGTGTCAAGTACGCAATTCAAAGGCTTCCCTGAATGACGTTCTATTGTTTCAGCCCAGAACGTCGGGAGGAGCTAGATCGAAGTGCCCTATCTACAAATTGGTCATTGAAAGGCTAGATTCCTCTGATAATCTAATACTGAACCGAGGCAACATAATCAGGCTTTTACATCTTGTACCTGCCCTACGGGCCATAAGTTCAAATGATCTGATGATCGTGGAGTTTTTCAACGAAAAAAGGAGCGATAAGGTAGTGCTTCACGTCTCGTCACCTATTGTTGCTTCAACAATACTGGACGCCAATATCGCTCTGTTTTCCCTTGGCTTTGAAGTCTTTAAATACTCTGAATCGTCTCATAAAACATCCAATGGAATTGAGGTCCCATAAACCCACAAAGTCCTAAGTAAGGACGCGTGTGTGAGTATGCCGGAACCCATGGATCAGAGTGTCATCAACGTTCAAGCATCCCCTTGTTCATCAATTCAGAAGGCACCCTTGGATGGAACCAAACAGAATCAACTGGGTAATTCTTGCCACGACCAGACACTGGAGGTCTCTGAGAGGGAGCAACAAAAAGAGAATATACGAATCACTATACTCTGTAACGCCAAACAAGGTGGATCGAGTGTTCCTAGTAATAAATCCTTCAGCCCTAGTGGCGGTAAGCAAGAGTGGCAATGGTTGTCTGCAGCCTTGTGCAGCAAAAATCCCCAATAATGCCAGAATGAGGCCCCTAAAGCTCGGTGTAGATTGGCTTTGTGGAACACTCGTGGCTTTTCACACCTGTTTAAATCAAACTGGCTTGCATCAATCGACATTGCTTGTCTCCAGGAAACCTGGTTACGAGAAACCCCAGTAATGGACGACTTTGAGGTGGCCTTAAACCCTGCTCTAAAATCTTTAAAAGGACGCCCGATGTCTGGCTTGGCCACCATACTTAGGAAATCCTCAGGCTGGAGAATTGCGAGTTCGACCAATTACTCCCCTTTCATCCAAGCAACATTAATGTCAAAACTAAAACACGAAGGGTCGCCTATGGAACAGTTCTGTGTTGTAAACCTGTACTGGCACCACACGAATGCTGGAAAACAGATATTCATCGATCAGATTATGGAAATAGTTGATGAACTGCTGGAAACAAATGGCTGGCCGAACATTCTCATCTGTGGTGATTTAAACATCGACCTTTTTAAACCATCAGGCCCGGAAAAAACTTCTTTGGCCAAGTCGTGGTCGGAGGAATTGACCCTAAGAAACGTACAACTTCTAAATGGTAACAGTTGTGACGATATGGCACCAGCCCCCCGTGGCATCGTGATGGGCAAAGGTCAACAATTGACTACATATTTGTATCAGAAGCCCTACACCCTCGGATAACCTCGCTGAAAATTATTGAAAAGACGGAAAGCGATCACAACATGCTAATAACAGAATTTACAACTATGACAAAACAGAAACCAGAGCTATGGCCCCATCAAATCCAGGTGGTTTCCAATAGAGTAAGATTGAGCCTCGAAACACATGATGTGGAGCATCTGGTAAATCTCTACTGCAAGACCTGCCCAAACGTTGACTATGATCATCTTCTGATACACTATAAGCCCAAGCAAGCGGGCTTTAAAAATATGGCCTTTGTACGCCAACACTGCTTTGACCGGGAATTGCAGACACAAAAGCGTCTTATGCGTCAAGACATCCGAAGGCTGAAGTGTACAAAGGGCACAACATACTTACGCGACGTAAAGGCGGTTAAGCAGAGTTACAAAAACTGGCTAAAAGCTCATAAGCATGTAATGGCCCAAAACGATGCAGAACAGATGTTGACGGTCTTAAAAAACAAGAACTCTAGAGACTTTTGGAGGCTTATGAACAATCAGCACGCCCCCAAAAAGTCATACAAGTCTGTATGGTGTCTGAATCTGATTGGATAATTCACTTCGAAGGTCTATACAAAGCATCTGTTTCAACTGACGGCCCTGTTAAACTAACACCTAAATCGTGGGCCTTGTCTTATTCAAAAGATGAAATAGTGACCATCATTAAAAAAGCGAAAAATTCACGGGCACCTGGTCCTGATGGCCTGACAAATTTTACTATAAAACAACATCCAGAGCAATGGGCAGAGTTCTGTGTAACGTTGTTTAATCGAGTAAATTTAAGTGGCCAGACGCCAAAATCCTGGAAGACCGCGATAGTTGTACCTATCTTCAAAAAAGGCGACAGAGCAAACCCGAAAAACTATCGTCCAATTGCTCTATTAGACGTCCTAGGTAAGATCTACGCCACGATGCTCCAACAAAAACTCGTAGCCTGGTCACAAACTTCGAACCACGTGGATAAGCGCCAATCAGGTTTCGTGAAGCAGGTGGGATGCTCGCTGAATTTACTCCTGCTAAACATTATTAAAATGGAAGCGATAAAGTCAAACACGAAGGTCTATCTAGCTTTTATAGACTTTTCATATGCTTTTGACACCATCAATAGAGCGATCCTGTGGGAAAAACTGAAGCGTTGGGGATGCCCGTCAGATTTAATAGCGGCAATCAAAGAACTGCACACAAACACCTCTATCCGAGTAAGGCTGGATCAATTAGGGCAATTATCCAAAGCAATAAACACCTTCAAAGGAGTCAAACAGGGGTGTCCGTTAGCTGCAGTACTATTCGGCCTTTTTATATCGGACATAGGTGAAGCAATTGGAGCAACAAAATCATTTCCGCCGAAAGTGGCCAAATCACACTTGATTTGGCTACTATATGCTGATAATTTGATCATCCTGGACCGGACGCCCATTGGGCTGCAAAGAAAGTTAAACGCAGTTCAACAATATGTTACATCTAATCAACTACTGATAAACACGAAAAAATGTGAAATACTGGTCCTGCAAAACCTAAAAGGCGGCTGGGTGGCGCGGAAAACGCACCCCAAACTGGACGCTAGGCCACGAACCTTTGCAAATATCTGCCAGTGTTAAATTCCTGGGAATGCTCATAAGCTCATCAATAACGGATGGACCGTGGCAGGCTGACATAAGAAGAAAATGCAAACAACTAGCAAACCAGGCACTAATTATCCACAAAAGATATGGTAAATTCTCGTTAAAACCTGTGCTGGCCTTCTACCATCAGAAGGTAATCCCCGTACTGACATACGGGGCTGAAAATGCTTTCGGCTGTTCGTATGAAATTTGGGACTCTTTAGAGAACTGCTTTTGGTCCAAAGTATTAACACTCCCGAAAGGCGTGAAGACTGCCTGTATAAGATACGAACTGTCGATAATATCGATTCATGCCAGGATCAGCTGGAGTCTACTAAACTTGTATCGTAAAACATGTTCTAGAGCACAAATTCCTCAATTTGACATCTTCTATGATGGTTCAGTTGGTAACTCCAATGTCATCACAATGTGGTCAAACAGGTGCGAAGAATTACTACAGAATTTCGACATCAAGAGCGAGTTGCTCCATGAAAATCCGGATGCGGCAAAGCTTAAAATCTGGCGCATCGACTGGGAGCATACATGCACAAAGAGAGCGATGGCCAAATCGATGTGTGATGTGCCACTGGAAGCACGTGCCTTCAATACCCAGCAGCGTTACATTACTCTGTTTCCAGATCCACAAGCAAGAAAGCTGTTTTTACTGTTCAGGCTAAATCTGTTCAAAACTACTGAACGTTTTCGCTTATGGAAGAATAATGAGCACCTAAAACCCGAATGTCGACTTTGTCTGCTAGCCAAAGAGTCACTCAAACATTTAGTGCTATTTTGCCCTAAGCTGAAATCTGAAAGATCAATCCACTTGGGCCCCTGGAGTGTAATCCATCCATCCTTTTGTGCTGATGACTGGTGGAACCAGATGTACCAAGGAACCGACTTGAAACTGATATTTCCATTAACACGTTTTTTGGAGAAAATTTAAAAATGTCTGATGATGGCACCAGTAGGGGAAACAAATTAGTAAAACCTGTCACGGTAAATCTGTATGATAACTTTGTGAATGGAGCTCGCCCAAAAGTCTACTACTGATGATTGTTTGTATGTCTAATTGTTGCTTTGTTGTTTGTACATATGTCGTCACTTTTAAAGGTTTGAAAAAACCAATAAAATAAAAAAATAAAAATTAAAAAAAAACTATTATTAAGGGCCCCAATTCATAGGAAAGTGCGCATTGATCCTGCAAAGTGTGTGTGCTGAAAAAGACTTTGCGTGTCCCTGCGTGCATATGTTTCTGTGCGTGCTCTTTGTACTCATGGAATATTTCCTGCACATCAACCTATGCACAAGTAGCGGCCGGAATGCCCACCATACGACCCCACGCAAAGCAATTCCAGCCCTGTATACTGACCTTTGCGCACTCCTCGTCCGCAAAGTAATGCAACCCAGCAATACTGCATGCAAACATCATCAACTAAGGCAGCACCCCTGTGCCCCTGCGTGGGGTCCCCAGTAACTATTCAAAGAACCCCCTAAATATGTGTACCATTTCTCACAATTGTAGTCAGTCCACAGTAAATCTGCGTGGGAAACCTGTATACTGTGGCTGCACCCCACTACACTGCATACACGCACCCCTAACTCCAATCGGCACCCCAACTGCGTGCACGCACCCATAAATTCTCAATCGGACCTTACCTTTGTGCAGTGATCCCTATGAGATTGACATGCTTTCAGGTGGCGGTGAGATCGCAAGCATTGCATGCTGATTTCCCCGACGTGACGTTGCGCAGTCCGATCCATCAATACGCTTGGTTTTGCGCTGTTGACTCACTCACAGTTTCCCTTGTTCTTCCTCATTGTGCATGTTCTGCCCCCTATTTAGATCTATGCATAGGCCCACCCCACACTCTGCTTGGAGTCTCGCGCAGCACGCTCGACTGCACGCAGAACTAGCATAAATCCCAGCAGTTTACGGAAAAGAGCTGCAAAGTCGATTCCATGAATAGATATAGGGGGTTTTGCACGCAGAATGACGCGCAAAGTCCCTATTCACCAGACAAAAAAATCCATGAATCAGGCCCTAAATGTTTACACATGGTTTGTTTGCATTTTCTGGCATCACATGCATTCCAAACACTGAAGTGGGTGGAAGGGTTGTGGAGTGGGAGCAGAGCAAATGAAACAACAATGACAATGAAAGGAATGATAAGCAGCCAGGGCCTAGAGCATACCAAGGGGAAGTACTTCCCAGCCCTGGATTTCTGTCTCCTCCATGTCCCCCGCCAACTTTCTCTGTACACTGTGATTCTGCTGACTCCCCGAAACCGTCCCCTCTGCCACAAAGCGTGCCCTCAGCCCTGCAAGAGAGAGAGAGGGTGACAAGGCATAGGCATACCTGTTTTCAACAACAATACAATATCCCTTTTCAATCCAGCAAAAGGTCAAGTGGACAAAAAATCCGAACCCCGAGGATGTGTGATAATTTAAAAAGTAGTTGGGCTGGCTCTTTAATTTCACAGCCACTGCAGGACAGGCGTGTTGGTTCCCAAGTTCTCCCTTTTCCGAGATTTTTTTTTTTTTTTAGACGGCAGCAGTGACTCAGGGAAGTCGTGAAGAGCAGGAGCCTGTTGCAGTGCAACTCAGTGAATAACTCACACTGCATCCTTCCTACTGCCCCTAACCTAACATCGGGGACAGGTACATCTGCATTTATTCTGATGTTTTGTTTACCTTAATTCAAAATTGGCATTCGGACGTGCTGTGTGTGCAAATGTGTAATGCCAGTTCACTTAGAGTATGAAATGGCGGAAGCACAGCCCTCCTGGAAACAAATCAAGGCCCAGCTGGTTCTTCGGTCGTTTCATCCCGTAAGCATCGCTCAATTACCATGGCAACCGGAGAGACTGCTTCTGAACATCCCTTCCTCTCTCGTACTTATACAGTACAATACTTTGGCATTAGGTGGTGGCAGCGCACCACCAAATACTCCAAAACCAACAAAGCTTCTGCCTCCAGGTGGTAATGCCCCCCCCCCATGTCAAATGCAGGCAGCATGTCCAAATGGAGTTAGCCTGCATCCACAGTTTAGCTCTAATTCAATGCACTGAACCATACTTAAATAGTGTCCGGTAGCGAACTGCCATAGTCAAATGCTGTGCTTGCAAACCTGTGAGGAGACGATGTAATCTGAACCAGGCTGCACCAGAGCAGAGCCCGTTTAAGGAAAAGGGAAGGAGTCTTCTTAAAAAGAGAGTGATCAATGCAAAGTGATACTGTTCGGCTGTGCAAATAGTCCTATGAGAAGACGAGTTTAGCTGATCTGACCTACAATGGGGCAGAGGCCCATTATGGAAAAGAGAGGAGGCAGCTTAAAAACAGCGTGCTCGGAGCGAAGCACCACAGCAAAGTGGTGTAGCAAAGGGCTACTGATCCGCTGCTCAGGGCCCAATTCTGAGGTGAATGCAAAAACAAGAAAGTGTTAATCCATGAAGGATGAACACTTTCTTCAAAAGCAGCATATTCTGGCAAAGTGCTATTGTGGCGGTCTGGCATCAGAACCACGACTTAAGCATGTGCCTGATTTACTGCTTGACAACAGCCTTAGCAACCATGAGAATTGCAGGGCTGGCACTGCAAGGGGATTTTGCTCTCAAGAGCACAGCCTTAGGACGTCAGTGAGAGGAGTTAAAATACGAGGTGCCGCTAAACGCTGCTTCACACTTTTTCCTTTATAAAAATGGCATTTCCGAAACCGCATCTCTTTTCTAGTTTTATAAAAGCTTAAGGAACCTTTCTTAAACTAGAAAAGTGGCAGTCTTTAGAAAATGCTTGCAGTGCCACTGGAGCACATGTTTCTATGTAAACGATAGATTTATGCAGCTTTTGCTACTGGACAGCACAACATTTCCTCTCCAATATTTCCACCTACCCAGAATGGTGGTGCTGGAAACTGGAGGGGAGAATGTGGGCTTTCCACACTATAATTAACACAAGCTCAGAATCAGGCCCTCACACTGTTCAGAGAGAAGGCGATTTCTGCTGGATCAGCATCTCAAGATACGTCTCTCATATGATTACTACTAGCATGCATGCACACACGTGCAGACATGTCTTTATACTTACAATTTGCGCAGCAAGGGGGGAGCGACTTGGCAAATTAACAAGACCTGGATTTTCAAGGAATTGTATGATCGGATTGTACAAAAAGTCTGAACACCAAAAGTTCGAACCTTTGGTGGTAGCATTGTAGGTAAGTATTAAAAAAAAGGCTGCAGCGGTGTCCCCCGCAACACCCCGCTCACTATACTGTGTGGTATAGTGAGCGGGGTGCTGCAGGGGACACCGTGGCAGCACACCCGGAAAAATAAAGAAAATAAAACAGGGGGTGTCCCCCGCAACACCCTGCTCACTATACTGTGTGGTATAGTGAGCCAGGGTTGCGGAGGACACCCCTGCAGCACCCCAAAAAAAAACGGACCCTGCAGCGCTGGTTCCCGATCACAGAACTGAAAGGGAACTGGCGCTGCAGGGACTCAGTGTGTAAAAAAGGTAAGTAGGGTTTGTTTATGTTGGGGGTGTGGCTGGGGGTTTGTTGAGGGTGGGGGAGTGTTGTGGTTATGTTGTGGGTGTGGGTGTGGGTGTGGGTCAGTGGCGTAACACAAAATGTGGGGGCCCCCTGCGAGTGATACTGGGGGGGGCCCCAACTCAGCAACAAATCACTGGTCGCGCCACACTCTGGGCCACCATAGATCATCACGCTTGTGCAATACCCACGAATGTGCTGCTGAAGGTATATGCTGCACACTGCACTAGCAGAACTATATAAATATGTGTTTTAATGCACACACCCTCGCTCCAGCCTTGGCTGATTTCTGTAATCACACTTTCACCACTGGCACGTTCCCCTCTCCCTTTAAGCACTCCCTTATGCATCCACTCCTCAAGAAGCTGTCTGCCGAACCTGCCTGCCTGGCAATCTATCGCCCAATCTCCATCACCCCTTTCCTGGGCAAACTGTTGGAAAAGCTATCCATCTCCCAGCTTACTCTCCACACGGAATCTGTTGGTTGTGCTCCATGACCTTCAGTCTGGCTTCAGAGCTGCCAGAGTCACGGAAACTGCTCTCCTGAACACCTGTGAAGATTTGCTATCTAACCTTGATCCCAGCATTCCTTCTGTCCTCATCCTCCTTGATCTTTCCTCTGCTTTCGACACGGTCAACCACGCCATCCTGATCAATCCTGATTAATCGACTCCATGAGAACATGGGCATCACGGATCAGGCCCTTGAGTGGCTGACCTTCTTCCTCTTGGACAGCTCCCCCTGGTCCCTTTCTCTCTGCTCCATCCTCTCACCCTGGTTTTTCAACCTCTATTTTGCCCGTTTGGCCCACCTGATCTCTACCTTCGCCTCTAACTTTCAGTGTTATGCGGATGACACTCTGCTTTCCTTCACGCTCCCCTCAGACTCTTCTCATCTCTCGCTCATTCCTGACTGTCTATCTGCGATTCAGGATTGGTGTGCCTCTAATGATCTGTGCCTTAATATCAGTAAGATGGAGATCGTTCTCATTTGGACTCCTGCCCCTGTTTTCCCTCTCTCATTCTGGCCGTCCGCCTTGGGTCCTCTTCCTTCGACATTCTGTGAGGCAAACAACCTTGGTGTCATCTTTGACTTCACTCTCTCGTTCTCTCCTCACATCGCGGACGTCGCCAGGAAGTCCCACTACCAGCTGCTCCTCCTCAAAGGTACTCTTCCCTTTCTCACTTTCCCCCAGAAGCTCACTGTCTCCAGAGCTTTGGTTCTCTCTAGGCTGGACTACTACAACAGCCTCTTTCTCAATCTGCCTTCCTCTACTCTTCACCCTCTGCAACTAACCCAGAACAGGACTGTGAGACATATCCTTGGCCTCAAGCCCAGGGAATCGTATCTCTCCAGCCCTGAAAGATCTCCACTGGCTCCCAGTTGCTGCAAGGATCAAGTTCAAGACCCTTTGCATTGTCCACAAGGCTTTCTGGGCCTGGCACCCACACTACATCCAATGCACTCTTCCAAAATATCTTCCTTCTCAAGCCCTTTCCTCTGTTACCTACAACTCTCTAAGGGTTAAGCACTTTTCCACGCAGAGAGTGGGTGGTAGATCTCTCTCCTCTGCAGGCACCTCCCTCTGGAGTAGCCTCCCTGCCACTCTCAAACCTGAGCCGGACCACCTGAAGTTCCGGAAGCAGCTCAAACCTTTCCTCTTCTCTTCTGTTTTCTCTCTCTCCCTCCCCTGCTGGCCTACCTAACCTACCTGTCTGCTGTACCGACTGGTTGCTTGGCTACCCTCAGAGGCTCACTGAGTCCAGACTCTTTCTTGATCAGTCACCCTTACACTGCCTCTGGGCCTACCATGCACTTAGGGGCAGTAACTGTAACCCTACAGTCCCTTGTTCTCCTTGCACTACCCAGAGCCGCGCTGCACTTACTCAGAGACTTTCTGCCCTGTTTTTCCCTCTCCTCTCCCTTGCACTTCCCCCCTCGCTTTCCCCTTGCACCTCTCGTTCTTGCACTTGCACGATCTGAATGACACAATGCCTAGTAAGATTGTTTGTCTTGTCCTCCCTCTATTTCCCGCCCTTGTCTTGTTGCACCTAGAAACACTTCTGTACCTGCGCATTATAAATGACTTATATCATATCATTTGATCACAGATGCACAGAAAAATATACAAAGCCGCAGTAAAAACCAGCTAGACTAGCAGCACCCAAATGGCAGTCTAGCGAGGTAAATCACTTAGCAGGACTGCTTTATTAGAAATTCTCAGTTAAAAAAATGTCATACCAAACTGAGGAATGACTAGACTGGCTACACCAAAATGCCTCTCTAGCCACTAATACCACATATCATGCCTGATTAGCCTGGACATGGACAGCCTTTATGATTTCTTGCACAATCCTGCACCCCCCGACACATCCCCTCTCCCTCCCAACCCTACCCCAACCTCCAAACTCAGCTTCTGGGCCCAGAATTACCTCCACGTCCCTCTTCCTTTTCCCAGAGCTTATGGATGAGGCTCTTTGCCTCATAGGTAAGTACTGGGATGAGGAAAAGTGGGACTAGGAGTAATGATGATTACAGGTAGCTAAGTCAGGCATTACCTCCATGTACCTCTACCTCATCCCAGTACTTGTGTGTAAGGCACTCTGCCTCTTACACAAGTGCTGTCTCATACACACTGGGACGAGGAAGAATAGGGCTAGGAGTAATGAGTAATCAAGGCATTAAACGCAAGTATTGGTGCAACACCATTGAGTTGACTGGGATTCAGCACTCCCTCCCCCTTCCCCCTGAAATTTTGGGCTATGATGACTCAACCTGGTCGACCTTCACAGCAGATGGCAGACAGAACAGGACACAGATGTTAAATGGCACCTGGGTTTTGCTCTTAACAAGAGCCCAGCAATTACTAACATAAAGCATTTCACCGTTAGCACCTGCATTCAAATGCCACATTTTTTAGGCAATTGAAATCGTGATGTGGGTTTAATACTTGCATGCCAGCGGAGTGATTGGAAGGGTACGAAGGCAGCAGGAGATCACTCATTTTCACAGCAGTCCATAAGTGTGTGCTTTCAAACTTAAAGGAGAGAGTTAACTGCTTGTAACATTGAAACTGCACTAGAATAGTCTCATTAAAATGTGTAAAGAAATTAGATGCCCCAAACAAATAAGTTTGTCCCTCCCTCACCACCCATGAAGTTAGCGCCTCTCCCAACATTTGAAGGGTTAGCCCCCCTTAAATGTAGATTTGTTGAGCCCCTGAACGCAAGCACACACACCATTCACCATATACACACACGCACACCCAGCCATCCATATATTTAAGTGTGCATTCTTTCACCATACAGGGACACCCAAGCAGCTATCCATACATTTAAGTGTGCACCCTTTCACCATAAAGGCACACCGAGGCAGCCACCCGTACATTTAAGTGTGCACCCTTTCACCATAGAGGCACACACTCCCAGGCACCCACCCATACATTTAAGTGTGCACCCTTTCACCATATGCTCACACAGGCAGCCACCTATACATTTAAGTGTGCACCCTTTTACCATACAGGCACACCCAGGCAGCCACCCGTACATTAAAGTGTGCACCCTTTCGCCATACACTCACACAGGCAGCCACCTATACATTTAATTGTGCAGCCTTTCACCATACACTCATACACACACACACACACAAACGTCATGGGGTTGAGGGGAGCCCTAATACTTCCCAAATAATTGGGCCTCATTACAACTATGCCGGTCCGGCATATTACAGCTCTGTGGGCGGTTGCTATCCCGCTCAGCAGGTTAGACCAGACCTGCCAGGTGGAACGACACCCACCCGCAGAGTTTTCACAGAAGCACCGGCACCATTATTAACGGTGCCGGTGCTTCCGTGGACCCCATTCCCATAGAGTCCAATGGAAATGGGGACTTATCATTTGCCGGCGCCTGACTTCGCGGACCGACGGGCTTGTAATCTCCCTGTGTTCCCGGGAAGTCGGGCACGGGTAAATCATTACGGGTCCGGCGGCAACCTGCCGGTAGCACCGGCACGGTTACCGCCAAACCCGTAATGAGACCCATTGTTTTTTTTTTAAGTCACTCTGACTTCATAAAGAAATTATTTCTGTTAAGGACCGAACCATACCGGCAGTAATTTCTTTGGGAAGGCAGAGTGACTTCAAAAATAAACTATTTATTTTTTAAGTCATAGGGCTCCCCCCACCCCATGACATGGAGGCCTCCAGCCTAGGTCAGCCATGCCATGGGGGGCGGAGCCCTCGGACTTCAAAAAGAAAATTTCTTTTTGTAGTCACTGCCTTCATAAAGAAATGATTTCTGTTACAGAAATCATTTCTTTATGAATGCAGAATAAATTGAAAAAGAACATTTTTTTTGGGAAAAAATAAAATGTTTCTTTTTATTTATCCAGGGGCCCCCCACACAACATGTGCTGGGGCCCCTGTTACGCCAGTGGTGTGGGTATGTAGGGGTTTTGAATGCGTGTTCGCATGGGAAATGTGCAAACCTTTTGTGGTTCTCACATTTCTCATGCAAACTTTTACGTTGCTGACTTTTCGGGGATTGAAAAATCACGTAGATCCGATTTACAACCTGCTCTGGAGGCAGCATGACAACAAACAACTGCAGAGGTGTTTTCTCATATGGTAGCAACATTCATTTCAACTTTAAAACATGCTGGAAAAGAGAATCTGTGTAGAGATTTAGCCTTGGGTAGTCTAGTCTCGCTCCGGCGAGATGCTGCGAGTCTGCGCTGCACATGCGTGTTTGCCGGCGGAAAGCCGGCACTGCAGAGCGGGATGCCGACAGGAGCAGATGTGCTCTGCCACCGCTCGTGCACAAAGCCTGGAGCCACGGTACACCCTGTTTCGGCACTGCTGTTTGGACGCGGTGGGACAGTTTGGCGTGACTGCTTCAGCGCAGCAGCCATTTCAGCATGCCCATTTTGGCCCAGAAGCCTTTCTGGGACCATCGATTTGGCGCATTGGTTAATGCCCTTACGCCAAATACAAATGGATTACTTTTTACAAATGACGCTCATTGACAGGTACTATACCTGTTAATGTGTTTAATTTGTGACAATTTATCATTTAATGCTCAGGCATTTCCTGGTGCATGTGCAAATGCGCACTGTCCTGGAAGAGCAACAGCAACCCCAGTTATTCCAACACGTTCCTAGTCGGGAATCGGGACGTGGACACTGGGAGTGTGGGTGAGTGGGGGCCATGCAGCGAGCTCTGGAAGCCCCGGGCCTGTACACTGCTTCCTGGTGCTTGGCGACCGCACGGCATGGGTGCACAGACTCTTCTGCCTTTAATAACAGGGGGTGGTGTGCGGGAGGTGGAATGATGGTGGCCGGGGTAAGAGAAGCAGCGTGAGACATGGCTGCAGGAAGCACAATTTCCGACAACAGATGAACGCCCTCACAGCACAACCCAGGGGCCGTGAGCTGGTGCACCTCCTCCATCCTGCAGCTCAGCACACCCCATCTGTGGCGCTGACCGTAATGACGGGCCTGCGCGGCGGCGTGACGTTGCACGCCGCCGCCCCGAATATAAATAAAGGGGCGTTCCCGGCCGCAGACAGAGCGACCGGGAAGCCCGAACCGAAAGGCTGTGTGTGTGTGTGTGTCCTTTCGGGTGGGGGCTTGCGGGCACGCTGTGGGGGCTCAGGGCCGCCCCTCAACAGTGGCGACGAGCGAGTGCGGATGCCCGGGCCCGGCGGTGAAGGCTTCCAAAATTTTTTTTGCATGAACGGAACACCTTGATGCTCCGTCTTACGCCGTGGCTGCGGCTCGTACACGTGGCCGGTGGCAATTTTGTCTGGTAGGCCGCGGATGTTCTCCGAGCTCCGGTTTGACGGGGGAATTGAATCCGGGCCAAATTTTGGGAAATTCTGCTTGCAGGCAGCATGATCTGCACACCCATGGTTGGATTGTGGATTTTCATGTAGTTTTGGTGCTACTACGTCGTGTGAAAGCCAGGAGAAGGGTTAACATGGCTGGACCTGCTTAGCCTACTCCATGCTTATGGCTTAATTTTTGGAACACCTATACACTGCTAGGTGGCGTTGGATGGAGACAGCATCTTTCTTCGTCCCCTTCATCATCAAGTGGCTGTGGTATCTTCTTTGTCCTCTTCATCAACGGAGAAGGCTGTGATTGAGAGACATTCATACCAGCACGCCTTATTCCTGGTCCTTGGAGTTGGTGGCCGTCCCAGGTGATCTGTGAGGCTCGTAGTGTGTATCTGGTATCGGATTTAACTGTTATAGACACTCACACTGTGGATGGTGAAGGGTGGCTGAGTTGCGGCCTCCAGGACAACTAGTAGGGGTGCCTGTGCGCTCAGACCTATGGTTGACTCTGAAGATTCGGATGACGGGGCCGTGGCTGCACCACTTCCACAACAGGCTGGGCAGCCTCCAGTAATTCCAATGCAACAGCCAGTACCGGCTCTACAGTTGCCCCTGCAAGGACCTCCAGCAGCGCTGCCAGCTGCCCAACCTGGACCCCCCATCATGGCTCAGGCAAGAGCACCGGCGGCCCACGCCGCTTTGCAGCCCATTCCGGAATTTGACGCATCAGGGCCACCTTTGAGCATGGGCCCCCGGTGGAGGAGATGGATGAGTCGCCTTGATATGTATTTCAGGGCCTCACAAGTGACGGACGATGACAGCAGAGTGGCCACCATGCTGTACTCCGCAGGGCCTGCAGTCCAGGAAATATTTGAATCCCTCACACCTGCCAATGCCTCCTATGACGCGGCCAAGGCGGCACTCCTTGCACATTTCCTCCCCCTTGCCAATGTGGACTATGAGAGATTTGTTATGCTGTCGGCCAAACAGAAGGATGATGAGACGCTGAACACCTTCTATGGTCGTTTGCGCCGCCTCTCCCTAGGATGTGCGTGGACGGACGCGGAAGACATGATGCGCACAATGTTAATCCAGGCATGCTCCTCCGGCAAACTCAGGAGGCAGGTCCTGAGAGAGCCAGGCATCACTCTGCCCCGCATACTGGAGCTCGGCCGTTGCCATGAGGTGGCGGAGGCTCGGGCCAATAAGATGGAGGCAGGATCCCGGTCAGTGAGGTCGGAGGAGGTGTGCGTCGTGTGGCGAGGTGGCAGAGGCATGAGACGTCCTGGTGGAGGACCCCGTGACAGGGCAGGCAGAGCCAGGGAATCGTGCCAGAAATGCGGGTACAACCTTCCTCACACGACAGAGTGTCCGGCGGTGGGAAAGACCTGTGGCAGGTGTGGACTGGCCGATCACTTTTCAAGGGTATGCCGGGCAGCCCTGCCGGTGATGGTGCCAAGAGGCCAGGCACGGACGTGGAATCCGCGCCAGAACCCGACGCCGAATGTGGCCCAGGTAGATCAGGGCGAAGTGGATGCCCAGGCAGAGGGTGCCGAGGAGGAGGAGGAGGAGGAGGAGAACATCTTTTTCGTCTCGAGCGTGGAAATCCTGAAAAGAAAGAGTCGGAGGCATCCCAGATGTGTGGTAGAGGTCAACCACTCCCCAGTCCCGGTGCTTGTGGATACGGGGGCCTCGGTCAATGTAATGGCCAGAGGACATTATGACACGCTTGAACGCCTCCCAGGTCTGGTCACACCGAAGGCTCGCATATTTGCGTTTGGAGGGCTGGAACCGATACCACTAGATGGTGCCTTTATAGCCAGTGTTGAACATGATGGCTCACAGATGAAGGCTTGCTTCTATGTAACTCCTGTGAGCGACAACACCCTGCTCAGCTGTGCAGCTGCCGATGCCCTGGGGATTGTCAGTTTCGCCTATTCAGTCTACATGGAAGACATTAATGATCTCCTAGACAAGTATGCAACACTCTTCAGTGGGATCGGAAAGATGACCGGTGAACCGGTTCGGCTTCACATTGATGAGTCGGTGCAACCTATTGCCCTGAAACACCGCAGGGTACCGTTTCATCTAAGGGAGCAGGTGGACAAAGAGCTGGACAGTTTAGTAAACCTGGACATCATCGAA
The DNA here is from genome assembly GCF_040938575.1 of Ambystoma mexicanum. Lineage (NCBI taxonomy): Eukaryota > Metazoa > Chordata > Amphibia > Caudata > Ambystomatidae > Ambystoma > Ambystoma mexicanum. The sequence goes on along the minus strand of NC_090922.1, from coordinate 489,252,844 downwards.
AAGGTGGAAGGCCCGACCCCCTGGGTGTCTCCGATCGTGGTGGCCAGAAAACCTAAGCAACCTGATTCTGTCTGCATCTGTGTGGACATGAGACTCCCTAACAAGGCAATAAAGAGGGAGCGGCATCTCACACCCACGATCGACGACATAATTGCTGAAGTACAAGGGGCTCGGTTCTTTTCGAAACTGGACCTCCAAGCAGGTTACCACCAGGTTGTTCTCCACCCTGAATCCAGGTTCATAACAACGTTTACCACCCACCGGGGATTGTACCGATATAAGAGGTTGAGTTTGGGAGTGTCATCTGCCCGCCGAGGTGTTCCAGAACATCATTAGGGGTGCCTTAGCAGATCTCGAGGGCGTCCTCAACATCAGCGATGACATTCTGGTGTTCGCAAAAACAGAGGTGGCCCATATGAGGAGGCTGGGAAAGACTCTGGAACGGCTCCAGTCACTGGGCCTTACCCTTCATAAGGAAAAGTGCGAGTTCATGCGCACCTCCATTGAATTCTTCGGCTTTGTGTTCAAGGAGGGAGGGGTGTCACCCGACCCAAGAAAGGTCCAGGACATCAAATCGGCGCAACCTCCCGAATCGGTGTCTGATGTGAGGAGCTTCCTGGGGATGGTGACCTACTGTGGGCGTTTCATCCAAAACCTCGCCTCAAGATCGGAACCACTCCGGGCGTTGACGAAGAAGGAGTCAACGTGGCACTGGGGCCCACTTGAGCAGGCCGCTTTCGAGGACATTAAGGCTGCCCTCACGACGGAAGACACCATGGCATTCTTCGACCCCGCCCTGGAATCAGAGATCGTCGTTGATGCAAGCCCATTTGGCCTGGGGGCCGTGCTAACTCAAGTGGATCGCAACGGGAGTGTTCGCCCCGTGGTATACGCCAGCAAGGCACTCTCAGAGACTGAGCAGAGGTACTCCCAGATCGAGCGGGAGGCACTCGCAGTGCTGTGGGGCTGCAGACATTTTCGACTCTATGTCTTGGGTCGTCCGGTGACGGTGGTAACCGATCACAAACCGTTGCTTCCAATCCTGGTCGGGTCATCGTCAAAACCCCCGGCCAGGATCGAGAGGTGGATGCTCGCCCTCCTTGAGTACTCCGTTACCTTGGTATACAGGCCTGGGGCCAACAATGCAGCAGACTACCTCTCCCGTCACCCGGGAGTGTGCGGGGGAGAGGGGCATGATATCTGTGAAGAAGAGGCTGACAGCCATGTACGGATGGTGGTGGAGGCGGCCACACCAAACGCGATGCCACTGGCGGAGCTGGAGGCCGCGGCGGCCCAAGACGAATGTTTTCAAATATTGAGGCACTCGATGCAACACAGCTCCTGGAAGTCCATCCTCGAGGCTGTGGCCGGGGGAACACAAGAGGCCAGAACAACACTTGAACAGCTGTGGAAAGTGAAGGACGAGTTGTCGTTTTCGGAGTTGGGCCTGCTGCTCCGGGGTGACCGGATTGTCGTCCCACTTTCAAAAGTGAGGGAGGTCATCACTTTGGCCCACCACGGACATCAAGGCGCAGCCAAGACCAAGGCGCGGCTCCGGTTGAAGGTCTGGTTTCCTGAACTAGAGAAGAGGGTTGATGACTTTGTAGCGGCATGCGTGTGGTGTCAGGCAGCCTCTCCTCTGCATCGGGAGCCGGCGATAGAAGCGATGCCCTGAGGCACACGGCCTTGGGAGGTCGTCCACGCAGATTTTGGCTCGACGTCAGTGGGCACCCACTTCCTGGTAATTGTTGATGAGCACTCTAGATATCCAGAGGTGGAGTTCGTCGAATCCGTGGCGTTTGAGCATGTGGTCGTGGCGGTGGAGAAGATCTTTGCAGCCCACAGGTTTCCCCACACTCTGTGCTCAGACAATGGGGCTCCTTTCCAAAGTGAGCGGTTCTCCAAGCTCATGGAGAGCTGCGGGGTGCAGCACAGGAAGGTGTCACCGCTGTGGCCCCGAGCCAATGGCGATGCTGAGAGACTCATGCGGACTCTTAACAAGACATTCCGAATCGCTCAGGGACAGGGTCAGCCCCTCCAACGGGCCCTGTATCAATTCCTGCGGGTGTATCGCACCACCCCGCATGCCTCCACTGGAGTGGCTCCCGCAGAAGCGCTATTCAAAGATGCCCCTGGGGCCTGCTACCCGAGGCCGGGGAGAAGGAGCCTGGAGTGATTGATAACCAGCGGGTTGAAGCGGAAAGGCGAGTGAGAATTGACCAAGAAAACCTGCGAAGGGGTCTCCGGCCTCAACGGCTTGAGCCGGGAGACGAAGTTCTCATCCGTAACCGACACCCCCATGGGAAACTCTCACTCCCCTATGAACCCGAGCCATTGGATGTTGTGGCGGTCAAGGGATCCCTGGTGACGGCCTCGGATAGGCAATCTGCCGTCACCCGGAATGTGAGCTTCTTCAAGAAGCTGGGTGATCCACGGACTGAAACTCCACCTGAACCTGACCCACCAGAGGACCCCGATGACGGAGATCTCCGTGAGGATGTCCCAGACTCCCCAATCCGGGGAGCCGCGGCTGAAGGACGTCACAGGCTGGAGGTAGGCAGGAGGTACCCCCAGAGGGCTGGGCGAGGGAAACCTGCTTACCTCAGCGAGTATGTTCTTGGACAATTAGCTAGTAAACTGTGATGAAGGAATCCGGGTGGTTGACAATAAAGGGGTGTTGGGTGTGCAGTGGTATTTGTAGTGTAGGTGTGTGTTAAAAGTTATTACAGTTAAAATTGCAGCTGTTGTGGTTCCTCCCGAAAATGGAGGAGTGTTGCACTGCCCGTAATGACAGGCCTGCGCCGCTGATTGACGTTGCACGCCGCCGCCCTGAATTTAAATAAAGGGGCGTTCCCGGCCGCAGACAGAGTGACCGGGAAGCCCGAACCGAAAGGCTGTGTGTGTGTGTGTGTGTGTCCTTTCGGGTGGGGGCTTGCGGGCACGCTGTGGGGGCTCAGGACCGCCCCCAACACCATCCTGCATCTTTACACACCTCGTCCTGTTCCTACACACTCCACCCTGCATCATTCTACTCTGCAACATCCTAATCCTGCACCTCCACACACCTCGTCCTGCTCCTGAGCATGCCCATTTATCCCCCTCTGTACATGCTACATCACATTGTGATCCTATGCACACACCCCTGCACTCCCATTCTATTCCTCTACGCCCCTCATACTGCTCCTCGAATCACCCTAGTCTCCTGTACGCCTCCATCCCTCCCTTCTGCACCTCCTGTCCTGTTCCTCTGCATGCCCCATTATTGCCCTCTGTACACGCTACATCACATTGTGATCCTATGCACACACCCCTGCACTCCCATTCTATTCCTCTACACCCCTCATACTGCTCCTCGAATCACCCTAGTCTCCTGTGCGCCTCCATCCCTCCCTTCTACACCACCTGTCCTGTTCCTCTGCATGCCCCATTATTCCCCTCTGTACACACATTGTGATCCTATGCACACACCCCTGCACTCCCATTTTTTTCCTCTACGCCCCTCATACTGCTCCTCGAATCACCCTAGTCTCCTGTACGCCTCCATCCCTCCCTTCTGCACCTCCTGTCCTGTTCCTCTGCATGCCCCATTATTCCCCTCTGTACACGCTACATCACATTGTGATCCTATGCACACACCCCTGCACTCCCATTCTATTCCTCTACACCCCTCATACTGCTCCTCGAATCACCCTAGTCTCCTGTGCGCCTCCATCCCTCCCTTCTACACCACCTGTCCTGTTCCTCTGCATGCCCCATTATTCCCCTCTGTACACACATTGTGATGCTATGCACACACCCCTGCACTCCCATTTTTTTCCTCTACGCCCCTCATACTGCTCCTCGAATCACCCTAGTCTCCTGTACGCCTCCATCCCTCCCTTCTGCACCACCTGTCCTGTTCCTCTGCATGCCCCATTATTCCCCTCTGTACACGCTACATCACATTGTGATCCTATGCACACACCCTTGCACTCCCATTCTATTTCTCTATGCCCCTCATGCTGCTCCTCGATTCACCCTAGTCTCCTGTGCGCCTCCATCCCTCCCTTCTGCACCACCTGTCCTGCTCCTCTGCATCCCCCCATTATTCCCCTCTGTACACGCTACATCACATTGTGATCCTATGCAGACACCTCTGCTCTCCCATTCTATTCCTCTAGACCCCTCATACTGCTCCTCGAATCACCCTAGTCTCCTGTGCGCCTCCATCCCTCCCTTCTACACCACCTGTCCTGTTCCTCTGCACACCCTTTTAGAGCAACCCTCTCTTATGTTCACTCTGTTCTTCTCCATCCCCCATCCTGCTCCTCAGGACACAACCTTCTAATCTGCACGCTCTATTCTGTTTTTCTATGGCCCATCCGGTTCCTCTGTATGTCCCACTCTGCTCATCTCTGTATGCGCCCACCCTGCCCCCACTCGCTGTTCTGCTCTTCTGCACACCCCATCCTGCTCTTCTGCACACTCGCATCCTGGAACCCACAGTCACCGACCTTTCATGCTTGTTAATTTGCAGTGCATTGGAGGCCCCTGCCAACCTGACACTGCAAGCCCCACCCCCACTTCCTGACTCTGAGTATTGCACAACTTGCATCGTAGGAAAGCATTTTGTAATCATGCCACTATGATTCCACATCCAAAAAACATGACATAAGAAAGTAAACTTTGAATATGGACTTTGTGGGTGAGCCACAATGTGCAAATAGGAGGACTCCATTCTAAATCTGCTTCCTCTTCTTTATTGGCTGTCTGAACTCAGATACCCTTAGAGTTCTTGCTAAAAGAATCACCTGCTATTCTATGAATGTGCACAAGTGACTCCTTTGAACACCATCGTTCATTATTGTCATTTCTTTGTGATCCCTTGCCCACGCCCCTGCATGCCCATTCTATTCCTCTACTCACCCCATCCTGCTCCTCCACTCACCCTAGTCTCTTGTACGCCTCCATCCCTCCCTTCTGCACCACCTGTCCTGTTCCTCTGCACACCCCTTTTGGAGCAACTCACTGTTATGTTTACTCCGTTCTGTTCTTCTCCATCCCATTCCCCCATCCTGCTCCTCAGCACACATCCTTCTAATCTGCACGCTCTATCCTGTTTTTCTATGGCCCATCCGGTTCCTCTGTATGTCCCACTCGGCTCATCTCTGTATGCGCCCACCCTGCCCCCACTCGCTGTTCTGCTCTTCTGCACACCCCATCCTGCTCCTCTCCACACTCACATCCTGGAACCCACAGTCATCACCTTCCTTGCTTGATAATTTGCAGTGCATCGCGGCCCCTGCAAACCTGACACTGCAAGCCCCCCCATCACGCCCTTACAGTTTTTGCTAAAATAATCACCTGCTATTCTTTGAATGTGCACAAGTGACATATATGAACACCATCTTACATTATTATTATTATTATTTTTTAAGTAACATATTGAAGTATGTTTTGCCCTACACTGTCAGGCCGAAAAGGCTGAAGGGGACGGAGAGGACGCATTTAAAGAGGCTGTGCCAAGAAAGCACCGTACTGCACTGTTTGAAATTTTACACGAGAAAGCCTGAGGGCACAGAGCCAGTTGACGACTACGTCACTCGCATGCAGGAACTGGCATCTCAGTGCAACTTTGGTGACAACGCCGAAAGCAAGATCTGCGACATGCTGGTAGTCCATACGAATTGCAGAACAGTTCAAGACAAAATTATTCTCGAAAAAAAAATGGACACTTGACAAGGCTATTCACATCACCTGGGTGGAAGAGGAAACCTCCACCAGACACAATACAATGGCAGGCACCCCAACGGCCACTAATGTGCATGTTGTGCTAAGGAGAGGACAGCACGACAAACCCAAGAGGGAGTTTGGAGTTAAAAAAAATAATGACAGTCTTCGCAGCAAAACATACAGACGTCGCAATAGCCCAGCGCCAAACTGGGCATGCCAAACTGGGCACGTCAAACCGACTCCTGCACTAAAACGTCCGCGACCAATATGTCCTGCTCTGCTGGAGCCACAATAGCCGTAGCTGCCCACACGGCCATGACCTCACTCCCATCTTGATTACTGTCTCACTAAGGCCTTGAACTATCTCAGAACTTAGGTCAGCTTGCTGTTGTGCAAACACTTAGCTAGTTTGTTTCATGCCCATTGGGGCTTCTGTGTCATCCAAGCAGTTGTACCATGCATCAATAAAGTAACTCAAATCCCCTCATGTGCAACATTTTATTCTGAGGCCACTACATAAATTGTCAACAAGGATTTGAGATGGAGCTACGCACCCCGCTATGCAAGGAGCAAACACCCCCCCATTTCTCCAGTCTCAAGCGATCCCATGGCCTCAATGGGAACCGTTGTTAATCACATAATTGGAAGCAGTTGGCGGATTGGGCAACACTACAGGGAGGATGAAAGCGATGTTATTGAATGCCATGGGAGTAGAAGCGTGTGATGCTGGAAATGTGTTGGAGGAACAGGGCCTCCATGTCCTTCTCCTGTACTCCTTGTATCATGTGTGTTCTGTGTTACTTTCTGCACAGGAGTCCATGTGGGACTGTTGGCAGTGCAGCTCTTCCTCTTTTTGGTCATGGTGAACAGACTTTTGGGATACCCTTATGACACCCATGGGTGGAGGTACAACCCTGTACCCCTAGTGTATGTTTTGGGCACCTGTGTATGGCGCACAGAGCAGCGTATTGGCTGGTGGCAGCTTCATGCTGAATTTGACAGGTGCTCTGAGTATCCTTCATTTTGGGATACCCAGGACCTGCCATTGGAATCAGTTGATTACTGATAGGAGACAAGATGGCCCCTGTGGCCTCTTGCTTGCTATTGCTGTTACCTTGTTTTCCAAAGTACTGGGAAGCCCTGACGCTGTCCTTTCCCCTGACTGGCTGTTGAGTGGAAGCTCCATATATGGTATTGTGGGGAAGTCCAGGTCAGATTGGCTGGAGCCTTCCCCATGACTGTATGCTGTGGGTATGCCCTTGGGGTGGGACCTGAGTGAATGGAGTGTGTGACCAATATACATTTCATGTTATGGGTGTCTGTTTTCTGGTGTGTGACACAATGACTGAGACAGCCCTGCCCGAAACTGGTATGAATGCATTGTGGAGTGCTGAATGGCTGGGTCCTTGTCCCACTCCATATTCCTTAAAGGGATGGTCTAGTAAAAATGTTTATTTAAAAAATAGATAGGCAACATAAAAAAAAAATACTAGCATTCTCTGTTTTAAAGCTTCCTATGTAAAATTTTGAGCTATTCAAGCTCAAAATTCGCAAAAGCAAGCACATGGGCGCATCCGTTTTGTGAAATGGAGGCCCTCCTGTGCTGGCTTTTGCTTTTGCGGTACTAATGAGGGAAAAGCCAGCCAGCTGTAGTAAACAAAGGCTACCGCTGGGTGGCTTTCCCTTCATTAGTGCTGTAGGCGGAGGACGGGGACCGGAGACCAGAGCAGGAAAGCTGCAGCTGAATCTCGGTAAGTGCTATTTATTTTTTTTAAAAAAATAAGCACTAGCTGTGGTTTTTTTTCTAAGTTTTCCGGGCTGGAGGAGCCCGGAAAACTTAGAAATAAAACCGCAGCTTTAAAAACGTTGTATTTATGTTTGCGGTCCCTTTTGAAGCGACCGCAAACATAAATACAATGTTATTGTGTTGGAAAATGCTGCGGCTTTTCTTTCCAAGTTTCTCAGGCTCCTCCAGCTGCGGTTTTATTTCTAAGTTTTCCGGGCTCCTCCAGCCCGGAAAACTTAGAAAAAAAAACGCAGCTAGTGCTTATTTTTAAAAAAAAAATAAATAGCACTTACCAAGATTCAGCTGCAGCTTTCCTGCTCTGGTCTCTGGTCCCCATCCTCCGCCTACAGCACTTATGAAGGGAAAGCCACCCAGCGGTAGCCTTTGTTTACTACAGCTAGCTGGCTTTTACTTCATTAGTGCCGCAAAAGCAAAAGCCAGCACAGGAGGGCCTCCATTTCACAAAACGGATGCGCCCATGTGCTTGCTTTTGCGAATTTTGAGCTTGAATAGCTCAAAATTTTACATAGGAAGTTTTAAAACGGAGAATGCTAGTATTTTTTTTTATGTTGCCTATCTATTTTTTAAATAACATTTTTTACTAGACCATCCCTTTAATGTGAGTGTCTGGATAGGAAGAATGGCCTAAATGCACTGTGAGCCTGATTGGCTGCCTCCTTGCTGAATGCCCTTCTGAATGATTGGCTGCCTGGGCCTGACTCAGCAGTGTGAATGAGAGACAGAACAGTATATCTGGGGACCTCTCACTTACAGGAATTGTTCAGAAGCTGAAGTCGAAACTTGATGCTTACCTTGAAGCCCAGCTAGAAGATGAAGGTTTTGCTGCTGCTTTCCTTCGACGCAATCCGAAAGCTGTCGTGTCTCCAAGAACTGATCCAAGAGAGGACCTGGCTAGGAGACCTCTTCCCAAGCTATGAGGGAACATTGTGCACCATCTAACCTTCACCAAGGCTCCCTGGAAGTAAGTCATATACAGGCTGCCGAACGGAGACGGGGATGCCGAGGAATCTGAAGTGATGCGCCCGGACACTGAAGTCCATCGTCGTCGACCGAGGTTCGGAGGACCACTGTAACATTGTCGACCGGAGCTGCAACGCTCCATTGCCTAAGACACTTTGAAATCAAGGACTCCCTTGCTCATCACCATCGACCGCTTTGTCCCGCTGGAGAAAGTCAAGGTTGCCAACGAACCGAAGAGAATATGTGGGTGGGTTTCCCGCGACCCGAAGTCCTCAAAGACGATGACAAAGATCCGAAAGCCAGCCGCGGTCGAGTCCTGATCACCGACACCAACCGCTGACGATGCAACACCCTTGCTGGGCTTACGTTCTTCATTGATCTGCTTTGCAGCAACAAACTATCATCGTCGAGGTGCACCGCACGCCAGATGTTCGCAGGACATCCACGACCGATCGGCGACAAGCACTGTAAGTACTGAAGCAGCTGCCTCGACAACATTGTTCACTCCTTTCTTCAAGGAATCTCGATGATCCGTGGCATCTGCCTTAACCTCTTAAGTGCCAAGGGTGAGGTATCTCGTCCTTGGGATTAGCTCCCTGTTGCCAAGGACGAGATACCTCATCCTTTTTGGTACTTCGTTTTGTGTGATCCCTGCAAAGCAAAGCAGGGATCACACAAAACTGTAATCCAACCCCCGAGCTATGTGAGGGGGAGGTCCTTCCTCACTGCTTGGGGGTTGGACTACCTTCAGTTTCACGTCGGCGTGCGTAACGCATGCCGACATGAAACTGAAAGCATTTTCACTGCGGCAGCCATTTTTCGTCTGCTGCGGTAAAGAGAGAATATAAGCGCACTCCAATCACTGCCTCTATTTCAAACCGGAGATCGAGGGAGGTGCTGTTGGAAAGGGGAGATTCTCCCCTTTCCAACAACACCTTATGTAATCATTGCTGGCCGCGCATCGGACGCAGAGTGCTCGATCCGTGGCCAACAATGCCACTGGACCACCAGGGATTTGTTTACAATGCGGGGGGAGGGAGGGTTGCTTACTAGGTAAGCGGCCCCCTCCGCCCCGAGGCCCAAAAGCATGGGGCCACGGGTATGGAGTCCCCTGGGGGCAAATGGGTCATCATCTGCCCCCAGGGGAGGGGATATTTGACCAAAAAAAAATTATATGCAGCAAATGGGGAGGGAGGTGGTGGTGGGGGACCACTAGCCACCACAGATTTATTTTGTACATGAAAGTGTGGTGGCCATCTCCCGCCCACCCCAAGTGGAAAGGTGGGCATCCCTTGTAGCCCTCCCTGGGGGCAGATTTCTACCCCCAGGGAGGAGAACATGAGGTGGCCCCCCATCCAATTGGGGGGGCCGAGGGACACCACGAAAGTGTGGGCAGGCTGGCCAAAGGAGGGGGCCTGCAGTTTAGGGCCCCTTGGGGCTGATGGGTGCTCATTTTCCCCCATCTGCTCCTAGGCAAGGGGCCCAAGGGTAAAAAAAAAATACTAAAAATCATGGATTGTTTTGGGGGGAGTGCCCCCCCACTAGACCACCAGGGAATTGTTTTTATGGAAAGGGGGTGTCTGTTAACCCCCCACCAAGTATAGACAGCATTTTAGGGGGGCTGTGGGGCACCCCAAAGGGCTGGGGAATTTTGTAATGGGAAGGGGTGGTGGTCCTCCCTCCCCACCCAAAATGGAGTGGGGGCCATGTCATGCAGCCCATCCTGGGGGCAGATATCTGCTCCTAGGAAGGGACACCTGACTCCAGGGAGGAGTGCATGACAGCCCCCCCCCTTATCTGCCACAAGGGAGGGCTGAATGAGATGGCCCACCCCTCCATTTGGGAGTGGGGAGGTGCACCCCCTTCACATTACAAAATTCTTCGGTAGTTTAGGGTGTCCCTCAGCCACCCCTAAAGAGCAGCCTACCATTTTCAATTTGTTTTCTTTGTTTACCAAACTTCCCTTGGTGCATATGGGCACATTGGTGTGCCAATCTACCCCCAGGGTGCCCAAACCTTACTGCCCCACCCACTGGGGGGCCTGTCCCACGTTTTCTGGTGGCCCTCTACCCCTTCCAACCTCAAATGGAGGGGGCACCTCATGCAGCTGTTCGTAGGAGCCCCGGGGAGGCCTGCATGAGGTGCCCCACCCATCCATTTGGGGTGAGGGGGCACCACAAAATGTCAGACAGGTCCCCCAATGGGTGGGGCAGTAGGTTTTGGACACCCTGGGGACAGAATTGCTGTTATGCTCACCTGGCCTCTACGGAAGCGTTGGGGCACGGTTGTAGCCCTCCCTGAACTTGAATCACCCCCTTCAGGCCTCTCCCTCAGTAGAAAAGCTGTGAGCTGTGGTACGTGGTGATACTGCTCCTGCATGGAGATAAGAGTGTGTGAGTGAGCCAATCTGTGATTGTTGTACCTCTCGAACCCTTCACCCCAAAGTATGCTTTCTGTGAGCATACGCCAGCCCATAAAGCTAACCTGTGAATTATAGAAGATAAGCTCTCCGTCCTGCTACTTCTAGCAGGGGCGCGTCAAATGGGACCTAGTTCCTTCACTGATCCCTGATAAGGATTAGTCCAGTCCAGCTGCGACTATGCTTCTCCTTAAGATTGGTAAGTCTTTCTTGAGCTCTTGTGATGCTGTTCATTCTGTTTAATGTCTTTATATGTTGCTCCTATTTATGCCCGCAATAATGTCTCTCTTCTGCTTTCTTCCATTAGATGGAAATGCAGCCTCAATGCAGCTGTGAGACATGGCCGGATGGAAGATGGATGCTACCACAATGTCCGACAGCAGGTAAGTGATGGTTTAAGGAAAAGCACGAAGTATGGCGAAGCGCAACCTTAAACTGACTGTTTTTTCGATGTCTAACCTTGTCTTCTGTTTTTACTTGCAGGCGCTGCTGTCGACGATGGAGTGTGTCCTGCTGCGGTGACAAGATGAAGATTTCGGCGTTCCGGAAAGTGTAAAGATGAATACTTGGTTCGCCGAAGAGATGTACAGGTAAGAACAGCTTCCCCCAGTTGGTAATTATGCTGGCAGGAAGCAGGATGTCCAGGAAGCAGGATCTTCAAAGGTAAGTCTGATCTCAGGTGACGGTGAGCGTTACGCTGCTTGGAAGTGCAGAATAACGTGAAGCATCTGTCTTGAGGATCGGGGCAGCTTATATAGCTGAGATTGTGGGCACGCCCATTAGGGCCGGCTTACCAGCCACACCCTGCCACTCGTAGAGAGTGAGCTCGTGCGAAGGCAATCCATTAGCAGCCACACCCAAGAATACAGTTGGGACTGCTTAATGGATGGAATGTTCAAGGTTAATGCATCCTGCTTAATGGATAGAATGTTCAAGGTTAATGCATCTGAAGTGCTATGACCATAATAAAAGCTTTTTGGTTTTAAATGGATGTTCTTGTTTACTTTTGTTCATGAACCTGGCGCCAAAGGCGCCAGGACAGTGTCCACCCAGGTTGCCTGTACATGCGATCCCTGCATGCCTGTGCCCCTGACTTAATGACCATGACAGCACTCCACCTCAAGGCCCCTCTCAAGGGTCGTTCTCCTCCCGGTACTCGTTTGGTGGGATTATTGCGATGGAACTGTCTGATTAAACGCGGAGGATGGACATGTTCACCCTGTTCCCAAGTTCGGTCTTGAGGTCCGTAACCTTTCCAGTCAATTAGGTAACACAATTTTGATCGAACCACCTTAGAGTCCAGGATGGATTTGACTTCATATTCTGGTTCTCCATCTATTACTTCGGGCTCTGGCGGAGAACTAAGCCGTGTATTGGACTTCATTGGTTTGAGGAGAGAGACATGAAATACGGGGTGAATTTTCATGTGAGATGATAACTCCAATTTCATGGCGACAGGATTGATTATGGACTTTATAGTATAGGGGCCCAGGTATCTTGGGCGGAAAGCTCTTGGCCTCTTCAGGGGAATATATTTGGATGCTAACCACACCTTTTCTCCAATCTGGTAGGCGGGAGCTTCCTTCCGATGTCGATCAGCAAACAGTTTTTGTCTTTCCTTAGCCTTGGTCATATGCTCTGTCGCCTCCTTAACAACCTGAGTGATGGTCTTATGCAAGATTTTTATGGCTGGCATTTCCAGGGTATCGGGTGGATCAAATACTGATGTCCTCGGATGTCTTATGTGCACAGTGTAGAATGGAGTTTGCCCTGTGCTTCTGTGAACTGAGTTGTTGTATGCATACTGAGCTATCCAGAGTATATTTTTCCAAGAATCCTCAGACTGTTGCAACATACACCTGAGATATTGCTCTAAAGTTTGGTTTGTTCGTTCAGTTTGCCCATCAGTTTGAGGGTGATAGCTTGTGGACAACCTGAGATCAATTTTGGCAATCGCACAACACTTTCTACAAAAGGCAGAAACAAATTGCGTTCCGCGATCAGCTACTAATATTGATGGTAACCAATGCAATCGAACAATTTGCTCTAGGAACACAGAAGCGAGAGTTGACGCAGTTGGGAGTCCCTTCAGAGGGATGAAATGGGCCATTTTGAAGAATAAATCCACAATGACTAATATGGTATTTTATCCATTGCAGGGCGGAAGATCCATGATGAAGTCCATCGACAGGGTATGCCAAGGTGCTGCTGGTACGGTTAGGGAATGTAGTAAGCCAGCAGGGTTCTGTTTCTGAGACTTGTGTTTTGCACAGACACCGCAGGTTTCAATAAAGTGGGCAATGTCTTTTCGCCAGGTTGGCCACCAGTAGTTTTGTTTTACCTTAGCCTGAGTTTTGGCTATAACTGGGTGTCCTTCCACAAATGACTCATGGTCATTTGTGATGATTTGCTCTTTCAGTTCTTGGTCTTGGACATATCATCGTCCTTGGAAATACAGTAGATTGTCTTTGATGGTGTACTGGTCACCTTTTAAGAGCCATTCCTGTCGTGTTGATTGATCCATCGGGGTTTGCAAACTGGTTCTTTGGTCATCCACACATGTGGCGGCAGCTATTCTGTTTTGAATCCTTTCCTCAGGAATTGTGGCCATGTGGTCGGATGCTGTAAAAGCCTCTTTTCCTTCACTCATGCGTGATAGAGTGTCTGCTTTCCCATTGTGTACTCCAGGTCTATAAGTGATAATAAAATCGCATTCCGCGAAAAAGAGAGCCCAACGAAGTTGACGCAAGTATTGTGCTTTGGCGGTTTTTAAGTATTGTAAGTCACGGTGGTCCGTGATGACAGTGACCGTATGTCTCGCCCCAAGAAGGTAATGTCTCCAGCCCTTGAATGCTGCTTTAATCGCCAGTAATTCCTTATCTGTGATTGCATAGTTCAACTCGGGGGCTGAAAAGTTGCGGGACCAGAATGCGACGGGTGTAGTTGTCCTGTTTCAGGGTCTCGTTGTGATAATACTACTCCCATGCCTATTTTTGAAGCATCTGTCTCAACTATGTAAGGTAGGTCTGGTCGTTGGTTTCAAAGGACTGGTGCTGTAGTGAATGCTAGTTTCAACTTCTGGAAGGCTTCTTCAGCTTCTGTCCACCAATGCAACTTTTGATTTTTCTTTAACAAGGAGATAATTGGATGTACAATTTGTGAAAACCCAGGTATAAACCGACTGTAAAAGCTGGCAAATCCTAGCACGCTTTGCACTCCTTTCGTGGATGTTGGTGAGGGCCATTGGAGGATTGCATCCACCTTTCGTATATCCATATGTACACCTTGTGGTGTGAGCATGAAACCGAGAAACTCGATCTCGGTTACATGGAAAAAAATATTTTCCAACTTGGCATACAATTGGTGTTGTCGAAGCTTCTCTGTGACTGCCCAGACATGGCCTACATGTTCTTCTATGGAATTTGAGTAGATAAGAATGTCGTCAATGTAACCAAGAGCGCAAACGTCCAGTAGTTCACAGAGTACATCATTCATAAAGAATTTGAATGCAGCGGGCGCATTGCATGCCCGAAGGGCATGATGTGGTATTCAAAGAGGCCATACTTCGTGCGGAAGGCCGTTTTCCACTCGTCTCCCTCTTTTACTCTTACTAGATGGTATGCTCCTTTTAAATCCAGTTTTGTGTAGATTTGAGCATGTTTTCACTTGGTCCAGGAGCTCTGGTATAAGTGGTAAAGGATATCGATTGTTTACTGTGATCTGATTGATGCCTCCATAGTCGACGCACATTCTTTAGTCCCCCTCCTTTTTAGGCACGAAGAATAAGGGCGTGGAGGCAGATGACTTGGACAGGCAAATGAAACCGTTCACCAGGTACTGATCCAGGTAAGTTCTAAGATGTGATTTTCCTGTTCGGTCAGAGCGTAAATTCGGCTGCAAGGGATCTCGGCTTCGGGTACAAGATCTATTTGACAATCTTAGGGTCTGTGCGGGGGCAGAACGTTGGCTTGCTCTTTTTTTAAGACATCCTGGTAATCTTGGTATTCAAGCGGTAAGGAGCTGATGAGTCCCAACACGATTCCTTTCTTCAGTTTCAGATTGGTGTCATCTTTTTTATAGCATGTGTCGGCACAATCATGAGGAAATGTCAGAACTCGTTTTCGCCAGTCGCTCTTAGGATTGTGGGTCTCCAGCCAGGGCATTCCCAATATCATCTGGAACTGAGGAGCACCTATGAGATCAAAAGTATTTTCCTCTTGATGCCCATCCTGACACAGAAGCTTGACTTTCTCAGTGTATTGTGTCACCGGGCCGGATGATACCTGACAACCATCCGCAGCAGTGACGTTTTCTGATTTCTGCTTCTGTCGGTGAGGAAGGCCTATTCGGAGAGCCAAATCTTGGTCAATGTAGTTACCCACAGCTCCATAATCAATATATGCCTCCAAGGCATGTATTTTTGATGGTTGCTTGTGATTCACCAAAAGCACTGGAAGGACTAGATGTGAGGTCTGTACAGATTCCTTTTTCATGCTCGACAAGCGGACCCCTACACTTGCCGGGCATTGGTGTTTCCCAAGTTCTGTTCTTCTTCTTCATCAGTTTTGTCTGTTGCCCCAACCGTTTTCTTGGGTGGTTTTACCAGGCAGTCACCGATGAAGTGACCTGCTTGTCCACAATATAAGCAAAGCTGTTGTCATCTTTTTTCCCTTTCTGCTTTGGTAAGGGGACTTCGTAATCCACCAATTTGCATTGGCTCAGACTGTTCATGTGGTTTAGTCTGATTCTCACGAGGTCGAACGTAAACTGACCATCCCTCTGATCTAGCTCGATCCATTTTCCGATTCTGCAACCTATGATCAAGTTACACCGTCAAGTCTATGTAGTCCGCACACCTCTCAGGGGGATTCACCACTTGCGCCAACACATCCTTAACTTCTCCACATAACCCTCGGTAAAAAAGTGTAGTCCTCTTCTCTTCTGGCCAGTTGGCCTGGGTTATTAGGTGATTGAAGGTTGCAATATTGGTTAATAGATCTTGACTAACTTGTCTGAGTGACAACAACTCGTTGTACAGAGCTTGTCCTTGAGTATGACGGGCAAACAATTTCTCCATCTCATGTTGGAAATTCCCAAAGTTCTGGAGTAAAGGGTCATCTTGATTTACCAAAGGTATAGACCAGCACGCCGCACTACCTCCTAAATACGAGAGTACAAACGCCACTTTGGCTTGGTCATTAGGAAAGGCTCCTGGTCTGCACAAGAAATGAGGGCGGCATTGGTTCATAAATACAGCGAACTTGTTTGGGTCGCCGATGAGGCATTCGGGAGGGGCTAGAGGCACTGCTCCTGGAAGAACCCCCTGAACCGGTGTTGATTGTTGTGGTGTGGAAGAATGAGAAGAATGGGCCACTCCAGGCAGTGGAACATGTCCTGCTTGTGCTTGTAGCATTTGTCTTGCCAATTCGTCAGTTCTTTCTTGAGTTACAATAAGATCCCTCTGTAATGCATTTGTTTCCTGTCTTGAAGCATGTACTTCAGCCCATAATTCCCCTAGTTAGAGCGCTAACTGATCTGTTTCTGAACACCCAGGCAGAGGGTATTAGAGGCTTCGCGTTCTGTTACGATCACCTATTCTCGGCAGAGGCATTGGGGCACGGTTGCAGCCCTCCCTGTACTTGAATCACCCCCTTCAGGCCTCTCCCTCAGTAGAAAAGCTGTGAGCAGTGGTACATGGTGATACTACTCCTGCGTGGAGATAAGAGTGTGTGAGTGCGCCAATCTGTGATTGTTGTACCTCTCGAACCCTTCACCCCAAAGTAAGGTTTCTGTGAGCATACACCGGCCCATAAAGCTCACCTGTGAATTATGGAAGATAAGCTTTGCGTCCTGCTACTTCTGGCAGGGGCGCGTCAAATGGGATCTAGTTCCTTCACTGATCCCTGATAAGGATTAGTCCAGTCCAGCTACGACTATGCTTCTCCTTATGATTGGTAAGTCTTTCTTGAGCTCTTGTGATGCTGTTTGTTCTGTTTAATGTCTTTATATGTTGCTCCTATTTATGCCCGCAATAATGTCTCTCTTCTGCTTTCTTCCCTTAGATGGAAATGCAGCCTCAATGCAGCTGTGAGACATGGCCGGATGGAAGATGGATGCTACCACAAAGTTCGACAGCAGGTAAGTGATGGTTTAGGAAAAGCACAAAATATGGTGAAGCCCAACCTTAAACTGACTGTTTTTTCGATGTCTAACCTTGTCTTTTGTTTTTCCTTGCAGGCGCTGCTGTCGACAATGGAGCGTGTCGTGCTGCTGTGCCAAAATGAACATTTGGTGTTCCGGATAGTGTAAAGATGAATACTTGGTTCGCCAAAGAGATGTACAGGTAAGAACAGCTTCCCCCAGTTGGTAAGTATGTTGGCAGGAAGCAGGATGTCCAGGAAGCAGGATCTTCAAAGGTAAGTCTGACCTCAGGCAACGGTGAGCGTTACGCTGCTTGGAAGTGCAGACTAACGCGAAGCATCTGTCTTGAGGATCGGGGCAGCTTATATAGCTGAGATCGTGGGCACGCCCATTAGGGCCGGCTTACCAGCTACACCCTGCCACTCCTAGAGAGTGAGCACTTGCAAAGGCAATCCATTAGCAGCCACACCCAAGAATACACTTGTGGCTGCTTAATGGATGGAATGTTCAAGGTTAATGCATCCTGCTTAATGGATGGAATGTTCAAGATTAATGCATCGGAAGTGCTATGTCCATAATAAAAGCTTTTTGGTGTTAAATGGATGTTCTTGTATATTTTGTTCATGAGCCTGGCGCCAAAGGCGCCAGGACAGTGTCCACCCAGGTCTCCTGTGCATGCAACCCCTGCATGCCTGTGGTCCTGACTTAATGACCATGACAATGGAGGTCATTACGACCCAGGCGGTAAGTATCTGATATTACCGCCATGGCGTAATGAACATTTACGCCGTGGATCGATGGCGGAAAGAGCATCACATTCCGACCCATCGCGCACGAGCATTACGCCATGGCGGTAATGTAAATTACGCCATGGCGGAAACGGCCCCTACCGGCATCGTACGCCGCGCAAGGTGCACTACCGCCACCCATCTTAGCGGCGACCGTAGTGAGCGGACACCGTAGTTAGCGGTGACCGTAATTAGCGGTCACCGTAAATAAGCAGAACCGGAAGTAGCGTCATCGCGGCGGAACGGGAAACAGCACGGCGGTCATCTTGAAAAACACAATCCATTGCCATCCTCCCCAACCATACCAGATCCAACCCTGAGACCTGTCCCAACCCATCACCCACCCAATTACCTACATAAAAATGCCCAAAGTTGTGAAGAAGGCATGCGATCGGCAGCGCCAGGACCGATTTTCTCGGGAGGAACTGACCATGCTCGCTGTGACTCTTCAGGACAATGCTGCCGTAGTATTTTCTACGCAAATGACCAGGCCGGCAATAGCCAAAAAGAAGGCCATATGGTCCCTGGTGGCAGAGCATGTCAGTGCGGTGGGGACCGTACCCCGCAACCCACAGCAGTGCAGGAAGCGGTGGGATGACCTGAGGCTCCGCGTCAGAAGCATCATCTCCGCTAATCGCAACCTGGGCCTGGCTACTGGGCGAGGATCTGACTCCCGAATCAAACTCCAACCGTGGGAGGAAATATGTGCCAGCACAATAGGCATGGAAGGCATTGAAGGTGTAGGAGGGATGGAAAGAGGAGCGCCGACATCAGGCGATGAAGGAAGGTGCCTCAAATCAACACATGCTATAGTCACTGAAGTCCATTCATGTGTAGCACAATGTTGCCCTAGAGTGTAAATGCAACAAATCAGCTGGACACTGCCCACAGCCACATGCGACCTCCACCCTGTATACATGTAGCATGCACACCCTAACTGCAGGCACCCACATACCTCCATCCTTATTCCACACAAAAAGGAGACAACCTGCATGTCCCTGCCTCAAATGTGCCTCATCTAGTGACCAAAATCATGTCAATCATTGCCATTCCAATGTCTGCAGACCCATCAATAACGCTCTCCCTCCTTTGCTCCACCACAGGCTCAGAATCCAACCCCGAGGTGAGGACACCCCTGCCACAAAAAAAGCCAAGAGGGCCAAGACCACCGTGCACAGACCCTCCACCTCAGCTGCAGTGAGCCAGACCCCGCAGCAGGCAAAATCCTCTGCCAGCACACAGGACGGGCCACCGACAGGCACCCCAGCAGGCAGCAGGCCAGCAGCAGCACCACCACACGTCCCCACATTGTCCACCACCGAAGGCACCGCTTCTGCAGGCAGCAGCACCATAGGGGAAACAGCTGCCATTGCAGCATGCTCTGACTCCGATACAGAGGAGCCCAATGTTGGACGCCCCACTGACCCGCCTCATTCCCCCTGTTTGTCCCATACCAGCCGCCATGAGGATCCCACACAGGGGCACCCAGAGGAAGAGGACTGGCCATCGACCCCATGCCCCGCTGAAAGTCCACAGGAGGGGAGCAGCCCCTCCGTGACACCACCTGGAATGGGCATGGCCCAGCAGAGGCAACAGTCCCTTGAGGATGTCATTGCACGTCAGCAACAGCTGTCCACGCTCCTCAATGAGCATGCTGCAGATTGTGGGGGGGCTAGGGCAGCCATAGAACAATCTACGGAGACCCTAAGGTCCGAAATTGAGCGGAGCACGGAGACCCTGAGGGCTGCAATGTAGTCCACCTCAAGGGACATTTGTGGGGAACTTGCCGTTGTGCGCCGTGTGCTCTCGGAGCTGTTCCACACCCTTCAGGACATGTATGCACGTGAGCAGCCAGGGACATCCTCCGCTGCCAGTTCTGCCCAAAGCAGCCCCGTCCGACGATCAGGACGGAACCTGCGCTCCACAGGCAGGGGTGCCCCGGGGGCCGGGAGAGGGGGCTTGCAATAGCGTGTGCCCACTGTTACAGGCATCTTTAGCCACTCACAGGGTGTGTGTTGGGTTGTTCAGGGGGGAGGGGGTGTGTTGGGGTGTTGAGGGGGAGGGGGGAGGGGGTGTGTTGGGGTGTTCAGGGTGGAGGGGGGAGGGGGGAGGGGGTGTGTTGGGGTGTTCAGGGGGGAGGGGGGAGGGGGTGTGTTGGGGTGTTCAGGGGGGAGGGGGGAGGGGGTGTGTCACAAGAATGTACAATTGAAATACACATTTTCGTTTTTCCCAAATCAAATGTGTGGACATTTTCATTGCGTATGTGTACTTTATTGGTGTACAGTCCACAGTGTGCATGACCCAGAGACACACAGTGCCCCAAGTTCCGTCTCCATGTGATACACACCAGCCGTGTGTGCTAGAAGCATTGGTCGATGATATTTTGACGCATTTCACGCCCCTCCTGTGCATCTACTCCTCCATGAGGTGCGGTCCCATCTGCACCCTCCTCATCCTCATCGTCAGGTGGTTGCAGTTCTGCGTCAGGGGGCAGGGGCACATTTTGTCTGACGCACATATTGTGTAGCATGACACATGCCATGACCATCTTTGCCACCTTCTCATGGCGGTACAGGAGTGCCCCGCCAGACCTGCTGAGGCAGCGAAACCGTGCCTTCAAGAGGCCGAATGCCTGCTCAATGACCACACGGGTACGTGTATGTGCACGGTTGAAGTCCTCCTCGTGCTGGTTCTGTGGGTTCCGGACTGGTGTAAGGAGCCACCTCTTCAGGGGATAGCCTGCATCACCTGTATGTGGGCAAGAATGTATGTGTCAGTCATGACGTCTAATTCAGAGCATGATGTGCCACCATGGCTTGCATGCAACTGTTACTTTGGACCACTTCTAAATGCACTAATTGATTCACAATATGCGACCAGTATATGCTCATGGCTCTCATGGCCTGTTTTGCATGCCATCAACCAATGTATGCAGAGGGGTCGAGTGCCTTGTGAGTGCCCATCCACTGTGTTCGTTCATGCCGTTTGTTTTGGTGGCCTGGCACGTGTCCTGTGATGTCAATGCTCACATCATTGCAACATTGCTGTCGGCCTCATCATGACCCCAGTGAGCAATACTGATGTTGATAGGGACATTTTGGGGGCCCTGCTGTCTGTGTAATGGTGTGTTGATGTTTCTGTCCGTCATGTGCCTCCTTCGTGCGCAGTTATGGGAGACAGGCCTTTCGGTTGATGGTGTTTCGTGACGTGCATGTAGGTGCATTTCGTTGTAGTCAATGTGGTCTGAATTGGTACAATGCACTTGCAGATGGTTGTGTCATGGTTGGGACACAACCTCATTCACATGGTAGGGCTGCATACATCATGTATTGGGTTTACTGGTGTTGGGTGAAGTTTGGGTTGCTTAAGGGTATGATCTGGCTCCGTTGTCTCTGCTACTCACAGCCAGGTGGAGTATGCATCATTCCCCCCCCCTTTCAGCCCGGTGGAGTATGCATCATCCCCCCCCCTTTCAGCCTGGTGGAGTATGCATCATTCCCCCCCTTTCAGCCCGGTGGAGTATGCATCATTCCCCCCCCTTTCAGCCCGGTGGAGTATGCATCATCCCCCCCCCTTTCAGCCCGGTGGAGTATGCATCACCCCCCCCCCCATTTCAGCCCGGTGGAGTATGCATCATTCCCCCCCTTTCAGCCCGGTGGAGTATGCATCATCCCCCCCCCCTTTCAGCCAGGTGGAGTATGCATTGGTACGTCGTTCACCTACCCACTTCACATTTCCATGGTCATGACATTAGACTCACCGAGTAGCCAGGATCTTGGGCCTGCATGTCACTCCATGTAGCATGGTATTGTGGAGTTCCTCAGGACCATTGAATCATGGGTTGCTCCGGGTAATCGGGCACAACAATGTGTGATGATCCTGTTGGAATTCCAAGAAAAAGTAAGGTAAAAATACCGTACTTAAGACTGGTGCTCTCAGTTGACCTTAAATAAGGTTGCTCAATCATATATAGCTCTTGCGTAAAATAATTCAAATGTCAGACAAAATATATTTCCAAATGGTACAAAGTTTTTCCAAGAGAAATGTTTAATTCACATTTCCTGGTTTTATATCTTTCTTGATTAGTTCAGATATTGCGAGGCAACTCAAAATCGATAGGTCAATTATTAACAATAGTACATATGCCAATGCATTTCGGTCTGAGACCATCTTCAGGGCTGTACTGAAGTGAGTGTAGAATCTGCACCGTGTTAACATCAATTATTCATCAGAATACACATAAATATAATAGATAATTCAAAATAAAGCAAGGCACATACCCCAAATAGATCCAAATGGATGTTGTACATGTAAGAGAAAAATAAATATGAAAAATATGTCAACATACATTATATCGCTAACCATTCATAGTTGTTTTTCCTCTTTGTATTTTGTGTCCTGTACCTGCTAATTGTGAGTTGTCCTCTCCTGTGAATGCGTTCGTAGAACGTCTCCAGTGTTCCTGTTAATTGCCAGAGGGGAATATATATTACTATTATTCTAGCTATATCCAATTGAGAAGCTATTTCAACCTGAAAAGTTAAATGGGCTCTTACCTGCACTCGTATGATTCGCGCGCGGGACCGATCGCGCTCCCTGTGAGAGCGAAAGTGAACTGCGCGCGGCCAAAAAATGCTTTTAAGGGTAGTCATGGGAACCTGGGCGGGGCGTCGAGCAGCAGCAAAGTTGCTGTCGCACGTACGCCTCGGGACCCACCGCCCTACGGGAGCGCAGGGGGGCGGGACTGTTGCCATGACCCCAAGGTGTGTGTATGCTCTGTGTTACTGATGATGGAATTAACTCGAGTGAAAGAGAGGTGTGGATAAAGCCTAGGCAATTAGTGGAAACTATACACGTGACTTCGTTCTATATCTGTGTATATGTTCTATGAATGTCAACAAATGTAGGTGTCAAAATAAGGATAGATACTGGTTGTGTGGAGTGGATCATGCGATCCATACCCATTCATACACTCCTAAATATTTTAAACTGTTGCATGATGTGCAATTAATACATGTAAGTGCAAAAACACCAGAAAACAACACCAAGTTCAATCACACGTTTTCAATGTGTCCCCAGTTGTATCTGGATCTAAGTCCATTGCGCTTCTTCATCCACGAAGAATTCAAAGACTTATTCTTGAACCAACCGTGAATCTGGCTTTTTTAGAGAAAACACATATAATTGATCTCTTCATTGATTCCCTTCGGTGCAAGGGAACTTAGTCTGTCTATCCAAAACGTTTCTCGTTGATCAATTCTTTTTTGTAGATCCTCGTATCTTTCTCTTCTTTGGACTCTTTCCAGGACTACAAATTTAATCTGTGCCAGATTGTGTTGTTTACTCTGCCAGTGTCTTGCTACTGCAGAGCTTGCAGTCTTGTTCCTGATACAAGATCTGTGTTCGTTCCACCTGATCTTTGCTGTGCGCTGTGTTTGTCCGACGTAGTATAAACCACAAGGGCATTTAATTCCATATATGATTCCTGCCGTGTCACATGTGGCATAGCATTTCAATTTGATTTTTTCTCCAGTATATGGATGATTTATGGTTTGTCCTTTCATGATATATCCACAGTTGCTGCAGTTGAGGCATGGAAATGTACCTATGCGGTCCGTGCTTCTCTTCTTTTGTGGGGGTCTCGTGTGGACTAATCTGTCTTTCAAATTAGAACTTCTCTGGTAGGCAAATGTGGGGGTTTCTTTAAATAGGTGTTCTACCCTTTTATCACATGTAACAGTGTTCCAATTTTTCTTTATGATTGACTTAATCCGATTGCTTTGGCGTGAATATTTCGATACAAACACCAGTGGGGGAGAGATATCCTGTTTGTTGATTTTGGGTTTGAGTAATTCTTCTCTATCCTGTGTAGCCGTGCGTATTTCTGCTGATGTAACTTCCTCTGTTGAATAACCGCGGGCTAGAAATTTCTTGCCCATTTCTCTCACAGCTCTTTCGTATTCACTTTGGTTACTCACAATCCTTTTCACTCGAAGCAACTGACTGTAAGGTAAATTCTTGATCAGACTGGGTTGATGAAAACTGAGTCTATGTAGCAGACTGTTCCTATCTGTGCTTTTCCGATAGATAGTGGTTTGATATCCAGTTTCTGTGACATTAATCTCAACGTCCAGAAAATGAATAGATTTACGTGAATATTCGTATGTGAACTGTATACGTGGGTCTATGTTGTTGATGTATCCAAAAAATTCTAGTAGGTGTGATTCTGTGCTCTTCCAGATGCCGAAAATATCATCTATGTACCGGATCCAGGTGATAAGTTCTTGATTCCATACGTTGTTTGTCAGAACATGTTCTGTTTCGAATTTGTGCATGAAGGAGTTTGCATATGAAGGGGCCATGGTTGCCCCCATGGCCGTGCCTGCAACCTGTAAGTAAAATTTATCTTTAAATTGGAAGTATGAATTGTTACTAATGAATTCCAACAATCCCATAATGAACTCTTTTTGTGCAGGTATTTCTCCTTCCCTCAGGAGCATCCACTCCACCGCTTCTCTGCCCAAGTCATGGGGAATCGATGTATATAAGCTTTTTACGTCTACTGTGAAGCAAATGTTGTCGTTGTTGAATGGAACACTTCTTAGGTGTTGTAGGAAATGAGTAGAATCTTTGATGTAGGTACTTGTCTTTTGAATCAAAGGTTGCAAGAAATAGTCAATGTATTTTCCGAGTGGTTCGAGGATGCTGTTGATTCCGGCTACTATAGGTCTTCCCGGAGGTTTCTGTGTATCTTTATGTATCTTCGGAAGAGTATAGAAATGAGGAACTTTTGGATATGTATTCGTCAGAAATTTCTTTGTATTATGATTTATCCATTCTAATTCTTCTGCTCTTTCCAAAAGTTTGTCCAGGTTACCCCGAATCTCCTCTGTAGGATCTGCGTCTAGTGATGCATAGGTGTTGATGTCCCCAAGCTGTCTAAAGCATTCTTCTTCATAATCGCTTGTATTGAGTAGAACTAAGCCTCCTCCTTTATCTGCAGATCGTATTGTTATCCTGTCATCTCCATACAAGTTCTTAATGAGTTCCAACTCATGAGGTTTCATGTTCTGATTTCTCGGATGCCTGAATTTGATCTTTTCAAGGTCTCTTGTGACCTGTTTCTGGAAGATATCCACCGAGGGGACTGTTATTGGTGGGATGAAATTGCTCTTTCCTCTGAATTCTTTGAAGTCTGAATCTTCTGTATTTCTAGGATTCTCTTCCTCTAGTTCACTGAAAAAAACTTTCAATTTCATTTTACGAACCAGTTTGTATAGTTCAATCTTAGAATCAAATAGGGTGCTGTCGTATGTAGGAACAAAACTGAGTCCCTTTTGTAATGTTTTAATTTCAGACAGGGTTAGATTTCTAGAGGACAAATTAATCACTATGTTCTCTTCTGTTGTTGTCTCGTATTCGGTTTTGTCTTTTGCCTTCCTTTTCCCCCTTCTTGTTCTCTTCTTCCTAATCCTAAAAAAGGCTCTCTTTCTCTGTTCGGTGTTTCAGTTGGGTCTGCTGTACTTGATGCTCCTGGTGTAGCTTCTTCTTCTTGATTCTGTATTTCTCTCTCAGTGTCCGTTCCAGAACTAGAAGTCTCGCTTGTGAAGTTTTGTTTTGGTTTCCTTATTGGAGGGCCATATTTTTCCATCCATGTATAAACTTCATCTTTGAGATAATCGTAAGTATCCCGTTTGAATTTTCGGATTTTTTTGGTTTCTAATTCCGTCTTGTACCCAGATAATTTCTTGTTGATGTCTTCCAAGATGGAATCTACTTCTTCTCTATTTAATGTTGCCACTAAAGACTTCTCAATTTCTAAGATCTCCTCTCCCAGATCTTTAAGGTCTTTGGCCAGTTCTTGTATGGTTAATAAAATCAAATCCAACGAACATTTATTCAGTATAGCCTCCCACTTCTTTACGAAAGCTTTACTTTCTTTGCATAAGGTGGGCCTCAATTGTAGACGTAGACCTCTTGGTATTCTTTGACTTTTATGATATCTCCCCAGTGTTATCGCATGTAGTTTACGATTGATCTCTTTTCTTATTAGATATTCTAGCTGTTTAATTTGACTGGTTGGATCCTGTTTCTTATTGCTTGTGCCACTAAATCCACTGTCGGTGATGAGACCTAAGATTTCGTTCGCCTCTTCGGCTGTGAAGCCTAGCGTGTCCGCTCTATTTGTCGTTAAGCCTTCAATGTCCGCAAATGACATTATTCTTGATGATTATGGTACTGTAGAGGATTTCTAAAATAAATTCTTTAAAGAGATGTGTGCCTCCACCTTGGATATGCCTAGGCCAAGTTACAGAAATACAATGTGAAGGTGGGCACCACAGTAGTTAGGTCCTTTAATATAGATAAAGTTCATTTAGGAAAATTGTGTAATATTTTAACCTGGAGCTGCCAGTCTATGATTGATCCTGTGGCATCCGGATCACACTAAACGAATTCCAAGAAAAAGTAAGGTAAAAATACCGTACTTAAGACTGGTGCTCTCAGTTGACCTTAAATAAGGTTGCTCAATCATATATAGCTCTTGCGTAAAATAATTCAAATGTCAGACAAAATATATTTCCAAATGGTACAAAGTTTTTCCAAGAGAAATGTTTAATTCACATTTCCTGGTTTTATATCTTTCTTGATTAGTTCAGATATTGCGAGGCAACTCAAAATCGATAGGTCAATTATTAACAATAGTACATATGCCAATGCATTTCGGTCTGAGACCATCTTCAGGGCTGTACTGAAGTGAGTGTAGAATCTGCACCGTGTTAACATCAATTATTCATCAGAATACACATAAATATAATAGATAATTCAAAATAAAGCAAGGCACATACCCCAAATAGATCCAAATGGATGTTGTACATGTAAGAGAAAAATAAATAAATATGAAAAATATGTCAACATACATTATATCGCTAACCATTCATAGTTGTTTTTCCTCTTTGTATTTTGTGTCCTGTACCTGCTAATTGTGAGTTGTCCTCTCCTGTGAATGCGTTCGTAGAACGTCTCCAGTGTTCCTGTTAATTGCCAGAGGGGAATATATATTACTATTATTCTAGCTATATCCAATTGAGAAGCTATTTCAACCTGAAAAGTTAAATGGGCTCTTACCTGCACTCGTATGATTCGCGCGCGGGACCGATCGCGCTCCCTGTGAGAGCGAAAGTGAACTGCGCGCGGCCAAAAAATGCTTTTAAGGGTAGTCATGGGAACCTGGGCGGGGCGTCGAGCAGCAGCAAAGTTGCTGTCGCACGTACGCCTCGGGACCCACCGCCCTACGGGAGCGCAGGGGGGCGGGACTGTTGCCATGACCCCAAGGTGTGTGTATGCTCTGTGTTACTGATGATGGAATTAACTCGAGTGAAAGAGAGGTGTGGATAAAGCCTAGGCAATTAGTGGAAACTATACACGTGACTTCGTTCTATATCTGTGTATATGTTCTATGAATGTCAACAAATGTAGGTGTCAAAATAAGGATAGATACTGGTTGTGTGGAGTGGATCATGCGATCCATACCCATTCATACACTCCTAAATATTTTAAACTGTTGCATGATGTGCAATTAATACATCAATACGAATACATATCCAAAAGTTCCTCATTTCTATACTCTTCCGAAGATACATAAAGATACACAGAAACCTCCGGGAAGACCTATAGTAGCCGGAATCAACAGCATCCTCGAACCACTCGGAAAATACATTGACTATTTCTTGCAACCTTTGATTCAAAAGACAAGTACCTACATCAAAGATTCTACTCATTTCCTACAACACCTAAGAAGTGTTCCATTCAACAACGACAACATTTGCTTCACAGTAGACGTAAAAAGCTTATATACATCGATTCCCCATGACTTGGGCAGAGAAGCGGTGGAGTGGATGCTCCTGAGGGAAGGAGAAATACCTGCACAAAAAGAGTTCATTATGGGATTGTTGGAATTCATTAGTAACAATTCATACTTCCAATTTAAAGATAAATTTTACTTACAGGTTGCAGGCACGGCCATGGGGGCAACCATGGCCCCTTCATATGCAAACTCCTTCATGCACAAATTCGAAACAGAACATGTTCTGACAAACAACGTATGGAATCAAGAACTTATCACCTGGATCCGGTACATAGATGATATTTTCGGCATCTGGAAGAGCACAGAATCACACCTACTAGAATTTTTTGGATACATCAACAACATAGACCCACGTATACAGTTCACATACGAATATTCACGTAAATCTATTCATTTTCTGGACGTTGAGATTAATGTCACAGAAACTGGATATCAAACCACTATCTATCGGAAAAGCACAGATAGGAACAGTCTGCTACATAGACTCAGTTTTCATCAACCCAGTCTGATCAAGAATTTACCTTACAGTCAGTTGCTTCGAGTGAAAAGGATTGTGAGTAACCAAAGTGAATACGAAAGAGCTGTGAGAGAAATGGGCAAGAAATTTCTAGCCCGCGGTTATTCAACAGAGGAAGTTACATCAGCAGAAATACGCACGGCTACACAGGATAGAGAAGAATTACTCAAACCCAAAATCAACAAACAGGATATCTCTCCCCCACTGGTGTTTGTATCGAAATATTCACGCCAAAGCAATCGGATTAAGTCAATCATAAAGAAAAATTGGAACACTGTTACATGTGATAAAAGGGTAGAACACCTATTTAAAGAAACCCCCACATTTGCCTACCAGAGAAGTTCTAATTTGAAAGACAGATTAGTCCACACGAGACCCCCACAAAAGAAGAGAAGCACGGACCGCATAGGTACATTTCCATGCCTCAACTGCAGCAACTGTGGATATATCATGAAAGGACAAACCATAAATCATCCATATACTGGAGAAAAAATCAAATTGAAATGCTATGCCACATGTGACACGGCAGGAATCATATATGGAATTAAATGCCCTTGTGGTTTATACTACGTCGGACAAACACAGCGCACAGCAAAGATCAGGTGGAACGAACACAGATCTTGTATCAGGAACAAGACTGCAAGCTCTGCAGTAGCAAGACACTGGCAGAGTAAACAACACAATCTGGCACAGATTAAATTTGTAGTCCTGGAAAGAGTCCAAAGAAGAGAAAGATACGAGGATCTACAAAAAAGAATTGATCAACGAGAAACGTTTTGGATAGACAGACTAAGTTCCCTTGCACCGAAGGGAATCAATGAAGAGATCAATTATATGTGTTTTCTCTAAAAAAGCCAGATTCACGGTTGGTTCAAGAATAAGTCTTTGAATTCTTCGTGGATGAAGAAGCGCAATGGACTTAGATCCAGATACAACTGGGGACACATTGAAAACGTGTGATTGAACTTGGTGTTGTTTTCTGGTGTTTTTGCACTTACATGTATTAATTGCACATCATGCAACAGTTTAAAATATTTAGGAGTGTATGAATGGGTATGGATCGCATGATCCACTCCACACAACCAGTATCTATCCTTATTTTGACACCTACATTTGTTGACATTCATAGAACATATACACAGATATAGAACGAAGTCACGTGTATAGTTTCCACTAATTGCCTAGGCTTTATCCACACCTCTCTTTCACTCGAGTTAATTCCATCATCAGTAACACAGAGCATACACACACCTTGGGGTCATGGCAACAGTCCCGCCCCCCTGCGCTCCCGTAGGGCGGTGGGTCCCGAGGCGTACGTGCGACAGCAACTTTGCTGCTGCTCGACGCCCCGCCCAGGTTCCCATGACTACCCTTAAAAGCATTTTTTGGCCGCGCGCAGTTCACTTTCGCTCTCACAGGGAGCGCGATCGGTCCCGCGCGCGAATCATACGAGTGCAGGTAAGAGCCCATTTAACTTTTCAGGTTGAAATAGCTTCTCAATTGGATATAGCTAGAATAATAGTAATATATATTCCCCTCTGGCAATTAACAGGAACACTGGAGACGTTCTACGAACGCATTCACAGGAGAGGACAACTCACAATTAGCAGGTACAGGACACAAAATACAAAGAGGAAAAACAACTATGAATGGTTAGCGATATAATGTAT
Source organism: Ambystoma mexicanum (assembly GCF_040938575.1). Taxonomy (NCBI): domain Eukaryota; kingdom Metazoa; phylum Chordata; class Amphibia; order Caudata; family Ambystomatidae; genus Ambystoma; species Ambystoma mexicanum. Next base: position 489,222,965 of record NC_090922.1, on the reverse strand, counting down.
GTTGACATATTTTTCATATTTATTTTTCTCTTACATGTACAACATCCATTTGGATCTATTTGGGGTATGTGCCTTGCTTTATTTTGAATTATCTATTATATTTATGTGTATTCTGATGAATAATTGATGTTAACACGGTGCAGATTCTACACTCACTTCAGTACAGCCCTGAAGATGGTCTCAGACCGAAATGCATTGGCATATGTACTATTGTTAATAATTGACCTATCGATTTTGAGTTGCCTCGCAATATCTGAACTAATCAAGAAAGATATAAAACCAGGAAATGTGAATTAAACATTTCTCTTGGAAAAACTTTGTACCATTTGGAAATATATTTTGTCTGACATTTGAATTATTTTACGCAAGAGCTATATATGATTGAGCAACCTTATTTAAGGTCAACTGAGAGCACCAGTCTTAAGTACGGTATTTTTACCTTACTTTTTCTTGGAATTCGTTTAGTGTGATCCGGATGCCACAGGATCAATCATAGACTGGCAGCTCCAGGTTAAAATATTACACAATTTTCCTAAATGAACTTTATCTATATTAAAGGACCTAACTACTGTGGTGCCCACCTTCACATTGTATTTATGATCCTGTTGGAGTCACAGACCATTTGCACGTTGATTGAGTGGAATTGTTTCCGGTTGCGGTATGGTACCTCCATGGCATGTGGAACCACCAATTCCACATGGGTGCAGTCGATGGCACCAATGCAACCAGGTATTCCGGCTAGTGCATGGAAACCCACTTTGGTGTTTGCAATCTCCTGGGCAGTCCGTGGTAATGAGATGTGGTCGTCTGTGTGCTTGAGGAGGGCATCGAGCACTTGGATAAGTGTACGTGAGAATAATGGTTGTGAAATGCCATGCAAGTGCGACACTGTGTGCTGGTAGGTGCCTGTGGCAGCACAGACACTACCTTCAGTAGGGGTGGGATGGCGGTTGGTGTTTCTATCGTGCTGACGATGTCGTTGTGTGTCCTGTCTATGATGGCGGTGATGGTGTCCCGGTCCAAACGGTACAGGGTGTGGATCTGCTCAGCAGTGAGGTTGAATGGACTGGCTCTGATGCGTGGGATTGGGGGCTGCCTGCGTGGTGACACTGGCTGTGCTTGTGGGGCTTGCTGGCCCTGCCTTGCCTTCCTTCTCCTCCTGCGTCTCCTCTGTGCTGCCTGTTGTTGTTGTTGTTGTTGTTGTTGTTGTTGTAGCACTTGCATTGCTATCAGGTCCTCCAGCCCCAACATTGCTAGTCCTATTGGTATCATTGTGGAGTGTGACTGGGTGTGGGAAGGGGTGGGGTGTGCTCTTTTTGTACTTCCTGAGTCTGTATTGCCTCCACCTGTGCTGTTTCTGTGCACCTGTGGCAGCTGGATTCACTTTACATGGCCATTTACGGTTGGTTCGCGATGGCGTAATTAGCACCATGGCGATAAGGTACTTAACGGCTGGGTGATGGCGTTAGGTGCATGTCCGCTTGGGTCGGCAATGGCGTACCTTTCCGCTATGCCGGTAATTACGGTGTGGGAGGTCGCGTGCGCGCGTCCTTGGAGCAGTTAGTGGCAGCGTTAACTACGATGCCGCTAATGGCATCGTAGTTAACGGTCACGGGTCATAATCGGACCTAGCGGAAAACGATGGCGGTAATCATTTACCGCCATCGTTTTTCACTTAGCGCCAGGGTCGTAATGAGGGCCAATGACACACTATTGTTCCATCTGCGCCAAGGGGAGTTGGGTAAACAAAGGAAAAAAAGTGAAAATGGTAGACAGCATTTTAGCAGGGGCTATGGGGCATCCTGAAGAGCCGGGGAATTTTGTAATGGGAAGGGGTGGTGGCCCTCTCCCCCCCACCCAAAATGGAGTGGGGGACGTGTCATGCAGCCCTCCCTGGGGGCAGATATCTGCTCCTAGAAAGGGACACCTGACCCTAGGGAGGAGTGCATGACAGGCTCCCTCTTTTGCGCCCCCAGGAAGGGCTGAATGAGATGCCCCCCCCCTTCATTTGGTGTGTTGGGGAGAGGGTCACCTCCCTTTACATTACAAAATTCCCTGGCGGTTTAGGGTGCCCTCAGCCCCCCCTAAAGTGAAGCCTACCATTTTCCATGTTTTTCTTTGTTTACCAAACTTCCCTTGGCGCAGTTGTGCACATTAGTGTGCCAATCTGCGCCCAGGGTGCCCAAACCCTACTGCCCCACCCACTGGGGAGCGTGTTCCACGTTTTGTGGTGGCCCTCTCCCCCTTGCCCCAAATGGAGGGGGGGCACCTCAAGCAGCCCTTCTTAGGAGCCCCAGGGAGGGCTGCATGAGGTGCCCCCATCCATTTGGAGTGGGGGGAGAGGGCCATCACAAAATGTTGGACAAGCCCCCCAATGGGTGGGGCAGTAGGTTTTGGGCACCCTGGGGGCAGATTGGCACACTAATGTGCCCATCTGAGCCAAGGGAAGTTGGGTAAACAGAGAAAACAATTGAAAATGGTAGACAGCATTTTAGGGGGGCTATGGGCCACCCTAAACCAGCTGGGAATTTTGTAATGCAAAGGGGGGGCATTCTCCCTGCGACCCAAAATGGAGTGGAGGCCGTCTCATGCAGGCCTCCCTGGGGGCAGATATCTGCTCCTAGGAAGGCACACCTGTTAGGCAGAATCACATGCAGTACCCTTTGGGAATAACTACATGCAATTAAGACTACAAGTGCCAGTACAATTTCACCTTTGGTACAAGCCTGTACTACACAGTTATGTGGTAGCAGTGGGTGAGCAACCAGACTTATCTCAAGAGTTGAGTGAGCAGTAGAACAAGTTACACAAAGGACCAACAAATACAGTGATTCAAATACACACTTACTCAAGGTTTCTTGGTAAAAGAATATACATTTATTTAAACAGTCAGTTTGAAAACATTAGACTAGCAAGAGCACCTCAATATCATATACTAATACACTACAAATACACAACCAATGAGTTACTGAACAAGTTCAGCTCCCCTGAAGTGGGAGCAAAATGGCACTTCAGATACTTTTAAAAGGGGTCAAAAGACAAGGTTATAAGAATCAATAGCACAAATACTTGCATAGGCAGGGCAAAGGGTTTCAGTAAACTACAACCAGCAATTCAGTTCATAGGCCTGGGCCAAAGTCAATGGTTCAGAGTATTTGTATAGGATACCACAGTTTTGGTAGCAAATGGTTAAGTCTTTGCCACAGATTTTAGAAGAATTTGGCTAGGCGAAAAGTTAGTCGAATGTTTAGGGAAGGACAAGCCTTCGAAGTCGGGAAAGTTTAACAAACTTTCTCAGTGGCCGAAAAGATTTCCAGACCGCGTTTGCACAGTACCTTTAAAGTGAAGAAGAGCTCTAGCTGAGGCAGTTGTTCTTGGCAGTTCGAGCAGATCTCGCTGTTCCTGAGCTTCAGTCGTGTGGACAAGAAGGAGGACATCGGGAGGTTCCTGCACTGCCCAGAGAAGAGGCCACAAGCTTGGCAAAACGTTGGTTTAAGGTGTGAGTGCCTTAAAGTCCACAAACTGTTTTCCTTCCCACTGGCTATCCGTTTTTCAACAGCACTCTGAAGAAAATTCGACCAGGATGGGGACGGTGTCCAGGTGGCTTGTGAGTTGGTTGTTCCCACCAAACTCGAGCGAAGAAGTTAACCTTGAAGGGCTTCTCTGTCGAAGGAGTTTCCGGCAATTCAGACCTGCAGCAGGGCTTCACTGGCCATCGAGGAGTCGCAGCTGTCGTCTTCCTTCAGCTCGTCTTCGGTTCTTTCGTTCCAGTGGTCGACTCTGCTTTCCAAGTCCCAGAGACCTGCTTTTAAACAGTTTTCCCCTATTAATTCCAGCCTGGCTGCCAATCACACAGCAGGGTGGCTATGCTTGCCGGACAGCCAGCCGGCCGATCACGCCAGAGTGCATTCAGGTCTCCTAGGAGACCAAGCAGAGGGAGTTTCGGGCACCTCCCTCACATCCTGTCCACCCCAGACACACTGGCGCCAGAGGAGGGCTTCAGACTGAAGCCCGCCAAAGGCCAACGAACAAAGGGACCATACCTGGTTTGGCACGCAGAGACAAACACAAGAAGAACCTTTCCTAAAAGAAATGGCGAAAAAAGTTGACCGGAGTCTGTTTTTACAGATAGGTCTTGGACGCCATATTGAAAAACAGGGCTGACCCGATTTTTAGCCACTGTTGTTTGCAGTCGGGCAAAATCATGGTAGTTTGATCTAAACCACTGCCACCAGCCATTTAAAGTAGGAAAGGGTACAATTTGACTGTTACTTGAGTGTTTTGACTCAGGGGAAGCTAGGCAACCCCTCCAGCACTCTATAGGAAGATAGTGTGTGCTGGGTCTGTAAATTTAAAGAGACTAGTCAAGTCAATTTAACTTTACATTCTCTGGGAGACAGTAGTCAGTCCAAGAGAAGGTATTTAAACCTTGGGAAATCTGAAAGACATCCCTGTGTCACTGCACTGAAGGTGCTGTGTGACACACAGAAAAAGATGATGCCTATGGAGTTGTTTTAAAACTCCATAACTAAAGACCACAAAAATAAAACACACATCAAAATACATGGAAGAGTGGGAAAAAAGGCTCACACTCTTCCCAGGTAAAAATAATCAAATCCTAGAAATCCAGCAAAGTTTCTGGGGGTCTCAAAAGGTAACGGAAATTAGCACATGTTGAGAATTCTCCCAAAAAACACCTGAACCCAGGGAGGACTGCATGAGATGCACTAATGTGCCCATCTGCACCAAGGGTAGTTGGGTAAACCGAAAAAAACGTTGCAAATGTTGGGATGCATTTTAGAGGGGGCTGAGGGGCACCCTAAACCACTGGGGAATTAAGTAATGTAAAGTAATGTAATGTAACTATGCCGATGATACGCAGGTCCTTCTACCAGTCTCAGGCATTTATGATCAGGACGCCGCAGCCCTCCTCTAGATCTACACTACCATCCAAGCATGGATGGCAGCAAATCTCAACTGTGATATCTGTGTCTCAACAGCGATAAAACTGAGATCATCATCATGGGTCCCAGAGAAATACTAGCTAAACCTAGCCATCAATACCCCAACTTTACTATCAACAGCTCCATCATCCCAGTCTCCTCAGCAGTCACGACATTAGGGGTCTTCCTAGACTCCACGTTATCCATGACTCGTCAGGTTAGTGCCATTGCCTCTGCATCTGCCCATACTACCAAACTTATAAACACAGTCAAACCATTCCTCTCCAACCAGAATTGCCTAACAATAGCAACAGCAGCTCTCATGATCCTGAAAAGAGACCACATCTCGCAGGCTAGACGAAATGCCCACTGGCTCCCCGTTAAGGAGAGAATCACTTTCAAGACTCTCACTCTAACACACAAATGCATAAGTCTCACTGCCCCTCCTTACCTATCAGAGACCTTATCCAGAGACATCTCATCACATCCCAAAAGAACCTGCCATGCCAACAAATTACGCATACCAGCCATCAATAGAGCCAAAGCAGGCGGCATTGGCTTCCCACACATAGCACCTATACTGAGGAACACCCTACCCAACTCACTCAGAGCCGAGACTTCTCTCTCAGCCTTCCCAAAAAAGTTCAAAACAGCACTATTTAACTAACACTCCTCCCTCATATTTCTCTCTCTCCGTTCCTCCCCTACTCAGCCTGTAATTTAGCATGTATTGTACCCTCTCCTGTCCCTCACGTAATGGTCCACGCTCATGATTTATGTCTGTAACAGCACCACGATGCCCATGGGCTGATGCGTGCTTTAAAAATGCTAATAAATAAAAGAAGGGACCATTGAGAGTGTAGAATCTTTCCGGTCATCCTAATCACGAAACAGTGGTCCAATGACATGAGGGTATGCATCGATTTATGCAGCCATTCATTACCCAGCATAAATGAACTAATCCTACTGATGAAGGAGGCCAAACCGTTTTCCAAGTTAGACATGCATGATGCATCTAACCAGATCAGCCTCCACAAAGAGTCATGACCGCTGAAACCCTTCATCACGCCGTTCGGCATGTATCAATACACACAAATGCGTTTGGATTATGGTCAGCTGCCTCTGCCTTCTACAGGATGGTGGACTCTTAGCTATCCAAAGTAGGGAATGTGTCATACTTTATAGATGATACCCTTATATATGCCAGCAATGCTGAGACACATGACAAACTGCTAAGAAAGGTGAAGCAGGAGAAAGATTAAGATACATAAGTGTGTGATTGGAGCAGATGAACTGGAGTATCTGGGTTATAACATTTCTAAAAATGTTAGAACAGTCTCCTCCAGGTGATAGTACAGGCCCACTGCATGGGATTTGAGGACGAATTGCGCTCATTCCTCGGTTTAATGGAGTACTATGCCAAGTTGGTCCCTCGATTTTCAGAAACCACAGCCCTGATGCGTGGGCTATTAAGGAAGGATACAAGCTATGAATGTGGCCCGAAACAGAAAGCAGCCTTCGACCAAGTCAAAAGAAGAATAGTGAACACCCTGTGTATAAACCATTCAATCCCGAATGGTATACGTACATAACGACAGATGCCAGTGCATATGGTCTGGGAGCCACCTTAACACAGAAAAGAAGCGATGTCGAACATGTCGTCACATTTGCCTCATAAAGCCTTTTCAGGCGCTGAAAAAAATGACTACACGGTGGAGAAAGAAATACTCGCCTGCGCTTGGCCAGTGGAGTACTTTTGGTCATATGTATGGGGCATGAAATTTCAGCGTGTCACCGACCATAAGCCCTTAGTTAACATACTGAACCCAGGAAGCACGAAGACCTCCACCCTGCGATTGGTGCGGATAGCAGCAAAACTGCAAAAGTATACCTATGAGACCAGACACATACCAGTTTGGAAGAACACGCAAGCAGACTGCATGTCACGTCTGCAGAGACATGAGGAGCCAACAACCACGTTCCTACAGGACAAATGCATGGTAGCGTCTGTGAATGACCTGGGAAGCAGAGAGTGAATGGAGATGAGTGAGAATCACTGGAAGGAGGAATCCGGAAAGGATAATGCGTTAAAGAAAATCATTGAATGGTCCAGAGAAGGGTGGGCCAGTGAAAGAGACATACTTGAGAGACCCTGTTGAAAAGTCAATGAGGACATATTCGAGGCAGACGTATTACTCATGAGAGGGGACCAAATCATACCCCCCACAGGTATGCGCACGGTCATCCTGTGCCGGGTACATGCAGGTCACCTTGCTGGCAAATTGACTAGATGCAGAGTGAGAGAAAAGTACTGGTGACCGGGCATGGTCCAGGACATATAGATCATGGTGGAAAGATGTCACAAGTGTTTACACAGTCACAAGAGACTAAACACTTGCCAGGCCCGTTGATTCCCACATAGATCCCCAAAGGTGTTTGGCACAAAGTGGGACTGGATTTTAGAGGACCGTTGGACTGTATGCAACCTGACCACAGGTATGGAATTGCAGTGGTGGACTACTTATCCAAAGGGCCTGAAGTAGAATCTGTACCTAACATAACCTCTGCCACAGTCATAGAAGTACCCAACGCTATATTCCAGAGAGAGGGCACCCCAAAGAGCTAGTCACAGACAACAGAGTGCAACTAGTGTCCAGAGAAATTGAGCCTTTCCTATGCACACACAATATTAAACAGACCAAGGGAAGCCTCTACCACCCCCAAGCCAATGGGCTTGTGGAAAGGACAAACAGATTTATTAAAAGAGGTCTGCCACTGGCAGCGGCATCGAGAATGGATCCCTACAAAATTTCAAGAGAAGCCATAGCAGCATATAGTCTAACCCCAAACGCCATCACAAATGTCTTGCTGTTTCAGATGTTGATCGGGGAAGAGGGCCACATCCACCCTAGTTCCCCCATGGTTGTCCAAGGTGAGACAAGATGACATGATAGACATGAAGGAGCTAGTATGGGGGGATCCAGAAAAACAAGTACCGCATGAAGATGACCAGTGACGCCCGCAGGGCAACCAAGAGAACAGAGGTAAATGAAGGAGATATTGTGAAAATAAAGTTGCCCCATTGAGATCAGCCAACATGGTCCAAGTACAGCCAACCGATAGAAGTAACTCACAAAGGAACCAACTACATATGCACCAAGGATGGAAAGAAATGGAACCTAGAACAAGTCGCTGTATTCTAAAGGTGGACTCCCGAAGAAAGAAAACCCTCAGAGGATAAACCCATTCTGGCAGACCCAGAGACAGTCCATGAGCACAATACCGAAGCAAGAGAACTGCAAGAAAGGGACAACACCAATACAAGCACACCAACGGATAGAGAGAGAGACCAAAAGAGAGAGAAGCACCACACCACAACCCCAGAGTGGCAAGGAAGCGAGCAAGGTAGGCCCAACTAATCCACTCACTAGTGAGAGCAGCCCACGACTTGAGAGGAGAAGTCCGACGAGATGCAAGGATTTTGAAATGGATTAGAATCATCCTGCTCAACAAAAGGAGGTATGTGGAAACACGGCCTCGGGTAGTCTCGCTCCTGCAAGATCCCGCAAGACCACGCTGTGCATGCACAGATGCTGGTGGGAAGTCGGCACTGAAGAGCGGGATGCCGACAAGAGAGGATGTGCTCCGCCACTGCTTGTGCATAAGGACTAGAGCCACATTACCCGTTGCTGCCCACATGGCCAGGACCTCACTCCCATCTTGATTACTCACTCACTAAGGCCTTGAACTATCTCAGCACCAAGGTCAGCCTGCTGCTGCACAACACTTGCCTAGCTTGTCCGGGCCTCTGTGTCATCCAAGCAGTTGTAACATGCAACAATAAAGTACCTAAAATCCCATCATGTGCAACGTTTTATTTTAAGGCCACTATAGTCTGGTGTAGGTCCCACAAAGTTGTGCAGCAAAAACAAGTATAAGAAAATGAAAAATCACAGCTTATTTCCAAGCGTACAGTGATATGGAGTGAGCAGGCATGAGGCAAAGTACAGCAAACAACAATGAGCTCGATGTAGCAAATGTTCATTCAGTGTATAGGCCACAGGCCTCATTGTTACGTACCTGCATTAGCTTAGAGCAAGATCACTCTCAGTGTTGCCTCTTTCAAGGAGGACGTGCACACAGAGGGATTTCTCAACACGTCTTTATTTCCTTTTCACCAAACAGTAACTGGCGCTTCTCGTGCCTTACCCAGAACTCCCTTCGTTCCCCAACTCCCCATTATAAACTCCGCCTCTCCAACGGCGGGGGCTAAACAAGTTAACCTATTGGTGACCGGCAACACTCACCACATTCCTTTAATGGGGACAGGGGATGTATTCCATCAAGACAACTGTAGAGTAAAGGACCTCATAGGAAGTCCTGCGGGAGCCTCACAGGATTCCGAGAGACGGTGAAACCGGGAAGAGCCAGCTAAGAGTCATTCAGAGCACGACGAGCCTGAGAGAAGACAGCAGCCCAACGCTCTCCCTCCCACAGCTTTGCCCAGACTTACCAGATCTCACACAGCACACAGGTGATTCCTGCTGGGACTTTACATACTCATGCTTCCAATGCATAGATAGCACTAATGAGACTAGATGATGACACTGTCTGTGTAAATAGAATAAATACGGGTGGCCACATCATCACGCTTATTCAGACCACAACAATTACATTGAATTCACCATCTACATTACATAACCCAACCCCACCATCGCTGAGAGCCATACATACATTACTGTTAGCTTTGGTAACTCGCAAACAGATCTGCTCAAGAACCTATATGTGATATGCCCAAACAATGAGCACAGACGTGAGACGTACATGCTTCAGCGAACACAACGAGAGTCCAAATCGGGTTCCTGTCTCGCAAATTCCTGCAGCACTTTTGGAGCTTCTGGAAGACAGTAGATTGAGCTCCACGCTGTATGTCTTATTCCATTTTCTCACTCTGGAAATGACGCAACCTCCTATTTAATTGCGGCCACCGATTTATTAACAGAATAAGTGACCGGAATGTATGTAATTACAGCATGAGGAGGAGGATTTATTAGATGAAAGTGAGTCTTCTAGAGTGCAAGAAAAACCAAGCAAGCGTTGGAAGAAAAAAAGATCGAAGCAGAATAACAAAACGTTTATCAAAAGCCTGGCGCCAACTCATAGCCAGCAATGCTGAGAATTACACTCTTGATAACGACAATCAAAAGTGCTGCACCTTGACTCGTTAGGTAAAACCTATTAATCACTCTGAATCAGACAAAATAAATAAGAAAAAGGTACTTGCTGGTGATGCCCAGAGAAATACTACAGTAAAGAAATAAACTTGCAATGGATAGAAAGCTTACTTGTCCTCAAAAGGCACTATCATGATCAAGAATTCTGATAGACAATCGGATATACATATTCCGAAAAAGAAACAACAAGGAAAGGTAGAGAAATGTGTAAACACTACAGACAGAAACCAATCGAAAATTGTTTCTGATAATCACTGCGAGGAGGGTGCAATCTCGGACCAGTCTTTAGCGCTAGATTTTATGTTCTGCAACAAAGAAGACTGTGAAAATGAGACTGAAAACAGACAAGCAGAAATAGTGGTCGAGAGCACAACCTTAGAACTGGAAGCAATCCTGGAAGAATCTAATGGTTTACCACTCAATAGGATGGGCATACCGAAATTACTGCACCGGATTCCTAGCCTCAAGGTGATACTAACGGAGTATAAAGGGCCGATTCATAGAAAAAGCACATATACCCCGCAAACTACTCTGCGCGTGAATCAAGTTTGCGCGCAACTGAAAGTCACTTTGCACATTCCACTTGTTTCATGGATTTAAAAACGCTAAGTAACCCAACACGCAACAAAAACTGAGTTGTTCCAGTAATGCCCACAACACTCCCCCACGGAACAAAAACCATTGCCAAAGACCTACCTTCGCGTCCACCTATGACCCACCAACCAGCACCCCGGACAAGCTCGCCCATAAATCAAGGCTGCACTCCAGCGTAACTACATGAGGTCCCCCGTAAGTAATGGCAGCACCCCTGCAAAACTGTGCAAAGTCCCCCGTAAGTAACGGCTGCACCTCTGCGAAACTGAGCAAGGTCCCCCGTAATCAACGTCTGAACTTATGCAAAACTGCGCAAGGTCCACCGTAAGTAATGGCTGCACCTCTGCAAAACTGCTCAAGGTCCCCTGTAAGTAACAGCTGCACCCCAGCAAAACTGCACAAGGTCCCCCATAAGTAATGGCTGCACCACTGAAAAACTGCACAAGGTCCCCTGTAAGCAACGGTTTCACCCCTGCGAAAGTGCGGGCCGTGCCCAATACTCCCAAGGAACCCAAATTGGTGGCAGATATCCCTAGTCATAGCAGCCCTCCCAAGACCTGACACCACCCACCAGCCCCCCTCACCTCTGTCACTACCCACAGGCAGCCCCCTCAAGTCTTGCCACCACCCACCAGCCCCCTTCACCTCCGCCACCACCCCAGTAAGCCCCCTCAAGTCCTGATACCACCCAATAGCCCCCTTCACTTCCACCACCACCCCAGTAAGCCCCCTCAAGTCCTGACACCCCCTCCCCACATCCCCTCACCTGTGCCACTACCCTAGGCAACCCTGTGAAGTCCTGACACAACCCACAAGCCCCCCTCACCTCTATCACTACCCCCAGGTATCACCCTCAAGTCCTGACACAACCCACCAACCCCCTCACCTCCGCCACCACCCCAGACAGCCCTCTCAAGTCCTGGCACAACCCTCCAGCCCCACTCACCTCCGCCACTACGCCCAGGAAGCCCCTTCAAGTCCTAGCACCACCCACCAGCCCTTCTCACCTCTGCCACTACCTCAGTCAGCCCCCTGACAGTACACTCCCACCCCAGACCCCCCTCCTCTCTGCCACTACACCCAGGCAGCCCCCTCAGGTCCTGACACCACCCACCAGTCCCCGTCACCTTCGCCACTACCCACAAGCAGCCCCCTCAAGTCCTGAAACCACCCACTAGCCCCCCTCATCTCCACCAACACCCCAGCCAGCCCCTCAAGTCCTGACACTACCCACCAGTCCCCCTCACCTCCGTCACTACCCCAGGCAGCCCCTCAAGTCCTGACACAACCCTCCAAGCCCCCTCACCTCCACCACCACCCCAGACAGCCCTCTCAAGTCCTTGCACAACCCACCAGCCCCACTCACCACCGCCACTACACCCAGGAACCCCTCTCAAGTCCTAACACCACCCACCAGCCCTTCTCACCTCTGCCACTACCCCAATCAGCCCCCTGACAGTACACTCCCTCCCCAGATCCCCCACACCTCTGCCACTACACCCAGGCAGCCCCCTCAAGTCCTGAAACCACCCACTACCCCCCCTCATCTCCACCAACACCCCAGACAGCCCCTCAAGTCCTGACACCACCCACCAGCCCCCCTCACCTCCATTACTACCCCAGGCAGCCCCTCAAGTCCTGACACCACCCAGCAGCCCCCTCACCTCTGCCACCACACCAGACAGCCCCCACAAGTCCAGACACCACCCACCACCCCCCTCACCTCCACCACCACCCCAGGCAGCCCTCTGACAGTACACCCCCCTCTCCTCACCCCTTGAGGTCTGCCATACCCCCAGACTGGCCCTGCTGATCAACACACCTACAAGTCCAATGTTGAAGAACAACTCATCTCAACGACACTGGCCTGTAGCAAACATGAAGTACATTAGCCACATATCTCCTTCCAACTTGAACAACTGGGAGCACTGCTCGAGAATCCATGTCCGGAGCTCATCACAGGACTCCCTAGTACATCACACTCAGCTGCACATCAACAAGAAAGCATTACATTGCATTAGTGTTAGCAAAGATTTTTCTTTACTACACCTTTCCTTTCTTCTTTATGGAACCCCCAAACATTTTGTTTTTATTTTCGAATCTGACCTGTACTTTTTACAGTGCTGCACTAGCTTTTGCTCATATGTCATGGGGAAACTGACATGTCCTTCAGGCTGTCAGTACTGGGAGACCTTGTTTCCCATAGTCGGGTTACTTTCTTACTACTTTTAGTTACTTTTGTATCACCTGTGGTAACTGTTTATCACTGTGCACAGCAGCTTACACTGCAGTGCAATGGGGTGCATTTTTGTTTTGCCCTGGACTAACACTCAGAGGATTTTTGGTTACTCTAGGTGTGCTGAAAGGATAAGCTGGTGGTAGTAGTGACTTTTTGACACTTTTTGGGGATTCCCGTTTTAGCCTTACCACGTTTACCGCATTTGGCTACTAACTGTGACTACAGGTCAAATATGGCCGTGTCATGAGATGTTTTGCTTGTACTTTTGCCATCTTGTTCTTTAGCCTTCTTCATGGCATGCGTGGCCAGGAAAATCCTTATAAGGACTTCCAGTGCCTGGGAAAGCAGAAGCTTTTGGCGGGCTACTGGAGGGCTGTGTGTGTTTGCTGCCAGGATGTGGGCTGAGTCTGTCTGATACCAATCCACAAACTGGTTTTGGTGTGTAAGAGTGGTATGCATCAATGTTTCCGCCAGTGGTCCGGATTGGACCACTGCTGGGGGTGCGTGTGTGTGGGCTAGTCCTTCTATTGGCTATTGAAGGCAGCAGCTCTTACCTGGCCTTCAGGATAAGAAGAGGACCCCTGCACCCATTCTTCAGAGTTCCTGAAGAAACCGAAAGGAGCCACATATCCTGTCCAGCTTTGAGACCTGCAAAGAAACCTGAGACTTGACTGAAGGAGACCTGGCAACCAACTTCTGCTGCTGTCCTGGAGGAGCCCTGTCTTGCTTGTGATCTTTAGTAGTCCTGCGAAAAGCTGTTACCCTTAGAATAGAGGGACAATCCATTCCTAACATCTGCTCGGTGCCATGCCAAAGGAAGCCTTCAGAAGTGCCCTGGAACCGTCCTGTGGCTGACCAGCTTCGATTTTGGGCTACCGTGCTGCCGGCGTCACCATTCCAAGTGAAACTGAAGGCTAACAGCGTCCTAGCATTGAGGGGACCCGAGATAGGAGGGAAAGTCTGACCATGGCTGCTGAGTCCTTTTGCGTCACCGTGCTGTGGTGACCACCGTCTGAAATAGCTTACCTGACCCGAGTCCAATTGAGGGGTCCTCATTGAGTTTTGCTGTTTTCTTCACTCGAGAGTCCTTGCAAAAGTGAAAGACACAAACCGTAGATTAGCTCGAACCTGCAACCACAGCGAATTGAAGACTGCAACTTTTAGTGGGAAAAGCAACCCCCGACCCTTTTCCTTTGTTCTACCAAATCTGTGGAAGAATCGGAGTACGGGGAGTAAGTTACAGAGCTTCTAACCTACCTCTATACTCCCATTATGAGTCAAGGGACATATAATAAACCTCAATTCTAAAACTTTTGGCTTTGCCATTGCCTGCTTGCGCAAGACATCCGACTGTTTGGGCTAATTTTGGGCATTAGTCTAACTTGTATCCTAACCCTAAGAACCCCAGAGACCCTACCTGCATTTTTCTTTCCTGCTTCATAACTTCTGTGGAACATTTACTTGAACTATTGGGCAAAAGACCCCAGACAATTTAGGGCTGTACAATTTTAGTTAGGGATCAATCTATGTGGACCTTAAGTGCATAATACTATTCTAAACTTTCCTTTGTAGGAGTTGCTGATGTGTATTATGCCCTATAACAAAGAGAATGTATATATGTATTTAGTTTATTAATCTTGTGTGATAACTCTACTTGCTAGTAGTCATTTCCCATAGTGTTTTTGGCCAATAAATAATAACTGTATTCCTAAACATCCTGTCTAATTGTAATTTGTGATTCCCATTGTGTGACTTCATTGTGGACCCTTTACAAGCTCACCACCTCTTAAGTACTTAGCCTAGACCACCTGTCACTGCTACCAAAACTGGTTTGGCTACAGCTTCCCAGAGTTGTTCCTGTCACAATATAGGCTGGCCTTCTATACATCTGTCCCCCAGGCCAGAGTATAGAAAATCAGTCCTAACAACCAGCAACAATGTGACCACACCATGTACATGTGAAATACAAATGAAATGGAATGCGAGGGATACAGCTACCGAAGATTGAGTGCACAAGTGATGAGTGAGTGCATCCCACATGTCCACAGTGAGTCCCTAACCCATGTGACAGTCAAAGTTGAAATGCATTACAAAAACATAGCAAAAGTGATTTTACACATGGACAAAAAGAGACTGCAAGTGTGTGATCAGGAAACATAATTCTGTATTACAACATGCACACAACAAAAACAAAACATGGGGAAGGGTGAAATGTTCAGGGCCGAAATGAAAATAAAATCCAAAATGAAATCTTAACTAAGGACTATGCACACAGGCAGTGGGCCTACATGTCCTTCAGTGCGTCCTCCAGGGCAGAGTCACATTCCGCATCTTCCTCCTGAAGGCAGGCCTCTGTTCTTTCCTGGGGGTCTTGCAGGCCCTCCATCATCCTCCTCTCCTCCTCTGCATCCCTGCAAGTTGCCTCCAGGATGGCAGCCCATCCCAATGCCTCCCTCTCCTGAAAGATTAAAAGAATTTCGAGGCTTAATACCACATAATAGAAATACGCCAGTCACGAGTACTAAGATACAAGTACACTTTATTTTAACAGAACAGCTGTCTGGCTCTCAACACCCCGCAATGTGTGCAAGCAGACAACGTGAGATGAGAGAGTGCTGGACATTTCAAAAACATGAGTATTTATACAGTTTTCTCACAATCGTGTAACACATTTACATAGCCTTTCCACAAAACTAATACATGTTAAAACATCTTTGAATAGGTGGTTATTTTCTGTTAAACACTTCATATGTTTTTCAAACATTGGACACAAAGGTAACAGTCCTTATTTCATTTACTTATATTTGTCTACCATTTCTTCTTAAATTTAAAGTCAGCTTAGTTTCAAAGAGCGAAAACAAAGATTTCTGCAAAAGCACATGTTCAGCTAGTCATCATTCTGTTTCGCTATTTGAACGGGGAAGACATTGTAAGTACAGATGGCATCTAAATTACTGATTAGGACGGCTCTTGTTTAGCTCCAAGGTTTCCTTAGTACAGGACAAACAATCCACCTTAGCAGCTTCAGCATGATTATCTACGTTGACACAATACAAAGTTCATTTTGCTCTGCTTGAGCCGAAAACACAAATTCTAACATGGGACAGAAAACAGGAGTTATTCAAAACGGCGGATAACCTAAAATGGCGGCATAGTCAGCCTATTTCAGGTTCATTCAAATGTGATTTACAGTGCGATGCGAATGTCCTTAGGCCAACGTTAACTATCAGATGGTATTCATGCAAAATATATTTTTACAGTGTGACATCTCTTCCCTGGTCCTGGAAATCCTTGTCTCCCTAACCCGCTGCCTCTCTGCCATCAACTCCCCGTGGAAATTTGTCCGGACACACACCAGCTGCTGGAGCCGCCTCCTCTCCAGCTGCCGGAGCCGCCTCCTCTCCACCTGCCAAATGCCAAACATGTCCTGCCTCAATTGCCTCCTCAGTGTTGATTTGCCCTGCAATGACTGCCTCTGCACACTCCTTATTTGCTGCAGCCGGACTGAGTGCAAGCTGCGCAGGTACCCCCACCGTCCGGATGACCCATGTCGGGGGGGGCACAGCACAAACACTGTCCTGAAGTTCCAGCTGTCCAACCACTGGCTGTCCCTGTGTTGGTGCCTCGGCAGGCACAATGACCACCTCATGTGGTGTGCCAGGGACCTCCACCGGAGGCAGGGACGTAGGCACCACCAGACTGGGCATAGTGGGTGGGATTAGTGCACAGTGGGCCATGATAGAATGCGGCATGGAAGGCTCCCTGGAGGATGACTAGGGCAGAGAGGAGAAAGTGGAGGAGGGGGCAATTGACTGTGCCAATGCACACAGACCACCCGAGAGCAGTGCTTTTGGTCATGGCACATTGACTTGTGATGCTGAGCCAGCTCCTCAAGAGTAGCTGACATAGCATCCCAAATCATTCCTGTCCGCATTGCCAGACCGCCCCCATATCCTGGCCCACAGCCACTGAGGAGTCCCCCCACACCACAACAACCTCCTGGGACTTACCCCAACAGTTGCACCTGATGGAACTGGCACTCCCCAGCCAACTCTCCCTGAGAAGAGGTGGTGTCAGTAGCGGATGGCAGGGGTGTGCGCCTGGGTCTGGTGGCCTGACCCCTGCCCTTCCACTCCACAGCAAGGCCTCAGCCTCTTCACGAGCTGCAGCAACTGTGGGAAATGGGACAAAGGACATTGACATCAGTTATCATTGTCAATGCATGTGTGGCATACACAACATTAAGAGTACCAATCATGCAGCACATGTCAACCAGCAACTGACACACACACAACAAATACAAAGGCACACCCATCTAATCTGCATGACTACTGCCACATGAATGTGGAGTCAACAATGAATCCCAGTCATGGCACACGTACATGTTAACACAGCACATTGTCGTGTGGCCACAAACACATTACCAAAACCATGCAATGCCACAATGCCAATGCCAAATTTACACAAGTATGACATGCAGCCAGGGGCATGGCAACTGCATCTGGGCACCTGTCCATCCAATTACAGTCAGCAGCATACATTGAAGACAGCCTGACCTGTAAGCAAGCAACATGTTCTGGCAAACATATCTGAGAATCAATTGCTTATATCGTGTGGCCCTGCACAAATACATATTGTTTGTTTTTTATACCACACACACGTGCCACTTGCATGGTCTCTCGTCGCTCTGGCTGTTCTGTGAAAGAAAAAAATAAGCGGGGGAGAGGGTATGGCTAGTGGGGGAAGAGTGAAAAGAGGAAGCGAGCTGTAATGTGCTTTTGGCAGCTTCAGTTCGGATGGACCCTTCACTGAGCCTGGTATGGGATTCAGAGGTGGGGTTCGTGTGGTGTTGTGCAGGGTTATGTGTGCAATGTCTTGTTGTTGCGGAGTTGTGAAGTACGTGCGGTTTGCTGTGCTGAGAAGTGTTGGTTGTCTTTAGTGCAGTATGTAAGAGGTGTACGCGAAGGGTTTAGTGTTGGTATTAGTTCTTCCAGATGCAAGTGGGGCTAAACAACACAGTTTGCTCAGAGATGACAGATGGTTGGACAACGCAGTTCACCTAAATGTGGCAGATGGCTGACTGACACAGTTTAATTAGATGTGGCGGCTGGCTAACTAGCACGGTTCACTTAGATGTAACAAATGGCCAATATTCACATTTATGTACAGATATGGCATCGGGCAGTATGGACAATTCTGTCTAGATGTGATGCAAGCCAGTATTTACATTTCTGTCTAAATGCGTCGCAAGCTAGTATGCACATTTATGTTTAGATGTGACACAAGCCAGTAATTAAATATCTGTCTAGATGTGAAGCATGCTAATATTCACATTTCTGTCTAGATCTGATATCAATGCACCAACTTGACTTCACAGACATCCATGCATATGTGTCACTCTCACCGGATGTGTGTGGATGGACTCACTTGCAGTTATGCCACACATGGAGGTGTCCTTCATGGATGTCCCTCACATGGCCACAACATAGCATGCCAGCATCTGTACTGTCCCAGCACTTGGTACATGATATCACAAGCATGTGCCCGGTTTCAGTAAGTCACCTAGGACAAATATTGCAAATACCCACGCATATGCAAGAATCCAATGTCTGCCACCACATACACCCAGCATTTGCATGAGGCAGCATGCTGATGCATCTCACACCTACACACATGCTGTATACAGAATGGGGCACCTGCAATCATGCATGCCACACATACACTGTAGAGCAGCGCTCCACATGGGTACTCACAGCAGCTTCCAGACGTTATTTCCACACACATATCTAGGAGTTAAGGTCCGGGTAGAACCCCTCGAGGACCCACAGCTGGTTCTGTGACAACAGGTAGCAGCCCACACAGTACACCGCCACGGTGGGCTCCGTGGCGAGGGCTGCCTACACCTTTGTATGGCTCTGGGTCTTGAGGTCGTCCCACCACTACCTGGTGGTCTTCAATAGACGGTCTGTCAGCACCTCAGCATTGATTGCAGCCGTGATGTCTTCCCAGATCTAGTGATGTCTGTCATTACCCAGCTGAGTTGCAGAATTGAAGAGGGCATCATAGGCACCCAGCACCCTATCCACCAGAATGCCAACTTCGGTGAGGGTAAGATTGACAGCCTTCTGCCACGCTGACGTGGGGCTGCCGCTCTCTCCCGAAGAGGTTGATGGTCCTGACATGGCAAACCCCGAGGCAGGTATGACTTCACTCGGTCCTGGATAGGTGCTGTGGAGGTCGGGTGGTGTTGATAGGGACTGGTGGAAGACCTGAATTACAGATGAGGTTGTCACAGTCCCAACACAGGAGTACAGGCAATTGCAGGACAGCTGTCACTCCAAGACAGTGCTGGTTGCAAGAAGGCACTCACACTCAATCAGGCAGCAGCAGATATAGAGTGTTTGAGGCAATGCAGGGCCGGGGAAGGCAAAAGCAATGGCACACAGGCAGGAGGAACTCTGGTGTGTGTCTCTCATCTGAGGCAGTGCACCTACGTGGCACACGGCAATGACAGTGATATTTAAGGAGTATGACACGCATCACTGGTTGTACATACAAAGGTACAAAGACAGACGAGTTTCACATACACACATTTGGGGGCACAACGCAAGCCGTTTCCTTCAAGTAATGCATACCACATTTTTCTTTTTGGAGGTTGCCTCTGTGCGTACGCTGGAGGTGTGAAATGTAGTATTTCCATTTTGAGGCCTAAGGTGTATTGCTTACTGCTTTTTTCACTTTTCAGAGGCTTTCTGGGTATCGCACATGCACTTTTTGGCTTTTGGAGTGCGTCTTTGTACTGCATGCCGCTTTTTTACCTTTCTGAGACTTTGCGGGTATTGCGCATGCAATTTGTGGCTCTTGGGGTATCTCTGCATATCGCAGACCGCATATTTTTGCTTTTGAGGTAAATTGGAACCTTCCTGGACCACGCATCTACGTAGTACATCATGTAGACTGTTCCCTTCCTCATATTGCACAGAACAGTACTTTGTTGTGCACTCCATTCATCCATTTCATTCGCACCATGAGCTCAAGGCCCCAAAAGCTAAAGGGAGAAGATGGGGACATGGTGATAACACATCTGCCCCAGCCCCAGGAGGACCTGCTGTACCTCAACCCACAGGTGACCCAGCACCTGTACATGGACATGGTCGGAGGCAGACAGGTGAAGCAGCACCACCTCCGACCTCTAGGTCGAAGAGGGGATGCCCTGCACAGCAGGAAGAGGCTCCACCTCAAGACACAGCAGAGGAGAAGGATCCGCAGAGGAAGAGCTGCTTCACTAATGCAGAGCTCCAGATCCTCGTTGACTATGTCACAGACCACCATCATGAGATGTACCAGTTTGCGGGCAGCACAAATACTCCAGCACAACGAATGGTGCATTGGAAGCAGGTCACAGCCCGCATCAATGAATATGGTGTTGATGTACACAATGCTGAACAGGTCTAGAAGTAGATGAAAGACCTTGCAGAAGCTCAGTGACAACATGGCCTTTGCACTGGGCACTGTAGGGGGGTCAGCAGAGGAGGAGCATCTGACCCCAATTGAAGAGGCTACGAGTCAATTCATCAGCACTGAGCAGGTGTAAGGTGTGGGAGGCATGGAGACCTATTAGGACACATCGAGTGAGTGGCATTTGTGTGCATCGTATGTGTGGACAATTATGGTTGACCAACACATATATATTTTGTAGTAGAGCTGGCTGCAGGTATCAGCCATCCAAGGCCAATGCATGTCTGCTACCATATTCACTTCTGTGACATGGCCTTCATTCTGGGAGGCTGATGTGTGTGTCACATGTGTTGCACATGTTTATGTGAAAGTACCCATCACAGTCTACTGGCCCTCACAGCCGTGCCAGTACTTGCATTCAGGGTTGCAATGTCAATAACATGTGCACATAGCAAGACCCCATGATGTGCCCCGCTGACAGGCACACGTGTTCCACGTCCAGAAATTCCTCATCCACAGGAATCAATCATTGAAACATTCATGGGGCCTGTCCCTTTGCATTGTACATCAAGTACATGCAACGTATGTCCAGCACTGTGAGTGACTGCACAGTGTTTGTGGACATTGTGGGCACATGCATGTGGTACATCGTCCACTCCCCCCAGCTTCTGTTCATCTGTTGTCCCTGTAGGTGTTGCAAGTGCACCCTATGATCACTGCACACTTCCTGGGACTGTTTCGTCCAGGGTGTGTGGTCCATTGCAGGGTGAGACAACAACTGGGTATTGTTGTCATGTCCATTTACTGTCTCCTACAGGGGGGGTTGGTGCAGAGTCTGGAGTTGCAGTTGAAGGGACTTATTTGCATGGATTTTGCGGACATGGGTCTCTTTCTGGTTACATGTCATGGTGGGTTGAACATGTTTTTTGTTTTTTAGGAGGAGCTGAGGATTGCTCTTTCACAGGTGGCCTTTGTTTCCAAGTCTGCCCTTCTCCATCACCCCCTACTGTACTTCTTCGCCCACAATATGTTCTATTTTTCCATAAATGTTCCAGGCTCTCAGACCATGCAGCATTTTATTCCTGTCTTTCTGTCTCTGTCTTCCTCTCTTCGCCCTCTTCCCTCTGCCCTCACCCACTGTAACGGACATCTCTTTCAGCATCTCCCTTTCAGCCAGACTCCTCCTTGCACCGCAGTTCCTCTAGCCCTCTCTCTCTCCACTCTGCAGCTACACATTCATCACTCTGTGTCCTGTCTCCCTCTTGCTCTCTGTCAGCCTTCACATCAGCTACCACATATGTACTTCCATTCCCCAGACCTTCACCTCCTCACTTGGTGTCCTTTTACTCCCTTGCATCCATGGGTGACCCATAGGCACATGTGACACTTGACAGTGGTTGTTCAGAACTGGTATGCCTGCAATCAATGGCCTGACTTGTGCCCGCATCCCGGGGATGACTGACACCTCTTTCCAGAGTGCATGTCGTGCTGTGCTTGAAATCTGTTTGCTTCACTGACAGTGATTTCTCTGTCAATGAGATTTGATGTTGTAAGATTGATAGTTGCTTATGCTGTGCTATTTTGACTTCTGGACGTTGACACTGGGTGGTCCATGGTGGTCACCTTATTCCATACGGGAGTTGTCATGGCTGTCCAGTTTCTTTACTTTAATGCAATGCATGTCTTTGCAAGCTTAGAATGTTGTTTCAGGTGGAATGCTGTGGATGCGAGACAGGTGGGTACCTTGTGCAGGTATGTATGTTCAAGGAACTCAGGAGGCATTGTGTGGGGTGATTTTCTTTTTGCCTTAGACTGGGGTATACAGGTCCGGCTTCATGGATCCGGGCAGAGGCATAGACAGGGCAGGGCCTGAACGGGCAAGGCCCACCCAAAATCTATAAATACCCACTGAGTACTGCTGTGTGGGCCTTTACAGATGTTAATGTCACTGTGTGGGCCCAGATACATTAGCTCAGGCCCCTTATGTTAGACAATCCTCGCTACTCCTCTGGGTGCGGGGACATATGGTGATGGTAGAGTGGTGAGTCTATGCATGGCAATCAGGGGGCCACTGTTTGTGGGGTGATTGTTGTGAGGGAGGCTGTCACTGTTGGATGTTTATTGTTGATTTATCCGGAGGTGAGCAGGTCTGGCTGCATGGGTGCAGGGACACATGGTGATGGGAGTCTGGCGAGTGATCGCTTGCAGTTTTTGCATGTGTCTTGCCTGCCTTGCGGCATCCCATTCACTCAGCTTTTCCTGGCATGCCTACCCACACTGGCTGTCCACTCCTGGCACTTATGCCGCTTCTGGGGGTGCTGTCCCAAAACAATTCCACACACAGTACAGCATTGCAGGCCATTTGGGGATGCTATGTTCACCCCAGTCACCAGGAGGCACATGCCATTGGCCTGGTGTTATTGTTTGCCATGGGGACATGTACCATGCACGGTACACTAGGAGATATTTTGCTACCCATTGACAGTTTCTCAGTGCATCTCAACGCTCCATTCAATTCCCAACTCATTGGTCACCGTTCGGTCTAGTCCCTGTGAACTCTGCCTTCCCTTCCTCTTGCCTGTTCCCTGCTCCCTTTTCTGTGTCAGTCTCCGTCATCTCAGTTTCTCATTCCTTTCTCTTGTCTGCTTGTCTCTTTCATGCCATAAGTTGCCTTTGTGCTTTGCCTTCCTCTATGACTTCTGCCTGTTTGGCTAGCTACCTTCTGCCGAATCCTTTCTACATTGCAAGAGATGAGATGTTTTCATTCCGTCATCTTGGATATTCCATCATCGGCTCCCCTGCCAGAATTTACTGCACTGTCCTGATGCCACGTTAATCAGGGGATGCCATTTTGTGGCATTGGGAGTGATTCCAAGGGGATGCTGGGTTTCCAACCTCTCAGTGATCTCTATTTGGGAGTCCTCTCAGTGTCATTCTGACTCTAGCCGGATCAGTGTGTTCACAATGACCCTTCACCAGAACAAGGGGTAAGTGGTACCTGGTCCTTCACCGCATGTCACTGAGGGGGGCAGGCATTTTAGGTGTTATGTGTGGGTAAGGTGTCACTGTGTGGGGTGTTTTAAATGCATTGGCCTGAGGTGGGTGGGTCCGGCTGCATGGGTGCAGGGACACATGGTGATGGGTGGCTGGTGAGTTATTGCTTGCATTTGTTGCATGACACTCAGGGGGGCACATGTTGCAGTGTGATTGGGTGCATGGATGTGTTACCTGATCTGACCTTGTGTTGTTTTTGTATACTGAGGCATTCTTGAAGGGAAGATGGTTGCTGGTATTCGGGAGTACCGTGCTGTTGGATGCCTGCACGCAACAAGACAGCAGAGTAGGCTGGTTTGTAAGCCTACGGAGGAGAGGAAAGATACATTCCGGTGTGAAGCTGCAGCAGGCTCACAAGGGGAAAGGTGTGAGGTGAGATGTGCATCTTTCTTATAGTGAACCTGTAATTTTGGGCATAATTGTATTGTGGGCATAATTGTTTTGACTGAATGGGGTGGCCACTCAAGCTGTATATTGTTGTGCATCATGCATAGCGTGTCCAGGGCATTCCACACACGTGTTAGTTGTGGTATTCATTTTGTGCTGTGCCTTCCCACTTGTGTTCTCCTGTGTGCTGTTGTGGGTCTGCATGCACTATTGTTGGTGTGGCCATGTGAACGTGGTTGGGGATTTCGTTGCTAGTGTTGTGTGTTTTTGGTGTGTGCAACATGGACACTGTTGTTTACATTTGCTATGACTGTGTCAGTGTTTGTTGCAGTCGATTCTATGGCTATGGCCACGCAGAGTTTGCCTCTCCCAGACATACCTTTTCAGGGCGTTTTTATGGGAATGTAGGATTGGCCCCAAATCATCATTGAATGGCACCAGGGATGTGGTTTCACTGTGTGTACTCCACAGGGGCTGCTT
This sequence comes from Ambystoma mexicanum, assembly GCF_040938575.1. Lineage (NCBI taxonomy): Eukaryota > Metazoa > Chordata > Amphibia > Caudata > Ambystomatidae > Ambystoma > Ambystoma mexicanum. Next base: position 489,198,576 of record NC_090922.1, on the reverse strand, counting down.
TTCATGAGAAGTATATTTGCACTAGCTGATTGCAGGCAGCCTCTCCCTGTGGCCTTTGACCAACCAAGGGCAAGGGTGGTGCCCTGGGAAGAGGGCGATGACGCTCCTGCATATCAACTGGTATGCCACTCTGTGTGGAAACATTGTGCAGGACACATGCTGCCACAATGATTTTACCTACTACAGTTGGGACATATAGCAATACCCCACAGGAGTGGTCAGGGAGTGGAAAATGACTTAAGCACCCCAATGTGCTCTCCACTATGCTTATAATGACTATACGTGCTGCATTTTACCTTACCTCAAATGATGTGGCAGGATTCCAGGATGGCATGAGCAGGAATCTTGATAGCGGTTAGGCACTATCCCCTGCAAATGTGTAAATGGTTGTAATTGGCATTTATTGTCATGGTCTGTTGTGCAGTGTGTTGTGTGAATGCATGCATGTGTGCGACAGTTCATACTCACCAATGAGCCAGGCGTTGCCATATTTTACCAATGCCAGGGCCCAGTACAGTGGTCACTGGCGGTAAATGTAGCTGTCATGTGTGCTGCCAGGAAACTTGGCATTGACTTGCATGATGACTCAGTTTGCATCACAGACGACCTGCACATTGATGGAATGCCAGTGCTTCTGGTTGCGGTATATGTGCTCCGTCACTCGGGGAATGGGGGGGCGTAGCGCAACATGTGTGCTATCAATTGCTCCGAGTACATTTGAGAAGTGTGCAACAACATAGAAATCATGGCAAACGCTCTTTCTTTACTGCAGTGTGCACGGCATGTGCATGTGCCTATGCACAGACACATGTGATGTTATGCAAGCCAACACCTGGTGGAGACAGCAGGATTGTGCGACCGGAGATATGCCACCAACTATGCCAGTGGTGCGCTGAAAGGAGCCTGTGGCTATGAAATGGAGTGCTGTGTCAGAACCTTTTCCAGGGGTGTGAAGGCATGGGAGCAGATGGTGGGGGATTCTAGGTCTTGTTCCCACTCCCTGAGCAGGTCTAGTATGACATGGGGTGGGAACCGTACTTTGCATACATCTGGATACACCTGGTCATCTGGCAGCCCAAACAGCATGGTGTGAGCTGTGAAAATCTGGGGTCTCCACCTCCTCCTCCTTCTGTTTGCATGTAGGATAGCCCCAGTATTCCGACATTCATTGTGACTGATGGACATTGGAATGGTGTGCATTGAATGCATTAGACACATTGGGCCTCATCCTCAGTGTGGCGGACCGGAAACAAGGGTGCCGTTAAGCTCACCCGGACCCTTGTTTCCAGACCGCCACACTATAAGTCTGCCTGCAGCGGCCCTTGTGCCTGGCAGGATCATAGCCCGGCACTACGGCCCCTACAGGCAGACTTTTCACAAAAGCACCGGCACTGTTAGCAATGGTGCCTGTGCTTCCGAGTCCCCATTCCCATGGAATCCTATGTGACTCCATGGGAATGGGGACTTGCTGAATCCCCCGTATGACTTCCCGCTCTGCCGGGACTTGTAATGTCCCAGTGGCAGTGGGAAGTCAGGCAGTGGATTCAGAGTTTTGAGGTTGGTGGCAACCCGCCGGTAGCACTGGCAGGCTACCGCTAACCTCGTAATGAGGCCAATTGCTTCCTTTGCGCGTTGTACTTTGCGTGTAGTATCAGGAGGCGGTGAGATCACAAGGTTTGCGCGTGACTTATCCTGACATGACGTTGCCTGGTGAAATCCATAAATTCGGTTATGTCTGCGCTTGGATGGGCGTGTGGTTTATTTGCGTGGCCTGTCCGTCAACATGCTCACATTTTTCCTTGTTCTTCCTCATTTTACTGGGAGAATGGGGAATATGCATGTTCTGCCCACTATTTATATCATTGCGTAGGCCCATCCCACACTCTGCTTGGAGTCTCGACTTCACGCAAAGACGCAACGGGCCCGTGAAAAGCCACAGAAAGGCACACAAAGTCCATTCCATTAATTAAAACAATTCAAAGAATCAGGCCCATAGACTGCATTGAGTTTCCTTAGGAGAAATATTAATCACATATATTAGCACATTTTACTTCAACTGTTGTAACATATTGGATGCGACACTCTGACCTACGTGGTGGCAACCATTAGGGGTCAACAAGCGTGTCCATTGCGTCACCTTTTGGTGGTCAGTTGGGGCAGTGGGGCTGTGCTTAGCCCAGGAAATATCGTTATGGATGGAAGGGGGGCAGCATTTTAGACACACCCATATAAGGATTCTAAGAGCCGGCAATGCCTCTCTTGCTGCCCTGCTTTGTCTCACAGCACCCAATTCGTAGCTCACAAGCTTTAACTGAGTTGAGGTGTGATTATTGCTTTTTGAAGCCCAATTTTGCTCACTGTTCACTTGGGTTGTCGTCTTGGAGGACTGCTTCATTACAGGTGATACCTTCTTTTTTAATAGAAAATCAGTTTAATTTTGTGTAGCCCTGCAGTGAATCTGAGCTGTTCCGGTAATGCAACATGGGCGGAAGTTATGCAAGCCTGGGAAGGCCTAACCTCAGCTTAGTGAGGTTTGGAGATTCCATGTGTTAAAATTGTGGTAAAATGGCCCTTTACACAAAAAATCGCGGCAAAAAGGCTGTGGTTTTGCCACTGCAATCCATGTAAAGGATGGGGAAACAAATTTTATTCTTACAAAACATAAAAAAGCCCAGACAGGAGCTTCATCGTTAAATCACAATGATGAACAAAACAACGTACATATTTGATCTTGTGCTATCTTATCAGACCTCTGGAATAAGGAAATCTGACTTATTCTGTGCTCTTCAGAATAGCAAAGACACCATGTACATCTAAGTATTCTGATAGGATAGTAGGGACACCACTATCATGCTAACCCCCAGTCACAATTATTTGTCTGTGTACGAGTATTTTGTTTTGCATTCAGCAGTTTCGGTCACATGCACACGATCCAAATATGTATGTTGTTTTGTTCTTCATTGTGATTTAACGATGAAGCTCCTGTCTGGGCTTTTTTATGTTTTGTAAGAATAAAATTGTTTTTGGTACACAAAAACAACTAAGAAAAGTGATACTCTCTCTTAAACCATAAGCATAATAATAGCTGATGGTTAGGCAATCTAAGAAGAGAAAGCATTGAGTGCCTGCTAAAAAGTAAGGGAGGGGTAGCCAGCCTCCTATTTTTGGACTTCCTTTGAACAAGGCTCAATGTTCCCACGCTTGGTGCGAGGCATGAGCGAACAGCTAGCGCAAAGAAGAAAAAGTGGGCAGAAAATGCAAACGTCCTCATTGAACCAGGAAAATGAGGGATAACATGGGAATGGTGAGGGAGGCACCGTGCAAATGTACAAACATGCCACATCAAGATCAAAGATACTCGTATTCACAGATTCAACTGTGTGTCCACGGTAACTGGATAGGACGCACATTTTACTGCCACACATGACCAGGTGCAAAGTAGGACTGCACCATGCTTTCCCAAGTATATAAAGCGCAATGCAATCCTAGAGAAATGTCGCAACCATGCCCATCCCAGTATTGCTCGCATTCATACTACTTCATGGAAGAAGGAGGAGGAGAAGGATGAGAAGGGCCAGAATGTTCCATGCACTCACAATATTCGGTATGCCAGATGAGGAAGTGTATGCCACATACTGCTTCCCCCCTCATGTCAGCCTTGATTTGGTCAGGAAGTGGGAGAATGACCTGGTTTCCCCCACCATGTGCTCACTGCCAATACCACCCATGGTGAAAGTGATATCTTCCTTGTACCTCCTAGCCACTGGCACATTCCAACAGACCACATTCATGGTTAGGGGTATTTCACAGCCCACACAATCACGCTGCCTCCACCAGGTGTTGCACTGCATAGTAGCATGCATGCACACCCACAAAGACATGCCGCGCACTGTGCAGGCAAAGCAAACAGTGGCTCAAGAATTCTATGCAGTTGCCCACCTCCCACGTGTACTTGGGGCCATTGATTGCGCACATGTTGCGCTTCAACCCCCATGAGCCACAGAATATATATATTGGAATAGCAACAATTGGCATTCAATCAATGTGTAGGTCATCTGTGATTTGTATTAGTTTATTTATTTACTGCATTTTTTGACAGCACCCAGACCCAGAGAAATCATGGCACTGGTTCATCTTTGGAAGGAAGACAAAGTAGACAGACAAGACATGTTATAGGGTAGGGAGGTGTGAGGACAACTAAATCTTCCAATGAAATCTAGACAATCCTTTCCCAGAAGTAACAGTTCACAACAAGCTACCACCTATGAGGGACAAACAATATCAAAGTAAATGGACTAGAAGAGTCTTCAGGGAGCCAGGACAGCAAAAGCCAATTGGAGCACAGTCTATGGATCTGAGGATCTGAGGCACTTCTTAAATCAAAGTCTTGCACAAAGTTAGAGAGTTTGTAGAATAATCACTTGTAGGGTCACAAGCTGTTAATCCTGTGAAGGAAGAGTTGGAATCAACTCTAAAAGGTAAGCCACTGCAATTACCAAATGTGAAAAGCACAGCTAAAAGACAATGAGATAAGTACCCTGAGCCTAAACAGTACCTCTGGTTTGAAGAAGAGTGGTCCAACTGGATTCTGTCTTGCTACAGCTGTGCAGACCCTGTGTTCTTGAGCCTCAGTCGTGGGGACAAGAGGGAGGACATCTGGAGGGCTCCTGCGGCGGTTCTTGGGAGGTTGTCGGCAGCTACAGGCTCTTTTCGGTTCAGCAGCACTTCACGGTATCAGCACTTAGCAAACACCACCGTTGTGGATCTTGGATACTTGTTGGGCTTCCTTCACTGATTGGGTTCTGAACTCTGGTGAGGGGACTTGAGATCTGGTCATCCTGCTTCTGGAGGGTCCTTAGGAGACTCCTGAAGCTTCTAGCTGATTTGTTACTGCATCAGACGTTCACTCGACTACGGATTATTCGACCCCTGAAATTCAGTTCTTACAGCAATGAAGAAGTACAGCCAGTCAGGGAAGATGGTCCAGTGGAGTTTGTCTCAGGGTTAGTTGGTCCCACTAACGCAAGGGAAGAAGTCGTCCCTTCCGGAGCTTCTCGTCAAAATGAAAAGGGAGTTTCAGCACAGCAGCAGGGCTCCACCGAGCAATTCAAATGACCAGGAAGATGCAGCAAGCTTTGTTCACGGTTTCTTCGCCGAATGTTTCTCCCAGTGGTCGACTCTGTCTCCAGTCCCAAAACCCTCACCTTTTAAGCAGGTTTCTCCCATTCGTGCACAGCCTAGTCTGTCAATCACACAGCAGGGTGGCTGCCAACCAGCCAATCAGGACAGGTTGCATCCAGGCATTCCTAGAGACAAAGGTCAGGGGAGTTTTGGGAACCTCCCTCACATTCTGCCATTCCAGACACACTGGAGCCAGAGGCAGGCTTCAAGGCTGAAGCCCGCCACAGTCAAGACAAACAAAGGGCTCAAATCTGTCTCAACGCACAGAGTAAAACCCAAGGAAGACCCCACAAACAGAAAATGGTGAAAAAAGCAGACAGGGGGCATTTTGACAAAATGGTCACCCATGGGTGCTGTACTACAGCTGAGGGTTCAGCCTGCGGTATAAAAGCACAATGGTAGAAACAATGAAACCACTGCCACCAGCCATTTAAAGTAGTGAGGGCAACATAACCATGTTACATGAGAATGTAGGATAAGGGGCTAGCAGGTAACCCGCAACACTCCACATAAAATGGTGCGTGCTGGACCTACAAAGATAAAAGGTAGGTAAAGTCAATTTCACTTTACTATTCGTGGGGAATGTTGTTCACACAAGAACAGGTGTTTAATCCGTATGAGAAATCTAAAGGATTTCTCAGTGACACTGCACTGAAGGTGCTGTGTGTCACCATACAAAAAGCAGATGCCCATGGAGTTTGTCAGACTCCAAAAACAGTGAAAATACACAATCCAAATCGAGTCAAACACATGAGAGAGTGAGAAAAAGGTCTCACTCACTCCATGGTTAAAAAGTCCTAAATCCAGCAAAAGAGCTGTGGGTCTCTAAGGTGGGAGGAATTTAGCACTAACATGAACATTCTTCCTAACAGGAGGACTCCATTATATTGCAGTATTAGTCGTACTTGTTGAACAGACATGTTTTTATAATTTTTTCTGAAGGCTAGATAAGATGGTTAATCTTGCGTGCCGATGGGCAGGGTGTTCCACAGTGTGAGGGCTGTTCCCGGAAATCTGACTCCCTCGTGCTCGCTTTCTGGAGTATCTGGGAGTAGCTAGGGCCAGGGTGGCAGAGGAACGTAGGCAGCGTGGTTTGGGTCTTTAGGTAACGAGTTGGTTGAGGAGGGATGGGACATAACTGGTGAGTTATCAACAAGATCTTGAACTCAATGCAGGTTTTGACTGGCAGCCAATGGGCCTACTGTCCCTCTCGAGTGATGTGGTCAGTTCACTTCATGCCCCAGGCAGCCCTTGAATCAGTTGTAATTCTGAGATGTTTTTGGTGGAAGTGCCTTAGAGAATGGCATTGCAATAAAGCAATTTGCTGCCAATGATAGCCCTAGCGAGGGTGAGGCAGTTGTCAGAGGACAGGAATATCCTGCTGAGGTTGATGAACTTAGTGGAGTAAGTTGCTTATGATGCAAGGACCTTGATGTGCTAATGCATAGTAAGTTCTGCATTGAGGTGGACGCCCAGGGCTTTCAGTAAATGGAGACATTGGTTGTGTCTCCATCAATGGATAAAGAAGCAAACTCCGGGTTCAAGTGATTGAGTTGATGTGGGGATCCTACCATGAGTAGCTCCATTTTGTCATTATTCAGGCAGCAATGGTGTTCAGCCATCCGTGCCTGGATGGTACTATAGACATAGTTGATGTTTGTGGTGTCTAAGGAGTGAGTCCCAGTGAGTTTGAGCTAGATTTGGGTATCATCAGTAAAGTTTGTCTAAGAAATCTCGAGATGATCAAGGTGGTTGAAAAGTGGTTTGATGTACATATTGTACATGGTGGGTTAAAATGCAGGAACCCTGTGGGACACCATACGATATGGGGATGGGGTCAGCAGCTTCAGAATCAGCGAAAAAACCCTGAAGGAGCACTCACTGAGAAAGGATTTGACCTGGCTGGTGGCTTTATTGGAGAAGTTGAATTAGGTGGTGAGGTGCTGACAAAGGATGTCGTGGTCAACAAGATAGAACGCTGAAGAGAGGTCAAGTAGGAGTAGGATGGCGAGTTCATCTGAGTCACATATGCCATAGAGCTGGATCTTAAGGTCAAGGAGGGTGTTCCCCGTGCTGTGCTTAGGTCTGAAGCCAGATTTGCACGAGCCAAGAAGGCTGTGGTTTTCTAGGTGGGCTTGGAATTGGATGTATCCTGTGTGGTCCAGAATTTTGAGAAGGGACGGTACTGTTGTGATGGAGTGGTAGTTAGTTTGGAGGGCTGGGCTGAGGGAGGGTTTCTTAAGTAGTGGGGTGACACAGGCTTCTTTAATAGCGGCGGGGACACTGCTGGAGTCAAATGACGCGTTAATTGCATTTGAAATGATAGGCGCCAAGGGGCCAGCGCACATTTTGATGATATCTAAAGAGCAAAGGTAACCTTTGCAGTTCTAGGGTTAGAGATGCTGGATGATGGTTTGGATCTCAGAGGGTGTGAAAGGGGAGAGGTTGGAGGGACGAGGGGTGGTTGTAGTGGGTTCTGTTTGGTGGGGTGGGGTTCTGACGGCTTGAGAAAAGTTAATCTCATGTAGGGTGGTGGTAAGGGCCGTGGCCTTTGTGTTGGCGGTGTCGTTAAAACCCAGATTAACATCTCCGGGAAGGGTAACGTTAGTGTTGGGTTTGATGGGTGGAGAGAGGAGATGGAAAATGTCAGAGTTGGGGAACGTCAGGTGCTAGTTTGGCTGTGTAAGAGGAGCATATTGGTGGTGGTTTGGGGGTTTGTTTCTAGTTTGGTAAGTAGGGGTTCATATCCTTGCATTGGGGGTAGTGGAGAGTCTCTCATAGGTGTAGAGTATTTTGAGATGATGGCGACTCCTCTGCCTGGTTGAGCAGGTCTGACTAACCTTAGGATGGTATATCCAGGAGGAATGTATAGAGATAAAGCAGGGCTAGTGATGCGACGGAGAACGTCAGGCAAGTGAATGCAAACTACCTTGGATGTACCCACAATAGCTACATATTACTCCAATCCCCTATTCACCAGGCACTACCATCGAGAACCTTTGGCAACAAGTGGCTCATTGGTGAGTATCAGCCATCACTCGTGCACAAACACACTGATCAGGTCACATCCAATACATACCACTATAAAATAAAAATAGCATTCCAAAAATTGAATAGTGTCTTTTACAGCAGACAGTGACTACCCGCTATCACCATTCAAGATGATGCCCATCCGAAATCCCGCTACACGAGCTGGGGCTCGCTACAATGCAGCTTACATTGCCATTAGAGGCATAGTGGTCCATAGAGTGCTGAAATCACAGTACCACTGCCTCGATCATTCAGGTGGAATATTCTTGTATGTACCACCTGTTGTATGCAAAATTACATTGGCATGTTGCATCTTGCATAATATAGGCACACGTATTGGCATACCAATAGAGGTGCATGAGGGGTTGCATCCGATACCCTTAGACAAAGGTTGAGGGGACAGCACATACGGAATGAGCTTATTCTTACATACTTCAAATGAAATACACCCTGTGTGGAAGGTACACACCTAACCCACGTCCTTGAAGTCCTTCAATTATGAAACCAGAGTTGGACCATAAACAACACCCTGAGAACGGCTGTCTTGGATAGACACATGGTTGTGCCGCATACCCAAACAATCACACATCTCCCCATCTCCATCCTTCACATAAAATGCAGAAAACACAGGCAGACTCATTTTGTTTCATATTACTGTCCCAAGAATACTAACATAGATAACAGGGTCATTCGGCCTTACAGACTAACAAAGAAGTAACATGGACATCACTAATTGAACATTGTCAAACAAACACCCTACCACATATTCACTCACTTACAATTCCTGTGACCCACTCATCAACCCTCAATACGTAAATCATAATTGTCTGTTTGTCACACCGATAATTAGCATGATCCTCCTAAATGCAGCCTTCTCTATGAGGTAACCCTTACCTTGCCTGTATGTCTGAACAGCAACAACCACATTCTACCATGATATTGCAAACACCAACCTTCACTCAGCTATTCTGACAACTGACAGTGGACCACTCCCCAAAAAATGCAATGCCAGAGGAGCTACTGCTAGTCTGCCACCCCTACACCTATGCACACTCCCACCACCTCATGAACTACGATATGCATGTCCAGAGAATATAACCCCAATCACAAATATAAAAACAAACTTTCACCTGCGTAAAACAATGTACCACTGCATACATGATATCGGGGCTGTGCACCACATGCACACCACATACCTTGCTAAGCAGCAGAATCATCTTCTTACAAGTCTGTCTACTCCTTGCCACTGCTCCCTCATCCAAGGACCCCCTCCATTGCTGTCTTGGTGACAGTTCAGTGAACAGTACCCTGCCCAATGGCCATAAATCATGCAACATCGACAGTGCAACATTAGGGGTAATGGATTCAATGAGAGGGGTGAGGTGTGGTGAGGTGACAGCCAACATGCCCCTATCTGACCAGTCCATCAGCACTGCCCCTTGCAGTTCAATCAGAGCATTCTCACCTGAGTGCATAGCTATTGGTGGATACAGATCATGCCCCTTATCCTCACAGCTAAATATTGGAAGGAGATGTTCACAATACAATCACCCAGAACTGGATCACCTCATCCACACATTTACATAAACACTCTCCTCCTCCCTGTCTTGTTTTCCCACACAGATCACAATTGATTGACCATACACCCATATCTCAGGGGTGTCACTGCATGATTCACAGTATCCAAAATGAAAAGGAAACAACAAATAATTCACCAGAACCCTGACATCCACACCTCAACCCCTCATTGAATCCATTACCCCTAATCTTGCACTCAACCCTCATATATGTCTGAGTTCTAGGGTCCCGAAAATTAAATTCTGGTTTACCCACCCACAGTCACTTAACATATAATGCTGCATCTATCCTGTAAGAAATAGTCCAGTAACCAAAGTCCGTCTACCTCACACTGAGACCAAAGCCCTGCACAACACTCTCCAAGCATGACTAGCATATATCTCCACAGCTTCAGAGTCCCAATAAATATCAATGCTGGACTGCAAATCTACGGATATACATGCCCAATCACTACTGGACATGACTGTGTTGTCCCTAACACCAGTTGTGAACCCCCACACCATTGCTCTCTCACCCCCCTTAAACCTTGCAACCGAAATATGCTGCACCTTGTTAGATTGCTTCAGATACTCCCACAGTACACCATCCTAACCTTTTCATATAAATAGGCCTGATATTCAGAAGCCCATTAATCAATAACTTGTAAGACTGCATCTAAACAGCACCTCCTCCCATGAGTACAAACACACTCTTCCATTACACCTCCAAGGTCCTGCCCAGTAAAACAGCAATAAAGGGCTTACTTCCTGCAACCTCCAAGCCCACTCTACATCCCAATGCACAACATCGACCTCCCCCTCTCTCATCCAAATCATCAGAAAGCACCAGCATCATTCCCAAAAATACATCCTCCCATATAATGTAGATTCCATTGTCATCATGTACCAACAGAAATCCATCTGTCTCTGCATGTATGCAATTACAGCATCTCTTCTCCTTTCATCTGCATCATCCGCATCCACATCATGACTGTAAATACAATTGCTAAGCTTCAACAAAATTACAGCAATACAGCATTGTTAGTGTGCCACAAACAACCAGCCATGGACTTTCAAAATCCCTCCTGAACGCTCATTAGGCCACACAACGTAGCTCATCCTGTATATGGCAACCTTCTGGGTCCATCTCTGGTAACAGCTGATGGCACACTTGCCACTGAAAAGGAGACAAGCCATCAGTGTGACAGTAAGCTTTTCAGGCCTGTTGCTCTGCCATGAATACAACATAGTACATCAAAAACATCTGAACCAAGTGAGTACAAAGTTGATACACACCTTAGTCTTGTTGGATTTTGGAGTCTCTGTGCCTCATGGACACCACCCCTTACTCGTAAACATGGAGGTTGATCTCCCTGCCTGCCCACATGGTCAATAAGGTGAATGTCAACACAAGTGGAACTATTACAGAAATGCAATGCAATGTTCCACAGGACTCCTACAACCTGGAGAATTGTCTTCATAAATCCATCCTTGCCGGAATGAACTGAAACCAGCTGCACCAGACGCTAAAACTAATTATGCATTTCCAAAATCTGGTACACCTCTTGCAGACACTTGGACACCCAGTTGAACCCCTGCAGAAAAGTCTAATAGACATTTTCATGCTTCTGTACACCATACCATACCTGCGCCCAATGACTTGTCAGCCTATGGCCTCACATTTATACTACAATACCCCTGGAAAATCTGCCTACCATGCATGGTAAACACCATCCATGAAAACCACAAAAGCACAATCCATTGTTGATCCTTACTCAACTCCATCTTCCCCACAGGTACAACCACACCCAGCATAATTGGGAACCACTGCACCTGCCATGCAGATGTTGAGGACTGATAATTTCAAAAATAAATTTACGTGGTGTCAAAATGATCTCTTGATGCACCAAACTCAACCACCACCATATGACATGGCATGAACCACTGAGCTCCCTTCTCCCCTGACAGCAAACCTGATGGACTGTTCCTCAGCATCGTTTCTGTAGGTCCTGCTCAGCTGCACTTTTTTCTGCCTCCTGTCTGCCCCTGCAATTCGAAGTAACAACATTTTCCCAGTAACTGCACCTGACCACCTCTCATCCACTTATATTTTTGTTTCCTTCAATATGACCGCTTCCCCTGCCATCAGCACCTACCAACCTCTGATTCATTATGTATCCCTCTTCAATGGTCTCTTCATTCTCATTGTCATCATCATGTTCTTACTCACGATCCATCATCCATCATTGCTCACTCATTAGTCTTGTAGCAACCTGTACGACTTCACATCCCACCATGCCAATAGTCACACACCTTCCCAGTGGGAGTCATCCACACCCGCACATCTATACTCCTACCTGTGTGGTGCGTGGCGTAACCACTCCCATGATGCTCATGGAGGAGGGTGGGTGCCTAACACCTGCTAGCCCCATTCCAGTCTCCAATTCCGGTGTTGACCTACTCTACCTTTTCTGCCCTGGAAATACCCCTGGCATTGTTGGACCAGGATGCCTGTTGTCGGTTGCCATGTTGTGTGATGGAGTTGTGCCCATGCACACACACTCCCCCGTGCTCCCCACAATGCCTTATGATCCCCTTTGCATGAACACTTTGCCCATATACCCATATAATCACTTTACATCACCCTGACGATGTCATGATCTCTGCTTCCAAAAGGTCAGGGTTTTCCCAACTCCCTTGGAAGCAGATCCATAACCCAGGTTCCGAGTGCCAACCAGTCCCAATTGGGACCTTTTGGACCCAGTCCTGGCGCCAGTGGCACCAGGCTCATAAATATGCCCAGTCCCAGCGCTGGAAGCGCCGGGCTCATAATGCTTGGGTGGACTTACCTGCAGCAGACCATGCTGCTTACTTGCCTGCCAGTTGAGCCTCTGATCCTCTTCTGTTTGGAACTACTTTTCCTGTTGGGTGGGGCAGGAGCCACTCCCTAGATTCAGAACACTGGAACTCTTCTGGAAAGCAGGAACTCTTTTCTTACCTAGGTGTGGCTGTGGAAGGAGGGACCTAAGCACTACAGGAGGCTATTTAAACCACACCCGATGGATGAATCTTGCTTTGCGTTATTCTGCATCCTCTGCAGCAGAACGCTCATCGTGTCTTCTGCATCTGATCCTGGGCCTAAGGAAAAAGGCTTACCATCCTGAATCCAGTCTTCAGCAACACCTATAAAGACAAGAAAGAACAGGTTAGCATTACGGTCTTCAGTGACAGCTCTTCACTTACCTGGTCCATCGGCTGTCACCAACGCCTCGCGCTGCATTCCGGCATCTGAAAGACAAAGGCTTACCTACTCTTCGTGCGCTCCGGAGGTCTTCACACTGCATTCCGGCATCTGAAAGACAAAAGCTTACCAACTCTTTGCACGCTCCGGAGGCCTTCGGCGCTGCATCCCGCATCTGAAAGACAAAACAAGGTGCGTTTAAAGACATTGGGGAACTTTAATACTCACGTGCCATTACTCCTTTCCACATCTAACCCAGTGGGTATTCCGGCACTCTGTAGCCGCTCCGAACTTGTACCTGCAAAATAAAAAGACAGTTAGAGCTCATTGTGAAGCAGGCAACAAGCGCTTACTTACGTGCTTCCAGGCGCTTCTATTCATCACACGGGCTCCATCTTCAACTCACTTCAGCCCGTCATCCGCCATCGCCGGAACCCTGCAAAACAAGAAACATCATTACTAAAGACTTTAAAGACATTAGAATTACTCGAAACTTACCGTTCGTGCAGTAAACGACGGACAGCAGTGCTCTGAAGTCAAGAGGCCTGCTCCCCTTATCCAGTGAAGAAACTGGTTACAGCACCCTGCCCCGAGGCAGATGGAGAGCACGGCGTTCACTTACCTAAGGTGAGAGCGGTAACCTTTGGGGTTCTACAGGAGAAGAGAAAGGGAAGAAGAGAGAGACATTCAATAACCCAGTTCCTTAATCCCATATTTTCTATCTGCAGACATCTTACCCTTCGAGTCAGACATACAGTGCACAGAGGTCCAGCCCAAAGAGCCAGCCGTGTGTTACACATCACCTTTGAAGATACGGTATACGCCCAGTCAAGACCGGCGCCTCTACGGGAATCAGGTGAGCGTTACAGAACGCAAAGCCTACCACAAAACTCCCGTCCAGGCGCTATGGAAACCTCGGATACCGACCAGCTAGCCCAGTTACTTGGGGAACTAAGGGCAGAAGTGCATGCAGCCCGTCAGGAAACGAACGCTCTAAGAAGGGAACTGATTATTTCCAAGGGGCGAACAGATGATCTCGCTAGACAATTGCTACAGTCACAAGCCGGACAGACCCCGTTACCCGCATCTGGGGGAAATCTTCCTTCTACATCCTCTATGAATCCAGTGCAGATCAACCTACCTGGGAATGTACCTCTGGCTCCGCCCGAACGATTTTCTGGTGACCCAAAGAGGTTTGCAGTATTTATCAATCAGTGCCGGTTGCATTTCTTATGCCGGCCAGCAGCCTTTCCAACTGATCAAGCTAAAGTAGCTTTCGTGCTTTCGTACCTTAGTGGCAATGCGGCAGACTGGTCGATCCCTCTAGTAAATCAAGATGATCCGGTCCTCCATGATTTTCAAGCTTTTCAGCTCAGTATGGAAAAACTGTTCGCAAGACATTCACAGGGGCAGGCCTTGGACAATGAGCTTCTTTCGTTGCGACAAGGTAATCAAGACCTTTTGGCTTATATTGCGTCTTTCAACAGACTGATAGTGGAAACTCAATGGCCTGAGGACAAAGGGATTACGCTGTTTTATAGAGGTCTACGTGGAGAGCTCAAAGATGTGTTAGCCCAAGTAGTGAATCCCCCACAAGATTGTTCAGACTATATAGACTTAGTCGTTCAAATAGATCACAGACTGCAGAACAGGAAGGCCGATCGTTCCAAGTTTGATGCTCGAGTATTTTCCAAACCGCCAACTCCTTCCAAAGGAGTAGACTCCGGGGAACCCATGCAAATAGGGGGTCTGAAAGGTCCTCTAACACAAAAGGAGCGGGAAAGGAGAAAACAGTTGCAATTATGCCTCTATTGCGGAAACTCAGGGCACTTTCTTCGAGACTGTCCGGTGAAACCTGCCAAGAAGGCAGTAGGAGCTGCAGTTACCAAAGTTACAAACTCTGAGCAGGGAAACGACCTCGCCCGACAAGAATAGAGGTCCTCTTGCCGAGCGTGAAAACCAGTTCCGTGACCTCGCATTTCGTGATACCTATGGTCCTCATTAGCCCTGATAATCCGGATCGATTACATGCAATTGAAGCTTACGTCGACAGCGGTGCCATCAGCAATTATGTGGATCATGAAATGGTTTTGAGGATGAATCTAACACTTTGTCCCAAGGCTGTAAAGGACGTCATTACTACGGTGGATGGTACGGAGATAGCCTCCGGGCCAGTAACGCATACCACTCAAGAGGTGACGCTAGTAAGTCAAGATGGACACCATGAGAAGATCGTGTTCGATGTGATCAAGGCCCCTCAGTTTCAGATTATTCTAGGAATACCTTGGTTAGAGAAACACAATCCTCTGATCGATTGGCGAGCAAGAACGGTCCAGTTTCCAGAATGTGTCTCTACTTGTCACCCTCCACCTGGTGTTGCACTGGCAGCAATTTCTTCAGAGACTCCCCAGTTACCTCCCGAATACCTAGAATACCAAGATGTTTTCCGGAAGGATCAGGCTCTCTACCTCCTCATAGGTCTTATGACTGCCAGATAGACCTGATACCTGGATCTACTCCTCCTTGTAGTAGAATTTATGCCCTCACCGAGCCTGAGAACCTTCACCTTCGACAATACCTAGATCAATACCTGGCAAATGGGTTTATTCGTCCTTCCAAGTCCCCTGCTTCTTCAGCTTTGTTCTTCGTTCCAAAAAAGGAAGGAGACCTTAGAACTTGTATAGATTATCGCTCCCTGAACCAGATCACCGTTAAGAATAGATATCCGTTACCTTTGATCCCTGAACTCCTGGACCAAGTCAGAAAAGCATGCATATATACAAAGCTGGATCTTAGAGGAGCTTACCACTTGGTACGAGTAAAAGAGGGCGATGAATGGAAGACGGCCTTCCGCACCAAGTATGGGCTATTTGAATATCAGGTCATGCCCTTCGGACTTTGCAATGCCCCAGCCGCCTTTCAATATTTTATGAACGATGTCCTCAGAGAGCTCATAGATGTGTGTGTTGTTGTTTACATTGACGACATCCTCGTTTATTCTTCATTGGAATCTGAACATCGGAAACACGTGAAAATGGTCCTCGAAAGATTGCGTCAACACAAACTTTTCGCTAAATTGGAAAAATGTGTTTTCAACGTGACTGAAGTTGAATTCTTGGGATTCATATTATCACCTGGCGGAGTGCGTATGGATTCAAAGAAGGTCGATGCAGTTCTCAAATGGCCATCACCATCCTCCGTAAAAGGTGTGCAAAGCATGTTAGGCTTCGCTAACTTTTACCGGAGGTTTATCCCCGAATTCTCTCGAATAGTCCAGCCCATCACTGCCTTGTTAAAGAAAAACAAACGTTTTGAATGGTCTACCGAGGAAGAACAAGCTTTCCAGGATTTGAAGACTAAATTTATCTCTGCACCAATCTTAAAACACCCTCGCCCCGAACTCCCCTACATCGTGGAAACTGATGCTTCAAGCCTTGCCATGGGGGCAGTTCTATCACAAAAGGACCCGGTAACCAATCAGTTGCATCCCGTGGCATTTTGGTCCCGCAAATTCTCGCCTCCTGAAATCAATTACACGATTACTGACAAGGAACTTCTGGCTATCAAGTCTGCCTTTAAGGCTTGGCGGCATTATCTGCTGGGGGCCCGACACACCGTTACTGTGATTACGGATCACCGAAACCTGCAATATTTGAAAACCGCAAAAGCCCAATCCTCTAGACAACTCCGTTGGGCATTATTCTTTGCCGAGTTTGACTTCATAATTACCTATCGACCTGGTACAAAGAACGGTAAAGCTGATGCCCTTTCTCGGATGGGAGTGGAAGAACACTTGATCAACCCTAAACCTGTACTAATCATTCCCGAACAAAGAATTCTGGGTGTAATCGCCACAGAATCCATAGAGGAAGTTAAGGATAAAGCCAGGCAACTTGTAACTCCAGCAGACATACAGAATTGGCATCTGCAGGGAAAGGACTTTGCAGTAAAGGACAACTTATTGTATTTCCAAGAACGATTATACCTACCCAGCACAGATTTACAGAAAAAAGTAATCTCTTGTTATCACGATTCTTTAATGGAAGGACATCCCGGTATGGCCAAGACCTCAGAAAAGATCAAGCGCTACTTCTGGTGGCCGTCTTGGAAAAAAGATATCAGAGACTTTATAATGTCCTGTGGAGTATGCGCCCAAAACAAGAGTCAAAAGGAAAGACCAGCAGGCCTCTTACGCCCTATTGACATCCCACCTCGCCCTTGGCATACGCTTTCTATGGACTTCATCACCGATCTACCTCCATGCTCCGGATACAATACGATTCTAGTAATCGTGGACTTATTCTTCAAGATGGCGCATTTCATTCCGCTCAAAGGCTTGCCAACAGCAGCAACTCTGGCCCGAGAATTTCTCGAAAACATCGTCCGACTGCACGGTTTTCCTTCGGTTCTAATTTCGGATCGAGGTAGTCAATTTATTTCTCATTTTTGGCGAAGTTGCTGTCGGTCGGCTCAAATTGATGTGAGACTATCGACCAGTCACCACCCTCAGACCGACGGACAAACCGAGAGGACCAATCAAACTCTGGAACAGTATTTACGCTGCATGCTGCAACAAACTGAAAAAACTTGGAAAGACATCCTTTGGATAGCCGAATATGCCTAAAATAACTCTGTCCATTCGGGAACTGGGAAAACCCAGTTTTTTCTTTTGTACGGCAGTCACCCTCGAACCTCGGAGTTGGATCCCCTCCATGATCTTGAAAAACCAGCAGTAGGCTACCTGCATTCTACAATCACCCAAGCCTTTAAGGAAGCTGTTTCTCACCTTCAAAGGGCTAAAGAACAATACAAGAAAGGAGCAGATCAACATCAGAAGGAAGCCCCTCAATATCAAGTAGGGGATCAAGTCTGGTTATCCACCAAATATCTACCTCTAAAAGGGCCACGCACATTCAACCCAAGATACCTTGGTCCCTATTCCATCACTACCATAGTAAACCCAGTAGCGGTCAAGTTGGACTTGCCCCCGCACATGAAGATACATCCGGTCTTCCACGTCTCTCTATTAAAACCCGTGCAACCTCAAACCCGACTAACTAAATCTCCAAAACCTATACTAGTTGATGGAGAACTCGAGTTTGAAGTCAAAAGCATTCTGGACTCCAAGATCTCCAAATCTAAACTATTTTACCTAATTGACTGGAAAGGCTACGGCCCCCAAGAGAGATCCTGGGAACCTGCTGAATATGTCCACGCTCCTCGCCTAATCAAAAGATTTCACCGAACATTTCCTGACAAGCCAAAACCCCCGGAGAAGCCCGGTTTGGGAGGGGCCTTGAGGGGGGGTACTGTCATGATCTCTGCTTCCAAAAGGTCAGGGTTTTCCCAACTCCCTTGGAAGCAGATCCATAACCCAGGTTCCGAGTGCCAACCAGTCCCAATTGGGACCTTTTGGACCCAGTCCTGGCGCCAGTGGCACCAGGCTCATAAATATGCCCAGTCCCAGCGCTAGAAGCGCCGGGCTCATAATGCTTGGGTGGACTTACCTGCAGCAGACCATGCTGCTTACTTGCCTGCCAGTTGAGACTCTGATCCTCTTCTGTTTGGAACTAATTTTCCTGTTGGGTGGGGCAGGAGCCACTCCCTAGATTCAGAACACTGGAACTCTTCTGGAAAGCAGGAACTCTTTTCTTACCTAGGCGTGGCTGTGGAAGGAGACACCTAAGCACTACAGGAGGCTATTTAAACCACACCCGATGGATGAATCTTGCTTTGCGTTATTCTGCATCCTCTGCAGCAGAACGCTCATCGTGTCTTCTGCATCTGATCCTGGGCCTAAGGAAAAAGGCTTACCATCCTGAATCCAGTCTTCAGCAACACCTATAAAGACAAGAAAGAACAGGTTAGCATTACGGTCTTCAGTGACAGCTCTTCACTTACCTGGTCCATCGGCTGTCACCGACGCCTCGCGCTGCATTCCGGCATCTGAAAGACAAAGGCTTACCTACTCTTCGTGCGCTCCGGAGGTCTTCACACTGCATTCCGGCATCTGAAAGACAAAAGCTTACCAACTCTTCGCACGCTCGGAGGCCTTCGGCGCTGCATCCCGCATCTGAAAGACAAAACAAGGTGCGTTTAAAGACATTGGGGAACTTTAATACTCACGTGCCATTACTCCTTTCCACATCTAACCCAGTGGGTATTCCGGCACCCTGCAGCCGCTCCGAACTTGTACCTGCAAAATAAAAAGACAGTTAGAGCGCATCGTGAAGCAGGCAACAAGCGCTTACTTACGTGCTTCCAGGCGCTTCTATTCATCACACGGGCTCCATCTTCAACTCACTTCAGCCCGTCATCCGCCATCGCCGGAACCCTGCAAAACAAGAAACATCATTACTAAAGACTTTAAAGACATTAGAATTACTCGAAACTTACCGTTCGTGCAGTAAACGACGGACAGCAGTCCTCTGAAGTCAAGAGGCCTGCTCCCCTTATCCAGTGAAGAAACTGGTTACAGCACCCTGCCCCGAGGCAGATGGAGAGCACAGCGTTCACTTACCTAAGGTGAGAGCGTTAACCTTTGGGGTTCTACAGGAGAAGAGAAAGGGAAGAAGAGAGAGACATTCAATAACCCAGTTCCTTAATCCCATATTTTCTATCTGCAGACATCTTACCCTTCGAGTCAGACATACAGTGCACAGAGGTCCAGCCCAAAGAGCCAGCCGTGTGTTACACATCACCTTTGAAGATACGGTATACGCCCAGTCAAGACCGGCGCCTCTACGGGAATCAGGTGAGCGTTACAGATGAACCCACACTTCGTCACTCCCACAGCCAACATCAACCCCTACCTCTACCTGTTCATCCTCTGGCCACCATAATGAATGATTCCAGGACACACACTTGGCAAGCACCACTGCCCCAATCAAGGCCCACATTAGCAAATACCCCAATGTGATAAGTCCCCTGAGGCCTCACACCTCCACCTCACCTGCCATGCCTGCCACATGGTCAACCAGGAGGCACCTACATGCCCAACTAATGAGGATAATGTCCAGGGAACCCCACCCCTTACATTGCCATCCAACCCTTCCCTCAGTCCTGGCCAAAACCATCAGAGGCCTGCAGGGCAAAAACACTATCACAAAAAGCTCCCTTGAACAAGCACTGCCTTGTCATCCCCTGGTGTATACCACCCTATGACACTTGTACTTTTCAACCCGAACCCTCAGGCATGCCTCCCCCTTCGGCTCTCCCTGTAAAATAAAGGGAAACACTTGCCTCAGAGCATGTACCTTTGCATGGTGCAATCACTCCCACAGCCCGTGAGTCACCTTCATCCCCCTGCACCACCCTGCTGAATGTGCACCACCATCCCCAGTATCCTCACAGTCGTGTCCCCAACCCTGGGACTTGTCGCATCTGACTGTCACATCTGACTGCCTCCACAGTAACACCCCCCCTTACAGAGTGAAGTGTGTTACTATGCTTACACAACTCACACTCGTTCCTACATTACCCACCCGCCAGCAGTGCTTCCCTGTGTGTATGAACCATAGTCTGGACATGGATCAGACATCCTCACTTTGCAATCATAAACCTAAACACACAATTGTTCAGAGAACTGTCCCTATGCTCTAACCAATGTCAAGCCAGAAAAGTATGCACCATGACACCTGCATCCACCTAAAAGTATGCTTTAGGGCAAAGAAGAACCTGCGGGGAATACACAGCAAAAAAAATATCTGCAGGATTTATCATTACATTATCCCTTGCTCCTATTCCTTGTCCATGTACTTAACGACAGAGGTGGCTCAACCTCTGAATCAGGTGTCACAGAACATACAATGGAAGCAGTGGGTACCTGCGTAACTCCCACAATGAGGATGGCTCAGCTCCTATAGCAGTTGCTAGATTAGAGTCATGCGATTTAGAACACCTGTCCAGTGTGTGTGTGTGTGTGTTCGTTTTCCTCTGGCAATACAGGTAGAGTAAGTAGGAGTTGCTTGGCCTACTGTGTTGCTGGGTGGATCCCAGGCTCATTGGCATACGCTGCGTAAGACTTCACAGTTGCATGTGTCTCATTCCTCAATTCAAGGCCTAGCAACAAGTCTCCATCAATGGACCAATAAGCTGTGGCAAGACGCAGATGATACTTAAGTCGGCAAGGACCCCTGCAAAGTCCCATTTATGGTCCATGTAATTGCCACATCCTCCCTACTGATGTGCACTATGTTGCCTGGCGTGTCTGGTGACACAACAGTCGTTCTGTCCGATCAGGCCCAGCATGCAACATCCTCAGAAGCCTGTTAATAGGATGAGGTAGAAGGGAAGTGTACAAAGTAGTAATAACTGACAAGGAACACCAACTACAACCAGTAGCAACAACCCACAAGACAGTCAAGTCATCCAGGGCTACCTCCCACCTGGGTGTTAGGCAGAGTCATATGCAGTACCCTTTGGGAACACCACACACAATTAAGACTACAAGTGACAGTACAAATTCACCTTTGGTACAAGCCTGTACTACACAGTAAAGTGGCAGCGATGGCTGAGCAGCCAGACTTATCTCAAGAGTAAAGTGAGCAGTACAAGAGGTTACACAAAGGACAACAATGACTATCGTTCAAACAAATACTGATTCAAGGTTTCTGAGTAAAAGAATATACATTTATTTATACCATCAGTTATAAAACAGTTCACTATCGCAAAGCAGCAGAAAATCACAATGTTAATACACTACAATAACACCCAATCAATTCTGGACAGGTTAAGCTCAAAATGAAGTGTGAGCAAAATGGCACTCCAGCAAGTAAATCGCCCTCCTGGATATTGACAGCAAGCTTTTCATGCGGCTCCTTCTGAAAGAAATTACACACTGGGTCGACACCAACCACATTCTTTCCCGGCATCAAACGGGTTTCAGGAAGGGCCTCTCCACCAGTTTAAATGGCCTTATCCTGAATTTACTCAGTGAAGGCTCTAACGAGAAGGAGGGCGTTCCACTCTTTGGGGCCTGGGTAGACCTGTCCAAAGCATTTGACCTGGTGGACAGGTCACTCCTCTGGCAGAAACTTCATAATTGGGGGATTCCAGCTCCCCTACTGGCCATGCTCATGGAACTACACAGGAACACCACCATCAGGGTAAGGCTGGACGATGTAGGCAACCTCTCCGAGGTAATACAGGTTCTCAAGGGAGTCCGGCAGGGGTGCCTAGGTGCCCCCCTGTTTTTCAATCTCTTCCTGGCAGACCTCGAAAACTTTTTGGCCTCGGCATCTATGATTTCACCCAGGATCAATGGGAGAAGCATACATTGGCTGGCCTATGCAGACGATATCGTCTTATTAGATGGCTCGGCATTGGGGTTGCAACAGCTCCTCCTCAAACTAGGCGACAATGCCAAGTTAAATGGCCTATTAATCAATCCTTCAAAATCTAAAATCTTGATTTTTAAACATCCGAGGAAAAACCTCCAGTCTAGGAAGTGGTCTCTAGATGATATGGAAATTCCCAGAGTTGAAGAGCTCATCTACCTGGGCTACGAAATTCTCGCATCTCCATCCTTGAGCAAGCTGCTTCCAGTCATCCTCGGAAAGACCTGTAAAATCATGGCTCAGATGAAGAATTTAAAAGGGAAGTTCTGTAGATTCTCATTATCCCCACTTGTTAAATTCTATATTGGTAAAGTGGTACCAGTCCTCCTCTACGGTTTAGAAGCGAAACCTTTGCTTTGGAACTTCGAATGGAACAAAATTGAGGGTAGGCTGTGGAAAGCGGTATTACATCTACCCGCATGCACCCCCCTCACCAGTCTGAGATTTGAATTGGGTCTGATCTCCCTGGGTTGTCGTGTGGACTGGAAGCTCTTGTCGCTTTATCGGGACATTATCATTGCCAGACCTTCTACCCTCTTCTTCGACGTAAATGAACATCATAAAAAGGGCAAATCGAAAGAACTTCTTGGTCTGGAGAGAAAAGTGGGCGATATTTTATTGAGGTTGAACTTAACAACAGAAATACTCCTCGTTAACCCTCTGAAAATCAAAAAACAACTTGAAATATGTGACTGGATCCGCACGATCGAGGGAGTCAGACTTTTGAAACCACCAAACCTTTTTCTGAAAGTTGAGAGAAAAGTAGGCACATTACCACGTTATCTCCAAAAATTTCCTGATCAGAACATTCAAAATAATTTTCTTAGATTAAGATTGAATTTGGCTCACACTGGAGAAATCTTGGCTAAAAGAAACCAGGGCGATAAGGCCATAAAGCTCTGTAGGTCTTGTGCCCTACCGAACTCACAATCATTGAGACATTTGTTGTTAGAATGCGAGGGTACCTGGAGGGCAAGATTGCAGTTGCTCGGAAGATTCGTCTCTAGAGAGGAGACCTTAACACAGGACTCCTTCTGGGACAGATTGATTTCTGGTCAAGAAGTCATGCTCACTACGGCTGTCGTTAGGGTCCTGGAAAATTGCTTGATCCTAACAAAACACAACTAAAATGCCGATGGGTGTGCTTGTCTAATCGAAGCCTTGAACTGTTACCTCATTGCCCTGGGGGGCCCTTTCCACCTCTTTTCTCCTGATCGGCTTGTTTCTTTTTCTTTCTGCCTGCTCTCTTATTCATTCCCTTTTATACTTTGTAAAGGTTTTCTTTGTAAAACCATAAACAAATAAATAATAAAAAAAGAAAAAGCAAGTAAAAAAGGGGAGGAAAGACAAGGTTATTCAAAAGCAATGGCACCAACGAGTTATAGGCAGGGCAGTCTAGAAAAGGCTGCTACAATGAGGATTCAAGTCAATAGGCCTGGGCCAATGTTAATGGTTCAGAGTCTTTGCAGAGGATCACACAGTTCAGAGTAGTTTGCGGTTAAGTCTTTGCCAAGAGTTCAAAACGAAATTAGTCGGAGGAAAAGTTATTCAAAAGGGAAGAGAAGGACAAGCCTTCAGAGAGGCGAAAGATTTCAAGCACTTTCACAGCGGTCGCAGGGAACGAATGACCGGATTTGCACAGTACCTTAAATGGAGAAGAATGCTGTAGCTGAGGCAGTTGTTCCTTGCAGTTCCTGCAGGCTCACGGTTCCTGAAGCTTCATTCGAGGTGATGAGAAGGAGGACGTCTGGAGGGTCCTGCACTGCTCAGGGAAGAAGCCAGCAGCAGAGCAAAGCGTCGGATAAAAGGTGCGCTCCTTAAAACCCAAACAGGTCCCTTTCTCCCTGGCCTTTCTCCCTGGCTATCACAGCAGCGATGCACAGCAAATTCGACCAGGAGAGGGAGGCGGGCGTTTGGTGTTTCGCGAGCTGGTTGGTCCCACCAAGCTCAAGGGGAGAAGACTTTTTGTAGATCTCCTCTGTCATCAAAGTTTCAGGCGATTCGGACCTGCAGCAGGGCTTCACCGGGATGTCCAGTAGTTGCAGGAGTTGTCTTCCTTCAGCTTCTTGTTGGCTCTCTCGATCCAGTGGCGACTCTGCCTTCCAGTCACAGAGACCAGCTTTTTATGCACCAAATCCCCCATTCACGCAGCCTGGCTGTCAATCACACAGCAGGGTGGCTGTTCTGGCCAAACAGTTACCTAGCCAATCAAACTAGAGTGCGACTTGGGTCTCCAAGGAGACCCTGTGCAGGGGGCCTAAAACACCTCACTCACATTCAGCCCACTCAGGCGCCTACGGAGGGATTCTGTGCAGAAGCCCACCAAAGGACGGTGAACAAAGGAACCCAACCTGGTTTGGCCGCAGAGTAAAACACGAGAAAGACCTTTACAAAAAGAAATGGCGAATAAACCCTACCGGAACCAAATAAAAATAAAAGGGTTCCAGCGTGTTTAGAGTTTGAGGCTACCACCATAGCCTCTAACTATACTGAGGCTATTTTCATAGATCGCGGTAGAAAGAAAAGGGTAGATACCACTGCCACCAGCCAAATCTTAGAGAAAGGGGAACAAACTAATGTTTCATGAGAATCAGACAAAAGGGGATAACTATTAACCCCTCCAGTACTGTATTGAAATATAGGGTGTATTGGGTCTGTAAATATAAAAAGACTAGTAAAGTCAATGGCAAGTTTACATGTTCTGGGAGACAGTAGTCAGTCCCAGAAAATGGAGTTTAAAGTGGGAAGTCTGAAAAAGACAACCCTGTGTCACTGCACTAAATGTGCTGTGTGACACACAGTAAAAAGATGATGCCTATGGAGTTGGTGAGATTCCATATCCATGAACACAAAAATGTACAACACACAGAAAAACACATGTAAGAGGGGGAAAGAAAGGCTCACACTCTAACCAGGTGAAAAAATAAATCCTAGAAATCCAGCAAAGCTGCTGAGGGACTCAACAGGTGAGGGAAATTATCCATTCTGCAGAATTCTCCCTAACACTGGGCATGTGCAAGTCTAATATGAAGCCTTCAGTCACTAACATCCTTACCCTGAAATGTGTCCCGCACGCATGTGCCATCAATGGACTCACCAAATGAGGGTTTGTGAACATCACCCTCCTGGCCCTGCACTGTCACCCATTGCAAGCCTGTATGCTATTTTAAATCCAAAAGCATCTTCTACACGGCAGTCAGTCTGCAATCAGACGGGTTGATCTACTACATATACTGCATCGCAGTAGGCCCATCACACACCAGAAGTGACGATATCAGTAGACTACTACTCTGCTGGAACATCAATGCAAAAGCAGACAGGCCTTTCTGCCTATGTCTTCTTCTCTGTGCCTGTAGTTCCCCCACTGTACAGTCATCATCACAGTTTGTGCTACAGCATTTGAGCCTCACCCGCAGGCCAAAAGTAAACCATGGCACCAGCCTCTATACACCTTCCAATCACCACAATACCTGAGCCACTGTGAGCAGCTTCCCTCTGTAACCTCCTCTGGTAGGCAGTGCATAACTTGATGGGCATAGACTGGCCACCCCTCCCCTGCAACCTTACGCCACATGCATGCCCCTGCTACCCTAAACATGTGCATCTCCCTATGATCATGATGTTCTGCATAGCTTCCAGTAAACAATGTTGAAACACACTGAAAAACCACATACATCAACATGATGCAAGCTCTCACACCCATTTATATGAACTAATTTGTCAGTAAAAACGACACAGCAGCTACATCTCACAGTGCAACAGACACACACTTTTTCCACTTACATTGGCACTTCTCCATCAAAGTACAGCATACCCCACTCATCATTACCATGCAAACATGTGAAACACACAAATAGTGCTGCATGTCACAGAAAACACCCCGTACGTGGAAGCGGAGTCAGGTGTGTAGGATGCTCATGCATGATGGAGTGACTACTTGACAACAATCATGGCATGACATGGCATGCCAGGCACAAAGGACATTAGTGCAAATGAGATGGCACCAAAGAAATAAGTCAATACATGTCCCTTCACCAGAAACACGTGCACATATACACCTTCGGGGGACAGACCACTGCCAGCATGCTGCAGAGGTACAGCCAATTTCCACAATCATAGATATGGGACAACTCCCATCTTCGTTGACAGGGACAATCACCCATATATCACGAGATTGACACTTTCATGCACAACCCTATGCATGACACATCAGGACATCATTTGAATGCAGATGCCAACATCCATGCTCATGCATGCTAGTGTACTCCCTTACCTTGTGGTACTGCTGATGTGCTGTGAGTCCCTCGCCACCCCCACCTAACACTTTGTCTCTGCATTTGCAATAGGAGAGCCAGTGTCCAGCAGAGGGAATTGAGATGTGGGCCGAAAGGAGAGGGATCTGGATGAATTCACAGGGTGGGTGTGATCTGGCTGTGCAAAATGATCTGAAATGATAGGAGAGATGGTAAAGAAGAGCTTAAGGAGTCAGTCAGACAGACCACATATTATGCACATCATGGTTCAACATTACATTCAGCTTAATGTGGGATCCTGTTCCTTTCTAAATGACAACATCAGTTATCTTCACTGAAGATGTAAGTATGCACAGCCCACTAGAAGTATCATAGACAGTCAACCAACTGCACGTAGAGCACTATTGACTTGTCTGTATAACGCAAAACAAAAATGATTCCAGCGTGGACTGCAAAAAGTAAAAATATACCACACTCCATCACTCTGCTTATAGTCACCAAGGGGCATGAAGAAGGGGTGTGGCAACAGGAGATGGGTGTGCAGGGAAATGGGCAATGGCATCTCTTTTCACGATTCATTGTGAAGACTCACCCTGTGAAGGACCATGTGATGGTGGACCCTGTCCACGCAAGGCCAGTGCCTGGTCCTCAATTGCCACTACCACAAGTGATACTGTAGCACGTAACAGTGTGCCAGTGGCAAGTAGGTCCTCATGATTCTCTTTGTGATTTGCCTGCATGTCAGCTTGCATGGTTACCCTTGAGGCATCCATTTGCATGTTCAGAGTGTCCCTCAAGAAGGACATCTCCAGCCAGTGATTCTCCCTTGAGGACTCATCTGCATATTTAAGAGTACCCCCAAGTATGACATCTCCTGCCTGCAGAGGTCCCTTGAGGCCTTAATCTCTTCATGCAGGCATTGCCTCAAGGTAGAGACCTCCCCAAGCAATAGCCGACATTGGAACTCATCACGGCATTAGAAGAGAGGGTATTCTCAGCCAGACGATAAATGTACTTGCTCATTTCCTGCTGTACCTCGCCCGGTTGGGCAATTTCATGCATACCATTCCTCCTCCCATGCCAAGTGGGCAGCAGGCACACATCCTGCATGTGTGCAAGTCCTACCAACCTGGGATGAGACAGTGCCGGCCCATCTCAGTGAGCCCACTGCCATGGGCTGCCAATCTACATGCATCCCACTCCCATTACCCACTCTGCTGCCTCCAGGATGGGGGAGGGCAATATTGCAGACAGAGTGTTGAAAAATGATGCATCGCTCACCACTGGCTGGGGCATGGTGTCCTGTCTCTCCTCAGGTTCAGTAGCCTCCAAAAAACCAAGTTGATCTATAGTATCGGGACTGCTGAGTGCTTGTTCATCCACTATCTGGAACTGTGTTGGAGGTAGGAGTGGGAGGGCCCAAGGAGGACTGCCAAAGGGTGGATTGGTGGAAGAGGGCTGTTTACACACAGATCATGATTACAGTGTTTTCCAATTTTGAGAAAGAGATAGTAATCAATCATCCAGTGGTCGATTTATGTGAGGTATGAGGTGTGGTTGGGTGTGGGATTGTAGGTGCCCTTCATTGGTTGAAGTGGGCGGGAGTGGTTGGGAGCACTACTCCTCTACTTTCTTTGATTATGTTTTATTGTTCCTATACCTTTATTTAAAAAAGAAACTGTTCTGGAATGGCTTTGTTTTAAAATAAAAGTATGGGAAGAAGTTGAAACTTGCCCTTCAGTGCAGTGCACTCAACGTTTCCTTAAACTGCAGGCGCATTAGTTTGGGGGTTTGTATTGGACGTGGCAGGGGGCGTGGTGTGGTGATGGTGTTCGTGGGGAGTGTGGGCAGGCCATCAGGGAACATAGTTCCACTTCTTTTTTCATACACTTCGACCACTGGTGTCCTTGGTATCTTGGAGATGATTTGGGTGTAATATGCATAGTTGTAGCAAGACAAGCCGTGAGAACAGTTAATAGTGGGGTAGGGGCATAGGTAGAGATTAAAGTACAGAGGTAACAGAGAGGCTCCCTGTGGTACTCCGTTTTTGACAGGGCACTCAGTCAAGGGGAATGGATGCATGTGTGTAAATTGTGATCTGTTGGAGAGGAAGGATGATATACACTACAATGCAGTATCCCTGATGCTGAGGGAATGGGGTCTGTCTGTGAGGTTGTGATGGTGAATGGTGTCAATAGCCGCAGTGGGGTCGTGAAGGATTAGTGCGGCACAAACATTCCAAGTCTGTTGTCCCTTTGAGTTCATTTGAGATGGAGACTTGGCATGAATCCGTTCATCGTAGGGGTCCAAACCTGGACTGGCCGAGCTGGAGGAGGAGGCTGGATTCAGTGAAAAGGCATGTAGGCATGTAGGCTGGCTGTAGGCTGTGGTGTCAGTTATTTTGGCAATTTGACAGTTGTTTGAGGTAGATCTGTAGTTGGCTGATAGAAGGGGTCAAGGGAGGTTCTTTGAAGTAGGGGTTTGATTTGGGATCTCTTGGAAACTGCTGGGAAGGTGCCTGAAGTAGGGGATGTGTTAATGATAGATCTTGCAATGTTGCTGGCACAGGTTGAGGAAAGGATGACTTTTAGAAGGGATGGTGGGCAGCATTGACCAAGAGATCATGAAGGATGGCTTCTGGCTAGTAGTTTAAGGAAATAACAATGGTATATTGGAATGAAGGAAGATAAGAGAGCGGGGGTGGTGAATGGGTCTGAGAGTATGGACATTACTGCATGGGAGTGGGGTGGGAGCGTGCTGAATCATAGCCAATGCTGTGGTTCTTTTCTACAGCTATGTTGTGCAAGTTGTCAGAGAGAGCGTCACTGAGTGCTTGAGTGTGGGATGGGGGAGAGTAGTCAAAGGGGGGCCCTGAATTCTGCTATGATTTTGGGGAGGTTCCGGCTGGTGTTGAGGGTGTTGGATGATACATTCCAATTAAAGGATTCTTTGGTCTTCTGGATTTCTACCCAGTTTCATTTTAACTGAAGTAAGTGTGTAGTTCAATTCTGAGGTGAGGAGACATCCAGCCATCTGCGTTCCAGCGTGTGGTGTTGAGATTGGGGGGATTTGAGGGCTGGGGTGAGCCATCTGGTCAAGGGGCCTTGTCCTTCGGTGGGTGATGTGAGAGGCATGAGGGAACTAAGCTTTAGAGAGCCATTGTTCAGAATGGCTGATGGATAGCTGACTCACCTGGGTGTGTGGGAGGGTTGGGAAGCAAGCATGGAGTCAGCCAAATCCCATTTTACTGTGACCATGTTCCATAGTGGGAAGCGGGAGGAAGGTTCTGGGTTACTCAAGGGGGAAGGAGGGTCTGCTGTCAAGTGAAGAAAATGGTTGTGTGCTCTGCTCAGATTAGTGGCTGAGTAGGGAATGTGGAGATCAGTTCAGGGGAAATGGCGATTGCGTCTAGGGTGCGGCTTGCGGAGTGTGTGGGGCCTAATACAAATTAATTCAGGTGGAGGGCATCCATGTTCTCTAGGATTGGTCATGTCATGGGGTCATGAAGGATGTCAAGCCATTTACTGAAATCCCCTAGCAAGGTGATAGAGGGGTGAGTAACTAGGATGGCTGCTGAGTCACAAGGGTTCTCATCAGAATTTGTGTTGTGGTCCGTCCGGGGGTCTATATGTGAGAAGCTGTGAGTAAGTGTGGGGGTGATGTGAAATTTCACTAGGAGGGATTAGCTGTCTAAGGTGCACTCTTATTCATTAGAGTGTGAAACGGAGAGGCAGGAATTGTATTGGATGGCAATTCTAGATGCCATGCTTGTTCTGTTGTGCATAATAAGTGTGTAGGCTGGAGGGAAGGCCTCTTGCACGATAGGCAGGAATTTCAGGGAAAACCAGAGTTCTGTGATGAAAAGGATGTCAGGGCCTTCAGAGGACATTTAGTCATACATTTTGTGTGCTTTTTTGTGACAGATGCATTGATTAGGATGCATGTTAGTCCAAACCTAAAATGGGTGTTTGTGGTGAGGAGGGGAGGTTTATGGGTGTGACTAGGGGGACGGTGGTGGCTGCCCATATGTATAGGATGCAAAGGTGGTGTGGGTGAGAGGGTTGGAGAGGGTTGGGGCAGAGATCCCCTCAGGTGAGCCCTGTGGGTGATGGCAGTGTGTGGTGGAGGAAGGTATTAGGGGGCAGAGTAGCGTAGGCTATGGCAGTAGTTGGGAGGTGATGGGTTACTCGGGGTCTGGCTAATATCTCTGTTCTGGTGAGTGGAGGGAGGCAGATTGCAATTATGGTGCGTGTGAGAAGACACAAAGTGAGCATAGACAATGTTGCAGTAGCCATAACAGATTACAATGGTACTGTTTACATATTGTCAGGAGATGGGCCCAAAGACCACGCTGAATCCAATATTTCATCTTAGGGTTTTGTATACTTTGTCCAAATGTGTTTAGTTATTGATTTTTAAGGTCTACCAGGGTCTTAAGGAAAGTTGCCACTAGGGCTGTCTCTCTTAACTGATTCCTGACTGTTTCAACCCTCACTAGCACATCCTTCCCTCATGTGGATGTTAGGATCTTACGTGCAGGTTCACCTATTTGTTTGATGTACTATCTGTTTCTGTTAGTGGCTTGCTTTGAATGATGGCTATGTAGATCCCTGTGCCTTCTAGTCTATCCCTCACCAAGCACCCATAGTATTCTTGGGATCTGCGGATGGTGCCTTCCTTCACCTGGTGTCACTCTCATGTCTCTCACACATGATCTCAACTTCAGTACACTGGCCTTCACATGTTCTCCTCCTGCCTTTTTAATGTCACTCACGTCTCCCACTACCTCTTTGCTCCTCTGCACTTTGATCTTATTTCTCACCTGCATAATTGTTTTCTTTACATTGGTCTCACCTCCACATACCCCTCTACGTCTCTCCCCCTTGTTGACTTCTATTGCCTCCTTCCTCCTCAGATACCTCCTTGCTACTTCTACTCCTCCACTGCCACTACACCTTCTCAATACTGCTTCCTCTATGCCACTGACACAATGGGCCTCATTATGCATTTGGGAGCGTGGTAAAAGTGGCTGTAATTCCGTTACCATCAATTCTTCCACACCGCCAAACTACAAGTTTGCCAGTGGGGGCTGACTGTTTTTCCTCCAGACAAGAGCTGGAGGTAAAAATGGCCACCACTATCAAAAACAGCTGGTTTCACCAGCACCAGTAAAGCTGGTGCCGTTTATACCAACAATTCCATTAATGGAGTCCCATGGGACTCCATGGAATGGGGAATAACTGCTGTTCCTAGCACCTGCAATATCCCGCTAATACTGGTAAATGAGGCACCGGTAACGGTAGGTCCGTTTGATGGTATCCCGCCGTAATCCATTGCTGGATTTGATTTTTGTGGACTTCATTGATTCACTGTGCATCACCCTTTCTCAACTCTCATGCTGGACTTCCTTTGCAGCTTGTACTCATGGTGACCCTGAATCATGCTGTTCCCATCTTCAACATTATGTGTTACTACTGACTTCTGCAATTGTATTCACTCTCCCCTCTTGTTTCTCCACTCTTTTTGACTGCTTACTCTCTGTTCTCTCCTCCTCTCCCTTTCTCCCTTTTCCTATCTCCTCCCTTCCTCCCCTTACTTTCGTCTATGCACTTACTCTATCAGAATTGTCCCTGAACCTAGTATGATAGCAACCTCGTCTGTCTCCTCCCCCCTCCCTTGACTTGTCCCCCTTCCCTCCAGCACTATCTGAAATGTTGTCAGACCTAGCACAAGAGTAGCTTGTTTTGTTCCTCCCCTCCCTTTCTGCCCCCCCTCCCTCACCTTTTGCTTTTCTCCAGCTCTAGCACAAATGTTGTCAGGCCTAGTACGGTAGTCACCTGTCTGTTTCCATTTCCTTCCCACTCCCCCCTCCCATTCTTATCTATGTCTTAGCTCTTGCACTATCTGAAATGTTGTCAGGCCGAGTATGATAGTTAATTTCACATCCTTACTGTTCATGGCCTGTAAGAATGTCATTGTATTTTCCCTTGTTCCCTCCCCTGCCTTGAAGTGCTTTGAAACACATTGTGTATAGGCGCTATATAAATAAACTATCATATCATATCATATATCATATCTTTACTGGCGGAATACGGGCAACACATATAATGACCTCCTATTTCTCTAACGTTTCTCTCTCCCTCTTCTGCAAGTTCAATTCAGTGACACTTACAACTGTCTGCTACTACTGACTACCACCATCTCTGCTTCCCTCAACTGCTACCACTGCCACCACTGCCATTCCAATACTCCTACTCTGTATCTGCTCCTTAGGCTCATGCCTCTCAAACACATGCATTCCACAGACCACATCCTTTTAATTGCCTTTATACTCCTTTTGCGGTTGCCTGCTGTGGTCTCCCTAACATCCTACTCAAACTGTGGTCCTCACACAAATGACCCACACTGGACAACTCGAACACAGTCACTGGAATGTCCCACACCCTCACAGTATTGGCCACTTACCTTGTTCAATTGCGTCACATTATTGATATTTTGTGACGACTTGCGTTAATGCTTGAACATTAGTGGATAATGGGAAGGCGGACTTGAAGTAGGGATTCTAATGAGCCAAGGGGAAATTACGCTGTGAATGGCTAGTGGCTGAGAGAGGAATAATATGTGTCCGTCAATCAATAAAATGTACTTTTTAGAATGTTTTGATGGTGTAAGTGGGTATGTACTCATTGTTTGATGAGCTAGAGTCAACGTGAGAGATAACGTTGTTGTGCTATTGAGAAGGAGGATAACGCAAAAAAACATCTGCTGACATTCACACATGTATGAGGTTATTGGTTACTGTTGTAGGTTAAGCTGAAGGTATCGAGAGGCACCTCGCGATACGCAAGAAATGAAGCAGGCCAATAAATCAGGAGCAGAGACAGGTACGTCTTGACTGGACTTTAATATAACTCGAACTGCCGAACTGGCGGTAAGCCCGCCTTCCTAACCACGTGGGTCGCAGCCCACTCATAACTGCCATAGAGAGAGGACTGTCCCCTTCAAGTACATTAATAACAATGAACATAGGACATTACATCTTCCCCCCCCTTATCACACACTTTACTAGTGTTCAGTTGGCCTCCTCAATCCATCTTGTGGGTTTGCGAATGATCCGTTTGGATGGGCTGCGCAAACGTGGGACCTGGTTTACTGCCGGGCCATCACTGTCACTGCAGCTATCGTCAGCATCTCTGTCCTCTTCCTGATACTCAGAGTCTGTCTCTGAGGAGGCATCCGGCAGGGTTGTTGGAGTGTTGAGAGGGTTATCCGTGTTGTCAAATGTTCTGAAGAACCTCGTGCATTAGCTGCCGTTATCATTGAACCCTGGATGTGGGTTACTGTCAGGGGGTCTGGCTTGAAAGCAGGCATGTCCTTCGTGATTTGTTTTTGTCTTACCAAGACTTGATCCCCTACTCCAATGTGACTTGGTCTGGCCTGTCTTCTGGTGTCTGCATACTTTTTCATTTTGTCTTTGCTCTCTCTGTCCTTGCTTCTGGCCTTCCTTGTATGCGAGTGTTCAGCCATGGCTCGTGTGTAGTGAGGGAGTCTTGTTTTAATGACGCGGCCGAACATTAACATTGATGGACATTCCCCCGTTGAACTGTGGGGCGTGTTCCGGTATTCTCGCAGCAATTTGCAGATGGCTTGCATGAAAGACCCATTTGTGATGGAGCAAATCTGGAGCGTGCGTTTGAGGTTTCCCATAAAGCGTTCCACCATTCCGTTTGCCTGTGGCCACAGTGGTGTGACTCTGTGGTGCTGAAATCCTAGGTGTTCTGCAAACATTGCAAAGTCCTGTCCAGTGAAGGGGGGTCCATTGTCTGATTTGACTCTGGATGGAATGCCATAGTCCGCGAAGGTTTTGTCCAGTGCTGGTATGACTGCTTGTGCACTAGTCGAGTGAATCAGGTGAACCTCTGGGAATCTTGACATTTCATCTAAGATTACTAGCACGTATTTGCCATTTGCCAGTGGCCCAAACATGTCCACCGCAACTTCGTCCCACACTTGTAGAGGCATTACAGATGCTTGGACTGGTTCCGGAAATGTGCGAGGTGCTACTGCCTGGCATGGTAGGCATTTCTTTAGTAGTTGTTCCACCCGTTCGTCTATGGATGGGAACCATACTTTTGTTCTTAATTGTCTTTTGGTTGATACTATTCCCCTGTGTCCCGCGTGTGCAATGTCTAATATTTTGTCTTGTAGGGCAGCGGGGATGACTATTCTGTTTTCTTTGAGCAGTAAGCCTTCCGGTGATGTGGACAGTGTGTCACGGACAAGTTTGAATGTGCGAAAGTGTCGTTCCTCTTCCGCGGACAAGAGTGATGCACCTCTTTGTCTGTTCTGCCACTGGTTGGATTTTAGGCATGTTTGTATCATTTGGAGTAGGTGGTCTTTCTGTGTTGCCTCCAGAAGCTGTGCTGTGGTGACGGACTTGGGTAGCGCACTGTTGATCAGATAGCGTAGATATTGATTTGCTTTCTGTGACTGTCGTTCATCTTGCGCCGGGAGAGGATATCGTGACAGGAAATCTGCGGGATTGTTGTCCTTGCCCGGGCGGTGTATTATTTTGAAAGAGTACTCTTGTAGTCTTAAACCCCATCTCGCAATGCGTGGTGGCATTTTGGCTGTAGGTTTACCGTAGATGGTGGTAAGGGCCTGGTGGTCCGTGATTATAGTGAATGGTCTCCCATATAGGAATAGGTGGTAGTGTTCGCATGCCCACACTACTGCCAGGCTTTCCTTCTCCGGTTGGGAGTACGCACGTTCTGTAGCAGAGAGACTTTGGCTCGCATAGGCTACTATTTTCCTCGGAGAGTCGGGTGGTGCTCCACGTTTTGATTGTGCTAATATGGCTCCTAAACCATCCGGGCTGGCATCTACTGTGAGTTCCGTGTCCAGCTCGGGGTCGTAGTATGCCATGCAGGAAGCGGTTGCAATCCTTCTTTTGATTTCTTGAAATGCTTCTTCGCAGGTGTCAGACCATTGGAACTCCTGGTTCTTCCCGGTGAGCAGACGTAGGGGCGTACTCACGGAGGCGAAGTCCTGGATATATCTGGTAGAATAGCTCGCCATTCCTAAGAACGAGCGTACTGCTGATGCTGACGTGGGTGTAGGGGTCTCTGCCAGTGCTTGGACCTTTTCCCGGTCAGGTTTTAATCCATCTTTTGAGAAGATGTGTCCGAAGAATTTGAGCGTGGATTTACTGATCTCACATTTGTCTGGATTGAGGGTGAGATGGGCGTTCTCTAACGCCATGCAGACTCTCCGCAATGTGTCATCATGACTGTCTTGCGTGGTGCCAAATACCAGTATGTCGTCCGAGTAATTTAGGCAATTGGGGATGTGTTTGATCACCTGATGTATTTCGTTTTGGAAGATTTCTGCAGCTGACGATACCCCAAAGCTGAGTCTTTTATATCTGAAAAGACCTAGGTGAGTCGAGAATGTGGTGATATATCTCGAGTCGGGGTGTAACTCCAGCTGGTGGTACCCTTTGTTCAGGTCTAGCTTGGAAAATACTTTGGAGTTGTGTAATAGGTGCATCATATCAGTCATTCTTGGGGCCAGGTGTCGTTCTCGCTCTATGGCCATGTTTGGGGCCCTCATGTCAACGCATATGCGAATGCTGTCTTTGTTGTCCTTTTTGGGCACCGGTACGATGGGGGACACCCACGGAGTTGGTCCCGACGCTGGCTCTATGATGTCCTGATCTAACAGCGATTGAATTTCATCCTCTACATGCTTTTGTATGTTGAAGGGTATGCCCCTATAATGTTGTGCTGTAGGCGGGATCTGCGGATTGATATGCAACTTGACTTGTTTGTCCTTCAGTTTTCCTAAGCCTCTGAATAAGGACGGGAACATTTTTGTCATCATGTCCTTTGGGCTCGTTGTGTATGCTGACATTATTTGATACATTATTTGAATGAGACCCATTTGAATTGCTGATTTGAAGCTGAGAATGCTGCCACCTGGCACCTCCCCTTTTATGACGTACATTTTGATCCTTTGACTTTTGTCCTTATATTGACAGTGGGCCGTAATTATCCCTTGACAATTGAGTGGCTTGTTGGAGCCGTATGGGTATATTAATGTGTCTGCTTCTTTCAGAGCCTTCTTGTGGGTGAGTAATTTGTATGTTTCATCGTTTATGACATTGACTGTCGCTCCTGTATCGATCAGAAATTCTCTATTTTGTCCGTTAACTTGCAGAGTGGGGCTATATTCTGCGGCAATGCTATTTCCAATAGCGTGTACATATCCCCTTTTTCTGTCTCCGCTGGAGGAGGACGACTGAGACTCCCGTCTTCTGTGAGGCGAATCTTCTAGATATCTGATTTTTTGTCGGGAGTGTCGTCGTTGTGAGTCATGTCTGGTGCTGGCGTGTCTTGAATCCTCTCTTCTTTCTTCCCGCCTTTTCTCCTCCCGAGGGGTGTCCCTTGACGAATATCGAGAATCGCGTCTGGAGACTGTGGGTGACTGTCTCCTGCGGGATCTTGAGCTTTCCCTTACCGGATGTTGGTCTTGCAGCCTCCGTGTGTCCCTGTTATAGTCCCCTGACTGGGCGAAATTGATGTTTCTGCATACTGATTTGAAGTGATTTTCGCCACCGCACTTGTCGCAGTTGTGACCGATGGCGGGACATGGACCAACATGTGGAAATTTAAAGCCACACCTGTAACACTTTTTTTGTTCCGCAGGGTGAGAGTCCCTTGATGTCCTGATGGGGCATACTGAGGCAGTGGAGGCAGACTGAGTAATTTTGATGTTACCTAGGGATTCTGTCTGCTGCATGAGCGCGGAGTCAGCACGTGCGAGTTGCAGAATTTCTTCAAGTGTTCTGCTTTTCTGAAGTAGCTTTCTCCTGAATTCATGAGACGCGCAGCCGGCAATGGTTTGAGATTTTAGGGCTTCATCCGTCGAATATCTGTCGAAATCACAATACTTTGCTCTTTTCCTTAGGCGCATTACAAAATTGTCCATGGTTTCGCCGCTCTCTTGTGTCGACGTGTGGAAAATGTGTCGTTCGTAATCCACGTTTCGCAGCGGTGCAAAGTAGGCGTTCAGAGCATCAATGATGCCTTGGAATGTGTCCGTGTTAGATTCAGGCATTTCGAAGACGATGTCCCGGACCACCGGGCCTAGTGAATGGAGCAGGATGCCTCTCAGACGTCGTTCCTCCCTCACCCCCGATGCATCAATGTAGATATGTAGTTCTTTGAGCCATCTGTTCCATCTAGGGGCAAGGCTGCTAGTGTCCGCCATGTCAAACGGTGGCACCGCTTGTAGTTGTAATGATTCTGAACCGCTATCGTCTACGTGAGCGGCTTGGCGAGGTGTGGAGCTGGAGGAAGGGCTCAGGGTTCCGCTCTCCGGATTGTCGTCCGACATGCTTGGTTGCTCACGGATGGAAATGAGGCCTTATACGTGGGGCGCACGCGTATTGATACGCCAGTTTCCACGTGCGTTATGCGGAGAGAGTAGCACGTTAAACTCTTGGTACAGGCCGCAGCGCGGATGCCGTTAGACAGGCGGTGACTCTTACTTGTTCAAAATTCTTACGTTGCGTGGGTTGGAAACAGCTCCGGATGCTGATTCGAGCGCGAAAGCTGTGTTGGTGGCTATACGACTCTCTGGGCACCGGTGCTGTTCAGCAGAAGACTCGTCGCCATTGTTGTAGGTTAAGCTGAAGGTATCGAGAGGCACCTCGCAATACGCAAGAAATGAAGCAGGCCAATAAATCAGGAGCAGAGACAGGTACGTCTTGACTGGACTTTAATATAACTCGAACTGCCGAACTGGCGGTAAGCCCGCCTTCCTAACCACGTGGGTCGCAGCCCACTCATAACTGCCATAGAGAGAGGACTGTCCCCTTCAAGTACATTAATAACAATGAACATAGGACATTACAGTTACTGGAAGATATAGTTGCTGACTCATAGACACATTTGTTTGATATGTGCACAAATGAGTGCACTAGAATGAGTTGTGCCCATGCCATGTCATCACATAAGGTGCAGTGCCCCCATGCCTTTTATGACCATACGCTACCACAGCACTTTAATGTTGAGTTTTTGCACATGTCTACAGGACATCCAACATGCTATAGTGCTCGTGTCTGCCCCGTCTATGAGCACAGTTGGCCGTGCCAACGATTGTGGCCATGAAGTGGTGTTTGCTCATTCAATGCCATACTACGCAGACAATTTATAGTGATGTCTTCATGTATTATCAGCTTTCATGTCTGTGTGCTAAGGCCGATTAATTCAAGTTGTGATGTGTTGAAGTTATGACTTTGATACCAAGGACACTTGCTGGCCGTTTCAATTTACGTCACTCAGCCTGCACAATTATCTTGTGCCATGTCATCTTTTCAAAATGTATGTGTAAGTAGTAATTGTCATGTGGTCACAAGTGAGGGTTGCATGTGCATATGTGTAAGCCTCCTTATTGGATGTTAACATTTGCAGGGAACATCTTGCACAGACCCGACACAGATCAGATGCGGCATTGTTCTGTGTGTGTGTGTCTGGCTGTGGCATTTGAAAATGTGATGGTGGCATACTACTTTGACAATAGTGTGAACTACTCATGCTTGCACATATATGTCTCACTTCCTCTCCTCTCTCCCTTTTCATCCAGTGTCTGCTGCAACCGAAGAGGGAAGTACTGACAAGGAGGAGCTGCATTCCAGGGCAAGAGTCTCCAGACCCCATATGCAGACCTCAGCCACACCTACCTTCATACACCTCCTCCAAGGGACATGTGGCTGGGGCAGGCAGTTCATCTTATGCCACTGCTGTTGAGGTGCAGGACATTGGTAAGGATGTGGAGGGTGAGACCTCAACAGCAGAGGGATAGGTTAGTTCCACCATCCCCAGTGAGTAGCCACGTAGTGTAGAGGTCCCATCTGAGGTGTCAGGGTTGGGTGTGGTGGAGGAGTAGGCCATTGTGGGTCTGTTCAGGGTGTCAGATGGGGGATCAGAGTAGGATGGGCAGGCTGCAAACCTGGGCCTGGAACAGGAGGATGAGCAGGACACGGTGGAGGGGTCAGCTCTTCCTGCTGGACCAGAACCATCTGTTGAAGGACTACACGCCTTCTGTGCAGCAGCAGGCAATAGAGGAGGCAGCTGCCAGGGCAAGGGCTGCAACATGGGAGAGAATGGATCAGGTGCCGGCTTCCATACTGGAGGAGAGTCACAGGGCTTCTGAGGAAATAGGATGTACAACTAGGGAGTCGCTGCAGGCTCTCCTGGAAACCGCTGAAGCCTGCCTTTGGCTGTTGGAGTCTGAGGCACTTGCAGCCTTGACCCAGGCATTGGCGGACATTGAGCAGGAGTAGAGTGACTGTACATAATTTATTTTATATTTTTTTCTTGTCGAAAATATTTTCTTTAACTTTTTAAAGCAGGTTTGCTGATATTTATTTTGCGAAACATTTTCCAAGATTCATAAGCAGCAGACTTTCTAATACCATTATGTTTGAAAATCACTCTATTTGATGTCATTTTTTCATTTCTTCTCTGACGCTGATGCCTGTGTGCATTCATCTTTTGCTGTGCACATCACACTAGGCTGTTTTGTTGATTGGATTCAGCGTCCTCATGTGGTATGCTTGTCAGTATTTAGAAGTCCTCACTCAGCATCTCATAGTTTACAGTTGATACGTTCCTCTGCAGCATACGTCCTTGCACCTGGTCACTATGCAGGAATGAATCTGTATTCCATGTGTACTTTGAAGACAGGCACTGTGTGTGCTGAATGCAGGTGTCAGGCTCACAGTCATGCACATTAGGGTCAATATATGTAATGTACATACTTCTGACCTTCTTTGTCCATTCGTGTAGTTGATGCATGTGCATTGGATGGGCAGGTGTATTTTTGTTAAATGCAGAATGTCATGAGCATCTCTATTTTGCAGTAAGGGTTTTGGTCTCTCGTTAGGGTTTAACGTTGTGGTAGGCAAATTTGTCGTATATTGCATCCCTTGCACAACATGGTCATGTGGTCATGCATGTTGGCTGTAGGGATGTATGATTTTCTTTGATATCCATTTCTCACTGTACCTTGTAGTACCAATGAATGATGCACTGAAAACACATGTGATCTGGAGATGGGGTTGTTGTGAAGGACCCCACAACTTATACCGGGCTGTCAGTGTGTGGTGGATGTAGGTGTGCTTTTATGGATGGCATTGCATTTTGAAAGGCATTACGAATGTCTTGTATCAGTTAAATGAGTGTTGGGTATTGGGATGTTGTCTGTGAGGGTGTTGGTTCCTCTTCAATGTTGTCGCAATTCACTGTGATGGACACTGTCTTGCTCAATATATGTAATGGAATGCCTGTGCTGTCTGATAGGGAATTAATTTTGTGCATAGTTTAGTGCATTTCACACACTGTTACAACTGACATTACACTCTTCATGCACAACAGTCTGTTACATGTGATAGTTGTTATACTGTGTTGGAGTATATGCGTTATTCTCTCAACATCTGTTCCACCATGCACATTATCCACTTTCCACAGATGCGTGTAGTAATTTAAGTTTACATCAATGAGTGATTTAGGAGGGTGGCATGTAGTCTTCTTGGGATGCTTTGTTCTTTAATGGATTAACACTCATGGGCATTCAAAGAAGGCAAGCTGCTCTCCTTGTACATGTTCCACTGTGTAGCAGAATTCTGATCGTTCATGCACTGGTGTGTAAGTGCACCCTGCAGAGTTTCCCTTACACTGTATCATGTAATGAATGTGTCCTCCTGAGATGTGCAGGCTAAACCAGAGTTGAGGATCAATACCTGTGCACCTCTGGTTGGCAAGAGGCACAGACATTGAGACATTGTCAAGTGGAAGGTGTTCTGTTTAGGCAGGTTGTTTTGTGTGACATGACAAACAATGTGTGCTTCCCTTCATGACATGACTCACTGCATGGAGTGTGTACACTGCACATTGAAACAGTGTTAGACAGAGTATAGATAGGTCTGGTATCTCTACAGATGTAGAGGCTGCTGTGGGGGTGCATTGACAGGTTACATCAAGTGCACATGTGATGATCTATGTACAGTGACATGCAAGTTATGCATTTGTGCACTCTACCTACGACCATGCCCATGGATTTTCCACCAAAAGCAGTAGTAAGTTGTCTGATATTCTCCCACAGATCACTCAACCACATCACTTTACCATTGGCTTACCCTTGGCTATGATGGCATGGAAGTGGTATGATGGTTAATAAACACACTCTATCAATGAGCAAGGTTACAGTGTTGAGGTTCTATTGCATAGTAGATTGCTACGTAATGACATTGTGAGACGTATGTATTTACAGAAGGCCCCCTTTGAGCATAGGCAGATGAGGACAGGTACACACCTGTGCAGATGATTTTAATAATGTTGTCTATTGCAGGGATATGGGAGTGTTGGTAAGACATTAGCTATACCTAGCCACATTGACTTACCTGGAGGTTAGTATGCTGTGATGACTGTCAATGTGTGCTACCATGTCAGATATGTTGTCCCTTCTCAACTTGCTGAGTATGACATTACCATTCCACAATAGATGTGATTTGAGGTAATATGAGGGGGTCGCATATCCTATGTATCTGTTCAGACTGAATGGACTACCCTCATCCTTCCATGATATCTATTTCATCAGAGTGCATGTTTATTACCCACACATCTCTCTAACATTTGTAGGGCAGATGTGTGTGTGCCTTAGGGTGCTCTGAGCTCTACATGTGCAAGAGGTGATTGCGTGGAGACATCAGCACAAGTGCCCT
Organism: Ambystoma mexicanum; assembly: GCF_040938575.1. NCBI lineage: Eukaryota > Metazoa > Chordata > Amphibia > Caudata > Ambystomatidae > Ambystoma > Ambystoma mexicanum. Next base: position 489,156,190 of record NC_090922.1, on the reverse strand, counting down.
TGGATGAAGTAAGCCAGTGAGTTGAACATAGTGAGAATCATGGGAGACATGGCTGCGCAGATTAGGATTGTGCCCCACAGGTGTACATGGGTGAGAAGGTGTAAAATGGGCACCTCTGCCCTCACACATCTACAAATGTATACACCACACAATCATGAAAGTCTACAGGGACAATCAATTGATATACCTCCTTTGCATTTTTTTGTAATGCGGTCCAAGGAAATGCTATTCTCTCAGGAGGGGTGTGAAGGTGAACCTGTAATGACCCATGCCACACAGTTTCACAGTCCAAAATGAAGGGAATGCCCAATCAGGGTTTTATTGACAAAAGTGATCACTTTATTTTAACACAACATTTTCTATTTGAATAATAAGAGATTACTAGACAATCCCACCCCAAAGAACAGGACAGAGAAGATGCAACAGACCGAGCAGCACATCGAGTAGATATCCAGGGCTATTAGGTAAGGTACTAACATTTAAAGTTTGTTGGCTTGAGCACAATTGCAATCATGACCTAACCAGTCAATAGGATCCAAATGGTCCTTGTGGGCAGTTCAATGTCACAGTACCTGCATTAGGTTCTTGATGTACTGACACATCAGAGACCTGTTACAAAGTTGATGCTGAGAGATCAGGATCAGTCATGCTCAGAGGTTCATGGAGGCCTGGGCAGCAAGCAGGTGTTGAGCAGGGGCAAATGCAGGTGTTCTGTGCAGTAGACATTCGCCAGCTTAAGTGATGCAGATTGGGCAGTCCCAAGAGTGCTTCAATCTAGGCCACGCCAAGTCAGGCTTTTGCCACTGGAAGCGGTCATGAAGTTGTGCTGAAGGGTACGTTGTGGTGCAAGCAATGAGACTGCAGTTCTCAGGCAGCTGTGCAGAGACATGGTGGTGAGCTCAGGTCAGCGAGTGACCCTCCAGAGATCTGGTTTGTGTCCACCATTGTGCAGTTGCTTCTGGCCTGCCCATGGACCTGCTTGGCAAGGACACGCATCAGTATAATGCTGGATAACATTCTGTGCAATTGTTAGGCTGGTTGGAGGAATGCAGATACCTGCACCAGTGCTTCACTGTTGTTCTTGATGCATGGAACACTGAGTGACCACTTTAATGTGGGTGAACAGGGAGCTTGAGCTGATCTGGATCTCCTGGTTTCTGTGAAGCTTTTGCAAAGGACTAGAGGGCAGGCTGCTCCACCTCAGGGTGTGCTCTTCTGGTACAGAAGATCCATTGCAGATTGGTTGGTCATGGTCCATCACACTTGTCTCTCCAACGTTCCTTGGGAGTAGCTAGGATACTTTCTTCTTTCATGGACAGTTCTGTCTTCACATCCGGTGGAGGGCTGTGGACAGTGCAACAGTTTCAAGAGATGTCCAGATGAGAATCTTCCAACCATCTGTTCGGCCTCAAAGGATCCTTGAGGAACTGAGGTGAAATCTGTTGAATGGGTGCCAGACTCGTTCTTTTGAAGGCACAAGTCCTCAGGTGATTGGTCACCTAGCCTAGCCATAACTAGCCTGCTCTATGGGGCCAATCCCTACTGCAGGCTGGAGTAGGCTTTGCCCTCCTGATCTTGCACCCAAACTGCTTTTTTCCAGAGGAAGGGGAGGAGACAGGAAAGAGTAAGAGTGACAGCGAGGTAGAAGATGGTGGACGTCTCTTTCTAGTGTCCAGTGCACTCCTGCCTCTCTTATTCCAAACCATTACCTCCTAGAGACAACATATTACTGCAGTGGTGAACTACTTACCTTGTGACCTTTGAACACGCTCTGTGCCACGTGCAGAGTGGAAGGTGCAGATACTGCTACTGATGCTTGGTATTATGGCATTAATGGTGATTACTTGTGAGCAATCATTGACTTTTAAAACATTACTGCCGTATCCATTGGCAGGGTTCACATTGCGCACAGAAAAGGCTTCTACAGCAGGACCTTGGTTTGCACTAGGGGATGTGTTCTGGGCATGTGGGACGCAAACCTAGTTTCCTGTGTGCACTTATTTCTGTAAATCTACCCCCTTCTCTCCCCCGGCACAATGCATTTGCTCTGCACGATGGTAGCATATACGCTAACACTTTTGCGTGCTTTAAAAAAAAAACATCAGTCCTGTTTCTTTATTTGCTCTCCTGCTAACAATGGCTACAGCGCATAATTGTGTCAATTTGCACGTAATTATTGCTTAAGCACATGGGGCAGGGACCGTAGGTTAAAACGTGAGTGCACTTTACAAAGGCTGAATTTGCATTGATGTGTGAAAGTTGGGTTCAGAGATCTTGACTTGCACAGCGCTCTGCAAGCGGGGAGCATCGGTGGTGCAAGCATTAAGCGCTCTCCCTTGCCTGCTGGTGGTCGGTGTTCCAATCTGCCTACTGATCACGATTAATACGTTTAATTTATGTGTCTTGTTGTCAATCTTAGAGTAATGGTGCCTCGTCCTAATGCATCAATAATTAGAGCTTCGGGACAGATATTGGCCCTCATTACAACCCTGGTGCTAAACCATGGCGCTATTAGCACCATGGTTGGTGCCGGTGTGGTAACGAGTCCGCCATGGTGCAATGGGGAAATACCGCCCCATTCCAAGGTTGGCGGGGCGGTATTTCCCCATTTCACCATAGCCCTTCCCATTTTCGCCCCATAGGCCTCAATGGGACTGGGGAAGGCGCTAAGTATGGTACCGCAAATTGCGGTACCGTAATTAGCACCGAGGTCCCTTTTCGGCACCCTACTTTAACGGCTGGTAAAACCAGCCGTTAAGGTCGGGTCCCGCAAAGGGACCTCGTAATCAGGCGTTAAGAGTTTAACGGCACCAACACCTTTTACGGCGCCGTTAAACCCTTAATGCCAGGGTTGTAATGACCCCCATTGTGTTTCCCTAATGGGCAAATTTCGATGTTTGAGTGTTAATAAATCGGTATTGCTTGAAAACATGACATTGGGCCTCATTACGACCCAGGCCGTAATCTTCCGTCATTACCGCCATGGCGTAATGAGCGTTTACGCCGTGGGCCGATGGCGTAAAGAGTGCCACATTACGACCCATCGCGCACGAGCATTACGCCATGGCGGTAATGCAATTAACGCCGTGGCAGAAAAGGCCCCTACCGGCATCGTAAAGCGAGCAAGGTGCACTTCCGCCACCGTAAGTAGCGGCCACCGTAATTAGCGCCCACCGTAATTAGCGGCCACCGTAATTTGCGGTGGCCGTAAAAAGCAGGACCGGAAATAGCGTCATTGCGCCGGAACGGGAAACAGCACGTCGGCCATCTTTAAAAACACAATCCATTGCCATCCTACCGAACAACACCAGATCCAACCCTGACACCTGTCCCAACCAATCACCCACCCATCCAAGTACCCGAAAATGCCTAAAGTTGTAAAGAAGGCATGTGACCGCCAGCGCCAGGAGAGATTCAGCCGGGAGGAACTCTGCATGCTTGCGGAGACCCTGCAAGACAACGCAGGTGTCGTTTTCTCCCCGGAAATGACCAGGACAGCGATAGCGAAGAAGAAGGCCATCTGGGCCCTGGTGGCCGAGCGCGTCAGCGCGGTGGGGACCTACCCCGCACCCCACAGCAGTGCAGGAAGCGCTGGGATGACCTACGCATACGGGTCAGAGCCGTCATCTCTGCAAACCGCAACCTTGCCCTGGGTACCGGTGGAGGGTCGGAATCCCCACTAAAACTCCAACCGTGGGAGGAGATCTGTGCAACCACGATTGGCATGGAATCCATTGAAGGCGTCGGAGGGATGGAAAGGGGAGCTCCGACATCAGGCGATGAAGGTAGGTGCCTCAAACAAGACATGCCATAGTCACTGCAGTCCATTCATGTGTAGCACAAGGTTGCCCTACAGTGTAAATGCAACACATTTCAACACTGCCCATAGCCACATGCGAGCACCACCCTGTATACACTGCTGGCACCCGCATACCTGCATCCACATTCCACACTAAAAGGAGACAACCTGCATGGCCCTGCCTGAAATCTGCCTCATCTACTGACCAGAATAATGTCAATCATTGTCATTCCAAAGTCCGCAGACCCATCAATAACGCCCTCCCTCCTTTGCTCCACCACAGGCACAGATTCACACCCCGAGGACCAGGACACCCCTGCGACGAAGAGAGCCAAGAAGGCCATCAATACCGTCCCCGCACCCTCAACCTCAGCTGCAGTGAGGCAGACCCCACAACAAGCAGGACCCACTGCGAGCATACCGGACGTCCCACCGGCAAGCACCCCTGTAGGCAGCAGGCCAGCAGCAGCTGCTCCACCTCTACCGACATTGCCTGCCATAGAAGGCACCGGGTCAGCGGCCAGCAGCAACATTGGTGAGACAGCTGCAATAGCTGCATGTTCAGACTCAGACATGGAGCACGAGGTCAGAAGCCCCACTGACCTACTACATTCCCCCTGTTTCTCAGACGCCAGCCCCCATGAGGATCACACACAGGGGCACACAGAGGTAGAGGAGTGGCCTTCCACCCCATGCCCAGTCCTCACTCCACAGGAGGGGAGCAGCCCCTCCATCACACCACCAGCACTGGCCATGGGCCAGCAGGGGCAGCAGTCCCTCGAGGACATCACAGAACGGCAGCAACAACTGTCCACGATGCTGACTGAGCATGCCGCGGAATGTGTGGGGGCTAGGGCAACCATTGAACAGGCCACGGAGACCCTAAGGGCCGAAGTAGCGCAGAGCACTGCCACCCTGAGGGATGCCATGCAGGCCATGTCCAGGGACATCTGTGCTGAACTTGCCGGCTTGCGTCGTGCGCTCACTGAGCTCACCCACACCCTACAGGACGTGCATGCACGGGGGCAGGCAGGGACATCCTCCACTGCCAGTTCTGCACAGAGCAGCCCCGTGCGACGTTCCGGACGTAACCTGCGCGCCACAGCCAGGGGTGCCCCGGGGGCCGGGAGAGGGGGCTTGTAACAGCCTGTGGCCACTGTCACGGGCATCTGTTGACACCTACATGAGGTGTGTTGGGGTGTGCAGGGGGGAGGTGGGAGGAGGTGTGTTGGGGTGTGCAGGGGGGAGGTGGGAGGGGGTGTGTTGGGGTGTGCAGGGGGGAGGTGGGAGGGGGTGTGTTGGGGTGTGCAGGGGGGAGGTGGGAGGGGGTGTGTTGGGGTGTGCAGGGGGGAGGTGGGAGCGGGTGTGTCACGACGTTTCATAGTTTGAACACACTTTTTTCTTTCCGAAAAAGAAATGTGTGGACATTTTCATTGCGTATGTATGCTTTATTGGTGTACAGTCCACAGTGTGCATGTCCCAGAGCCACACAGTGCCCCAAGTGCAGTCACCATGTGATACACACCAGCCGTGTGTGCTAGAAGCAGTGGTCGATGATACTTTGGCGCATTGCACGCCCCTCCTGTGCATCGCCTCCTCCATGGGGTGCCGCCCCATCTGCACCCTCCTCATCCTCATCGTCAGGTGGTTGCAGTTCTGCGTCAGGGGGCAGGGGCACATTCCGTCTGACGCACATATTGTGTAGCATGACACATGCCATGACGATCTTTGCCGCCTTCTCATGGCCATACAGGAGTGCACCACCAGACCTGCTGAGGCTTCGGAACCGTGCCTTCAATAGGCCGAATGTCTGCTCTATGACCACACGAGTACGTGTATGTGCACGGTTGAAGTCCTCCTCGTGCTGGTTCTGCGGGTTCCGGACTGGTGTAAGGAGCCACCTCTTCAGGGGATAGCCTGCATCACCTGTATGTAGGCGAGAATGTATGTGTCAGTCATGTTGTCTGATCAAGAACATGATGTTCCACCATGGCTTCCATCCAACTGTTACTTTGGCTCACTTCTACATGCACTAATTGATTCACACAATGCAACCAGTATATGCTCACGGCTCCCATGGCCTGTTTTGCCTGCCATCACCCAATGTATGCAGAGGGGTTGTGTGCATTGTGAGTGCCCATCCTCTGTCTCCGTTCTCTGTGTTACTCACAGCCAGGTGGCATATGCATCCCCCCCTTTCAGCCAGGTGGAGTATGCATCACCCCCCCCCTTTCAGCCAGGTGGAGTATGCATCACCCCCCCCCTTTCAGCCAGGTGGAGTATGCATCATCCCCCCCCCCTTTCAGCCAGGTGGAGTATGCATCGGTACATCATTCCCCTGCCCACTTCCATGACATTGGGCTCACCGAGTAGCCAGGATCTTGGCCCTGCATGTCGCTCCATGTAGCGTGGTATTGTGGAGTTCCTCAGGACCATAGAATCATGGGTTGATCCTGGGAATCGGGCACAACAATGTGTGATGATCTTGTTGGAGTCACAGACCATTTGCACGTTGATTGAGTGGAACTGTTTCCGGTTGCGGTACGGTACCTCCATGGCACGTGGAACCACCAATTCCACATGGGTGCAGTCGATGGTACCAATGCAACCGGGTATGCCGGCTAGTGAATGGAAACCCACTTTGGTGTTTGCAATCTCCTGGCCAGTCCGTGGTAATGAGATGTGGTCGTCTGTGTGCTTGAGGAGGGCATCGAGCACTTGGATGAGTGTTCGTGAGAATAATGGTTGTGAAATGCCATGCAGGTGCCCCACTGTGTGCTGGTAGGTGCCTGTGGCCAGGAAGTGGAGTACAGACACTACCTTCAGTAGGGGGGGATGGCGGTTGGAGTTTCTATCATGCTGACGATGTCGTTGTGTGTCATGTCTACGATGGCGGTGATGGTGTCCCGGTCCAAACGGTACAGGGTGTGGATCTGCTCAGCAGTGAGGTTGAATGGATTGGCTCTGATGCGTGGGATTGGGGGCTGCCTGCGTGGTGGCTCTGGCTGTGCTGGTGGGGCTTGCTGGGCCTGCCTTGCCCTCCTTCTCCTCCTGCGTCTCCTCTGTGCTGCCTGTTGTTGTTGTTGCTGTTGTAGCACATGCATTGCTATCCGGTCCTCCAGCCCCAACATTGCTAGTCGTATTGGTATCATTGTGGAGTGTGACTGTGTGTGGGAATGGGTGGGGTGTGCTCTTTTTGTACTTCCTGAGTCTGTATTGCCTTCACCTGTGCTGTTTCTGTGCACCTGTGGCAGCTGCATTCACTTAACATGGCCCTTTATGGTTGGTTCGCGATGGCGTTATTAGCACCATGGCGGTAAGGTACTTAACGGGCTGGGTGATGGCGTTAGGTGCATGTCCGCTTGGGTCGGCATTTGAGTACCTTTCCAACATGGCGCTAAGTACAGTGTGGGCGGTCGCGTGTGTGCACCCTTAGCGCAGTTAGCGGCAGCGTTAACTACGATGCCGCTAATGGCATCGTGGTTAACGGTCACGGGTCATGATCGGACCTGGCGGAAAACGATGGCGGTAACCATTTACCGCCATCGTTTTTCACTTAGCGCCAGGGTCATAATGAGGCCCATTATTTTTTTTTAATTCTCCGTTACTGCGATTTCACTATTTACGAAACTGCTGCATAGTCTTTCGGCCGAATTCCTCCCGCGTTCGTCTGGTTGTTGTCATCGGCTCCAGTCACTCCTTGTTGTGCTCCTATGGTTTTGGGATGGGATATGAGGTCAGGGTTGCAGGGGTGTCCCCAGCTTAATTAGAAGAGCAAACACTACCCATCTGTAAATAATGTCCTCCTATGAATCGGAAGTACTATTTTGGAGTATTTATTTTACTTTGCCGAAATCGAGCAAGATTTCGCCCGATTCTCTCGATCCCGTAAATCTTTGCCGTTTTCCTTGGACAACTGCTGAGGCATTAATCAAGGGTAAGTAATATATATAGAACCCGTTGTTATTGCCTACTTTTGGAGGGTAGAGTTTATCCGTTTCGTTTATTTTGCATACAATGGGGGTCATTCCGAGTAGGGCAGTAAGGGTTAACGGTCACCGTTAACGAGACCGGTACCGTTAAACCCTTACCGCCCTATTCCGAATTCCCTTTGTGGGTTGGTACTTAACGCCTGCTTTTTGCAGGCGTTAAAAAACCAATCCGCAAATGGACCTAGGAGCTAATTACGGCACCGTAATTTACGGTGCCGTAATTAGCGCCTTTCCCATTCCCATTGAGCCCTATGGGGCAAAAATGGGAATGGGGAAGGGCCCTTGGTGAATGGGGAATTACCGACCCCGCCAACATTGGAATGGGTCCGTAATCCCGCCATTCACCATGGCGGAGTCGGAAAGATAACGGTGTCAACCAAGGCGCTAATAGCGCCTTGGTTAACGCCAGGGTCGGAATGAGGCCCAATGTTTGTGGCCGCGCAGTAATCACATAGCTCTGTGAATCCCACCCCTATGCCTGATACTGATCAGAATATTTAGTGATATTTTGCTAATTTTTCTGATGGAAGGTATGATATGCTAAATGTTAAAGGTATTTGCACCGCGCACTGTCACCAAAGGAATTGGTCCCCAGGCGCTCTGGCGGATCTGCAAACGATAAGGTGGGATAGGTTAGTAAGGTGAAGAGGGAGTAGGATAGTGAGAGGGATGGTGTTCTGTTGGCAGCTTCAACTCGGTATACACCGGGTGCTGAGCTTTGGTGCGGGTGTTGGATCGGTGCCAGTCCGCGTGTGCTGTTGCTCCGGCTTGTGTTGTTGCAGTGTTGTGAAGTGCGTGCGGCTTGTTGGGCGAGAAATGGTTGTGTGAGTTTTTTGAGTGAGATAAGTATGCTGAGTTTGAGCTTATATTGGTTAGTGGGTTACCTGACCTTTAGCATGCTAAAATTCACAGTTTTGTCTAGGTGTGGCACTTGTTGAGCTTCACAATCCTATCTAGATGCGGCACAGACTGTTTAGAAATCTGTCTAGGTGTGGGCATGCAAACATTCTCAATCCTGTCCAGATGCGATGCAACCTAGTGTTTAGAAATCTGTCTAGCTGTGGGCATGCAAACACTCTCAATCACATCAAGATGCGACGCAGGCTAATGTTCACAATTCTATCTAAGTGCGGGCATGCTAACATTCAAAGTCCTATCTAGATGTGATGCAGGCTATTATTCACAATTGTATCTAAGTGCGGGCATGCTAACGTTCGCAATTCTATCTATGTTTGGACATGTTAACATTCACAATTCTATCTAAGTGAGGACATGCTAAAATTCAGGTTTCAACTAAGGGCAGTGCTTGTTGACTTGCCAAGTATGTTAGTATGTAACGCAAGGCAACATCTGCAATCCTGTCATGAATAGGTTCAGTCTGGTGGTTGCAAATCTTTCTGAGTATACCTGGTGTGAGTCTATGGCAGTCTATGTTATTGGGAGGTAAGATAGAGTGGCAGGGGTTTTCTGGAGTAGAGTTATTGCTCTACTCACCACCCATGCCAGACTCGCAGTTTTTGTTGGTGTCTGTTAGCTGCTGGCTTCCTTGGCTTCCCCTGTGGACACCTGCAGACCCATCGCGGAGCCGCCAATGCAGGAGCCGCCCTTTGCCTCGGGGTCCTTCGCTGCAGGGGCTGCCGGGATAGAGTGCTGCCCTGGGATGTCCTTGATATGGGGTATGTGGACCAATCCGGATGCAGTGGGCGGGCCGGGAGGTGGGCAGAAGTGAAACCAGGAAGCAGCGGGCAGAGGGAGACAAAACACGCACCGAGTGTGCAATGGTGCTTTTAAGCACCATACATTTATATAAAGTAGGCATTTTGGGGTGAGGGTCAGGAGACTCCTTACCTTGCTCAGGGGGCCGCTGGTAATGGCGGCGACCATCTAGTGCTGAGCCTTGCTGCGGCCTCTGTTTTGCTTTTTTTATTTCTCTAAATGGGCCAATCAGGATGGGGAGGCGGGCAAAAGGGAAACCAGGAAGCGGGTGGGCACAGGGAGACAAAACACGTGCTGAGTGCACAATGGTGCTTTTGAGCACCATATATTCATATAAAGTAGGCATTTTGGGGTGAGGGTCAGGAGACTCCTTACCTTGCTCAGGGGGTCGCTGGTAATGGCGGTGAGCATCTAGTGCTGAGCCTCGCTGCAGCCTCTGTTTTGCTTCTTTTTTTTTTCTCTAAATGGGCCAGTCGGGACAGGGAGGCGGGCAGAAGGGAAACCAGGAAGTGGGCGGGCACAGGGAGACAAAACACGCGCCGAGTGCACAATGGTGCTTTTAAGTGCCATATATTTATATAAAGTAGGCATTTTTGGCTGAGGGTCAGGACACTCCTTACCTTGCTCAAGGGGCCGCTGGTAATGGCGACGAGCATCTAGATATGATGATATATGATATGATATGACATTTATAACGGGCCTATACACAAGTGTTTCAAGGCGTGACGAGGCAAAGGAGGGGAACGGAGGGACGACAGAGACAACAAACTTACTAGGCCAGTTGGCATTAAGATCGCGCAAGGGTAAGGGGAAGGGGCAAAGGGGAAAGTGCGGTGTATGGGGCAGTGCAGAACATGGGATCAATAGTAAAATAAATAAAATAAAATAAATGAAAACAATAGGTAAAAAGTGCTGCCAGCTGGTGGCAGGTGCAAGCGTAAGTGCAGATATCAGGTGTCAAGTTCTGGTCGGGGACTGTAGGATACAGAAAACATCTCCTAAGTGCAGGGCTTGCCAGGGTGGCAGTGCAGGTGTGCAACTGGTGGGGTAAGGGACTTAGGCCTGAGATCAGAGGGTAGCCAGGTGACCAGTGCAGTATCAGTTTCAGCCAGTAGTGCAGCAGGGGAGAGGAGGAGAGAAAACAGAAGCAAAGAGGAAGGTTTTGAGGTGCTTCCGAACTGGAGATGGTTCTCAAGTTTCAGGGAGGCTGTTCCAGAGGGAGGCCCCAGCAGAAGAAAGAGATTTACCACCAACTCGTTGCTTGGAGAAGTGACTGACCCTGAGGGAGTTGGAGGCGGATGAGCAAAGAGCTCGAGAAGGAAGATATTTAGGAAATGAGAGTTGAAGGTATTGAGGCCCCAGATCCCAGAAGGCCTTGTGGACAGTGGGCTTTGAACTTAATCCCTGCAGCCACTGGGAGCCAGTGCAAAGATTTCAGTCCTGGAGAGATACGATCCTTGGGCTTAAGGCCAAGGACAAGTCTTGCAGTCCAGTTTTGGATGAGTTGCAGAAGTCCAGCCTAGGGAGAACCAGAGCTCTGGAGACAGTGAGCTTCTGGGGGAAGGAGAGGAAAGGAAGAATACCTCTGAGGAGGTGCAGTGGTAGTGTGACTTCTTAGAGACGTCAGAGAAGTGAGGAGAGAAGGAGAGTGTGGAGACGAAGATGACCCCGAGGTTTTAGCCTCACAGGTGGGAGCAGGAAGAGGGCCAAGGGAGGCCGGCCAGAGAGTGACTGGAAAGGAGGGAGCAGGTGTGCTGATGAGGAGAATCTCAGTGTTACTGGCATTCAGGTAGAGATAATTGGTGGCAAACCTGCTGGATAGCGGGCAGACAGTCAGAGATGAGGGACGGAGAAGAGGTGGCGGAAGGGAGCCTGAAAATGAGCTAAGTGTCATCCGCATAGCACTGAAAGCTGCGGCAGAAAGCGGCAATGCAGTGGGCCAGAAGTGCCAGGTATTGGTTGAACAGCCATGTAGAGAGGTTAGACCCCTGGGGAACACCACAGGTAGAAATAGAGATAGAGAAGAGAAAGGGCCCAAGTTGGACCTTGGAGGGTCGATCAGAGAGGAAAGAGGTCAGCCAAGCCAGGGCCTGATTGGTGAAGCCCAGGTTATCACAGAGACGGTTGAGCAGGATGGCATGGTTGACCATGTCAAAAGCAGAAGAGAGATCAAGTAAGATGAGGACACAGTGGGTATTCGAATCGAGGTTGAAGAGCAGGTCTTCACGGATGTTCAGGAGAGCAGTTTCCATGCTTATGGCAGCTCTGAAGCTAGACTGATGGTCATGGAGACAACCAGAAATTCAACTGGCTTCAGATTTAACTTGTTTCAGATTCAATAGGCCAACTTGCCTACTTCTTTGAAACTATTGATTAGGTTGCCGCCCTCTGCATTGAGGAAGTTACCACTGCCCAACCTTTATTCCATGGTAGGGACTTGTATACCGCTCAAACATTATGCATTGATAGATATTGACGTATGAAGCAAATCAGCAGTCTCTGGCCTTTTCTACATATCGAGTTTAGGCCCCCTTTCTCCATAATGGTGACACATATATGGTATAGATTGGCTGTTTTTTGCAGGGAGGTCATTTGGTTGGTTAAACTATAGCCTAGTTTTGTAATTGGCAGAGAGCCAGTATTAAACTTCTGGAATTTTGGATCAGCTGTGAGGCACCCTTTGTTCCTTTCCAGGCGAGCTCACATTGTGTATCTTGAGACAGATACAATCCTAGCATAACACAGTAGCGGTTATCTTTAAGAGCACTGTTTAGGCGCTCATGCTATGAACACATGTTTCCTTTAGTCCTTCCTCTGAGGCCGGGTATCTATAGAGATTGAGATGAACAATTTGGAAGCCTTTTACATCTGGGTGACAGCTTTGTTTCATCCTGCCTTCTTCAGGTTTGCTGGTGTGGTTCCTTGTACACGAGCATATAGTAGGCTTGGGGTGACACACTTTTTGAACTTCTCACTATCAACAAGGCTTCTCGTGGCTCTCAGAGGATGACAATGAACAATCCTGCTCTGCAGTTGCTATTAATCGTCAAAAATACATGTACAAGCTTGGATAAGTTACTTCGCAGTGGAGGGAGGGGTAAACAATAGGCATAACCAGGCACGCCGACTTTTGGTTTTCCCTGGGAGATCCGGGGGAGGACGGCGGCAACAAAAAGACTTCCCATTCTAAGAGTAGGGACTTTCATGTAAATACTGTTTCCCAGGGGTGCCCGGGCCCCGGAACATCTGCCAGTTCCACACACCTGGGTGTAAGAGGGGTACATGATTCGGTTTTGTGATTTTGTTCAATTGCTGACTGTGGTAAACAAGCAATATGCAAAGAATTCCAATATCCATTTGTCCCCTACAACAGGACATGGGCTGTTGTGGCTGCCCTCAGGTTCATGGCAGACTGCCAGGTTTCAAATGCAGCAGGTGAGTGATCATTAAGTGCTGTAATGAAGTGATCAGCTAAGGGTTAGTTGTGTCGTCAATATGGCGTTCAGAGTGGCAGTGAATGGAAAGGTATTATAAGATACTTGATATGATTGCTGACAGAATATGGAGGTTTTGACCCAGTGCCAGTAAGTTAACAGACAAACATGGTTTGTCACATTTAGCCTGTAATCACATTTTGACAGGGGGATCAGAACAACTGCCTGCTTATTCTCGGATTGGGTCCAGCATTGAGTGCTCACCACGTACAATGGCATTGGAGCAGTTATATTGGGTAATAATTAGAGCAGTGTTTGTGGCGCTGCCCGATGACGGGCTTACGCGGCGGCGTGACGTGTCACGCCGCCGCACTGTGTATAAATAAAGGGGGCGTTCCCGGCCGCGGCAGAGCGACCGGGAAGCCCGAACACGAAGGACTGGTGCCCGTGTGAATCCTTCAGGTGGTGGGGGCTTACGGGACCGCGTGGGGGCTCCGACCTGCCCCCAACAGTGGCGACGAGTGTTGAGGGAGACCCGGGCCCGGCGGTGTAATCTTTTGAAGATAATTTTTGAACGAAGCGGAACGGAAATTCGTTTCGTTTCATGCCGGGTCGCGGGACGCACACGCGGCCGGCGGCCATTTTGTCTTGGAGGCCGTGAAACTTCACAAAGCTCCGGTTTGGAGCGTGAAGACAACACTGGCCTAATTTTTGAACACATTTATAGCAGGAAGTCTACCCTGCACGCCCATGTCTGGTTTGTGGTTTTTAACCCAGTTTTGGGACTCTTACGTCGTGTGAAAGCCAGGAGGAGGACTTACATGACAGGGCCTCTCTAGGCCAATCCAGTGCCTCGGCTCAATTTTTGGAACTCCCAGGTCCATTTGGATTACGGCAAGCTGGATCCACGGTGTTCTCTTTGTCCCCTTCATCATCAGAGTGCCGTGGGTTTTTCTTTGTCTTCTTCATCATCAAGCCTGGCTGCTCTGGGTGTCTGAGTCTGTGGTGCATCCATTGGTGCCCTGTCCGGAAGCCTCCCCCTGTTTGAACTGTTCGTGTGCCGGAAAGGAAGGGGTGAGTCGCACTATGATGGTGGAAGTTTGAGTTGCGGCCCTCAGGACAGTAGGTGGGGGTGCCTGTGCGCTCAAGCCCATGGGTGACTCTGAGGATTCTGACAGTGGTGTTGCAGCCGCGTCACTCCCCCGCGATCGTGGCCAGGCAGCGGCTCAACAACAGGCCATCCTACCTCCGGTGATTCAAGCCCCTGCAGGACCGCCACCGGGACAACCAGGATTTCCCATCATGGCTCAAGCACGAGCACCCGCGGCCCATGCCGCCTTGCAGCCCATCCCGGAGTTTGATGCATCGCGCCCACCCTCGAGCATGGGGCCCCGATGGAGAAGATGGGTGAGTCGCCTCGACATGTATTTCAGGGCTGCTCAGGTGACGGATGATGACAGCAGAATTGCCACCATGCTGTACTCGGCAGGGCCGGCAGTCCAGGAGATATTTGAATCGCTTACACCTATCAACAACTCTTATGATGCGGCCAAGGCGGCACTCCTTGCACATTTCCTTCCCCTTGCAAATGTGGACTATGAGAGGTTCATCATGCTTTCGGCTAAGCAGAAGGAAGAGGAGACACTGGACACTTTTTATGGTCGCCTACGCCGCCTCTCCCTCGGATGCGCATGGGGGGATGCAGACGACATGATACGCACGATGCTAATCCAGGCATGCTCCTCTGGCAAGCTCAGGAGGCAAGTCCTGAGAGAGCCGGGCATCACGCTGCCCCGCATACTGGAGCTGGGCAGGTGCCACGAGGTAGCAGAAGCCCGAGCCAACAAGATGGAAGCAGGGTCTCGGTCAGTGAGGTCGGAGGAGGTGTGTGTCGTGTGGCGGGGTGGCCGTGGAGTGAGACGCCCGGGTGGAGGACCCCCGAGACAGGGCAGGAAGAGTCGGGGAGTCGTGCCAGAAGTGCGGGTACGACCTCCCTCACATGGCAGAATGCCCGGCGGTTGGAAAAACCTGTGGGAGGTGTGGACTGGCCGATCACTTCTCGAGAGTATGTCGTGCAGCCATGCCGGTGATGGTGCCGAGAGGTCAGGCACGGACGTGGACTCCGCGCCAGAGCCAACAGCCCAGTGTTGCCCAGGTAGAACAGGGTGAAGTCGAGTCCCATCCTGAAGGAGCCGAAGAGGAAGACGAGGAGAACATCTTTTTTGTCTCCAGCGTGGGAATACTCAAAGGAAAAAGCAGGAGACAGCCGAGATGTGTGGTGGAAATCAACCACTCCCCAGTCCCAGTGCTCGTTGACACAGGCGCCTCTGTCAATGTGATGGCCAGAGGGCATTATGACTCTCTCAAACCCCTCCCAGGTCTGGTCACACCGAAGGCCCGCATATTTGCTTTTGGGGGTCAGGAACCGATACCGCTAGACGGTGCCTTCGTGGCAGATGTGGAGCATGATGGCTCACAAATCAAGGCTCGATTTTATGTGACCCCGGTGAGCAGTAATACCTTGCTCAGCTGTGCCGCTGCGGAGGCCTTAGGTATCGTCAGCTTTGCGTACTCCGTCCACCTGGAGGACATTAATGATCTCCTCGACAAATATGCTGCACTCTTCAGTGGGATCGGAAAGATGACTGGGGAACCGGTTCGATTACACATCGATGAGTCAGTGCAGCCCATCGCATTGAAACACCGCCGAGTACCATTCCATTTAAGGGGGCAGGTCGATAAGGAGCTGGACAATTTGGTGAGCCTGGATATCATCGAGAAGGTTGAAGGCCCAACCCCCTGGGTGTCTCCGATCGTGGTGGCCAGAAAGCCCAAGCAACCCGACTCGGTACGCATTTGCGTGGACATGAGGCCCCCCAACAAGGCAATCAAACGGGAGCGACACCTTACACCAACGATCGATGATATCATTGCTGATGTTCAGGGGGCTCGAGTGTTCTCGAAACTGGACCTCCGAGCCGGGTATCACCAGGTCGTCCTTCACCCGGAGTCCCGGTACATAACAACGTTTACCACCCATCGAGGACTGTATCGATACAAGCGGTTGAGCTTTGGAGTATCGTCTGCCGCTGAAGTGTTCCAAAATATCATCAGGGGCGCCCTAGCAGATCTGGAGGGCGCCCTCAACATTAGCGATGATATTTTGGTATTCGCCAAAACCGAAGTGGATCACATGAAGAGGCTCGATAATACTCTGAAACGACTTCAATCGTTGGGCCTCACCCTTCACAGGGAAAAGTGTGAGTTCATGCGCCCCTCCATTGAGTTCTTTGGCTTCATATTCAAGGAGGGGGGGTGTCGCCAGACCCGAAAAAGGTCCAGGACATCAAAGCGGCGAAAGCCCCCGAGTCTGTGACGGACGTGAGGAGCTTCCTGGGGATGGTAACCTATTGTGGGCGGTTCATCCCGAACTTAGCATCGAGATCTGAACCACTCCGGGCGCTGACCAAGAAGGAGTCACCATGGCTCTGGGGCCCCCTCGAACAGGCCGCCTTTGAGGACATTAAGGGTGCCCTCACAACGGGGGACACCATGGCGTTTTTCGACCCCGCTTTGGAATCGGAGATTGTGGTCGATGCAAGTCCTTTCGGGTTGGGAGCAGTGCTGACTCAAGTGGACCGCAACGGGATTGTTCGACCTGTGGCATATGCAAGCAAAGCGCTCACCGAAACGGAACAGAGGTACTCCCAGATCGAGCGGGAGGCCTTGGCGGTGCTGTGGGGCTGCAGACACTTCCGCCTATATGTCTTGGGACGTCCAGTGACGGTGGTAACTGACCACAAACCACTGCTTCCGATACTGGTGGGTTCCTCGTCAAAACCACCGGCTAGAATTGAGAGGTGGATGCTCGCCCTCCTCGAGTATTCCGTCACCCTGGTGTATAGGCCAGGGGCCAACAATGCCGCAGACTACCTTTCTCGTCATCCAGGAGTAGGTGGGGGAGAGGGACATGACACCTGCGGAGAAGAAGCGGGCAGGAAGCCAAAACAGCACTGGAGCAGTTGTGGAAGGTGAAGGAGGAGTTGTCGTTCTCCGACTTAGGGCTGCTACTCCGGGGTGACCGGATTGTTATTCCACAGTCAAAGGTGAGCGATGTGATCAGTCTCGCCCACCATGGACATCAGGGCGCCGCCAAGACCAAGGCGCGGCTCCGTTCGAAAGTCTGGTTTCCGGAGTTGGAGAAAAGGGTGGACGACTTCGTGGCGGCATGCGTATGGTGTCAGGCGGCCTCTCCTCTGCAACGAGAACCTGCAATTGAGGCAATGTGTCATGATCTCTGCTTCCAAAAGGTCAGGGTTTTCCCAACTCCCTTGGAAGCAGATCCATAACCCAGGTTCCGAGTGCCAACCAGTCCCAATTGGGACCTTTTGGACCCAGTCCTGGCGCCAGTGGCACCAGGCTCATAAATATGCCCAGTCCCAGCGCTGGAAGCGCGGGGCTCATAATGCTTGGGTGGACTTACCTGCAGCAGACCATGCTGCTTACTTGCCTGCCAGTTGAGCCTCTGATCCTCTTCTGTTTGGAACTACTTTTCCTGTTGGGTGGGGCAGGAGCCACTCCCTAGGTTCAGAACACTGGAACTCTTCTGGAAAGCAGGAACTCTTTTCTTACCTAGGCGTGGCTGTGGAAGGAGACACCTAAGCACTACAGGAGGCTATTTAAACCACACCCGATGGATGAATCTTGCTTTGCGTTATTCTGCATCCTCTGCAGCAGAACGCTCATCGTGTCTTCTGCACCTGATCCTGGGCCTAAGGAAAAAGGCTTACCATCCTGAATCCAGTCTTCAGCAACACCTATAAAGACAAGAAAGAACAGGTTAGCATTACGGTCTTCAGTGACAGCGCTTCACTTACCTGGTCCATCGGCTGTCACCAACGCCTCGCGCTGCATTCCGGCATCTGAAAGACAAAGGCTTACCTACTCTTCGTGCGCTCCGGAGGTCTTCGCACTGCATTCCGGCATCTGAAAGACAAAAGCTTACCAGCTCTTCGCAAGCTCCGGAGGCCTTCGGCGCTGCATCCCGCATCTGAAAGACAAAACAAGGTGCGTTTAAAGACATTGGAGAACTTTAATACTTACGTGCCATTACTCCTTTCCACATCTAACCCAGTGGGTATTCTGGCACCCTGCAGCCGCTCCGAACTTGTACCTGCAAAATAAAAAGACAGTTAGAGCGCATCGTGAAGCAGGCACAAGCGCTTACTTACGTGCTTCCAGGCGCTTCCATTCATCACACGGGCTCCATCTTCAACTCACTTCAGCCCGTCATCCGGCATCGCCGGAACCCTGCAAAAACAAGAGACATCATTACTAAAGACTTTTAAAGACATTAGAATTACTCGAAACCTACCGTTCGTGCAGTAAACGACGGACAGCAGTCCTCTGAAGTCAAGAGGCCTGCTCCCCTTATCCAGTGAAGAAACTGGTTACAGCACCCTGCCCCGAGGCAGATGGCGAGCACGGCGTTCACTTACCTAAGGTGAGAGCGTTAACCTTTGGGGTTCTACAGGAGAAGAGAAAGGGAAGAAGAGAGAGACATTCAATAACCCAGTTCATTAATCCCATATTTTCTATCTGCAGACATCTTACCCTTCGAGTCAGACATACAGTAAACAGAGGTCCAGCCCACAGAGCCAGCCGTGTGTTACACATCACCTTTGAAGATACGGTATACGCCCAGTCAAGACCGGCGCCTCTACCGGAATCAGGTGAGCGTTACACAATGCCCGAGGCACGAGGCCCTGGGAGATCGTCCACGCCGACTTTGGCTCAACATCAGTGGGCACCCACTTCCTGGTGATAGTCGATGAATACCCGAGATACCCGGAGGTCGAGTTCGTCAAATCTGTGGCCATTGAGCATGTGGTGGTGGCGATGGAGAAAATATTTGCGGCCCATGGTTTCCCCCGCACTCTATGCTCTGACAACGGGTCGCCCTTCCAAAGTGAGCGGTTCTCCGAGTTGATGGAGAGCTTCGGAATACAGCACAGGAAGATCTCCCCACTGTGGCCCCGAGCAAACGGGGAAGCTGAGAGACTGATGCGGACTCTGAACAAAACCTTCCAAATTGCTCAGGGGCAAGCCTTACAACGCGCCCTCTATCAGTTTCTGCGGGTGTACCGCACCACCCCACATGCCGCCATGGGAGTGGCGCCGGCAGAAGCGTTATTCAGGAGGTGCCCCCGGGGGCTGTTGCCGGAAGTTGGGGAGAAAGAACCAGGGGTCATCGATAGTCAGCGGGTGGAGACTGAAAGGCGAGTCCGAACGGAACAAGAAAACCTGCGCAGGGGTCTCCGACCTCAGAGACTTGAACCGGGAGATGAGGTCCTTATCCGCAACCGACACCCCCACGGGAAGCTCTCGCTCCCCTATGAACCGGAGCCATTGGATGTAGTGGCAGTGAGAGGGTCCATGGTGACGGCTTCGGATGGACGATCTGCTGTCACCCGAAATGTGAGTTTCTTTAAGAAGCTGGGTGATCCACGAACTGAAACCCCACCCGAACCTGATTCCCCAGACATGCCGGCTGGCGGAGGCCTCTCGGACGAAGTACCCGAATCCCCAGTCCGGGGAGAAGCGGCAGAAGGACGTCACGTGCCTGAGGTAGGCCGGAGGTACCCCCAGAGGGCTGGGCGAGGGAAATCTGCCTACCTCAGCGAATATGTTGTGGGACGTTTGGTTAGTGAACTGGGGTGAGAAGATCTGGGTGGATGACATTAAAGGGGTTTTGGGTGTGCAGTAGTGTTTATGATAGATGTGTGGTTTTTCTGGTTAATAAAGTTACTGTTAATCTATTTTGTTGTTCCTCCCGGAAAAGGAGGAGTGTGGCGCTGCCCGATGACGGGCTTACGCGGCGGCGTGACCCTACGTAGAAGGAAACGTGTAGTTTAGATGGGCCATCGTGGCAAATGTGTAATGGCATTCTAATGATGGTGCACTTAGCACTAACTTGGGTTGTTGTATTGAAAGTTATGGATTTAATTACTAGATTTATAACTTAAAATGTTTAGGTGTTTAATCATTTTTACGTGGCAAAAGTTGCATTACATCTTGTCCTATCAATACATAGCGCATGAGTAAAAGTACATTTTTGAAAAAGTCATTCATTTGGACATTTACGATTTAGCATAATTGCTGCATAAGGTTGAGGCAAACAGCAAAAATGTGCTTTCTATTCACTGGTACTTTTTAATACTTATTATTTATTACACTTTCTGTCGCAGCCAACAGTACATTCAGTGATAGGACTACACCAGATGTGTCTGGTTCTTCCTGTTTGCTAATGCTTTTGTGTGAAGTTTTGTTCAAATTTAACACTGGCACCTGGGAATGATGGTTTGCCTTGCCACATTGTATAGTGCATCGACCTATTGAAATATGGGTAGACCCGAGGGTGCAGTAGGCGATGGTAGGTTCTTCTGGGCACCAGAAAAGTAAATGGGCGCATGCTTGCCAGATGTGTGGAAAGTTGTCTTTTAGGCTTATTGGTTCACCAGTCTGGTGCGCTGTGGTACAGAACTTGGTTACAGGCAATTTCAGCACATCTTTTGTTGGGACTAGTGTTTTTTTGTTTTTCACCCTGCTGGTGGTTTCCTTGAAGGATGTTGTTGGGAGTCCAGGGCCTTCATCAGGCATACAAGGTGGACACAGAGACGTGTTCATATTTCAACATCTTTATTCTTACTGCCCTTTCTTCCTCCTGACTCCTCCTCTTCCTCAATTGTGTGCCGTGCCCTTAAAGGGCACACTCCGATGTATGTGTTCCCTCACAACACCTCCCCCACACATATCTCCTTACGTCCATCTCATATTTCTTCAATGAGTCTGCTGGGACTTTTGAAGTTTCTCTTTGGTTGATCACTTCCCTCAGCTTGTGCCTCCAGGTATACCGACTCTCCTTGTGTTGCGTCTTCCTTTCCTCCTTCTGTCGCTTCCTGTATGTCTCGCACCCCATCATGCTTTTGGTGGGTATCACTTTCTCTGGCGGATATGAGGTGCTCGAAGAACGACAAGTTTCTTGTTCCTTCGTGCCATTCATAGAGGTGACCATTGTCCCTTTTACATCGGTCACCCACAGGGGTGTGCTCTCATATCTCAAATCTGTCTTTCTCTGTATCCGTTTCTTCACTAAGATGTTATCCCCTTCATTAAAGACTTTCTCGTCCAGTCGGTTCGCTCCTTGGCTATTTCCTGATCTCGGGCATCTTTCACTTGTATGTCAGCTTTAACAATCCCTGCTCCTCCGTTCAGGGCCTGGTTCACTCCTTCCGCTTGTGGTAATCTCATCTTCGCATGGTAGGCCCTCGTCAGATCAGCAAGAGGTACTCCTATTGCAGTATGTAGTGTGTTTCTGTAGTTCCGAAGCATTTGGCACAGCGCTCGTTGCATCGACATCCCATCTATTTTTGCTTTCTGTATCGTCCTCTTTAGTGATGACATAAATCGTTCTGCCATGCCGTTCGCTTGGGGCCATTGCAGGGTTATTTTCTGCTGTTTGAACCCTAGATACCTCGCAAAGTTGTGGAATTTCTGGCCCTTAAATGGCAGTCCATTGTCCGTTTTTATGGTGTGGTGAATGGTCTATTCGCTAAAAAATTCATCAATTACCCCCACTACCTGAGTGAATGCTGTGGAGGCCGTCTTCTTTACAAAGGGAAATCTTGAAAACTCGTCCATGATCACTAGTAGATAATCTCCTGTTTGTAATGGCCCATAAAAGTCCATTGCAACCTTGTACCACATCCTTTTGGGTATTGCTGTTGCTTGTAGCGGCAGTGGCAGGTCGCTCTTAGCCGTACATTGGCATGGGAAACACTTCATGATCTCCTCTTCCACCATGACATCCATGAATGGGAACCACACCTTTGCCTGAACATTTTCTTGGTTGCTTCCACAGATGTCTGTAATATTAAAACATTGTTTCAGCCTGGGGTGTGCATGTTCTGGTTGAGTGCTTTTTAAAGTAGCAAATGAGTCCTAATTTATATGGACGCTAAATGACAGCCATTAAAATGTGAGACATGACTTCTTTTTCCATCACTACTAGACGGCAGCAAGGGCCCCAGAAGGAACATGCTGCCTAGAGATGATGATTTCAATCACATTTTATTAGAAATGTGGGAATTTAGGGTGCGACTCATCTTTTAGTTTGCATTTTGCTTCACATTTTATGGTGGCAGTGAACGTCACCACCGTTGCTAAATCTACCCAGTTGGTATATGTAGGTGTTGCTATTCTGAGGAGGGATGTCCCATTGACGGAGTTGGGCTATTCTGTAACTGTTGTATGACTATTTGTATGTGTAGTAGTGCCATCAAACAGGTTAAGGTAGTCCAGCAAGCTCTTTCTAAAGGCGAGCTGTGGATGGAACAAGCAGCGTTGTGCACGTTGGTTTGGAGGCATGTATTTTGTTTAGCAGTAAGCCAGTTGGAATGTTGGGTAGGTTTAACAGTGGTTATTTCATCCACTCTTCTGTGTTGCCGAAGACATTGATGGGTGGCAGATGGCACCATAAGGATCTTGTGAGTGCAGGAGCACCCGTTTCAGTGGTTGCATATTGTTTATCTTTGGGGGGGGGATAAGTGCTGTGCATCAATTTAGTCGATCCAGTCCTATGTGAGAAGGGGGTGTTAGCATCCATACTTTGAACTAGCTGAGGTTTCCAACTGTCTTATCCTTTCACACAGTCCAGGAGAAGGACTGTTCATTTTTAAGCTCACTGAAGGAATTTTCTCGCAGTGTGCATCACAATATAATGTCTGTCCTGGTTAGACTTGCAGGTTTTCCAGGCAGAGGTTGGGAAGTCCTTCCAGGTCATGGCAAGTACTTCCAGGTTATAGACAATGTCTGGGGTGACCTCTGAGATGGTCCCTGGCAATACTAAACAAAAATGTCGTTGTGATGAAACTATAATTCAAATAAATGTGGCTGTTTAACAGCCAGATCAAGTGTTGTATCAAGTTATTATGCGCAGATAGATGTTGGCGCCAAGGACTAGGCGTGTGTGTCCCCTAATGATTATGAAAGAAGTTAACACATTAAGAAAGATGGCTTATGATGCTTGTAGGTATAAGTGCGCCAATGTGATTAACAGTCAACCACAAACCCTTATGTACAACTGTCAACCGGCCTATTCTCTGTCAGAAGCAATATATCATAGGTAATCCCGAGGGACTTCTGAAACTGATAATCCTACTACATAATGATATGGCAGTTAGGATTCGGCTGAGGGTCATTTTATTTTGTGGACTATGAGGAACCTGACAGCATCCTCCCATCTATTCCCAGTGGATCTTCCTCTGCAGTAGCCAGGGAAAGGCCATCACCTTTGGATCCCAACCCTGGGGCTGGATATGGGAGAGAGGATCACATGGGTGGAGGGACCTTGGGGAGTGAAGAGAGGATGTATTTTGACGAGACACAGTATCCCCCTTTCCCTTGTCAGACTGAACCCCCCCTGCTTTCATAGGTTATTGTCAGCCTCAGCCTTTACCTCTTTCACATACAAAAGCTGTCCCACAATAATTTCCCTTAAAGACTGGAACAAAGAGGAGGCAAGCAGGGGTTATGCACTCTCCCATTCATTCACACCCTTTTCGTATTGGGACGAGGAAGAGGACTATGGAGGAATACCAGTGGACTGGTCAGGCATGTACTGTTAATGGATTCAAAAATAGTCAGGCAAAGGACTTACACCTGCAACCTGTTAAGGGTCCACAGGTTTATCAAATGAGAGACCAGCATGAGAGAAGATAGAACCTGCCTGCAGAGGACAACGGGGCTGGCAAATGTGGAGCAGGCTGGAGAGGGGCAGTTGAAAAGGATGCTGTGTATTGCAAAGGGATTAGAGAGACGTTTGAGCCTGAGCGGGCCACAAGCGAGTCGAGCCACTTGCAGTCCCCTGCGCCGTGTGTCGACAGCCGTAGCTGTGGGACACTGAGGATTCCAGACTGTCACAGACTACCGCAGCAAGGTTTGAAGGCAGCAAGCTCTGCTCGCGAGAGCTCCAGAAGAGCACAAGTGGGGCGATGAGAAGCCGAACAGAGGAAAGAAGAGGCCTGGAGAAGCAGCTGCACATCAGTGAGTTAATGGTGGTTGGAAACCGAATTGAGGAGTTTTGAATGCCGAACAAGCTGCCAAGTAACTTTAAGATTGCAACAAGAATTATTAAATACCGAACTGAAGGAAAGATATGAAAAATGTATGAAAATATGGCATCAATGAAAAACAAAGTAAAAACAATTTACGAGCATTTATAAACAAAGTGAAGAATACTCATGAATCAAGTGAAAAACAAGTGATGAACACTAATGGGCAATGTGAAAGCAAGGGGGTGGAAAAGGATGAACACCACAAAGTAAATTGTGTGAAATACACATTGTGGCAAAGCCAAAATACTGCCAAGGAGGAGTGAATGTTGATTAATGACATTGTTTCAGGGAGAGAAAACTTGAGTTGGCAAGGAAATCTAAAGATAACAAATAAGTATAACGAAGTGCTGAGGGTATTAGTTGTGTGAACTGCATCTAGACCGAGGGACCCCTACTTGGAAAGATCTAAGGAAAGCCAAGATACACAGGCTATATTGTATAACACGTGCTGAAGTTATTGAAGAAAAGAACAATCTCTATGAACTATTGAGAAACCTTGATTGTTACAAAGTTGAACTGGAATTGTTACTGAAAGCCAAGAGATTATTAATTGCTTGTAGATTTGAAGCTGGTAGAGCTAACTTCTTGGGGAAGGGAACCCTGAGACATTTTGAACTGTATTGAACTCTTGGGGAAGGGAACCCAGAGGCCTTTCTGGAACAGTGTTGAACTCTTGGGGAAGGGAAAAATGAGGACAGCTTTTAGACAGCTTTTAGGACTGTTTTGAACTTGGAAAAGGGGTAGCTGAAAAGCAAGCCAGGAGCTCGAAGAAACTCAGGACGGTTTATAGTGATAATTTTGAAAAACAAAAATTTCCCCCCAAACTCCCTTTTTTAAATTCTTTTTTGTTTTACCCATTTATTTTAATTCCCAGACCCTAAAATAAATATATAATATTTTAATAATAATATATAATTAAAAAAATGCAATTTTTTTTCTCGATATTATTGTTTCGACATTATTGCCTTTCGATATTTTGTTTCTCGAAATTATGACTGACCACCGCTCAGAACTTTATTTTGAACACTATTCTTTTGGTTAGTGACAGCCCTACACATTGTATGTCTTTAGTTGTGAGCGCAAGTATAGGTTTTGGAAACAGACAGACTTTTGAGTTGAACCTAATGACACAGACTATCCTTAGTTTTTTTTAGGTTGGAAAATCCCACCTTAGTATCGGGAAAGTTAGGTCTTACTCCATCCTGACATAAGAAAATAAACCATTTTATTCAGAAAAGGGAATCTGTTGTCTGTGCCTTGCTTCATGATGCCTTCATAAATGGTGTTAGTGGTGGGATACGGCTCAACCGATGTAAGTTGGGGAACCCTCAAATTTGAAAAGTTAAGTGGCAGAGCATCAGACTCTTCAGTAGCCACTAAGGGATCTACCAGGTTTGATATTTGCAGCAGTAGGGACAAGGCATTCCCCCAGGTGAAATAAGACTGATACCCACTAATTTGATACTAATTCCACCCCCTTATACTTGCATTAGATTGTCTGCCAAATCAGGACTTGCATGGAGGTTTGGAATTGATGTGGTAGCTGGGGTTATAGACCCAGACTTTCAAGGTGATGTTAAAGTGTTACAAAAATCACAGAAAAGATCCCTTCCAAATCCATCAAGGGGATAAAATTGTTCATGGGGTGCTTAAGAGGGCAATGTTCCCTAGGATCAAAGAGAGGCAGAGAAGGAGAGGACAGACAGATGTACTCAGGGTTTCGGAGAGGCGGATGATACACCTGACACCCATCCTGAACCTGAGCCTAGAAAGATCAGAGAAGAAGAAACTGAAACCCTTCCAGACCTAGCCTTTGCCCAAAAGGAATGACTAATTGTAGGCAGAAGCCCTTTCACAAGTTACATCAGAACAAGATGGCTGTGAGAAAGGTGGGTCTTTTCTCTTTTTGAGACATGGGCTTATGTATCAGGTAGAGACCACTTCAGAAGGCAAGTAGTTCTAGAGATAGCTCACTCATAACTGACAGAAGGACATTTAGGACAAACAAAGATGCAGGCCCAAATCACTAATAAGTTATACTGGCCAGGAATGCATGGCAACATTAAAAAGTTTATACAGGCGTTTGAGATTTGGCAAAAGACTAGTAGTCATGTGCCACCACCAGTTCCCTTACATCCATGGCCGATCATTGAAATTCCATTCTCAAGAACTGGTATGGATATTGTAGGACTTCTAGCAACGCTATACCCAGAAGCCTTTCCCCCAGGAGCAAGCACCACCCAACAAATATTGAAACACCTGCTACCGTTTTTTTCATGGGTGGGGTTTCCAAAGGAAATACTGACAGATCAAGGCTCTTCATTTATGAGCAAACTAATCATATTGCATATTACCACTTGAGGACCTCAGTATATCACACATAGACAGATGGCCTTGTAAAAAGTTTTAATAAGACATTGAAGACCATACTGCGAAAGTTAGTGGAACAAGATGGCAGAAATTGGGATCAGATGATTCCATGGGCTTTATTTGCAGTTCGGAAGACACCTAAGACTTCCACAGGATTTTCCCCACTCGAATTACTTTATGGATGGGAACTCCCGGATCTCCTAGATATGCTGACGCACATCTGGGAAGAAAGAGAAGAAGCCCCAATACCTCTCTCCCAAAATGCCAGTAGGCTTAAAGAACACATGACAGCAGTTAGATCTTTGGTACAAACCCAACAGGCTAAGGCAGAAGAACAACAGAAAGTCTCCTATGACAGTAATGTTTCTTTAAGGTCTTTTTCCAGAAGCCAAAAGGTATAGTATTGTTACCCACTTCTGAGAACAAACTAATATCTAAGGGGCATGAAGTGTTAGAACAAATGGGACCTTGAAACTATACATTTTCCTAACCTGACCGTCGCCTAAAAACACAAGTTTACCACACTAATATTTTAGAGGTATGGAAGGAAAAACCATCAGAGTCTAATGCTACCATTTTGTCTTGTTTGTTAACGGAGGATTCAGATAACACTACCCTAATCCCACCTGAAATTAATAACAAAAACAAAATCTGTATGACCTCATAAGACAATTGCCTGATGTATTTATACAAGAGGCAGGAAGAGTGAAGGGTATTTATCATCTCATCCATACTCCAGAAGGCAAAGTGGTACATTTAAAACATTACCGACTACCTGTGTCCCAAAAAGAAATAATTATTCAGGAAGTAAAGCAGATGCGTGAGGCTAATATTATTGAACCGTTTACTAGCCCCTGGTCATCCCCTATCATGTAGATGGTAAAGCCCGATGGGAGTTGGAGATTTTGCATTGACTTTAGAAAGGAAAATGCCATATCTGCCTTTGACGCTTACCCAATGCCACGTATTGATGATCTTATTGACCAGCTGTGCAATGCTGTCTATCTTTCTACTATAGATCTTACGAAAGGCTATTGGTAGGCTCCATTATATGGACCTGACAAAGATAAAGCTGCCTTTGCTAGTCTGATAGGCCTGTTTCAATTTAAAGTATTAGCATTCGGTCTACATTTATTTATTTATTTATTTATTTATTTGTTTGTTTATTTATTTATTTATTTATTACATTTATATAGTGCACAGGCAGCCCAAGGGCATTGTGGCACTGTTACTTGTAAGGAGACTTAGTTACAATGGGTACAGGTTGTGCCTTGGGTTACAATGAGGCGGTGACCTGTGATCAGCTATCAGTGGTATCATACAACCTAATACATCATACATGATATTCATGAGGGCTTGGACATATGGTGTTGGTTAGGTGAATAGGGTAGTTTTCATGGCTTTACAAAAAGCAGTCAGTGAGGATTCAGAGCGCAGGGAGGTAGGAAGGGTGTTCCAGTGTAAGGCAGAGAGGTATGGGAAGCTGGAGCCCCCTGCTCTGGCTCTTTTTACTCTGGGTACTGAGAGCATGTTGGCATAGGGTGACCTAGTGGGTCTTGTGGAGGAGACCGGGTGGATCCTCTGGGATAGGTACACTGGGGCGGCGAGATGGACGCATTTGTGGGTGATGCTTAGCGCTTTGAACAGGATCCTTTCCTTTATGGGGAGCCAGTGGGACGCTTTTCTGGTAGCGGTGATGTGCTCTCTCTTAGCAATGCCTTCTGCAGCATGCAGGGCACTGTTCTGTATTACTTGAAGCTTCTCAAGGTTTTTATTGGAGGTCCCTAGGAAAAGAACATTGCAGTAATCCAGCCGTGAGCCAGTTATGGCCCTGGCTATGTTAGTGCAAGTGTCTTTTGACAGATAAGGTCTGATTGCGTTGAGGAGCTTTGCATGATAAGCAGCAGAGTAGGCAATGGCGTTTACTTGTCTGGTCATGATAAGGTTGGAGTCTAAGTAGACGCCTAGTGTTTTTACCGTGTCTAGAACTGGGATTCTGATTGAGTCAATGGTAAAGTGACTGAACTGGGTGTTAAGTTTCTTGAGGGTGTCAGGAGAGCCTACGAGTAGGAGCTCAGTTTTGTCAGAGTTAAGGCAGAGGCCGTTGATAGCCATCCACATTTGGATTGTGTTGTAGATGTTGTTGAGAGTAGCACAGTCCGTGTCATAGTCGCCTGTCAGTGTGAGAAGGATCTGTGTATCGTCAGCGTAGTTGGTGTAAGAGATGCCCATGACGTCAAGGATGAGGAAGAGGGGGCGGGTGAAGATGTTATAAAGGGTAGGGGAGAGGCAGGAGCCTTGGGGTACCCCACATAGCATGATGGTGGGTGACGCAGTGGCTAGGTCAGAGAAGACCTGCATGGATCTGCCTTGGAGGAAGGAGGTGATTAATGTGGTGGCTTCTTGGGAGAAGTTGGCTGTGGAGGAGAAGTGGTGGCAGAGGATGGTGTGATCTACAAGATCAAAAGCTGCCGAGAGATCAAGGAGAAGGAGCAAGACAGGATTGCCTTGGTCCCTTGCGTCATCCATTTGGTTTTTAAGGTCGAGTAGGGCGGTCTCTGTCCCATGCCTGGGGCGAAAGCCGGATTGTCTCAGTCCAAGGAGGTTCTGCTCTTCAAGGAAGTGCTGGACCTGCAGGTAGGCTGCTTTGTCTAGAATCTTGAGGAGGAATGGGACTGTGGTGATGAGGCAGTAGTTATTAGGGGAGGTGGGGTCAAGTGTGGTTTTTTTTATGAGAGGTCGGACCCATGCTTCCTTGAGGCATGAGGGGACTCTCCCTGTGGTAAAGGAGGCATTGACGAAGGCTGTTAGGAAAGGAGCCAGGGTGTCTGCGCAGTCCTTGATGATGGAGGCAGGACAGGGGTCACCTTTGCAATTGGAGGGTTTTATGTTTTTCATGATGTTGATCATGTCTTTCTCTTGGATGGTTTTAAATGAGAAGGTGGGTGGGGCCTCTGTGGGTGGTGGGAGCGGTGGGGATGGGGAGGGTGTAGGGGGGGTGGAGAGTGCTAGTTTGGTGTTCAGGATTTTGGCTTGGAGGGAGCTAATCTTATTACGCATGGCTGTTTGGATGTTGTCACACCATTCTGTATCCTTGGTGAAGTTTTGGGGGGTGGGTGTAGGGGTCTCAAGTTCCCTGAATATGGCGAACATTTCCTTGGTGTTCGATTTGGACTCCGCGATTCTATCTTCAAAAGATTTAGCTTTGGCTTTGATGATGGCTTTCTTGTATTCATTTGCAAGGGATTTGAAGTTAAGTTTGTCTTTATCATCACGAGATGTTTGCCATAGAGCTAATGCTGCTCGTTTGTCAGTGCGTAGTTTTAGAAGGTCTTGGGTGAACCACGCATTGGCGTGTCTAGTGGGTTTGGTTTTGCGCGGTTTAAGTGGGGCGATGGCATTGATTGCTGCCGTAATAGCAGTATCATAGTTTTTGGCCAGGGTTTCTGGGTCGTTGGAGAAGGGGGCTCTAAAGGCAGGTCCCTGTAAAAAGGGTATGAGTCTTTCTTTGGTCAGTTGATGGGCACTTCTTGTGAGGGCTGGTGGTAAGGGTGGGGGAGTGGGATGTGGTTGTGGTGGTGGGGATGTTGAAGGTGATGGTGTGGTGGTCAGACCATGTGGTGGGGGTATTGCCTGTGACTGTGAGGGGGAAATTGTGGTGGGCGATCCAGTCTAGTGATCTGCCTAGGGCGTGTGTGGGGTCAGTGATGGTGTTGACGAATCCTAGGGTGGCTAAGGCTGTGTCAAGTGCTTTGGCAGCAGGGTCTTTGTCGTCATTCAGGCCAAGGTTGAAGTCTCCAAGGAGAATGGCTTTGGATGACTTTTTCAAGTTGTCTGCCAGGAGGTGGGTGAGGGAGGCCTGGAAGTCTCCTAGGGCGCCTGGTGGTCGATAGATGAGGTGTAGGGTGATGGTGCAGTGGTGAGAGATGGTGAGTTTCAGTTGAAGGTAGTCGCTGTTATTGTTAATAGTTTTGTCAACCTTTCTGATGGTGATCGAGTCTTTGGCTATGAGGGCGACACCGCCCCCTGTGGTCAGGCGATCTTGTCTTGTGATGGCATAGCCTGGTGGGAGTGTGAGGGATAGGGCGGGGCCTGAGGCTTCGTGTAGCCAGGTTTCAGTGACCATTAGAAGATCTAGATCTAGGGTGGTAATGAGGTCGTGGATGTCTAGCGTGTGTGCATTGATGGATCGGGCGTTGATGAGGGCACATTTGAGGTGCGGTTCAGGGGTGACATTAATGGCAGAGGGTGGCACATTCAAACCAGTGGGGGGCACATTTCCAGATGTCATAGACATAGGCAGAGTGGCATTTGCATCAGTGGATAGCATGGCTAGGGTAGAAGATTTGCACATTGCAGTAATTACATTGAAACCAGTGGGGGGCACATTTTCAGGGGTCATAGACATAGGCAGAGTGGCATTTGCATCAGTGGGTAGCATGGCTAGGGTAGAAGATTTCCACATTGCAATAATTACATTCAAACCAGT
Source organism: Ambystoma mexicanum (assembly GCF_040938575.1). NCBI lineage: Eukaryota > Metazoa > Chordata > Amphibia > Caudata > Ambystomatidae > Ambystoma > Ambystoma mexicanum. The sequence continues at coordinate 489,125,216 of NC_090922.1, read as the reverse complement.
GGGGGGAACATTATCGGGAGTCTTAGACATTGTATCAAGTGCAGTTGGGTCAGGGCAATGCTTACTATGTGGGCCCAGCTCCATTGTGTGGCTTGGTCTATGGGATTTATGCAGTACTGAGGAAGGAGCCTTTAGGCTAGTGGCTGATTTTAGGGTTCTTGATTGTAGCCGTGTATTGCGTACCCTTGTGGGGATTGGTAAAGTGAGAATTACGCTCGGGAGAGTACGTGTGCGTAGCCGCTGTAGTCTGTTTGCGAGTGATTTGAACAGTTCAGGAGTGCAGGACTCCTTACCTTTTGATTCATGCAGAGTTCCACGGCGAACAGCAGATTGCGAGCAGCGAAGAGCTGCTAAGAGGAGTGCTGGCCTTTTTCTGCAGCCTTCTTCTCCCGGCTTTGCCTCACGGCACCCTCTACCTCCATTTAAAGCAGGAGGGGAGGGGCAGGCAAGTCGGGGGAGCAAATGAGGATCCGGGCCTGCAGCGGTGACGATCGCGGGCTGCAGGGACGCTCCCGTAGTCAAGGGGATGGCAGCGGCCATCTTAGGAGCCGCGTGGCTCGCGGCAGGCAGATGAATTCGAACAGCTGATCCGAAAGAAAGGAGATCAGCTGTTGGGGCCTCTGCTTTCAGATGAGCTCGCATCAGAGCTGCTAAGAGGAGCGCTGGCCTTTTTCTGCAGCCTTCTTCTCCCGGCTTCGTCTCACGGCACCCTCTACATGGAGCTCCTGCAACATTTCATAGATTAATGGACAAGATTCTCCTACTTTACTCGAACCTTTGCAGTGCCTATATAGACGATATTGTGATACACAGTAAAACTTGGGAAGATCACTTGTACCACCATTACACAGTCACACAAGTATTAAGAAAAGCAGGCGTAACCACGAACTTCAGACATTGCAAACTGGCTCAATCTGCAGTCAAATACCTAGGGTTTTTCTTGGGTAATGGCACTGTTCAAACCCAGCAGGAAAGCTTACAGTGGTTCTTGATACCCCCACGCCAAAAACAAAAAAAGATCTGAGAGCCTTTCTGGGGTTAATCAGCTTTTACGCTGGTTTATTCCAAACTTTTCAAGCTAGGCCTCCCGACTCACAGACAAACTTAAGAATGCAGAGCTCCAAACGATCAGATCTCTAAGGAATTAATTTTGCAAACTGATGCTTCTTTGATGGGTATAGGGACAGTTCTCTCTCAAAACCATGATAGACTAGAGCACCCTATATTATTCATCAGCAAGAACTATTCCATAGGGAAAAGAACTACTCAGTTATTTAAACGGATCACGGACCACTCTGCTTTAGTGTGGATTAGTCAGAGAAAGGAGTCCAATCCAAGAGTTATGCAGTGGTTCTTGGACCTTCAGCCCTATTGCTTCACAGTGAAAAACCAAAAGGGTCAAGATTAAAGCAATGCTGACTTTCTCTCCCGGTTTCCCTGTGAAACATTCAGGTCCAGCCTGAATGGGGGAAGGGGAATTGAGGTACCTGAAGACATCCTCCCATCTACTCCCCATGGATCTTCCTCTCAGGTGGCCTGGGAAAGGCTATCATCTTTTAGTGGCGCTGGAAGTAGGGGTTCTGGGGGTGCTGCAGCACTCCCTCCTATCAACTGTACATTGCTTGATATAAATCCTCTTGCAGAATGGCTAGCCATTTCTTCATTTTGCCCACACAAAAAAGAAACCATTTATGTGTCTTTAATGTTTCTGGGTTCTCGTTTGAGTGCAAGAAAACAAATGTATTACTGTTTTGAAGAAGTCATTTAGAAGAGGGCTTTATAAAACTTGACTTTCCATGCACAGATCATATCTGTGTCTGCTTGCTGCCGGCATCTGATACAATTTTAACCGTGTTTGTTTTCAAAGCTCCATGCAGTGCAGAGGAGAGGCAGTCCTTGCAGTGACCTGACCAAACATTTTAGGCAGTTGATCCAAACGCGACTGTCTCAGAATTGTATGATTTATGTGTATGAAAAAAATAGGATTGTGGTACAAGACTGTTCGTACAAATGCCAAATTGTTTCAGTAACTTGTATCATTAATTCCTTTTGATTTTCTTTATAATGTGCACAGAAATATATATTCTACATCTATATAAATGATTCATTTAGAAAAAGGAACAATTTGAATTTGCCTCTCGCTTGTGAAACAAAAGGACCAGTGCGTTGACAGTCCTGTATCAAGGCTCTTTCCTAATATTTGTGAGACCCTGTGCTGATAGAGACGTGCAAAACACCTTAAATTGCATATTTTTTGACATCACAGGAAGTGACATGAGTCATTTTGTACTGCAGGGGATCATGGAAAGTTATATTTCAAGATGTTGGCAATGACATACGTAAGCCAAGAGACAAATAGACTTTATGATGTGCACTGTATCAATGGTAATTTTTCTAATTCCTATTATTGTTATTCTATATTGTATAGAGCAATACCATGAATGAGGTTTGTTTTGGTACCTGACAGTGTGGAGTAAATCACTTCTTCGGACTTTGGCAGATAAGACAGAATGAGGGAAAATGATTGGCCCAGGTTCACACACTTTACTTAAATAGTGAAGTCAGGATTAGAGACCAGTTTGCAATTTAGGCACTTTACCACATATTTTCCCATCTGTATTCAGTAGAAATATGTTTTTGACTTTCCAAAATACTCTGTTTTACAGAGAAAACTTGAAAAGTACCCACCAATAATACACCACTCTGACAGATGTGTAAATTCTTGTAGAAATATGTTGAACAAAAATGTATGAAAGTAGCATTATTTCACCCTCTTGTATGGACGACTACAAATGCCAGAATGCAATTCATCATGAAAAAGTGGACTCAGAATTTTGTAAATATATGCTTTCGAGAATTAGACACACAACAAAATGTAATGTGTCACGAGGTCAGCTGGATTTGGTTATAATAAAGAGAGTTAAGTAGTGAATTGTTTCAGAGCTGTAGCTGCTGTACACAGTCTGCTGGGCCGTGGAGTAGGTTGGTGTCGTTTACATGGCCTCACAGGAATGGGAACTAGGGGAAAGAACAAGGGCATCGTGCCAGGAAGCAGCCCCTTCCTTAAGGTTAGTTACAGATGACAGCTTCTGCCTGTGGAGGCCTTATCAGAGTTGGGCCCCGAGCTACTGCAGAGATTGCCCATGCGTAGCACCAGTCCTGGGGTCAGCTGGTTGTAGTAATTACTTTACCAAAAGCCTGCTCTGTGTATGATCTAAAGAAAATATGAAGTTCCACAAAAAAGAAAACACTTTATTGCTTGTCAAATAAGCAAAAAGGAAAAAATATGGGAGATAGTTTAAACAAGTATTTTGCAACATATTGTATTTGTCGTCAAATAAGTCACAGACTTCAGTAGCTAACTTGAGCTTTCTGTGGGCTTCCATAAGTAAAATACATCTATCACAGATTTTATCACCCATACTTTAAAATGATGTTATGTTCTTATTGGAAGCAATGCTTTCCCAATAAACCATGACTATCAAAGAGCTTCCCAATTAAATTCTCGGCAGTAACAAAAAGAATGTTAAGTAGTTAAGTATTTACTAGACACCAGTAGAAGCTGCAGGTCCTTGTCTGCTGGACACGTTAGTGAGGTGGGGTGAGAGGAATGGCCTTCCGGTTCTGACATAGTGTGGGTGTATGGGGAGGACGGAGGGCTTCACGCTAGAAAGCAGCCCCTTCGGAAGATTTAGTTTAGTTACAGGTGGCAGCAGCTGCCTGCGTGTTCCCCATGGATCCCGGGCCACCGTACAGACTGCTCATGCCTAGTGCCAGCCTTGCCTGTATCTCCACACCAAAAATGGCTGCCCATGTATACAGAACAACATCGTGACAAACAGTACTTCCATTCCTTCCCTGTCATTCCCCAACAGTTTTCTTCGTTTATGTGCACATTTAGGCTGAAAGTCAAAACGACAAACACTGCTAACATAATTACCATCGCCCAAAGGCATAACATCAAGCTGCCATTGCTGCCAAGTAGCTTCTGTCATGCTTAACATGTTAACCAAGCCCATACTATTGAATCCAAGGTCTCTGCTGGAACATGTAGACACAGACTTGTCTCTTATTTTTTTATTGTTGTTTGTTTGTTTTAGTTGTTATTCAACTTTTTCAAATATTTGCACCATAAAATAATTACAACAGAAAAGAACAAATGCATTACGATTATTAAAACATACACATATTCACTAAGTACCTAGAAATTAAATGAATACAGGACTAAATTAATCAATTTTTCCTTCTAATTAACATACATTTTAAATCTTTCATATCAACACAGTTACTCAATGTTTTTCTCCTTCCATACAGTTTTGAATGCCCCATTTTTGCAGATACCGTGTAGTGGCTAAATTTAATGAGATGTTCTGTGCATTAAATATCATCATTTTCCACATGCATTCTTTATTTAGAGTCGTATATTCGCCAAAGAATATAAGAAAATGTTCTCCTCTTAGTACTTTTGAATATTCACATTCAACTTAAAAATGTTCTCGATATATCAGGGTTTTTACAAAATCGGCACGTGGTATCCGTTGTTAATTAGTTCTTGTGGTGATATTTTTTCTTGTGGGCCACAAATCAAAACGTAGTCTCATGATGTTCTCTCTGTATTGTGGATCTGGACTTTTCATCAGGTATACAGGGACTGTATTTATTTATTTTTTCTACAAAAGCTCCAGTTGTAAAGAATGTGCACTTTTTGCACTCTGTCCATGTGTTGTTCCAAACTTGGTACCATAATTGTAATTTTGCTTTTGTTGGATTATTGATTAGTAGCTCAATGTCAATGTCAGCATTGCTCATTATAGCCTGATATGTATAGCCCGACAAGTATCATGCCATGTGTCAAGTGGGTAATTTGTTTTCATACTGCTTTCTAATGTTGCTAGTAGTGATGGGGAGTAATTGCTTACATTTTGTGTATAACATTAGCCTGTTCCACTTGCCAATAGCTTTAGGTGATATCAGACCCAACTCAAATCATACAATCTGTCTGGGAAAGGATTTAGGGATTGGTAATAGGATTTTCTAAAAGGCACCCTCTAGCAGATTCCAGTCAACCTGGATGCCTGGCAGTTTATTATGGACTCCATAAGTAACTATGGGGACAACTTTCCACTTATAGAATTTCAACATCGGAAGTATTGAGAATTTACTGTATTTTGTCCTGATAGCTTTCGCTTGAGTGGCTTATGAATTGATTTTACTTCTCAGATCTGCTTTGTACAGGGCCTCATTTTTGGAAACATTAGTCGTAATTCCCAAATATTTATACTGGTTTATCGTTTCAATTTTTCTCCCATCAATACTCCACTTAAAATTCACAAATCTTTCTTTTATCCGTATCGATTTCATGATATTCGATTTGTTTATGTTTATCGAAAGTTTATTTTCCTTTGCATACTCATGAAGTTTTTTCAGTTGCCTTTGGAGTCCAATTGGAGTGCGGACAATAATAAGATCGTTGGCATAGAATAAGTGGGGTATTTGTTTGCTTCCTAGTTTTGGCAGGAAATACTGTACATTTTGGAACAACAAATGCATGTCTTTTATGTAGAAGTTGAATAGCGCAGCTGCCAATACACAGCCTTGTTTTAACCCTCTATTACTATGTGTAGTCTGTGACAGTAACCCATTCTGTGTTCGTTTGACCTGGATCGTAGTATTTTTGTAGAGTTGTTGAAAGGACTGCAATATATGTGAAGGGCATCCAGCATTTGTTCATTTTTGCCACAGTATTTTTCTTGAAATTGAGTCGAACGTGACTTTAAAATCAATATATGCTAAGTACATCGGGTGATTGCTACTTAGGGCTTGTCTTTTCAATGCAGTCAAGGTTATAAGATTGATTGAAGTGCCTAGACCAGAGACAAACCCAGACTGATACGAGTCAATCATATCTGCAGCTAGTATCCATTTGTTCAATTCTCTTAAAATCAATTGTGCATATGTTTTCCCAGGTATATCTAAAAGTGCTAACGGATGGTAGTTTGCAGGTGACTTTCTGTCTCCCTTTTTAGAAATTGGTAACAGCATTGATCTCTTCCAAGTTTCAGGGATAAAGCCTAATTTGGATATTCTTGTAAACAAAATAAACAGAATTTCAGTCCACTGCTCAAGGTTTGCTTTTAGCACCGCGTTTGAGAGACCATCAGGGCCAGGCACTCTCGATGAGCTTAACTTTTTTATTAGTACCTTGATGTCCCAAATGTCAAACTTCACTTTCTGTGTTTCAATCGCTAATGATGTTATAGCAACGGGTTATCATCATCAGTATACATTTTAGAGTAATTTGAAATCCAATCCGCTTCAGGGATTGAAATTAGCAATAATGGGTCCATGCCTTTATTGGGGGTATCATTTAATAGTTTCCAAATCATGGAACTAGATTTGGAAAACAAGGCTGTTAACATACGTTTGTTTGCCTGTTGATTTAGCTCAATATTATGCTGTTTTATGAAATATGTGTATTTCGTCCTCAGCTTTCGTGCTTTCGAATAAGGATCTTTTGTATGCCTTGTTTTAAGCTTCTCAACTCGTATTTCAAGTTTTTTTTGCGTTTTGAATAGTTCTATCATATAAAAGTTTGTGTTTGTAAGTGGTGCGCAGACCTTTCTCATAAGCAACGGCAAATATCATTAGTGCATTAGTGTATTCAGGCGTGTCAACTGTCGAGGCTCGATCGTCCTCATTTTTTAGTATACTTATTAATGTCTTCAGTTTAGGAATGATCCACTGTAATCTATTTTGTCCTTGTGACACCTGAATCAAATGGTTGTAATAAGATATTGGGGGAGCAGTAGCTCTCTCCCACTCAATTTTAAGGATGTTATGGGCTCTATTATCGGAATCAACTACTTTAAAATTGAGGATAACAGCCAAATCATGCTGCAAGATAAACACGTAGTCTAGAATCGATTTGCTTTTGTATCTTTTCCATGTGTCCTTAGGGGGTATGCCATCAATGTAAGTGTTGTTCTGCTTCGTTAGATTTTGATCTTTTATCACGTTTAACCATCTTTCTGATTTAGATTTAGCCTTGTTGGTTTATTGTTCAGAACACGAGATGTTCAAGTCATCTGCTAGAATGATTGTGTCTGTCTTTTTCAGAAGCTATCATATCTAACAATTCAGTGACAAACATAAAAAGATCTTCATCTGTCAATAATACAGTGTTCCAATATATGTATATTATTACAATTTGGGTGGTCGTAGCACCACGTATGCCATCAAATTTAAGCTGGGCCTATTGTAAGCAGGGATGAGGTGAGGCCTAAGGTGTAAATCTTCCTTTTAGTTCTTTTTTTATACCAATCATCAGGCCCACCATTGGTCCTCCCCTCTCCTGCTTTAGAGCCAGAATGCATACCATGTGACAAATTAGGACAGATTGGTTCAGCTGTGAGTCATGTTTCTTGCAGTATGATTATATTGTACGCAAACAAATGAGCAGACTTGGAATTATCTCTAAGGTGTGAAAACCCTCTAGTGTTCCATACTGCAATTCTATTTGATTATATACATGGGTACTGGCTCTCTCGGTCATAACACGATTTTTGTTAGTTCTTTGTTTTTCTGAACCATGCCCAGGATGTTTTTAGGGTATCAGGTAATAATATCGCCATATATATGGTCGCCGTAAATAATATCGTCGGGAAAATATTATTTGGGTGACCATATATATGGGGACAGGGGCAAAAAAATAAACATTTAAAAAAAAAGAAACAAAAAAAAGTTTGGGGGTTGCGGGGGTGTCCCCCGCATGTTCCATGCAATAATGTCGCCACAAAAAACGGCCATTTTTCAGCGATATTTTTGCATGCCGAGATTTTTGTGGTGACATTATTACATGGAACAGTTTTTAGATCAGAGCTGTAATTTCCTTCCTTGAAAGTCACAGCTCTGTGATTCTTTTCGTGATTGGTGGCACTTCGTTGGCTCGTTCTTGCGGATTGCCTTGGGACTTCTACACTATTTTGATATAGTGAAAATCCTATATCTTCGAGCTGATGCCTTTCACTCCAAATTAGGTCTCTACCAATGTGCAACGTTATGCACACCGATACTCTGTACAATTGTATAGTTCTTTTAAATAGTATTGCTTCAATATCATTGGATTTTATGTTCTTCAGATTTTTTATTTGTTTGAACACCGTCAGTAAGGTGGGCCTATTGGGATATGGATCACCCCATTTTCTGTCTTTCATCTGGATAGTTAAATTCTCTTTGTACATCCATCATATTTGATTCATCAACTATTGAATGGTTACCAGGAGATATGATACTCCTATCTTTATCCTGTGTCGTTGCTATATTTTGTTTTGTAGGCAATACCCACTCATCCGGGCTCTTGACTAATTGTGTTTTTAGAAGGTCTGTAACAATTTTATCAATTTTGTAAAGCTATGTCAGGTTGTAGGCAAACGGAGAGGGTAGGCCCCCAATTTCTACTCTTAGTAGGTAATGTTCTCTTCTGTTCGAGGGTTAGGAAAACATCTATCTTTTCACACTCTTCATTCAAAATGAATTAAACTGACAGGCTAAATGGAGACACCTGTGGTGCTTTGTCTCTCAATTCAGGGAGCGTAGTGATTTAGGATGTTGAGCAATTTAACAACTCTTCCATTGTATCTATATTACTAACATCTGGATTTTGTTTTTGATCGCTTTCTAATGGAGATGGCACTTTTTTTACTTTGGATTTTTTTACTTTTTGCCGGTGTTGTTAAAGAGTTAATGAAGGATCTAGTGTGTGATTTCGGTATTTTTGCATAATCAATTTGATTCTTGGGCTTCTTCTTTTGATTACTGATGTTTTTGTTTTTATTTAGCGTAGTTAGTTCCGTCAATTACCCTGCTTTTTTTCTTCCACTTACTATTTTTTTTATGGAATACCTCATATACTTGATCTGTTACAAGTTCGCCATTTTAACTTGCAATTTCTGGAGGATTACTGCTCACCATCTCTATTTCTTGGGCAGGATTATTACACTCAATTGAGATTACCTCTTCACTATGATCAATCCTAGCTTCTTCTATTGTGAGGCCAATCTCGATTGCATCATTCGTGGAGGTTCCTGCCAAATTAGGCTCACACTGTGATGTAATGACATTTTGAGGGGAGAGGACTAATTTTTTCTCGTATTTAGGGTGGTGGTCATAAGTTCATCAATTTGATCACAATGCTATCAAATGACAGCTGTTGTGTTTCTGCTTTCTTGTTCAAATTTGCAGTTTTAGAACATTCTTTGTTTCCCGTATTTAGGGCGATGAACACAAGTTCATCTAGTGTAGTCACAATGCTATCCAATGATAGCTGTTGTATTTCTGCTTTCTTTTTCAGTGTCTCATATAACATGATTAATGTGTAGACACAGTTATTCAAACTGGTAAAAATCTGCTCATGGTTGTTATTCTGGAGTTGTTTGAGCCCAAATGATGGTCGAGGAGTTAGCCTCACAAAAGATACTTCAGATAATACTATTGTATCACTAACAGACCCATGAGAATCATGGTTTAGTACAGGAGACTGTGATAAATTAGGCTATTGGGGGATGGTCATATCACATGCTTGGGTTTCAGGAATAATAATCTCCTCCAACATAGGAGGGTGTATCCCTGGCGGTACCAAGGTTGGTTGATCATTCACTTCAGTATGACCAATGTTGTCATTGCTTTTTTTCTGAGAGGCGCAGTTTGTATCCAAGTGCATATGGTTTTTCTTCCGTCTTTCTGTGCCATATGTGTAATCGGGGTGACTGGTCCAGAGGGCCATTTTTCACTTGTTGGACTTCCAATACACTTTTGTTCTGGTTCCATTACAGCAACTGCATGTGTATTTTTTTAAGTGAGCTTGCGAACAGAGGGTTGGGATCAGCGGTCTAGCTTTTCTATGGAACTGTACACCATGTTAAGAATTCCATTCAGGAAATACACCTGGGTCTCAGCCTAGCATGCAATGCACAAATGAAATACTTATTTATTGTGTCTATAGGTTCAATATTCTGAGAGATATACCACTCATATCACACACCTTCTCAAAATACCCCCAGGTCACAATGGACCAGGAATCAGGATGGTTGGTAAAGGTGATATTTATTTATTTATTTAAAATTCAAAGCAAACATATGTTACAATATATGGGGCAGCAATCACCAATGTGGTGACAATACAAATAAGGAAGTAGGAAATGCAGTTGAATTAACTTATAGCACACAGAAGATAAAACACTGAGAAAATAACAGTTTTGCCTAGTTTGAAAAGATAGTGCTTAAGTTAAGGTTTCCCCCTGCAAATTTCTCAACTCACAAAGAAGCAATTCTACACAGATGTAAGTAAGCAGCAGGTATTCAGGAATAAAGAACAGAGTACAGTGTTTGAATGCAATTTTCCCTCCCCAAACAAGAGAGAAAAACGTTTTTGGAAATTTTACGCTTTTAAAATGACATTCGAAAATGGCTTAGAAAAACAATGAAAAGTGTGCAAACATCCTTATGTTGATATAACTTTCTATGAGAGGAACACTGAACAGGTCCTAACAAACATAAGCTACAATATGAGCAACAGTACACACTTTGAATCAGAATGGAAGTTTGGAAATACTTTGAATTTATATTTACACATGTAAAGCTTTTGCAAAAATGCAAATTCCTGCCTAAGTTCCACTATGCAAATTTTAAGAAAAACGGGTCATATAGGAAGGGATGTAGCTGAAGGTCTTAGGTTTAAGTCAGAGTTGAAATTAAGTCCCTAAATTAAATTGAAGGAGTTATGAAGGTTTGAATGAGAGGCGTTTTTAGAAAAATACAACAGAAAAAAACAGAAAATCGTTTTGTGAAATGACAAGTTGATTTTACTTAAACTAGATCAATGGCTAAGAAACAGAGAATGCCACCCATGAATCTCCACAGTTACGCACGGCCGCTTGTAACCCTTCACGTGGCGGATACCCCGTTCTTAATGGGAATTACTTTAGTTACTCAAATCACTAATGGCTTGTGGTCTGGTAAAACAAAAATTAGATAAGGTCGGTGCTAACACTTAGAATTACAGACAGAGTTGCAAGAATGGTTCTGACAATATTATTGTTCTTAGGTTAAAGATGGGATGGGGTAGAGATTGGGATAGGACAACGAAATATATGCTATGGTTCACTGTGAGTCCTATTGATACTTACACTCCACTTCAATTTAAGATTGGACCGTCAAGGGCTCTGGTCATCACAGATCGGGTCTACAGACAGCAGAGCACTTCTGGCGGGATAGGTCAGCTGGGCGGTTCTGGTCACTGGACTGGCACCTCAGACTGGATTGGATTGGATTGGCCCTTCTGGTTGCTGGACACAGTAGATCAGGGGGATGGCGAGTTTCAGCAGGCAACCATTAATGGTAGCAAGCCAAACTGGATCAAAATTGTTTGCCTTAAGTTTGGGATGGTTTCAGGATTTGGGACTAGCTGAAAAAGAGTTCAGCAATGCTGAGGCCTTGGCTTTTCAAAGAAGTCTGGATCAGGAACAAAGATGGAGAATTCAGCAACAGAACGCCATGCAGCAATCAGGATGGAGTCAGGAATCAGTGTGTTTGTGTGTTCTGAGGTTCCCTTATTTATCCTGCCAAATGACATCACTAAGTTTATGGTAGGGGCAGACTTACATCCCACACCCACAAGACTATGATTGGTCAAAGGCACACTTCCCACCTTGCTTTTTGCTGGTTGGATGACAGAAAGGGTTGTCATATTTTATGATGTGACTTGGGAATCTCCCACAGTTATTTGGACCAAAATGTAACTTTCCCACAAATACATATTTACATAATTATGCCCTCTAATAAAATCGGACACATAAATTACATATTTTGTGCATTACATTTACATCCAACTCCCTTGTCTGCGGGACCTGGCTTTGTGTTTCTGTGGAATTTTGTCAATTTTAATCATAAAGGTTTGGCCTAACAATTCCTAATTCAGTACATATATGTGCAATCACCCCTAGCACATGGGTACACAATATTAGATTTGCAGCATTAATAGTCTCTGCACAATTAATCCTTTTTCATAACTTAATTTCCTTACACAGTAAGAAATCCTACCAAGTCTTCATATGTCTATCAGAAATTCAGATTTTTAATGTATGTACTTTTCATTCCTTTACTTATTTTTGCTGACATGTTAAATGCCACGAAGTTCTGTTGCAAAATAAGCAATTTAAATACAACATCACAGGTCCGTTTTCTTTTTCTTACTTCCCAAGTGTGAGTAAATGGCCAGTCCTTTGAAGTTCACTGAGAAGCCTCTCCCAGCATCCTGCCCCTCCCCTGGAAGGATGAGTGTCCAAGCCTTCTATTGTCTTTGCCTGTGGCAAAGACAAATGTCTAATGAGGTCCTTTGTTATGAGTATGCGAGGCCTCCCAGCAGCAATTAGGACTCCCTGCCAGCAGTGACGTGTCAACCTTGCCCAGGTTGAGGACTGTCAAGGCAGAATTGTTTTTTTTTAAATAGCTAATTAACTCCAAGCTGGGTTACTTTAAGTTTCACCTACATCTTTCATTAAAACATAAATGGAGCCACCAGGGGGCGCGCAGGTGATCGCAGCCTGAGCGTTGCTCTCCCGCCGTACCGGGCCGTTGAAGGGGATTGAGCCCCCCCAGACCCTCCCCCGGCGGCAACGCAGTGCTGGATTGGCTGCTGGACCCCCCCGCACCCTCTTTGCTCGAAAGAGCAGACTCTGGGGGCATCGGGAAGCCAGAGAACGGGTTTCACGGCCCAAAGTGACAGAGCGAAGGGAGGGCCTGGAAGGGTGATCCCCTCGGCCGCGGACCGGCAAGCGTGGGCGTTGCCTGGCAAGGCGGGGACTCCCATCGGAGTGTTGGGCCAACGCGGAGAGCCCTCCGCCCGCCACCGCGGGAAGACGGAGACCTGGGACATCGGTCCTGAAGCAGGACGAGGACGTGGGCTACCCCGCCTCCAGGCGGGCTCGTGAGCGGACAGAAGCACCGCCGGTGAGGAAAACTGGTGGCGATGGGACGAGCCTGGGGTGGACCCCGCCGCCCAGTGGAGGGGAATCCAGAGCAGCCCAGCGACGGTGACCCCCGTGCCCTGGGCCGGTGTGGCGCCGCGGGGCCGGAGACGAGGCGACGCCTGGGGAGAGAGGGTGGCCCCCTCCTGTGAAAGGCCCACGGCCTGTGCCCGAGGAAGGGACAGACGACGGCGACAAAGGTCAAAGACCCGGAGGGCTTCCACCCCACGACCCTTCCACCCGAGAAACTGAGGAGCAACGTCGCCACGCCAACAGAATCATCTGGCGCTCACTTCTGGTAGGTGGAGGCCCCTGAGTTAGTTCACAGGGCGTGTGCCCGCCTTCAGTCCCCCAGAATTTAACAGGACAAGGAGATAGACCCGGGTGTGAGGCCCCCACACGGTCCTGGAGGGGCGTGTACCTGCCTGAAGGTCCCCTCCCGCCGCACGGGCCCATCTGCGGGTCTTACTCGGCTCCCACCACTTGGCCCCGGAGGGCAACCCCTTCATCCCTGAGCCAGTGGTGGACAATGAAGCAGGTATGTGAAATGCCCGTATGAACTGGCGGGAGACCCTGCAAACCTTTCGCTACAAAGGGGCTGGTGACAATAACAAGGACCCTATAAACCACGGGAGCATGGCCCATTCGGAAGCCCCGACGCATTCCTCAGCAGCTATGGAGAGGGGATTCGCATCCACACTCCAGGAGATCCAGGATATGCGATCAGACATTGCACAGAAACTGGAAAAAATGGACAACAGGGTGGACAAGGTGGAGGACAGGCTCTTGGAGGTGGAGACCAATCAGTCGTCCTCAGCTACGCAGGAGGTGCAAATGGAGATGCGGCTGGCGGCCCTGGAAAAGAGGGACAAGGAAAGGGCCAGACAAATGGACGACTACGAAAAATAGGAAAGGAGGAACAATCTTAGATTTTTTGGGGTTCCCGAGGTGGAGGGGGAAACGGAGAGAGACTTAACCCGTGTGGTGCGAGACATAATCACCCTCCTTTTCACTGAAGAGATGACCACAGAGCTGATATTTGATCGTGTGCACAGAGCGGGCGGTAGGGTGCGGGGCCCCTGCTCGATCCTCGCGCGATTTCACTATTATACGGACAAGGCAAAGGTCCTGGAGGAGGTAAGGAAAGCGGGGGTGATTTCCTACAACAACGCAGAGATCTCAATATTTCAAGACCTCTCCGCTACACCTTGGCGAAGCGGAGAATGTGCCGCCCCCTCACCCAACTGTTGAAGGATAAAGGGGTGCACTACAGTTGGGGGTACCCATTCTCCTTGACTTTCGAATACATGGGCCAACGGATGTCGTTAATCACAGAAGAGGATATAAAAGGGGCCATTCAGGATTATGTGACGGAGTCTACCCCCAGAAGAGGCCTTGTGGGCCCGGCAGCGATCGGGGAGGAGACCTCGGACCGTCCTGGGTCCAGGAGGAGGAAAACCGGCTTGAGAAAATACAGGAAGCTAAACACCCCACCGTCTGTGAGGGAGGGGGAGCGCAATGACCCAGAGGACTGAGGATCGGGGTGACTCATCCACTTGAGGGGCGGGATCCTATGTAATGATTGCCCGGATGAACAAAGATTCCCCCAGGACAGCAAGTAAGATGGGGCGACGGTGGGGAAGAAACAGAGGGGGGGGTTCATAACAAAGAGCTTGGATATGAGTGCCCGGTCGGGAAGGGCAGTCTGGTGGTCCGGCCTAATGCCAGGTATGGCGGAACTAATTGGCTGGACGTCGGGGGGTGACGAAGTTAGTTGGGGGTTTCTGGTTGGGGAAGGGGTTTGGGGAAGAGTTGGGGGAAGGTCCAAATAATGTCCAAACAGTGAGACTAAGGGAGCGAAAAGGGAATAGTGATGCTAAGCAGGTGCCCAACAGATCTGACAACCTAGATTATGGCTGATTGCCAACCAGCCCTGGGAGTGGGCACCCTGAATGTGCAGGGCTTGAACACCCCCACCAAGAGGTCCCTGGTTTGCCGAGAATTCAGGAGGGCAAAGTTGGACCTGCTGTTCTTGCAAGAGACACACTGGGCGCGGGGTAAGGAACCCAAAATGAGAGGGGGGGGCATGGGGGAAGTTTTCCATGCATCCCACAAGGGGAAGAAAAGAGGGGTGGCTATGCTGGTCGCCATGGATATCCGCTTCACTAGCGAAGCCACCCTGCAGGACCCCGAGGGCCGTTTTCTATTGGTGAGGGGCACCTTACAAGGATCCCCCCTGACCCTGGCAGTGGTGTATGGTCCGAATGATGGCCAGGCCCAATTCTGGGAGGAGGTAAAGGAGAAGCTTAAGCTATTTGTACGGGGCATGTTGGTGGTAGGGGAAGATTTCAACATGGTGCTGGTCCCATCTTTGGATAGGAAGCGGGTGGGCCCCCAGAACCCCAGACCCGCAGATGAGTCCATGGCGCAAACCTTCCGGAGGGTGAATGAAGAGCTGGGCCTGGTAGACTCAATTCCGTCCCCCAGAACAGGAATCCCCTCTTTTTCATACTACTCAGCCATCCATGCCTCGTTTTCACGGATAGATTATATTTTGGTGGACGAAACCCTTCGCCCATATGTTGCAGGCTACAGGGTCGATCCCGTACCCTGGTCGGACCATGATATGGTGGGGGTCACAATATCAGGGGGATGGCGTAAAGAACGCAGAGGCCGTTGGAAATGCAACAATGCCTTATTAAAGGACGAGGTTCACGCCCAAGAGATTGCTGACGCCATAACAAAATTCTTTGAGCTAAACGGCAATGGGGAAGTGGGCACACACACGCTCTGGCACGCCTTTAAGGCGACTCTACGGGGTGTTCTTATCCAAAAGGGTGCATTGACAAAAAGGGTGAGAGAGGTACAGGAGAAGACCCTGTGGGAAAAAATCACCCGACTCCAGCCGGGGGGCTCCCCGGACCGGGAGCCAAAACGTCACCGTGTGGCCGCCCTGCAGGATTACAGGCTCCAGCTAAAGGACTTACTTCTTCACAAAATGGAGAGAAGTCTTCAGATGGTCAAGCAAAAGTACTATGAAAAAGGGGACAAGCGGACAGGATCCTGGCCTGGAAGCTGACGGAGGTCCAGATGAGCAGAATGGTGAGGGAAGTGAGGGACGCTAATGGAACTCTGGGTTGCAAGTCTTACCATATTGGAGAAGCCTTTCGCCGATATTATGAGACCCTGTATTCATCCGAATATGACGGGGGAACTGCACCGATAGAAGTTTTCTTGAACTCAGTCCAACTCTCTGCTTTGTCTAGGGAGATGTCCGAGGGTCTGGAGGGGCCAGTGACCGAGGAAGAGGTGGACAAGGCGATAGGCGGGATGAAAGTGGGAACCTCCCCCGGGGATGACGGGTTTTCCGTTTATTTTTACAAAACATTCCGATCCTCCTTAATCCCCTACCTAGTGAGGGTTTTCAACTCCATGCTAGAGGGGGAAACTCTCCCCGAATCCATGATGGGGGCTATCATCGCGGTGTTACCCAAGGAGGGGAGGGACCTCGCAGAGTGTGCATCTTACCGCCCCATATCATTACTAAATATCGACGTTAAGATTCTGGCCAAGGTGGTGGGGAGGCGGATAGAGGGAATACTGCCGAAGTTAGTCCATGGGGATCAGATGGGCTTCATCAAGGGGAGGCAGGGTTCGGATAACATACGTAAGACCATAGATCTATTCCACTTCACGCAACAGTCGGAACTTAACGCAAGTGTCCTCTCCTTAGATTCGGAGAAAGCGTTCGTCAGGGTCGAATGGCGGTATATGGATCTCCTCCTGAGGAAGATGGGTTTCGGGGCCCACATTATGAGCTGGATAACGGTCTTTTACAGAGCTCCCACAGCAAGGGTCCAAGTGAATGGGGAGTTGACCGATGCCTTCCCCCTCTCCCGAGGGACAAGTCAGGGGTGTCCCCTCTCCCCTCTGATATACGTCCTGACGATAGAAGCTTTGGCCATAGCGATCAGAACACATCCAGGAATTAAGGGGTTCAGCAGTGGGGAGGTAGAATTTAAACTCTCCCTATTTGCAGATGACATTCTGGTCTACCTGGTAGACCCTAGCTCCTCGTTCCCCCCTCTGCTGGACCTGGTGACCGAGTTTGGACGCTTCTCGGGCCTGAAAGTTAACGCCTCGAAATCGGTCCTGCTCCCTATGAGACTCCGGGACCCGGTGCTAGACCCCTTAGACAGGCTTCACGGGATTGAAATGGGGAAGGCTGAAATACGATACCTGGGGGTTCTCCTCACACGGGACCTAACTAAACTGGCCACTGCAAACTACGACCCCATAATAACAGGGATCACATCAGATCTGAGGAGGTGGGGTGGGATGATCCTCTCTTGGTATGGCAGGATGACGGCGGTTAAAATGAACGTATTGCCACGGCTCTTATACCTTTTTACAACCCTTCGAACCAACGTCCCAGAGCAGGCTTTCAGGGTTCTACGGAACGCTATCCAGGACTTCATATGGCAGGGGTAAACCCGAGGACCAGGAAGGCCACGCTGACGTTGCCAAGGGAGTAGGGAGGATTTGGGTTGCCGGACTTCTACTTGTATTTCCGTGCCGCCCAGCTGCGGGTACTCTTGGAAAACATGAAGGAAGGAATGGGGACGTACTGGTCGTACCTGGAGGATATGGACACTCACCCCCTGAAGGTCCGCGACCTTTTGTGGGCTCCACAAAGAACAATCCCGAGTCATTTGAAAACCCACCCGACCTTGGGGGTTCTCTGAGACATTTGAAGGAAGGGCCTCAGACAGCGTACCTCACTACATGGCCGTCCCCGATGACCTCCCTCTTGGGCCTCCCCCTCAAGCTGGGTAGTAAAGGGTTTAGGACCTCCCAAGACTGATCGGATAAGGGATTGGAGTGGGCAGGGCAGATGTTCAGGGAGGATGAATTCCTGCCTTATGAGGAACTAAGGGACGCGCTCGGCCAGGGATCCCTATCCATCTTTGAGTACCTCCACCTAAAGGGCATTCTATGTGACCAGTCATGGGGTCCCAATCTGAGTAGACAGTTAACCCCTTTTGAGAAGCTCATAGATACGGCGACCTCGAAGAAGGGGGTGGTATCTTACATGTATAAAATCCTCAACACGTACGACCTCCAGGGAAGGAGAAACCTTCGCAAGTTCTGGAACGATATGGCTTGAGAGGAGATTTCAGAGGACTCCTGCTCCAGAATATTCAGAATTACCTTCCATAGGAACCTATTCACCGCCAATATGGAGCACAACTTCAAGGTACTGCAGGGGTGGCATAGGGACCCAGTGAAATTATCTAAGATGTTCCCGGCGGTGTCCCCGTTGTGCCCAAGGGGATGTGGTCAAGCAGGCTCCAGGAGCCATATGTGGTGGCACTGTCCAAAGGTTCAAGTGTACTGGGGGTTAGTGAGGGACTGGATGGTGGAAGTGATAGAGGACCTCTTACCTCTAAATCCCCTGACGATGCTACTGGGCCTCCCCCTGGAGGAAACGGAAGTACACCGATACCCAAGGATGTGGGAGACAATGTTGCGGGCGGGTACAGTAGCCCTCGCACAAAAATGGAAAAGCCTGGAGCCCCCTTCCAAGGAAGATTGGATGAAAAAGGTAAAAAACATGTTTGTGATGGACAAACTGACTGCCATGGTGAACAATGACACTGGCTCATTCCTCACGAACTGGTACGGAGTACAACAATCCTGGGGATGGGAGGTCCATTGAATCCTGGGTGGGGAACTCGGACTCAACGGGGCGAATCAGACTGAGAGCTGTGCTACAAAGGACAGGGATGCCCGGTACCCGGGACAAGGCGGCTGCAGGCCTATCGGAGTTACGGGCACTAGCTGCATCACATCTGAAGAGAGGGAGAGTACGTTAAGAGTCTCCCGGACCAACAGACTTGGTTTGGACACGGGGTCGGGGGGGTGGGCACAAGTTGGGGTGGTGGAGTATGGGGGAGGGGGATTGGGAACGCTTAAATACTGTTCTGTAAACCTGAATAAAAATTGAAGTTTAAAAAAAAAAACATATAAATGAATACAGTTTATAGGTGGATTTTTACATTAGCAATCCTTTGACATTTCTTAAAGAATTAGGCCTTTCAACAAAAACATGCATTCAAAACAGGCGATTTTGCAATTTCTTCCTGGAAAAACACATTAAACTGATTTCTTTTAAATCCAATGTTCCTATGCAGCACATAAACATTTGATTCAGCACCAGTTTCTCTCTTGAGTGCTGGGATGGTTTGCAGTCTGGATACATGTATCCTGCCTTTGTTTAAAGTTTCTGTCTGCACAGCTGATTCTGTTACATGTTACAATTTTGGCTGCCTTTTTTCAGTGGAACTGCAAACAAATGTTCCTGGGCTGCTTTTTCCTTAGATGCATTTAATAAAGCTCTCAGTCAATGAGGCTCGGTTCCTCTGAGCCACACTGGATGGACCTGACATTTCAGTACCCTTTGAATCTCAATGAATCAATGGAAATAAATGGATCTAGCGCCAAAAACAGCACTTTTGAAGGTTGCAAAGCTAACATTTTAAAAGGCATTTTGAATTTTCAGCACAATTCTGCTGCTTTGCTCCATGTTGAACGTGACAGAGCCCAATGGCATGCTCCTGCAGTGATAACTCTGTTTTCACCTCCCCGACGGTGTGTGGTGAGGTGTGCAAGTAATTCTGGTTGTGACCCAACAGAGTTTTGCAGATTTTGGTGCGCACAGCAGTCAGGGCATCCATTTTAGGCTGTTTCTTTCACCATTTGTGAAATGGTGCAGTGGGGCACATTGGAATGGGTCAGAATAACCCACAGAAGCCCTCCCCGACTTTGGTTTGACTTCCAGTTGTGGGGAAGACGGGCATGTGGGATTTTTCTTTCTTCTCCTGAAGAGCACAGGTTTCTTCCGTTGTAAGTTCTTTGTCCCTCAGTGATTTATGCGAAACGCTCTTGTTGCCGGCTCTGGTTGGAATAGGAACGATACCCCTGTCTCCTCTCATGCTTTGTTTTCCGGTGTGGAGCGACACTCTGGATTTCTTTGGTTTTTTCCTCCCGGGTCCCAGAGGTGGTCCTCCTTGGTTGTTAGGTGCACTCAGTGTCAATACTAAAAAACAGAACGCAACCCAGTTATGAACATTTTCCCACTACTGCCCTCCAATAGGGATGACAGCCATGGGATATACATATGCATTCAGTGGCAATTTACAATATTCCCTGCATGTATGTAATGACAATTTAAAATATTCCAATGTGTCATCATTCTCTCCCTCTGGGTTTTCTGTAGACTCCTCTATTTGCCGCAGAGCATGCCTGGGGTGGCAACTCTTTAGCTGGTTGATGTGGCCCACTTGTTTTCTTTTGTCAAGTCGCCCTTGGGGATGTGGATTCTGTAGGCTACTGGTGAGATTTTGTCCACAATTTCAAAAGGTTCCCACCAGCTGCGCAAAAATGTGCGCTCCTCGGCTTGGTTCCTTTGGAAATTGTACAAGTTCGACGCTGTCTCCTACTTGATATTCCTTTTTGGTTGTCTTAAGGTCATAGTGGGTCTTTATACTGTCTGAAGATCTTTCTAGATTCTGCTGAGCAAAAGCAAAAGATTCTCAACATACTCATGAGTTGTGGAGGCATTTATCAATGTCTGCTCTTGGGTTCTATAGAGCATATGCTGGGGTAGCACCATCCTTCGTCCAGTCATCAGCTCAAATGGAGACATTTTAGTTGCAGAATAAGGGGTAGATCTGATGGCCATCAGGACAAGGGGTAATCAAATATCCCAACTTGGCCCAGAGTCTGCCACAAACTTTTTTAATATGCTCACAATGGTGTTATTGTACCTCTCAACTCCACCACTAGAGGACCGCCAGTATGCAATGTGTAGTTTCCTTTTCACCCCAAGTATTTCCCACATCTTTGTCATCACCTCGCTGGTGAAGTGACTACCTCGGTCTGACTCAATCCTTTGGGGTAGTCCAAAACGCGAGAAGATGTGATTGATAATCAGGGCAGCTGCTGTTTCTGCCTTTCAATTTGGGGCCGGGAGGCATTCCACCCATTTAGTAAACAAGCATGTTATGGTTAGCATGTACTTGTTCCCACTAGAGGAGCGAATCACGGGCCCGATGAAATCTACTTGTAAATCTGACCAAGGCAGTGTCATCCCCCTCTTTTGGAGGGGAGCACGATGTGTGAGTGATGTTGGCTGAAATTGTGCACACACAAGACACCCCTTCAAGTATTGGTCGAGTCCTGCCCAATGTGTGGCCAGTATGCAACCTCTCACAAGATTTCTAACATAGTATGAAAACCCCGATGACCGACTGTGGCCGCATCATGGGCGTGACAGCATCAGGCTTCGGAATGAGGTAGGGATCACCCACTGGTCACAGCCAGATATGGATCTCCTCACCAACAAACCGGCTTGGATTCAGAACATTTTTGGACATTTCATCAGCACTCTGAGGTCCTCTTTCCCAATGCAACCGGTATCCATCAGGGGAAAGTGCTCATGGTCCTCAATGTGTTGATAAAACGTACCAATGATTAGATACCCTTTTTGAGCCATGATTAAATCAGCACCTAGGATCTCCTTACTCCACTGGGCAGTTGAGAGTTCATTGTGAGCATTTGTCTGGGACCTAGTGATAGCAGTGACCTGGAATTCCCCCAACAGAGACTCGATCTCGAGGAGATCCCCTTTGATGGCTCTGGTTTTAGCCAGCTGATCAGCTAAGTAATTTCCAGTTTTGTCTGGTCCCTCAACTTTGGAATGGCCCTTGATCTTTTTCTAGTAGATGCACATCCCACTAGAGGTGACCAGATCATAAATATTTTGTATTAGCTTGCCATGTTTGAGTGGTTTGTTGTTAGCACATAGCATGCCTCTGGTTTTCCAATTAACCAAGTGCTCCAAAAACCTGTTCCGCAAATAATCAAAATCAGTGATTATGACCAGTTTGTGGAGTTGGCGTTGGAGAGCAGTGAGGATAGTTTGATGCACTTCCATCAGCTCTGCCACCTGACTACAACGGGGACCGATTTTGTACTGACCGGAGGGTTCCGGGGCATAATTCACCCAGGCATTTCCAATGCCAGCTACCAGTTCCTTTTCCATGTTGTTGTCAACATGGTAGGAGCACCCATCCACATAGACAGTGGGCATTCCCTTGCAGTGGTCTTCTTCATAGACTTTGTGCAGGGACTTTAGGTACGCCTCCATGTTGTCCTGGATTTTAAGACTTTCGTCCTCGAGACAGTTTTCTCTGGCACAATCATGCAAGTCATCCAGACCTTGCACGAGGGGACTCTTCCTGTTTTGGCCATATCTGACCTCCACAGGAAAGCCTTGTATTGACAGAGTCCAGGAAATAATTCGGGAATTACTCACATTTCGGCCCGGATTCTGTCACTTTGAAGATATTGCAAAGGCTCGTGTGGAGTCTCCACTATGATGTGTTCCCCCTGGATGAACAGGTGATAATTTTTCAATGCCCACACCGTTGCCAGGAGTGCCTTCTCACAATCGTTGAATTTTTCCTCCACAGAGGATAAAGTCTTGCTTGCATAGGAGATGACTTTATTGACCTTGTCATGCTTTTGGTATAATACTGCGGTCAAGAATGTATTTGAAAACCTTGTCTCCAAGAAGAACTCCTTGTTTTTGACAGGGTAAACTAGGCAAGGCGCTTGTGAGAGGCTTCTTTTGAGTTGCTTTACTGCCTCAGCTTGTTGTGGACCCCACTCCCATTTGACCCCCCCTTCAATAGATGGATCTGGGGTCATCTGATCTCTGCGTAATCCTCAATGAACTTTCTACTGTAATTAGTCAGATCAGGGAGGCTCCTTAGCTCATGCAGAGTTGTGCGGTCTTTTAGTTTCAGGAGTGCTTCTTTTCCTGGGGACAGAGACCCTCAGGAGTTATCTCATGCCCCAAGAAATTGATACGGGTCCTGCACCACTGTGCCTTTTGGAAAGATAGTTTTGCTCCGGCAACCCTCAACTGGGTCAGAACATAATGGATTTCCACTATGTGTTCCTCCACAGTTGAGCTTTTGATCAGAACATCATCTACATAGGCCAGGTTACTCCTTTCACCCAAGTCAGATGGCCCTGTGTAAGAAGATATTAAATTCATTGCCGGAGTTAATTTATCTAAAGGGAGTCCAGGTCCATGTGTACTGCTGTCCCCCGAAGGTAAAGGCCAGCTTGTATTTGTCCTCCCTACTGACAGGTACGGTCCAGTACCCATTGATCAGGTCAATGGCAGTGTATACCTTTCACTCCTGTATCTTGGTCAGCCCTTGGTCAATGTAGGGAAGAGGCCATCGGGACGTGTGGACCGTTTGTTTAGATCCCTTAGTTCAGCACAGAGTCTTCACTGGCCATTTGGTTTTAAAATCCCCAGCACCGGATTATTAAAGGTGCTGTGGACTGGAGGAATTATCCCAGGGCACTCATGGTTTTTAATTATTTCTGTGAGGGACTCCATGGATGTGAGAGGCAAGCGATATTGCTTCACAAACACTGGAGTCATGCCAGGGTCCGTGGGAATTGTATGGATTTCGGTGCGACCACAGTCATGTGAGTCCACCGCAAAGAGATCCTGAAAATCTAAGAAAACTTGTTTCAACTTTTGCTTTTGCTCCAGAGTCTCACAGGCATCAGCTAGGTTGACTCTCTCTTCAACCATTTGCCTGAAGCCCAGAAAGACTTCTGGTTTGGCTATCTCAGTGGCCTCCTCCAGCTGGGTGGAGAAGTCACTGGTTAAAGTATTGACCTGGACAGAGGATTTCAGGCAGGGAAGGCAGTCCTTGTGGAGTTGGAAGATCACCACATCCCTCCTGAAGTCACAGGTCACCTCTTCCTTACCATAAGGGCAGGAAGAGTACACTACGAAATTCCCCCCATGCTGGGTGAAGATCCTGTCTGGTGTTGTGTCATTGTCGCTATCACTGTCAAAACAGTCATTGGGGATTGGTCCTATCAGTTCATTACCTAAATCTATGGAAAAATGTCGGTCATCAACCGCCATCCCAATAATGGTGCCTGGGCCCAGATTGATACTCCTAAGGTCGCTGTTATCCACCAATATTGGAATGGTGTTGTAATCTATATTGACTAATGGTGTTGGGTTTACCCCCAACCCTTGCTGTTGGAGATGGGCATTGAGGTGAACATATGCATCAGGATTTTGCAGTTTCTGTCATTTTTTAATTTTTACTTCAAGTGGGACTAGTCGTGTCCGTCCTGGGATGGTGACTTCTTCTCCAATTTGAATTTCAACTGCATATGGCAGCAATTGGGCTGACCAAAATGCTTTTTCTGAATCATCAAAGTCCATGGGATTATCCCTAATCGGGACCAGGCTTTGAAGTTTATTAGGTCCAAATTAATGGCATAGGGATTGAGAATGTCACTGCCTAAATAGAATGCAGCAGGGACATCTCGCAAGTCGCAATAGTTATGTACTAAACTTTTGTTGCCTATAGAAATGTTGAGCATATACCTGCTAGACAGGATATGTTTGGAATTGGGAGTTTCCAGGTCCATTTCCCATTTGTCTATCAATTTAAATGTGGGAATGGCTGGATCTTTTGGGAGTTTTCGGAACATGGCTTCGCTGATGAAGTTCTTACCGTTGTTCACGCACACTCGGGCGAGAACATATTCCTTCCCCTCATTTAACTGAATAGGAATGTATAACTGTTCTCTAATCTTCTGAATGTTAGCTAAGATTTGAGCTGGTTTCTCATCATTTTGGACTATGGAAATGGGATTTTCTGATTGTGAATTAGTATATAATTTCAGAGTATTTCCTTCCAGTGTGGAATGCCACTTGAAACTGGAAGTAAGGTTGATTTTCAGAAATAGAGGTGATTTCCCATCACCAGTTTGTTGTCCTACCGCAATTACTGTCACGTCAGGGATTTGGTTGTTTTGAAAATGGAACTCAATATGATCCTGTTTTTGTTCAACCATGTGCCATTTAAACTAACATGGTTGACACTATGTTTTAATTTTATTGGCCGGTTAGTCTGGGTCCAGAGGACTTTGTTCACACACTCTATTAGGGGAGACAACCTTTGCAGGATTTCATTCCCTACTAGACAGGGTGTGCCCTCCGGCATCACGACTATGACTGGGTGTTTTATCTTGTGTTGCCCAATTTGAATTTCCAAATCCGCAATCCCCTCGACAGGAATTTCATTCCCATCAAAGTTCTGAAGTTGTCCAGGAAGAGGGGTGAGAGGGATCTGGTATCTCTCCCCCCCTTCCTGAATTCAGCTGAGCAAAGGCTCTCTTTGACAGAAGAGTGGCTTGGGATCCAGTGTCCACCAGTGCCAAAAATGTATATTGCCCTTGTACTTGGACCGAGGCATAACATCTTCCCTCCTTCTCCTAAAGGGGGCAAAGATAATGTGCATTTTGGGCCAATTCTGTGTGGGAGCTTGGGGATCTGCTGGCAGTTGGATATGGGGGGAGTTTTGGGCTCCCCTGTTTATGATTCTGGGCTGCCCCCCCTTTTTGGAGGCAGTCCCCAGAATAGGTTTGGGCAAGGTGGTTTTCTGGATCATCATTCTGGGGTTCAATGATGGGTGATCCTAACTCAGTCCCCACATTCCCCCAGTCTTCTTTAGGATCTCTTGACACCCATTTGTCTTTGGGAGGAGTTCCCCTGTCCCTGAAGGAGACGATCTTTTTCCTAGAGTCCTCTGAGGACCCCTCTCCTTCAAATTGGAGGACACTAACCTCCTCCACAAAATGGGTCTTTTTAGGTCCTTTTTTTCTCCTACCCGCCCTCTGTTCCTTGTGTTGCAGGCTTTACGGGCCAGAAGATTTTGGTTCCAGTTCCTGGGTTTCCAGGGGCTTTTCACAAGTGGGGAAGGAAGCTTCCTCTAAGGCTTTACACCCCCCTTCCCCTGTGCTTCCTCCTTTGGAACTGGTGAATTGTTGGGGTTCTCTCCCTGTCATTGTTCTGGAGTACCAGACCCTTGGTTTGTGGAGTTCTGAGCCGCTATGTTCATCTGAGGTTTCTGCTGAGCCCTCAACATGCAACCCAGATCCTAGGACAAGTTCTGGACCTGGGGCTCCAGTTGGGACACCCGCTCTGGCTGATACGGGTGTTTCTGGTCCATCCTAGGTGGATCACGGGAAGGGTAGCTATCCCTTCTCCCATAATACCCCGAGTTTGCATAGTTTGGGTTACCCTCCCCCCTTGGCCTCTCCTCTCCGGGATTGGACTGTCTGGGCTCAGGAAAGTGGGGAAAGAAAGGAGGGTTGTTTTGTGTGTTGAAGTTTTTAGGGTACCGGGGAAAGAAACTCCACCCAGCATTTGGGGGATTACTGCCCTCCTGGGAAAAGTTAGGAGGGAAGTTTCCCGGGGCGGTACCTACCTGGTTGGATCCCCGCTTGGGCTGGGGGAGTCCACAAATACTCCAGGATGCGATTGTTGCCCTTGTATCGGGGGCTAATGTAATCAGGAGAGTTAGGGGCCCCATTTGTGGGATTTCCTCCCTGACTACCTGTCTGGATTGGCCCGAGGGCCTTCTGGTTTTTTGCTGGATGGATTCTGTGCCAGTATATTTTTAGGCCCCCCATCTCCAGATCTAAAATGGGGGCAACCTTCATCTCTGCCACCTTAGCAGCAGCAGGGGTGTTGGCTGGTTTGGGGGTTTTATTGGTGTTCTTGTTCTCTACAGGTTTCTGCACCTCATAAATATGGGTCGGTTTTACTATGACCCAGTCCAGTGATCTCTTCTCATGGAAGTCCCTCACCCGCTGAGTCATGATGTATTTGGGGAGTGCGTGGAAAAAGGTGTTAGTGAATTCCCAGCTATCTGTGCGCATCCTCCTGGTTGTCTGCGCAAAGGCACATTTGAGTTCCTGCACAAATTCTGGTGCGGCCTGGTCTTCCCCACATTGCAGATTGTAGGCCGCCTTGCAGGCCTCTTGGAGATTTCTATGGACAGAGAAGTGTTTTAAGATGGCCGCCCTGTAGGTGGACCATCTTGAGTGGTTCTGATCCTCCAGCCCCGCAAAAAAGCTGGAGTACTCAGGGGAGAAGGTCCATTTCACATATTGGATGCAATTCTGACTATCTTTCAGATGAAAAGTATCCATCATCTATTCGTATAATTCAAGGTGTTCCCAGACTGCATACTTAGCATTTTTATGATAGGGAGTTATAACACTCCTAATGGCCTTGATCTGCTTCAGGGGATCTTTTTGCATAGCCCTCTTGATTTTGTTTGCCTTTTTGGTCTTAGTCACCCGCGTCCACTCATCCTCTGACTCAGAGCCACTACTACAGGCGGCGGATATCTGATTCTCTAGGCACTCCCTGATTCTGCGAGCTTGAGAGGGGCTTGCAGAATTTGGGGGCCTAGTTTCCCTATGCCTGTGGTGTTCAGAAGAGTCTTCTGACTCTCCCCTGCTCCCAGGATTGGCGGAGTACCCCTCCCCCCCACTGCCCTAGCTGGGAAGAGGTCTTTAGGATACTCTTTTTGGGCTTTATTTCCTAGTGTTCCCCACCAAATTTAACAAACTTATCTTTTTGAAGGTGGCAGTTTTGTGGATCCAGTTCCCTGACTCTCCGCTCGTAGGAGTCTTCCTGATCAGAGATGCAAGCCCTAACATTTGGGGATCTGCACAGAGACGCCCGTTCATCAGTTTCTGGGAGGCGCTGATCTGTCAATCCCATTTTACCAATTCTGTTGAAGTCTACCATCCCCATGGCCCCTGGTTCATATGCGCCAGTTGACATGAAGGTGGCAGAGTTCATTGCATTGAAGGGGTTAGAGTCTCTGATTACAGGGGTCCTGATGTGATGCTCAGAGGTTTCTCTGTCCCTCTCTACCTCTTCTCTTTCAGCCCCTATTTCATGGTGATATGGCAAAATCTGAATCTTTTGTTCCTCTATCAAGGCCTTACTGGTCTCAATAATTTGTTATTGCATTGCTATCTGTTTGTGGAGCACATCATTCTTTTCACAGAGAGCCTTATTGTCTCTCTGCGCTTCCTGCCTGGTTTGGAAATACTGGGCCAATTTCTGCTTCAGGACACTCACCTCTTGAGTTTTATCATCATTGGTCTGGGTGTTCTTTTCCAGAGCATCCTCCACCTGCCCGGTGTGCTCTAGTAGCTTCATATATTCTGTTTTTATGTCGTTGAGATCCTGGAGGGCCAACTTTCTTCCCTCTAGCTTGGTTTTTAATTGGCTTACTTCCTGGCCTAAGGTGTCCCTCTCCTGACTCAGGGTGACCATCTGTTCAGCCAGGTTGTCCCTTTGTTTTATGAATGCACTGGGTTTCTGGTGCTCCTCATCAAATTCCTCTTGAGAGTGGAGGTCTTTAATAATTAATTTATTATTTTCCTCTCTTAATTTGTCTATCTGGTCCTGTAGGGTAACTATTTGCTCTGTGCAGGCTCTATTAAACTGTAATTGTTGTGCCATCTTATGCCGACTCTGTTGTAAAGGGTCAACCCTTTCCTGACACTCCTCTTTCAGTGCCTGTTATTGGGTGTCTTGCTTTGCCTTCTCTTGCTGTAGGAGAGCCAGCTCTTCTTTTAATTGTGTAACATACTGGGCCTCATTACACGGATGGCGGAGAACCATGGCGCTATTAGCGGTAAAATACCGGCACCGCCTTGGCGGAAAGGGGAATTACCGAATTCCCCCTTCCACCATTGCCCTTCCCCATTCCCATTTTTGGAATGGGGAAGGCGCTAATTACGGTACCGCAAATTGCGGTACCGTAATTAGCTCCCTGGGTCCCTTTGCGGGTTGGTTTTTAACGCCTGCAAAAAGCAGCCGTTAAATCCCCCAACCCGCAAAGGGACCTCATAGTAAGGCGGTAAGGATTTACCGGTACCGGTATTTTACCGGTGCCGGTAAATCCTTACCGCCATCCGTGTAATGAGGCCCACTGTCTAGATTCTGTCTCTAACTCTTGGCTCTTCAGTAGCCTTTGCTCTGCAGAGTCCAGATCAGTCTGGATCATTTTTAGTGTTTCTACTTGATTCTTTGCCAGAACTATGTTCTCAGCATGTTTTTCCTGCATTTCTCCTATGTGGAGGTATAGGTGGGCCGCTATTTTGGCAATCAATTTTATTCTCCTCCTCTTTCGATTTGGGGCCATGTACAGTTCACTAAGAGCTTGGCATAAGGGGCCCCAGTCCTGCCATGTATCCAGGTCCAAGCAGTGACCTGTTATTTGATTTCCTGCAGCCAGACCTGTTCATTCTATTCTGGCCACTCACCCCTGACAAAACGTTTGTGCATGAGGTGTTCCCTAGCCATATTGATTTCTACTGGGATCGCCATTTTGGAACTATACATTTCTATAAACTTATTTTAGAGTTAATTTAGTTTTACTTTTACCAACAGGCCTGGTTTTGGAGTATTTATTTTGAGAGGTGCTTGTACAGTGTAACACAGTAGACCAACCACACAAGGTGTCTGTATCCTGCAGGTTAGTCCGCTGTGTTAGACTGTCACGGGTGGTAACAAACTCAAAATCACGGCACAAGCCCACAAATCTGTTAAGGATTTCAATCAGGCAATACACCGGGGTCAAAGCCTAGCATGAAATGCACAAATGAATTACTTATTTATTGTGTCCATAGCTTCAATATTCTGAGTGATATATCACTCATATCACACCCTTTCTCAAAATACCCCAGTTCACAATGGACCAGGAATCAAGCTGGTTGGTAAAGGTAATATTTATTTATTTATTTATTTAAAATTCAAATCAAACATATGTTGTAATATATGGGGCAGCAATCACCAATGTGGTGACAATACAAATAAGAAAGTAGAAAATTCAGTTGAATTCACTTATATCACACAGAAGATAAAACACTGAGAAAAGAACAGTTTTGGCTGGTTTGAAAAGATAGTGCTTAAGTTAAGATTTCCCCCTGCAAATTTCGCAACTCACAAAGAAGCAATTCTACACAGATGTAAGTAAGCAGCAGGTATTCAGGAATAAAGAACAGAGTACAGTGTTTGAAGGCACTCTTCCCTCCCCAAACAAGAGAGAAAAACATTTTTGGAAATGTTACGCTTTTAAAATGACCTTAAAAAATAGCTTAGAAAAACAATGAAAAGTGTACAAAAATCCTTAAATTGCAATAAATCTCTATAAGAGCAACACTGAACAGGTCCTAACAAACATAAGCTACAATATGAGCAACAGTACACACTTTAAATCAGAATGGAAGTTTGGAAATACTTTGAATTGAAATTTACACTTGTAAAACGTTTGCAAAAATTCGAATTTCCGCCTAGATTCCACTATGTGAATTTTAAGAAAAACAGTTCAAATAAGTAGGGATGTAGCTAAAGGTCTTAGGTTTAAGTCAGAGTTGAAATAAAGTCCCTAGCTATTAAAATGAAGGAGTTATGAAAGTTTGAATGAGAGGCGTTTTTAGAAAAATAGAACAGAGAAAAACAGAAAATCGGTTTTAAAATGACAGGTTGATTTCACTTAAACTAGATTAATGGCTAAGAAACAGAGAATGTAACAGTGTCCAGAAAATGGAATGAGTGCCATCACTCATTTTCTTTACTTTAGAGTAAATTGCAAAAATCTGAAAGAAAAGTTTATTTGGTCCTGTCGCCAATTGCCTCCCCGTTTGCAAGGGGTGGTAAAAATGAATATTGTACAAATGACCGGATTGGCTTCCCCAGTCTACTGGAAGGACCTATGTGGGCATTCCCACTTCATTTACTTGAATTTATTGAATTGTATATTGACATTGATTAAGAATTCTTGACAAAACATATTTACTTCAAATGTAGGTATATTTATTGTTCAATTGCACATTATAGCCTCTTGCAGCAATTGTATTGTCCAATGCATTCCGGTCTATACAAGACCTTCTTCAGGGACTGTTATTAAAGAAAAAATAAGAGTAAAATAATAGTGAGTCAATAATTGCCAACTTATTAATTGGAAAATAAACCAGTCATGTGTTTTACACATTGCTCATTGCACATGATACAAAGTTTAGTAAAAAATGTATCTGTATACGTGGTGTTTCCAATCTTTGAGCTTGTGTTTATATTCTTACTTGTGGAAAAAGTTTCCAAATACTTGTCCACTCAATCAGTTTTGCCTTGCAGTGCTATAGTGTAACTGATATGTTCTCCATATATCAGTTTGTGATGTATCATCTAAATAATACAAAGTATACAACACTGTAGGATCCCATTTACTTAATACAATAATAGATCTTACTATCAAAGATTTTCCTCCCCAATTGGGGATTATTACCTGTTTTTCTGCACTCTTGAAGCAGCAGGGCACCATGCTCGCGTGAACATGCGTTGCTGGTTGCCCTGGATGCTTATATACATACAAAATGGCGTCGACACGTAGCATGATGATGTCATCAGCGTGATGACGTCATTGCGTGCCGGCAGCCATTTTGGAAGTGTATTCAATGTCAACCGACATATTTAAATGATTGTTAGTACTGATGCCGTATATTTGGAATGTATATCTGCAGGGTAATACTGATGATATTTGCAAATATAGGTAGTGTGGTTGTAACGTGGACCTAATCCACAGTCATTGATTAAGATGCATTGCCCATTTTCTGTAGTGTGTCCCCATTAAACACATACTTATAAAAAACAAGATGTTAAATTTACCAAATGCTGGAGATGACCTTGAACATTAAAGGCAAAAAATATTATTTGCTTTTACGCGGTGTGTTGATACAATACTCTTCACTTACATGCTAAAATACATACTTTTCTTGCATTTGTTTGTATGTTACTCATGCTTACAATTGCTTGATCAACTTTTCAAGGTTCTACTGGTTATAACAAAATAAATTAAAGAAAACATGCATTGTCACACTCCTCGTTAAGACCTCCTGGGTGCAAAGAGTTCAGCTTTTCTATCCAAAAAGTTTCTTTTTGACTCAAAAGTCTTTTAATGTCCACCTTGACTCCTTGTGTTAATTCCAGTACATCAAGAATTTGGAATTTGATTTGTGCTATGTGGTGTTTAGCTTCTTTGAAATGCCTTCATACAAGAGATTTGATGTTGCCAGTACGCATGTTTGACCGGTGTTCGCTCCACCTTACTTTAGCCTTTCGTGTTGTTTGTCCCACATAGTATTTGCCACAAGGGCACTTGATACTATATATAACATTCATGATATCACATGTTGCGAATTTCTTCTGGAACATTTTTTGTCCTGAGTTAGGGTGAAACACAATGTCTCCTTTTTGGACCATGTGACAATTGCCCAGTTCAAACATGGGTAAGTGCCTTTCCTTTTGGGTCTTTGCTTTTGTATTTGGACGTCACTGCGTACTAACATATCTCTAATATTTCTACTTTGGGTGTACGCAAACATGGGTGGAGTCGTGTAGAGGTTGTCCAGGATTCTGTCTTCTGACAAAAAATGACAATGTTTCAGAACAATTTTTTTGATTTTTTTTAACTCTCTGTAGAGTATTTGGTCACATAGATTAATGGTGTTTCTTTAGTGTTAGGAACTTTTTCTAACATCTCTTTCCTGTCCATTGTTTCCACCTTGGATATTGAGTTGTTAATCTCCTGTGATGAGTAACCTCTTTGTAAAAATCGTGTTGCCATCTCTTGTATTTGTTTGCGACATTCAGCTTCATCTTGTACTATTTTTTTAACACTTAGTAATTGGCTGTAAGAAAATCTTTTAAGAGTATTTGGTGGGTGAAAACTTAAACGATCTGGTAGATTATTACGATCGCTGGGTTTGCGATACAAAGTTGTGATAAGTTGTGAGTCCTTGTGCATCACAGTAACATGGTAAACTGTATGTGATCATCGATTATATTTAAAAATTCTGTGAATTGAATGAACTGATCTTCGGTTCCTTGCCATACTCCAAAAACATTGCCTGTATACTTATGTATAAAAAAAATGGTTCTGAAAGATTGGCATTTTTTGTCAGAAGACAGAATCCTAGGCAATCTCTACACGACTCTGCCCATGTTTGCGTACACCCGAAGTAGAAATATTAGAGATATGTTAGTACGCAGTGACGTCCAAATACAAAAGCAAAGACCCAAAAGGAAAGGCACTTACCCATGTTTGAACTGCTCAAATCTGCTCATACATGGTCCAAAAATGAGACATTGGGCCTCATTACAAGTTCCCTGGTCAGAAATGCGGTGATTCCGCGGCAAAGGTAATAAAGTTTCCGCGTCTGCAAGGTTGCGGAAAGATCTGCCGATTACAGGCTGCCAGTCGCGCGCACCACACGGACGTGGAAACGGTTTCACCGTCGCCACGTAAACACCCACGGAAATGGACATAGCGGCCCCCAAGCAGTGTAAAAACCGTGTCTGCCGCCGGCGTCATGGACACGGAAGCGGAAATACCATGTCCACGAAAACTGGAAATAGAGAGGCAGCCATCATATAAAGCACAATCCACTGCCATCCAGAGTCAGCACAGGCTAAATCTGCACAGTGAGAAGCCAAAAAGGACCACCAGTATGTCAGCCAGGATCCCTGCCCAGAGGCAATGCAAACAGCGCTTCAGTGAGGGGAGCTCACTGTATTGGTTGACCATATAGTGCAGCATGCCGAGATGCTGTTTAGTGCAGACCAACGGCATGCAACACAGCAGCGCAGGAAGGAAGTGTGGGCGGAAGCTGCACGCAAGTGCACCGCTGTGGGCGTGATTACGAGGAGCGTCAAGGACTGCCACAAGAGGTGGGACGACCTCAGACTGAGGGTGCGAAACCTGATCGCAACACACTGGCAAAGCAGCAGTGGGACAGGTTGAGGGCCCTCTTTCCCACTGAGGCTGCAGACATGGGAGGAGCGCTGCAGCAGTGTCCTCCACCTTGAGGCCATCCATGGGATTGGGGATGCTGAGGCATGAGCCAACCCACCTGCAGATGCTGGTAAGTGCACAAATATGAATGCCATATGAGTACTTGTTCAGGCCTGCAGTGCCCCAAAGGTCCCATTAACAACCCCTCCCCCTAGCCAGTGGATGAGTGCCCCAAAGGACCCATTAACAACCCCCCCAGCCAGTGCATGAGTGCCCCAAAGGACCCATTAACAACCCCCCAGTCAGTGCATGAGTGCCCCAAAGAACCCATTAACAACCCCCCTAGCCAGTGCATGAGTGCCCCAAAGGACCCATTAACAACCCCCCCAGCCAGTGCATGAGTTCCCCAAAGGACCCATTAACAACCGCCAGCCAGTGCACAAGTGCCCCAAAGGACCTAATCATGACCCAGATGATGATCAACATCACTACAATACATGACCGTCAACAAGCATATGCATGTACATGCAATTGTTCACTGATCAACTTGTCTGATGCATGTGATGCACCCATCAGGTACCACCACACAACTAATAGCATGCCCTCTGTGTCCCCCTGCACGTTTGCAAGCCTGCGTCCGTACCCAGGAGGATTCCGCTAGCAGTTCAGCAACTCTGCCACCAGTAGCATCTGGTACACATGTACCGGCCACCAGCACCACCATCTCCACGCTGCCTGCTGCAACACAGGTGCCACAGGTGCCACAGGCACCCATCATGCCTACACAACCCACCCCAGAAAATATCTGCACTCCGGAGGAGGCAGCAGGTAGCGACAACAGTGCCCCAGCACTGCAGTCTGATTTAGGGCCACAGGGGGAGGTGCCCAACCTGGATGACCTGGCATCCTTCCATGACTTCCAGTTCAGCCCAACATCACTACGCAGTCCAATGAGGTTGCCAACCCCCTCAATGGCTGAGCTCAATGCAGCGGATGGAGGACCAGCAGGCTACACTCACCCAGCTAGTGGAAAGGCAGCTTGAGTAGTCTAGGCACATCTTTGCGTCGGCTCTCAAGGTCAATTGGACGCTTTGCCACCACAATAGTGACCCTGGCACGCCATGTGCGGGAGGGCAATAACAACATTTCCAGTATTGCTGAGTCTATGTTGCTTGCCCAGCAGGCATATCTGGGACGTTTGCCACCAATGCCAGCAACAGTGCCATCCACTAGCACCACCCCATCCAGCTCCACCTCTGCCAGTCCACGGAGGCGCTCGAGTCGCCTAACAGAGCCCTCTGGCAAGGATGCCCATGCGCAGTAGTGCACACGCAAATGATGGCATGTGTGTTTGGCAATGCAGGACACATGGGGACAAGAAGGGTCTAAGGGGGTTGGTACGTTTGGGTGGTGGGGGAGGTCCATTAGGGGGTTAGTGAATTGGGGCCTGGTTGGGGATGGGTACGTTTGGGTGGTGGGGGAGGTCCATTAGGGGGTTAGTGAATTGGGGCCTGGTTGGGAGTGGGTATGTTTGGATGGTGCGTGGGCATGGGTGTACAGCTTCCCTACCCATTGCACCTTCTTCCCTGTTATGTTATGAATATATCATCATTGAAAAAAACATTCATGAGTGGACATCCATCATTTCGTTTGCAGTCCATCAATTTATTTACTGGCATCGTCATATCCATGCAATGCTTTCAATGTGCAGTCTCTCAAAAGTAAATGCGAATCAGTGCATCCCTTGCTCGTCTATCTAGTGCACCCCCAGGAGGAGGTGGAGCCATCCCCATCCCCATCTCCATCCCCATATCCATTTCCATCCTCTGCGTCTGGGGGCATCAGAATGTTCCTGCGCAGGCACAGATTGTGCAGCATGGCACAAACGAGCGTAATTCTACCCGTCTTCACTGGGCTGTACAGCAGTGATCCGCCAGATCTGCTCAAACAGCGGAACCAGGCCTTCAGTAGTCGAAATGTCCTCTCAATCATGCCACGTGTGTGGACGTGTGCCCTGTTGTACTCCTCCTCATGCCTGTTCCTTGGCCTCTGTACAGGCGTCATCAGTCATGGCGTGAGTGCATGTCCAGCATCACCTACAGGGGATGTAGATGTGGGGGACATGTCAGTGTTTGTTGTGTCATGTCTTCATCAGATACAGTGCAATCTTGTGTCATTGTTCATTCATTCATATGTGGCAAGCAGTGGTTGGACCGGTGGGTGATCACCATTCCTGGGTCATTGTAGTGGACATTGGCATCTGGACATTGACCAATGCATTGGTGTGCATGTGTAGTTGCCCCTGCGGGTGACATTGGTAAGTATGGCATTGTGCAGTGATGTTCACACATGGCAGAGTCAATCAGTCGACTGTGATGATGTTGTCGATGCAGGATGTCTCATGTGCAGGCATCAAGTGCATTGGGGGGCAGTGGTGCATATTGTGGGTGGATATATTCAGTGGCTCCAGGTGTAGGGGCCAGTGGTAGTATCGGCAGTGTGTGTCATGTGGCAGGGTGTGTACGGGCACACTGTGACAACCTGTCATGTTTAGCTTTATGATGTTTGGGTTGTGCGGACTATTCAGTAAATTGCCAGGGGGGTGATGCATGTGCAGTCGCAGCAGCCCACTCACATTGGTCATTACCCTGGACACACATCCCCCTTCCACACGGCCTGTGCTTTGGCAGCTGTACTCACCCAATAGCCATGTGCTTTGTCCAGCATAGCGTTCCATGTACCGTGGCAATGTTGAATTCCGCAGAACCATTGAGTTATGTGTTGAGCCCAGGAAATATGCACAGCAATGTATTATCACTTGTGCGGCATCACATACCATCTGTATATTCAGTGAGTGGTAATGTTTCCTATTGCGGTACACCATCTCGATAGCACGTGGTACTATCAGCTCGATGTGGGTGCAGTCAAATGCACCTATGCAATTAGGCATGCCTGCAATGTCATGGAAGGCCAACTTAGTGGCAATGACCTCGGGAAGGGTACGGGGTAGGGCAAACTGTTCAACGACATGGCGCAACAGGGCATCCAGTACCTGTACCAATACTTTAGAGAAACAGGGTTGTGATAGCCCGTGCAGCTCACCAACTGTGTGCTGATAAGTTCCGGTGCCAAGAAAATGCAGTACCGACACCACCTTCAGGAGGGGGGGGTGGCGGTGGTGATGTCAATGTGGCTGCTGATGTCATCCTCTATCATGGTCATGATGTACAGGATTGTCCATCAATTGGACGGTCCAGCCGGTATAATGTGTGGATCCGTCCTGGGGTAAGGTTCCAGGGTGAGGCCCTGATGCGTGGTATTACAGGCTGTGTGCGGCGTGGTGGCAGCTGGACAATAGAGTTTGGCATGGGTGCAGGGTTTGCTAAGTGCCGCCTGCACCTCCTCCGCCTGCACCTCCTCCTCTGCACCATTACTGCCATCATGTGCAGTGCTGCCTGTTGGTTGAGTAGCCCCAGTCCCAATGCTACTAGAGCTGCTGCCTACATAGTTCTGTTTGGAGTTGGCCTGGGTGTGGCCCTTTTGTAGGCTCCCAGTGGCCTGCTGGGTCCAGCTGGGCTCATTTGGTGCACCTGTGGCCTGATTCAGGTCACCAGGCACTGTTTAACGTCACCGTGGTCACGGTTTTAGCACCATTTTTGTGGCGGTGTTTCTATGTCCATGCTACTTGTATTGCCGGTAGTAGGGGCGGGGGGGGGTTCTATGCAGGTGAAGTTTACGGGTGCCTTGACTCTGCAGTGGTGGTTTATGGTGGTGCTATTTCTGGGTCCGTAGGTCATAATCCGGCGATCGTAGAAACGGTGCCGGTATGGTTATACTGGCAGCGTTAAGTCCCGACCGGGGTACTTGTAATGAGGCCCATTGTGTTTCCTTCTTTCTCAGGACAAAAAAGTTTCCTGAAGAAATTCGCAACATGTGATAGCATGAATGTTATATATAGTATCAAGTGCCCTTGTGGCAAATACTTTGTGGGACAAACAACGCGCAAGGCTAAAGTAAGGTGGAACAAACACCGGTCAAAGATACGTACTGGCAACATCAAATCTCCTGTATCAAGGCATTTCAAAGAAGCTAAACACCACATAGCACAAATCAAATTCCAAATTCTTGATGTACTGGAATTAACACAAGGAGTCAAGGTGGACATTAACAGACTTTTGAGTCAAAAAGAAACTTTTTGGATAGAAAAGCTGAACTCTTTGCACCCAGGGGGTCTTAACGAGGAGTGTGACAATGCAAGTTTTCTTTAATTTATTTTGTTATAACCAGTAGAACCTTGAAAAGTTGATCAAGCAATTGTAAGCATGAGTAACATACAAACAAATGCAAGAAAAGTATGTATTTTAACATGTATGTGAAGAGTATTGTATCAACACACCGCGTAAAAGCAAATAATGTTTTTTGCCTTTAATGTTCAAGGTCATCTCCAGCATTTGGTAAAGTTAACATCTTGCTTTTCATAAGTATGTGTTCAATGGGAACACACTAAAGAAAAATGGGCAATGCATCTTAATCAATGACTGTGGATTAGGTCCACGGTACAACCACACTACCTATATTTGCAAATATCATCAGTATTCAATGTAGAATGATCTGCCCTGCCGATATACATTCCAAATATACGGCATCAGTACTAACAATCATTTAAATATGTCGGTTGACTTTGAATACACTTCCAAAATGGCTGCCGGCACGCGATGACGTCATCACGCTGATGAAATCATCACGCTACGTGCCAACGCCATTTTATATGTATATAAGCATCCAGGGCAACCAGCAACGCGTGTTCACGCGAGCATGGTGCCCTGCTGCTTTGGAGTGCCCAAAAACAGGTAAGAATCTCCAATTGGGGAGGAGAATTTTTGATAGTAAGATCTATTATTGTAGTAAGTAAATGGGATCCTACAGTGTTGTATACTTTTCATTATTTAGATGATCCATCACAAACTGATATATGGAGAACATATCAGTTACACTCTAGAACTGCAAGGCAAAACTGATTGAGTGGACAAATATTTAGAAACTTTTTCTACAAGTAAGAATATACACACAAGGTCAAAGATTGGAAACAACACATATACAGGTATAATTTTGACTAAACTTTGTACCATGTGCAATGAGCAATGTGTAAAACACATGATTGGTTTATTTTCCAATTAGTAGGTCAGCAATTATTGACTCACTATTATTTTACTCTTATTTCTTCTTTAATAACAGTCCCTGAAGAAGGTCTTGCATAGACCGAAATGCATTGGACAATACAATTGTTGCAAGAGGCCTACTATAATGTGCAATTGAACAATAAATATACCTACATTTCAAGTTAATATGTTTTTATCAAGAATTCTTTATCAATGTCAATATACAATTCAATAAATTCAAGTAAATGAAGTGGAAATGCCCACATAGGTCCTTGCAGTAGACTGGAGAAAGCAATGCAGTCATTTGTGCAATAAGAAACAGAGAATGCCACCCGTGAATCTCCACAGTTACGCACAGCCGCTTCTAACCTTTCACGTGGTGGATACCCCGTTTTTTATGGTAATTACTTTAGTTACTCAAATCACTGATGGCTTATGGTCTGGTAAAACAAAAATGAGATAAGGTCGGTGCTAACGCTAAGAATTACAGACAGAGTTGCAAGAATGGCTCTGACAATATTATTGTTCTTCAGTTAAAGATGAGATAGGTTATAGGTTGGGAAAGGACAAGGCAATATATGCTATGGCTCGCTCTGATTCCTATTGATAATTACAGTCCACTTCAATTTTAGATTGGTCCGTCAAGGGCTCTGATCATCACGGATCGGGTCTACAGACAGCAGGGCACTGCTGGCGGGATAGGTCAGCTGGGCGGTTCTGGTCACTGGACTGGCACCTCAGACTGGATTAGCCCTTCTGGTTGCTGGACACTGTAGATCAGGGGGATGGCGAGTTTCAGCAGGCAAGCATTAATGGTAGCAAGTCAAACTGGATAAGAATTGTTGCCCTTAAGATTTGGATGGTTTCAGTGTGATGCTGGAAATGCTTTGGAGGGACAGGGCCTCCCTGTCCTTGTCCTGTAGTCCTTTT
The DNA here is from genome assembly GCF_040938575.1 of Ambystoma mexicanum. Taxonomy (NCBI): domain Eukaryota; kingdom Metazoa; phylum Chordata; class Amphibia; order Caudata; family Ambystomatidae; genus Ambystoma; species Ambystoma mexicanum. The sequence continues at coordinate 489,085,329 of NC_090922.1, read as the reverse complement.
TCACTTATGTTCTGTATTGTTTTCTTCCCAGGAGTCCGCGTGGGACTCCTGGCAGTGCAGCTCTTCCTTTTTTTGGTTTGGTGTACAGAGCCATGGGATACCCTTATGCCACCCATGGGTGGGGGTGCAACCCTGTGCCCCTAGTGTATGTCTGTGGGCACCTGTGTGTGGCCCACAGAGCAGGGTATGGGCTGGTGGCAGCTCTATGCTGAATTTGACAGGTACTCTGGGTATCCCCCATTTTGGGATACCCAGGCCCTGCCATTGGAATCAGTTGATTCCTGATAGGAACAAGATGGCCCATGTGGCCTCTTGCTTTCTATAGTCTATTACATTGTTTTCCCAAAGTCCTAGGAAGCCCTGGCTCTGTCCCTTCCCCCTGGCTGGCTGTTGGGTGGAAGTTCCATGTATGGTGGTGTTGCGAAATCCAGGCCAGACTAGCTGGAGCCTTCCCAGTGACTGTATGTTGTGGGTACACCCTGTGGGTGTGACCTGGGTGAATGTAGTGTGTGACCAATATGCACTTCTTGTTGTGGGTATCTGGTTTCTGGTATGAGAGACAAAGATTGAGACAGCCCTGCCCAAAACTGGTATGAATGCAGTGTGTAGTCTTTAATGGCTGGGTACTTGTCCAAATACACATTCCTTGTTGTGGGTGTCTGAGAGGGAGGAGTATGGCCAGAATGCACTGCATGCCTGATTGGCTGATTGACTGCATAAATGCCCTTCTGTATCATTAGCTGCTGAGTGTGAACCAACAGTGTGGATGAGAGACTGAATAGTATATCTGGGGACCTCTCACCACTGGAAATTGTTCGGAAGCTGTGTCTACACCTGAAGAGTAACAGGAACTGATGATCCTCGATGCCCAGCTGGAAGAAGAAGAACTGCTGCTGCATTTGCTTCGACCCAATCCGAAAGCTGCCAAGTTCGTCGAGGACTGATCTGAGAAAAAACCTGGTTAGTCACCCTCTTCCCGTGCTCTGAGGGACCATCGAGCACCGCTTTCCTTCGCCGAAGCTCCCTGGAAGTCAGACCCTTTGAAGGCTGCTGACCAGAGACGGGAACCATTGAGGAGAACGAAGTGAAGCACCCAGACATCGATGCCGTCAAAGTCAATTGCTGTTGACCAGGGTTCAGAGTATCGCCGTATCCACTGGAGGCCCGTTGAAGCCGTGTTGCCCAGAAGAGGGGACCGCTTGACGCTGTCTGCTCCTTTGCCTAAGACAGTTGAATCGAAGGACTCCCTTGCCCGCAACGTCGACCGCTTTATCCTGCCAGAGAAAGTCGAGGATGCCGACGCAGCAAGGAGAATCCACCGGTGGATTTCCCGCCACCCAAAGACCACAAAGACTTCGACAACTCGATGCCCTTGTTGGGCCACAGTTCTTCAGAAACTCTTTGCAGTCCTGAACTATCCAACGCCGAGGTGCCCCGCACACCTCGTCCTCACAGGACGTTGCCGACGAGCACCGCCTCGATCAACGCCATGGTCTCGGCACCCTCGAACTTTTCATCGACGCCGTCAATGCCAAGTTCATCTTCTTCGACGCCTCTCGACAATCCGTGGCTCCTGCTCTAAAGGGAGTCACTCAAGAAGGATCCAACGACGCCTCTTCGAAGAACTCTGCTCCACCAGGTACATTGGGGGGTAGAAACATTATAGAAGGAAATAAGACTTGTAGAACAATATATGGACTGGGCTTGTTATATTTCTCTTATTTTACAGGTTGCCCAGGTGGGGGGATCTCCACACAGAACTGAGTTTAATGGTAGAGGCCAGTATTCTGCCAATTGTTCTAACCAACTGCTTTCCTCCTATGTCTATTGTTGGTTACCTTTATTAATTGATTTCTGTGACATTTTAACCAGAGTGCAGTTGATGCACTTTAATGAAATCTGATAATAATTGTGGTACCACTTATAACTGTATATATTTGCCATTGTTGATTTTCTGAACACAAAGTGAGTTATTGTGATAGTGTACATAACCTTGAATATTAATTATATAAAGGCGGTGTTGTCAGTAATATAGTGTGTGGACATTCCTTTTTGGGGGATGGGGAATACACTGTACTTAAGAACCAGCCTGCATCACATCCTGAGAAGCTAGGCCTTGATTGCTCATCCATTGCTATCAACAATGGAGAATCTTGGCTGGGGTCCTCTGTGCCTCTCCTCTACCATATAGAGAGCAGAAGCACAGACCCCCCCCTCCATCTTTACATTCAGGATTTGGGCCTAGCTGAAAAAGAGTTCAGCAATGCTGAGGCCTTGGCTTTTCAAAGAAGTCTGGATCAGGAACAAAGATGGAGAATTCAGGAACAGAGCGCCACGCAGCAATCAGGATGGAGTCAGGAATCAGTGTGTTTGCGTGTTCTGAGGTTCCCTTATTTATCCTGCCAAATGACATCACTAAGTTTATGGTAGGGGCAGACTTACAACCCACACCCACAAGGCTATGATTGGTCAAAGGCACAATTCCCGCCTTGCTATCTGCTGGTTGGATGACAGAAAGGGTTGTCATATTTTATGATTTGACTTGGGCATCTCCCAGTTATTTGGACCAAAATGTTATTTTCCCACAAATACATATTTATATAATTATGCCCTATAATAAAATCGGACACATACATTACATATTTTGTGCGTTACATTTAATCCAAGTCGGTGGGATCTGGCATTGTCTTTCTGTGGAATTTTGTCAATTTTAATCATAAAGGTTTAGCCTAACAATTCCTAATTTGGTACATATATGTGCAATCACCCCTAGCACATGGGTACACAATATTAGATTTGCAGCATCAATAGTCTTTGCGCAATTAGTCCTTTTTCATAACTTCAGTTCCTTACTCAGTAAGAAATCCTACCAAGTCTTCATATGTCTATCATAAATTCAGATTACAATGTGTGTACTTTTCATTCCTTTACTTATTTTTGCTGACAAATTAAATGTCACGAAGGTCTGTGGCAAAATAAGCAATTTAAACCCAACATTACAGGTCAGTTTTTTTTCTTACTTCCCAAGTGTGAGCAAATGGCCAGTCCTTTGAAGTTCATTGAGAAGCCTCTCCCAGCATCATGTCCAAGCCTTCTATTGTATTTGCCTGGGGCAAAGACGAATGTCTAATGAGGTCCTTTGTTATGAGTATGCAAGGCCTCCCAGAAGCAATTAGGCCTTCCTGCCAGCGGTGAAGTGTCAACCTTTCCCAGACTGAGGACTGTCAAGGCAGAATTGTTTTTTTTAAATAGTTAATTAACTCCAAGCTGGGTTACTTTAAGTTTCACCCACATCTTTCATTAAAACATATGAATGAACACAGTTTATAGGTGGATTTTTACATTAGCAATCCTTAGACATTTCTTAAAGAATTAGGACTTTCAACAAATACATGCTTTCAAAACAAGCAATTTTGCACTTTCTTTCTGGAAAAACACATTAAACTGAGTTTTTTTTAAATCCGATTTTCCTATGCAGCACATACACATTTGATTCAGCACCAGTTCTTGCCTTGAGTGCTGGGATTGTTTGCAGTCTGGATATATGTGTCCTGCCTTTGTTTAAAGTTTCTGTCTTCACAGCTGATTCTGTTACAAGTTACAATTTTGGCAGCCTTTTCCAGTGGAACTGCAAACAAATGTTCCTGGGCTGCTTTTTCCTTAGATGCATTTAATAAAGCTCTCAGTCAATGAGGCCCGGTTCCTCTGAGTCACACTGGATGGACCTGACATTTCAGTACCCTTTTAATCTCAATGATTCACTGGAAATAAATAGATCTAGCGCCAAAAACAGCACTTTTGAAGGTTGCAATTTTCGATTTTCAGCACAATTCTGCTGCTTTGCTTCATGTTGAAGGTTGCAGAGCCCACTGGCATGCTCCTGCAGTGATAACTCTGTTTTCACCCCCACTGAATGTGTGTGGCAAGGTGTGCAAGCAATTCTGGTTGTGACCAACGCAGTTTTGCAGATTTTGGCACGCACAGGAGTCAGCGCATCCATTTTAGGCTGTTTCTTTCACCATTTGTGGTGCAGTGGGGCACATTGGAATGGGTCAAAATATCCCACAACTATGCACACTCGGAAAGTAAGTCATAGCAGGGGGCTTGGGCGCAGTGTCTAGTAAGATTACCTGTGACCCTCAAACGAGGGGTTGAGTCAGTTGTGCCATGAGGTCCTCATCTCAGATCGATGTGAGAGCAGGCGCTATAGTTTCAGTCGTCTTTGAAAAAAGGCTAACTTCCGCATTCAGTGTAAGTTGAATTGGAGCATAATAGGAGCGGATGTCAGCTCCTAAGGATTTCAGGCATTTACATTTATTGCTAGTGACCCATAGGTTTTGACTTTGTTCATGGTTGGGGATCACACAAGAGTGCAAGATTGAGGGCGTGGTTGAAATTCTTTTTGACTATAGTGGAGCAATCGGGCATTTCGACATCCCAGTTTTCAATGTATAGAACTCCATATTAATGACTCACCAGCAGAAGGATTTTCAGCAGTATTTTATACCGCATTAGGTGTTTACTCGTGGAGTAATGCAGAGTAATCAAAGGGCAGAATTGGGAGGCTGTTCGCCTGCTCAGCTGAACAGCACTCCTGAAGCACTCACACAATGCACGTGCGTGTTGCGCATGCACGTGTATTTGTAGTGCCGCTGGGTAATAGTAGGCAGGGCTTAGTTGGTCTAAAAAGAGAAAGGAAATACTTGTCCAAATACCCACACAGTGTCTTTTTCGCTATGTTATAGTGAAATAGCAATTGTTAGGTACCAAAGCACATCAGGTGATTCACTCGAAATAATCCACAAATTGCAGCACAGCAATGCGCCTGTGCAAGTGTGTGTAGTGCTGTTGGGTAATAGGTGGCAGGGCTTGGTTGGTCATAGCAGAACAGGTGATTCACTCGAAATAATCCACAACATGCAGTGAAGACTATGCTGGATATTGGATTATTGAGCAATGGAGCAGACAGTGATATCCCTGCATCCAAATAGTACTCCTGAGGCACGCACATGATGCGCCACGATGTGCCTATTACAGATTTGTAATAGGTAAAAACAGACAACAAATAGCAGAATACAAATTGTTGGCTTTCTAAGATCGGGTTCACTGAAAGTGACACAGATTTGTGAGGGGTATATGCAAAATAACTATAATCACACTTACAAAAAAGATGCAATTTAAAATGACAGCTTCGGAAGGCGTTAAAAAGACCGTCTATGAGGGAATGTGAACATTTGAGAAATAAAGAGACAGAGGAAAGTCTACATGGTGTCTGTATGTAAATGCGACAGTAAATGGAAAGTAATGTCTATAGTGGATGTGAGTACCTACAGAAAGGAATGCAAATGACTACAGGAATGTGATTTTTTTGTGAGGAAATAGAAATTACTGCGCAGGATGCAGTGCAGCACCCTTCCCTTACTCCCAGTGGAGCTGAGTTTTGGTGCAGGTCTTGGGGACTTGCAACTGGAAACATGAAATAGCTGGAAATTTTTTTAAGAAGTTGTGACCCCTGGAGTGTGATTTATGGAAAGCTATATGGGCCCCTCCACTTAGCAGTGATGGTGGCACCTGTATGTGTGGAAGAGATGACATTCTGTGCAGTGAAAGCTGTTATAGCAGCTTGGCAAGTGGAAGCTGGGTGGGAGCTTTGCAGACCCACTGTAGAGAAATTTGGAGATCCCGCGACTTAACTGGGCCCCAAAGCATGGTCCTTCCCAGGGGCTGCTTTTCCTCATAGGGTGCACATCATATGAACATGATGTCATAGATGGCCTCAAGAATACACAGACAGGAAACAGTTTTATGTTGCTTTATTAAACACCAAAACAACTGGTATGAGATGGCTGGGGTGGTTTAAAGTAAGGGGGTTCCTAGTTCTCTCTTGACCTCCCTGTGGGCTCCCTACAGTTTAGCCAAGGCACCCGTATCCCCCAGAATGGTACCCAACATGTTCTAAAGAATGGTGAACTCTACTGTCCAGGCGTTTTCTAATCCCATTTGTTAGTATATGGATTTCACAGTGGATTATGGTTTATCGATCAGTCTCTCTTTCTTTCTCTCTCTCGCTATATATATATAAATATATATATATATATATATTTATATATATATATATATATATATATACATGTATATATATATATATATTTCAAAAACAAACAGCTTCAAACAGAAACTATTCAAGCGAGCAGCACTCCACGAACAGAAAAGTGTTTCAATGATTCAAATCATCACGGAAATCCAACAGCAAACACTGCATCATTGGTTGTATGACATATAACAGCCTTTATTTTACATATGCAGCAGATAAAAAGTGTTCTCCCAGTGCAAATGTTGCTTAGCCAGACGGCAGCCTGACGCGTTTCACCACTAACCAGTGGCTTGTTCACAGTCACTCATCACCCATAGAGTGTTTGTTTATATAACAAACACTCCCCCCACAGTGAAAGACATAAAGAAGGTGACTTAAAATCTCAAAAATAGTGGTAATTAGCCATCTTGGCTTGGGCTACTGATTCACATTACTGAATGGTATAAGCACATGTTTAGACGTCAAACATAACTTTTCAGCCATAACAAGACACATACAAATAAAATTGGCATTTTAAGTATTGGTACTATTTAAAAATCAGCTCATAGTAAATGACACAAACCACAATTATAAGGGCAATACGGAAACATTAAAACTCCCATATTAATAACATGGTGTTGTCTTTCCTATTAGATGCATAGAGGCAGGGGTAATAATATAGATCTGCCTAAAATATTCACAGAGCCAACAGATGACTACTTATGCATCTTGCCATGTTTACAGAGTACCTAGAAGCGGGATAACTATCTTCGCTGAATATGTAGCGTTCAGTCAAAATAAAGTGCATAGTGCTTTTGTATAAACAATGCATTCCTATGATATAATAGATTCATATAGAATAATACAAAATATTCATGTCGTATTATAAAATGCATAATGCAAACTATAAACATCTCTCTAAAATATTCCAATATGGTAAGGGAATTCTTTTCTTGTGTAATGCGACACAGTAAGAACAATATATCCCAACATCTGCTTCTAATGGTGACTGCTAGTAACTCCTTTGCCATATGATGGTCCCGTGTGTTTTTATCTGAATGATATAATGTTGTCTATCACGTAAAATGCATGAAGGCAGGGGTAGCAGAATAAATCTGTCAAAAATATTTAGCAGAGCCAGCAAGCAACTGCTTATGCATCTTACCATTATTGTGAAGTGCCTAGAAGCGAGATTAATTTCTTCGCTAAGTAAGTAGCGTTGGGACAATATAAAGTGCGTGGTGCTTCTGTGCAAACAATGCATTCCTATGACACAGTAAATACATATAGAAGGATATAGAGAACATTAATGTCATATTATAAAGTGCATAGTGCAAGCTATCGACATCTCTCTACAAATACTTCAGTGCAAGACAGAAGAATGGTTTTTCTTGTATAATACAACACAATCAAAACAAATATATTCCGACATCTACTGAGCAATGACTTCAAATAACTCCCTAGCCAAATGGTGTTCCCATGTTTTTTTACCTTGATAATATCAAAAGATAGATATAAAAGAAAAAGAATGCTTTGAAGTGTCAAATATGCATATCAGGTAATACATGCCCAGATGACAACTCTGAACTGAAAATGTAATCACACCATTTTAGACACATGTAATATCTCAGAATGGTATTCAGATTACCACTACTTGCTTGCCAGGCTGAAAGGAATCAATCAAAAACAGGCCTCCCTATGGGCATACCTGAGCCAAGTATATTAAACAGATAGTTTTTGAGTCAAATTGAAAGTCACCATAAAAAGTGAAAAAGAGAGAAGTGATAAGTCAAAAAGGAATAAAAAAATATAAAACAAAGCACAATCAATTAAGCATATGCAATAATGAAAAAAGGGGGTCCTTGGAATGTATAAACTACCGGGGATATTATCGTGTCCAATATGATCTTTATGTCCCCAAAAATGTATAAAGCTCTTCATCGATGTTATGTCCCAGTGTTGTTTTACTCTCGAAGTCTAAGATATATTTAGTCTCTTCTTGGCGGAGTACTTTTTCATAGTCACCTGCCCTGGGGCCTGGGATGACCTTATGAATGCCAAAGAACGTGAGATAAGCTGGATCGGCGTTATGCTTTTCCGAAAAATGTTTAGCCATAGGATAAGAACAGTCCTTATTAATAATGGCTCTCACATGTTGCAAGATACGCACTTTCAGCTTGCATTTTGTGCTTCCAATGTACCATTTTGAGCAAGGACATATCAAAGCATATACCACCAGTTCTGATTCGCATGTAATCTTGCTATTGATGTAGACCAGATGTTTTAGTATAGGGTGCTCGTAACTTTTGCAGTTCTTTGCATATTTACAGATCTTACATCTGGTACATTTGAAAAAGCCTGTTCCTGTTAAGGAAAGCCAATTGGTGTTTGTGTCATTCCTTTCTATGGCCATGTAGCTTTTCACCAATAAGTCTTTGATGGAGGCACTTTTACGAAAGGTAATATCAGGATGGTCATGAAGCATGCCACCAATGTCTTTATCAGCTTTTAACACTTTCCAATACTTGTTGACTATTCTTCTAATAATACTCGAATGGCTTCCAAATGTCAGAATTAACCTGGTAGTATTTTGCTCCTCCTCTTTCGCTCTGTCTGTTTTTGGTGTTGTTAACATTATATGTCTGTTCATTTCACAGACCTTCAAATACGCCCTTTCAATAATCCTTTTGGGGTACTGCTGTTGTAGGAAATTAAAAGCTGTTATTTTGCTGGCTGAATCAAAATCCACAATTTTGCTACAGTTGCGTCTAATGCGGACGAACTCTCCATATGGAATACTCCATAGGAGAGTCTTAGGATGGGCACTATTCGAGTGTAGCGGAATGTTGGCACCTGTGATTTTTCTGTGAAGACATGACTCCATTTTTTGTTCTTCTATCTTGACTTCTACGTCCAAGAATACAATAGATGTACGGCTGTGGTGTTCCGTAAATTTAAGATTCACATTGTTGATGTTGAGAGATTTAACGAATTCACACCACAGCTCTACTGAGCCGTCCCAAATTATGAGCAAATCGTCAATGTAACGGAGCCACAACACAATTTTTTCACTATACTTTACATTCGCTTCTGCCCATACTGTTGTTTTCTCCCAGTATCCCATCATTAAATTCGCATATGATGGTGCGAAAGTCGTGCCCATCGCCGTTCCTTGAGTTTGACGGAAAATTTCGTTATTGAATAGAAAAACATTGTTTGTCAAACATATGTTGATCATCTCTAGGATCATATGTGAATGTTGTAAGTGATTCAATGATCTTGTGTTGAGGAAGTATTTGCAAGCGGAGATCCCATCATGATGTTTTATAGACGTGTACAGGGACACCACGTCCATGGTTGCTAGTAAATATGTAGATTCCCAAGGAAGTTCATCGATTTTCAAAAGAAAATCCGTAGTGTCCCTGACATATGATGGTAATGTGGTGACAAAGGTGCAAAGAACCTCATCAATGAACCGAGACATATTTTCCAAAAGCGACCCACACAATGTTACAATGGGTCTCCCAGGAGGCTTGAGAGGATTCTTGTGAATCTTTGGGAGAAAGTAAATAGTGGGAATTATAGAATTCTTCGAAAAAAGGAATTTAGCCATTTCCTCCTCAAGAATATCTGCCTTTTGCCATTTAGTTATAAGAGTCCATACTTCATTCTCCAATTGCTTGATGGGATTGATCTTTAAACGTTCATAACAGTTCACATCGTTTAATTGTTTATAAGCTTCTTTAATATAGTCTTGTTTGTTCATGATGACTATGTTGCAGCCCTTGTCAGCTGGTTTGATTATGTATTTATCCAGCTTCGCAATCTCTGTTAGTACTTTCTTTTGTTTTTTCGACAGGTTGCTCTTGGGTTGTCTGTTAATCTTTCTTCTCTCTTCTTTCAAGTCATCAATGACTACATTAGCGAAGGCTTCGATGTGACTGTTTTGGGCACTCAGTGGGTTAAATTTAGATTTGCATCTTAATTTGCTGGTAGACGGCCAATCTGTGCAAATACCTAATCTTTCCAAGTTAGTACCTGGCTCATTGCTTTCTGTGTGACTCTCCTGTTCCAGATCGTCAAGGATTATAAGGGTATCCATCTCGGCAATGGTGATTTCTGTTCTTCCCTCTAGAATGTCTTTTGGCTTTTTTTTAAACGTAGAGGTAGCAAAAAACTTCTTGAGCCGTAATTTCCGAATAAATCTATCCAAATCTATCCTGGTTTCCACATAGTTAAAACTAGCAAGTGGACAGAAATTGAGTCCCAGTTTTAAAATTTGTTCCTCTTCTATAGTGAGGGCATGATCAGATAGATTGATGATCTGCTGTTTAGTCATAGCATCCCTCACTTGGTCATTCATTTCCCAGAGCGCAGCAATCTTGACGGCATAGGGCTGTCTGAACTTATTGCCCCTCTGCCCCCTCCTTGTTTTTTTCTTCCTCCTCGTCCTCTGGTATTTTGTGCTCCTCCTCTGGCTTTTTTGTTTTTTGTCCGCCCATCTTGGCACAACAGTCTCATTTCCTCTAAAAATATATATATATATATTCAGTAAAAAAACTTTGTTAAAAGGACCTTATGGTTAAGGTGCGCTACTAAAAACCTATGAAATTCAGTAAAAAAACCTTGTTAAAGGGACCTTATGGTCAGTGATGTCATCAATGAAATTTGTGATGTAATCTTTGATGTCCTAGATGTTAGTTTTAGCAGTGCACGGTGGTAGCGCGAGTTATGGTTGCTTAGCTTACCATAACTGGCAAATTTCAGGGGGTTTTCGGTTTTACTTGGAACCATAAGGTCCCTTTAACAAAGTTTTTTTTACTGAATTTCATAGGTTTTTAATAGCGCAACTTAACCATAACGTCCCTTTAACACATTTTTTTTACTGAATATACATTTTCATAGTGTGAATTTGATACATGTTTACTAGGATTCCCTTACTTTATATACATGTAACATAGAACATATTGAACCCCCAGCTAGTGATTTTGATGTCCACGGACTGTGCGTATGTCCGCGAACGGTCGCGAACGACAGTAACACTACCCAAACACTCAGGTGGTATCTTAAATGGTTCTATCATACCATATAAACGCTGCACAAGTTCAAAAAGCAGCACATACACACATTATATGTAATAATAAATAAACAGTGAAACCTAGATATCTAACACATCAACCATTCATTTAAATACCATATGTAATAAAATGGAATATACCAAAACAAAAAAGATATTCCTCCAACATAATTACCTCACCAAAACTGCAGAGCTAGAAGCAACAGTAGACTTACACAACAGTACGAATACAACTTACCAGAAACTAGTAAGTAAACTTAATTTTTCTTATATATTTCTAAACTTTTTGTATTATGTACACTACAATTAATATATTTTTGTTTTTCACACAGAAATGTGCAGTACTTTGGAATGGCTTGAGGAGAATTTTCCACGTGAATAATGGTAGACACTTCTCTATATAACCAAATTAATAATCATTACTTCATGTGTACTTAACATATATATATATTTATTTTTAACAGACCATACAAACATTGAAAAGAATACACCAAAAGACACATTGGCAAAGACTCTGCAACGGATGGAACAGAAAATGGACATGCTCAAGGAAAATTTCAATGTTTTGAAACAGTTAGTGGAGAACCACATAAAAGAAAAAAATTAAATACTATTGTCCCACATGTACCTGTTCCCCCTCTCATTGTCCCAGTCAACTATCCCCAAACCCTCAACACCAAGAAAAACGTTTTGATGAGACTTCCATCCCTTCCCATCTATTCTCTCTAAACCCCTATTCCCCTGGATTTGTATCAGTTTCTGCTTCCCCCTCTCTTTCATAAATTGTGTATCTGTATATAATAGAAACAAATATTATGTGTTTTATAATTCAATCCTTTGTGTCTTATTTTTTTTTAAAAAGCAGTTACTGTGCCTGTCCGGGCTGTCCGTAATTAACAAAATGGGATGTCCTAAGGACACTACACCTGTCCGTACCATTCACAACCAAGATGGAATTGTTCTTAGAACACACCTGGTGTCCGAGATGTCCGTAAGTGAACACAATGGAGGAATCCTAAGGACACTATACCTGTCTGTACCGTCTGCAGCCAAGTTGAAACTGTCCTAAGAACACGCGCGGTGTCTGGGATGTTCGTAGTCCATCAAAATGGAGGTGTCCGAAGGACACAATACCTGTTCGTACAGTCTGCAGAACATCTACGCACATGCACACCACACCCGTAAGTCCTGCGAACATCGCGCCTGTCTGTAACTGTCCGTCTCACTTGTGTCGCACTTTTAATTTGTTTGAGGACCCGAACACTGCCCGCAGAACACCCGCTCGCATGCGCACAGCTGTTCCTGTGCATTTTGTGTCCTGCGGACACCCGTTCTCTTCACGGACATGTTCCTGACATCATCATGTGACCGCACCCACGCAAAACATGTGTCCTAATTTGTGGACACTGTCCGATTCACCAACATTTTAAAAGAACTTATTCAGACAATCCAAATTATTTTACAGTAGAAATTCACCATTGCACATGTCCCAGACAATGACCCTGGCTTTCCACATACTTTTTGTAACTTTTTGAACCTTTTTGGGTGTGCAATCTGTTCGCGAAGTGCACCCCTCCACCCCTATAAAAGGCCATACCCCAGAGCTGATCTTCATTGCACTTCTGGCTATTGCAGATTGACTTTTGCTGTCTTTGCTGCTCTTGCTGAGATTATCTCATCAACCCTGATGGCATCCATGGCTGCTGTTGCTACATCTGCCTCAGCACCACCCCCAAACCCTCCACCACCACCATCTCCCCAAGGGCCTGCAGAGAGGAACACGTGTGAGAATGTAGAGAACGAGGATGAAGAGGATGAAGAGAATGAGGTCAAGGAACTCCCTACTACCAGCACTCGCCGGGAGTCTTGGGTGTGACTGTTGGCTACCGTTCATGGTAACGTACCAAAAGCACATGCAAACAAGGTCACCTGCAACCAGTGCAAAATGGTGCTGAGTCATGGGAGACGTGGTTCGTACAGCTTTGGTACGACATCCATGAACGACACCTAACGTCGTTCCACAGTGCGGACATTCTCAAGGTTGTACACGTAGTAGGTTGAGTTCCTCTACAGCATCCTCCATTTCCGCTCCTCTCACCACAAGAGACACTCCTGTGGGAGAGCCCATCCCTCCAGCTGCTTCACAGGCCAATCGCAATGCTGTTGACCCTTACCTTTCGAGGGTCACAATATTGTGTATGTACTGCGATGCAGTACTCTGCAGGGGGGAGATTCTTTGAAGTGCTTTCGAGACTATGGCCACGGAGCACCAGAAGACCTGCTACCTACCTAAGTAAGGCCCACCCTACATCTTCCTCTCTCCACCTGCCCTTTCTTATCCCCGTGGTTGGTGTCCCTTCCTTACCCTCCTTTCCCCTCCTCTCCTAGTGTGTCGTGTGTAATAAACCAAAAAAGACTCTTTTCAGGGCCACCTTTCACAGTTCAAAAATAGAAGTGGCAAATAAACAGTGCAGGGCCCAGTGCATTTTTTGGAAGTCCACGGACAGTCCTAAGGCATATAACATTTTAGGGTGCTGCCCTAGCAAAACAAATGCACTTTTCTCTAGTAGGAAGTGGTGGCCCTGAAAAGTGGTGGTGTTTTTGTTTGTTTGAAAAATTTGAAATCATCAACATCTACTGCAAAATAGATGACTATAATTCCAGAAAAGGTTGCAATGCATTTTGCACATTTCTCAGAAAAATCTAATTGCCAGCATAAGTAAGATGGACTCCATCTCTGCGAAAAATATATGTGCTACGAAACATAATATTTTCATTGTGAAAAGAGGACATGCCAACATCTCTTAGAAAGGCACAAACAGCCTTATTGACATTGCGCCTCGCTTTCTCCATTTGTGGACCAAATAAAGAAGAACGCAGCCACATTTGTCTTTGTGCAATATGAGAAATAATTACTGGGGAATTCGGAAACATGTCCATGACCTTCTCAAGTCCATCTTTCATTGCAAATTGCAAAGAAATTCCAGACACATGTCCTAAACTGTTTCCTCCACAATGAATTATAATTATGTCTGGATGATGCTCTGCCTCTAAAGTAGCACAGAGAGGTACCGAGTCCAGCCACTTCATTCCATGCACTCCATGCCAGTGCACTTCCACATGAGGAAATGCAAGATCTGGATCTACTCCACAGCGTTCTGCATGCACCTCTAACCAATGTATCCATGAGTCTCCCAAAATCCAGATAATCTGTTTTCGGAAACAGCCATAGCTATCTGTTCTTCTCTCAGGAAAAAGACATTCTGACAAAATCTCTCCTTACACAACACACCCAGTAAACTTTACTGACCAATCCGTATCTCCGCTCATTCTCATTTGCATACCTCTCCACCCCAAAATCCCCATATGTAATACGCGCTGTCCGCAGACTACTGCCATGTCCACGGACATATCGAAAATCTCAGCGTGGTGAATGTACATTTAAATAGTGTGCCCCATTTCCCCTTTGAGGTGGGCTCTGAAAAGAGCCATCGTCTTTGTTTTTTGCAGATGCCTGACAGACACCTGTTATTTTGAATTTTTTGGGGGGTTTGGTTTTTCTTCTTACTTTACAACTAAAATCTTCACATAACCTTCTCCAAAGCAACCCTTACATTCCAAAACAGCATGGCATTTCCCAAAAAAGATAAAGAAATGCCATCTTTAATATTCTCATTATTACAGAAAAACATACCAGCTCTAAGCATGAAAGCACACATGCCTCGATTGATTGCACACCTATGTTTTGCTGAGGACAAAAAACAGAACTATTGTCCCATATTGGCCTAGGTAGTAATCCAGAAAAAATTACTTTTGCATTTGGAAGGATGTTCATTACTGCTTGAACCACTGTTCTAAATCTGCCAACAAAGTAGGGGCACTGAAGTAGCCCAAATGGAAAGCACCATAGTGCAATACTACCAGATGGGGACTGTTCATCCTGCGCATATCTTCACAAACTTGCAGAATTCCCGATACATTGCAATCAGGCACAGTGCTCCACACCACCTCCACTCCTTTATTTGCCACATGCCTGCATTGAGCATAGTGCTGTAAACCATGGACAAACATATCTCCAAGCACCAACATCCTGACTTTCTCCACCTCTGCCATCCTCACTACACACACTCTCTTCCTACACAAATCCAAAACATCAACATCTGATTGGCTGATCCCTACAGTCCCCTTTCCATACTGGATTTGCTGGAAAACCCCGGATGTGGCACGCCCTACCCATGGAAAGCTGTGGTGTCCATGTGGCACGTAACTCTTAGCCAGCCCTTCTACCCTTTCCACATTACTCTCGGTGCCATTCCCTCATTGGATACAGCTATGCAGTCACACAACCATCCACCAATCACATCCAAGACCTCTACATCTAACTCCATCATCAGAGTTCCACACTTCAAATGTACTGTTTATCACTCCGAGTACAAGTCTCATATCATTGGAAAGCACCTACTACAAAAACTACTCTACAAGTCTCCAAGATTTCTACTTACAGCTGCATTCATATCCACATGCATGAATAAAAACTACAGGTATGCATATTTTATTCACAGTACATGTACAAGTGTTATGAATCCATAAAAACAGAGTAATGCCACTAAACCTGCATAGCCTATACATACATGCCAACCCTCCCGATTTAAGCGCAAGACTCCCGATTTTCCATTGAAAAATTGCACCATTTTTTACTGTCTTCCGCATAACCTATACATACATGCCAACCCTCCTGATTTAGGCGCAAGACTCCCGATTTTTCATTGAAAAATCACACTATTTTTTACTGTCTCCTGCCTAAATTAATGCTAATCCCAATGCAATCCTATGAGAAAAATAAATGTTCCCGATTGCTGTGGTGAAATCTCCCTCTCAGGTGCTCCCGACTGTTGGCATATCTACCTATAAAATTTACTTATTGAAATGTTTCCCATCTACTATAATCAACTGTCACTTCCAAACCTGTCTGCTATCTACAACACACCTTTAAAAAAACAAGTGAATTTCATGCACTTAAAATTCTACTCATTTGCAAAGCATGTTGAACTAACATATTGTAAATAAAATATAAAGGCTGCACATAGTTAAATGAAATGCATGCATACACTATGTTCAGATATCAAACAAGAATACTACCACAAAAATATAAAAATCAACGTCTACATTAACATCAGTGTTATAAACACACAAAATTACTTACTTCTTTCTTTTACAATTGCAGTGAGGACCACTCTCATGATAATCAACAGCATCTCAACTACAAACAACATATCCAAAGAGACCTGTTCATTGAACAAAAAAGAGTAAGTACAATACTACCTTAATATTCTTACTGTTCCTCAAACACACTGCGTGGTTCATTCATGTAATTTGCGCACCAAAAAAACAGCGATTTCTGAACCATTCTGCCCACGAATCCCCATGTATTAAACAAAGATTAGCAGGCAGACTGGCACACAAATCCCCCTTATTTTGGAACACAAAAATACTCAACCCTTACAATGTTAGTACTACAAAACAAAGAACTGTTTTAATTTTATACCATTACATTTACTATTAATGCTTCTCCTCACTATTAGCTCACTTTCTACTCTCATCTGAACCTCCGTTTAGTAACACACAAATAGAAGAATAGCCTTCCCAACTAATTGTAACTGCCCAATGCACAATCATATACCACCACATACATCTTTCCCATCATACTCAGACACTCATGTACACAGCACACATACATTGCAGAATGGCCCAACCCATACCTTCTTTTTTTTTTCAACAGACCCCAAAGAATGCCTTCCAAAAAGCAAGTCCGTAGAAAGCAATGCAAAAATAGAGCAAATGAAAATAAGTGTCCAAAATAAGCATCCACCTCTACCAGAGTTTGTACAAAATGTTCAAACAAAACAGGTAAGTCATTTAGAGAAACAAAATAAGCTTCCAGTACAGAAACTTTGCCTCCTCTATCAAAATGTAAAACGAAACAAAAAATGCTTAACAAGAATTCGGCTACCACTACTGCTAAAACTGTTCCTATAAATCATGATGTATTAGCAAGTAACATAGCAAAAAAAGTATTTTAGCAAAAATGTTCTGCCACAAAGTCCTTCAGAATCTTATAAAAACTGGAGACAAATCATGCACAACCCTTCAAACTTACTGTAGAAAATTAATCTTAGAAGCTTTAATAGACAGTGCAATCCTTCTCAAAAGAAAGTTATTCATTTTAGTGTTAAACAGAATAAAAGCACTAACAAAACTAACTACTAAATTACAAAAAAAACTTCTCAATAAACGGAATGTCAACAAAAATAACTTCTTAAATATCTGTGGAGGTGAATGGAGTCACACCACGAGCACAGAACCATATTTTAATTAAGAAGCATACAAACAAAACCAAACAAACACAATTGCCATCCATAGCAGTGGACGAGCTTATGAAAAAATTAATAATACCATAATGGAACAAGAAATACTGCTTACAAAAATATCCCCAGAAAACTCAGAATTACCTCTCCATTCGATTGAACCAGAACGTCAGTATACAAATGTCCATGCACGTCAATGTGTAACATTCCCAAAAAATCTTTCAAATCTTTACGCCAGTTCCTCAATCAGTATGTGAAAGGCAAAGACAAAATCAAAATGAAAGTGCTGCAAAATATGGATACCTGTGCAGTGCGCACAGGACTACAAGGACATTCATTAGCCTGCATTTCAGGAACTATTTGCAAAAGCACATTCCATCATATCAAAATGATATCAACACATCATTCAACTATAAGAAATCTAGTCTATAAACTGTACTATGCTAAATGTCCTGCTTTAGCACTAGCCAATTTAAATAACACTCTTCTACATGGTACACCCAAAGACCTACTCGAAGAAATCGACCATATCCAGAGAAAATATTTTGGAAGTGAAGCCACTTACAAAATGCAATAGCTTTACAACAGACTAGCAACAATTCTGCACAGAGCAACCTTCTACTACACACATACAAAATTGAAATACTAAAATTTAAAAGTACATCCGCTGAAGTACCAAACCATGTGTGTGTGTTGCCGTGGAACTTTTTATAAAAGAAACGCAAAAACTATAGATGTAACATACAAAATAGAAGACAATGAATATTCCAAATGGTTTGAATTAGCTCTCTACCTTATAGCAGAAAACAAATACGAAATAACTGACCCCTTAATAATTTGCAGTTATTGCACTACAAAACTTGACAACAACCAAAATCCTTCATGTGCTATCACAAATAACTTGGAATTATTCTGGCTACCAAAACCCCTGCAACAACTCAATATATATGAGAGCATCATAATTCAAACAGTGCACCCATTTTAAGCAATAATACGCCTTCAACCAAAAACAGCAAAATTACCTCCCTCTGAATTGGTGAAAGGCATTCGTGGCAAAGTAGTATATTTAGCATTAGATCTGAAAGGAAATGTGCACACTCTGGGAGTGCAACGTCCAATGGAGCAATCTTTAATTGTCTTAGTAAATGGTGTACCAACAAAAGACAAAATAAATTGGCAACAACTCGTAGACTTACATAAAGTTAGACAAGCCTTGCAATATCTAAAAGACAATAATGAATACTACAAAGAAATAAATATTGAATAAAACTTAGGGGAAACAACTGAAATAATTCAAGAGTCACCAGAAACTGGTCAATTTGGACTTCTAGATCCTGCTACAGTATCCAATATTTTAGACCATTATACAATTCATCCATTGCACTCCAATGACACCATAGATGATGCACTAGAAATGTACCAAATGAGACAAACCAAAGGATCACCAATCAGCATATGGGAAAAAAGTATAGAAGCACATGCTTTTCCTCTACTCTTTCCTACTGGCAAAGTAGGAAGGTACGATGATAGACCCACACAGATCACAGCATCAGAATACCGCTCATTACAAATGTATTCTGAAGATCCCAGATTTAGACAAAATGTGGAATACATATTCCACCTACTCTTTGAAAGTGAACTAGCAACTCTATGTTACAGAGTTGCACACATATTGAAATCAGGAACCCACTTTCAAAATATGTCAGCTACGCAATTAATACAAAAAGTGCAAGAAAAAGATGAAGTTTTACAATCAAGCATTATAAATCTGTTAGCAAACATGCGTGGTAGAAAAGAGTACTGGTTCTGAGGTCACGGAGATGTACATTGTATGATAGGAAACCTTGGCCCACCCACTTGGTTTGTTACATTAAGTTGTGCAGAATATGCATAGGAACATTTACATGATTTCCTACGCATATCAAACAAAACAAACATAGATATACTAACACCTGGATAACTTTGCTCTCTAGATCCTGTTAATGTTTCAAGATATTTCCATCATCGTTTCATTGCTATGCTACACTTTATTTGTAATAAAACTGTTCCTCTCCTCGGAGAAGTGCAACACTTCTTTTGGAGAAAAGAATACCAAGCCAGAGGAGCACCACATATCCACATGCTTTTATGGATTAAAGATGCTCCTAAATTTGATCAAGACAGTGATTCCACTGTTTTACAGTTTATCGAAAAATATGTCACTTGTGAAATTCCATCGAAAGCAACAAATAGTGATCTTCATGCACAAATTGTACAACTTCAAAGACACAAATATAGCAAATATTGTTGTTGCAAATACAAAAACAAAGGGAAATACTACACCAAATACTACTACCAAATGCCGCTTTGGTTTCCCTAGATCAGTTACAGAAACAGGTGAAGTGAACAACTTCATGTCTTCAGTTAGACATAGTGTTAAAGGTAAATCACCTAAGAACACGTATTACATAAAAAGAACAGAAGAATCAAAATATATCAATAATTACAATGCAATCATTGCCCTCTTATGGAATGCTAGCATAGATGTGCAGTACATTGCAGACAATTCCACTGCAGTTGCACGATATGTTACAGCCTACTTACCAAAAGCAGAAAAAACAGAGCTTCAAGACCATCAGGCAAAACACTATCTCAGAAATTGTACATCTTAGGCATAGAAATGCTCTCTCGTAGAGAATGTGGCTCCTATGAAGCTGCAGATCGTTTAACCGGTACTACTTTGTATGGAAAATCTGAAAATATAGTATGGCTAAGTCTTGGTCCTGCCAAATCTAGAAAAAAGAGTTCTCAAATCATATGAGGACATAGAAACAATAGCCAAAAATGATCCCAACAGCCAAGACATTTTGAAAAACAATTTACTAGACACATACTACCCGAATAGGAGTGCCACTTTGGAAACCATGTTTCTATACCACATAGCCCAAAACTTCACATACAAAAATAATATAAAACCCGATGAAAAAAAATGTAGATATAGAGTGACAGATTGTGAAGGCAGCTTAGTGAAACTTACTAAACAAAGCTTAATTAATCATATCAAATTGTCATTAAAAACTCCTCAACAGAAAGAACTATATTACATGTCCCTGCTACAGCTTTTTAAACCATGGAGAAAAGAAGAAGAGATACTAGAAAACTATGACTCCTAGGAAGATGCTTTCAAAGCAAATGAAAACACTATCACCGATATAAACTTTACGCAGTACAAAACAATGTTGCACAATGAACAGCAACACGAAGAAGAAATCCAGACCCAACTAGATAAGGACACTCCCAACATTAGTCAACCTTTTGTAACAGGAAGTCAGAACCACCAGGACCGCCACTAATAGCAAATGAGGCAGAATTAGCTATGACAGAAGTAGAGAACACCATGTGTCACTATGAAGAAGATACAGAAGACTTAACTGTACTACAATCAAAACTGAACAAAGAGAAGCGCACCATTTTTCAAGAAGTAACAAAAGAAATTGCACATAGTGTACAACATGAAAATAAAGAATGTACCTGCCAAAATTACAAACCTATACTACTATATGTCAGTGGTGAAGCTGGTTCAGGCAAAACATTCTTAATCAAAATCATCAGCAAGTTCCTTCAACAATTGGCAAACAACAAACTGTCAGCTGTTGTAACTGCCCCCACAGGTTTAGCTGCCTACAACATAGGTAGTGTCACTTTACACCGATTACTACTCCTTCCAGTAGAACACCAAAACAAATTAGAATATTACAAACTTTCTACAGAAGCTGCAATGGAACTACGCAGAGTGTTAAAACAAATGAAAATGCTACTAATAGACGAAGTGAGCATAGTTTCTAACCTAATGTTGGCTTTGATTCACCTCAGATTGCAAGAAGTGCTTAAAACAAACTACGAAGAGCTCTTTGGAGGAAAACACATTATTGTTAAGCCACAACAAGACTAAATACCATAGAAAATTCTATCTCCAACACAGCTGGTTTGGAGAAAATATTAAAATTATCCTTAAACTGTAGAGTAATGCTTAAACGTAACCTTGACGTGGAGCAAGGACTAGTTAATGGAGCACTGGGTACAGTTGTTGGCTTTCAAACTTACCCAAGTGACCACAACATTGAGTTTGTCAATATTCTTTTTGACAAACTTTCAGAAGTAAAAAGGATAGGGCGCTCAGCAGCTCGATTCCTTCTTTTCAAAGACATGTATGTACGCAAAGGTCAAATTTTCTCTAACTCTACCATACGCAGTCTCCATTCCTAAATCACAAGGTCTTAACCTAGACAAAGCATTGATAAATATTGGTAACACAGTCTTTAAAGAAGGCATGAGCTACATAGCACTATCACACTTACGTACACTTGAAGGTCTATTTCTAATCAACTTTGATGCAAGTAAAGTAAACGCTGATATTCCTTTCATGTTAGAATACAATAGACTATGTTCATTATACACCCCCATCTAAAAACATATCCTGTTCCACAAAAAGGAAAACGTTGTAAATGAAAACTAATTCAAACAGACATGCAACAGGATCTGACTGCAAATCATCCAAAGAGAGTAAAAGAAGCTAATACTTCATCAATTACCACAACAAAGAAGAACCTATTACTCAAAGTAACTCAGGTACTTCTTCAAAGAAGCAACACACACTCTGAAAAAATGACTTGGACACAGAACTATCTGGTCCATTCACATTTTCAAATATAACTGGTGTAAGTTGCTACGCAAATGTAGCAATGAATATTCTTTTTCAATTGCCACGAATTGATGACAACATTTAATTACACAGTACAGACCAATTGTGTTTGCAAATGTTAGTACTTCATAGCAACACAACAAACAATCCTGACAACACGTATAGTGTTCATGGAATAAGACAAGAATTGGACTACTGTGCTGGAATGGTGAAATTCACTATAAACTCACAAGAAGATCCACAAGAATTTCTAATGTACTTACTAGAAGTACTAGAAAACAAAAACATACCTATAAATGAAATCTTCCAGATTTCATACATGTGGAAACATACATGCACTCTCTGCAACAATGTAACACAGGAACAAATCCCTAATGAGAGCTTTGTGTATGCATCCATACCTAATTGTGAATCCGTTCCATTTCAGCAACTTGTACAAAATGCAAACCATGGTAGATTATGTACTACCTGCAATTTAGATAATCGCTCCACCTTACTAATACAAACACATAGTAAATACGTAATACTAATGCTTCTGCGTTACAATGCAGATGGTACCAAAAACAACTGCAAGTTAACTGGATTCACACATGGTCAAGTATCACTTGGTAAGAAAACCTTCACAACAATAGGTATAATCTACCACGCAGGAGCCACAACCAATGCATGTCACTACACTGCATATATAAAAAAGAAATGTGGATGGTTAGAATGTAATGATAGTACCATTACTCTAAACCAGAGATTACCAGCAAACCTTACAAACGCTTATTTAATCTTCTTAAAACCAAAATGTAATAACTAATCTGTACTTAAACATTAACAAAACTTCACTTAAAAAAACTATAAACTGTTAGAATACGTCAACAGGTATCTAAGTGCCCCAAGATTCAATAACAACCAAATAGATAAATAAATACCACTAAATTATAACAAGAAATAAACAGTTAGAATATGCCAACAGGTATCTAACTGCCCCAAGATTTTGCAACAACCAAACAGATAAATCAATACCACTAAATTATAAAAAAATAGACAGTTACAATATGCCAACAGGTGTCCAACTGCTCCAAAAATCTGCAACAAGCCAACAAATAGAACATTAGCCAGAAACAACAAGTGAACACTGAAAACAAACAAACAAATAGACCTTAGCATAACAAAAAAATGTTTTTTTTTAAGCCGACATGGATTTTTTTTTCCCACAGACCCAATGATTTGAAAAACAAACACAGAAACTGAGCAAATTGCACAGTACACTGGTTTGTAAACTACTAAATATGAGGGTCGAAAAAAACCTGAAATGTCTATTATGCAATGTAATAAGTCTTTATAAAATACATACACTAACATGCTCTTTTCTCTTAAAACAGACATTGAAAAAGAATATGTGCTCCAGTTACCCAACTCATGAAAGTAATATATCCAATCTCAAAAAATCAAACAGTAAGTATATTCTAATAGAACACATTAATACTGCTGCATAACATAAACATTGAAGCAAACATCGAACCATACACCACAATACAAAATGTTCACTTCCATTGATATGTTATACTACAGTGCTGGTTACCAAACTCTAAAATCTTGATGAAATGACATAGCTAAAACTTCACATACAAACTATACAAATCAAACAGTACAGAAACTGTAGATTTGCAAACATGTGATAGATATTCGATTCTATGGGTGTGATCTATGGGTGTAATACGCTGTGGTGGTTGTGGCCAGAGTCCTAGAGTCTTGGGTGTATGGCCTACGGCCTACGGCCTGCAGCCATGCACCCAAGATCTAGGCCCTGCCCACAATCACCACAGCATATCACACCCATAGATCACACCCATAGAATCAAACATTTTAACTGTCTATATGGGCCCACCCATATCACACTTTCTGCAAAGTTTAGTGAGAATTCAGCCAGGGAGAGCGAAGTTATAAGCCACCCATGTTGGCTTATAACTTCAGTGCATATAACTTCAGTCTTGGGTGCATGGCCCTGGCCATAACCACCGCAGCATATCACACCCACAACCACCACACCATATCACACCCATGGTGATTTATAACTTCAGTGCTTATAACTTCGGTCTTGGGTGCATGGCCCTGGACACAACCACTGCAGCATATCACACCCATGACGGCTTATAACTTCAGTACTTATTACTTCGATCTTGGGTGCATGGCCGACCCTGCCCACAACCACCGCAGCATACCACACCCATGGTGATTTATAACTTCAGTGCTTATAACTTCGGTCTTGGGTGCATGGCATTCGGCCATGCACCCAAGACTCTAGGCCCTGGCCATAACCACTGCAGCATATCACACCCATAGAATCAAACATTTTAACTGCGGCATATGGTCAATTCTTATGTCCGCTGACACCGCGCGTGTCCTTACAACAGTTTCAACTTGCCTGCGGACAGCACGGACGGTAATATTATCCTTAGGACACCCCTCATTTTCACTAATTACGAACATCCCGGACAGCGTGGGCATGGTGAATACATCAGTAGCACCTGCCACCTAAACAAATACAGTATTTGACCCATCTCTTACTCCCCAAACCTCCCCAAGCACTCTTGCACACCAAACCACTCCCCAAAATTGCATTTCGCCTCTGTTTGCCGCTGCGCTGTCGGCGGATCAAAGATGGCAGGCGCATCGGAACAATCTGAGGCACATCACGCCTGACTCCAGCCAATCGGCGGACACATTGCGTGTCCACGGACATGACGCGAGCCGATTAGCCAATCGGTGTACTGCCCATGGAGCGAACAGGGAAGTGTTTCCGCGGAGCGGACATAGATATCAATCATTTTTTTAGACCTACTTTTTGATCGTTTTAAAAAAAACTACAGGACGGATTTTCACCAAATTTACAAAAGCATGCTTTCGGGACCAAGCCGCTGATCCAGCCGCAAATTTGGTGAAAATCCGTCCAGCGGTTTGGGCTCTAGCATGCGCAAAGTTTTATTCCCATTCACTTTGGGAACCCCTATACTTTGCCCCCTCCCCCCGCACCAAACCTCACCAAACTTCGCAAAAAAATTCAGAGTGGGCCATATATTTTTTTCCAAAGTTTGGTGAGGATACGTCCAGAGGGAGCGAAGTACTTTATCTGCACTCCCATAAAACTCTTTCACAGTTCCCTCATCGCCTCTGCTCCACAGACCACCCTCCACCTGGTCTCTTGATCCACCAACACACCACTTAATCTCACCCGAACACCTTTCAATCGCCTCTGTGCTGGCTGGGCTTCTACATCCCAGACTACCGTCTTTTAAAACTCCTCCCGGTTTCCATCAGTCTCCCTGGTCACCAGCATATGGCTTTGCAGAAGGGCAGTCAAGCCTGGCTCATGGCCTTATGTCAGTCATAGTACTATCAAGTCTAAAGCCCTAACACAGACACTTGCGCCAAGAGCACATCCATATATATATGCAACATTGTCATTGACTTGGATTGCTATAAGACAAAACGGTCATAAAACACACAACCTACTTTCAAGTTCAGATTTATGACTACTAAAGGAAGCTACATCAAGCAGACCTCACTCTGCTACTGCAGCCTTAGGGGTAAGTACACCCCAGCGCCACGCAACCCCATCCGGCCGCTTTGGGTTCATTTTCCTGTTAAATTGTGCTTTCTGTGCTGGATTACCCTCCCCACCCACTTCCTTGTTTCTCCATCTACACCACCTGTCAGGAATAGGGGCTGGGGCAGATATGGGGTGCTGCAGTTGGCTCAGTAAAGTGATTTGAAAGCTAACGGGACTTTGGAAATACATTTTCCAGCAGCCTTGAGTGTAAAATGTAGCTCTTGGATTACGCGCGCGTTGCCAGCAGACCGTGATTTGAGACAGTTTATAAGCCGGCAACGGCACGGGACAGGTGCAGATAATTTTGTGTGTTTGCTGACGGTCTGTGCGAAGAAGACAGAGTTCCCTGCTCGCCGCCCGATGCTGCCCTTCGGAGGACTTCAGGAGAGAGCACTGCGGGCTGAGAAGCGGCGATTCCATTCCGCACAGTATTCTTCGTCCGGGTAGTCCCGTGGGGCTCCTGGACTAAAGGTAAGTACGAGGGGGGGCTCAGAGATAACAGAAGTTATTAGTGCATTTTGCTGCCTTCTGTGAAAAGACTTGTGGTGTGATTTATGGGAAATTTCACTATGCATGTGGGTTACCTTGTGTTTGCTACTTCTCAGAACATTTCTGCAAACGGGGTTGTATGGCATTTCCTCTGACTCAGAGAGAGAGTGTGTTTAATCCTTTAAGTGCCATGGGTTTTCCCCCTAGTGCCAAGGCCTTTTTTGGTGATTCTGGTATGTCGCTATTCAATGCCTTGTACATTTTTTGTTACATGAGATATCTCGGCCAAATTTCGCCCCTTTTCCCCCCACATGTAGGTGGTCGTAAGGCCCCCCTGGAATCCTAGGTTGCTGCAGGGGAATGAGAGAAAATAAGCAAAAAGCGTGAAAATCTTCATTTTTTTCAAAAAATGAATGCCAATAAAATGATGTGCAAATAAGCCTGTGGTTCTTTCCTTGTAAGAGTTAAGAACAAATGGTTTGCTGTGCTGAATTCCCTAACTTCCTGGCTTTCAAGAACAGGTTGAGTGGAAACAGGAAAAACATATTTTATGTGGTTTTCAACCGTTTTGTGAGAGGAATTTGGCCATTTTTGCCAATTGGACATGTTTGGACGGAATGGAAGAAAAGGGTAGGAAAGACGAATTGGAGGGCAGAAAGGCATACATTTCTGAAAAGTAGACAAGATTCCAAGGCTAGGAAGGGGTGATTTGCGCATGTCAGGCAACAACTTGGTATGGTAAAATTCCATAGTTTGGGGAAAAAGGAGGAAAAGGACAGGAAAACAAAGGTATGTGATGGACATGGTTGGCTTGGTATGGCAATGGCTTCTATGAATTTTGAGAAAAACAATGCTCCACTACATTTCCCCAAATCTTGCAATTAGGAATTCACACATTTTTTGTAGTGTTTCACAAAAAAAGCAATACCACAAGCCAAAAACTGAGCCATGGTACATAAGAGTTTTATGCTTACGGTCTGAACAGACGTACTTAGCATGTGTAAATCAGGAAAACCAATGTGGTGAGGAATGGCAAGCATACATTTTTTGAAAGAGCACAGGCAGAACTTTTCAAGGGTAGGTGACTTGTGCAGGTTACAAAACTGTATGGTGCCTAAAGCAGCGACTAAATGTAGGGCACATTTGGCAAATGAAAGGGTTGTGTGACAAAGGGCACCAGCAAATGGGTCGAAATGTTATGAAAACCACACAAACACAACAAATGTCATACCTTCCCGCATTTCCACACGTGTCCTGATGGAAATGGTACCTCACATGTGTGGGTGCACCTACCTGGGGGCAGAGGGGAAAGCCAAAAACTTGGCTAACCCCAAGTCTTTTCCGACAGCTGAATTTCACGATTTTTTCAGAAGGGCGCACCATACCGATATGGGCCTAGGGTGTCCGAGCCACCAAGGAAATCAGGGAACCCCATGCATTTCCAAAAAGAGGACACCCATGGGAATCTGCAGAGGTCTGACTTGTACAAATCGGCCGAGAATTTATTACCCAGAAAGCCTGGCAAAGTCCAAAATGTGGCACAAAAACCCAATTTCTGCACATTTCACTCGGCTCACCCACCGAAACACACTGCCAACAAGACATGGCCTATCTTTCCGCGTTCCCACAGGTGTCCCGATGAAAATGGTATATCACATGTGTGGGTGCACCTACCTGGGAGCAAATGGGAGGGCCAAAATGAGGCTAACCCCAAGTCTTTTCCGACAGCTGAATTTCACGATTTTTTCAGAAGGGCGCACCATACAGATATGGGCCTAGGGTGTCCGAGCCACCAAGGAAAACAGGGAACCCCATGCATTTCCGAAAAGAGGACACCCGTGGGAATCTGCAGAGGTCTGACTTGTGCAAATCGGCACAGAATTTGTTACCCAGAACCCCTAGCATACTCCAAAATGTGGCGAAAAAACACAATTTCCACACATGTCACTCGGCTCACCCCACCGAAACACACCACCAACAACACATGGCCTACCTTCCCGCATTCCCACAGGTGTCCCAATGAAAACGGTACCTCACATGTGTGTGTGCATCTACCTGGGGGCAGAGGGGAGAGCCAAAAACGCGGCTAACCCCAAGTCTTTTCCGACAGCAGAATTTGATGCATTTTGTGGAAGGGAGCACCATACAGATATGGGCGTAGGGTGTCCAAGCCACCAAGGAAAACAGGGAACCCCATGCATTTCTGAAAAGAGGACACCCATGGGAATCTGCAGAGATCAGACTTGTACAAATTGGCCCAGAATGTATTACCCAGAAAGTCCAGCAAAGTCCGAAATGTGGCAAAAAAAAAACCAATCGCTGCATATTTCACTCGGCTGACCCACAGAAACACGCTGCCAACAACACATGGCCTACCTTCCCGCGTTCACACAGGTGTCCCGATGAAAACGGTATCTCACATGTGTGGGTGCACCTACCTGAGGGCAAAGGGGAGAGCCAAAAAATGTGGCTAACCCTAAGTCTTTTCCGACAGCTGAATTTCACGATTTTTTCAGAAAGACGCACCATACAGATGTGGGCCTAGGGTACCCAAGCCACCAAGGAAAACAGGGAACCCCATGAATTTCCAAAAAGAGGACACACGTGGGAATCCGCAGAGGTCTGACTTCCGCAAATCGTCCCAGAATTTAATACCCAGAAACCCCAGCATAGTCCTAAATGTGGCAAAAAACCCCAATTACTGCATATTTCACTCGGATCATCCACCGAAACACGCCACCAACACCACATGGCCTACCTTCCCGCATTCCCACATGTGTCCCGATGAAAACGGTACCTCACACAGCTAACCCCAAGGCTTTTACTACAGCTTAATTTCAGGATTTTGTCAGAAGCGCACACCATACAGATATGGGCCTAGGGTGTCCAAGCCACCAAGGAAAACTGGGAACTCCATGCATTTCTGAAAAGAGGACAGCCCTGGGAATGCACATAGGTCTGACTTGCGCGAAGCAGCCCAGAATTTATTACTCAGAACCCCCGACAAAGTGAACATCTTGTTTTTTCACCACCAAATATCACAATTTCTTGGGGATTGTGGCTAGCAAATTCTGGGCTGCTTCGCACAAGTCAAACCTCTGTGCATTACCACGGGTGTTCTCTTTTCAGAAACGCATGGGGTTCCCAGTTTTCCTTGGTGGCTTGGACACCCTAGGCCCAAATCTGTAGTGTGTGCGCATGCGCAGAATTCCGGAAATGATGCTGTGCTGAAAGACTTGGGGTTAGCAGTGTATAAGGCTTTCCCCTTTGTGTCCAGGTAGGTGCACCCACAAATGTGAGGTACCATTTTCGGCAGGACAACTGTGGGAACGCGAGACGGTACGCCATGTGGCATTGGCGGTGTGTGTTTCGGTGGGTGAGCCGAGTGAAATATCTGAAAATTGTGTTTTTTCAACAATGTTTGGATTTTGCCGGGGATTGTGGGTAAAGATTCTGGTGCGATGCACGCAAAGCACACCTCTGTGGATTCCCACGGGTGTTCTCTTTTGGGAAATGCATGGGGTTCCCTGTTTTCCTTGCTGGCTTCGACACCCAAGGCCCAAATCTGTAGGTTGCCCACATGAACAAAATGTACTGTGCCAAAACGCTTGTGGTTACCAGTGGGTTAGCCTTTTCCTTTTTACCCCAAGGTAAGTGCACCCACACATTTGAGGTTCCATTTTCATCGGGACGCTTGTGGAAACGTGGGAAGGTTTGACTTTTGTTGTTGGCTACGTGTTTCGGTGAGTGGACAAAGGGGAAATATCTCTGAAATTGTATGGAAATAAACACAATTCTCAGACATTTTGCTCTGGCCACCCACCGAAACACGCCGCCAACAACACATGACCTACCTTCCCGTGTCCCCACACGTGTCCCAATGAAAACAGTACCTCACATGTGTGGGTGCACCTACCTGGGCGCAAAGAGAAAGCCTAAAACACGGGAGATAGGGTGCCCAAGGCCAGAGACATTACCACTGACTTTGCTCGAGCTTTGGCTGGCATGCGTTACAGCTTCTCCCCACCTGGGAGTCCCACCCCACTGTCAGTGGGCCCTAACCATAGAATAATAAAAAACAGTACTCACATAACATTGCAGCGTCTTGCGTAGAAAAAGCTGTAAATAAAAAAACATGTGTTACCTACGGTCACCCCAGCAAAAACAAATCTACGCTCATGCCCCCCCTTGCAAGCCATCCCTGGTGGTCTACTAAACCTCACCCCCCCAGTGAAAACACATTTACCCCATCCTACGGGCAGAAATCTGCCCCCAGGGAGGGCTGCATGAGGTGCCCCCCCACACTCCATTTGGGGCGGGGGGAGAAGTCCACCCCAAAATATCATACAGGCCCCTCACTGGGTGAGGCAGTAAGGTTTGGCATCCTAGGGGCAGATTGGCACACCAATGTGCCCATCTGCGCCAAGGGAAAATTGGTAAACAAAGAAAAAACTGAAAATGGTAGGCTGCACTTTAGGGGGCGCTGAGGGACACCTAGGGTGGGCACCTCATGCAGGCCTCCCTGGGCTGCGTGAGGTACACTCCCCTCCATTTGGGGTGGGGGGAGAGGGCCACCAAGAAATGTGGGACAGACCCCCCAGTGGGTGGGGCAGTAAGGTTTAGGCACCCTGGGGGCACATTGGCACACCAATGTGCCCATATGTGCCAAGGGAAGTTTGATCTCTGGCTTGAAATACAGCTGGAGATCAAGGCAGAGCAAGGTGGACACTCACCTTGTGTTTTCACCGTGGCAGCCGAAAATGGCTGCCGCTGTGTAAATGCTTTCACTTTCATGTTGGCGTGCATTACGCACGCCGACGTGAAACTGAAGGTAATCCAGCCAACGGGCAGTGAGGAGGGCCCTCCCCCTCACATAGCCCGGGGGTTGGATTACTGTTTTGAGCGATCCCTGCTTTGTAGGGATCGCTCAAAGCAAAGTGCCAAAAAGGACGAGCTATCTCGTCCTTGGCAACCTGAAGGTAATGTCAAGGACCTCATCCTTGGCACTTAAGGGGTTAAGGGGTTATTATCTAGCGACTGTTCCCAGCACAAATCCCACACACAATAAAGTCACAGACATCCTAAAAAAAATTAACATTTTTCGTTTTTTTCACAGACCAAAACATCCTCCGGTGCTTTAAGGAAGAACAATCGTAGAGCCAGATTCAATTGCAAAAAAGCAACACTGACATGTTTATGATGTTTTTAAGAAGATAAAATCTTCAGAATTAAAGGTATTTGAGGTTCAAAATGTATACTGATAAAAAATGACAAGAGTAATTATGATGATAATATTTGCTGAACAAACAATGACTAAGGAACTGAAAAGTAATATGTTATTTTTAACTTTCAGAATCTAAAATCATTGAAACAAGGTACTGATCCGCACTTGATGAAGGGCACTCAGAGCCCGAAACGCGTAGTGCATTAGAGAAACCCTCAAAAGGACTGTTGTCTAACTAGCCAGTTCCAAGTTTGATGTATGGACTAAAGTTTCTCTTAAAACAATAGGAAATGTTCCCATGGAGGAAGAACATGTTACACTTTGAAATTTGAATTGTGATTTATATGGAAATGTTTCAAGTATCCTTACCACCAAAAAAACTTTGTTTAAATAATTAAAACTGGTGTAAAACCACAAGTAAACACAGTATTCATTTTTACATAGTTTTATGCTCAAAAGTGTGCACAGAGCCAAGGTCATTTTTGCTAAAGTGATCGCAAAATTGTTCTACGTATATTAGATTCTGTAGCCCAGAATCTGACTCTGTTAGCACCTAAAAATCCTGAGGAATTGATTTGAAATGTATGTACCAAGTCGAGAAAGCCAATATAAGAAAGGTGTGCTCCTCTACACTACTGTTACCAGGGGAAACCAGTGCAGCAAGCGCAATTCATCAAGTAAATAAGCACAAAGAGTCTGGATGGGCTCACGTGGCACTGGCGTGTACTTACCCTTAAGGCTGTTGTGGCAGAGTGAGGTTTGCTGATGTAGTCTCCTTTGGTAGTCATGAAATCTGAACTTGAAAGTAGGTTGCTTCCTTTTGTCTTATAGCAATCCGAGTCAATGACAATTTTGTATACATATTACGTGATCAAGCGGTGTGTTACAGCGAAACGCGTCATTTTTTGCTGGTTTCCTTGCCATGTTGACTGATACCTAAAAAAAAAAGCATTTTCAGTCCGGAAGAGCCTTGGTGTTCCTGTCTTCGTGTGGAGGGTCACTCAGACGTTCTCCACTGTTCCTAGGAGTACCTTCTGCCTACTTTTGCCTGGTCTCATTGTCGATCAGGTCCAGAGGGTTTTTTCGAATGTATATATATATATATATTATGTTAATACTTTGTAGACTCCTCAGGTCAAACAAACAATGAGCACTCTCCACAGGGGTAAATCAACAGTCCAGATTCGCTTTTTTCCATATAACCATTTCTTCCTTTATTTTATCCACATCAGGGAAAAATCACAGCACACAAACGATCATCATATTATGATCCTCCCAAAGTGTGGCAGTTCATTTGCTTGTTCACAACAAAGTGCCTTCTTTCACACAACAAATACAGCAAAGGGTGGTTAGAGGTAGAAAGATGACTGAGTTCGAGGCTGACCACATCAAATGTATTTTGTACCGGCCATCTTTGCACTATTTCATATAATGACGGTTGTTAATAGAACTGGCTGTATATGCTAGCTACATCCAAGTAGTAATTTTTACATAAGGTAACAGTCGTATCAGCATTAATAGCAGAGGGAGAACGGAACTGCAAAAACATTTAATCACGCTATTCAAGATTTATTTGTGAATTGAAATTCCCTCTCAACTCCCCCATCAGTCCTGTCCGCATCTCTTCTTTTCATTTGTAATAATATGCCAACCAACCACGACGATGTTGTTTGCATGGTTGCTGTCCAATCGTTCGTGGTCAGATGACCCCGATGCTGCCGACAGTGAGCAGGGACTCTCTGCCCTTTATGATCCAATTGCAACCATCAGCACGGATGTGTCCCTCGAACTACTTACCGTGTCCGTCCATCCTAGTTGTGCAATCAATACTTGCACCAAGGCAAATGTTGGTAGCCTAGGGCACGTGCAAAATATACTAAATTGCAAAGTGCATTAGCAACCTATCTACGTCGGATTTGCCAAATGCTTAGTGCATAAACAATCCGACCGTATTACCTCACAAAGTGAATAATGCATTAGCCGCCTTCGAACCTCCACAAGTGTGAATCAAGCGTTAAGGGTTAACGGCGCCAACGGCGCCGTTAACCCTTAACGCCTGACTTGTAATGAGGGCCAATGTGTGTATTAGCAGAAAGCAGCATATCTAGGAGTTCATAAAGTGCATAGTGCTTTTTACATTCTAAAAAACAAATCCTAAAATTCAAATCCTAAAATGCATTGCACAATTACGGTATTGAATAGCTAGATCTGCTAAAGTGCAATAGCAGCCCATCAGACCTTCCCACATATGATATGTATATTAGCAGCAGACAGGATATTTAGATGTGCAAAAACTGCATAATGCTTCTTACATCCTAGCAATTCATCCCAATCCATATATGGATGTGCTCTTAAAACAAGGGTCTGTGTTAGTGCTCTACACTTGATAGTACCATGACTGACATAAGGCCCTGAGCCAGGCTTGACTGTCCTTCTGCAAAGCTATATGCTTGTGACCACGTTCACCAATGGAAACCGGAAGGAGTGTTAGAAAGGGGTGAGTCTGGGATATAGAAGTCCAGTCAGCACAGAGGTGATTGAAAGATGTTTGGGTCAGATCAAGTGGAGTGGTCGTGGATCAAGAGATCAGGCGGAGGACGTACTAGGGAGCAGAGTGCTGAGGAGACTGTGACAGTGTTTTGTGGGAGTGCCGATAAAGTACGGCATGAGAGTGAGAGTGATATGATAGGAGGGTGGGTATGGTGAGAGTGCAAGTCACCAGTGGTAGTAGCTGTGAAGGCAGAGTGAAGCAGCAGGGGGGGGTATCATTGGAGCAGATATTTGAAGAGTGTGTGATAAGATCAGGACACAGAGGCGTAGGTAGAAGACTGTGAGTAGAGAGAGGAGAAGAAGAGAACAAGAGTGAGGAGCGTGGAGACACAGAGAAATAGACAAGGGATTTGGAGAGGTGTAAAGGCAAGTAGAGAAGAGGAAAGGAGTGCAACGTACTGGGGTAGGTGGAGTGTAGAAATATCTGTATATAAGGGGAAACTGCACAGATTGCTAGAGAGAGAGAAACAGAAGCAGGGTGAGACAGAGAGAGAGAGAGAGAGGATCAGGATATTTAGATGTGCAAAAACTGCATAATGCTTCTTACATCCTAGCAATTCATCCCTCCCACTCCATATATGGATGTGCTCTTAAAACAAGGGTCTGTGTTAGTGCTTACAAGAGGGAGAGAGAGAGAGAGAGAGAAAGAAAGAAATAATGATGGAGAAACCAGAATCTTCTCTGAAATCCATCTACTCACAAAAGGGAGAATATCATTTAGAAAGTTCCTGATGGAGCTAGACAGAAAAGGCAACAGCCTTTAGGTTTCCCTCCCAGATTTGAAAACACCTAGACAATAGAGTTGACCAAGCTTTAGAATATGTTGGTGAACATTCTGGGGTATAGGAGTGCCTTGGCTAAAGTGCAGGGGGCACACAGGGAGGTCAGGAGAGAACTAGTATCCCCCTTAGTTTCAACCCCCCCAGCCTTCTCATACCCGTTGCTTAGGTGTTTAATAAAGCAACATGAAACTGCTTTATGTCTGTGTATCCTTGGGGCCATCTATGACATCATGTTCACCTGATGTGCACCATATGGGGCATAGCAGCCCCTGGGAAGGAGCATGCCTTGGGACCCTGTTAAGCCCGGGATCTCCAAACCTCCCTGCAGTAGGTCTGCAAAGATCAGCTCCAGCTTCTCCTCTCCAGCAGCTCTCACGGCACAGAATGTCATCTCTTCTAAACATACAGGTGCCACCCTCACTGCTAAGCCAGGAGGGGCCCATATTGCTCTCCATAAATCACACTCCACGGGTCACAACATCCTAAACAAATGACCAGCTAGTTCAAGTTTCCAGTTGCAAGTTCCAAGACCCACACAAAAACTTAGCTCAACCAGGGGGGGGGGAGGGAGGGAGGGGGAGGCAGCTGGGGGGAGGGAGGGTGCTGCAGGGCGTCATTCTCAGTCATTTCTATTTCTGCACAAAAAGTCACATTCCTCTACAGTAATTGGCATTCCTTTCTGTAGGTAGTAGCATCCGCTATGAACATTTCTTTCCATTTACTTTCACATACAGACACCATATACACTTTTCTCAGTCTCTTTATTTCTCAAGTTGTCACATTCTCTCATAGACAGCCATTTTAACACCTTCCAAAGCTGTCATTTTTAATTGCATCATTTTTGTAAGGGTGATTACAGTTATTTTGCATATACCCCTCACATGTGTGTCAGCCCGATCTTAGAATGCTGGCAATTTGTATTCTGCTACTTGTCTGTTTTTGCCTATTACAAGTCTGGGTCTCCAAGTTCCAGAAGAGACCTTTCATTCAATAGTATGGGCTGGATGAATGTATTACGCATAACAGAAGCTCCTTGGCAGCTCTGGCAGCTAGGTGTTATGCCTTTGGGGGATGGCAATTATATTAGCAGTGTTCGTTGTTTTGACTTTCACCCTAAAGCTGTCCTTTGTGTGTTCATCCTTAAGGCCTGTCCATATCTTGGCTCTCCTCCAACAAATGTGCACATGAACACAGAAAACAGTTGGGGAATGATGGGGAGAGAGATGCGGACAGGACTGATGGGGGAGTTGAGAGGGAAGTACTGTTGGTCAAGATGCTGTTCTGTATGCATGGGCAGTCATTTTTGGTGTGGAGATTTAGGCAAGGCTGGCACTAGGCATGGGCAGTCTGTACAGTGGCCTAGGGCCCTGGACCCATGGGGAACAGCAAGCAGCTGCTGCCACCTGTAACTGAACCTTTCGAAGGGACTGCTTCATAGCGTGAGGCCCTCCAGTCTCCCCATACACTTACACTCTGTCAGATCTGGAAGACAACTCCTCTCCCCCCCACATCACCCCACGTCCCCAGCAGACTTGGCCGGGCTGCTTTCACTGGTGTCTCGTAAATACTTAACTACTTAACATTCTCTTTGTTCCTGCAGATAATTTCATTGGGAAACTCTTTGTTAGTCATGGTTTATTGGCAAAGCATTTCTTCCAATAAGAATCTAACAACGTTTTAAAGTATGGGTGATAAAATCTGTAATAGGTGTATTTTTCTTATGAAAGCCCACAGAAAGCTCAAGTTAGCTACTGACGTCTGTGACTTGTTTGAAGACAAATAAAATATGTTGCACAATACTTGTTTAAACTATCTGCCACATGATTTCATGGTTGCTTATTTGACAAGCATTGATGTGTTTTCTTTTTTGTGGAATGTCATATTTTCTTTAGATCATATATGGAACAGGCTTTTGCTAAAATAATTACTACAACCAGCTGACCCCAGGACTGGTGCTACGCATGGGCAATCTGGGCGGTAGCCCAGGGCCCAACTCTGATAGGGCCTCCACAGGCAACAGATGCCACTTCTAACTAACCTTCCTGAAGGAGCTGCTTCCTGGCATGATGCCCTTGTTCTTCCCTAATTCCCGTTAGGCCAAGAAAAATTATACCTCTCACCCCTACACCCCCGAACACCCCTCCATTCCCCCCACCCTCCAAGGCCCGCCAGGCTTCTCCCAAACGAGAAGCAAATTCAAATTGTTACTTTTTAAAATTAATCATTTATTTAGATGTAAAATATATATTTTGGTGCATAATAAAGACAACCAAAGGGAATTAATTATACAGGTTACTGAAACAATTTGACATTTGTAGGAACTGACTTGTACCATAATCCTATTCTTACAATTCTGAGACAGTCGAGTTGGGATCAAATGCCTAAAAAGCTTGGCCAGGCCACTGCAATGACTGCCTCCACACTGCATGGAACTTTTCAAACAAACACAGTTAAAATTGTATCAGCTCCCGACAGCAAGCAGACACATATATGATCTATGCATGGCAAGTCAAGTTTTATAAAGCCCTCTTCTAAATGACTTCTTCAAATCAGTGAAACATTCTTTTTCTTGCCCTCAAAAAAGAGCGCGGATACCTTTAAGACACATAAATGGTTTCTGATTTGTGTGCGCGCAATGAAGGAACTGCTAGCCAATCTACAAGAGGATTTCTGTCAAGCAATGTACAGCTGAAAGGAGGGAGTGTTGCAGCACCCCCAGCACTCCTACTTATACCTCATATGACACCCAAGTGGCTTTGCCATCCCCGTATCCCCATAATGTCAGACACAGACCCACCAGTGACACACCCAAAAACATTTACTATGCAAAACAGGCAAAAGAGGCTTATTCAGTCTAAGTAATGATCGGTCGGCTGAACTGCAGCTGCAATGAGGCTATGCTTGAAACAAAAACAGATTTTTCCACATATTGAACTTGATTCATAGAAAAAGTGCAAAGTCTGCGCAAAGTACTTGGCGCCTTACGCAACTTTGCGCCTACTTGTACGTAAAAGTTTATTTGCGCATTCCACGTATTCATGGATTTCAAAGAGCAATGTAATCCAATGCGCAAAGAAAACTGATTCGAGCCTGGAACGGCCACAACACGCCCACGCACAAACTAAAACCATTGCCAAAGAACAACCTTTGCAACTACCTTTGCCCCACCATCCAGCACCCCGGTAAATCTGCTCGCAGTTGCCCGTAAATCAAGACTACAACCCTGCAAAACGGTGTGTGCTGTCCCCCGTAATTCAAGGCTGCACCCATGAAAAAACTGCATGCGCTGTCCCCCATAAGTCATGGCTGCACCACCCCAGGAAAGTGCATGTGGTCCCCCGTAAGTCAAGGCTGCTCCGCTGCGGAACTGCTTGTGCGGTCCCCCATAAGTGAAGGCTGCACCTGGTGAAACTGTATGCACGTTCCCCTGTAAATCAATGCTGCACCCATACGAAACTGGGTGCACGGTTCCCCGTAAATCAAGGCTGCACCTCAGCAAAAGTGTGCGTGGTCCCCCCGTAAGTTAAGGCTGCACCTCAGCAAAACTGTGGGCGCTGTCCACTGTAAGTCAAGGCTGCACCCCCTACGAAAGGCCATGTGGTCCCCCGTAAATCAAGGCTGCATCCCTGTGAAAGTGCGTGCACGGTCCCCCGTAAGTCCAGGCTGCAACCCTGCAAAACTGTGTGCATGGTCCCCCATAAGTCAAGGCTGCACCTTGGCGAATGTGTGCTTGGTCCCCCTGTAAGTCAAGGCTGAAATCCGGCAAAACTGAGTGCACAGTACCCCTAAATCAGGGCAGCACTCATATGAAGTGTGCATGGTCCCCCATAAATCAAGGCTGCACCCCGGCGAATGTGCGCATAACCCCCAGTAAGTCAAAGTTGCACCCCGGCAAAAGTGTGCGAGCACCCTCTATAAGTCAAGGCTGCACCCCAATTTTTTAAAATGTATTTATTGGCTTATTTGGTTTCCTCTTTTAAAACCCTTAGCCCATACAAAATATAAATAACCATACAACTGTTTCCAATGATTTAAGTAAACTTCATATGTACAAAAGAAAAGAAAAACTAAAATGAATTAAAAAAAGAAGAGAAAGGGGAAAAAGAAAAACAGAAGAAGGAAATAGATAATTATGAAATATACTGGCAACAAAAAATCACAAAATAAAAAGCAGATCTTCTTTTCAGGATTCTTTCGAAATCCTCCCTTCAACAGCACTCTTCCAAATTCCAGCTCTATTCTGCACTTTCTAGTTTCTTGAAGATCAGTATCAAGAATCTTATCGGGCAATTATTATTGTTGATTTCTCTCCTTCAACCAAAATAATCCACCAAAGCTTTTCTGAGGAAGCCCCATATTTAGTAATGATTTCTCCCATAGTAGTAAATCTTTCTGTTTTCAGGAGCAAACAATTCATAACTAAATGTTTAATTGGAGGAGTGGAGAATTGTTATTTGCATAGAGTACAGATAAAATGTGATTCAGCACCCTGGATGGGATATCTCAGAAACTTGGGCCACATATGTTTAGTCGGAATCTCAAGTATTGCTGACGCAGAAACCAGTTAGGAAAGATTTGGAGGTATTGTGGTGGATCGTTAAGTTTTCTCGGCGTGGACCAGAATTCATCTCGATGTTTG
Organism: Ambystoma mexicanum; assembly: GCF_040938575.1. Taxonomy (NCBI): domain Eukaryota; kingdom Metazoa; phylum Chordata; class Amphibia; order Caudata; family Ambystomatidae; genus Ambystoma; species Ambystoma mexicanum. Next base: position 489,045,848 of record NC_090922.1, on the reverse strand, counting down.
TATCTAAGTATGTCCTCCATGGTATTGATCCAGTCTTTGCGATAGAGCTTCCTCTTAAAGTTGTCAGGATTTTGGAGCAATGACTGTTCTGATTCATTTAGATTTTCAATTATTTTCTGACAGATTAACCTACACTCTTTGAGGATAATTTTTTTGGGATCTATCATAGCCTTTTTTAGGATTTTGAAGCCTCCCTTAGGATTGTCATCCAGACATTTTCTGTAAAAGCAGATTGAATTCCATTTGGCAATAGATTTTAAAGAAGTCAGCGCCAGTTCTCTTCTGATGATCTGAATTGGATTACTTTTTGGTAGTCCCAATACAGTCTTCCAAAAGATGCCCTCCAGAAGTGGGCAAATATCTTCAGGTAACATAAGCAAGGTTTCAGCTCCATACATCAGAATAGGCACCACTTTGGCACTATAAAAAGAGATAAATGGCAATAATGAGAAGTTGCAGAACTTTCTTTGTAGAATGTTCCCTTGCACTGCAAGGTTTGTAGCTTTTTTATGCAGTGCAGCTATACGGGGTAGTTCACTTCTACTGGTGTTGATGTTTACTCCCAAGTATATCAGCTCTTTTACCACTTTAATCGATTCGCTCTTAGAGAACCATTCAAATTTTTTGGCACTCCTGCCTCGGTCGTCATTGCCAAACACGACTAATCTAGATTTTGCTGGGTTTATTATTAAGTCATTTGTTTGTTTCGAGATATGTTTCCAGAGCAAAAATTTGGCGTTTTAATCCAATAGGTGTTTGGTCGATGATCACGATATCGTCAGCGTATAAGAGTCTGCCCACCTCAGTGTTAGCTATCTTTGGTGGAAAGAAGCGTACCTCCTCAAATGCGTCATTGATGTCTGATAGAATTAGAATAAAGAGCTCTGGGGCAAGTGGGCATCCTTGCTTTAATCCCATGTTAGTGGCTATGGCATCTGTGATGTGGCCCTCCTGATCCAATTTCACGCGGATAGATGTTCCCTGGTGAAAATCTTTAAGATGGTCCAGCAGAAAGCTTGGGCATCACCAGTTCTGCAGCTTAGCCCATAGTTTCTCCCTACGTATAGAATCGAAGGCTTTTGAGAGGTCAATAAAGGCCATATAGACCTTACATCCCTTGTTCGTTATAGCTTTAGCTTTCAATAAGTTGATTAAAAAGATATTGCAAACAGTTCAAATGCCCTTTACAAACCCTGATTGCCAAGGATCTCGTAGCTCCTGATCCCCACTCCATCTGGTTAACTCTTTTAGAATAATAGATCCGAAGATTTTACCCAGTATATCCATGTGAGAGAACGGGCCTCAACGACCGGTGGGGGGTGTCTGTACTCCCACTCCCTATATGGTGGAGGAGAGGCGCAGGAGACCCCAGCCAAGATTCTCTATTCGGTAGCAATGGTCGAGCAATCAAGGCCTAGCTTCTCAGGAGGTGATGCAGGCTGGTTCCTAAGTACAGTGTATCCCCAAGCCCCCACAAAGGAATATCCACACTCTGTATTGGTTAGAACACAGTCTTTATATAATCAATAGTTAAGGTTATGTACATTCATCATGATAACTCACTTTGTACTCCGGCAAAATCTACAATGACAAATATTTACAATCCTAAAGTGGTACCACCCTAGATCTCATTGAAGTGCATGAACAATACTGTACAATGTCACACAGACCAATAGAGTGAAACCAGCAATAGAGAGAGGAGAGAAAATAAGACGGTTGAGCAATAGGCAGGATACTGGCCCCTACCACTGGGCACAGTTCTGTGTGGAGATCACCCCACCTGGGCAACCTGTAAAGAAAGATATAGCACAAGCCCAGTCCATATATTGCTCTGCAAGTCTTATTCTCTCCTATAATGTTTTTACCCCCCCAATGTACCTGGTGGAGTGGAGCTCCTCGAAGAGGCGTCGACAAACGTCGAGGGACTCGCTGTTCGGCGACGGGGAATCGACGGCCCTTCTTGAATGCCTTCCCTTTCAAGCGGGAGGCACGGGGCGTCGAACGTCCGTCGACAAACGAGGTAGAACGATGTCGAAGAGGCGGCAGCTTCGTCCAAGCGGTGCTCGTCGGCGTCGGGGTGTCGGCGTCCTGCAAGGCGGAGGTGTGCGGGGCACCTCGATGACAATAGTTCTGGACCGCAAAGATTGTAGAGACGGGAGCCCAGCAAGGGCGTCGAGTCGTCCGAGTCTTTGAGGTCGTCGGGTGGCGGGAAACCCACCGGCAAGTTTCTCCTCGGCGCGTTGGTCGTCCTCGACTTTCTCCGGCAGGATAAGAGGTCGACGAAGCGGTCGAGAGAGTCCTTCGATTGAATGTTCTTAGGCAAAGGAGCGGACGGCTCCGGTCGTCGGTGGCACGGCGTCAAGTGGTTCCCACGGCTGGGCAACACAACTTCGACGGGCCTCCAGCGGTTCCACAAACCTGCGAACCCTGGTCGACGGCAATGGACTTCGACAGCGTCGATGTCGGGGTGCTTCACTTCGATCTCCTCGGCGGTCCCGTCTCGGGTCGACAGCCTTTCGAGGGTCTGTCTTCCAGGGCGCTTCGGCGAAGATGGAGCGGTGCTCGATGGTCCCTCGGAGCACGGGAAGAGGGCGCCTTACCAGGTCTCTCTCGGGTCAGCCCTCGACGAATTCGTCAGCCTTCGGATTGGTCGAAGCAAATGCCACAGCAAGTCTTCTTCTTCCAGCTGGACGTCGAGGATCAGCAGTTCCAGTTACTCGTAGAGTGGAGACTCAGCTCCCTGGCTGCTTCAGGAGCACAATGGTCGCTTCTCAACCAAAGGTCCCTTCTGAACACTTTTCCAGTGGTGAGAGGTCCCCAGATATACTATCCTCTCTCTCATCCACGCTGCTGGCACACACTCAGCAGCCAATCATACTGCAGGGCATTCATGCAGTCAGTCAGCCAATCAGGCACACAGTGCATTCAGGCCACACTCCTCCCTTCCAGACACTCACAACAGGGAATGTGGATTGGGACAAGTACCCAGCCATTCAACACTACACACTGCATTCAGGCCAGTTTCGGGCAGGGCTGTCTCAGTCTTTGTCTCTCATGCCAGAAACCAGACAACCACAACAAGAAGTGTATATTGGTCACACACTCCATTCACCCAGGTCCCACCCACAGGAGGTGCCCACAACATACAGTCACTGGGAAGGCTCCAGCCAGTCTAGCTGGGCCTTCACAACAATACCATACATGGAACTTCCACCCAACAGCCAGTCAGGGGGAAGGGACAGAGACAGGGCTTCCCAGGACTTTGGGAAAAACAAGATAACAGGCCATAGAAAGCAAGAGGCCACAGGGGTCATCTTGTTTCCTATCAGGAATCAACAGATCCCAATGGCAGGGCCAGGGTGTCCCAAAATGGAGGACACCCAGAGCACCTGTCAATTTCAGCATGGAGCTGCCACCAGCCCATACCCTGCTCTGGGGTCACCCACAGGTGCCCAAAAACATACACTAGGGGCACAGGGTTGTACCCCTACCCATGGGTGCCATAAGGGTATCCCATGGGTCTGTTCACCAAACCAAAAGAGAGAGCTGCACTGCCAGGAGTCCCACATGGACTCCGGGGCAGAAAACATAACAGAACACACGGTAAAAACAGAAAAAGGACAAGGATTCAGAGGCCCTGTCCCTCAGATGCATTTCCAGCATCACAATCCAGGAGCGCAATAAAATGGTAGTTGTCTGGGTCTGATCTCAGCCCTTTTTAAAAATTGGGACAACTACCGCCGATTTCCACAAGTCTGGGATGTTGGCAACCTCTATTATATATACCCTTGAATAGATGATGCAAAAAGTTGGCCCAAAGCTACGGATTTTGTTTCATGAGAACGTTTTTTAGTCCGTCCGGGCCAGGGGCTCTTGAGTTTTTTAAGTTCTTAATGATGGATTTGATTGTTGAGGTTGTTATGTCCAATGAATATTCAATGTGGGGTTCCATTATATCCGGGTTTTTTCTGAGATCTGAAGGTTGGACTGGCTCCACTTTTTCATCAATTTGCAATTTTTGGTAGTGTAATTGCCAGGTCTTTGCTGAGATAGGATTGGACAAGAGAGCGTCTTGTGGAGCATCTAGTGTGTTTATAATAGACCATATTTGAGCAGTGTTCTTGGTCTTGATATGATTTAACATTCTTTGAGCGTCTTGATTCAAGATCGATTTTTTATGAAGCTTCAGCCAGTTACGATATTTCAGTTTCAGCTTGTGGATTTGTGAAGACCCTTCCACAAGCTTGAGTTTCTTTAATCTGGCGATTTCTTTCCTAAGTGTTCTATTTTTTAGGACAATCTGATGGTCAAAAGCATGTCTATGGCTCATTTTCGGTCTTGCCTTTGGACCACTTTGATTTTGTGAAAATTGTGGTAACAGGGGGCCATAGTTTATGCGCTTGTTACCCCCTTCACAGGTTATTTGCAGAATCTCTCTTGTCAAGTTCGTTGTTAAAGGGTAGATGTTTTTTACTTGTATTGATAGTCTATTCCGGGATGGATTTATAACTGTTTTACAATCATACCGTGGGATTAGATCAGCAATATTGTTGTAACAGACCAGTTTTAATTGGTTGTGATTGCTATTATCAGCGGCCACAACTTCAAGGGTTTTTAGGATCCTACTCATGTTGGAGGAGACGCATATATAATCCAATATTTTGGAAGTTGCTGCTCCCCTCCAAGTTACTTGACCCAGAGAATCCCCCTTTATCATGCCGTTCAATATAAGGCAGTCTCTGGACTGCAACATCATTCTCCAGCTTAATCCCCTCTTTTCTTTGTTGTTGCTGGTGAGTGACTCAACAAGTATAGGCTTATTGGTCTGATCCAAGCATGTGCAATTTCGATCGCCTACTATCAAAATCAAGGGATCATTCCATTTTAATCTCACCTTGTCGATTTGGTCTGCAATGTCATCTCCAAAAGTTTTGTTTCTTAGATCAGCCGGGTTCCAATATAAGTTTAAGAGGATCAGCATTCTTGCTTCGGTTGTAGGGGAGGATGGGAGTTGTATTTCGACCACTTGTATGAATGGCGTAGAGTTGGTGGTATCCATTAGCATCCAGCCGAGATCATTTTTTACCGCCACCAGCATGCCACTACTTGGTCTGCCAGTTGGCTTTTTATAGGCCGGGTTTAACAGCACCCAGTATCCCTCCATCATGGGTGGATCCACCAACCAAACTTCTTGGAGACATATTACATCGGTTTTTGGAAGTTGAGTTCCTTTCGTACAAAACAAATGTGAAAAGCCTCTTGTATTCCAACTTACAATAGACCATTCCTGTTCATGAGAGGTATGGCATTATTGTTTTGATAATTTGTCTGCCAGAAGTTGGACTAACCATCTCCAATTGGATTCGTCCCCCTCACTAGCAGTTTTGGAATGTATGCTTTTTATCGCTTGCTGATCTCTTTGTGGTTCCTCTTTTTGTCGGTAGGACTGCCCCATATTCGTTTCATCCACACTTTCTTTCTGTAGTGTGGCTTTTGATGAGTGTGTCAGTTGGTACTCCCTCATGTCAAAGCCAAGTGGTCTAAAGAAATTGGCTTCTTTAAGCAGAAGATGTTTGATCAGTTTTGAGGTTAGATGAACCACCACTTTGTCAGTGCATCTTTCTTCCGGAAACTCAATTAGTGCCAAATCTTTTGACGTCACAAGTGCAAGGCTTGGAACATGGTATAAGAGACGCACAACGTTTGCTCTGTTGAGTACCAATCCATCTTCAACAAAACATATTCTCTCAATTGAGATCTTCAGGCTGTCATCAAGAATTCCTGCTGCTGCTATCAATCCATCCTCTTCCACCAGAACAGAGGCTGGTGTTTGTTGTTGTGTTTTACATTTGATTTGCGGATTAAGCTTTACTTTAGCGTGGGAACCTACGTTTTGCCAGTTTACAGTTTTCTCTGCTTTGTTAGTGCAGGGAGCTGTTTCTTTGCCGAGAGTTGAAAACAGGCCCGTTGGGCCAGCTGCTTTCCTTGCTAGGTGTTCATGCACCCCAGTTTCACTAGGCGATTTGATAAGGGGCTGTTGCACGTATTGTTTTCGTAAGGTCTTTATAAACTCTTGGATTTGTAGGTTAATTATATCCTCTGCCGCTGGGGGTTGAGGTGCTTTTGTTGGAAGCTGATCTGATTCAGTTGGACTTCGTCCTCTTTGTGCAGCTTCCTTATTTGGGAATTTTAAGTTTACTTTGTCCAATAGTATCTCATCGTCATAATCGGAGGATTCTAATCACTTTAATTACTCTTCAGATACTGGAGACCCGTCTGCTGATTCATGATGCTCCTGTAAATTAGATTCTTTGTCTGATATACTGTAGGTAAACCCTGTTTTCATCACAAGAAAGAATTGTGTTGATAATGTTAGCGACTGCTCGATTTTTTGGTTTCTCTGTTGAAGCCCGCTCAACTGAGGGCATGGATAGATTTTTTACCCATAGGTGACTTTGATTCAATTTAGTTTTGGAAGGCTTATCTTGATTTTTAGGTTTCTTTGCAGGTCTTGATTTATCACTATTCCCAGTAGCTGAACTTAGTCCTTTTTTAGTTTTGTTTGAAGGTTTGTCTGTACAGCCTGACTTTTTAGTTTGGCCTGAATTTTTTATGAAAATTTGGCACAATTTAGGATCCTTAGCTAAAGAGGCTGTTAAATGAGATTCAGCTGGCAGAGAGCAAGCAATTGCCTTTTCCTGGACACTTGAATAGATCACAGTGTCTTCTTCTAGGGAAGGCACTTTGTTTGTCTTGTTAGTGGCAATTGAAGTCCCAACCTCTATTCTCCTCTCTGACATATGTCTCACGGTAGGCTTGTTTGCTAACAGTTCACAGGGAAAGTGATCCCTCATGTCTGGCACTGCAGTGGGGGAGTCGAAAGGATTAATGGATCGGTCTCCCTCTAAAGATGGTTTAATGGTGGTCACTGACAGGGGTGACAGTCTTCTTTCTGTTTTTTCTTTTATGATTGGATCTAAAATATCATGAAGAAGTTGAGCTACACCCGCACTACTGTTCTTCATATTGTTTTCAATCGCTCTGACAAAGCCTTCAATAAAGATAATTTTGGAGTGCACCATGGCCAGCATGGTTGATTGGTCTTTAATTGTCTCTTGCAATGATTCATGTAGTTTCCTGCCTCAGTCTGGGTTTCTGAAGACTTTAGGGCTGTTTTCTTCTTGTCACTTGCTAGCTTGCTTGCTTTAATGATTTCCAAATCAGTCAGTACAGTTTGCACTCTTTAATCGCAGAGAATCACTCCAACCAAATGATTTCTAAGGAGGTTAGTAGGCCCCCTTGCCTTTTGAAGGTTCTTGCTCTTTGTCGTTTTCCAGCTCCATATTCAAAGATTTTTCCAACAGCACCTAGTCAGTTATGTCGAAATCATTGTTGGCGTATACTGATGGTGGTGTCTCCGGGCCCTCCTTGCTGCTGTTTGTCCCTAATGCGAAAGAAAAGTGATGCCCTCTGGGTCTATCGTCTAGGGCCAAGCTGAAGGGTTTCCAGGTATTAAGCCCACGAACCAGAAAGATACCTTTCAAGTTATTTTGCCTCATTTCTTTTTCGTTATTGGGATTAATGACCCAGGGGTCCCACCTTGATTTCTTCCCTTTTTCATTGACTGTATGAAATGTGGAGTCCTCTTCTGTCAAATTTCCCAAAGATCCCTGTTTGTGGGTTCCTCCATTTTTAAAGAGGAGTTCAATATCTATTTGTACTTTTCTTTTGACTGTGCATTTCATTTTGTTGCTTGTAGTAAAATACTTCACTGTACGTGAGCCCTTATAGGAAATTGGGATCTTAGGGTCTTGAGTATTCCTTTCGTGCTCAATCGGTCTGTCATTATTTGGTGTCACTTGATGTTCTTTTCCGTTTTGTTCAGAATCAAGATGTTTTGTTGCGTCATCATGTTGTACTGCGTTGGGCAGCTTGACGGTTGGTGACAATATACGAGTAGGATCATCGGCAGATGCATCCGCACTTTGTTCGCAACCTACGGGGGGCAAGGCAAGGCCCCCACTAATTCTGGGCTCAATTCCTCCACAAACAAACAAGCTGTGAAAAAGGAGCCCTCGTCACCCAGCAAAGTGTGCGCTTACCGTTTGTTGAAGGATCGATGGGGGGTACTCCGCTCCGTTCCTTCCACCAAACACTGCAGACCGGACACCAGACACTCTGCAACCACTCCGCTCAGGTCCGCTCAGGGGGCAGGTTTTGTAGCCAGAGCCAGCGTGGCTGGGGGTGTATCTTGGTGAACCAGGTTGCTGTGGATGGGAATTGTAGTTGGAGTCAGCAGCACAAAAATAACAGTGTTTTTCCTAAAAAAAATGCAAGTTTGATGAAACAAAAGCGAAAGTCAAATGGCACAGAATCCGAGGAGATACAGTCCTTTCAGCACACCAGACACTCTGCAACCACTATGCTACGCTCCGCTCAGGGGGCAGGTTTTGTAGCCAGAGCGAGTGTGGCTGGGGGTGTGTCTTGGTGAACCTAGTTGATGTGAATGGGAATTGTAGTTGTAGTCGGCAGCACTAAATGAAATGCATAAAAAAAATGCAGGTTTGATGAAACAACAGCGAAAGTCAAATGGCAAAGCACAGTCCTTGCAGCACACCAGACACTCTGCACCCCAAAGAAACTGTGGGCCTTCAACCTTAACCTCAACGCACCCAAACTGCTGTCCTGCACCCCTAAGCCATGGTAGCCCCCTCAAGTCCTGACACCACCCACCACCCCCACTCACCTCCGCCACTACCCCAGGCAGCCCCCTCAAGTCCAGACACTACCCACCAGCCGCCCTCGCCTCTCCCACTCCCCCAGGGAGCCCCCTGACAGTACACACCCCTCCCCACACCACTTCACCTCTGCCACTACCCCAGGCAGCCCCATGAAGTCCTGACACTTCCCACCACCACCACTCAGCTCTGCCACTACCCCCGGCAGTCCCATCAAGTCCTGACATTACCTACCAGCCCCACTCACCTCCGCAACAACCCCGAGGCAGCCCCCTCAAGTCCTCACACCACCCACCAGCCCCCCTCACCTCTGCCACTCACCCAGGCAGCCCCCTGACAGTACACCCCCTCCCCACAACCCCACCTCTGCTACTCCTCCATGCACCCTCTGACAGTTCACCCCCCTCCACACACACCTGTCACCTCTGCCACAACCCCCAGGAAGCCCCTCAAGTCCTGACAAAACCAACCAGCCCCCCACATCTCCACTACTCCCCCAGGCAGCCCCCTGACAATACACCCCACTCCCAACACCCCCCTCAACTCAGCTGATAGGCGGAATCATATGTAGTACCCTTTAGGAACACCACACACAATTAAGACTACCAGTGACAGTACACATTCAACTTTGCTACAAGCCTGTACTACGCAGTAAAGTGGTAGCAATGGCTCAGCAGCCAGACTTATCTCAAGAGTAAAGTGAGCAGTATCAGAAGTTACACAAAGGACAGCAATTGATATGGTTCAAACAAACACTGACTCAAGGTTTCTGAGTAAAAGAATATACATTTATTTACAGCATCATTTGTAAAACAGTTCACTAAGTAAAGCAGCAGGAAATCACAATCTTAATACATTACTACACAACACCCAATTAATTCTGGACAAGTTAAGCTCAAAATGAAGTGTGAGCAAAATGGCACTCCAGCAATTTAAAAAAGGAGGGAAAGACAAGGTTATTCAAAATCAAGCAGCACCAACAAGTAGGCAGGTCAATCTAGAAAAGGCTTACTACAATGAGGATTCAAATCAATAGGCCTGGGCCAATGTTAATGGTTCAGAGTCTTTGCAGAGGATCACACAGTTCAGAGTAGTTTGCGGTTAAGTCTTTGCCAAGAGTTCGAAACGATATTGGTCAGAAGAAAAGTTACTTAAAAGAGTGCAGAAGGACAAGCCCTCAGATTGGCAAAAGAATTAAAACACTTTCACCGCGGTCAGACGAAACGAACAACCAGGTTTGAACAGTACCTTAGAAGAAGAAGAAAGGTGTAGCAGAGGCAGAAGTTCCTTGCAGATCATGCAGGCTCACAGTTCCTGAAGTGACTGTTGGGCTGACACGAAGGAGGAAGACTGGAGGGTCCTGCACTGCCCAGGGAAGAAACCAGCAGCAGAGCAAAGCAACAAATAAAAGGTGCGCTCCTTAAAACCCAAACAGGGTCCTGTCCTCCTGGCTATCCGGTTCACTGCAAGCCGGCATCAGCACGAAGGCGTGCACCAAGGTGAACTCCCTGTCCTTGCCTGTGTCTGATCATTCACACACGGACACCGAAGGACCAGGAGACTCGCCCCTACTGCAGGTGCAGTGCGTCGCTGGGGAGTGAAGCTGGAGCTTCCTCTCTTACCAAGGTAGGCCCCTGGGCTTGCTGCATCGCTTTCCCTCAAGCAAACGAATTTCACCTGAAATAGCGCGATCGCACGCGCATTATATCCCGATCCTGATGATTACTACTGCTGCCGTTAATTGCCATCACTCACCCGTGTTGCTTCTGAAGACACCAGTGTCCCCATTGTTTGAATAGCCGGGCCGCCATTCCAAGATGGCCGCCGCGTCCAGGGACTGCCCTCCTCGGCCTGGGTCCACCTGGGCTACTAGTGGCTCCCCATTGGCTGCACTTGCATTGAAGACAGCCAATCTCTAACCGGCAGGCGCAAGCCGGCATCAGCACGAAGGCGTGCACTAAGGTGAACTCCCTGTCCTTGCGTGTCACTGCCTGGCACCTGCCCCCTGCCTGGATCCATGTTCGTGTCCCCTCTGAAAACGTCCTTAAGGTACTGTGACCCACTACTTTGTTCAGACTTGTCCTCCGCTCGACCGTACGCCCAGAACTGCTACAGTGCCACTTTGATACGTTAGTATACTTACTGGCCCAGAGACTCTTTAGAACTGTTCCGGATACTTCCGTTCCGTATAACTGTCACATATTGTCTTTACTACGTATCTGTAATGATTACTGTAATGTTGACATGAAACTGTACATGCACCTATATTGTTTAATTGCACCAACATTGAACGCTATGACCTCTTTCCGTGTAGCCATCCTATACTGCCTTATTAATGCTATGGCTCCTAAAGGTGTACTTATCTAGATTTAGTCTAAGGTATCTTCCTTAACTCTCCCAATTCCAATATACTATTATACTGCACTGTCTGCATATGCCCATGTAATCTCGCCTCCAACCCACATTGTACTGGCCTAGTTTGCCTAATTACTAGTATACTGCCACTACTTGTACCTGCCTGCCTAGTATGCCTGCCTACCTAGGCCCTAGCCTATTTGTACTTGCCTAGTATGTTTGCCTACCTAGGCCCTAGCCTATTTGTACTTGCCTAGTTTGCTTGCCTACCTAGGTCCTAGCCTATTTGTACTTGCCTAGTTTGCTTGCCTACCTAGGCCCTAGCCTATTTGTACTTGCCTAGTTTGCTTGCCTACCTAGGTCCTAGCCTATTTGTACTTGCCTAGTTTGCTTGCCTACCTAGGTCCTAGCCTATTTGTACTTGCCTAGTATGCTTGCCTACCTAAGTCCTAGCCTATTTGTACTTGCCTAGTTTGCTTGCCTACCTAGGTCCTAGCCTATTTGTACTTGCCTAGTATGCTTGCCTACCTAGGTCCTAGCCTATTTGTACTTGCCTAGTTTGCTTGGCTACCTAGGTCCTAGCCTATTTGTACCTGCTTAGTATGTTTGCCTACCTAGGTCCTAGCCTATTTTTACTTGCCTAGTTTGCTTGCCTACCTAGGTCTTAGCCCGTTTGTACTTGCCTAGCTTACCTAATTACCAGTATACGGTCTCTAACTATATTGTCTATATTAGATATATTATTATATATTAGTTAGTTATATATATTATTATATATTAGTCTTCCCTGCTACCGAATTGCCATAACTAATATAGCTACATGCCTATGCATACAGCACCAGTCCACACCTATAGCCCGAACTTGGATTCACCTTTCATTAGCACCTCCCTACCCACGACCATAATGAAAATTACCCAATACCAGACATTACACCTTGTACTCACCATCATGGCACTTGCTTCCGCTGCCTCACACCCCCCTAAGGATAGAAACATGAGACTGAGGGCAAGATTATCCCGTCTCCGTGAACTATCATCCTACCACAACCATAGAGGCTATATCGATCTAGCAAACAAACGATCACAATACCTTAAATCTACCCCTCTCCACCCTGTCCTCACATCAACTAACCAGTCACCACCACAAAGAGTTACCCTAACTAAAAATAAACAACTTACCACAACTACACCAACTAGCACCATATCACTAACTGGGTCACTTGTCAATTCTAGATCCATGGTAGCCCACGCTACAGAGATCTCTGACACCCTAACCAATGAAAACTTAGACCTATTGGTCATAACCGAAACTTGGCTTCATGAGGCGGCTGGCCCTGCCATCATGCTAGCAATACCTGATGGCTACCAACTACTAAGAGTCGACAGACCTAATACCAGAGGAGGTGGCCTAGCCATCATTCACAAATCCACCCTACCCATCAGATTAGCTACTACCCTGCTATTCCAATCATGTGAACTCCTTACTGCTAAACTCCACCTTTCTTGTAACCGTACCCTTACCATGTACGTCATCTACAGACCACCAGGACCACTAGGATCCTTTGAAGATGACCTAACTAGTATCAAAATAGCTCAAATTCTACTACTGGGAGACTTTAACTTGGGCTTTAATGACTGTAATGACAAACACGCCCTATCTGTAGCTTCACTACTGAATGATTATGGGCGGACACAAAAAATCTCCTCCCCTACTCATGCCAAAGGTAGAACCCTAGACTGGGTTGCCGATCGGAATTGCAACATTAGCATCACCAACATAATGCCGCAATCTTGGACTGACCACTACTTAATTCTATTCACTGCTTCACTTGACCTTATCCGACCCAAATCAATATTTATGGCCCTGCCACTCCCCACCAGAAGTAAAAAAGATATCACAACAGAACCACTCCTACCCCACCTCCTCCCAACTCTCAACAACCTAGACAATAGTACAGACTCTACATCTCTTGTGGAAGCCTACAACAGTACGATGATTAAGGCACTTGACCTGATTGCCCCTACCAAAATTCATAAACAACTTTGTCACCTGAACAAATGGTTCACACCACAGTTGAAAGACCTCAGAACTCAAAAAAGAAAGTTGCAGTCTATCAGGCGACACTCACCTACGGGGGAGAACAAAACTAAATTAGCTACTCTCGCCAAACAGTACAAAAAGGAAATTATAAGTACCAAAAGGAATGCCTTTAACAATAGAATATCTAAGGCTAAATCAGATACCAAGGAACTATTTTCCATCCTCCGCAAAATGGAATCACCCATACCCCCGATTGATAACATTCCTAAAAATAAACTCTGGTGCACTAATATACAAAATGCCCTTGCGGGTAAAATAAGCTTGCTCCAGACCAAAATTGCTAATAAAAAAGCTTCCTTGCTCCTGCCAACGGAGCCTACACCTCAGTCACAGCTTCATCTAAACCAGCCTAACACCCCTGACCCCTTTAGCTTCAAACAAATAACTATATTAGAGACAGAAAAAATCATACTATCTTTAAAGCCATCCAACTGCAAAGGTGATAATTGCCCTGCCCAAATTATAAAAGATGCAGCTAGAGACCTAGCCCCCTTCATCTCTAAACTCATCAATGCATCCTTTAAGTCCAACCTAGTGCCTAATAACCTAAAACAATCTTGGGTGCTTCCCTTGCTAAAAACAAAAACACTTGACCCCGCAATACCGACAAACTACAGACCCATCACCACCGTCTCATTTCTGCTTAAAATCATTGACAGAGTAGCCTACCTGCAAATTCAGGACTACTTAGCAACCAACAACTTATGAGGCTCACGTCAATCCGGCTTCCTGCCCCTTCATGCTACTGAAACGGCCCTGATTGACCTTAAGACCCAAATTGACGAGTTGAAGGACAATGGCAAATCAGCTATGCTACTCCTCCTTGACCTATCTGCAGCCTTCGACTTGGTAGATCATGCAATCCTATGCAATCACCTCAGTTCCGCCGCTCATTTTTCAAGTAATGTCATAACCTGGGTACAATCCTTCCTTGCAAACCGGACAATGAGAGTCTTCTCCCCCTTAGCAGCCGCTGATCCCACACAAGTTTCATGCGGTGTCCCTCAAGGATCATGTGTATCTCCTATGATGTACAACATCTTTACTAAACCGTTGTTTGACAAGTTGGACAGACAGGGTGTCATCTACACTAACTATGCAGATGACACTCAGATCCTCATCCCCCTTTCGGGCAACTTCTTGGAAGACACAGCCTTAGTAAACAAGATATATCTCCTCATTCAAGCATGGATGGCATCCCACAGCCTCTGCCTGAATGATGACAAAACAGAGTTACTGATCCTCGGCTCAGACTTGGCTATCAAAAAACCTGACCCGAACTATGCCTCATTCAACATTGACAATAATGTTATCAAAGTGATGCCTGCAGTCAAAACCCTTGGGGTCTACCTTGACTCAGCGCTCACCTTCAAGAAACAAACTAATTCCTTAGCATCTTCCACTGCATATACTTGCAAATTGATCCGGGCATGTAGACCTTTCCTAACTGAGACTAGATGCATTACACTAGCTAACACACTTATCATCTCTGTGCTGGATTACTTTAATGCTCTACATGCAGGATCTAACAAGTACATTCTTGATAAACTCCAAACTCTCCAAAATAACGCCATCAGAGCAGCTCTAAATATTCCTAATAGAGCTCACATCTCCACCTCCAGAAAAAATATCCATTGGCTAAAAATCAAAGACAGGATTGCCCTCAAAACCCTCTCTCTCACCTCTAAATGTCTTAACAACATAGCTCCCCCCTACTTGGTAAACAGAGTTAACAAGAGAATCTCTAACCGTCCCACAAGAATAACCAATGCCTGTACCTTAGTGGTGCCCAGATACAAAAAGAGTACAGCTGGCGGCTCTAGTTTTCCAGTCATAGCTGCTCAAACTGGAACAGACTCCCTCTAGATCTCAGAATGGACCAACCCTACCCTAGCTTCCGGCGGAAAGTCCTCACTTGGATACGATCCAATGACACTTCCCCACTGCCCACCTGCTCTAGAGACCCCTGATGATTGCAACTAGATTAACTGGCTTCTGGTCAACTAGCTTTACCTGTATTTTCGCACTTAGTTTGTACATGTACCTTGCTTCGAATTTGAACTGCATAACCGTATTTTCTTGTAACCAAGTTCTCAAGTATCCTTGTATTGTCTGCGCCCACCTACCCTTTGGGTCTGGTTTTGCGCTATACCAAATAAACAAATAAACAAACAAACAAACTGCAGAGATGCACAGCAAATTCGACACGGGGAGGGAGGCCTTGCTTGGTGTTTGGCGAAATGGTTGGTCCCACCAGCTCAAGGGAAGAAGATTCTTTGCAGATCTTCTCTGTCGTCGAAGTTTAGTAGATTTGGACCCACAACAGGGCTTCACCGGGAGGTTCAGTAGTTGCAGCAGTCCTCTTCCTTCAGCTTCTCTTCGGTTCTCTCGATCCAGTGGTGACTCTGCCTTCCAAGTCCCAGAGACCTTCTTTTTATGCAGTTTTCCCCCATTCACACAGCCTGGCCGTCAATCACACAGCAGGGTGGCTGTCCTGGCAGGACAGTCACATAGCCAATCAAACAAGAGTGTGACTTGGGTCTCCAAGGATACCCTGTGCAGGAAGCCTAAAACCCCTCCCTCACATCCTGTCTACCTAGACTCTCAGGCACCTAAGGAGGGCTTCTGTGCAGAAGCCCACCAAAGGACGGCAAACAAAGGAACCAAACCTGGTTTGGCGTGCAGAGTAAAACATGAGAAAGACCTTTCCAAAATGAAATGGTGAAATAACCCAGCCAGAACCAAATACAATTAAATGGGGTCCAGCGGATTAAAGTTCGAGGTTACTAACTTAGTCTAAAACAGTACCAAGGCTATTTTCATAGGCCGTGGTAGGAAAATTATGATAGTTACAACTGCCACCAGCCAAATCTTAAAGAACGGGGGAACGAAATAATGTTCCATGAGAAACAGACAAAAAGGGATAACTATTAACCCTTTCCAGTACTCTATGGAAGATAGTTTGTACTGGGTCTGTGAATTTAAAAAGACTAAAAAAGTTAATGGCAAGTTTACATGTTCTGGGAGACAGTAGTCAGTCTCAGAAAATGGAGTTTAAAGTGGGAAGTCTGAAAAAGAAAACCCTGTGTCACTGCACTAAAGGTGCTGTTTGGCACACAGTAAAAAGATGATGCCTATGGAGTAGGTGAGGCTCCACAGTCCATGAACACAAAAATGAAAACACACAGCAAAACACATGTAAGAGTGGGAAAAAAGGCTCACACTCTTACCAGGTGAAAAAAATAAACCCTAGAAATCCAGCAAAGCTGCTGAGGAACTCAGTAGGTAAGGGAAATTAGCCATTCTGGAGAATTCTCGCTAACATCCGGCACAACCCATAAGCAGTCCCCTCAAGTACTGACACCACCCACTAGCCACCCTCACCTCTGCAACTACCCCAGGCAGGCCCCCGACAGTGCACCCACTCCCGACCCCCCGTCATATGTACCAGTATCCCCAGGCAGCACCCTGACAATACACCCCCCTCCCCACACTTCCCGAACCTCCACCACTCCCCCACGCAGCCCCCCCTGAAAGTACACCCCACTCCCCTCTCACCTCTTCCACAACCCCCAGGGAGCCCCTTCAAGTCCTGACACCACTCACTACCCCCCTCACCTCCGCCACTACCACAGGCAGGCCCTGGCAGATGACCAACATGCCAGTCCAATGTTGATCAACATCTTACCTCAATGACAACGGCCTGTCTCCAACATGAGGTACATCACCCACATATCCTCCTCCAACTTGAACAACAGGGAGCACTGCTGCAGCTCATCATAGGACTCCCCGGTACGTGACACTCAGTTGCACATCAACAGTACATCATAATGTATTACCAGCTACACTGTGACCACACCATGCGCATGTGATATAGTAATATAATTGAATGCAATGTAACATACCATTGTGCCCATATGCCATTGCAATGGCCTCAAAGTTCTGTAGGTGAATGCCTTGGAGGACCCAAGTCCGAGACATCACAGATTTTACTGAGTCATGTGTTATGTGTCCTGTACAAAGGAATAAAGGAAGGTAGTCAGGACGGTAGGAAGGTGTGGCGAAGTCCCAACAGGTGGCACAAGCAGAACTGGCATGTGGCTGGGTAATGTGAAGGGTGTCAGAGAGTGTGCGTGTCAAGAAGATGGACAATGTGTACAGCCAGACTGAAAAATTAATAATCACTGAATTCTGCATTTCAGTAGCAGATGTGCAGCATGACACAAGAGCAGGTTGTGGGTGATTGAAGATGTGTGCGTGTGGGTGGCTATGCCTTGGGAGGGTTACAGATGCCGAATAACAAGTGCACAAGTCATGAGCTTAGTCCCCACATCCACAGTGAGGCCAAACACACATGACAGTCATAGTCGAAATGCATTTAAAAAAAAAAATATGAATTTGCACATGCACAAAAAAAGACTGCAACAAGTGTGTGATCGTGCTTCTGAAACTTGTATTAAAACATTCACACAACAAAAACAAAACATTGGGAAGGGTAAAATGTCCAGGGCAGAACGAAAATAAAAATCCAAAATGAAACCTAAAACTAAGAACTATATACACAGGCAGCGGGCTCATATGTCCTTCATTGCTTACTCCAGAGTAGCATTCCTCATCTTTCGGCTGGAGGCGGGCCTCTGATATTTTGCTCAAGGTCTTGCAGGCCCTCTATCATCCTCTGTCAGACCAAGGGAGCACTTGATATGGAGCGACTTGACTCGTCGTGTAGATGACGAAGTCTTCCAAATAATGTACTTGTCTGGCTATTAGAAATAACAACCAGAATGGTCTATTACTGGAAAGACAGGAGACCGATGACCCAGGCGCCGTAGAAGTGTAGACTCGGTATACAGGAGGACACAAGACTCGGTATACAGGAGGAGACACCACCAGCTTAAAACAAGGCAAGTATCAGACTTTGCATAAACAATAAGGCCAATACAAAACAGCATACACGGAATACCACTAACCTGCTAACTCAGATAAGAAGTTAACCGGCTGGTAATGCTGACACCTGCAGTCTAAGCACAGAATTCGGCAATGAGTAACTTATCAATAAGCATCAACAGAATAACTAGGAGTCCCTAATTACTTTCAAAGTCTTACCGTGTTGGACTCCTGTCCAGTGGTAACAAGGGTCCGGAGGAGCAGAGGAAGTTTGTAGCAAACCTCAGTCGCGAGGCTTAAGAAGCAAACAACCCACAACGTACACCTACGGAAGTCTCTAGTCCGTGTACTTGTGAGGGACGAAAGCAAAGAAGTTCAAAAACCAAAACAAAGCCAAAATCCTTCAAGGTGAGGTAGCAGCGTGGAAGCAACCCAAGGCAAAGTCCAATAACAATCCAATGTCATGCAGAGAGCGAGCAAAGCAGACTAAATCAGTATCCAAGGCAATATCCAATGTCAGGCCAATGTCGAGCAGGGAGCGGGCAGTACAGACCAATTCAGAATCCAAGGCAAATCAGGGACAGTCCGAGTTCAAGAGGAGGAAGGCAAAAGATCAAAAGGCAAAACCCAAAGAGCCACCAAAGCAGTCCGAAGTCAAAACCGGGAGGACCAGGAAAAACGATGATCAGGAAACAGGAATCGAATCCAAAACGCCACCGAAGAAAGTTCAGAAGCGCCGGTGATTGTACAGGGAGGAGCTTATGAAGACTGTATCACGTGACTTGGTTTACGTGATACCGTCACAGCAGGGCGAGTGTTCCTGTAGTGTAGAGGACGCCAGCGTTGCCAGGCTACCTTCCAGGCACCGCGCTGCATCCGAGGTAAGTAAAGCACTCGACTGCTAGGATACACTTTAGTTTTGCGTTGAAGTCTTTGATCGTGGATGCGCCGGTGAGCAACTGGCGACGCCGTGCTTTCTTTCCCAGCTAACAGACTGGAATGGCAGAGAGATCGAACATCCTCCTCTCCTTCTCCTCTTCATTCGTGCAAGCAGCCTCCAGGATGCCAGCCCGCCCCAATGTCCACCACCCTGCCACCTCTGCCCTGGTCCTGGCAATGTCTCCCTGGCCCGCTGCTTCTCTTTCATCAGCTGCCGGAAGCACACCACTGCTGGAGCTGCCTCCTTTCCTCCTGCCAGATGTTAAACATATCCTGCCTGAATTGCCTTCTCATTGTTGATTGGCCCTGCATTGGCTGCTTCTGCACACATTTCCTGCTGCCTGGCAGAGTGCAAGCTGCGCAGGTAACCCTGCCGTCTGGATGACACTCATTGGGGGGCACAGCACCTGCACTGGTTTGAAGTACCAGCTGTCCAACCACTGCCTGTCCCTGTGTAGATGCCTGGGCAGGTACAGTGACCACCTCACGTGGCATACTTGGGACATCCACCAGAGGCAGGGACATAGGCACTAGCAGACCGGGTGGTGTGGGTGTGATTGGTGCACAGGGGGCCATGCTGGAATGTTGCATGGAAGAATCCTGGAGGACGTCTGGGCCACAAAGAAGGAAGTGGGAGAGGGGGCAATTGAATGTGCCAGCACACAGAGACCATCCGAGAGCAGTGCTCTTGCCTGCTGGCCCAGCTGTGGGACTGGCTGGAAAACTATGCTCATCTGAACACCTTAAAAAAGTACCAGTCGGGATCCCACTTGTTTTATACGTTTAAGAAACCTCAGCAGTACATGAATCTTTCGCCTTACCCAAGACTCAGACGTTTCATACTGTTACTGAGACTGAACCATCTGCCAGTATTGTCAGTAATTGGGTCATTTACCAACATACCATGGTGTGACCGATAGCGTAGGATGTGTAAGGATAAGGATGCTATAGAAACGGCCAAGCATGTATTGTCAGAATGCTCTAGTCTCACTGAGACATATGCCAAACTTTATAGGAGATATGTATACAATCTTGATACCATAAAGGATATGGCTTTTTGGGCACAGTGTATTAATACAAGGAATATGAAGGTATATATCTCGATGTATAATGTCTGGCAAAAGGCAGAAAAACTCCTGGAAATAATATATAAAGGTGACTCAACATACCCTTTATTTACATACATACACACTGTTGAAAGTTCAAGCTAGATTGGAAATAGATGTTATTTTGGAATTCATATATTTTAAATTGGTCAATTGAAATTATTGTGGATCTATGCATTTTATTTTGTCAGAAATGATATTTTATCTTTATATATCATATCTACAATCATATTTGAAGTTGTAGCTATATTGAACATGCATTATAGATGCATTGCATGGCTGTGACAATAGTGAATATTGCAGAAATGATTGAGTTGAAATGTTTGTACTTATTGAATGTGAAAAGTTTTCTTGTAAACTATAACACATTAAATAAATAATATTAACTAAAAAAAGAATCACAAATCGATGACGTCAGCCTCACCGAACCAGCCAGTGGGGTCTGAACCACATCTTGGGTGGCCTCCTGGGTCACAAGGGGGACCTCGGTCAGGGTGGAGGCATCCACGAATGTGGTCACTGACACAGCAGATGGCCTAGATAAAGGAAATTGTGCAGCAGCCTCCATGGTGGACTGCACATCCTCATGTCTCTGGGCCAGGGCTACAAACTCTACACCCCCTAACCCCTGCATGCCCCCACCATACCCTGTTCGCTGGTCTGCAGTTGCCTCCTCCTCCACCTCCATCCCCCTGGATGACTCCAGAGAGTCTTCCACCCTTGATGCCCCCTCTGTCTTTGCACACTGTCCCACAGCCGCTGAGGAGTCCCCCCCCCCCCCACAATCATCTCCTGG
This sequence comes from Ambystoma mexicanum, assembly GCF_040938575.1. NCBI lineage: Eukaryota > Metazoa > Chordata > Amphibia > Caudata > Ambystomatidae > Ambystoma > Ambystoma mexicanum. The sequence goes on along the minus strand of NC_090922.1, from coordinate 489,024,926 downwards.
GACTTACCCCAAGGAGCCTCGTCCGATGGTACTGATGCTCCCATAGCTAATGAAACCTCAGGAGAGGTGGTGACAATGGTGGCTGCCTGGGGCTTGCGCCTGGGTCTAGTGGCCCGGTCTCTGCCCCTCCGCTCCACAGCGTAGCCTCCGCCCTCTTCAGGAGCTGCAGCAACTGTGGAAAATGGGACAAAGAACATTTACTTCAGTCATCAGAGTCAATGCATGTGCAGCATACACAACATTAACAGTAAAAATCATGCAGCATGTGTCAACCAGCAACTGGCACACTGAAAGGAACTCATGTTGACAATAGTTAAGGCAGATACAAGTGATCACAGCTCAATGGTGTTTATTGAACAATGAATGCAGGGGGGAAAAACGCCTAACCTAAACATAAATCTGAGATGGGAGCAAGTGTCGACCATCTAATGAAAAACAAAGGCAGTCCTTGTGGCGTTGTGTCAAAATAAAAGGCCTATAGTTAAATAAAAGTATTACCAGTTCCTAACGCTAAATACAAAAGAGTGTGGGATAGGGTTTTAAATAAAGAAAGAGGTGTTCTCAAATCGTAACTCGGTATGTGATTTCCAGGAGTCTCCCTTCCCCACGTTTTCTGCATGAGACAAGGTGGGTCTCCTGAGCACAGCATACAATCAGCTTTCCTTGCACAATACAATAGTTCTTCTCCAGCTATCAGGTTTTCCGATGGGCAAAAGGTCTCTTTCCAATAAACAGTCTTTTGCCCTCGAGAGCCTGATAGTTCCAACCAAAACAAAAGTTCTGTTCTATGAACACCTTGGGTGATGGCTTCACCCCTGGGTCCCCCTCTTCTGGGCGCTGCCTCCTTCACGACACTTTTGGGTGTTGGTTTCACCCCTGGGTCACCCTCTTCTGGACGCTGACCCTTCACAACACTTTTGGGTGATACTTTTCCACCTCTGGATCTCCCTTGTCGGGCTCGGACCCAAAATGACAAGCAGGACTGTGTACTTCTCCTTGTCTGGCAATGACTCACGCTTTCACCAATCTTAATGTCAGTTCAAGAGTTCACCGTGAACCACCCTTTCGTGGGTTCACTTGATCAGGATGATAATAGCTCACCCCTGGGTCCCCCTCTTCTGGGTGTTGACCCCTCTTTACTTTCGCCATTATGGTGGGATTCACTCCCCCTACTTTCTCTTAATGCAGGATTTACTTCCCTTGCTTTTTACCAGTTTGCAAATCAAAGTGTTTCGATTGTACAGGGATTTTACCTGACCCTTAGTATGACCACTTTGACCTACTTTGACAGCTCTCCTTCCGCCTTCTGGTATCTGTAGTTTTCCTCAACATGGGACTAGCCAGAGTCTCTCGAGTTATCACCCACGTGGTGACTGTTCCCTCTGCAGCTGAATTTTTCCCTCTTACAACTTATAGTTCTTTGAACATCCTTCAAATTGTCACTTTGTAACTTTCACTCAACAGCCCGGTTCTTATCAATTCTCCCCACAACTCACCGGCTGTGATGAACCACTTGGCTTTACTCTTTACTGAAGTCAAGTCCGGTACCATGGTCGTTTCCCTCGCTCCTGCTTATCAGCGTAGGCATGCTCTGTGTACAGTTGACATCTGCTGCAATAAACCTGTACTATGGTTCGTGGTCGTATGTCCTCTTCCATGAAGGTTCCACAGGACTAGGTCAAAAAGGGCAAGGTTACTTTTCTCCTCGCTACCCTCTGGCTTCCCGATGCGTTTCTCCTTCTCTTGAACTGCCATGCCTGGTTAGCTGTGCCATCATGCTGTGCTCATCGTGTAATCTCTTGCTCCACCATTTATCCATGTGGGGAAAATAAGGGGCCGCCAGGTGTGTGTGATTAAGGTCAATTGCCTGCCTTTGACTGACCCTTGATTTGGGACATGTCAGGTCACAGCTTTAACATTAGTCTGTTTATTTTCATATGGTAAGGAAGGGTTCATGTGAGGCAAATGGGAATGACCGGGATTTTTCTCACAAAATGAGTTGTTGGTCATATTTGACTGAGAGTTCGGAAAGTGATAATTAGAGGGATGGGATTGGTAGGGATTATGAAGCAACCAGGGATAGTCGGAATCGTGGACTGAACAGAGGGAATTGTGAGAAAGGTAATGTTCGGTCAAGGGAGATTGGGTGTACGTAAATGAATTATTAGACGGACGTGAAGTAGAATGATTGGGAATATCGGAGTAGTAGACAGAATAACAGGGATTCTGTGAGTTGTGGTTTTTAATGTTTTTACCCGATGTGAAGGAGTTGTTGGCTTTACCTTTGGGTAAGGAAGATTCACTGGGAAAATGGGATAATGATCAGGGATAGCTTATAAAAGCTTCAGCGACTTTGTTCCTCTCACTATCCTCCCTGTGATGGTACCACATCTCACCTGGGGTATACCCCCAAGCATAACCCTGGGTTCCCCAACCCAGGTGATCCTCCCCCACTGGTCCACCCCCAGGAACTGATCCAACAGCAATGGCTGTGTGCTGGCCACCTGAATAAGGGATTCCTGGGATATACTCGGGAGAACATCCTCAGGTTTCTCACAATGCACCCACATACATGTGCATGCCCATATAATCAGCATGATTACTGACATACGAGTGTAAGGACAAATATTAATCACAGTCATAACACACACACATGTCAACCCAGAACATTGTCATGTGGCCACACACACATTACAAAAACATGCAATGCTACCATACTGTCAGAAATTGAGAGTCGCAAGGATTAGGAAACCTCCATCCCCAAGCACCGAACAGAGAGATAATAACAACTCACTATTCAGTGATTGGAGCCACAGGTGGCAGGACAGGAACACCCGGAACCCCTCAGGTGGCTGCAGAGGAAACAAGCAATCTGGTAACTACACACAGTAGTCTTTCTTATTACAAATATAACAGTGAAAACATAGTATCAAGAATGGCACCTAACCGAGTGAGAGGGGACTTGGGAACCAGGGAGAACCAAGGAAGAGTAGTATAGGAAATCAGATTCCCCCAAGCGCTGTATCCTGTACCCTCAGTGAGTGGTCGGCATCAGCGAGAGATGTCTGTAGCGGCAGTCCAAAACAGAAAAGAAACTTACTGTAAGCACTATAGATGAAAAAAGGCAGAAGATGGCCAAATGATTGTCCAAAAAGTGGGAGGTCCGCTAATCCAATAATGGAGTCCAAGGTACGTGAAGCAAGTTCGGTAGCCGGGGTTTCAATCCGAACAAAGTATCAAAAACGTTAGCCTGAGCAGTCCGAGAAGCAAGAGCCTAGGTCAGAGTAGCCGGAGGGGTCAGAAGATCAAATTAATGTTGCAGAAAGGGATTAGGCAAAAGGATGTCCAAGAACCGTAATCCAAGGTCAGGAAATCCAAAAAGCAGAACAAGAACCAACAATGAAACGCCAAACACCGTAATGAAAACAGCTGAGAAGCACAGAGTAGCACAAACCGTTGGCGTTTATAGGGTTGCCATGGTGATCACACCATGTGACCGCCCATTCCTTCTCATGTGACGTGCAATGGAGCATGGATTCATAGCAATGCGACGCCCTGGCAGCTGTGCTGACAAGCGCCATGGTAGATGCCAGCATGGAATTGGCCGCAGCCGTCCAAAGGAACGGAGACCCAATCGAGTCATTGGGTGCGTGAGCCGGTGTGTGGAGGAGCAGAAAGGACATGGCCCCGCTGCTGCACTGGGAGGGAATGCGGACTGCAGGTGGGCGTGTTCTGGCGCATTGGGAGTGAGGTGAGTGCATTCTTGGATAATGAGTGTGTGACACATACCAATTATATTATTATATGCAGCCAGGGTCATGGGAAGTGCAGCTGGCCACCTGTCCACCTAATTACTGATAGCAACATACATCCCTGACAGCTTGACCTGTAAGCATGCATAATGTACCGGCACACATTTCTGACAGCAGACTCATGTGCAGCACTTATCACACTTGAGCCATTGGCAGTATTTGACACATTCTACAGCAACATCCACACCCGCAACCTCACTTCTCTGTACATCTGGACTCTGCATTGTGATTGTTCACCTCTGACCTCAATGACCATTATGATGTCTTCTTTCTACCGCCCTGCTCCTCCCCCTGCCCCATGTGTATTATAGGGTCCTGCAGGTGTACTCCCTGCCCACTTTACTCTTTGACCTGTGCTTGAGCCCACTCCACGCCCTTTTCTGCTCACATGACTTGCCCTGCTACAACTACACGTCTTACACACACATCCATAAACAGATCACCAAGACTTCAGCTGCTCCCTTTAATGACCTTGCCTCTGGAAACACAGTTGTGTCCATATGTCTCCATGCACTCCACAGGACAGGTTTAGCACACTTGCTGCATCTAGGTTTGTACTGGTTTGTACAGATGGACCCCTGATGGCCTTTACATGTGTTCCCCATTCAAGTCACTTGTGAGTGACTGCATGGTATGTGTGTGTACATTGTGGGCATATGCATTTGGTTCATTGTCTCCTCCCCACAGCTTCTGTTCATCTGTTGTCCCTGTGTTAGCAGTACACTGTATGATCCCTGCCCCCTTCATGGGAATGTCTCATCCAGGGTGTGAGATCTGTTGGAGGGGGTGGAAACAGCTGGAGATTGATATCATGCAGTGGGAAAGAGTGTGGCTGTTGAAGCCCGCTGGATGCCAGAAAGCTGCTTCTGTCCCCCACCCCTTTCTACACACCTGTGACTCCTTCAAAAGTATATGGAGCTCCAATGAGGGTGAAGCCTGCAGGGGCAAAGAGTGCAGGTGTTGGCTCCCGCTAGGGTGTTAGCGTCCCGCTGGTCTCTAGCCAGTCACTCCAGCTGGGTGACAGCTTCTTACTACCTTGAGCTTTGCTATGTCTTGCAGATTCCTACCAGAACACTAGAGACTCAGGAGACCGAGGCCTCAGGAGTTAAGAGGAGGTAAGAGGACGAAAAAGTTGTGGGGTGGGGGCAGCGAGGCTATGACCCCTAAAATGTACAAGGCCATAGTCGATTTAAAGTGGATTTAAAGGCGAGTGCTTTGCGCAACTTTTGAACTTTGAATTCTGAAGCGTGCAATCCCATACTTTTGGTAAACTTGATTAAAAGGAAAGCAGAGGGCCAAGTCTCGGGAGGGGTGGGGTAGATCCTCCAAATATCCTCCAAATAAAAGGATTTATTGTCTGATATCGAAGGCCCAGTGCCCCTGATTACTGGTGATCAGGTGACAAAGGCGCTGAATGGGGCAGTTCAATAAGGGGTTCAGTGAATCTGTAATTGCTTTTAAATCTAACTGTGCCTCTCACACAAACAACATTGATATGATAACATCCTGTGATGCAGCTTTATCCAGATCTCAATCTCAACCTATGAGAACTCTACGCACCTGCTAACAGAAAGAACATTGCCTGGCGCCGTTCGAAACAGTATACAAATCTGGACAAGAAGGTGGGAGGAATTTCACCTTCCCAGTTAAAATGACAGTCTCTGCCCATGGTGCCTGCTCACCCAATATCATAGAGGTATACCACCAGGAGGAGCTTTTGAGCGCCTTGCCCATGGAAATGAAAGACGACAAAGCAGTATGCGAAGGAGCTCTTGCCGCCTAGATACTAGATGTTAATTCAAGTGTTTGAGTATCTTTAATCAGCGAAGCTTTGGGGAGCAGTCTCAGCTGTGGAGGAGCATTAGACGTTCCAGTTGCATCAGACGGTTTGGGCCTTGTACAGATAAGTGTACCGGTCTCTCTTGTGAACCGGTTCGATTGCCTTAATGAGCCCCTTGCCAGTGAAGCATCCAACAAAGCTCCCAACAAAGTTTCCATCGAAGCACCTGCCCATGAGCTTTTAGAGACTTCTGAACTGTCCTCTTGGAAGCCAGTAACTCATACCAAGAGGAAGAAGATTGGGAGAGAGACAGCCCCAAAGCAAGAAGCCAAAGAGTACACCTCTAGTGTCGAGTCGGAGGTAGACTTAAGACATAGGCACCAGACCAGCATGGGTGTCGCAACTACAATTGATTCAACAGAGTTCTCCTCGTCTATACACAGTATTGACAAAATGTTTACTGACTTTAAATACTTGTTCTTCCAGAAAATTGATTGTTTGTTTGATGATCTGGTGGGGCTTCTTAGAGAAATGAAGGAGAAAATGGCTCATGTAAGCTCCCCTCGGCTGAACATTGAATCCAGAATGATGGCAGAGGTTCCAATGGTTATAAAGCCCCCAATGACAACAGGGTTTTTAGATAATCATCCCGTTCAGAAATCTGAGGGCGGCCGCCATAAGGCTTCTTCAGGGACTGCATTGGAAGGGTTTAGGAACCCCTGGGTTTCTGCTATGGTTTATCCCGGAAGTCCTTTACCCCTCAATGGTGATCCCTATCGTTACCGCCTTAAACCTCCCAATAGGCCTCCTCCTCCCTTATCTGGTTTTAATTTAGTAACTTTGGGGAGGATGAGAGGTTTCTATACTCAGGACAGTGTTCAAAGAATTGCGAGCAGTCACTTTAGTTCCTCGTTGGTTATGTTGAATGTTCCCAGACTAGTGCAGGGAGTTCGGAAAGATATGGAAGCCTTGCAAAACAAGTGTATTCATTGGATCAGTTTAAAAAAAGTGTGTATCTCAATCATTAGAGGGGATATTATCAGTTGTTCTCCGGACAGGATTACTAATTGTGATACAGACTATATAGTCGTTGTTCTTTCATCAAGGGGGTTAGCAGAAGGCCTTCTGGCTATCGATTATAGATGTTACCAGAGTAGGTTGGTTCCCATTACTTTGCGATCTCCCTCCTTTCTTCAAAATCTCCTGCTGACACCCACTGAACACTGTGCTCATACGGACAATGACCGGAATGGGCCAGTCCCTCACTCAATCATTCAACCTAAAATGAGTAGGTGCCCTATCTCAGGCTAGGTTTTGAATTCCTCTGATTTAGAGGCAGTGGATTAACTGGATGTGGGAGGGGATGTTTTAGTAGTTGTTTCCCAGGGGTATAACATTCTCTCGTGGAATATAGCGTGGTTAAATAGACTATCGAATATCCCAGAGTGGTGTTCTTTTAATCCGTAAATTCAACATTATTGTGCTCTAAGATACATGGGCAATGAACCCAATTTTGTTCCAGGGATACCAATCTTTACATATCGCTGAAACAAAAGGGCAGAGAGGCAGACCTTGTGGAGGCCCTTTGGTCTGGATCAACGTGTCTTTAGTGTGGGTGGGAGAGGTAATAATAACTCCAAATCTCAATCTCCAACTCTTGTTTATTAAAATTAGCATGGACGAATAATTATGTTTGGTTTGCATCTGCAACAAACCATCAGGCCAGTTTGGTATGACCAATTTGAAATGGCTCCAGGACATAATAGATAATAAACTGCCCATGGCCCACCCTTCAAATTAATTCTATCGGAAGGTGATTTCAATCTTCAATTAGAAGACCTGAATGGGTTGTGAAATGACCAGGACTTGGCTGTGGAATCTGCATGTATCATGCATAACCTGAATTAAAGGGCATGCAATGGAAGATTTCCCTCTGACCAACCAGCTAAAAAGACTTTCATTGGTCACAATGAGAGCTCTCTGATCGACTATATATTCATTTCGGGAACAGACTGGGCAAGAGTGGGTAGGTTTGAAGTCCATGAAAGTGATCATCTTCCACTATCTATGGTAAATAAGGAATGAGCAACAAGAGCGCTGTTGTAAATAAACAGTTTTAGTGACTAAAGGTCATGCCTGAAAATCACTGAAATGGAAACAAAAAGTGTCTAAACTTAAAGACACTCCCGTCCCCTGCACACCTTACAAGCTGAAATAAATCAGTCAAATTTCATAACATTTGCACTTTTATATATAGAAAGAATTGTCAATTTAGAACATAGGTAACAAAATATCTTCATAAAAGTACAGAAAAAAGGTATCAACTGACTTCCAATATGGCCAGCATGAAAAACAAATCAAACCAGACAAAAAAATAAGCTCCCAATTTTGAACTGCAGCTTCAAGCTCTACGCGTTTCGGGGACTATCCCCTTCTTCAGGAGCAAAAATATCTGCAAGTATAGATATATATACAATTAGAGGACATCTCACATAACATTAAAAGTTTGGACAAACTAAACACATTAAATAAAGAGAATACATTAAATAATTATGTACACATAAATCCAACCACAATTCTACATAACATACACAAGTGGTTGTATATTCACAGTGGTACAACTGGTATGGCTCCAAATGTAAATCTCAAAATGCATTAATACCTAAAACACTTATACGTATGTACCTCACAGTGGGAATGTTGTCAAAGAAAATAGAGTCTCTGTCTGTGCATCTGTCTGTGCACGACGTACACAGAACCAGGATCCCTGCGAATACTCCTGCCGTCCTCAACAAGTGAAATGTGATTGCCGAACTCTGGAATACCAAAGCATATCAATCAGCTCCAATTACACGTAGTTAAATCACCAAACCTTAATGACTAAACAACTAGTTCAAAAAACACCTATTACTCATTGGCAACTAATCTGTGCAGCTCAACGATCATCAAAATCCACAACCTTGTGCCACCACCTCATCTTTGTGCCAACACATCAACTTAACACAGAAAGTTAAAAAGCCCAAATCCTCAAAGAAAACCCAAAATTTAAATTGTGCAACCGTTCCAACATATATTATTTACCTAAGACAAATCAATAGCCAATCCAATCCAAATTCAGGACTTCCAGTACCCCGCATCCAATGTAAAGCATCCTGCTGATTATAGAAATGTATAATGCAACTAAAAAACAAACACAAAATATAGCATTTACAAACTAACACCACCTTTCCAATACAAACATAAATAAATATAAACACATCCACACAGCTTAAACTTACTTCCAGAAGCGCACCTCTTCACCTCAGATCCACCGGCTCCTCTCCAATTCACACGTAACAGATCCCAACCCACAACACACTTCCTGGCTCATTTTATACTGTTTCCTGGTAGTCACATGATAAAGTCACGTGACCCGCCGGCACTGAATACTAAAAGAATGCACAAAGCTCCCTGCAACCTGCCAAATACACAGGTAATGCTAACTAAGCACACAGGTACTGAGTGAGTAAATCAAACAAAATAAAAAAGACACCAAAGATGAATGTGTGTGTATTTAAAAAGGAGATAGACATAGAAGAAAGACTGCATTTTTGAAAAAATTAAAAAAATAATAAATAAGTGCCTTAAAACTATTGCTGTCCATCAACCATACTTAACTACGCGGCAAATTCAGAAATAACCAAGTAAAATAGTTATGTACTAAAGATAAATGTGTGTGTATTTAAAAAGAAGATAGACATAGAAGAAAGACTACATTTTTGAAAAAATAGAAAAAATAATGAATAAGAGCCTTAAAACAATTGCTGTCCATCAACCATACCTAACTACGCGGCAAATTCAGAAATAACCAAGTAAACCAGTTATGTACTAACTACCCAAACCCAATAACTACTATTCCATACACCTCTACTGGAACAACCAGTATGTAACCCCCGGAAAACACAAATCCCTCCATGTGACCTCAAACTCATATCAATTTATGCACTATGAACTACGCGGCAAATTAAAAAATAACCAAGTAAACTAGTTATGTACTCATTACACAAACCCAATAACTACTCTTCCATACACCTCTAATGGAACAACCAGTATGTAACGACCGGAAAACACAAATCACTCCATGTGACCTCAAACACATATAAATTTATGCATTATGAACGAGTTAAACCATTCACCAACCATACCTCGACACCTACACAAAACAATTCAAAGAGAACTCTTCATTGAGCCCTCTTGGAGATAAAGTCCCCAAGAGGTCAATCCAAAACATCTCTCTCTGGGCTAATATTCTCAAAAAGTCACCTCCTCTGGGTGGTTTCTTCACCACTTCCAAAACATTAAACTTCAATTGTGCAATAGTATGTCTAGACATATTAAAATGCCTAGCAACTGAAGATTTCTCATTTTTACACCGTATTTGAGATTTATGTTCAGTCCATCTTTCACGTGCGGATCTGGCTTTCTGTCCAATATACATTAATCCACACGGGTACTTAATGCTGTAATGAATGTGGCAAAATCTCTAAGAGTGATTTTTTTGCCCGTCTGCGGGTGAAGAATGTATTCTCCTTTAGCCACATTGTTACAATGACTACAAAACAGACAAGGAAATGTTCCCTTTTTTTTAGTCACCAATGTCATCTGAATTTCCTTCGGGCCTCTTTCGGCTCTCACAACCCTATCTCTCAGGTTCCTACCTCTTCTATACACCATCATTGGTGGAGATGGAAACAATCCCAGAAGTGTAGGATCATGATGGAGAATCGACCAGTGTTTATGTATGATTCTTTTAACATGCCAACTTTGTCGAGAGAATTTGGAAATATGCAAAATTGCATCAGACTCCTTCTTCACCTTAGGTGTAAGCAATTGCTCCCTTGTAATCGGAGGCGCTCTGTTCTGGGCCTCATTCAAAAGTTGTACTGGATACCCTCTTTCAGAGAACTTTTTAGAGAGCGACTCACATTCAACTTTAAATTCATCAGTATCCATAACAATTCTCTTAATTCGTAATATCTGACTATATGGCAGACTAGCCATCATTGGCTTTGGATGAAAACTCGCAAAATGCAATAAATTATTAACATCAGTTGGTTTATGAAAAAGTGATGTTTTGACCTGATTATTAACAATTTCTAACTGAACGTCCAAAAAGTGTAACTTGGGGTCACCAATTTCCAAAGTAAATTTTATCCGTGAATGAACAGTATTTAAATACTCAAAAAACACTTCGAGTTCACCTTTGGAGCCACACCACACACCAAAAATGTCGTCGATGTACCTTTTCCAGACAATTATCTTACTGGACCATTCAACATTGTCTAGTACAAATTGTTTTTCAAACCAGTACATGTAGATATTAGCATATGCAGGGGCCATCGCTGACCCCATTGATGTTCCAGAAATTTGTGCAAAATATGAGTCTTGGTACCTAAAGTAACTGTTGTGTAAAATAATCGTAATCAACTCAATCACCAACTGTGGATCACATTCTACATTCACAGACTGTAGTAGTAACCACTCTACTGCCTCAATTCCCTCCTGGTGGGGAATCGAGGTGTACAGGCTACATACATCCATAGAAAACAAAATACATTCTGAGGATAGACAAACAATTTCATTTATGTTCAATAAAAAATCAGTTGTATCCCTTAAGTAGGTAGGTATCAACTTCACCAGTGGTTGTAAGATCTTATCAACATATTTAGACAGTGGATCTAAAATACTGTCTGTTCCTGCTACTATGGGTCTTAAGGGAGGATGTGTTGTGTTTTTGTGTATCTTTGGAAGACCATATAGTACTGGTATGATTGGATGTTTATTGAGGAGAAAAGACCTTGTTTTTATCGAGATCCACTCATTATCCAAAGCTCTGTTCACACAGGCTTCAATCACTGATTTAATCTGTATAGTAGGATCACGATCCAATCGCAGATACGTGGAATTGTCATTAAGCATCATTCGACATTGGGTGTGATAGAAAGCAGAGTCCATGACTACTACTGCCCCACCCTTATCTGCTGGTTTTATCGTTAGATCTAAATCTTTAGCCAAGGCCTCAATATCTTTAAGTTGAGACTCTTTAAGATTAACTGGAGTTTTTGAATTGAATTTAATTTTCTTCAAATCATTTTCCACCTTAAATTTAAACATATTGATCACTGGATTTTCTATAGGAGGGTCAAACGTACTCTTAGGTTTAATTTCCAAAACATCCTCCATTTCATCAACTGTTCTGTCAAAAGTTTGCATAGAGAAAAACAATTTCAGTTTGATTTTCCGCAACAACAGATGTAAATTAATCTTTTCTTCAAACAGACTAGAATTACTTGCTGGAACAAATGACAGTCCCTTATTCAAAATATCCAACTGATTAACGGTGAGAGTTTTACTTAAAATATTCACTAGTATGGATTCTCTCACTTGGTTTTCTTTTTGGACCTTGATCGTGATCCTACTACACAGATTAAATCAGTGATTGTTTTATGTTTAACACATGCTCCAGTGTCAGGGCGTGTATTCCTCCCCAGCACCCAGAATTGTAATAAAATTTCTCTAAATAGCTATTTAGTTTTTGAGTAATTAGGTGTGCTCTGATAGATACTTCTTTTTGTAATCACTGAAATGGGCCAATGTTCTTACCCGAGATGTTATACAGGATATTTATACTTCCATTTTCGATAATCTCAGAGCTATCAACAAACTGGGAATTATGGATGTGGCTATCCTGGGGGAGTTTGAGAATCTCAATGCTAACATTTTATCACATGTTTCTGTTCCCGCTGCCCTGATCAGACGAACGTCTCTAGCCCCTGTTGGATGGTATGATGAAGCTTGTCGATCAGCAAAAAAAGAAATAGAACAATGTATCGGTTCCCTTCTGGGGGGTGGACAGGTGTGCATTACGCTCTTTAAGAGCTAACTATAAGATGCTGATTGTTAATGAAAAGAGGGAGTATGCTGCTGAGGCCACCTCTAGTGCTCTCCAAACTGGGGCAAAGGGCCTCATTCCAAGTATGCCGGTCCGGAAATAGCATTGCCGGTAGATCCGTAGCAACACCTTTTTCCGGACCAGCATAGTCTGAGTTGGGATGCCCGTAACACTGGTACTGCAAGTGACCAACTGCATCCGGCAACACCGTTGCTGGAATCTCCAGAGAGACACGGTAGCCGTGCCTGAGATACCGACATGGTGTAAGTAAGTGCACATTCCGAGCTGCACGGACACGCAATTACCGGCATGGACATGCCGGTAGCAATGTGAAAACAGTGCCGGAAACACTGGCATCACGGACCAGGCGTTAAGTAGATTCAGGTGTGTAGAACATGCCACAGGTGCCCAAAATCAGCATGGGTGGTCCCAATGAGCACAAAAGGACCACTCCAACACCCGCACCCCTTATACACTATGCTAGCAGTAGCAGAAGTAGTACTGGAGCAGGAGGCCATGACTGCAGGCCTTCTACTTGAAGAGGCAGGGAAGCAGAGGATGTAGTGGAGGGCCATCAAGGCCCAGCAAAATTCCAATCTCCAGCAGGTTGCAGCCCACAGGCAGCCACCAATTCCACTCTTAAGGGCCAGACCTTTCAACCTGAGCCAAAGCCAGATCCACACCCTGTAACGGCTAGACAGGGACACCATCACTTCAATAGTCAACCTGATCCATGACAACCTGGTCAGCCTCATAAATATCTGCACAACAACCCCTCCTTGCTCAAGGTAGTGTCTGTGCTACACTTCCTAGCCACAGGCACATACCAGAACACTGTGGGTGAGCTGCATGGGATATCGCAACCCTGCTTTTCGCGTGTCCTTTTGCAGGTCATTGATGCACTCCTGTGTCACGTTAGAGACCACATCAGCCTACCCAGGACTGCTGAGCAGGTGAATGTCACAAAAATAGCCTTCCATGCCCTTGCAGGCATGCCAAACATCATTAGTACTTTGGACTGCACACATGTGGAGCTGGTGGCCAGGCAGGCTGTAGAGGCAGTGTACCGCAACAGACAACGTTATCATTCACTGCACATGCAGGTGGTGTGTGATTCCCACCACCTCATCACCCATTGCTGCACAAGATTTCCCGGTTCAACCCACGACTCCCTGGTGCTGTGCAACTCCACGCTGCCTCTGTACATGGCATGTCACGGCAGACAGCATACCTGGCTGCTGGGTGAGTCTGACTACAAGAGCATGTGTACTGTTGAATTGGAGGTCGGGGGGGGGAGCAGAAATGAATAATGGGCATGTATAACACCCATCACCAGTGGCTGTGCACAGTGTATGCAGTCCATTGGTTCTCCTACTTCTATGAGCTCATACAATTACATAAGCACCAGGAAATCGCACACAGAGGCCGGATAGGCTGGTTTAAGGGAAGGTAGACCATGAATGAGAGCAAGGATCATTAATTGCGACAATAGTACAACAAGTAAAGATACAAAAGTTAATGGGAGATTAACCTACTTAGTGTTGTGAGAGCCCTAAACGTGCAAGTGTACAGGTGTTATTCAAGGTGCAACACAGTAATAGCATGCCTGTTTGCAAGGCCTCGACAGACGTGTCTCAATTTAGGAAAACGATCCACTGCATACATGACAACATCAATTACGTACAGCAATAAACAAAATAACTACATGTACCAGCATGCCCCACACCAACGTGACAAAAAGAAGCACATACACAGTCAAAGCACACAACACCAGATGCACAGACTACTTATGCTCCCACCCACAGAACACCATCTGCCTGCAAACCAATTAGCCGGGTACCCTGCCTCTTAGAACTGCACAATCACACATGCATTTGAAATCTTGATATTTTCTAGTACATATGTCAGGTTTTGTTTCATGCACATATTGGTATTTCTGCATTGTAACACAATAATGACACATACACCACTTCCATTTGTGTCTGTTGTACTAAAAGAGTCAGAGGTCATGTTGTCTGTGAATGCAACTGCACACAACACATCTAGCACGCATTCTCCTAATGTGCATTGTTGGTACCCGCAATAGGACATATGCTAACTAAACTTAATTTTGCATGTGCATGTTTGTCTTCTCAAATGAACACTATACAGCCTCTGCCAAAATGATATGGGCAGAACTATGACGTTGTGTACTTTCTGTTGCTCCCATGCAGGTGATGCTGGTTATCCCCTGATGCCATGGCTGATGACCCCCGTCAGGCAACCACACAACATCCACGAGCAGGTATACAGCCGTACCCATGTACGTACTCGGTGCACCATTGAACAGATATTTGGCCTGTTAAAGCTGAGGTTCCGGTGCCTGAGAAGATTGTGGGAACCACTAATGTACAGCCCTGAAAAGGTGGGAAAGATAGTGCTTGTATTTGCCATGTTGCACAACATGTGTATTAGGCGCAATATCCCACTGCCCCCGACATGGACATGCACCCATCAGAGGACGAGGACGACAGTGATGATGAGCTGGCAATTGCACAGCGCCGTGATGGCATGGATGGACGTGTCTCACGAGATGAACTTATACACCACTACTTCTAATCACCTGTCACACACGCAGCCCAGGCCAGCTAGCACACTGGCCACTGGGCACTGCACATAAATAAAATCACCCACACTGAAAAATCAATGTCCAGTCATGATTTCTTGGAAACACCAACTATAATTTGTAATGTGGAAATATATACAAATGTGAATTGTCGTAAATTCCAATAATATACACCCCAACTATCCCTCCCCACTCCTCTTCCCCAATTATTCCTCCCCTTCCCCAACTATCCTTCCCCACTCTCGCTCCCCAACTATTCCTCCCCACTTCCCCTCCCCAACTGTGTCTAGCCAACTCCTGCCATGTTATGCAATGTACATAAACACGATTCACAGACAGGGCACATATGCGTCCATGACCTATTTGCGTCCCCTTTTTGGCTCTGGTGTGCGGCTGTGTGCCGAGCGCGACAGCCGCATGGAACACTGCCTTGAGCTACTCTGCACAGAACTACCAGGTGTTGTGCTGGTTGATGGTATGGGGGCTAGTGCCTAGAAAGCCTGGAGCAACAGGGCCATTGTTTCAGGGATGGAGGACATCACGCTGTTCCCCTCCCTTACCCTCTGTGACAACTGGACAATGGCACGTGTGCAGTGACCAAGTGCATGTGCATTACGTCTAGCCTGCATGCTGTCGTGCATGAGCTGGGCCTCCTTAAGGTGCTGTTGCACCAGGGATGTGAGTGCATCCTGCCATTGCTCCAAACTGGTGAGGCGGCCTTCAATATCCCTCACACTGGGCAAGTGGGGCTATTGGGGGCTAATTGGGCCCATGCGGCTGAAGAGAAGGGGCTCCTCAATGCTCTGGTCTATCGTGTCTCCAGTTTCCAGACCACTCTCGTCCGTTGTATCATCTCCAAAGCATGCATGTGTACGGCCTTGTGGCAGTGGTAGTGGTGGCGGCACTGCTGCTTCTGGGACTGCTGTGGTGGGTGCAACTTGTGGAGCCTGGGGTGACACTGCTGGAGGGACCACAGGGTCTGCGGTGGCACTTCTGGAGGGACCACAGGGGCCTGCGGTGGCACTGCTGCAGGGACCACGGGGCCGGCGGTGGCACTGCTGGAGGGACCACAGGGGACTGCGGTTGCTGGACGGATGCAGCTGGGGTTGCAGTTGCACGTCTGCCTGTTGAAGCTGTGGAGTCCTGGGTTGAGGTGGTGGTGGTCCTTCAGCGTTGAGGCCTGGTGCCCCTTAATGTGCTGGGATGGGCATGCTCATAGCCAGAAGATGTGCCTGATGGAGTCAGAAAGACAAGGCATCAGTGATGAGTGTGGATAAATGAGGCAGACATAAATGCTTTTGCTTTTTGATGACAGTGCTGTGTCAGGGACATGGCAGAGGACATGGCAGAGGACATGGCAGTGCACACATGATTGTGTACTGGAGATTTCTGGGTAGGGTGTTAGGGGTGGGGCACACATGCTGTCTGATGTCATGTTGGGGAAGATTGTGCCATGGATGGGGTCCCCATGGGCCTGCTGTCTGTAGCACTTACAGGGATCGGTGGAAATGTTTGCTCATGGGTCAGGCTGGGTTGGACGAGGGAGTCACATGTTTCCTTGTTGTGTGACGCTGGTCTTTTGTGGGTGGTGTAGGAGCTTGGCACTGACGTGACCTTATGCATGGGCTAGCACAGCAGGAACACACCAATTCTGCTGTGGCAGGGGGATGTGTGTCTGAGTTCCAGCAGGAGCATGTTATGTTAGCGATACAGGGTGCCTGTGCTGTGTTCTATGTGTGATTGGGGGATGAGCGAGGTTTGGGGTGAAGGTGTATTTTGCTGTGTGCAACCAGGTTGCAGATTGTGGGTTGTGGGGGCCGGCAGGGCTGTATTGGTGTTGTGCACAATGCACTTGACGTGTTTTGCAGCTGTAGTGTGTGCAGGGTGGACAGGGAGGTTGATGTGACATTGGGGTTACGTGTACTCACCAGCCTCCTCAGATGTCATGGCTACGGCCTCCGCAGCACCAACACCTTACATTGACTCGAAGTGCAGCACACTGCTGCACATCTCCTCCCAGGGCTGCAGGTGGAGGGGGATGTGCTGCCACCACCTGTGGCCATACCCTGTCTGCACTGGGCCGACAGGAGCTGCTGCACCCTCAAGCGCAGCTCTTCCCACCTTTAGTGACAATCACGCACAGTGCGGGGGGTAGTGCCAACTGCTGTTACTTTCTGGGCAACCTGCTGCCAGGTGGATTTCTCTTGGAGCTGTGCCTGCCTGCATTGGTCGGTGGAGAACAGTTGGTCTGCATGTTGGACAATGGTGTCCGCCAACATGTTTAGCTCTGAATCACTGAAGCATGGCTTGCGCCTCCGGGTTGCACTGACTCTTGATGTCATCTTGCTTTTTCAGAATCTGTGCTCAGGATTTAGGTGTGTGTAGTAATGGCTGCTGGTCAATTTCCTGTTCCGGCGATCACTGTATTTCCAGACACAGTAATTGCGGCACCATTGTTACCGGTGCCACAATTACCGGCACCGGTTGGCCGGCACCCTCAGGCATTTTGGGATGGAGGGAATGTTGATGGGGTGACCAGCATGCCGGTGCCACCGGATCCGGCATGCCTGGAATTCACAGACACAGTGCCACCCGTATGCCGGCAATTTGGTTTTCTTACCAGCAAACCCGTAATGAGGCCCAATGTGTTCAACTGACAGTGTGTTCAAAGGGGAACAATTTCTAAATTGCTGTATTAGTGGGGAGAATTGGCAGTCACATTTTTCAGCATTGTACTGTTCCCCTGTTTCATCTTTACTTCCCTTCGGAACCCAATCCCACCTAGCCTATGATTTTCTGATTGTCATGGTCAAAGAGGTTGAGGAAGCAATAAGATCAGCCAAGAGCAGTAAAGCTGCAGGCCCTAATTTGATACCGGCCGATCTGTTTAAAAATCAGATCCCTATTTTGGCACTGGTAATATGTAAGCTCTAATATGCCATTTTGTTAAACCATATGTAAGCTTGGGTGGATGAAAACTGCTTATTTAGTGATCTCCAGGCTGGAGTTAGGAGGGGAGGAGGAATGGTGGATCAGTGTTTCATGCTTTTTTTGATAATACAAAAATATACAGTTTTATTGAAAATGAAAGTATATGCAAAATTTCTGAACTTAAGAATTGCCTTCGACTCCCTATCAAGAACCATCCTGTGGCAGATGTAAGAAACATGCAAAGTCCCTCTTACCTGATTTCTTTTATCTCTAAACTCTATGCGAACAACAATTCCTGTCTTCAATATGGACTGTGTGGTGAACAGATGGGATCCTATAGGGCTGTGTCCTGGCCCAACGTCATTCAATAGTTATATCCAAGAAATAATTGATGCGTTACTAAGCGGGTGTCCGGTTTGCCCCAAAATAGCCTCAGTCAAATATCCGGCTCTATTTTATGCGGCCGACACAATTTTGATTGCTACCACCCCACAGGGCATCCAAAGATCCTTATCTATTTTCCTGAATAAATACAAGGACCTCAAACTTAAGGTGAAAATAGACAAGACTAAGTCGATGGTGTTCAGACCCCAGTCCACAAAAGCTTTGCAAATCTGATTAGAGATAGAGGGTGTCCCAATGGAACAGGTTGACTGTTTTAACTATCTGGGAGTAAGGGTTCAGGACCGCCCTGGTTGGACGTCCAAGGTAAATCAAGCCGCCCTTACATTTGAAAAATTTAGAGGTGATATTTTGGCTTTTTTCTTTGATCATGGAAGCAGTTCACTATTACCTGTTTTGGACTTCTACAAAAAGCACGTTCTACCAACAGATTTGCATGGTTCATAATTATGGGGGCACGCAAACGCTGTGATTATCAATGTAAAGGAAAATAACTTTCTCAAGAAACTGTTGTTAATCCCATTGAGTGCCGCAACAGCGATGGTCCATCGGGAACATGGCACTTTCCCAGTGTGCAATGCAGTTCTGTTCAGATGTGCTCTCTTTTGGGTAAAACTGTGGAACACACTGGGATTCGTTCACTGTAGGGATGCACGGGGGCATCTGTTGTCTCTGGATGGGGGAGGAAGTTTGAAATGGTTCGCTCATGTCAAAAATTGTTTTATAAACTTAACGCTGCTGTGTTTTGGCAAAACCCTCAGTTAATCTGTGCCTCCAGTATCGGCCAACAAAAATTGCTTATCAAGCTCAATGAGCAAGAACAACTTATGCATGCTGTGATGAAAGTTCGGTTGGGCTTCATTCAGCCAACCAAGGTCTGGAGATGGGATTCAAACCGCACCTGGATATTATTTCCTCAGAGTATGAAACATCATTGTACATCCTGAATATTCTCCCAGTCGCTGTCTATTTTTACTCATTCATGGAGAGGGTATGAATCTGATCTCTGTCCAATGTTTTTTTTTTTAAAGAAACTGTACTACATTATTTGTTGATCTGTGGCTCGACCCTTGGGCTAAAATGTAAATATTTGAGGTCTCCTTCTATTCCTGATCCAAAGTCCTTGTCTTGTGGTTGTGTTTGCTACTGCTCGTTATATTCATAAAGCTTGGTTGCAGAGAATGAGGGCACTGAAATAATGCTGTTTTTGTACAATGTTTTTATTCAACGCTTGTAAGGCTGTGAGCATCGCTTTTCTTATGTTTTTATAGTATCAGGATTTCCATATATGTATGCTGTATCAATTTAAAATACCTTAAAACAGTTTTTTTTTCTTTTTTGTTTTGAATATATTTTATCTTTTATCATTTGTATGTTCATGTATCAACCAAAGGTTCATACCAAATAAAGTTGTTGTTGACTGACTAACTGCTATTTTTCCATCAATGTGCCTTTCAGGCTCTCAGACCATGCTGCCTTTTTTTCATGTCTTTCTGTCTCAGTCTTGCTCTCTTCACCCGCTTCTCTCTGCTCTCACCCACTGTAAAAGCCCCCACATCTCTCCGAATCTCCCCACGAGCCATACTTCTCCTTGCTCCACAATTCCTCTCTCTCCACTCCACAGCTCCACATTTATCACTCTGTGTCCTATCTCCCTCTTTCCCTCTTTCATCCTTCACATCAGATCCCCCACTTGTACTTCCACTTCCCAGACCTTCACCTCCTCCCTTGATGTCCCTTTCCCTCTCCTGCCTCCATGGGTGACCCAAAGGCCGACGTGACACCTGCCTGTGGGTGTGCACAGCTTGTATGCCTTAAATCAATGGCCCAACTTGTGCCCGCATCCTGGGGCTGACTGACATCTGTGCCCAGAGTGCATGTTGTGCTGTGGTTGTAAATTGTTGGCTTCACTGTCAGTGATTGCTCTGTCAATGAGTTTTGATGTTGTTGGATTCATTGTTGCTCACGCTCTGTGATTTGGACTTGGGTGGACCATGACAGTCATGTTTCCTTGTTCCATACGGGAGTAATGAAGGTTGTCCAGTTTGTTTACTTTCATGCTATGCCATGTCTTTGCAAGAATAGAATGTTGTTTCAGGTAGAATGATGTGGATGTGAGACAGGCTTTGTGCAGGTAAATTCAAGGCACTCTCTGGGCACAGGTTATGGTGTCATTGGTGGCAGGGAGGTTTTCACTGTGAGGGGTGTTTTTCATAGCATTGGCCTGAGGTGAGCCAGTTCAGCTGCATGGGTGTGAAGCACATGGGGTTGGGAGGCTGGCGAGTCATTGATTGCATTTTTCTATTTGTTGTGCATGCTACACGGTATTCCGTTCATTCACATTTTTATGGCATGTCTACTCATGCTGGCAGTCTACTCCTGGCAGTCCGCTTCACCTCTGTATGGGGGTGCACTCCCCAGACAATTCCACACCCAGCACAGCATGGCAGGCCGTGTGGGGGATGCCCTGTTTGTCCGACTGCAACAGGGTGGATGTCCCACCCCCGGACACCAGGCACACACCATAGTCCTGGTGTTGTTGTTTGCTATGGCAATGCATACGGTGCATGGTACCCCTGCAGCAATTTCAGCACCTGTTGCCAGCTGCTCAGTGCATCTTAACGCGCCCTTTCAGTTCCAAGCTCATTGGTGCCCGTTCACTCCAGTCCTTCTGTGCTCTACCTTCCCTTCATCTTGTCTGTTGCCTGCTCCCTTTTCTGTGCCTGTATCTCTGACCTCTGTTTCTCATTACTTTCTCTTGTCTTCTTGTCTCTTTTCTGCCTGTTGCCTCTGTGCCCTGCCTTCCTCAGAGACTGCTGCCTGTTTGCCCAGCTCCCTTCTGCCGGATCCTGTCTTCACTGCAATTGCTGTTCCCTATCGTCATCTTGGACATTCCATCATCAGCTCCCCTGCCAATGTTGCCTAGACTGTCCTAATGCCATGTTAATCAGGGGATGCCAAATCAAGGCATTGGGAGGGCTTCTGGGGGATCCTTGGTTTCCAACCTCTCAGGAATCTCTATTCAGGAGTTTTTTAAGTGTCATTCTGACTACCGCCTGATCTGATGGATCACAATGACCTTTTGCCGGAGCAAGGGGTAAGTGGAACCGTGTCCTTCACAGCATGGCACTCAGAGGGGCAGGCAGTGGATCTGTCGTGGATGGTGATGGTGTCACTGTGTGGGGAGTTTTCCAATGCAGTGGCCTGAGGTGATCAGGTGCAGCTGCATGGGTACGGGGGTGACATGGTGATGGTAGGCTGGTGAGTCATTGCTTGCAGTTGTTGCATGTCATCCGGGGGGGACAGGGTGCAGTGTCATTGGGTGCATGTATGTGTCACATGCTCTGACCTTGTGTTCTTTTTCTCGACTGAGGCATTCTACAAGAACAGGTAATTGCTACTATTCAAGGGAACTGTGCTGTGGGATGCCTGCACTCAACACCTCACCAGTGTAGGCTGGTTTGGAAAACCTACAGAATGGAGCATGGATTGCTTCCTGGGTAGAGCTGGCACAGGCGCGCAAGGGAAAAGATGTGAGGTGAGATGTGCATCTTTCTTGAAGTGAGTTTGCTATTTTCTACGTTCATATAACTATTTTGATGTAGATAAGTATTGTGTGCATGATTTCTGTCAGGGAATGGGGTGGCCAGTCCTCCTGTATATTGTTGTGCGACACGCATAGGGTGACCAGGGCAGTGTTCACATGTTTATTTATTTATTATGTGCTTTTTAGGCCCTTATACAGCAAGTAAAATACTGTTTCAAAGCGCCCTCAGGGTGAAGAGAGGGAACAAGAGGGGTAAAACACATTGCAAAACACAATATTCAAAGCAGTGGAGGGAAAAAAGGATGAACCTACTATGCCTTGTGAGTATTCAGAATGTGCAAATGGAGCAAAGAAGAGGGCAGTGGAGGTAAGTGCTGGGGAGTCCGAGCTCATGAGTCAGCCACATATGAAGTGCTTGGATTGTTGAGTGCTACACCGCCTTGAGCCATGTTAGGTGTAATTCGGGAATCCTCCAGGGCGGAGGGTGTTCCAAGGCAAGTGCTGAGGGTAGACAGGAGCTGGGGCGATTGGTTGTGGGAGGTCAGGGGCCACAAGGATGCATAAGGGCCACAGACACCAATCACAGCAACTGTGGAATTGGCAGATGAGGGAAAAGGGAAGGAGAAGATAAAGAGGAAAGTCTTGAGGAGCTTCAGGAATTTAATGAAGTCCTGCTCAAGGCACAGAGGGAGGCAGAGGCTGTTCCATAAGAGGGAG
Organism: Ambystoma mexicanum; assembly: GCF_040938575.1. Classification (NCBI taxonomy): domain Eukaryota; kingdom Metazoa; phylum Chordata; class Amphibia; order Caudata; family Ambystomatidae; genus Ambystoma; species Ambystoma mexicanum. Next base: position 489,002,201 of record NC_090922.1, on the reverse strand, counting down.
CCAGCTGAGGAAAGCGATCGACCACCAACCCTCTGTTTAGCAAAACTCTTAGCACACAAAGAGTTGGTGCCAGAGGAACATAGTGGTCTAGAGGGAGCGTATATAGTAAGATAAAGCCCAGACAACCTTGTGGATGATGCAGAAGGATTTGAATGTAATCCATGCAGCAACCGGGAACCAGTGAAGACTTTTTAAGGCAGGAGCAATGTGGTCCCTGAACTTAAGGCCAAGGATAAATCTTGCTGCCCTATTTTGGATTAGCTGGAGGGGTCACAGAGTGGAGGAAGGTCGATTCAGGAGGAGGCTATTGGAATAGTCAAGCCTCGAGAGAACCAGGGCTTGGGTAACATTGAGCCTCTAGTGGAAAGTGAGAAATGGGATAATTCCTTTGAAAAGGAAGAGCTGAACATGGGCCTTCTTGGCAATGTCATGAGTGTGAGGGAGGAAGGAGAGAGAGGAGTCAAAAATTACTCCAAGATGTCTGGCTTCAGAAGAAGGAGCAGGGAGAGAGCCCAAGGACGAAGGCCAGAGTGAAGGGAAGAAGGAGGGAGCTGGGGTCCCGATGGGAAGGATCTCAGTTTTACAGGCGTTGAGGCAGAGATCGTTGAAGGTGCACCAGGACCTGATGGCAGATAGGCAGTCAGGGATGATAGAGGTTGCAAGTGTTTAAGCAGGAGGTTTGAAAAAGAGTTGTGTGTCATCTGCATATCACTGGAAGTTAGAGGAAAAGGAGGAGATGAGCCGTGCAAGCTGAGCAAGGTAGATGTTAAAGAGTCAAGGGGAGAGTATAGAACCATGGGGGACACCACAGATGGTGAAGGAAGTAGGAAAGGAGAAGGTCCCCAGGGTGATTTGGGAAGAGTGGTCAGTTAAGAAGGATGTCATCCAGTCCAGCCCTCGTTCAGAGATACCAAGCGTATCATGGAGCCTTAGTATGAGGATGGAATGGTTGATCTATAAGGATGAGGACAACAGTGGAGTTGGAGTCCAGAGATGCGAGCAGTTCATGACAGGTTTTTCAGAAGAGCAGTTTCCATACTCAAAGCCAGAATGATGGCTGTGGAGACCACCAACAAGTTTGGTGTGCGAGTTGAGTTGGGGAAATGCCAGCTTCTCCAGCAGCTTCCCCAGGAAGGGGTTGATGGAAATAGGGTGGTAGCTTCAGGGCAGCTAGGGTCTGCTGAAGGGTTTTTCAGGAGCGGGCGCACAAGGTAGTGCTTAAGGGAGGAGGGGAAAGATCCAGTGGCAAAAGAATGATTGTAGAATTCAGCGAGTGCGGGCCAAGAGAGCCAATGTTATCCTTGAAGGTCCTGGATGAGCAAGCGGAAACCTGTTTAGAAGAGACCTTCATGGAGTGGACAACTCTGGTAACTTCTTCAGGTATGACAGGGGAGATGGAAGAGAAGGAAGAAGGAGGAGTGATGAGTGGTCTCCATGACCATCAAACTGGATTCCGAGCATCCAGAGGCATTGAAACTGCTCCTTTGAACACCCATGAAGAACTGCTCGCATTTCTTGACTCCAACTCCCAAGCTGTCCTCATCCTATTCGATCTCTCTTCTGCCTTTGACACGGTCAACCATTCCATCTGCACTTGGCATCTCAGAACGGGCAGTGGACTGACTGACCTCCTTCCTAACTAACCGCTCTTCCCAAGTAATCCTGAGCACCTTCTCCCCTCCTGCCTCCTTCTCCACCTGTGGTGTCCCACAGGGCTCCATCCTCTCCCCTTGGTTCTTTAACATGTACCTTGCTTAGCTAGCACTCCTCATCTCCTCCTTCTCGCCAAACTTCCAGTGTTATGCATATGACACAATACTCTTTTCCAAACTTTCTGCTGACCCTGTTGCACCTTCCATCATCCCTGACTGCCTATCTGCCATCCAGACTTGGTGCACGTCCAACGATCACTGCCTCAATGCCAGCAAAACTGAGATTGGTCCCATTGGGACCCTTGCACCCTCCTTCTTCCCTTCAGCCTGGGCTTGCTACATGGGCTCTCTCCCAGCTCCTTCATCTGATGCCAGAAACATTCCTTCCTCTCTCCTTCCTCCCTCACACTCAGGACATTTCCAGGACATTGCCAGGAAGACCCACTTTCAACTCGTCCTTCTCAAAGGAATACTCCCTTTTCTCACTTTCCCCCGGAAGCTCAATGTTACACGAGCCCTGGTTCTCTCTAGGCTTGACTATTGCAATAGTCTCCTCCTGAATCTACCTTCCTCCACGCTGCAACCCCTCCAGCTAATCCAGAATAGGGCAGCAAGACTTATCCTTGGCCTTAAGCCCACAGACCGCATCTCTCCTTGCCTAAAAAGTCTTCACTGGCTCCCGGTTGCTGCAGGGATTACATTCAAATCCTTCTGCATCATCCACAAGGCAGTCTGGGCTTTATCTTACTATATACTCTCCCTTTAGACCATTATGTTCCTGTGGCACCAACGCTTTGTGTGTAAAGCGTTTTGCTAATCCGAGGGTAGGAGGTCAATCACTTTCATCAGCTGGCTCACTCCTATGGAACAGTCTCCCCCTTCCTGTGCGTCTTGAGTAGGACTTACTTAAATTCCGTAAGCTCCTCAAAACTTTCATCTTTACCTCCTCCCGCCCTTCTTCCCTCCTCTGCTAACCTCACAGTTGCTGTGATTGGTGTCCAGGGCCCTTATGCATCCAAAGGCCCTTGACCTCCCACACTCAATCATCCCAGCTTCTGTCCATCTTCAGCATTTGCTTCAGCACCCTCTGCCTGGAGGCTCGCACTTTCCACCCAATGCGGCTTCAGGCCCTGTAGCACATACCAAACCATGCATCTGTTGCTCACCAATGAGCATGGACACCCCAGCACCTACCCCGACTCCCCTCTTCTTGCTGCACTTGCACATTCTGAATACTCATAAAGCATCGTAGGTTTGACCTTTCTTTTTTTCCCCTCTACTGTACTGTATTTTATGTTTCAATACCATGCCCTCCCTCCCTGTTGCCCTGTGCGTGCATTGAAACAGAATTGACTTACTGTATAAGCACCTAACAAGCGAACAATAAATACATAGATGAAGCTGTCATGTGTGCTTCCAGGAAAATTGGGATTGACTTGGATGATGACTCAGTTTGCATCACAGATGACCTGCCCATTGATGGAATGTCAATGCTTCCGGGTGCAGTAAATGTGCTCTGTCAATCCGTGGGAGGGGGGGCGTAGCGCAACATATGTGCAATCAATGGCTCCAAGTACACGTGAAGTGTGCTACAGCATAGTCTTCCTGGCACACTCTCTGCCTGTCCTGTAGTGTGTGTGGCATGTATATGTTGCTGCGCACACATGTATGTGATGAGATGCAGCCCAAAACCTGGTGTAGACACTGGGATTGTGTGGCCTGATTTATGCCCCCTACAATGGCAGTGGTGCGCTGAAATGATTCTCTGGCTGTTAAATGTAGGGCTGTCAGCACCTTCTCCGGGGGGGGGTGTAAGGCCATGGGAACAGATGGTGGGTGATGCAAGGTCTTCCTCCCACTCCCTGACCAAGTCTAGGATAACATAGGTGGGCAGGGGGGCCCTGTACCTTGCATACACCTGGTTGTCTGGAATTCCAAAGACCATGGTATGTGGTAGAAAAATCCTGTCCCTCACTATCCTCATCCTCCACCTCCTCTCTATGTCCATGCACGATGGCTCCCAGTATACCTGTATTCATCCTGGCTGACCGACGTTGGAATGGTGTGCATTCCATGCATTGTGTCCTTTCCGCGTTGTACTTTGCTTCTACTATCCTGTGGCAGTGAGATAATGAGGTTTGGTGTATCTTTTCCCGATGTGATGTTGCATGTTGAAATCCATGAATTTCGTTATGTTTGCGCCTGAATGGGCGTGTGATCTCTTTGCATGGTGCGTCCCTCAACACACCCACATTATTCCTCGTTCTTCCTCATTTTGAGGGGGCAAAGCGGAATATGCATGTTGCGCTGCTTATTCATTTCTTTGCGCACGCCCGTCCCATACTTTGGTTGGTGTGTCCTGCAAAGCGCTCGACTGCACGCAATGTCGTGACGGACCTGCGCAAAGCCCTGGAAATACATGCAAAGTCTGATCCATGAATCAGTAAATGGAGTTTTGCACACTGAAAAGTGCACAAAGTCACTTTTCAGCGCGCAAAAAAATCTAGGAATCGGGCCCATTGTTCGCCATGCTTAAAAACATGCCTAGTGCTATTGGACTGCATAATGGGACAGGTTGTGGAACATATGTTCCTATTTCTAAAGACACACTGCCATAACTTCCGCATTAAAACAAAAGCACTACACAGTCTAGAGAATAGGGATCTGTGTATGCCCCTCCTGTGCAGATGAAAATACAGACACTGAGATTTGAAATATGTATGATAATAATCATCGAGCAGCATATTTTAATATTAAAATATTAAAATGTGATCTGTCCTTGACTCACTGGCACTTTAAACGTCCAAGACTTGGAGCCTGTTTGCCATTACACACCTGAACTGACCCTTCTTCCACTGTACTCATGGTACATATGTATATATGCCCTACTTTGGATCAAATCCTTCCTAGCAAACAGAACAGAAAGAGTATGGATGAAACCTTTTAAATCCAAACCTAGAGACTCCACGTGCGGAGTACCACATGGATCATCCTTCTCCCCACTTCTATTCAACATCTACATGCACCTATTAATCAAACTCATCAAAAAACACGGCCTCACATGCTACAACTACGCCGACGATACTCAAATAATCTTCAACATACAAGACACCCGAGAAGAAAACATCACACTAGAGAATTGCCTTTGTGACATATTCAACTGGATGAACCTCAACCATCTCAAAATCAACCCAGGCAAAACAGAGATAAGGATTGTTTCAACAAACGGAGGAGACATCAACTAGATCCCCTGGCCAAGAGAGCTCAGCACCACAACAGCACCATCATCAACTCTAAAAAACCTAAGGGTTCTGATGGATAACAACCTCACTCTAGAGCCACAAGTAAACTCGGTAATCAAGAAATGTTTTCTTCCTCCTGCGAGCAGCAAAAAGGATCCTACCGTTCCTGTTGTTCGCCAAAAAAACACTTACCATCATCGCTCTGATCATGTCCAGAGTAGATTATGCCAATAGCCTATACCTGGGCATGCCCGAACGACTTCTAAAAAAACTGCAACGCATACAAAATGCAGCAGCCAGACTCCTCCTCAAGCTACCCAGAAGAGAACACATCACACCTGCGCTAGAAATACTACACCGGCTACCACTAAAACAGCGAATAAAGTTCAAGTCCATGTGCATCACGCACAGAGCAATACACAAACAAGGCGCAGATTTCCTAATCAACAAACTACGCCTACATCAACCGACTAGAACACTAAGATCAAGCACCGACATATGCCTGGAACCAAAACCCTACAACAGAAAAAAACTCAGAGGATCCTCTTTCTCTCACCAGGCACCCAAAACCTGGAATGACCTACCTAAGAATATACTGAACACAACAAACCACCTAGCATTCAGGAAACTCCTCAAATCATGGCTCTTCACAGCGTAACCACAACAGGTAGGCACTAGAATGCCCAGACATTAAAACAACAATGAAAATAACTCTAACCTCGGCCACCCTCAAATTGGACAAACACTCAACCCAAAGAACCAACCACTCGACAGAGCATAAGATATCAAGGAAAATAGCCACTAAAGGAAGGCTCCAGAGACTGATCACATGCTTAGACCCAGACGAAAGCCCTCAAGTGACTCATCCACTCATACGTACCGGACGAACCATATCCAGACCGGCAGATGCACTTAGATAGAATTGTGAATATTAGCATGGCCACACTTAGATAGAATTGTGAATATTAGCCTGCGTCGCATCTAGATAGGACTTTGAATGTTAGCATGCCCGCACTTAGATAGAAGTGTGAATGTTAGCATGTCCACACTTGGATAGAATTGTGGATATTAGCCAGCGTCACATCTAGATAGGACTCTGAATGTTAGCATGCCGCACTTGGGTGAAACCTGAATGTGAGCATGCTCACACTTAGATAGAATTGTGAATATTAGCCTGTGTCGCATCTAGATAGGATTGATTGAAGGATAGCATGCCCGCGCCTAGATGAAACTTGAATGTCAGCATGTGCCACACTTAGAATTATGAACACCAGCCTGCGTAGCACCCGGATAAAATTGTGAATGTTAGCATGCCCACATCTAGACAGATTTCTAAACACTAGCCTGCGCCGCATCTGGATGGGATTGTGAAGTGCCAGACTTAGACAAAACTGTGGATGTTAGCATGCTAAAGATCAGGTAACTTACTAACCAATATAAGCTCAAACTCTGCATACTTATCTCACTCAAAAAACTCACACAACCATCTCTCGCAGAACAAGCCGCACGCACTTCACAACACTGCAACAACACATAAACCGGAGCAACAGCACAGGCGGACTGACACCGATCCAATACCCGCACCAAAGCTCAGCACCCGGTGTATACCGAGTTGAAGCTGCCAACAGAACACCACTCCTCTCACTATCCTACTCCCTCTTCACCTTACTAACCCATCCCACCTTATCGTTTACAGATCCGCCAGAGCGCCTGGGGGCCAATTCCGTTGGTGACGGTGCACGGTACAAATAACTTTAACATTTAATATATATATATATATGCTGAAAAGCATGAAACGTTATGTGTTTTAGTATCACCGCATAAGGGCCTGATTCACAAACGTGTTTTATAATGGCGCAATCCCATTTGAAAATGCTTTGTGATTCAGGCCCCAAGTTTGTTATCAAAATAAACTTAAAATATGTTATAACATGTGATACTATTTGTTGCTCCTAAATTCTCCCAAATATTTTACAAAGTAGCTAAATGACTGAAACGGCAATCGGCGCGCGGGCACTGTGGCATAAGATGTCCACCTTCTATTTATTATGCACTTAAAAAAACTTCGAGAATACAGTGCAAGGGTCATGGCAGCATTGAAACGCAAGCAACGCCCGCCTCTCCCTATGCCATGACGCAGAGTCGCTATGGTAAATGGTACTTGTTATCATATTGAATTTATTTTAAATGCTTTTTCACAGCACCTGCTCTGTCTGAGCATTAGAGTAAAATGATTAAGCTTTTTCTTTAACGTTGTCCTTCATCAGCTCATTTGAAGGCCGACATGAAGAAGAGAATACAGGCTTTATGGTTCTTGGCTTTATGGTTCTTACTCTTATTTGTAACCTTGCAGAGCTCTTAAGCTACCTTCTGCCACTGTCACACACCTTCTTTGTATTGTCTTGTATTTTTTTAGCTACATGTTGTAAACAGTCCTGTTAAAATGCCGAGCACGAATACCTGTAGACTTTTCAACAATAAAGTCAATCCCGGAAATAAGGGTTGTTTCCATAATGATGTAACAGGGTCGGAGACCTACATTTACCTCATAAGCAACAGAATAGCTGCATTCAACAAGTGGAGTGCGACTAAGCAACATCTGTGCAGCCTTCTCTTACGTTCTTTAAAATTCTACAGAACATGCCCTTACACGGAGAAGGGGCCTTCCTTGCCTGGCCATGCGGTACAAGATCACGACAATGCAGTGATGCGACTGGTGCTGATGGGGCTCGACATGGCCCGAAGGCAGCTTGATGTCATGGCTGTTCTGCTGAGTAATAGAAGCTACCAAAAGAAAAACACCTCTGGATGATGGAAAACTGAGGGTCTCAGTTTGAGAAACACACAGAGCTACAGTTCTGTACTGCTTTCTTCCCTGCAGGCAAAAGGTAACCGAGGAACCTCCAAGAACAATTGCCCTCATTACAAGTTTGTTGGTACACAGTAAAAGTGCCGGTAATTCTGTTTACCAGCACTTTTACCGGTTCTGCGAAGTATGAGTTTGCCGGGACACAGTTGCCAGAATTACCAGTGCTAATCTCACCTCATCCCGAATTACTGGCGCCGGTAGTACCGACAATGAAAATACCGGCAACGCTGGAATCCTGCTGCAGAAATATTGGTGCTATGGTATCACCGGCATATCAGGAGAATGGATTCGCTGGTAATACCGGCACAACCAAGGCAGAGATAAGAACACCTCAGAGCAGCCGGTAACTGGATATAGGTGAAAGAAATAAGGCTACAGGTGCACCCAATCCACCCAGGTGCACCCAATGCACACAGGAGGAGTACAAGAGGGCCACACCCACCCCAAAAACACTTCCTAATACAATCATGCTGCCACTCATTGCTGCAAACATGGAGCTGGAGGCGCTACTTGCCAGGGGCTGCCTGGGCTGGAGTACCAGCAGAGGCAACAGGAGTCCAGGAAGAGAAGGAAGAGGATGAGGATGATGGGGGTGCAGGTGGAGAGGTTGAGGTGTTCAGGGATCCCTCACACAAGGGCCACACCCTGGGCCCACATTGACATGCAGATAGTAATCCTGTACCACCTAAGTAGGGAGACCATACTTGACCTCCTTACCCACATCCAGGAGGACATTGAGAGCAGGATGAGCATCAGGTCAGACGTACCACAGCTGCTAAATCTGGTGTAAATCCTGCACTTCCTGACCAGCTCCATGTTCCAGCACTTTGTAAGCCATCTGCGCGGCATTTCACAGCCTGCCTTCTCCAGAGTGCTGGTGCAGGTGCCAGAGGCCCTCCTACTTCATGTGGGGCAGCACATTGCCTTCCCCACTACTGAGGCACAATTCAACGCCACCAAGGCCTGCTTCTATGCAATTGTGGGTATGCCCAATGTATTGGCAGCATTGGACTGCACTACTATCTGTGGAAAACCATGCTGACTCATGAAACCTCTCCTTCGTGGCACTCGTCTGCACCTTTAATCTCAGTGAAATCTACCACTAAGAGCCCGGAAATGACAACACCCTCACCCTCACCCTCTGCCCCCTCATCCCTCAACAAACTCCTCACTACTAAAATGTTGCATCCTAACACCTCCCACACTCCTACAGACAACCTTCTAGGTCTAGTGAAAGCAACAGATTCAGACCGTATCCATCTTCTATCAACAACCATGTTGTTAATTTTTACACTTCACAATCTAGGGGCTGCCCTTATGGCTAACCTGCTCAGTTGGTATGAACCACAAACAACGTAGAGATTTTCATATCGACACACAGGGAATGGGTACTTCCAACCTGCACCCATCAACGCCAAAGGGTTTGCATCTGCCTTCCCGCTATGTGACAAACACACCCTGCCCTCCATTCTTACGAGGCATGTGCAACTAGGCCAACATTAATGGCAGACGGGCACAATATTAGACCACTTTACATTACATTACATATACTTTATTAATGTAGTATGGCATTTTTTACTTTCCATCAAGGTTAAAACAAACATGAAACGCGTTATGTGGCTTGCAAGGCCTATGGTTTCTGTCAGCATTTGTTTTCTGTTTGTGGCATTGCATTTGTTACCTTCTACTTGACATCAAGGGTAAAGTAAACATGATGAGTCTTATTAGTTGCTTAGATTGGCTTACATTGGTGACTCCCGTTTAGCCATATATTTTTTGTGTGTCATGAACATTTTGTACATTGCAACAAGGGTACATGCAAACATAAGTGGGATTAGTTGGTACACTGCTCTATGTTGGTATACTGGTAGACACAGTCTGAATATACTTTCTTTTTGTGACATGGCATTTTTACTGGCTTTGATCCTTAAATGGTAATACTGGCATATAAAGATACAGAATGCATGGACACATTAAGTGCACAGCCAGCATGAATATATTTTATATACTGGCATACATTGTGGGCAAAGGCATAATGAGAATGGGTTGGAAAATGTCCCTATGCACTGTTGGTGTCATGCATTTATTGTTTTTGTTCATGTGTTAAAATACAAAATTGAACAGCAAACTACGTGGCTTTTTACCCAACTTTTCACAGAAAGTAAAATGTGCATATTTAACGCATTGTTTTAGAGAGCCCCCATCAAACCCATCTGGTTTTGTTTGGGCTCTCTCGCTGCACTCAGTCGCTCCTGCCACTCCCAACAACCCTTGCCAGCAAAGTCAATAGTGAGCAATCATGGGAGATGTAGTCCAAAACATTTGGAGAACCGCCAGTCATTTTCACTGAGAATCCACAACGACTTGACTACCTCCACTGGCCAAAGGGCTCCATGTCATGCATAATTTCCAGTTTTGCTTGTAACAAAACCAAAACTTTTTAAATCAATGGGAGAGTTTTTCGAATGTTTTATATGTATGAGATTGTTTTAATTGCCCGTTTACCCTTCAGGTGTACGTCATTGGGTGCCCAATATCACTGCTTTACTTTACTTTAGCTTATTTATAATGCACAACCATAAACCCTTAGGTGTGAGGGCGCGGATAAGACAGGAACATGACATGAAACACATAAGGTCCAGAAAAAGAGGGGAGAGCAAAGTCTCACCAGGCAGAGAGGGGCAGGAGAGGAACAAGAGACTGATCACTTATCGACACAACCAGGTTTTCAGCTCTTTTTTAAACAAACACAAGGACCGGTGGTTTCTCAATGTAGCAGGTAATGCTTTCCATAAGGAGGGGGCTAGCCAAAAAAGGCTCCTCCCTGCACTTTCTTAGTCTTGCATCTAGGCAGAAATAAGAGATTTTGATTACTAGATCTCAAGTTTCAATAGTTGGGTTTTTCCTTGATATGGTCTTGTAGATAAGTCGGCATCGTACCCATTTGGCACTTAAAAGTAATTACCAGAAACCTGAATGCAATACATGCCTCCACAGGAAGCCAATGAAGAGCGCAGCGTGACTCCGTTACCTGGGCGTGCGCGGTGAGACCTGAAACCACTCTCACAGCACCATTTTGAACAACTTGAAGCCTGTTGATAGAAGCTTTGCTAGCTCCTGCCATAAAACTACAACAATAATCAATATTTGCGCCTATTATTGCTTGCGCAGTTGCTTCCGCATTATCTTGAGAGATATACGGTCTCAGATGGGCTAGTAGTTTAATATAATAAGTTGCTGAGGCAACGGTACAACCTACATAAGGTTTCATATCCAAAACTTGGTCGAGAACAACTCCCAGGATTTTAACCTTGGGAAAAGTGATGATTTCTACATCCCTCAACAGAAAGTGTTTATACTCAGGGTGCAATTTGGACAGGGTGCCTGCTGTACCGACAACCATAAGTTCTGTCTTGCCTCGATTGAGCGTCAGATTGTTCTGCATCAATAATGGCAATATTCTATTTAGTTCTATTTCATCCTGGCAATGAGATCCTGAAAGTGGGATGACACATTGCGTGTCATCTGCGCAGTTGGAGAAAAGAACCCCTTCCAGTTCAAGATGCGCAAAGAATGGAACCATGAAGATGTTATAAATTCACGGCGAAGTGCAAGCATCCTGAGGTACTCCAAACAGCACAGGGATGGGCGGAGCCATTGCGTCCTCTGCACTGACTCTACTAGTTCTATTAGATAGGTAGGATAGCCTCCATTGAGTAGCTTCTGCTGAAAAGTTAGCTACTTCCTTAAGCCGCTCGGCCAAGATGGTATGATCAACAAGATCGAAAGCTGCGGATTGATCCAAAGAGATGAGTATGGAGGGAAGGCCTTTGTCCATTCTCTTAAGTAGTTTGGATTTAAGATATAATACAGAGGTTTCAGTCCCAAAACCTTGTCTGAAACCTGATTGCAAGGGGTTTAGGATGGGATACAGATTAAGATGTTGGGCAATCTGTGAATAAGCTAATCGATCCAAGATCTTAAGAATGAAGGGAGTGTTGGGTATCGGCCTATGGTTAGCCGGGATGCGTTGGTCCAATTGTGTTTTTTTTTTAGTAATGGTGTAACCCAGGCTTGTTTCAGCTCATTAGGGACCACCCCAGTTGTCAAGGAGGAGTTGATAAATTTACAAATGACTGTACTAACGTAGGTGGGCAAGTCTTAATGATGATAGAGGAACAGGGATCACTTTTGCATTTCGTAGACTTAGGTTTGGATATTACCAAAGCGAAGTCCTCAGTGGTGATGGGGCTAAAATTAAATATAGGGATATCCTCATCCCTCACAAAAGCTGTATGAGCTCCACTAACGCCAATGTTGAAAGTCAGGGCTTTTTTACTAGAGATGCCTTCTAGGATCCCCTCCAATTTCCATGACATGGCATTCTGGATATCAAGGCACCATTTGTCGTCTCTAATAATGGTGATGGCTTTCGGTTGGGGTATCATCTCCTGTTCTTTGAGAATCTTCCCTCGAATCAGAAGTAGCCTGAGAAATTCTTAAATTATGATATGATTTTTTGGCTGCCACTATGGCTGCCTTATAATTCTTAGAAGCGACTTTAAAGTTTGTTAAAGCTACAGGTGTCCGATTGGCCTTCCAAGTATAGAAAAGTTTAAGCGACATGGCTTTAAGTGTTTGTAATTCAGGGGAGAACCATGGTTTACTTTGTTTGCTCTCAGTAAATGTCTTTTTTGCGTTTAAGAGGAGCAAGAGTATTAGCCACCATATCCAATGTGGTCTTAAGTATAAAGGCCATGGAGTCTGTTGTCTCTGTGTCTAAGATATCTGAAGAGAGCCTGAGCACAGGTTCAATTCTTTCAAAAGTCAAAAACTTCACTCTCCGTTCCAACACTGAGGATGCAAGTTTCGGCTTAATTTTGGTAGGGAAAGGCGCTGAGACTGAGAAGTGCACAAAGGCATGATCTGACCAGGGACAGGGGGATACCAAAACATCATGACAGGGCGTATTCACAACTGATATCCAGTCACGGGTATGACCCAATACATGAGTAGGTACATGAATGATGTGACTAAAGCCCAGGTCTAAAAGGGATTGTGAAAGCTCTGCTGCCATTGGGTCATCCTCATGTCCTAACCAGTAGTTAAAATCTCCCAGAACGATAAGGCTTGCATTAGGCTTCATAAAGGGCAGTAGGCATCTTGATAGTGCTAGGATAAAATTGTCTGTGAAGGTGGGTGGGCGGTTTATGAGTATAATGTTTATAGTTGAAACAGCATTCATGCCAATTTTCACATGCAGAAATTCCACACCATCCATCAAATGACCTTTTACTTCCCATGCTGATAAAGTGTTTTTTAATATAAGCGCAACACCTCCTCCCCTGCCCACAGTTCTATCCTGTCTTAACATGTTATAACCTGCTGGGATGGAAAGGTGCACAGATGGACCCGCTGCACTTGACCCCCAATTTTCTGTAAGTGCGCATATGTCAAGGTGGTGAAGTTCTATATAATCAGACACCTCATGCGCATGCTTGACAAGAGACCTTGTATTCAGCAACATACAGCGTAGGGTGTCCACCTGTACAATAGGCTAGCAGCAGTGTTTATTCTCTGCAGAAGTCACCGGCAGATTGGAGATAATCTGTTCATCTAGGTGTGCAGTAACGTTCTCAACAGGGTTTTCCTGTGATATAGGGCACACTAAGGGATGACAAGGAGATTCCTGCACGGTCAGTGAGTTAAACTCCGATTCACAATGGTTAGCAGCGTACTTACGCTGACAGCGAGGGCGTATCTTGGGATGGTTTAGAGAAAATATTTCTCGCTGCATCAATTGCAGCTAAAACCTCCTGCAAGCCCATTTCGAACAAATGAGAGATGAAACGCTGACACGTCCGGCCACGGACCGTCACAGACTGGCTTGCCCCGTTCGCGCCGGGTTAAGAAGGAAGTAGGGCAAAAAACTACATCGCTCACCTGAATGTGGGGCAAGGGTTTTGCAGCTGGAATGAATGAATGAAGTTCTGTATGTATCCGCTGGGTTTCTTTCTCGGTAAAGCGACGAGCCTTTTGACATTTCCTAACTGTAACCACTAGAGGGGGCGTGTGGCACAAGTGCACTCTGTTGCATCACAATTTCTTGAAAAATGGCTTCATTTGTGGTTTCGCAGGAAATCGTTGAGTTACAATTTATTTATATGTTGTTATGCTATTTTTTTCCATCTGCATATTTTCAGACTGTTGTGGCCTCTGTAAAAAGACTGAAATAGATTGTTTTCCAATATTTACAGAGGGAGACTGGTGAGCAGAATTAATGGTAGAGTTAATTACCGGTAATTTTCATTACTACTAAACCTTCTCTTGCTTGTCCCAGTGCTTATCTTCGAGGCTTGTCCTCCTGCTAGGAACTCTATACCCCAAGCTTGTGTCCAGATCCAGACCACGGGCAGTATAACCACCTAACCTGCCCACAGAATCTATTTTTAATTGTATCACAAAAGGGTGAGCGAGTAGGCACGTCCGTACTGGGACGAGGAAGAGTATGCCAAGGCGTAATGAAGATCACTGCTAAGTGAACTTGCCATTACCTCCACGGCCCTCTTCCTCAGCTCAGTGCTTACCATTGAGAGATACCAAACTAAGCATGGTGAAAGCCTCTCGTGACAAAACACCCAAACACAGATGCTTGCACTACACCCATCACCATACTTCATTGAAGCAGAAGAAAACAAACAGGAAGTGCTGAGTCTGTCAGTGCGTTCACAAACTCATTATACCAATCCCAAAAAGAGTGGCCTGTCGATCATCCACCTTCAGCCTGTGATGTCTAATAAAGCTGCTGGGGGAGTCCAGGTGGCCACCCTGCAGATGTCCTGCAGTGACACCCCTGAGCAGAAGCTGCCATACCCCTAGTGGACCTACCCAGCACTGGCCCGGTGGGGATGTAATGCACTCAGGTCATATGACATCAGGATGACCTCCGTAATTTGCATGCTTATGGACTACGTGAAGGACTTGGGCCGGATCCCGCCAGACCCAAAAGTGACCAGCAGGGTATCGGATTCCCAAAAGGACTCTGTACGATTCAGGTCTCCAGGACTGCCTGCCCGACTTCTAGACAGCGTCATTCCCTCTCAGCCTGAGATGCCAGGTTTTGGAAGAATGCTTGGAGCACAATCTCCTCTGAATAGTGGAATTTCGATACCACCATTGGAAAGAAAATTGGATCACAACTCAGAACCATAACATCCTGTCGAATCTTCAAAAAAGGAGGGCTGCACATGATGGCCCCAATTTCCCCAACTGTCGAATGGACGTGATGGCAATAGGGAAGGTAGCCTTAAGGGTCAGCATCCTCCAATCCAACCCCATCTAGGGGGTTCAAACGGGGCCTTCTGTAACACAGCAAATACCGTGAGGAGGTCCATTGGAGGGTCCCTGAAACAGACATGGGTCAAATGATGGCAACACTCTTAAGGGGCCTAGTCACCAACAACTCCCCTTCATTTGAGAAAGCCCAATGTTCCTTAAAATCCTTGATCGCTGACCACTGGACTCTTAAGGAGGAGGCTGATAATCCTTTTCCTGTAACTGGAGAAAACGGAGAATGTCACAGAGACTGAACTCCCAGGTCAGGAGATCATTTAGTCCACACCAGGCCACAAAATTCGGCCTGGACCTGTCATATGCCCGTAGAGTAGCGTTTTTCCTGGGAACCTGAAACCAGAAGGCCACTGGTTCAGTCAGTCATAATTGCAGTAAACCCCTCCTACAACTTCCACACGGATCAGGTAATCGAGTGGCAGGAGATGTGGCCCTGAGGTCACATTAGAGAGGCGGGCCACCTGGGGATCAGCCACTGGGGTTCCACCTGCCACTCCAGAAGGGACGGAAATCAGTTTCACTGTGGTCAAAATGGTGCTACCAGAATTATTGAGGCCTTCCGTGTCCCTGACCCTCCTCAAGGCTCCAGGTATGAGGGGAATGGGAGGAAAGGCATGCAGCAATGTCGCTGCCAATCTGGCAACAGCGCATCTGTTCTCAAGGTCCCAGAAGGCTGCAACTGGGAAATGAACCTGGTGACCTTGGCATTCAGGGGAGAGGCAAACAGATATATCTGTGGGGTCCGGAGTGTTTGGTGGATTTCTGAGAATACCATACCCCATGTGGATCATTCCCCTTTCCCCAGAAATCTCCTGCTGAGCCAGTCCGCCAAAACATTGTCCACCCCCCTGATATGGACCTCCTCCAGGGTCAACAGGGTCTTCTACACCCACAGAAGAATGTCGGTCGACAGAAATGAAGGGCCATGACCTTTGTACCCCCCTGTCGGTTGATGTAGGGAAGGGCCTAGGTATTGTCTGTACGCCCCACCACTGCCTGGTCCTTCAGCAGGTTCTTGAAGAACTTCAGGGCCTGCCCCTATAGCTGCCAGCTCCTTCCAATTGGTGGACCTGTGGGAGTCCAACAGGATATAATGTTCCTAGTGGTGCAGATCATGCACAGTGGCTCCCCATCCTGTGCCACTGGCATCTGAGGTAAGGATGATATTTCCAGATTGAGCCAAACTTATGCCCTCTCTGAGGTGAGACAAGGACCACCACTATCTCAGGTCCTACCTCAGGGCAGGCGAGACCGGAATGGCCTGCTGAAAGCATTGGGAGGATGGGATCCATGTCTGAGGATGTTAATCAGAAAGGGTTTAAAGTGCAGGCATGCCCAAGGAACCACAAAGACACAGGAGGCCATGTGGCCTTGGAGTATCAGAAGCTCCCTGGTCATTCCCCAGTCCTTTGCCAAGACTTGTTTCAGTAATCGCTGCAGGTGTGCACCCCTGTCCAGGGGCAGTCCAGCCTTCCCTTCCACAGTACAGAACTGCTCCCGAGAATTGTAGAGTCCTCGGCAGAGACAGATGAGATTTGCCCTTGTTGATCAGGAAGCCCCATTCTGTGAGGGCCCGACAGACCCTGCAAAGGTCCCTGGATGTCAGCTGCCGGGATGCAGTTTTGACCTACTAGTTATCCAGATACTGAAAACGTGTATACCTTCCATGTGCAGGACCCCACACCAGAGGGGAAAGGAGCTTGTTGCTGGTTTGATTCCGAGAGGCAGGACCCTGAACTAGAAAGGGTACAAACATATTGTGAACCTCAGAACCCCCCGGGGAATCCTGTAGATAGGAACATGATAATACGCATCCTGGAGGTTGGCAACTAATCCCCCTTAGGATAGCTGGAATGATATTCTGAAGTGTCTCTATTTGAATGGGCGTGACTTGGCATACTGGTTCAAGTTCCTCAGGTTTATAATTAGCTGATTCTTGTGGCTGGGATTTGGAACCAGAAACACCCTCAAATAGTAGCCCTGACCTGCTTCAACCTGGGCCCGGTCAATTGTCTTCTTCATCCAGAGATCGGGATTGCCAACCCCATCTCCTCTGGCTTCATCATGTCCTTGGGAACCAGTGTCTCAACCATCTCCAAGTCAAAGGGAATAGATGAGAACTCGAGTCTGTACCCTCAGTTGGACTGTCCATTTGGCCCTGGCAGTTTACAACTGGCCATCTGTAATTGTGAGGGATCATGACCCTTGGGCGAGGAGCATGCCTTCTTAAAGGAATGCTGAAATCCCGGTTTCTATTGACCGTTCTTAACCCTGGATTCCTCTTGAAGGGTCTATGCCCTCAGGGTTTCCCAATGGAGGAAGGCTATTCCGTAATTTATCTGCGTGCTTGCCTCCCTTGGTGATGTAATGCACCTTATTTTCCAATAAGTCCCCAACAAGATTAGCCCCTTCAAAGGTAAGCTTCATGGCAGTAGATTTCTGGGAGCCCTCAGATCTCCATGTTGGGGGTCGCCGGCCATGTCCATCCGGCAGGCGACCCCCGGGGTGCTGCTTCCTCACAGCACCCAAACAGGCCCAGCGCCTGTGGGAGTTTGGGGCCTGCCATGTCCATCCGGCAGGCCCCGCGGCGCTATGGGACACCAGCGCCATCGGGGTGGGGGCACAGCCTGCCAGGGTCCTGAACATGCGGACCTCGGCCACCGTCCTGGCACGAGAGTCCCATGGCAACAGGGCCTGCAGGCCTGTACCTCCCACAGGTAGGCCTGCGGCCTACATCCTTAATGAGACACGGACTCAGACCAACCTTCCACGGAGTCTGCAGCCGTTCTGTCTCACGTGCCTGCAGGGGCTCCTTTTATTAGCTTGGGCCATGACACAGTCATGGCCCATCTTAAAGGGGCAATACACGTGGGAGGGACACATCCCCTTAAAGGGGCAATACACGCAGGAGGGTCACCCATCACACGCCTCCTTTTTCATAACAATAAACAAACGTTGCTGAGGCATACATGCATCCCCCTGTTACAGGACGACAAACTACTAACCAATTCTACACACCCTCAACGGGTGACAGTCGAGCTCAGTGAGCTGCCGGAAGAATGCCGGCAGTTCTCCCATTTTACAAAACCCTTTATTAACCTGGGGTTCGGAACAGCCCATGCCGGAACAATACCATGATTGGAGGCTGGCACCACATGCACACCCTGCAACTGCGGGACCACAGCTTCACATCCTCGTTCTTTCCTGCGAGCACTTGAAACATGTAGTTACTATGCAGGTTCACCACATCCAAGCACACAAGATTATTGAGTCCTCCTTGCGCAATTGCAGGACCACAGACCAGTTCGCCCTTCATCAGCGTCGGTTCAGGAGTCGCTTCCAGAGTCCAGGTCCATTGATGGCATAATTCACGGCCGGCAAGACCGCACCTGGCAGGTGGTGCCAGGGGCCACATCGGCATGGGTCCTTGATGTTGTGGGCAACTCGGGCATGAGTCACTTCCCCCAGATCCAAGTCCCTTGAGGGTACAAAGCACAGCCGGCAAAGCCGCACCTGGCGGATCCCAGGGGCCACATCGGCCTAGTCCCCTATTGTTCAGAGCAGGGTAGTGACACGCAGGTCGCGGGGCGTCCATGCTGCTCCTGAAGCTGTTGATGGGAGGCGTTGCGGGACGGTGCTGTAGGTCAGGACAAGAGGTGACAGGATATCACTTACCACCCCCTGCCCGCAGTGCTCCCTCAGGCCGGAGTGTCCCCTTCCTCCCGGGGTGTCAGAGGGCGACCAGCACTCCTGATAAGCTGCAACCCATGCCCTCCCCGCTGCACGGCTTCATGGTGTTGGTTCGGTCAGACACTAGTTGTTGGCCGAACTCGGGGAGAGGGCCGGAAGTACCGCCCCCCACACCCATGTTGGCCTGGTCTAACGATGGTATGGCAGGGAGGGCGACACCAGTGGCCGGCAGTCCAAGAACCTTGGTAGC
The DNA here is from genome assembly GCF_040938575.1 of Ambystoma mexicanum. Classification (NCBI taxonomy): domain Eukaryota; kingdom Metazoa; phylum Chordata; class Amphibia; order Caudata; family Ambystomatidae; genus Ambystoma; species Ambystoma mexicanum. The sequence goes on along the minus strand of NC_090922.1, from coordinate 488,983,148 downwards.
TAGATGTCGAGGCCACTTGTGGGATAGGCAGGGTGGCTGTAAATCCCAAAGAGCATGAGGGTGGAAGTCCCACATTGGCCACAGGGTGGCCACAGTTGGTGTTGGGTCCGTGCCACACTCCGTTAGCATAGGGCTGCCTTTTGTCTTCTCTGCTCCTCAGGTTGGTCCGGGTTGCAAACGAAACCCCGAGACGTTTCCATTCCAACCAGCGGATGCTGCAGGGTTTGGGCCAGCTCCCTCCTCGCAGCCTCGGCAATGCCGCCAGGGTTTGCAGGATGGCTACCTCCCTGGCTTTCCCCGCCGGGCCCAGGATTGTGCTGGGGCGGCTGCAGGTGTTCACTTCGCTCCTACCAGAGCACGGCAGTATCACTTCGCAACGGGTCACCCTCTTCATGACACCGCTGCAGGGCCCGGAATCAGGCTGGGCCTCATTTCACTTCCTGTCTGCTCTGATGACAGGAGCACGCAGTCTTTACCACCGGTAGCCCAGGATCACATAAGGGGGGCCACCAGCACCCATGGCGAGAGCAAACGTGGGGCCTCTCTCCTTTGCCTCCGTCTGGAGCCTGCGTCACACACACCGCCCAGCGGCCCGGGATTTCACACGGCCGCTCTCATTCCATCTCTGTTGCGGTGGACACCGTATAGGTGTGCAGGTCCACTCCCTCTCTGGTCGCACGAGCACCCTCATTGCAGACGGCCGCGGCCAGGTAGGATCGCAGACAGGGCCCCTCTGCCCCCTCTGTTTCAGGGCACTTCCACCGCTCGCTTGGTTGCGGCATCAGCCGTTTCATTTCTTTGCGGCTCAGGGGGCGGGGCCAGCACAGCTTCTCCTTGCTTCGCTTGCGGAACGCGGCCGGGCACGATGATGGTTCCTGGAACGCCGCCGGGGCACGATAAGGGTTCCTGTTGGCACAACTTTTGCTACTGGAGCACCTCCCTCCTTTCCAGCAGATAACCCCAGATTGCGGTATGGGAGGGACAAGTCTTTCCCTCTGCCCTGGTGGAGGTGCTTGAGCAGGAGGCGCACACCCGAGGTGTCATCCAGGTGTTCTTTTTCATTCGGCGGGTTTGCCGCGTTAGGCAGGTTGCCTCCTGCCTCCACAACATGGAGAGGCACGCTGGTGCAGGCCGTCTCACGCCCCTTCCCACAGCGAGTCCACCCCCTCCAGTCTTCTTGCTCGCCATGGCCGACCTGCCGGCCTCCTCCATGCATGCCGCGGGTGCTGCAGGGAGCTGCTCGTTGGGCCCCACACGCACTGCGGGGCCTCCAGGCGGATTCCCAACCCCGGCCGCACGAGCACCCTCTTTTCCGAGGACCGCGGCCAGGGTCCTTCTCCATCCGGGGACCGGGGTAGCATAACTCCTCGGTGTGCAGCGGATGCCGCCAGGGAGGGGAGTGTCACTCTCACTCCTTCACTTCTTTGTGGCGGATGCCACAGGGGCTGCAGGCTGGCTCCTCCCCTGGCCGCACGAGCACCCTCGGTGCCGAGGGCCACGGCCGGGGATTACCCACTGTACCACTGAGCCCGCTGTCTTCCAGGAGGCATCCACTCCCATTTTCTCTTTCTCGGGTGATGTTGGGCCCGCCTCCCATGGGGGATGGGGTGCCGCGTCAGCTGTTTTGTACGCGGCCGATGCCGCCGCTTCGTGCGGGGGCAGCCGCTCCCTGCCGCGGCCAGGGATCTTGATGCGGCCGACGCCACCCTCTTCATTGTGGCGGCCGAAACTGCGGGCATTTCTCCCTTTCCTTGCGGATTGCGGGTGCGGGAGGGGCAGCGCCCCCACGTCGCGGCTACCGCCGCAGATACTTTCGAGGAGACAGCATCCTCCCCCCCTTCATGGGGGGCAGACCCTCCTCCGAATGCGGCCGACGCCGCTCGCGGTTCGGGGCCGCCTCAGCTGTACGGCGGCCCCCTTCCAGCTGACACCTTCACGGCTCGCGCCGCCTCTTCTTTCCTCGGGACAATGAGGTGGGGCAGCTCACGCGGCCACCGCCGCACATTCCCCTCCACACGGGGTGGAGGCAGCAGCTCCTCCTCCCGGGGCCACCTCTCATTGTCATGGGACTGCCTTGCGTCTCCCTCGGGAGACGGGCCGGCAGCTCGCCGTCCTTATCTCCCTTTTCGCGGGAGGGGCCGCTTTCAAGTGTCCACTGCGGCTGGTGCTGCGTGCACCAAGCCGCCCCACGTTGTGCAGCCTCTGGGTGGGGAGGGGCAGCTCACCCTCCTCCCCACGCGGCGGATGCCGCCCTCAACGGGGGGCGGGCCGCTCACCTCCCTCCGACGGGAGGGGAGCACCAGCTCCTCGATGTGGCGGCCGACGCCGCTTCTCCTTGCGTGCGGCTAGCACCGCACTGCGAACCGGGGCACCAGACGGCCCACGCATCCGGGGCCCTGGGCCACCCCAGCTCCTCCATACCTCAGGCGGCCGACGTCGCTATGGGTTCCAGCCCTCGTCGCCATTGTTGGGGGTCGCCGGCCATGTCCATCCGGCAGGCGACCCCCGGGGTGCTGCTTCCTCACAGCACCCAAACAGGCCCAACGCCTGTGGGAGTTTGGGGCCTGTCATGTCCATCCGGCAGGCCCCGCGGCGCTAGCGCCATCGGGGTGGGGGCACAGCCTGCCAGGGTCCTGACCATGCGGACCTCGGCCACCGTCCTGGCACGAGAGTCCCATGGCAACAGGGCCTGCAGGCCTGTACCTCCCACAGGTAAGCCTGCGGCCTACATCCTTAATGAGACACGGACTCAGACCAACCTTCCACGGAGTGTGCAGCCGTTCTGTCTCACGTGCCTGCAGGGGCTCCTTTTATTAGCTTGGGCCATGACAGAGTCATGGCCCATCTTAAAGGGGCAATACACGTGGGAGGGACACATCCCCTTAAAGGGGCAATACACGCAGGAGGGTCACCCATCACACTCCAGTCCCTGAGATCCATGTACTGTTTCCACGAGATGGTAGACCCCATAGTCATGGCTGCACCCCTGAAGTCTTCCTAAAAAAGATCCAACATAAATTCCAACTGTTTCTGCATCTCAGATAGTGTGGGGGTGCAGTCAGAATCATCCTCGAAGGCTACCCTACAATTTCCTCAAGCGTGTCAGAGCTGTCTCTGCTGCATAAGACCCATCAACATATGGATTCATGGCCGGATGGGAACCAGTGTAAGACCTTTTCAAGGCTGGGCCCATTTTCAAATCGACCGGGACAATGACATCTGCCTCACCCACTGGGTAAGAGGACCTCCCAACCAGGGTAGCCAGGATTTTATCCACCTCAATTGACACTGGTAGCTTGTCTTCCTCCTCCCTGAGGATGTACAATTTCGACATTAACCTGGGCATGGAAATGTGTTGCAAGTCCTTACATTCCCTCGGGACTTTCCTTCAAATGCCAGAGATAAAGAGGGGGCCAGCTTTGGGCAAGTCATTATAGTGCTGAATTGTTGGCTCCACTGCATCAGCAGCTGGGGGAGGGTCCCGGAATCCCGCGTGGACCTGGATTTGTTTGAGGACCATTTCAACATCATCTCTGTCCAGTTACTTGTACTTAAGACCCTCCTCCTGGGAAGACAAGCAGCTGGAAGAAAGAAGAGAGAAGAACGCTTCTTCCCCTTTTTCTTAGAACCCAAATTGTCTTTCAGCAACTCAGTGAGAAGGGTCTTCTGTTCCCTCCTGGAGAGCTTCCCCTTCCTGTACTTGCCGGCCTGGACCTTCCTCATTTTGCCATGCCTGGGTCTGACGGAAAACTCCTTAGTCCCGTCCAAATGTTTTCAGGACTCAGCAAATTTACTCCTGGTGAGAGAGTGTCCACAAGCTTGGACAGTTGCATCGCAATCACCCTGTAAGCGCTGTGCCAAAGCAGCGTGTGTAACCAAGTTACTTCCATATTGTATCTATGAAACCTTTTGCATTGAAACGTGGCTGGCTGTGAGCCAGGGCCATCACGAGGGAGGTCAGGGGGGCAAACTGCCCCGGGCCTCGCACTTGCGGGGGGCATCGCGGCCCCCTCTCCTAAGTGGAAGGCAGCACAGTCTCCCGTGTCCTTTATTCACACGGGGGACTGTGCTGTCTGCTCTCTGCCCCTGCAATGATTTTGCTGGGTTTTTTTTTGGCTCTACAACAAACAGCAAAATAATGGTGCTGCCTCCCGTCATTCAGCTGAAAACGTGGACATGCTGAATGACAAGAGAGGGCTCCTCTCCTGTCAATCAGTGTGTTCATGTTGTCAGCGTGATCACGCTGACTGATGGGAGAGGAGTTCTCTCTTGTCAGTCAGTGTGTTCACGTTGCTCACCGTGATCACGCTGACTGATGGGAGAGGAGTTCTCACTTGTCAGTCAGTGTGTTCACGTTGCTCAGCATGACCACGCTGACTGACAGGAGAGGGATACTCTCCTGTCAGTCAGTGTGTTCATGTTGTCAGCGTGATCACGCTGACTGATGGGAGAGGAGTTTTCTCTTGTCAGTCAGTGTGTTCACGTTGCTCAGCATGACCACACTGACTGACAGGAGAGGAGTTCTCTCTTGTCAGTCAGTGTGTTCGCGTTCCTCAGCATGACCACGCTGACTGACAGGAGAGGACTTTTCTCTTGTCAGTGAGTGTGTTCATGTTGTCAGCATGATCACGCTGACTGATGGGAGAGGAGTTCTCTCTTGTCAGGCAGCATGTCTACGTGTCGGCTGCATGGATGCTTTTTAAGGGTGCATAGATGTAAGGTAAGTGTTTTTTATTTTAAATTAAAAGTGTATATGTGTATTTAAATTAAATGAGTATGTATATGTGTATGTATGAATGCATGCGTGCATGTTGGTGTTTGTGTCAATGCTGTGTTTGGTTTTATGTATACATGCATGTATGGAGTTGTGTAACTGGTGGATGATTGCATGGGTGAAAGTGTTTTTTGTGAGTGTGTGTTCAGCACCACCCCTAAATGTAGCCGCCCCGGGGGCCACTTCATTTAGGCGTGGGTTCATAGCATCAGAGGTGCACCTAGGCAAAAATGTCAGGGGGGAAAGGGGACTAACACTTCAAATGTTGGGAGAGGCGCTAACGTCAGAGGCTGTGAGGAAGTGGCAAACTTCCTTGTGTGGGGGCACCTAACATCTTTCCACATTTCGATTGAGACTATTCTGGTGAAGCTTCAATGTAAAAAGCAGCTACCTCTTGCCTTCATTTCTGAAACGTCACACTTAAGGACTGCTGTGAGAATGAGATGTCTCACGTCACCACTTCCCTTCTAATCACTCCCCTACCATGCAAGTGCTAACCCCACATCACGATTTCAATTACCTAAAAATGTATGGATATGAATGCAGGTGGTAACAGTGAACTGACTTCTCATGGCCATGCTAATCCCTATGGCAATTCTCACCCAGTTCCTGCCCTCCCCACCCAAAACACCCCCTCACTGGAACTCTTTGAGCTAGCTTTAAACATGCCTTGCCATCATACTTTGCCCTCAATGTGCCTGCAAGTGTTTCCTCAAAGGAGTCTTCTGAGAGTGCATGACTTCATTGGAGTTGTAAACACATAACTGGTGTAATAAAAATGTCGTAATCATGTCTACCTTTGGCCACTCAATTTAAAAACACCCTGCGTGTCTTTCGCTGAAGTTCTTTTAAAAATAAGCATTGGCAAAGCAACCGTTTTGGCTTGTGTATAAGTATTAGGCATTTACCAGGCACTGCTATTAGCTGTCCAGGTATTCAAACCAATTTGCACTGGCACTATCAATGGCCAGCTAATACCAATACAGAAGTGCCTTTCCCATGCCTACACGAATGCCCAAACTGTTAGCATTACCAGTGCTCTTTTTGCTTTACCCTTGATGCACAGGACAATGTATCAAGGTTAAAGCAAACATACTACTTGGCTAAGTTGGCCCACATTGAACATAGGCCAATCTAGCCAGTAATAACACTTATGGTACACAGTCAGCCTGGATATACATTCTGTGGCATGGCATTTTTACTGGCTGGGAGTCCGTACATGGTAATAATGGCATATATTGATGCAGCCTGCATGGACATAATTAGAACAACCAGCATGAATATATTTTTATACTAGCATATCTTGCGTGGAAAGGCGGCATGAAATGTATTGGAAAATGTTCCTAGGCACAATTTGTGATTTGCAACTATTGGGAATGTCCATGTGCTTCCATTCAAAACCAATTGCAAACTGTATGGATTTCTACCCAATTTTGCAAAGAAAGTGCTGTAAAATGTATACTTTTAACCCAATGTTTCAAACATTTTCTTGGGAGTGAGAACCCCCCTCAAGCAACCCTTGTTTGGTTTGGGCTCCCTCACTGTGTCAAAAACCTCGTCGAAGACAAACCACTTGTAGCTCATTTTAAGCAGAAAAAACACAGCCATAATGACATTTTCTGGGTCATCTTACAGACTGTCCAAAACCCTTTTCGTGGAGGTGATCGTGACCTAGCGCTCCGAAAACTTGAGCAAAAATGGATCTATCATCTGGACTCTGTCAAAAATGGTTTAAATATATCCATCGAGTGGAATCTCTTCTTCAACAAATAACTCAACCCCCTTTTTTCTAACAATCTCCCTTGAGCGCTGCCTTGACTCTGGATGCCCCACATCACCCTAGAATAGCAGACAAGTAATATCTCACATAGTTCTGCATTTCTATTAATGGAAGACCCCTTTTATGACATATTTCTGAAGATTAAGCTCATCATTTTCTCACGCATGATAATATTCTTGAAACTATTCCACTGGTTGTCCGTCTGCCACAAAAAAATGACTTACAAATGTACCTTTATAACAATACGTCTTGATCACTCGTGTTTAAACATGTTTCTTTCAACAAAAATGTAGGCATTTTACGTTTCTGTTTTTCCTGTCATAATATTATGTTTCTGTATTTGGCGAATCAGTTGATAATAGATTATATATTAGTTTCTCTATGTTGATTGACGTCATGAAATTCAGTCCCCTTCTCTACTCAATACATGCAGACGCAGTGACACTACTCACTCTTCACGCACGTTCATTCTATTTTTAAACGCGTGCGCATGTCTATGAACACTCACATTGGCTAAGTAATCATGAACACTACTCTCCCCACGCATGTCATCTAGACCACTGCTTGACATATATACGCATGCGCAAGCTACTAACTACCCCGGCAACCACAAACATAGCTCGACTACAGAGGTAAGCCCTCCCTGCCAAACTTTTTCCTACTAGTTACAAGACCGATCAGCTTCGGTGCTCCCAGAATTAAGCCTCCGCTCACTGCGCCAACACTATGCGAGATAGATTATATCGGCACTGACCTTTGCTCGAGTTATATTCCGCCAATTTTTTTGAAATAATGAATCGATCACGGTGCAATGATAGTTTACAGTGTAGGCACGCTGAAACAAAAACACACAGTCACTCTATCCACAAATAGAGACCGCCTTTATCCATCACCTACTGAATTTATCACTATCACTGTACTTCCATTCAGGCACTGTCAGTACGTTTTTTAGCACGATATCTCGATGCGTGCTACACAAACGTTTACAACAACCTTCCTCCTTGTCTATTACAGACCGCGGTTTCCCAGCATCCTAGATAGAAATCAACCAGACCAGGTAAATGATTATTAAACGATTATTAAACCCCTTTTTTCGACATCGTAAACCCATCTCATCAACTATAACTCGGTCTTTTCACTTATTTCAGAGACCTTCTGTCCAAATTTTGGACAAAATCCACCGGCCTGAGACTTATCCAGATTGTGGCCCTATACAAAATATACCATGTTAGTCATGACACTTCAACTACCCTAGGTAGGTCCCTTTTTTCACAGTGTTTCCAAAACTCTCCCCTTTTAATCTTATTTTCCAGTTTGTAACCTCACCATCCTTTGTCTCACCCATTTCAGGTGCCTGGCACTTCACCAACCACTTTGTGTTTTCTTTTTGAAATAAATCCCTCAGTCCTGAAGACAGTCCGGTGAAACTACCAGCAGGTTCCACAACTTTTTCCGCTGGTTTTTCCATCTACTCACCGTACCAGAAACACCTGAACTTTGTGTGTGTCGACAAGTTTTCATACTGCCATAACATTGGCAGTATATGTAATCATAATCACCATTGTTGTACTAACCCACCCATGCGTATAATTACTGCATAACTTTGTACAAACTTATTGGTTTTCCTGTGCCAAGGATGGAATACTTTACCTTTCGACTCTTGTAAAGGTTTTTAATTGTGTAAATCTAATAAATCACATTCTTTAATGTTAGAAAAAGATATCTTGATCTTTTGGTGTTTATGTTATGAGCAAACTGATATGTGCTAAGTTAGCCCCACTGTGATCTTTTTCCTACTGAAAGCGTCAATGACTAGGGTAGCTGTTGACTCCGATTACTTTCCTAATTACAAAAGGGATCAGACTTTACCATAGATAATGGTTTACCTTATTTCCAAGGACGCTTATTCCTGCCACATAAGGAATTACACAAACTAGTTATTTCCGGTTATCATGATACATTAATAGAGGGACACCCCGGTATTGCCAAGACAGAGGAAAAGGTGAAATGACAATTTTGGTGGCCCTCTTGGCGAAAAGATGTTAAATCTTTTGTGATGTCCTGTGGTGTTTGCGCCCAAAATAAAAGTCAAAAGAAAAGACCAGCCGGTCTCCTTCAACCTCTAGACATACCGCCAGCACCCTGGCACACCCTATCAATGGATTTTATTATGGACCTGCCTCCTTGTTCGGGGTACAATACTATTCTGGTAATTGTGGATTTGTTTTCCAAAATGGCCCACTTTATTCCTTTAAAAGGTTTACCTTCAGCTTCTGTCCTAGCCAAATAATTCCTCGAAAATATTGTTCAGCTACATGGATTCCCATCGATACTAATCTCTGACCGGGGAAGCCAATTCATTTCCCACTTCTGGCGCAAATGTTGTCAAATGGCGCAGATCGACGTAAGATTATCGACCAGTCACCACCCTCAGACCAATGGTCAGACCGAGAGGACAAATCAGACCTGTTGCAGCAATCTGAAAGCAACTGGAAAGACATTCTTTGGATAGTCGAATACGCATATAATAATTCGGTACACTCTGGAACTGGCCACAGTCCTTTTTATACTTTGTTTGGGCATCACCCTCGAACCTCAAACCTTGACTCACCTCAGAACCTCGGAATGCCTGCAGTAGAACATCTGCATTCTACAATTACCCAAGCCTTTAAAGAGGCAACTACGCATTTACAACAAGCCAAGAGAAAATACAAGGAGAATGCTGATCTACATCGGAGTGAAGCACCTCCGTATCAGATTGGGGATCAAGTGTGGTTAGCTCCCAGACATTTACCACTCAAAGGGCCTCGAACTTTTAACCCAAAATATCTGGGACCTTATTCTATTACGGCAATAATTAACCCAGTGGCTGTTAAACTTGATTTACCAGCCAGTATGTGAATTCACCCTGTTTTTCATGTGTCACTTCTGAAACCAGTGGTACCCGGAACCCGACTACTCAAACCTCCAGAACCTATTCTAATAAATGGGGAGCCCGAATTCGAAGTGAAGAACATTTTAGACTCAAAAATGTTTAGGTCAAAACTGTTCTACCTAATTGATTGGAAGGGGTACGGACCTCAGGAGAGGTCGTGGGAACCCAGCGACCATGTGCATGCACCTCGATTAGTCAGGAAATTCCACCGACTCTTCCCAGACAAACCAAAACCCCCGGAGGGAACAACCTTGGGAGGGGCCTTGGGGGGGAGTGCTGTCATGATGCCCGCTCCCGGGGAGCCGGTTCAAGCCCTGCGTCCCTGAAAGCGGACATCCAGTCCCCAAGGAAGGACCCAGCAACCCCATATAGGGGCCCTTTGGACAGTGTCCTGGCGCCTATGGCGCCAGGCTCATAAAAGACATCAGTCCTGGCGCCATAGGCGCCAGGCTCATTATGGGAGTGCTTGGGTGCACTTACCTGATGCAGACCATGCTGCAGGATCCCGGCCTCCTTGAGGCCTGAAAGGAACTACTTTACCTGTGGGACTAATTTACCATCCGGGCGTGGTCGGGGAAGGATACATACCTGATTGGAGGAAGGATACATACCTGGAACTTCTTCCAAGGCTATTTAAACCCCACCCAAACAGCCACACGTGCTTCGCGTTGTTCTGCATCTAGCAGCCGGACGCTCACCGTGTCTGCTCCTGCATCCAGACTTTTGCCACGCCTGCCAGCATCCTGGATCACCTGCAAAGGAAGAGAAGAAGAGAACAGAAGAAGGAAAAGTCCTTACCTGCTAAATCCGCATCCCGGAGACATCTCGCCGACAATCCTGAAAAGGAAGACTTTTATTTAAAAGCTCATTGCGTCGATCGCTGCAGCGCCGCATTCCACTCACCTTTATAGGGCGCCTCCATGTTCAGCAGCGATCATCCGGATTTGCAGTCACGCCCCAGCGCCTAGGGAGAAAAAGACCAGAACAAAAGGTGAGAGAGAGAAGGGAATAAGGAAAGCTAAATCTCCATGTTAAGACTTACCTGTTGATTCATTCCCTCTCCATTTTGGGTCCGCGCCGCATCCTGGCATTTCCGGACCCCGACCCCTAAGGGGAAAAAGAGACATCAGCGTTAATGAGCGAATGAAAAGACATTACCAAAAAACGCTCATTAAAGACTTACCTGATTTCTACAAGGATTTCACCTCTCTTCTCGGGACGGTGCCTGTTCCCCGGCATTCCGTACCCCGGCCCCTATGGGGAAAAAGACACTAGCATTAATACATTAATGCATGGACACAAGGGGAACGTCTTATCAAAAAACTTACCTGGAAGCCAAGCAAGTTTGGTTCTCACCAATCCGAAAATCCAGTGAAGTAACTGGATACCAACGCGCCCCTGCATCAGAAGCAGGATGGAGAGCTCGTCCTTCCTGACCCTAAGGTGAGACGCTACGAGGAATCACATAAGGGTTTCGAGGAGGGTGAGAGGGGAAAGTGGGAGGCCGATTGCATTACCCCGCAGACAGTTAATCCCCTATTTTCGCCTACAGAAGGATACTTCTGCGAGCCAGACAAGCCAGATTTGGGGGCCCGGTCCAGTCCGTCTTCCGAACCCTGCGCATCACCTTAGAAGAGGTCACAGCAGCGCGAACCAGGCCAGCGCCTCCGTGGGAGTCAGGTGAGCGTTACAGACAGGCAGGGACTTGGGTCAGAATTCAGAGCTTGACCAGGTGACCAGTGCATGGATCAGGCAGGTGATCAGTAAGGGAGAGGAAGAGAGAAGGCAGAAGCAAAGAGACAGGTCTTGAGGTGCTTCCGGAACCGGAGATGGTTCTCCTCAAGTTTCAGGGAGGCTGTTTACAGAGGGGGTCCCCAGCCAAAGAAAGAGATCTGCCCTCAACTCTTTACTTGTAAAAGTGACTGACCCTCAGCGAGTTGGAGGTGGCGCAGTGGAGAGCTCATGCCATCTTATATATATTTATTCATATGATAAAAAAGTTAGTCTGGCATGAACCTTTCTTCAGTAAAGAAATCTAACTTTGCTGTAGTTCATTTGGAGTTGTAGTAATAAACCATATTTGGGATCCTGCACACAAACTCAAGGGTAGATTTCTCGAGTCTCCTGTTTGCGGATGTGCCGCTGCTGGCCAAGTGCAAAAAATTGTAAGGGGGCCTCACCAAATGTTTTGCCCCGGGCCTCACCACATCTTCTGACAGCCCTGCTGCGAGCCCAAGATAACGCTGGCAATTTGCCATCCGCGGGAGGGTCTCTGTTAAAGAAACACAGCATAAATGCTCACGATCCCACATACCCTACTCTATACAGGCCATTGCCACTCACGCCTGTCCTTTCCTTTGAATTCGGGGACTTGTTTTCCTGATTTTCCATTACAGATCCAGGACTACATGTCGCAAAATGATGCAAGAGAAAAAAAACAGGCCTGGACACGCATCTCTGGAGTGGAATGGAGAATGTGTTTATTTATGTCAAAATCTGTATTGGTGATCAGCACACAACAGGTCCACATAACAAGCATTAAAAAGCCCTATGGACCTCTAGAAGTGTCCAATGGCCCGTGAAGGAGAAATTATTCTGTGCCACCAATTGCTTCTTCAATCATGCATGCAAAAGGCTTCCAATGGGTCTGGACAGAAAGTTATCCCCCATATTTCCTCGCCACATACTCTCACCACCTGTTACTTATGACCCTCCCATGTGTATTGCCCCTTTTAGGGGATGTGTCCCTCCCACGTGCATTGCCCCTTTAAGATGGGCCATGACTCTGTCATGGCCCAAGCTAATAAAACAAGCCCCTGCAGGCACGTGCAGCAGAACGGCTGCAGACTCCAACCATAGAACATCTATGCAGGCCCCACACTGTGTGATCACAGCCGTGCAGGTCCTAGCTGGTCTGGGCCCCCCAGCCCAGGCACCCAGCATCCAGTATGCTACCAGCATTCACATTGCTCCGGCACCCAGGATGTGCCCCACAGCCTCTCAGGGCCCTGCCCTGCAACACCTCCGCAAGACCGGGTGACCCTGGCAAACCAGCATGGTGCTGGGCCCCCCAGCACCAATGAGGCCAGCCGCGTGACCCCTGCCGGCACCACAACACCGCCCTCCCCAAGGTTTTTGTTTTGCTTCTTCTAAGGAGGTGGCTGCTCCGTGTTGACAGCTATTGTTAACTCATTGTTAGCTTCCCTGAACTGACCATGAAAGAGATCACACAGAGGATATGGAGCTGCTGCTGTGGGCGGGAAGAAGCTGCAGTGCAACCGTGGAGAGGTAGGCCACGCGCATTAAGTTCAGGCGCCCGCTGTTAAAAACAGGCAGCATTTCGGTTTCAAGGCTGCCCCATATGTTTCCCTTTGAAGAAGGATATTTGTGAACAATGAAATCTTATTAAACAATATATTTATCGGAGATCCAAGATGGCCGCCGGCAGAGGAGGTCGCGTTTAGATCGCGCTCCCGCCGGGCCCACAACACAGAAGCACTTCATCAGCGCAGACCCGAGAGGTTCATGCACCGGACGCACCGCAGCAACCCCCATAGGTGCGAAGGGAAGATACCGAGCGGAATTTGACCCGGCAAATCCCTACACGGGGAACCAGCACGTCGAGTGGGGCGCCGCCCCTCCCCCTCCGAGGTTGGCCTGTGGGGCCCAGACGGGGAGACAGCGCGGAGTGCGGCCGCTGGATCGAGCACCCAGAGGATTGGGGGCAGCTCCGTCCCAAGCCACCACAAGGGGAGAAGGAAGCAGCTCCGTCGCACTGGGGAACGCGGCGCCCTCGCAAGCGCGGCGCTGGAAGAGGAGCGGCGCCGAGAGCACCGAAGCACAGGCTGGGGCGGATGTTTCGAGCTCCCCATCACACGGCTGGCGGGCATTGCCATTACGATTTCCTCCGCCCGCGGCCGGCAAGATGAGCGGAAAGAGGTAGGAAGACGATGGCAACACTGGGTGCAGTGCGCCGGGGGGAGGGGGGCGCCACCGCTCCCCGGCAAGATTTGTGTGGAGACACAAATAAGGGAGGTGGCCCCAAGAACAGCGGAGCGCCTCATCCACATATCATAATAGTGGGGGAAGACGCGGAGGGGGGGCTGCGGGCTCATGAGAGACATCACGCAACTCCAGCATAATTTTGGACAATCCACGCATGCAAGGAGGAATCAAGAGTGATCATTAGACATACCTCACCCACATACGGAACAGACCAGAGCACAGTACAGGGGCAGGTAGCCCCTGGCAGTATTAGCACAATAAAGAAGAAACGACACAGGTCGTACAGAGGGGGGCCGCATCGCAGTCCCACCACTACCTTCTGCGAGGAATATAGGCGCGGCTCACGGCCCGTACACATAAGCAGGATGTCACGGGCAAAGGGGAAAGGGGGCACCTCACAACCTACGCCGCAAACCCACACACAGGACTCAAGTCTCCTCCAAATGTGGTCCACGGATACATCGGTGACCTCAAAAGAAAGGACAGCGGAAGACCCCCCAACGGACATTAAGCCCCCGAATCAAAACGCTCTCCCACCATCAAAGGAGGATATGAGGGCCTGGTTCACAGAGCTCCAGGATAAGTTCATGTCCACAGTCCTGGACCAATTCGCCTCAATGAGGAATGAGGTGAAACAGGTGGTGCAGGAGATGAAACTGGACGTGGCCAAGCTGGAGGAGAGTTCGGACACTGTGGAGAGGATAGTGCAAAATCTAGAAGAGGAGGTGAAACAGAATAGCGAATTCCAAGAACACCTGGTGCGACTCACCATCACCTAGAAATACAGTGTGAGGATCTGGAGAATCGTTCCCGCAGATCCAACATTTGTATCAAGTTTGTGCCAGAATCGGTGGCGGACAAAGACCTCAAGAGTGCAATACAGGAGGTATTCAGAGATATTATAGAGGCACAGGAATCAGAGGACATCGGGATAGACAGAATCCACAGAGTTGGTCCGAAGAGATCGGGCGCACCAGGGGAGAGGCCAAGAGATGTCTTAGCGGCACTTACATCTTACCCGCAAAAGGAACTGATACTAAGGAAGGCGAGGCAGCTAGATCACATAAGGATGAACGGAGTGGATATTCAATTGTACCAGGATCTGGCCTCGGCGACACTCTTAAAAAGAAGGCAGATGGCCCCATTGGTGAGAGAATTGGTGAAGAAAGAAATTAGATATAAATGGACATTCCCGTTTGGCCTACTTTTTGAGTGGGAGGGCAAGCAGAGAAGAGTGACCACTTATGAGGAAAGCCTTCAAATAATGAACATGAGTACAGATGAAGTGGAACCGGGAGTGGTCAGGATGAAAAGAGACCCGCACAAAAGGCCAAGAGGTTGGGAAGAAGTACGACAGAAGAGGAAGCCGAACGGGAGGGGGGTGGTGGGGCCGTCTTCTGGGGATCAACAGAGAGATGTATGAAGGGGGGACGGCTCAATTTATGGAGGGGGTGCTGGAGGAGGTCGCATCTGTAGACTCCGGGTCACTAAATGACTAGAGGCCCGGCGGGGGACCTGGGGGATCACCGCCAAGGCCTGCAGATGAGGCAGGGTTTAGGAACCCCCGCACTGTTAATCCTGAGCTATGAGAGGGCAGGGAGCGATAGGCGAAATGCCCAAGCATCCTTAGGGACCCGGGCCCTCCTCGGGATAAAAGTTACATATTGTTTCCAGTTAAGGGGGTGTGGGGTAGTTAGGGGGCGGCATGGGGTGAGGGGAACCCCGGAAGAGGGATGGGATCACAGCATGCAGAAACGAAGGTAGAAACAGTAGACTGGATGAGATGGCGAAGCTAAGAATATACTCACAAAATCTAAGAGGGCTGAATTCACCAGTGAAACGGAAAAAAATTGAGGCTATGGTGAGAAGGGAAAAGGCAGACATTTTGCTCCTCCAGGAGACACATATTAAGGCCCTGGATAAAAAGAAAGTCCGCCTCAGGGGATATACGATCTGGGCGCAGGCCAATGCAGGGGGAAAAAGAGCAGGAGTGTTGATCGCAGCAAAAGAGGGATTGGTGGCAAACCTCGTAGATACTCGAGTGGACAGGGAAGGGAGATTCGCATTTGCCAATATTTCAATAGAAGGTTGCATGTTCACCCTAGCAGCAATTTACTCGCCGAATTCGGGGCAGGACGGATTCCTTAGAGACACCTTGGGGAAGTTGGAGGAATTTGCAAAGGGTGAGATAATAATGGGTGGAGATTTGAACTTGGCCTGGCATCCCGGTCTGGATAGGAGTGCGGGGGGAATGCAGGCGCATGGGTCCCCGTCCAAATAACTTAGACAAAGGATGTAACAGATGGCACTACGGGATGTATGGAGAGAATTGAAGGGACAAGACAGTGGATTTACGTACTACTCGCACGTGCATAACACGATGTCGAGGATAGATTATATATGGGTCTCGGTGGGACTGGTTGGGAGATTCCTAGGTATAGAAAAGGGATCGATAGCTCTATCGGATCACGCCCCGCTATGGCTAGGAATTCGAAGCCCCGGAAGGGAGAGAGGTCTCTGGAGATGGAGACTGGCGTTAGATATCACAACGGACTAAGCGATGGGGGAGGAGCTAAGGGGAAACATCGAGGAATTCTTTGACCTAAATGACAATGGGGAAGTCCAACTGGGGTCAGTGTGGGAAGCCTTTAAGGCGGTAACTAGGGGTAATATAACAGCGCTAAAAGCAGCTAAAGACAAACAACATCAGGAATGGGAAAGAATGCTCGAGAAGAAGTTAACTGAAATCCAAGAGGAGCTAACGATTCATCCGACAAGAAGCATCAAGAAAGCAATGAAACATGTGTAGGGACAACTAGAGATGCTACGCAACAAAAAGGCTGAGAAATCCCTCCTCTACCTAAAACAGCGATATTACATTAGGGCCAATAAGGCGGACAAATATTTAGCGAGACTGCTAAGAGATAAAAAGAAAACAATGACGATATTGAACATCAAAGACGCACAAGGGAACCAACACACAAATACAAAGGAAATAGGGGATGCTTTTAAAGCTAACTACCAAAAACTGTATGCAACAGAGCACCCAGATGGAGAGATACAAGACAGATTCCTACGATCCATCCCCATCCCGACTATAGCAGAAGAGGATAAACTGAAGAAGAGGTCAGAGGGCACTCCTTGCCCACCGCATCGCCACTCTCTGCCCCAACTTTCAGTGCTCTGCGGACGATACCCAGCTCATTTTCAGGCTACCTTCAGCCTCCTCCTCTCCTTCCCTCATCTCCGACTGTCTGTCTGCTATCCAGGAATGGTGTGCCGCCAATGACCTCTGCCTTAATGCCAGTAAGACTGAGATTCTACTCATCGGCACACCCACTCCCTCCTTCCCTGCAGCGCTCTGGCCAGCCTCTCTTGGCCCGCTTCCTGCTCCTACTCGCAAGGCAAAAAACCTCAGGGTCATCTTCGACTCCACACTCTCCTTCTCTCCTCATATATCTGACGTCTCTAAGAAGTCACACTACCAGCTGCACCTCCTCAGAGGTATTCTTCCCTTCCTCTCCTTCCCCCAGAAGCGCACGGTCTCCAGAGCCCTGGTTCTCTCGAAGCTGGACTACTGTAACAGCCTCTATCTTAATCTGCCTGCCTCCACTCTCCGCCCTCTGCAACTCATCCAGAACAGGACTGCGAGACTTGTCCTTGGCCTCAAGCCCAGGGACGGTATCTCTAGACTTGTCCTTGGCCTCAAGCCCAGGGACGGTATCTCTCCAGGACTGAAATCTCTACACTGGCTCCCTGTGGCCGCGAGGATTAAGTTCAAAACCCTCTGCATTGTCCACAAGGCCTTCTGGGGCCTGGGGCCTAAATACCTTCAACTCTCTCTTCCTAAATATCTTCCTTCCCGAGCCCTTTGCTCATCTGTCTCCAACTCCCTCAGGGTCAGCCGCTTCTCGAAGCAACGAGCTGGGGGTAGATCTCTCTCTGCGGCAGGGGCCTCCCTCTGGAACAGCCTTCCTCCCTCCCTGAATCTTGAGGAGAACCATCTTCGGTTCCAGAAGCACCTCAAAACCTTCCTCTTTGCTTCTGCTTTCTCTCTCCCTCTCCCCAGCTAATTTCTTCACTGAATCTGCACTGAACCTGCACCTGGGCCATTCTCACCGACCTCGGTCCTTGGCCCAGCCGCTCTCCTCTTGCACTGCCTCCCTGGCAACCCCATGCACTGCGGGACTGTCTCTGCATCCCTACAGCCCCCCGTCCCAGCACTTGTCTGCACTTATCTTGCACTTGCCACCAGCTGGCCCTATTTATTTATTTATTTTCTATTCTACTTACCCTGTTCAGCACTTCCCCCTCTCCCCTTCCCCTTGCACTTTTTCCTTTCCCCCTACCCCTGCACTTGCGCGATCTGAATGACACCTGGCCTAGTAGGGTCGTTGTCTGTCTTCCCCCCTGTTCCCCCTCCCTGCCTCGTCGCGCCTTGAAACACTTGTGTATATGCACGTTACAAATGCCATATCATATCATATCATATCATATCACTGGGGCAATCAAGGGTCTTCCAATCTCGAAGGCACCAGGCCCGGACGGCTATATTGCCCAGTTCTATAAAAAATATGCAGATATACTAGTCCCAGACCTTACAAGGTAATTCAACACTTTCAAAGACAGCGGAAACGTAACTCCATCCATGAATGAGGCAAAAGTCCTCGTGTTCCATAAAGTAGGTAAAGACCCCTCCCGATCTCATATCGCCCAATTGCCCTAATAAATTTAGACGCAAAAATATACACAAAGGTGTTGGCAGCCAGATTGTCACCCCTTCTCCCGACCCTAATCGACACTGACCAATCAGGCTTCATCCCTGACAGGCAAACACACGATAACTTAAGAAGAGTAACCCATCTGAAAGAAAAAATAGGCTTTACCCACACACCTGCAGTACTACTCTCATTGCACACCGAAAAGGCTTTTGACTGTGTAGAATGGTCCATTCTGTTCAAGACACTGAAGCACATGGGATTCGGGGAGCATTTTATAAACATGGTGAAAGCCAATTACAACTCCCCAGTGATCAGAATAGCAATCAACGGAGAGGTCACGGAAAGGGTGGAAATTTACAGGGGTACAAAGCAGGGCTGCCCACTCTCGCCTTTGTTATACGCTATATTCCTGGAGCCCCTTCTAATTAAGATAAGGGAATCAGAGTGGGTAAGGGGGATTGAGATGGCAGGCAGGCAACACAAAGTTATGGCATATGCAGATGACATGCTGCTAGCCTTGGAGGACCCTGGGAAATCCTTGCCGAGAACCATAGAAATATTTGAAGAATTTGGGGGGATTTCGGGCCTAAAGATCAACAGGGGAAAATCAGAGACTATGCTCCTGGCAGGGGACAAAGAGGCACTAGAAACAGTAGCCGGCAAGCTAAATATTAAAACACTGGAGGAGGGCATCAAATATTTAGGGGTGACACTCACACACAGGGTAGACAAGATCTATAAGAGTAACTAAACACATCTCATGGGCAGAGTAAAGAAGGATCTGGAAAGATGGTGCCCCCTTAAAATCTCGTGGTGGGGAAGAATACGATCCGTAAAAATGAACATACTCCCTAGGGTCCTATACTATTTCCATGCCCTCCCAGTAGCAGTCCCCGACTCCTTCTTTAGAGCTCTCTCCAAGGCCATAGCGCTATATGTTTGGAACAAAAGACCCCCGAGGGTCGCCAGAGCCACCCTCACGGCATCAATAAAGGCGAGCGGAATGTCCCTACCCCACTTTAAGAAATACTATCAGGCAGCCCAACTATGGGTCCCGAAGGAATGGCTGGGGTAGGACCAACAGACGAAAAGGGTAACACTGGACAGGGCAGTCGCTAGGACCCCCCTGGAGGATCTTCTGTGGAAACATAAACAACATAGACATGCAAACCTCCGAAATAGCAAGGTCATGGGGACAACTTTGAAAGCGTGGGACGACCAAACCAGAAGGGGGAATATAACCACCCCACTGGCCCCCTTTACGCCTATTTGCAAGAACCCACAGTTCCCACCAGGACTGCAACCTGGCGTGTTTGAGAGGTGGGAAGCAGCCGGATGCAGGAAGTTCAGAGAAATGATCCAGGACAAAGGAATACGATCTTTTGCGGACAGTAAAGGTATGTGGAACCTAACTGAAGCTGACAGATATAAATATGAGCAGTTAAAACACTGGCTGTGTACTCAGGAGGCCTTTCAGGCAGCCACGAGGGACCTCACACCATTTGAGACGTACATTATAACAAACCCAGGGGACAGAAAGCTGGTGTCAACACTGTACACCTACATTAACGCACAAGAAGAAGAAGTAAAATGGACATATATGAGGAGATGGGAGGACACGCTAGGTGAAGAAATTACCAGGCAGCAATGGGAGGAACTCTGGGCAGGTATCCCCAAATTGACCAGGGCTGTCCAAACCAGCGAAATGTGGTGGAAAATTGTCACTCAATGTCACTATAACCCAGTGAGGCTAAAGTCAATGTACCCAGACATGTCGGATCTCTGCTGGCGGGGATGCACGGATGTGGGAACCTGGAGACTATATGGTGGGATTGTCAGATATTGAGGGGCTTCTGGAGAGAAGTACAAACGGAATTGACTAAAATATTTCCAGTGGCTGGACAGATGGGAGAGAAGGTGTGGTTGTGCGGATTTAAAGACTCACAGGCCAAAACACTTCACAAATCACAGTGGAAGAGTTTTATGAGCCTGGTCATTACAGCCTGGGCAACAATAGCCCAAAGCTGGAAGAAAAGAGACCCACCGCTGGTATTCACATGGCTGCGAAAGGTATGGTCCCACATGACCATGGAAAGGATTACGAACCATCTCCAGGACTGGAGCAACACCTTCATGAAGGAATGGGGATCAGTGTTGGAATACCTGAACTCAGACTATATGGCACAGTGGTGTCCACACAATATTAAAATATCGGACATCTACAGCACGTAAAGTTTCCGAATAGACTGACATAGAGGACCCATGTTCTTCCGGGGGGGGGGCATGGGGGATGTTGGGGAGATCACTGGTGGCGATTTTACTTTCTTTGTTATTCTGTTTAAAATTAATAAAAACATGTTGGAAAAAAAAATATATTTAACAATATATTTTAATGAAGACCCACCTCTTCATGGAATCGCTCCCCCTCCACACCTAGGCCATCACAGGGCTGCCCCTCTCCTCCCTGCCACCCAGTACAGCTGTACCCCTCCTGTGTGCCCCTCTGTATCCCTTTCACCCCACCCCCGCCCCCTCCCTGTAAACCTGTTCTGGAAAAGCACTGTATTATGCATCTGTACTGTTGTACACCTCTGTAAAATACTCTCTTGCTTCTTGAAGCTAGGTCCGCGCTCAATAAATATCATAATAATAATGATAATAATAATAATAATAATAATAATAATAATAATAATAATAATAATAACAATAATAATAATAAGGGGTATGTTTAGGGTCACTCAAGAGGCAAGGCTGTGGAGCCGAGAGGAGCACCAGAGACAGGTTATATGGAAGGTGAGGGAGTGGAGGGAGCATACATTGAAGGTGCGCCTAGCTGACTTGCGATCACTGCAGATAAGGACTGTGCAAGAGGCGGGACACCGGTAGACTCCACCCTGCTTGCCCAGCCCTTATGCATTTGGAAAGGAGTCTCCTCTGACATCTTTTGGTAGTACTTTATGTCCATTTGTTATGTTATGTTATGGTATGGTATCGAGGGCTCATAACAGAATGACCAAAAAGCAACATCATAGCCGGGAGGGTAACAAACCAAAGCATTCACGTGGAAACAGAGGCATTTTTAACATCTGCCTAAACTCCAAATAGTTTTCCAAAAACCGGAGCCGGATAGGCAAATCCTTCCATAGCTGAATGGAAAGAACTGAGAATGCATGTCCCCGAACCCCCGCCGACCAGATGAAATTTCGGAGCAACAAGCAAGCCTGCAGAGGAAGAACGCAGCAATCGAGACGGTTTGTAGTGTGCAAACTGATCTCTTAAGAAAATGTGAGTCTGGAAATAGAATGATTTGTGCACCAGGCCCAAAGATTTAAACTGGTTGTCGTTCTCAGTCATCATTGTGTAGTTGCCCACTACCCTGACTTTCACTAATGTCTGCCTGGCGCCCTGCAGCTGTGGGTGTAGTAACCACAGGCACTGCCGTGTTGCCCAATAGGCACACTAGGCAGGCACTCAGGTGACACCAAGATTAGGAGGCCCCAAGACCAAAGTGGTAAGAAAATTCACATTGCCTGACATTTCTGTTCTGCAATTGTTGATTTTTCAGTTTTCTAAAGGCCCTTTTACCATATGTTGGGTAATTGTGTTGGCCCTCAGTAAATCCCTGACAACTTTTAAACACATTTTTCGGTTTTCATCTACTTCTGCTGGCTCGAACTCAATGCATTGACATTGAAAAGGATAATGACGTATTAATGATGTAGCCCAGCAGGAAACAACGGGAGACGAAGTTCAGATGCTCTAATCCCTTCAAAATTGAGTCCAGCTGGTTCACATCAGCAACAGGTGACTATGGTTTACTGCAACTACGTATGCTAGCATCGTTCATTCATCTAGTGCACTTGCATTCATATTTGGGTTAGGGTTTTAAGAGTGCAAACCTAGCTAGGAAGCAACGAAGTGTTGTGCGTGTTATTTTCCAGTACGGAGTTATAATGTCACCAGAGAAATGGCCGCCGGGTGGTGAAATTTCCCTAAAAATACACCTTCCAGACAATCAAACACTTTACCCAAATATTCTAGGATTGGAGGTAATAATACATAATTGTACCCGTTTTAGAATATTTGGGGAAAGAATTTTAGGGGTCAGGAAAAAAATCACCAACCTGGCGACATTAGCACATATGACCGTAATTTCCTGCATGCCAATTTGCAGTCATAATAATGCCATCATATTAAGGTCTGAGGGATAGCTCATGGGCAGCTAGTTTGTTTTGGAAGCAAGTCAAGGCAAAGAAACACAGGTTCAAATCCCAATCGCTGCTTAGGGACTGATCTTTATAAACGATGAATTAATAAGTGATAAAAGGCTGAAAGGGGAACATTTAATTAATGCTAAAGTAGTTCTGATCCACCTCCCTTTATACAGACTTGTCAACAGTATCACCTTTATCCAGTCCTTTGATTTTCTGTAATATTGCATGTTGGAAAGTGTCGGCCCTTCATTATATTGGTAATAGAAAACGACGATATGTTCAAGCATTAAAAGTGTTATTGGCCGCAAAGCCAGGACGGGATTCATTTGCTTCTAACACTGTGGGGTAAGATGGAGGACCTGCTAGGGACTAGTAGAATAGCCCCCAAGTTGCCACCTTTGATATGGGTGAGCCTGAACTGCATGACTTCGAATACTGGCAGGACGGACTGTACTTCAACCAGATGAGGGTGATACGTTGAGAACCATAAAGTTGGGTCCTTAGACGCTGCAACTGGAAGCATCCGGAATGACGCAAATCCTGTTATTATCTATATATAAAAGTCCAAATTCGTCTGTGGGTTTGTGGCGGGATTTGAGGGTTTGTGGGTTTGTGGTTGGGCAAAGCGTTGTTCCTTATACAATTCCACACTGTTTCAACATTTTGCACCAAATTTTGCATAGTTACTGGTTAGGACCCTCTGGACAATACTGGCTACATTACATTTGGACAGCCCACCTCTTTCCCCAGATATTGGCAAAACTCATAATTTGTATGTGGGCTTGTGGCTTAGTGAAGCATTGTTCCTTATACAATTCCACACTGTTTCACCAATCTGCACTACATTTTGCATACTAACCTGTTAGGACCCTATAGACATTACTGGCCTCATGACATTTGGACACCCACACCTTTCCCCGGATTTCACCAAAAGTTAAAATGTGTTTGTGGGTTTGTGGGTGGCGAAGAGTTGTTCCTTATACAATTCCACACCATTTCACCACTCTGCACCAAATTTTGCATAGTTACCTGTTAGGATCCTTCCGACACTACTGGCTGCATGACATCTGGACACCCCACCCTGTTCCCCATATTTCAGCAAATGTAAAAATGTGTTTGTTGGTTGGTGGCCTGTGGACAAAGCCGTAAACCATGTTCACCGGGGAGGGAAACAAAAACTGTATGAGAGGCGAATGGACCGGAGAGGTGACGTGAAGGCAGGTAGCATTCCAGAAGTTTACGAATTTGTGCCTCATCAAGTGGAATTACTTTTCCAGAGGAATTTTGCAAGATGGTTCCTGCGGACAAAGTCGTAAACCATGTGCAGCGGGAAGGGAAACAAAACATGTTGTTTCTCAACCGGTCCAAACACGAGGAATAAATCTCAAGGTCAAGGATGCATGGTTTCCAAGATATTTGCACCGCAATGAACTGCATCATGCCAAGGTGAGGTGGAACAGCGACCTAGAGGATCATTAATTTTCAACAATTAATGAGAGTGTTATCATGTCTGTCTCAGAACCCTTTCAGAGAACGGGTACTTCTGTTAGATAGTATATCAAAAAAGTCAAGTGGGAAATCAGACATAACACAAAGGAATCCCTGCACTGCTTCAATGGCATGAGGTTGTGATTGGGGTGCATGGAGAGGTTTCACACTGGAGACTATCTAATCCATTTGAACTGGATGAGGGGCAGAATAAATAGAAGGAAAGCTCACTCACCTCCCACATCCACGTCACTTCCTCCCCTGGGGTCACTTTTTCAAAATGGGTGAGCGGGGCGGTGGGGGGGCAGGGTGGGGTGATGAGTATTTTGAAAGCAGAGCTCCGAAAATGACCCAGCTCACTAATCCTGTCCTGGTTTTAAGACCAATGACCTATGTTGTATCTCATGGCAAAGGTCTTTAATCTTTATATGTTGTCAAAATACTTAAAACTGGTGAAATGTCTAATACGGCATACATTTTATGATTGCCATTTTACCTGTTGTGTTGCTGGCAGTCTGCATCAGGCACTGCTCCAGTGATGTGGTCGAAATATAATTGTCTTTTGTGTACTTATGGCAAATCAGGTGTACTTCCCTACAGAACTTACTTTAAATCCTTTGGCTCTTTGTCATATTTCTTCTCAAAGTTGTGATGCAAAATGCACATTTGGGCCACTTTCAAACGAATAATAAATGGAATGGGGGTAATTCGTCAGGATTGCTCATATTTAGGGTGGGTGATTTGAAAGTTAACCAGTCGCCAGTGATGATAACACGGTTTTTAAACCCTGCAGGCTATCAGAGGGGGTCCAAGAGTATTTGTGCGTTGAGTGTCTTAGCCTGGCATGGAGGGGTCAGGGGAGATCTTCAGGGGACTGACACCCATTTTGAGATATCTTTTGCTGCCTTTCTCGGCCTGTTCCTAAGAGGGGGAAGACCTCTCCAGGCCTTTCCAGGCAGCCATGTTCCCTCCTCGTGAACCATTCCAACTCTTGGGGTTTAGGGGTCCCCAAAGAAACACAAGGACACCAGCGGAAGGATCGTGGAACTTCTTTATTCAAATCCAAAACTGGAAGTGCCTTTACCCGGCATCCTCCTTCCCCACTACTGCCCGTGACGTTCTCCCCTCAAGTGAGCTGCCTTAAAGGGCACTCACCCGTAACAACACCCCCGGACAAATGTCCTTTCAAGTAACATTCACAAATGTCCTTTCACGTAACATAAACTTGGCCTTGTGGCAACACGGTTAACACTCCTCCACTAACCTGGAGGTCTCCTTACGTTCCTCTGGGGTCTGCCTCGCGGCTCTGGGTTGGAGCCGCCGCCAGTGTCTTCGTCAGGGTAGACATGGGCCCTCATTACAACTCAGGCGTTAAGGGTTAACGCTGTCGTTAACCCTTAATGCCTGATTCCAATTTTAACGCCTGCTTTTAGCAGGCGTTAAAATCCATGGCGCTAACCCGCCATGGTGCTAATTATGCCGCCGTAATTTACGGCGGCGTAATTAGCGCCTTCCCCACTCCCATTATGCCCTATGGGGCAAAAATGGGAATGGGGAAGGGAAAATGGGAAATGGGGATTTACCGCCCCACTCACCTTGGAATGGGGCGGTAAATCCGCCATCCACCATGGTGTAAACATAGTTTACACTATGGTGGTAAAGTTGGTGCAACTAGCACCAAGGTCGTAAAGACCTCCATGGTGTTGAACCTGTGGTCCGAGGGGGACCCACGCTTCATCCTGAATGTCTCTTTCTTCCAGGTCACGTTCTTCGGGAGGTGGTCTCTCTTCTGCGCCTTTCATGACATGCTTGAACCTTGAGCTGTTACAGGTCACTTCCTGTTCTCCATTCGTCGCAGTTATCATTGTTCCTTTGACCGCAATTACTTGGAGCGGTTCGGGTGCGAACTGCGAATCTGTCTTTTTTGTTACAGCCCTTTGTACCCACACTTCATCTCCAATTTGGAATTCCTTGGACCATGCTCTCTTTCTCCTGTCAGTCTATTCACGCGCTTTCTCCTTCACCGCTTCATCTCTTCTGATGATTTTGTGGTTTACTCCAGGCCTCCTTGAGGGATTGTTGATGACCCTGGTTCTTACTTGATATTTCATCATGAGCTCCGCTGGGGTTCTGTTGGTGGCTTCATGAGGCGTGTTCCGATAGTCTCGTAACATTCTACATAGTGCTTGATGGGGGTCGGTTCCCTCCAGGCGTGCTCTCTGCGTGGTCTTTTTGATAGACGCCATAAACCTTTCCGCCATTCCGTTCGCTTGCGGCCATCTTGGTGTTACTCTTTGGTGGCGGAATCCCATGTGCTTTGCGAACACTCCAAATTCATGACCACTGAAAGGAGCCCCATTGTCTGACTTTAGTGTGTCTGGTATTCCCCATTCGCTGAAGACTTCATCGAATGTCGCTGCGACGTGAGCAAATGCTGTTGACTTGGCACGTTTCACAATGGGGAACCTTGAGTGTTCGTCGATGAATAACAGTAAGTAATCTCCTTCCTCCCGTAGACCATAGAAGTCGACCGCCACTCTTTCCCAAGTATGTTCTGGGATTGTGGTTATTCTGAGTGGTACCGGCAGTTCAGGTTTTGCTGTGCACTGACATGCTGTGCAGTTCTTTACCCACCGGTCGACCATATCATCCATGAAAGGGAACCACACATTGCATCTTAACTGTCTTTTCGTGTTCGCCGCTCCCCGGTGTCCTTCATGTGCCGTCTTGATGACCTCCGAGTGCAGTGTGGCGGGAATGACTATCTTGCATCCTCGTAGCAGGATGGACTTGTCCTGAACTGCTAACTCTGTGTGTACTCTCACCAGGCGCTCCATCTCATCCCGGCATGCGCCTGGGTGGTTTTGGACTGCTCTGCGAAAGTCTTTCCATTTGTTATTTCCTGTCAAGCTGATCGCCAGCGCCAATGAGGGATCTGCAGCTGATGCGATGACAACGGTCTCAATGGATATGGCAGGTGGTAGTGCATTGGCGGTGAAATAACTTATGTATTCCGCGTTGCCCCGTCGTGGAGTGTGGTTGCCCGTTGGGAGAGATAGTCCGCAGGGTTGTTGTCACCCCCTGGTTGATGGATGATATCAAAATCATACTCCTGCAAACGGATGTCCCATCTCTCAATCCTGGGGGGCATTTTCGTGGAGGATTTCCAAACAGAGACAGCAAAGCCTGATGGTCTGTGATTAGAGTGAACTTTTTGCCAATGATGAAGTTATGGAAGTGCTCACACGCCCAGACAGCTGCCAGGCTCTCTTTCTCTGCCTGAGAGTATGCAGAGTCCGGCGGAGCTAGAGCCCTATTGGCATACGCTACTATATGCCTCGGGTGAGTGTCCTGGCCACTGGTTTGCACTAGAATGGCACCTAGACCCACCGGACTGGCATCTACCACTATCTCAGTGTGCCATTCAGGGTCAAAGTATGCCAGCTTCCTTGCTTCCGTCAGGGAGTGTTTGATGGTATCCAAAGCTGCTTGGCATTCCTCAGACCACGCAAAAACAACATCTTTTTGTAGCGGGCGCCTGAGGGGTTCAGTGATGGAAGCAAAATGCGGGATGTACCGAGCACAGTATCCGGCCATCCCTAGAAATGACCTGACATCAGCGATCTGGGAAGGTTTGTCAAGGTGGAAAATGGTGGACACTTTGTCAGGGTCAGGGGTCATACCATCCGCTGAGAAGATATGGCCAAAGAACTTGAGCTTTGCTTTGCTGAACCGACACTTGTCGATATTGAGGGTCAGTCCAGCATCCTGTACTGCTCGGCATGCTTCCTGGAGCGCTTCATTGTGTTCACTGCAAGACTTCCCAAAGACCAGAATGTCATACTGTAATTAAGAGTCCCTTTTACAGGACGTATGACTTGTCGAATTGTCTCGTGAAAAATTTCAGCCGCCGAGGTGATCCCAAAATTTAGCCTTTTGTAGCGGAATAGTCCATCATGCGATGCAAATGTGGTAATTGGCCGTGACTCGGGGTGAAGTACCAACTGATGGTACCCCTGATTTAAGTCCAATTTGGAGAAGAGGACTGATTTGTTAAGCTGAACTATCATGTCCTCAATCTTGGGTCCATGGTGTCGCTCCCGTTGTATGGCAGTGTTGGCTACTCGCATGTCCACACATACTCTAAGGCGGCCACCTTCTTTCAGGACGATTACAAGGGGGGATACCCATGGTGTCGGACCTGTAGCAGGCTCAATGATATCATCTCGCAGTAATTGGCTTAGCTCCTTTGATACTGCCTCTTGTAGGTGAAATCCTACCCTGCGCGGGTGTTGTGGAACTGGTTGAACTGGCGAGTCTATGTGCAGCTTAATCGGTGGGCCCTTCATTTTGCCTAGACCTTAACACAGTTGCGGAAATTCTTTGATGATGTCATCCTTGGTGATGGCTGAGTTGTTGTGAGAAGTTATGGCGCAAATTTGTCCTTGCTGTGTGACGTGACCGTCTGATGATTTGACGACATCTCCCTCTTGGACTGTTATGTTGATTAGTCCTAAACAAGATGCTGTCTTGTAACTCAGCAGACACCGCCCTTTGGTGGGGCTTCTAATGACATGGATAACTGTATTGGTGGTTTTGTCAGCAAACGTAAGTCTTCTTTCGAACGACCCAATACTTTGCAGCGGGGTATCCGCTCCCCATTGGTATATTTTAGAAATCGATGAGTTTAGCTTCGGTTTGTTGTAGAGCGTTTGAATTTTTTTTTCCCCCATGACATTTACTGTCGCTCCCGAGTCAATCAGAAAACAGAATTGTTTGTCGCAAATGTCTATTTCTATCCTGGGTGCCTCCTGGGCTTCCTGTTCATCCATTATAAGATTGACAAACTCATCATGGGCATATGGATCATGTGCGTCGTTATAGTTATAATCTCCCTGAAGTTCGGTTGACAGTTCACGACGTGCCACTGGCGGTCCATCATATTCATCAATTACTTGCGCAATTTTTCCTAGTGGCATGTATTCTTGGCTGTCTTCGTCCGGATATACTTCTTCTACCACACGCACATATCTCCTTGGACTCTGTTGGTAGAACTGTGACTATTGAGTTGGGCTTGTGTACATCCTTTGGGCTGGCCTGACTTGTGAACTTGCACCCCCGCGTGGGGTGGGAAATGGTTTTCCTTCCCTGCATACAGACTGAAAATGGCCTTCCCTGCCACAGTTGCCACACTTTTGGGAGAGAGCTGGGCAGGATCCTGCGTGTGGAAATGCCATCCCACACCGGTAGCATTGTCTCTGCATACGTGGGGTCGATGCGTCACTCAGATTGATGTTTCTGTCGTAGCTTCTGAAGTTTCCAGCGTGGACCGCAGCTATAATGTCACTCTTGTCCTGTTTTACAGTGGCGTTGCTGGCCATATGCGTGGCTTGCTTTTCCACTCTTTCGAGTATGCGTGCCATTTCACTCACTTCTTCAATAGTGACTGGTTTCTTTAGAAGTTGCTTCTGCAATGTCGATGACACACAACCCTCGATTACTCTGAGTCGAAGTGCTTCGTCAAGCGAAAACGCATCAAATTGGCAATGCGCACCTTTGACGCGAAGTCTCGTGAGGAATTCATCCACTGTCTCATCGCTGCGCTGCGAGCATTGGTTGAAAATAAATCATTCATAGTCCCTGTTGGGAACAATGACGAGGCGTTTGTTTAGGGCAGCTATGAGGGCATCAAAGTCAGTAATTTCCGTTGGCGGAATGGTTTTGATTAATGTTTTTATTTCTCCGCCTGCCGTGTTTATGAACATGCTGCGTAAGCGAGGGGAGTTTTCTTCCCCAGCGGCATCAACAAAGTTATTGAAGTCTTCTAACCATTTCACCCACCTCGCTCCTTTGTCTGCTTGGGGCGTCATGGAGAACAGGGGTGGCATGCGCCATGCTGTGGCAGTAGATCTCGTGACTGCTGGCGCTGGTGGCGGTTGCGAACTGGATGCTGCTTGATCTGCCACTGTACTCATGGTGATGTTCAGCACTCCTCACCGGCACTATATGTCCTAACTGGCGTCGCTGCCGGTTGAAAAATGTCCAGCGTAAGGGCGCTCCCGCGCACTCCTGTGGCAATGGTGTGATGAGTGGTCGAGTTCCAAGTTGTTGTGCTCGCAGTCGAAATAGGTACTGTGACGAGGAGGAAGGTCGCAGCAGAATGAGGATTAGCAGAAAGAAGAAAAGAAAATTATTATTATTTTTTTTTCCTTTCACATTAGCTGCCAGGCACCTGATGATGTGTGGGGCCTATGGGCAGCAGTCTCAGCGTCGGGTGGCTGCGGGCACCGTGTGCAGCAAGTCTTTACATATGCGGTCTTGGAGAGGTGTGCGCATCGGAAGCGCATGTGATTTCTTACCCTTCCAAAAAAACATAGGCACAGTGGGATTGCGTGTGCAAGGAAGGATGGAAGGCTGGGCACAGAGCGGGATCACGTGTGCGAGGAAGGAGGAGTAGATGGGGGGGTGCTTATCCTGACACGCACCCGTTGTAGGAGCGGGGATCCGCTCGCCTGTGGGATCACTGGCGTGGATGGCTGGACACGCACGGAGGGATCCCCGGCGTGATAGTAAGGAAGACCGCTGGTGTGGGGAAGAGCCTCGTCGCCAAATGTCGGGGTTTAGGGGTCCCCAAAGAAACACAAGGACACCAGCGGAAGGATCGTGCAACTTCTTTATTCAAATCCCAAACTGGAAGTGCCTTACCCAGCATCCTCCTTCCCCCTATACGTCACTACCGCCTGTGACGTTCTCCCCTCAAGTGAGCTCCCTTAAAGGGCACTCACCCGTAACACCAACCCTCCTGGACTCTGTCCTACTGCAAGGCTCATGTCCGGAGACCAGGTCTGTCATGCAGACTTGGTTTTGCAATATGTGTAGCCTCAAAATGCAATTCGGACCCACACCCTGGCGGGTTCATAGTGCTCGGTATTTTCTATTTCTGAACAGATATATCTGCATTTGAATCTAGTAGCTGCTCTGTATTTTGTAATTCAAGTCTTTGTGTAAGGTAATCATGACATACTCTGAATAATCTTGTTTAGTGCCAAGAAGCCATCTTGAAAGCTTCTTAACCCTACTTAACTGTTCCAAAATTGCCTGTTTTTCTTTGCATGGTTTGATAAGATTCTTAGGGGGAGACACCTTCTCCCTCGTAATCACCAAACATTTTACTTGTACCAATGACAAGTACAGCATCTGAAGCATAGCAAAGCCACAAATAACCACCCCTTAAGCAAAGACGACCCCACAACCAGACTTTAAATGTAGGTGAATCCAATATTTTGATGAGGGATATGGATATGGATATGTGTCATATATTGTTTGTGGTGTGCTCACCCTCACCCTGCTCAGACCTCACCCTGCTCAGACCAATTGTGTACTATGCTATACAAATTGACCTTATAATGTGTGATGATTGTCCAAGACCAGAAGGCAGCCCCACATAGGGCCATAGTCTATGAGTTATATACATAGAGAGATATTGTGGGTGGGCACATCAGCACAGAAGCTGCTCGCCGTGATCAATGTAAGTGCTCTTCATCACACACATTGACAGCAGAGCACACATCCTAATCCCTGATCATTCCATCCTTTTGGGCATCCAACAACAACCTGATTTTGGGGCTCAAGCCCCATGAGTCCCAAATCAATGTCAACCATGATTCTGGTGGGCAGTATTATTTATGCTGTCTAGTTTTATATGCAAATGAGGACATTTGGTTTAGAGGTCTCGTCTGCCACCCACTTCACTCTTGTGGCAGGTGACGATGCTGACAGCATGTGTGACAGAAACTTGGGCAGTCGACTTAAGTCAAGGAGGGTGGGAGAGTGTGGATGGTGGAGCAAGATGGCATGGACACTGTGCAGGGATTTCAACGTGAATCCAGGTATGCCGCCATCAGAAGGCTACGCGGGCATGGCAAGGAAGGGCACAGGTCCATCTCACAAACTGCCTGAGCCGAGCAGGCCAGCAAAGGAAATTGTAGTGCGAGGGTACCGACATGCCTTAGATGGCTGGATGGGAGCAGCAGTACCCTGGGGGGCCACCTCTTTATGGCTTAGAGGTTGATTTGCAGGGTGCAAATATAGATGATGCATCCCAATAACCAGTGTGTGGAGTTACCTCAGCAGGTCTCAAACTCGGGCCATCACGTCTTGCCGCAAGCCATACCAATTACTTGAAATTGACCTTCATTGACTTGAGACTCAACTGCGGGAACTTTAACTCAATGCCCGGCTTAGCCCAAACACTGCCCCGAGATCTGGAAATAGATGTCTGAGCTAGAATCATACTGTACAAAGCTTTAAAATACATGATCTCTACTGAACAAGGCACACTTTGACCTCTAACGGTTATACTTTAGACATCATACAACCTCAGTACTTTTAAACTATAAATGCAAGGCCTGACTATAGCATGTCTAAGCTGAGTAAGTGGGCTATACCACGCATGACCATGGATATACATGCATAGTCAATGATGCAATTTACACAGTTTTCTCTCCGCTAGCTACATGGTAATCCTTGGTTTAGCCATGATATGAATTATGGAAAATCAGAAATCGCCAGGGACACCCCAAGAAAACCTATGAACAACCACTGATAATATCTTTGGCTATGCATAGTTAACCAGTATCTGCGGAATCACGCAAAACAACATCTGTTCATGTTGCATGTGCAGCATGGGACTGACCACGATTGTCTGTAGTGGGTCCGAGATATCCAAGGACTTTGTCGGCCCAGTCAGGCACACAGAATTGCCATATGTGCCTCGTTGATTTATGTGCATTTTATAATGCCTATTTAAAGGCAGCATCTTTGATCCCGCTGTCCCAAAAGACGAGGAGTGCATTGAGTCCAGACTGAATCCGCGTGCATTGTCCAAGGTGGTGAGTAAAGACAAACCAGTTGTTGAGGGGCGGCCTCTATGGAGGCTAATTCAGTTCCTCCTTCCACTGCAAATCTGTCGTTTACGGAGACTCCTAAACAGATGAATCAAATACTTGGCTGGGGAAGCAACTCTAACATAAATGGAACAGCACGGATTAACAGGTCATTTCTGATGCACGCATTTTATCAGATCCCTTTACTGCGTAATCTAGCTACCAAGGACATCGAATGGCTCAAACTAGCAAACCAAAACAACCATAGAGTACTGTGTAAAGTCCAGTCCCAAATTAGAACTAACTTAATTTTGGACTTTAAGGACGATTTTGAGTCCTTGGGACTTTATCCCCACTTGTTTGGGGACATGGAGGATGCATGGCCCTTTTTGGCCTTTGCCTTGCCCGTATCTCAGGCAGATACTGTAACAAATGGGCTCCACAGTAGAGAACTATCACAGCAATTGGTCTTGTTGACTCAGGTATTAAGTGGTCAAACATGGCTGGAGCCCTTTATAAAAGTAGTAGCATCATTGAAGGAGGATAACTCTAACTCATAACCATCGAGCATTGTTCTTGCATCTTGGAACTATTGTGGCGCAAGAAATCTTGCGGCATGGCATAAAACGGTGCGGACTCAAAATATCCCGGAAATTTTATTTTTGCAAGAAACGATGACCTTGAATGAAATCGTCTTAGATGGCTATGTGTCTTTTAGTGCACCTGCTCGCTGCAACCAGATAGGCCGCCCCAGTGGTGGCATTGCCATTCTTATCAAAAATAGCCTGAAATTTAAGGCTCATTTATTGGGAAGTCGGATACTTTTCTATTGGTGGAATTGTGTATCACAGGTTACACCTTACACCCATTTTTGTTGCTATCAATTTATTGGAACCCAAATGCCGAATCCCTGGACACTACTATAAAGGCATTAAATCGGATATTGTCTAATGCTTCGCTGATTTATGCACAGCATGACATCTTGATTGGTGGAGATCTCAATGCATGTTTGGAATTAGACAAAAATAAATCAGTCACCTGCTATGCAACCCCATACGCAAGGAAGTCTCAAAGCAGAGGGAAGCTATGGTCTGAGTTCTTTGAAGCTTGGGGCATTTATCCAATCTCCCTCGCTTCCCATAGTCCAGTGGTTTCCTGGCAACACGGCAACCTTCACTCAATAATTGACTATGTTTTAGCATTGCAGCGATGTCTGGACTGCTTGACCCGATTATAATCTCTAATGTGGGTTTGGGCGACCACAGTTTGTTGCCCACCAGGCTACATATCACGGTTAAAACGTATGAGTCTTTGACAGTCATGGGACTGGTGGAGAGCGATAGGTATGTTCTTGCTGTACGATGGCACCCTTGCACTTGTCGTAGACTTGTGTCTTTAGTCAATAGGGACTTGTTGGTTTGTACTGACGAACTGGCATCTTATGCCTTTATGGAGAAGGTCAGCGACATTAATTTGTCGATGATTCATGCTCACTTGGTGACCTTATCTAAGGCCTCCTCGTGCAAACATTTTCCTAAGGCTTTGCATACATTTTCGTCACAGATATCTGCCCTGAAAAGCCTCAAAAATTGTGATCTTCGTGTTGCAAAACAATCACACTCAGGTGCTGTATTTGACCTTTCAGCAAAAAAATTAATTTGCACAAGTACAAGAAGAAAGTGAAGTAACTACAGTACGACCGTTACAATCCTGAGAATCAACGCATGATTGAACATCTATGCAAGCGCAATGTAAGGGAATTGTGGGCCATTTTAAGAAATCCCTCCTGTATATCAGACAACTGCATGGTGGCTACAATAGCTGGTTCCACCTGGCAGTCTTTCTTTGGAAAGAAATATGAACTGCCCCGTCGCCACTGCGAACAGGAGTTTGATAAATCACTGATGCAGATTCCAGTTATTTGCCAATGGGAGCTAAAAGATGTGATTTGGGCAATCTCACAACTGAAGTTTTCCAAAGCCACAGGACCCGATGGGTTGCCACCTTGTGTTTTCAAGGATTACCCGCATTTTTGAATGAAGTATTTGCTCACTAAATACCAACTGATATT
This sequence comes from Ambystoma mexicanum, assembly GCF_040938575.1. Lineage (NCBI taxonomy): Eukaryota > Metazoa > Chordata > Amphibia > Caudata > Ambystomatidae > Ambystoma > Ambystoma mexicanum. Next base: position 488,948,275 of record NC_090922.1, on the reverse strand, counting down.
CAAAACGGTACTTATACCTCCACCTTAGTGATGGCGATAATTATACCAATCCATAAAAAGGGCCCTTTGGTAATTCTGTAAACTTCAGGACTATTGTCCTGATTGATATAGTGGCAAAAATCTTTGCTCGTCCTATTTTGAGCGAATTGGAAGCCTTCATTTCCTCCGCTGGTATATTATCTAAAGCCCAGTTGGGATTTCGCAAGGCAATGGGTACTCAGCTAAATGCCTGCATTCTTGCACATCTTTTAATGTCTTCACGTACCCGGTCAAATGGTCCAATTTATATGGCATCTTTGGACCTATCATCTGCGTTTGACAGTGTCCTCCGCACTCGTCTTTGGCGGAAAATGCTGTCTTACAGAATTCCCTCCCATTTGGTAGCGATAATTTCGTCTCTGCATCAGAATACCTCCAACAGGGTTCGCATCAACTCAAAGGGTTTACTATATGACAGCATTCCAACCAGAATTGGAGTGAAGCAGGGTTGCAATTTGGCCGCGGTCCTATTTAACCTGTACTTGGCCGATATTGAGAAAATATGGTACGCAAACAACATCTTTCCGGTTACTTTGGGTAAGCTGCGCCTGAATTGGTTGGCGCTTCGCTGATGATGTCATTCTGCTTGATAGAGTAGCCTTTGGGTTACAGAACAAATTGAACCTTTTTCAGCAGTATTGTGATCTGAATAATCTGACGATCAACTCGGCTAAGTCGAATATCATAGTCTTCACTGTTACGAGAAAACCCCAAGTTTTTAAGTATAATGTTGACTCAAAACAGATTGACATCATGAGTGAGATCACATATTTGGGTTAGCAGATATCCAACAGCAATTCTGTTAGTAAATGCCAAGTAATTCTAGACGACAAACAAATGCATTTGTCTGCACAGATGAAATGTATCTTTCTTCGCCACTGTAAATTCTCCATCCTTCCCCTCATACACTTCTATTTAATGAAGGTCGAGCCTATTCTCTTGTACAGTTTGGATGTTTGTTTGTTGAACATGGGCCCAACTTTGAATAAACGTCAGGGAAAATTATGGAAAAAGTTATTGGGCCTCATTACACGGTAGGCGGTGGACCAAGGTGTTATTAGCACCTTGGTCCATGCCGGTAAAATACCGGCACCGCCTTGGAGGAAAGGGGAATTACCGCCGTATTCCAAGGTTGGTGGGGCGGTAATTCTCCCTTCCCCCATTGCCCTTCCCCATTCCCATTTTTGCCCCATACCGTAAATTGCGGTACCATAATTAGCACCCTGGTCCCTTTACGGGTTGGTTTTTAATGCCTGCTAAAAAGCAGGCGTTAAAGTACCAACCCGCAAAGGGACCTCGTAATCAGGGGGTAAGGGTTAACGGTCACCGGTACCATTACCGGTGACCGTTAACCCTTACCGCCTTTTGTGTAATGAGGCCCATTGTGTCTTCCGGGGTACCTGCCAAATCCCATTCTGATACATGAATTAGGCTTATATGCACTAGCTGACGGGTATGAATGGTGCATGCTTAACACCTATATGAAAATGTTGTCTCCACCTCCCAACTCTCTGTATGAGGATTTCTATTCGATGTTATCTGATGACCATCCAGCTTTTATTTCTGCTTATCAAAAGCGCATGATCCAGGTGCTAATTTCCTTGAATTTGACAAAGCAAGACCTAATCGAATCCCCAGGGTTGACAAAGAAATTGTTCTTTAAGAACACGTGGGTGCATAATTCTGATTTAATTGCAGATTACATGTCATGATGCACTTTCAGCTTGTCAGATTATTGTAAATTTAATATGCAATTGGGGACAACAACTTAAATTTACAGGAAATACTAATTGTTCTTACCCTTGTTGGGTTGTGTCTCCTACTTTTTCTTTTTTTGTCCCTTTTTCCTTTTCCTTTTTCTTGGTTGTATAATTTTGTTCTGAATATATATTTTTTATTATTCTTGAGATTGGAATTTGGTTTTGTCTAATATGTCTCTGAATTATAATTGCATTATGCACTTTGTGTTCACCTTATATTATAGGATGCTCACTAGATCAATATGCACTTTAACTGGAGATATCCAACATTGATTGTCTGTTTTTATGCTGTTTTATCATGATTTCAGCACTATATTTAATGTTATTAGATATGTGTATAATAAAGATTGATTGATTTTATACTATCCTTGACCTGGCCTATCTCCTCATTGAGCTCCTACATTGAGAGCAACTTATCCCGCTTGATTCTTTCAGTGGTATGATTCACGTGGCCCCCTTTCTTTCTCTTGCTAATTGTTCTGTTACTCCCCTGGGTCTAAGTGGCTGGGGACTATACCCTATCAAGCCTATCCTTGATTACATGTTAGTACAACACTTTGTTGCATGGGCTACATTGTTTGTCAAATTCTCGCATTGAGAACCTGTGGCTTGCTACTACAGAGTGGAGCATTTTGACAGTTCACCATTTCTCTTTACTATTTCTCTCCTTTTCTAGCTATTATTCATAATGTCGGCAGCAGATTCGGTTTTCTTCTCGGAGGAGGAATTAGCTGCAGCTATAGAGGTACCTTCCTTTTTTGACAATATATAGGTGCCACTATAGGAACTGGCGACAATTCTAATATTACCAGTGAAACTCTATTAAAACTTAGGAAGAAAAAATTCTGTACGGAAATGCACAGTCATCTACTTACAGAATATTTGAAAAAGAACATTATCCCTCAGGGCTTAGTGGTACGCCTAGAACCCTGTTTATTTATTGACGACATAGAATATAAACAGGCTTTTTCTGGCGTGGCGATTAAATGTAGTCGCGACTTAATGCTCTTAACGATTAACACAGCACTCAAGAAGAGCACGACAATCGGGGAAGGGATTGAAAAAGCAGAAACTGCATTTTCTCTAGATACTTCAATTACCAATATAAAAGAAAAATTGGAGCTTATTGAAAAACAAACAAAGGAGTTTATCAAAATAACAACTAACAAAAAAATGGATAAACTCAAGAAAGATATTTTGGCCTTCACTAAGGAAGGCATATTTCCCTATCTCAATGCTGAATATAAAGGACCAGGGCATTGGTTAAATCCCAATTCACAAATGGGCCCTACACCGAATAACAAAAGGGTCACTTTCTCAGACACGTCCTCTGACGGCAGTACATCATACCCTAACAGAGGCAGATATAATAGAGGAAACAGAAGGAATAGAGGAAAGCATAGAGGGAGAGGAGGCAGACATTACTGGCAATATCCTCAATATGGCCCTCCACAACCTTTTGTACAATATGACCAGAGCACTCCGTTTCCGACTCCGAATCTCCCTTTTCCTCCTCCAGAACTAGGACCTCCACCATTAGACAACCAATGTCACACCAGGAGACGGTCCCTCCGGAGGTAATACCTAAGTCAGCGGTGTACAATATTTCTCAAAGGACCTTAAACCCACTTGAAATTTCTACACTTGAGAGAGGGTTTTCGTTTGTACCCATGCAAAATCCCTCTAAAATGAATACGGAAATCAAACTACGCAGTCTATTCCGGAAAATCATGTTGCGAGAGAATCTGTTGATGAAGATTCTTATACCCCAGTTAGATGCAAGTCCACTTTCATGCCCAGTCTCAATATGGTTTTGGAAGAAACAGCGATCTTTGAGAAGGCTGTACATAGAGACTTTAACTTACTATACAAACGCATTGACAGCTATCCTCACACACCTAGCTTTAACTTTTCCAAAAAAGAGTGGGATTGTCTTAGGAAACTTAAAGAAGACTCCTTCATTGTAACTATGCAGGCAGATAAGGGGGGTGGCATAGTTGTACTTGATGCCGTCCAGTATGACCAAGAAGTGATGCGTCAACTTGATAACCCCTTGGTTTACTATAAATTGAGTGGAGATCCAACTGAAGAAATCAGTAAGGAAATCAATGCCATCTGCACGGCAGCCCATAAGGCGGATATCATCAGCGAAAAGGAACTGTTATTCCTTACGGCCAAAGGGACTAGAGTTCCATTGTTTTATGTATTACCTAAAATACATAAAGACCCCACTAACATTCCGGGCCGCCCTATAGTTTCGCTTTGCAGTTCTATATTAGAACCTTTGGGCCTATTCTTAGACTACTTTTTGAAACCTTTGGCATCTTACGTATCAGATACTACAGGTGCCATCAAACATCTCAAAAATGTACCTTTCAATCCGGAACATGAGATGCTAATTACCCTGGATGTAGAGTCGCTCTACTCCAACATACCACAAGCCGAGTCTTTACAAGTCATCAAATACTTTCTGGATAATCGCCCAGAGACTCAACATATACCCAGTGAATTTTGTATCCAGCTATTGGAATTAGCTCTCACCAAGAATTACTTTAGATTTAAGAATTCTTATTACTTACAGGTAAAGGACACGGCAATGGGGGCATCCTTCGCCCCCAATCACGCTATCTTGTATATGTGGCAGTTTGAGAAGTCCCTTATATTACATGATTCTAATCCCTTTCTTGCGACCATACGTCTATATAAGAGCTACATGGACGATATAATAATGGTCTGGAATACAACCAAAGGTGATTACACTACTTTCCTCCCTTGGATCAACTCTTTAAATCCTCATCACAAATTCACTATGGCTACCAGTAACATCTTGCGTCCATTTCTAGACTTGGCTGTCAAGATTGACAGGGATCACATTTTTGTAGATCTATTCCGCAAAGAAACAGATCGTAATACCATTCTACGATTTGATAGCTTTCACCCACAGGCCCTTAGGGAAAGTATCTCATATGGGCAATTTTTGAGAGCAAGGCGGAACTGTACGAAAACTAGTGATTACTCCACTCAAGCTGGAATTATCACTACTAGATTAAAAGCTAGAGGTTATCCCCCTTACTTACTCAAACCGGCACGGAAAAGAGCCAGATATCAACACCGCGACATATTACTTACTAGGCAGAATAGACCGGATGTTACCAATCAACGCATTGTATGCGTAACTGTTAAGACGGATTTCTGAACTCTGTCCTGGTGGCGCAGAAGTTCAGAAGGCCAACCCAATTACTTGGAACAGGGTAATCTCTGGACGAGCCAGACCAATCAAGGTAGCGATCGCGGCGGTCAAGACTAGGTCTCAAGAGGGGTGAGGGTGACTGAAAGCCCGCAATGAGCACACAAAGCAAGAACGCTTACAAACTACTCCAAACAGTTGTTATATTAAAAATATATACACATTTATTTCAAGGCCTTTTAAACAATGACCGTAGCGAGAAAATCACAATATAACGATAGTAAACCAACACATACCATATCAACACAATATATATACAAATACAACAAGTCTCAAGCGTTATATGCACGAAATGTGTAGTCCACCTAAAAGGGAGGGAAAACAGGCAGTGCGCAATAATGCTTAGACCCAGTTCGCCTTCAGAGGCACCTAACTAGATGGAAGTCCGAGCCCTGCGAAGAGTGGAGCCTTGTGCTCAAAAGTACCTGCACGCGCTGGTGCCAACGGGCAAAAGGAGAAGCTCTTCGAGGGAAATCAGTCAGTTCAGTTTAGTGCACAAAAGAAGAAGAACAAGTTCCGCGACTCAAGCGCAGCCTCCACAGTGGGCAGAAGCAGAGCGCGAGTACGGAAAAGGGTGCTGTTTGACACAGCGGGGAAAAGCAATGGGCTCCTGCAGGAGGGCAACCAGATCCTAGCTATGCTACTCACCGGTCCCCGATGCAAGCAGACCCAGGCTTCTCCGCGTCAGTTTCAGCAGCTGGCAGGTTCAGAAGAGCAGCGAACGCCTTTTCGTCGTGTTGAGTAAAAAGACGTCCCAATCGAAGAAACCCGCACAGTTTGTTACCACAGCAGGGCAACGGAGCGGCCGTGTGTATCTGAGCCAAATGTACACTACTCACTTCAGACCTGGGAACGCCAAGTGTACGAAGCATGTGAGAGTGACAAGGACTCGAAATACTACACAACCTGGCGGCGGTTACAGAGCAAGACTCCCGTGTAAGCTGGTCAGTCAGCTGGATGGCCCAGAGACGCTTCCGAAGGCTTACTGGCAGGAGATGGTGAAGATGCCGAGAATAGCTGTTCCCGCTATTCCAAGGGTCGAAGTACCAGTACAGGCCTTCTGGTTCGATCAAAGGTGAAAAGGGTTTCACAAGGCGACAGCAGTGCAGAGGAGAAGTCCTTCAGCGGGTCACCAGCGATTCCTCGGTCCAGCCTCTTGGTTGCAGGATACTTGGCTCCTGTATTCCTTCGTTCGTGAGAACTCAGGAGATCGACATGGTAGTGGTGTTTCCAGCCCCCTCTTATACACGGTTCCCTTCGCGCCAAAACGGAGGGGACCCAATTGGAGATCCGCTCATCAACACTCACACCATTCGTGGACCAATCACGGACCACGGTGGTCCCAGGCATTCACACCACCCTAGACTCTCTGGCACCCAGGATGTGTATTGGGACCAGACATCCCAGCCCACATCCTGGAGGCACACACAAGACATGTAGAAGCCCGCAAAAGCATCCGTGTTTCGCGGGAAAGTACATGCCCAAATAAGGAAGGCCCCGGGTCGGCACGACCTGGGGAAGGTGAAGGGAGCCAAGACGGTTAGCGGACAGGACAAAGGAGCCTCGTGGTCTGGCCATTTTGAGAGCCAGGCCACCATTTTGGGTTAAGCGCGAGAAACGCGCTTAGAACGCCAAAAGGAGCTCAAAACACAAGAAACGATCGCTGCCACCATTCCCATCCCTGAATCACTTGCACCGATCAGATACAATCCTAAACGAGTATCTAGGGCCTGTAGAAGGCTAGAGACCCAAGAGAGCTGTAACTTAGCTTAGAGTGCCCTCTTGTGTCATGTTGCACGAAAGCCGCAACATGATAAAAGAAACTACGGGAAACAGCGTTCCCCGGTACTGACTGTCTTAAGGGCATGTCAGTTTCCCCGTAAGAAAGGAGCGAAAGCCCAGAGGAGTGCGGCAGAAGGCTGCACTTCTCTGGCAAAGTCAAGAACCAGGTGAAAAACAACAGCAAAAAGTTTAGGGGTTGCCACATGGAAGGAAAATTACCTACAATTACGAAATCTTTCCTAACAGTAACCACCTTTAATTCCCATCACAAAGAGATTTAAAAAAATCATCCACAAACATTGGCATCTCCTCCAATTAAACAACCCTGAATTGGAACGGCCGCTGTTTGCTTTCAAAAAGGGCAAAAACCATACAAATTGTCTCTCACAAGCTGATCGAGCCAAACCTGCCCCTCGACAATCTACTTTATATTTGCAATGGGGCTTCCAACCAATTGTGGGACATTATCCATGCGGGCCTGTAATGCTTGCAGATCCACTGCAGCCTGCTCCACAGTGTTCATCAATGCGAGAGTATGGTCCCTCAAGCAACACACTACGTGTAATTCGACCAATGTGATCTATGTTATCATCTGTCCATGTAATAAATACTATATAGGTAAGACAGCGAGATCCATTAAAACTAGAATCTCGGAACATAAATCGAGAATACGGACCAATACCAATAATGCCCCGCTAGTGGCCCATTTTTTGGAACTATGTCACAATTGTGACGACTTTAAATGGTGGGCACTGGAACGAGTGTTAGGGACAGACCGACTTAATACAACATCTAGACTATCACAAAGGGAACAGTGGTGGATGTGCCAAACTGGCAGTTACCATAGTGGCCTAAACCATCAAGAAGAATGGCTCCATTGCATCACTAGAAGGCCATTTGAAAGTATGATATTAATCACATCTTTTGCGTACAGGCCTACTTTTAGGTGACTGTCTATTATCAATAGTATGCCATTTGAACATACTATCTACTCGTATGCATAGCACAAAAGTACAGGCCTACTTTTAGGTGACTGTCTATTATCAACAGTATGCCATTTGAACATACTATCTACTCGTATGCATAGCACAATTTTGGCTAGCACGGACATGGTTCCTTCTTCATTTCTTGTCATCTTGAACTTTATGATGGCTTAATTGCGGTATACATCCTTGATGAGGAGGCCATTGTATGGGGGGATTTTCTCCTCTCGTTTTTTCCTTTCTTTGGTTCATGCGGACTGGAATACTTACGTGAATTTAAGATATACATCCACACAGGAATGGAGTACATACACCTTTGCCTGACCCACTTTATGGACCATGTAAGGCGATGAGCTTTTCCTCTTCCTCCTCTATCTTATATAGACGGGCAAGACATTGGCTTACTTGTTATTTCTGCGCTAATACCTAAATATAATTTCTAGATAAATGTTCACGTAGATGCCAATTGCTGATTGCTTTATCTGACCTAGTCAGTGTATTGAGCATGGAGAGGTGTTCCCTCCTTCTTTGTTTCTTCTTGCATGCAGACGGGTACGACACTTGCTTTCTTACCTCCCACGTATTGAGATACGAAAGCCGGGTTTCACTCGCTGTCACGTGACTACTTGACATAGTCACGCGTGGAGTGGACCCGGTACTTGAGGAAGTGGATGCGGCACTCGTTCTGACTTCCGATTCATTTCGGAGCCATGCGAGGTCCGCACGCACACGGCAGGACTCTCTGGAGCGGATTTCACAGGACCACGACTGCTTTAGACAAAGCTTTGCGCGACACACGTCCAGCAGCCACACGCCTCCCAACACGCAGGTAAAACCGGGGCTATTTCTATAGTTCACTTTTCCAACTTCTCTCTTTCTCTCCGCCGGGTATATGACTCTGGTTTTTGAAACTGCTTTTCTATTTGTATTTTTATTTTGATGTTGGAAGATCAGATTATAGGCCGGGGTGAGTCTATTTATTTATTTATTTAACTGCAGGAAATTCTTCTGACTTTACTACTATATTCCATGGCTATGGCTAACAGTGTCTATAGATTATGGCACTGGGTTCTCATAAGAGCTCGTGCATGAATTTAATATTTCTTGATACATATGGCTAGACAACGACAGGGAGTGTCACTCTGATTCATGCTACACTATATAACGGTCTTGATTCTTTTTTCCCCCTTAGGATGGGGATTACAATACATTAGTAATACTTTGCTGAATCCTTAGGCTAGCTTTACCTAAATTATAACCAGATGTATGGATTTGGCAGCTAAAAATAAAAATAAAATTATTTTTATGATTAACTGAGGATGCCTTTACTCGCATCAGACTGGCTAGAATTCATGACCGGAATTGTTTCTGAATTTGACAATTCCCTGCTTTACTGACTGCTGGCGTTTTCTTCTCTTTTCTCTCTTCTCTTGCTGATTTTCAGTGCCAACAGTGAAACACACTGGGCCTCATTAGGACCCTGGCGGAGAGGGTATTACGCCAGCGTAGTGCATGGCGTACCTCTCCGCCATACTACGAGTTCCCGTAGCGCCATGGAGGTTTTCTCCGCCTGGTTTTACCAGCCGGAGAAAACCATGGCGCTACGGGACCTCGTTGTTAATTACGCCACCGTATTTTACGGTGGCGTAGTTAACTCCTTCCCCACTCCCATTATACCCTATGGGGCAAAAATGGGAATGGGGAAGGGCAGAATGGGGATTGGGGATTTACCGCTCCGCCGAGGTCGGAATGGGGCGGTAAATCCGCCAACCCCCATGGCGCTATCGGCGGCTTTCCGCCATGCTTCGCGGTGCATTTAGCACCGCGAAGTCCGCCTGGGTCGTAATGAGGCCCACTGTAAAGGTGGGACTCACACCTATATTCGAATTGCATTCAATCAAGACATTACTGCTCCACTACAGAGAGACCCTCTCTCCTCTCTGCTCCTTTCTCTTCGGTTTCACTCAAGAAGAGTGATTTTCTTCAATTTGAAGGTATGGATTTCTCCTGTGTTGAATGTTGAGCTGTTAAGGTGTTCCCTACTCTGTAGGTTAGTTTATTTGCCACTGGGATTGTAATGAATGCCATGATTTATTTAGGCCTTCCTCTCCCCGCCTCTTGCCTGGTCGGACTCATTTAATTGTATTTCCACGGCGAGGGTCTAGGGACGAAATGTTCCTTCTCATCCCCCTATCTATTTAGGATTCCACATCATGACTTTGTTTGAGCATACTGTGTGTATGTTCTTCATTAATGAATGACAAGAACATCATTAATGTTGCTTGTACGGAGTAACTGTGGGGTTGCTAGTTCAGGTGAAGGATTTTTAACTATGTGTTTTTAACCTTAATAGGTGCATTGGTTCACACCCCTTTCTTTTTTCTTCCTTGTTTCTCTTTTTCCTGTTGATATAACCTTAGTTTTGAATCGAATTAAGATGGAACGTATTTACCATCTTCATAAACAGAGGAAGAATCACATGAAGAAAGGACATATGGAACAACAACATCAAGACATTCATCATTGTCTGTTTAAAATTGTGTGCGGAAAAATTGTGTGCGAAGAAATTGAGTGTGTTCTTTATAATTGATTACCAATTCTGTCCTGTCCTGAGGAAGACAACTGTCAAGCCTTCTCTCTCTTTTTTTTGGTAAAGAGATAGACGCCTTAGATAACTTTTGCAGGTCGTCGAAACTACCTTTTCCAAGATACTAGTGCAGCCCATGAGATTGTTGGGAGCTACAACAGGTACTGGTCGTTGACTACTTAGGTCGGATTGGTGACAAGCAGTGCATTTAATTTAATTTAATTTAATTTTGTTTTTCACTGATGCACTTTCAGCTTGTCAGATTATTGTATATTTAATTTGCAATTGGGTACAATAACTTAACTTTACAGGAAATACTAATTGTTCTTACCCTTGTTGGGTTGTGTCTCCTACTTTTTCTTTTTTTGTCCCTTTTTCCTTTTCCTTTTTCTTCGTTGTATAATTTTGTTCTGAATATATATTGTTTATTATTCTTGAGATTGGAATTTGGTTTTGTCTAATATGTCTCTGAATTATAATTGCAATATGCACTTCGTGTTCACCTTATATTATAGGATGCTCACTAGATCAATATGCACTTTAACTGGAGATATCCAACATTGATTTCTGTTTTTATGCTGTTTTATCATGATTTCAGCACTATGTCTAATGTTATTAGATATGTGTATAATAAAGATTGATTGATTTTATACTATCCTTGACCTGGCCTATCTCCTCATTGAGCTCCTACATTGAGAACAACTTATCCTGCTTGATTCTTTCAGTGGTATGATTCACGTGACCCCCTTTCTTTCTCTCGCTAATTGTTCTGTTACTCCCTGGGTCTACGTGGATGGGGACGCCTATCCTTGATTACATCTGATGACTACCCGGCTTTTATTTCTGCTTATCAAAAGCGCATGATCCAGGTGCTAATTTCCTTGAATTTGACAAAGCAAGACCTACTCGAATCCCCAGGATTGACAAAGAAACAGTTCTTTATGAACATGTGGGTGCATAATTCTTATTTAATTGCAGGTTACATGTCATTTACCAACTATGCTAAATTCAGGCATGCACACACTCCAGTCATGCGATACCTTTTGTGCTTCCCTCATAGGAATGCCAGGATGATCTATATGAGATTCCGCCTTGATTTAATCCACACGGGCACTCGTATTACAAAATGGCTTGGAAATGGCTTGGCTTGGCATTGCAGCGCCGACTTCAAGGAGAGGAGCGGGCAGGAGCCCTCCTCCTCCACCACGCACCCATCGGAAGCAAGGGGTAAGAGCCCTACAACATCAGCAACAAATGCTGTGGCCCCCGCACCAAACGTGCGTGCACCCGACGTGCGTGCAATTTCGACATTGATATTTACTTATTTCCTCTGGCTGCACATCTCCTGGGCACCTGCCTGGCATTATTCGCAGCCTCCCTCTACATCCCGAGATTGCCTCGCTCCGCCCGCCATTGCCAACAACGTGGGTAATGGTAGCCACGCCGCCCTGAATCAACCATCCCCCGACCTCCAGGTGCCTCCAACGCAGCCCCTGATTGGCTGGCGGCTGTCTCTTCACTCATCGGCCTGAACCGATGGGCGGAAGCCGTGTTGCCGGAAGCACACACGCAGAAGGGCCAAGCAAAAGGGCCTGTCTGCGCCTGTGGAATCCCATTGCAGCACCGACTTCAAGGAGAGGAGCGGGCAGGAGCCCTCTTCCTCCACCACGCACCCATCGGAAGCAAGGGGTAAGAGCCCTACAACATCAGCAACAAATGCTGTGGCCCCCGCACCCGACGTGCGTGCACCCGACGTGCGTGCGATTTCGACATTGATATTTACCTATTTCCTCTGGCTTCACATCTCCTGGGCACCTGCCTGGCATTATTCGCAGCCTCCCTCTACATCCCAAGATTGCCTCGCTCCTCCCGCCATTGCCAACAACGTGGGTAATGGTAGCCACGCCGCCCTGAACCAACCATCCCCCGACCTCCAACGCAGCCCCTGATTGGCTGGCGGCTGTCTCTTCACCCATCGGCCTGAACCGATAGGCAGAAGCCGTGTTGCCGGAAGCACACACGCAGAAGGGCCAAGCAAAAGGGCCTGTCTGCGCCTGTCCGCGGCCGTACGCGCCGTTGGCCGGTCTCCATGCCTGAAACAGTACAGCTGACCTGGCCAAACGACTGTCTTCCATCTGAACTCCTTTCCGTGGTAAGACCACCAACATTAACGCTTTAGAGGCCCATCTTGACTTTTTCCCCTTTTGCTTTTTGCTTGCAAACCTGTATTACCGCTACCTATTCTTACATATCTGTGGGTACTAGACCAATCATATCCTATGGGTGCATTTATTTTAACCCGACTCAGTCTATTCCATATGGCATTGCTCTTCCTACGTGCTCAACTATAACGCACTATGCAAACTGTGTGCATTGCGGAAAAGTTCCCATACATCGCATGCTTCTATACTGTACTATTGTGTCTCTGCATATGCACTAACAAACCCAATTGTGCACTGTACCTTGATCTCTACTCTGCCTAGACTGCTGTCCACACTTTGCCCTTGCACCAGTATATGCTATATGCAGCCTATGTGTTGATTGTAGCATGAACTATATTTAGACTGTATTGAATGTCTCGACCTGGCCACGCTAGCACTGCATCAAATATTTAGCGCTTATTAAGACTTATAGTCATTGATCTGCACAGCACTAGCCTTACTAAGCGCAAGCTCACGACCTGCCCACGCCAAGGGCGTCAGTGCCTAACTTATTCAGATAGACGAACCCACTGCCTCATTTTACCACCTAAATCCTGGTCTATATGTCACTCTAGCCAAATTCACTCATTTGCGTAAATTAACCATGTTATCTCACTTCCCCATAAGGCAACTGATCTTCTCACTAAGAACAACGCATTGTATGCTGGTGGTCTCCACCACTATACTAGTCCTAGCACTAGCTAACCTAGCTGCACCCAGCACTGCACAATTTGAAATCATGGCTCCTACATGTAGACCCACAGCCGCCATCCTAAGCGCCAAGCTGCCCAACATCTACTTAAATAATCCTGCCCTATGGCTAAACCACTTCACCCAAAAACCCACTCCTAACCAACCTTGCTCCACCTATCTAAGAAATAAAAGACTAGGAACTAGATTCTCAGGCAGGATAGGCCACCCTTCACATACCAGCATCCTTTCCAACCGTCGGCCATCCAGCCTGCCCAACCATCTCCCAACTTCTTGTATTCCCGCTCTTCCCCAGATTATCTCCCCCCCTATAGGAAATGCCACACTGATTAAGGCTGCACTGGTCAACGCCAGATCCATAGCAGCACACGCCTTGGACATAGCCGATCTTATCAAAACCCAGGAGCTCGACCTCCTTGCTATCACTGAAACTTGGCTGCACCCTTCCTCTGGCCCAGCATTATCCTTGGCTATCCCCCCTAATTACACCATCTCAAGATGCGACCGCACCTCCAGAGGTGGCGGGATTGCATTCATCTACAAAAACTCTCTGGGACTCAGAACCTCCCAAAGCACAAATTTGGAATCAGCTGAGCTACTCTCTGCCAAACTAACTATATCCGCCAACCAAACAGCCACCTTACATCTCATATACAGACCACGTGGCCCTCCCTCTACATTTGTGGACGACATCACGTCCATAGTACTCGACAAAGCCAAAACGAACTCCCAAACAATCATCCTCGGAGACCTCAATCTAGGACACCTGGACCCTAACGACCTTGTAGCCACCGACCTTGCCAATACCCTCACCGACCTAGGCTTCTCACACCACATACATGAACCTACCCACATCAAAGGGAGATCCCTTGATTGGCTAAGTGACACCAATTGCAACATTAACCTGATCTCCAATGCGCCATGCGCATGGTCATATCATCACATCATTACCTTCACTATTGAAGCAGCCCTCCCGCCCAAGCCGCCTATTGCCCCTGCAACACTTACTAGGAACAAAAAGAACATCACTGCCGAAAAACTTCTCCCCCTTATCCTCCCTACTCTCAACAACGTCACTAACATCTGCTCAGACCCTACCACTTTGGCTGAGACTTATAACCAGACTGTACTTTCAGCCATAAACACCATTGCCCCCCTTAAACTAAGAAGTCCTAAACAGCACGCGCACCTGAACTCGTGGTTCACACCGCAGTTAAGAGGGCTACGCAAAGAGAAACGCATGGCGGAGTCGAGATGGAAAAGCCACCCATCTGATACCCACAAAGATAGCCTCTTCCTTGCTACCCTCAATTATAAAGAAGCCATTTTACAGGCTAAAAAAGACTCCTACAACAATCGCATTCTAACAGCACAGTCCAACACTAAGGAACTTTTCAAAATCCTCAAGGAACTTGAGACCCCTGCTGCACCCCCAGACACTTGCACTAAAGACAGCAACTGGTGCTCTAACATACAGGCAGCACTCATGGGCAAGATTGCTGCTCTCCAAGCTAAAATTAAAAACAAACAGAACTCATTACAGCCTGACCAACTCCAGACTGCTCCTACCCCCAACTCTAGCCACGCAAACCTACTTTGTGAACCATTTGTATTCTCCCCTCTCACTACTCAGCAGGTCGAAGGGATAATACTAAATCTCAAACCTTCCAACTGCCAAGGCGATCCATGCCCAGCTCCTATCATCAAGGAAGCTGCACATGAACTAGCCCCCTTCATCACGGCCTTCATAAACGCCTCCTTCAAAACAGGCATAGTCCCTGACAACCTTAAGGACGCATGTGTAATCCCTCTACTCAAAAAGCCTTCTCTCGACCCTACCATACCCACCAATTTCAGACCCATCACCACAGTCCCTTTCCTCCTCAAGATCCTTGATCATGCAGCTTACCTACAGATCCAGGACTATCTTGAGCTAAATAACCTTCTTGGATTAAGACAATCCGGCTTCCGCCCTAAACATGGGACGGAAACAGCCCTAATCGATTTGAAAACCCAGATGGAGATACTAAAAGACAACGGAAAGCTTGCGTTGCTCCTTCTCCTAGACCTATCCGCGACTTTTGACCTGGTCAATCACAAAATACTTTGCCAGCATCTTAAATCAGCAGCTAATTTTTCGGATTCCGCCAACGCGTGGATCCACTCCTTCTTAAGCAATAGATCCATGCGGGTCTTCTCGCCGTTAGCATCGGCCGACCCCTCACCAATTCACTGCGGTGTCTCCCAGGGATCCTGCGTATCACCCACCCTCTACAATGTGTTCACCAAACCTCTCTTCGATGTGCTTGACTTTCTGGGTGTCACCTACACCAATTACGCGGATGACACCCAGATACTCATCCCCATCACTGGTGATCACAGTATTGACTCTAAATCCTTGAACGATGTTTATCTGGTCATCCAGGCCTGGATGGCACAACACGAACTATGCCTCAACGATGAAAAGACTGAGCTACTACTATTAGGTTCGGCACAAGGTCTCAGCAAATTAGACCAAACCTTCAAGTCGTTCAACATTGACGGTAATGATATCAAGGTCTCGGGAGACACTAAAACTCTGGGTGTCTACCTTGATTTCACCCTCTCATTGAATAGGCAAACTAATGCAGTTAGGTCGGCTGCAGCATACACCTGCAAACTTATCACTGCCTGCAGACCCTTTCTCAACCCTCACAACTGTATCACTCTGGCACGAACACTCATCATGTCAAAAATAGACTACTGCAGTGCCCTTTACCTAGGGACCAGCCAGACTAACCTTAACAAACTACAAACAGTCCAGAATAATGCCATCAGGGCCGCCCTCAACATTCCCAGGCGATCTCACATCTCCAACATCCGATCTGACTTACGCTGGCTCCCAGTAAAACACAGAATTGCTCTGAAAACGCTAGCCCTGACCCACAAATGTTTGGACAACAAAGCACCTCCTTACCTAGCCACCCGATTCTCACTTCACACCTCTATTAGACCCACCAGAACTCCACACATTCACAGCCTCACCATGCCCAGATTCAAACGCCAAAAAGCAGGCGGAGTGAGTTTCCCTGTTCTAGCCTCTAAGCTCTGTAACTCCCTGCCCAATTCATTAGAACAGAGCCTTCTTTCCAAACCTTCAAGAACAAAACCAAATCCTGGTTGTTCCTGCAGACTGCTTGAACTCTGCACCTTAGACAGGGACCTGTCTAGGAACACATTGTAACCATGTATATATCTTCTGTACCATTGTATATATATTGTAAATACCTTCTGCATTGTATTTTTGTATAGTATGTATATACTTGCCTTCAAGATGATGCGCCCGGTTGCCCGAGGGCCTGGTTGCGCTTTACAAATAAAATAAATTACAAATTACAAAGCGAGAGTCTGGGATTGGAGAGTCTTGCAGGTTCTGTGTGAATTTGAATTAACTAGCATCTTTGGAGCACCTATTTATGTACTGTGCACACTTTGAAATACAAAGACTTATCTCTCTAGGCAATTTCATGGGAGTTGACCCAGGTTGTGAACGTTAAATTGTTTGGTTGTGATGTATGTGGGGACATAGCAATTCCATCATCTTGACAGACTTGAAATTGGGCGGACCATTAAATGCAACGGTAACACTGTTAATGCCGCATTTAAGGACTACCGCCCAACTCGTGATCAGGCCCGTAGTTATTAGTTCCTCTGCCTTGTCCCTTCCTGTATCTAGAAGAAAAATAAATGTGTCTATCCACAACTACTTTATTTTACCCTGTCCCATATTTAAATGCTGATGGAAAAATGCAACTATCTCCCGAGTTAGTGTTCTTTATGTTCTCTGAACTATCCCTTACTTCTGGGGTGAATATACCGGTGAGCAAAGCAACTCATTCATACACAGTTGCTTCATGGTGTGAAGGTCATTGCACCTCTTCCTCAGACGCGTGCATAATCTAAACCTACCTCTCTCTAGGTTCCCCATATTCTCACTGCTCAGCGTCAGCTTGTCGAGAAATGTGAGAGTTTGGTGATGCTGTCTGTCTACTGAGCATCTCAGTATTTCTCAAGAGCGATGCCGGAAAAACTATAAGCTCCTTTTGAGGCTTTTATTACTAAAATTCAAATATAACTGCTCCAAATAAACCTAGCACTTTGTCTTCTATTGTGCACATATGTACGAAGTTTCATGAACCTTTAAATGCTCTTTTAGCAAAGGTAATGATTTTGCGTCTCTCTTCTTTAAAGAGATGATGGCCAACAGGGCTGATATTCTTATTTTTTATTTCGTATTTTGGTTCTTCAGTCTGCTACTTTGAGGGAAGATTTGTGACCCCATCACCATGGATGGGTTGCTTAAATTGATGTGTTTCATGAAGCCAATTATTTATGTGCATGACCCTTGCCCTGTATCTCCAGTGAAAGACGTTGTTTTCGCTAATTATTTCCCTGCTTTGGCTTTGGTTGGTAAATCTCTAATTACCAAAGCATCCCTTTCTAGACTCACTGAAAATAAGTTGAACCATAACTGTATGGCCAATTTCCATCCAGTCACAGCTCTGCCTCTTCTAGGTAATTCATTAAAGAAGGTGGTGTTTATGCAACCTAACTTCTTTTTGTTTGAGAATAACCCGATGGCTCCATGTCAATATGGCTCCCACTCTGTCTGCAGTACTGAGACAGCTGCTCTGCCTGTCCTGATTCACACATACCGCTTATTTCATGATGGAAAGCCTGTTTTCCAGCATTGCGAGACCTCTCTTCTGGAGATCTTCTAGCTTTGCATGGCTTTAGGGTTTTTTGACTCTTTGCGTTCCTTTCTGGCTAATCACTTACTATTGGTCCAATTGGGACCTCTGTGCTGTAAGCATGTTTCTGTACCGTTTGGGGGCCCCAGGTCTTGATCTTGTTACTCATATTTTTCAATTCATGAAAAGAAGATGTGGTATCTTGGAGTACACATATGTCAAGATGTAGACAACACCCAGTTGTATTGTGTTATGCTGGCGTAACATACATTGATTCTGGGACTGCATACGGGGCTAACCGCAGGAGTTAGAAGGGTGGGTGGCTTCTCCTTTTTTTGTAGTTGAACAATTTCCAGTTATTTCTTTTTCCAAATTCTAATCCTTATGTTTCTGCTCTTGATACTTTATTGGACTATGCTCTAGGCGCTTCATATTCCCTTGCTGTTACTGTCAAGTCCCAGGTTTTTCATTGGGTTCTTGTCTTTCTTTTGTACATTAGTAACAATTACGTTGTGAAATCTGGTAGTTATCTTTTGTTTTCTTTAGAGGCTAATACACATTCAATTTCTAGCCATGATGTGATGTTGTACTTTTGTTTGAAGTCTTAATTTTTCCTCATTGCCACACTTTGAATTATGTGAAAGACATCAGTGCCAAGAAGCCAAGGACACAGTGAACATTCTGATTTGCTGTGAAGATTTATTTCATTGAGTTGGACTTTCAGAAGTTCAACTATCAACTTGCTTGTGTGTGTCACTTTCCTGCTACATTCAATATTCAGAACGCATTCGTTTCTTGTTAAGCTGTCCTATATCACCAAGACTAGTCAGTCACTTTGTTCAAGTTCTCAGTTTAGAATGCAATATACCGCCCTCCTTATCAGTGAAGGTGGGAGTGACAGAGATGTTGGGTTCCTGTAGATACAGGGGGTACCTATTAAAATCCTGAATGAGCCTCCAACTGGATGCCACCTCTCTCTCGTAAGGCTGAACGACCTCAGGCCAGTCTTGTTTGAAGCTCAAACCAAACACCCACCTCAGTATTTGGAGTTCCCATGGGATCTCAGACCATCCCATTGGACTTGCTTGCAGCCAATAATGGTGCAGAACTGTCCCATGGAATCATGGAGGTGGGGTGTTCTTTGGCGGGTTACTCATAGTACCTGAAGCAGTCAGTGAGATTAGTGTGTGCTCTGGTAGGGGCAGTAGTCCTATAAAAGGACCAAATCTTGTTCACATTTTATTTGCGTGTTTTGTGAGGCGGTTGCAGCAGGAGCTACAGGACAAGCCAACATTTGGCATTTTGGGTGAGTTTCAGTAGATGTTCGACTAATTTGGTGAAAGTGTATTAGATTTGAGATCATTTTGGTCTCTACTCCCTTTTGAATGTTTGTGTGTTTATTCACCCCCTTTATAGTCTTCCTTTGTCCCTCTTACTAGCCCCTCACCGCAAAAATGGTTCATTGTACTTTCCCCATTACTTTTTGCCCTTTGTGTCACCTTAAAAAGTTTAAACAAGGAAAAATAATCCTTCCCTTGTCGTATTCATAATATCATTTTGGCTATAAGATTGTCCTACTAGGCCTTATGCTGCTTGTGCCATTTGTTTCCCTTACCTTTCAGTTAGCATAAAACAATGAAAACAAAACGATAGAAAAACGGGTCCCTTTTGAATCCCTGCTTGTTTTTGAAACCTAAAAAATCTTGGCATTTTTGTATGAACCACAGAACATTCCCGGTTTTAGTCACCTATCCAGATCCAGAATCCAGATGCTTACCTCGCCAGTAACTTATCTTTGTTGTCATTGTCTAGTTTGTTAGACTTAAGGAGAAGCAAACTGAAAGGATGATTCAGAACCGATATTAGGAAGAGCAGTAGGAGGTTAACGTCTTGTGGAACGAAGACCTTGAATGGCAGGTGGAGGTCTCAGAGGAGAACGGTGCACCTCTTGTGGTTGTTGGCCGTGCAGCAAGATGCCCTCGGCCAGAGCAGATGTTTCTTGAGATGGGAGAGTCATTGTGGGAAACCCCAGGAAGAAGAGAAGAGAAGGGGCAGGGCTGGCATATTTTACCACTGCCATGGGGGAAGGAGATGATGGGGGAATGGCTGACAACAGCTGATGGTTTGGCACTGTCACAGGAGGAGATGGTGGAGGGGGAAGGGGAAGGACCAGTGCCAAGAACTGCCTATGCCAAAGGTGGTTAATATGATTTGGTAGGAATGTCAGGTAATACATCACTTAATGCAGGCTAAGGGCAAAGTAGTTGCTGAGTCACTAGAGGTGTTGCTAAACAATGACTTAACCAACTTTGGAGTGGGTGAAGATATAGTGGTAACACAAGGAGAAGGTCTATCAGAAGATACTGCCCAGAGGCAGACTAGGAGTTGGTGCAGATGCCACCAGAGGAGGAAGGATTCTGCACCCCACCTGCATCTTCAGAGGAGGCCACACAGGCACACGTTTCCTTTGTCAAGTGTTAGGTGGTACAGAGGTGATGGCGGGAAGGTTGAGAATTAATCTAAACCTCTGGCATAGCTCTCGGCAACCGTCCAGACCATCAGTATTCAGCCTGCCAAACCATACAGAAAGGGGAAAGACCATTTTCAAATGAGGCTTGGCCCCACCCGAATTGATTACATATGCAGAGTCAGAATAAATAGTGACTGCCTTCCCCCTACTCATTTCCAGCACCTCTATGAGTGCCACTTGTTCTGATGCGTGTGCAGAGTGATGTGAAAGAAATCGTTTCTTCATCCTGACCTGATATTCCCCATCCACAAGAGCCACAACAGCCATACCCGTATGCCTCTCAGTAGTGTCCTGATTAATTGTCGAAGAACTATCAACAAAGAATACCTCACCTCCCTCCAATGCATCCTCCTTAACAGTTGTTCTCTCTTCCTCTTCTCCCTCATACGTCGCACAGTCATGGCCAATGTCACCAGGCTTCACTTGTTCAGCTACAAATGTCGCGGGATTGACTAGGTGACACCGTACTGGATGTATGGAAGCATTTGAGAGAATAACTTCATTCCCAGAGACTCTTTGTGTCGTCAAGGTCGATTTGGACTCTTCCAAGATTGCAAAAACTGCAGTCGCATATCGGTCTGGTCCCACCCACACGGGCAGTCCAGCACCAAAATGCTAGGCAATTCTCCACTGAGCAAGAGTACCATCAGCAACCCCACACAAGTGTTTCAGCCTTGTTGGGCCTCCTCAGTGAGGCGAAGCTGAGCCAAAGGCACAGTAAGCAGGGGGTCCACGTCTGGATTACCTTGAGGATACAGTCACTAAGCTATCCCAGCCATGAAGGTTACAGACACGAGACATGTTACAACACTGATGATTGGCACATATAATGTGAGCCAACCCATCATCAGTGGATATGGCGTATCTTATATTAACGCATAGTATTTTGGCTAATTCATGCCAGAGTATTGCCAGTTGCCATGACAACCATATTCTCTGCTGAGAAGACCCTTCACTTCTCTTATACCGGTACTAATAGTTTTGACCTTGTGGTGGTACAAGTGCCCCCAAATGCACCCAAACCAATACATTTGAGTATGGTTTGCAGATTTTGAGCCATGACATATTACTATGAAACGTGCAGTTAGATTAACCTTTCTGTAGACTTACATTGTAGAACAAGGTGCAACTTCCATACAATGCATTAAAAGCTATTGATGACAGGTTTCTCAGAACTAGCTGCACCGATTTCCCCCAGATTCACACCTACACAGATCTTGCACGGAACTGTAAACATCAACAAAAGTCAACATTGTGCCAGCGACTATGAATAAACAATACATAATAGTTGTGGGAAAATGGATGAGTAGGCAACACATTCTAACGTGTGTCATTGCTGTAGAACCGTCAGCGATGACATATTCGACTATTGTTTTAAAATCTGTCGTTTTTCTTGTTTCCATGGGTGTGATTAGGTGACAAATGTGATTTGAAAGCTCAAGCTTAGATTTTCAAACATCACAAACACACTTTTTCAAACTGCATACACTACTTAACAAGCCAGAATGGCATGCAAATCCCAGTTTTACACGCAAATAATTCCATGAATCATGGTGAAATTAAACTAATTTTTCCAAACAGCATTTGGGCAGCTTTCATTTTGATAGCACAATGGCCCACAGTCACTTGTATTGCCCCATCTGCATCCCCGCTGGAGCTGCAAGCTTTGTTTATTAGTCGCACTGAGACCTACTTATTCACCAGTCCTGACGCTGCTTGAGCACTGTGATGACATAAACAAGGGTAGTGTTTGCAGTTCCACAATTACAGAAAAGAGATCATGTAACTTGTCCTATGAACAATGCAATCCAATCCTGAATGTGGCTCTACGAAGCTGGCCCTGTTACATATCCTAATACCAATATGAGTGGTTCAGCGCATTTGAGGTAAATGTTTTCTTCAGAGTGTGACTGTGATGCTGGAAATGCATTGGAGGGACAGGGCCTCCCTGTCCTTGTCCTGTAGTCCTTTTTCGTTTGTGTTCTGTATTGTTTTCTGCTCAGGAGTTCATGTGGGACTCCTGGCAGTGCAGCTCTTCCTGTTTCTGGTTGCGTTTACACACCCAGGGTGGGGGTGCAACCCTGTGCCCCTAGTGAATGTATTTGGGCAACTTTGTGTGGCCCACAGAGCAGGATATGGGCTGGTGGCAGCTCCATGCTGAAATGTACAGATGCCCTGAGTATCCTCCATTTTTGGATACCCAGGCCCTGCCATTGGAATCCGTTGATTCCTGATAGGAAACAAGATGGCCCCTGTGGCCTCTTGCCTTGTATTGCCTGTTACCTTGTTTTCCCAAAGTCCTGGAAAGCCCTGACTCTGTCCCCTCCCCCTGGTTGGCTATTGGGTGTAGATTCCATATGGTGTTGTTGTGAAGTCCAGGCCAGACTGGCGGGAGCCTTCCCAGTGACTGTATGTTGTGGGTACACCCTGTGGGTGGGACCTGGGTGAATGGAGTGTGTGATCAATATGCACTTCTTGTTGTGGATGTCTAGCTTCTGGCCCTCATTACAACACTGGCGGTAACCCATGGTGCTATTAGCACCATGGTTGCTGCCGGTGTTGTAACGAGTCTGCCAATGTTCAATGGGGAATTACCACCCCATTTCAAGGTTTGCGGGGCGGTAATTCCCCATTGAACATTGGCCCTTCCCCATTCCCATTTTTGCCCCATAGGGCTCAATGGGACTGGGGAAGGCAGTAATTACGGTACCGCAAATTGCCGTACCGTAATTACCTCGAAGGTCCCTTTGTGGGTCCCTACTTTAACGGCTGGTCCAGACCAGACCGTTCAGGTCGGGTCCCACAAAGGGACCTCGTAATTAGGCTCTAAGGGGTTAACGGCGCCGCAGCCTTTTACGGCGCCGTTAACCCCTTAGCGTAAGGGTCGTAATGACCCCCAATGACTGAGACAGCCCTTCCCTAAACTGATATGAATGCAATGTGTAGTGTTGAATCGCTGGGTGCTTGTCCCAGTACACATTCCTTGTTGTGCGTGTCTGAGAGGGAGGAGAAAGGCCTGAATGCACTATATGCCTGATTGGCTGACTGACTGCTGAATGCCCTTCTGAGTGATTGGTTGCCTGAGTGTGACCCAGCAGAATGAATGTGAGATCAACAGTATATGATGGGGTGGCTTGTGAGATGTTTTTACCCATGCATCCAAGCCCTACAATAAAACTGTGCAGTACTGGCATGGAAAACATCATGATGGCCAGAACTCCCCAGAGAGTGCACATGGAAAACATGAAGAATAGGCTGCTACCCATTTTTGCCTATGTTGTGAGCACAGGAGGGCACTGCCTAAAACCACCAGTGGGCTACACACACAGTAGCCTGAAACCATTGGGAATGGCAATGCTGATTGCCAAAAAAAGCAAATCAGAACTGTGGGGAATTCATTTTCTTAATCCCAAAAATGGTTGCATTACCAGTACTCACCACTATCAGAAAGCCGGCGTTTTAAAACCACCAGACTTTTGTGTAAAACTGCACAAATGAAACAAAACCAGAACAAGGAAAGACTTGCTAAGAGGTGGATTCAATGTAAAACTATATTCTGAAATGACTTGAAGGAAGTAATTATTTAATGCATATGTAAAAATTGTAAGTGATTTAAACCGGGAACAAAAAGTGACATTTAGCTGAAACCTGGCTTAATGAAATTGGATTCTGCCTGACAACTACCCCGGACAGGAGTTGAAACCTGCTCAGCCACTCTTCCGCTTGCCAAAAGGAGTTGTCACCTCTCTGATTAGATTAGGGGTGGAGCAGCTGGGGACTACAGGAAGTTGAACAAAGGCCTGTCCTGGACTCAGGCAAATTTATATTGGGGGCGTCATAAAATAGCTTCCTCTTGGGAGAAGCTGGGGGGCAGCTGTGCCTCTGTGAACAAGCTGGCTTGGGGGAAGTGGATAAACCAGTTATTCCACCCTGTGATGTGGGAAGCCACACCCCTTTTTGACCAGGGCATAATTTTAAAAAGATAGATAACTCATAGGGCGATATCGATTATTAATTTATTATAAAAGCGTGGTATCTATATTTTGTTTTATTTCTCAAATAAACCTTTTAAACTTGCAAAACAGAACTACTTCTTGGCTCAGTGGGGTCAGGGGGATTCTAAGAGAGGGGTGTTATATAGGGGTAGTCACCCAGAACTCATGAACTGGACATAAAGATATATCAATAAGGGTTTCCATTCAGTATCCCAGACTAGGCATTGACTTAGCTGTAGTGTTGAATTGAATCCTCTTACAAATTGGGGGCTCGTAGCCGGGGATTCCGGATTAGATCTATCACTTGTGCAGATTAATACAGTGTGCTAACTGACAAGATACATACATCCGGTCGGATCACCACGCTGTGTTACGCTGTAAAGCACTCCTCAAAGGAACGCTCTAAGGAAACGGTCTGTTTTGCAAAAATAAAATACAAACTTCTGTAAGTCAGGAAGGAACTCAAATTCCAGAATGACGACACTGGTAGACATCAAAATAGCCAGAGAGCACTTCTTACATAAGCTATTTGTGAGAGGTGAGTGGACTCATCAGGACCAAACGGTCTGGTTGCAGGCAATCGCGCAACAGGTCACTGAAACAGGGTCAGATACATGGGGAGATCAGAGTCCCCTACATGTGGCCCTGAGTGAACTATATATGGCCCCTAAAGCCAAAGATGAACATAATAAGATTGCCAGGATAGCGGCATATTTGTATCTATATATGGGAGCCATGCAGGGCAAATGTGCTGAAGGCCAAGATCTGGCAAATAGGCAACAGATGGTGTTAGAGAAGGCCCAATCTGATCTGGACTCTTCTGAGCAGAGGCTGCTCAGGAGCCAGGAGTCAGAAAAGGACAGCAGACAGTACATCACTAAAATAAAGGAGGATATGGATGTGCTGCAACAGGAAAAGGCGGACCAGGATATCAGATTTCTGGCCTTGCAGAAGGAGTACCAAGAAGGTTTGGACTCCCTACTGCAGAGCCAGAAAAAGCTGGAGCAACAATTAGATTTCAATAGGGCATGTGCCGAGCAGGTAGTCACCCTGCAAAGCCACCTAGATAGGGAGAAGGCAGAGAGCAATAAACTGATTTTGAAAGCCCTGGATACCCAGGCAGAGTTTGACCAGGAGCGCCAGAAAGCTGGTGCCTTCCAAAGGCAAAGGGACGACCTGGCGGCACAGATGCAGGCTCTTAGTCAGGAAAGGGATACCTTAGGCCAGGAAGTCTGCCACTTAAAAAGGAAAATGGAAGAAAATCACCTGGCCCTCCAGGGACTGGGTGACCTCCAAAAAGAACACCAGAACTTGTTAGAGCACACCAGGAGGGTGGAGGATGCTCTGGCAAGAAAGGAGCAGGCCAATAGGGACACAGCTCAGGAGGTAACCCTCCTGCAGCAGAGACTGGCCCAGTACTCCAGGACCAATCAGGAGGCACAGAGAGAAAATGAGGCTCTCTGTCAGCACAATGATAGGCTCCAGCAACAGGTAGCGATGCAGGAGAGACTGATAGAGTCTAGTAAGGCCTTAACTGAGGAACTGAAAGCGCAGGCTCTTGCATTGCAACAGGGAGGAGGGGCTGATAGAGACGAGGTGCGCTGGGAAAGGGTAACGCCTGAGCATAACCTCAGGAGCCCTGGTACCAGAGGCCTTCATCTCTCCCAGTCCCTGGACTCTGCCACCCCCATGTCCCCTCGCGCACATGAGCCCAGGGCCACGGAGACGGCAGATTACTATCCAGCTAGAAGTATGGGGCTCATAGGCCAGTACCTCCCAGGAATGGATGGGCGGGCATCCGGGTATGGGCACCCAAGCAAAGTGCAATTTAGTGGGGAACCCCAGGAGAGTAGGCCCATTAAGGGCATCCTAAAAATCTCTGCCCAGTTAGGTCAGTGGGGGGGGGGGTACCCATCAAATCCTGGCAGCAAGGAGGGATCTGAAGACTCCTCTGAGCATTACTGGACACAGGAGACCAGGTCCCCACATTCTGCCAGCCATTCCCAGGCTCGCAGAATCCAGGAAAACCTGGAAGATCAGACGGGCACCTCTGGGAGCAGCGCTTCTGAGTCGAAGGATGAATGGACCAGGGTTACCCGAACCAAAAAGGCCAATAAGGCAAAAAGGGCCTTGCTTAAGGACCCATTGAAACAAATAAAGGCAATCAGGAGTGTCATCACTCCTCATCATAAGAACACCAAGTATTCCGTTTGGGAACACCTGGAGCTCTATGAGCAAATGATGGAGACTTTCCATTTGAAGGACAGCAGTAGCTGCATCCAGTACGTCAAATGGACCTTCTCACCAGAATACTCCAGTTTCTTTGCGGGGCTGGATGATCAAAACCATTCAAGGTGGTCCACATACAGGGCGGCCATCTTGAAACATTTTTCTGTGCACAGAAATCCTCAAGAGGTTCGCAAGGCAGTCTACAATTTGCAATGTGGGGAGGATCAGGTCCCACAAGAGTTTGTGCAAGAATTAAAGCGTGCTTTTGCGCAGACCACCAGAAGGGTACGCACGGATACCAGAGAATTTATCAATACGTTTTTCCATGCCTTACCCAAATACATAATGACCCAGCTCGTGAGAGATTTTCATGAGAAAAGATCTTTAGACTGGGTCATTGAACAGGCTACCCGGATCTATGAGGTGCAGAAGCCCATCGAAAATAAAAATAATGCGCCGAAAAACCACAAAACCAACAGCACCCCTGCTGCCTCCAAGGTGGCAGAGGTAAAGGTTGCCCCCGTTTTAGATTTGGAGATGGAGGGGCCTAAAAACCTGCCTGCACCAAATAATTCACAGCCCAGAAGGCCCTCGGGCCAGTCACAGACAGGGAGTCGAGGAGGTAGTCCCACAAATGGGGTCCCCCGCTCCCCTGACTATGTAAGTCCCCACTACAAGGGAAACCGACCAATCCTGGGTTATGTGTGGACTCCTCCAGCCCAGGGGGGGGATCCAGCCAAGCACCTAACCCAGGGAACTTCCCTCCCAACTTCCCACAGGAGGGCAGAAATTCTCCATATCCTGGGCAGAACTTTTTTCCCAGGTATCCACCCAATTTCCAACCCCAAAACCATCCATCCTTCTTTCCCCAATTCCCTGAGCCCAGACAACCTAATCCGGAAAAGGGGTGGCCAAGTGTGGAGGGGTACCCAAATCTTCCCAATCAGGGGTACTACCAGAGAAGGGATAGCTACCCTTCCCGGGATCAGCCCAGGGGAGAAAATAGAGCCCCGTATCAGCCTGAGCGGGTTTCACAACTTGAGCGCCAGGTCCAAAATATAGCACGGGATCTGGGTCACATACTGAGGGCTCAACAGAACCCTCAGATGAGCATGCCATCGCAGAATGCCCCAAACTCTGGACCTGGTGCTGCAGAACAATGACGGGGGCAGCACCCCGATAACCCACCGGTTCCCAGGGAGGAGGCACAAGGGGAAGGGGGGGGGTAAAGCCTTGGAGGAAGCTTCCTTCCCAACTTGTAAACAGCCCCTGGAAAACCAGGAACCGGAAACAAAATCTCGTACCCTGAAAGTCTGCCACCCAAGGAGCAGAGAGGAGGTAGGAGAAACAAAGGACCCAAACAGACCCACTTTGTGGAGGAGGTACAGGTCTTCCAATTTGAGGGAGAGGGATCCTCAGAAGATCCTGGGAAAAGGATCTTCTCCTTCAGAGATGGGGGAACTCCTCCCAAGGAAAAGTGGGTTCCAAGGGATGCCAATTCAGACAGGGGAGATGTGGAGACTGAGCTACCGCCGCCCATCATCTCATCCCAGAACCGACAATACCGAAATCCCCTGGTTCAAACCCATCCTGGTGACTGCCTCCAAAAAGGGGGGGGCGGCCCAGAACCGGAACCAGGGGAACCCACAATGGCTCTGATCTCCAGTTGCCAACTTTTTCTTTCAGATTCCCAAGGCTCTCCACAGAATTCTGCCCAAATGTCTTCGCTAGCAATGTCCAAAACCAGAAAGTTAGCCCACCAGTTGTCCAAAAATGTGCATTATCTGTGCCCCCTTGAGGAGAAGGAGGGAAGATACTATGTTCCGGTACAAGTACAGGGGCAGGGTACAATTTTGGCACTGGTGGACACTGGATCCCAAGCTACCCTTCTGTCCAAAAGGGCCTTTGAGGAACTAAATGCAGGAAGGGGGGAGAATTACCGAATTCCTCTCACCTCTCTTCCTGGACAACTGCAGAACTTTGACGGGAAGGAAATTCCCGTTGAGGGGACTGCAGACTTGGACATTAAAATTGGGCGACACAAGGTGAAACACCCTGTCATAGTAGTGACTCCAGAGGGCACCCCTTGTTTACTAGGGAATGACCTCCTGAGAAGGTTGTCACCCCTAATAGATTGCGTAAACAAGGTCCTCTGGACCCAGACTAGCCGACCAATAAAATTAAAACAGAGTGTCAACCATGTTAGTTTAAATGGCACCTGCCACATGGTTGAACAAAAATCTGACCAAGTAGAATTTCACTTCCAGAACAACCAAATTCCAGACGTGACAGTAATAACAGTAGGACAACAGACTGGTGATGGGAGGTCCTCTCTATTTCTGAAAATCAACCTTCCTTCCAGTTTAAGGTGGTATTCCACACTGGGAGGAAACACCCTGAAATGCTTTACTAATTCACAATCAGAAACTCCCACTCCTATAGTCCAGAAAGATGTGAAATCAGCTCAGAGCCTGGCTGATATTCAGCAAATTGGAGAGCAGTTGTTCATCCCTGTCCAGTTAAATGATGGGAAGGACTCTGTTCTCGCTCGAGTGTGTGTGAACAACGGTAAGAGCTTCATCAGCGAAGCCATGTTCCGCCAACTCCCAAAAGATCCAGCCATTCCCACATTCAAACTGATAGACAAATGGGAAATGGACCTGGAAGCACCTAATTCCAAACATCTCCTGCCAAGCAGGTGTATGCTCAAAATCTCCATTGGCAACAAGAGCATAGTCCATAATTGTTGGGTCGTGCGAGACGTCACTGCCGCCTTTTACTTAGGCAGTGACATTCTCAATCGCTTTGCCATTAGTTTGGACCTAATAAACTTCAAAGCTTGGTCCCGAGTAGCAGATAATCCCATGGGCTTTGATGATCCAGAAAAAGCATTTAGGTCAGCTCAATTGCTACCTTATGCAGTTGAAATTCAGATCAAAGAGGAAGTCACCATCCCAGAAAGGACCGGACAATTCTCCCTGGAAGTGAAAGTTAAAAGAGGACAAAAATTGCAAAACCCTGATGCTTATATACAAATGCTTCTCTCCAACAGCAAGGGTTGGGGGTAAACCCAACTCCATTAGTCAACATAGAACATGACACCATTCCAATAGAGGTGGATAACAGCGACTTAAAGAGTATTACTCTAGCCGCAGGCATCATTATTGGAATGGCGGTTGATGACCGACATTTCTCCATTGATCTAGGAAATGAACTGTTAGGACCAATCCCCAAGGACTGTTTTGACAGTGACAGTGATGACAAAACAACACCAGAGAGGATCTTCACCCGGCATGGGGGGAACTTCCTGGTGTACACTTCTTGCCCTTACGGTAAGGAAGATGTGACTTGTGACTTCAGGAGGGATGAGGTGATTTTCCAGGTCCATGAGCGCTGCCTTTCCCACCTGAAGCCTCCAGAACAAATCAGCACTCTGACCAGGGACTTCTCCACCCAGCTGGAGGAGGCCGCTGAGATAGCCAAACCAGAAGTCTTTCCAGGCTTCAGGCAGATGGTGGAAGAGAGAGTCAACCTAGCTGATGCCTGTGTGACTCTGGAACAGAAGCAAAAGTTGGAACAAGTTTTCTTGGATTTCCAAGATCTCTTTGCGGTAGACTCATATGACTGTGGTTGCACCGACATCCACACCACAAAAATTCCCACGGACCCTGGAACGACTCCAGTGTTTGTGAAGCAAAATCGCTTGCCTCTCGCATCCATGGAGTCCCTTACTGAAATAATTAAGAACCTAGAGTCCCGGGGAATAATCCGTCCAGTCCACAGCACTTTCAATAATCCGGTGCTTGGAATATTGAAGCCAAACGGCCAGTGGAGACTCTGCGCCGACCTTAGGGAGCTCAACAAACGGGTCCATACTTCCCCATGGCCTCTGCCCTACATTGACCAAGGGCTGGCCCAGATTCAGGGGTCACAGGTATTCACAGCAATAGACCTGACCAATGGATACTGGACCGTGCCTGTCAGTAGGGAGGACCAATACAAACTGGCTTTTACCTTTGGGGGCCAGCAGTACACATGGACCCGGACTCCCTTCGGATACCTCAACTCCGGCAATGAATTCAACATTTTCCTACATAAGGCCATGCCCGACCTGGGTGCGAGGGGTAACCTGGCTTATGTAGATGATGTCCTCATCAAAAGTTCATCTGTGGAGGAACACATAGCGGAGATCCGTTATGTTCTGACACAGTTGAGGGCCGCCGGAGCAAAACTTTCCTTTCAGAGAGCACAGTGGTGTAGAACCCGTGTTAATTTCTTGGGGCATGAGATTACTCCTCAGGGTCTCTGTCCCCAAGAAAAGAAAGTGGAAGCACTCCAGAAACTGAAAGACCCCACAACTCTGCGGGAACTAAGGAGCCTCCTTGGACTGACTAATTACAGCAGAAAGTTCATTGAAGGCTACGCTGAGATCACTAGACCCCTGATTCATCTCTTGAAGGGGGGGGTCAAGTGGGAATGGGGTCCAGAACAATCCGAGGCGGTAAGACATCTCAAAAGAAGCCTCTCACAAGCGCCTTGCCTAGTTTACCCTGTCAGAAACAAGGAGTTCTTCCTGGAGACGGGGTTCTCTAATACGTGCTTGACGGCAGTATCATACCAAAAGCATGACAAGGTCAATAAAGTAATCTCCTATGCGAGCAAAACTTTATCCTCTGTGGAGGAAAAATTCAACGATTGTGAGAAGGCACTCCTGGCAACGGTGTGGGCATTGAAGAATTACCGCCCGTTTATCCAGGGGGAACACATCATAGTGGAGACTCCACACCAGCCTCTGCAATATCTCCAAAGTGACAGAATCCGGGCCGGAAATGTGAGTAATTCCCGAATGACTTACTAGATTCTGTCAATGCAAGGCTTTCCTGTAGAGGTCAGATATGGCCAAAACAAGAAGAGTCCCCTCGCGCAAGGTCTGGCTGACTTGCATGATTGTGCCAGAGAAAACTGTCTCGAGGACGAAAGTCTAAAAATCAAGGACAACATGGAGGCATACCTTAATTCCCCACACAAAGTCTTTGAAGAAGACAAGTGTGAGGGAATGCCCACTGTCTATGTGGATGGATGCTCGTACCATGTTGACAACAACGGGGAGAATGAACTGGTGGCCGGCGTAGGGAATGCCTGGGAGAAGGAGTTTCCAGAACCCTCCGCTGGATAAAAAATTGGTCCCCGAAGTAGTCAGGTGGCAGAGTTGATGGCTGTGCATCAAGCCATCCTCACTGCTGTCCAACATCAACTCCACGAACTGGTCATAATCACCGATTCGGATTATGTACGGAACGGGTTCGTGGAGCACCTGGTTAATTGGAAAACCAGAGGCATGTTATGTGCTAATAACAAACCCTTGAAACATGGGAAGTTAATCCAAAACAATTGATGATCTGGTCACATCGAATGGGATGACCATCTACTGGAAAAAGATCAAGGGTCATTCCAAAGTAGAGGGACCAGACAAAACTGGAAATGACTTAGCTGATCAGCTGGCCAAAACCGGGGCCATCCAAGGGGATCTAATAGAAATAGAGTCCCTGTTGGGGGAAATCCAGGTCACTATTATCACTAGGTGCCAGACAAATACTCACAATGAGCTTTCAACTGCACAATGGAGTAAGGAGACCCCTGATGCTGATTTAATTACAGCTCAGAAAGGGGATCCAATTATTGGTAAGTTTTACCAACACCTTGAGGACCCTGAGAACTTTCCCCTGACGGATACCGATTACAATGGGAAATAGGACCTAAGAGTGTTGATGAAATGTCCAAAAATGTTCCGAATCCAAGACGGTTTGCTGGTAAGGAAATCCAAAGCTGGCCATGATCAGTGGGTGGTTCCTACCTTATTCCGAAGCCTGATGTTAAGTCACGCCCATGATGCGGCCACCGCCGGTCATAGGGGGTTTCACACAACACTGGAAATCTTAAGAGAGGTTGATTACTGGCCACACATGGGGCAGGACCTCAACCAATACTTGAAGGGGTGTCATGTGTGTGCACAATTTCAGCCATCATCCCTCACGCACCATGCACCTCTCCAAAAGAGGGGGATGACACTGCCATGGTCAGATTTGCAAATCCACTTTGTAGGCTCTGTAATCCGCTCGTCCGTCTAGAGGAAACAAGTACATGTTGACCGTTACATGCTTGTTTACCAAGTGGGTGGAATGTCTCCCAGCCCCAAACTGCAAGGCAGAAACAGCAGCTGCCCTGATGATTAACCACATCTTTTCCCGTTTTGGTCTACCTCAAAGGATTGAGTCAGACAGGGGTAGCCACTTCACCAGTGAAGTAATGACAAAGATGTGGGAGATACTGGGGGTTAAAAGGAAGCTACACATTGCTTACAGGCCAGCTTCTTCTGGAGCAGTGGAGAGATATAACCGAACCATTGTGAGCATCTTAAAAATGTTTGTGGCAGATTCTGGGCCAAGTTGGGATATCCGATTACCTCTGGTCCTAATGGCCATCAGATCTACCCCTTCATCTGCAACCAAAATGTCACCATTTGAGTTGATGACTGGACGCAAGATGGTGCTTCCCCAGCATTTGCTCTACAGAACCCAAGAGCAAACGTTGATAAATGCCTCCACAACTCATGAGTATGTGGAGAATTTAAGGAAACACCTTCAGCATGTTTTTGCCTATGCTCAGCGGAATCTAGAAAGATCGGCCGAGAGCATGAAGACCCACTATGATTTAAAAACTACCCGAAAGGAATATAAGGTGGGTGATCGGGTCTATCTATACAATTTCCAAAGGAACCAGGCCAAACAGCGAAAATTCTTGCCTACATGGAAGGGACCGTTTGAAATTATAGACAAGATCTCCCCTGTTGCCTATAAGATCTGCATCCCCAAAGGCAGTCTGGCGGAAGGGGAAGACAAGTGGGTCCATATTAACCAGCTAAAGTGTTGCCATCCCAGGCACACTTTGCAGCAACTGGAGGAGTCCTCTGCAATACCAGAGGGGACCGCTCCAGATTAATTCAGTTCCAACCCTAAAATATCCCACATATAGTCTCTAAAATATTATACTCTTGTAAGCCACTGTCTTTGAATGATAACTTGTATCTCAAAAGTAAAATGTTAGGTATGTTAAAGTATAAAATGTATATGTCTGCCACACCATTAGTAGTGATGGAAAAATGTCTACGAATAGGTATTGCCGCTTTTCCTTTGTCATCCTAGGAGAAAGAAAACCTGGAGACTGGCCAAGGAGGACGATCCGGAGACCAGGAGCAGAGACCCAAGGGGCCCGGGGTACCGCCCAATCCTCTCATCAGGACCAGCAAGGAGAACTGATTGATCGACTGGAGGGAGGAAAAGATGCTAAACTGTGCCACCTATGGAATTGGAAGAAGAGGAGGCGAACATCCCAGATCTTGCGAGTTCCATCAGTGAAAGGGCAGAATGGCCATCGCAAGAGGGGGGGCTTGTGTGATGTTTGTACCCATGCATCCAAGCCCTACAATAAAACTGTGCAGTACTGGCATGGAAAACATCATGATGGCCAGAACTCCCCAGAGAGTGCACAGGGAAAACATGAAGAATAGGCTGCCACCCATTTTTGCCTATGTTGTGAGCACAGGAGGGAAACTGCCTAAAACCACCAGTGGGCTACACACACAGTAGCCTGAAACCATTGGGAATGGCAATGCTGATTGCCAAAAAAAGCAACTCAAAACTGTGGGGAATTCATTTTCTTAATCCCAAAAATGGTTGCATTACCAGCACTCACCACTATCAGAAAGCCGGCGTTTTAAAACCACCAGACTTTTGTGTAAAACTGCACAAATGAAACAAAACCAGACCAAGGAAAGACTTGCTAAGAGGTGGATAAAATGTAAAACTATATTCTGAAATGACTTGAAGGAAGTAATTATTTAATGCATATGTAAAAATTGTAAGTGATTTAAACCGGGAACAAAAAGTGACATTTAGCTGAAACCTGGCTTAATGAAACTGGATTCTGCCTGACAACTACCCCCGACAGGAGTTGAAACCTGCTCAGCCACTCTTCCCCTTGCCAAAAGGAGTTGTCACCTCTCTGATTAGATTAGGGGTGGAGCAGCTGGGGACTACAGGAAGTTGAACAAAGGTCTGTCCTGGACTCAGGCAAATGTATATTGGGGGCGTCGTAAAATAGCTTCCTCTTGGAAGAAGCTGGGGGGCAGCTGTGCCTCTGTGAACAAGCTGGCTTGGGGGAAGTGGATAAACCAGTTATTCCACCCTGTGATGTGGGAAGCCACACCCCTTTTTGACCAGGGCATAATTTTAAAAAGATAGATAACTCATAGTGCGGACTTGTCAGAATTATATAAGTAATATCATTATTTTTGTGATTTTTCTGTGAACATTTTGAGAGGCGTTAGGACCCTGTGGTGTATTCTGGGGGGTTGCTAGCAGAAAATAGGGGCTCACTCCAAATGTCTGCATGTTAAAAATCTGACACTTCATCAATTAATGTCCATACTCTTTGCACACATGTGTGTAATTTTGGGTAAATGTCCGATATTGCAAAACCAGTTAAAAAGCGCAAAATGTTGTCATTTTTGAATGCAAGCCCCCAGGAAGATCAGAGGTGGACAAGCATGGACCATAAGGAATATATAATGTGCACATGTAATTTCAACAAATTGTATATCTGGGAAGGATGTATTTGAATCAAATATAGATTTGTGGGCAAACTGACCAGGGGAGGATCCTCTGACCCATAAACAGACTTCATCATGCTGACAATCCATTTCCTTCCCCCAATCATGGGAGAGGGGAGAATTGGGCCAATGACAAGTAGAGAGGGGCAGGCTTAGCTAGGTCCAGGCACACACCCATTTTCAAAACACATAAAAAGAGACTGCTGGGACAGGTAGAGACATTCAATTCCATTTGCTGCAGAGCATGCTGACCGACGACTTCACATCCAGAGATCCAACACTTAGACTTCCAAGCTAAACAGAGACTACAGAACTTTGAACCAAGAAGGCCCACTGCAAGCAAAAGTATTTGTCAGCAGGCCTCAAAATCATTTGCAAACTCTTCCACAGCCGGGCGAGCTGTCTGAATCCTTTTGCCAAGAACAATTGCCAGAGACCAGACCAGAGATCCAGAGTGACCCAGACCGC
The DNA here is from genome assembly GCF_040938575.1 of Ambystoma mexicanum. NCBI lineage: Eukaryota > Metazoa > Chordata > Amphibia > Caudata > Ambystomatidae > Ambystoma > Ambystoma mexicanum. The sequence continues at coordinate 488,912,345 of NC_090922.1, read as the reverse complement.
TGTGAGCAGAACCAGAGAGCTGACCCAGATCACTGTGAAGTGCCGAGACCAGAACCGGAGTCCAGTCCAAAACCTGACCAGATCCGTGGCGAGGCCTATTTCAAATTTATATTGTGAGTACCTAGCAGAACTGTGCAGAACCAATCTTTTAGTTAAAATAATCTAATCCAAACTATTTTAACCTAAGTAGAACTGCCTCCTAGAAATCGTATCATCTGTCATTTTTAAAGCTGCACAACTGTCACCTGTCAATTCTGCAGCTGCAAGCTGTCACCTGTCATTTTGAGTTTACTTTAAATCCGAAAAACTGCCTTTATTTAATCGCCCGTATCTCTGGAACCGTTTGGGCTAGGAACGAAATTTAAAACCGACTTCCTACTCCTTATACTTTTTCCGCAATCACGATTCACGCACTCGCGAATTTTGCCGCGATTTGCGATTTGGCCTGATTTCTTTACCTGTAAAAAGAAAGCAGCTTTTTGCTTTCCTCTGCTAAAAATGTGTTTGCCTCTTAATAACCATCCCTGAATCATTGCTAAAGAGAGCCTGAGCTCATCCCAAGTATCTCTCACTCACCCTGAACCTCCTAAAGGGAATTAAAAGCATTTTCAGCATATTTCTCACTTCATTGTCACCACATTCAAAGCACTTGGGCCTGTGTTTTAAAACTCATACCGGTTTTCTCTAAGCTTGCAGGGGGGGAACTGAATTTCGTATTGTATTTGAATGCATTCCTGAGAACTGTGTGCTCCTCTTTTCATCTACTTTCATTTCTTACATTGCATAGGGGAGGGGGGTGAATTGCCAGAGAAAAAGTGATTATCTTATCTTTTGCTAAAATCATCTCAAGTATTTCTGTACTGCATTTTATTCCTCATTGCTTTTCCCTTGAAATCATAAAAGTATTTTTGCTACTTGATCCATCCTATACTAACTCCTCATTGATTATAAAGAAGTGTGCTAGTGTCAGATTACCCATTGTTGATTAACATTATATTTATAAGGGCGATATTGATTATTAATTTATTATAAAAGCGTGGTATCTATATTTTGTTTTATTTCTCAAATAAACCTTTTAAACTTGCAAAACAGAACTACTTCTTTGCTCAGTGGGGTCAGGGGGATTCTAAGAGAGGGGTGTTATATAGGGGTAGTCATCCAGAACTCATGAACTGGACATAAAGATATATCAATAAGGGTTTCCATTCAGTATCCCAGACTAGGCATTGATTTAGCTGTAGTGTTGAATTGAATCCTCTTACAGGATTGATGGATACAAGGTGAAAACATTTGTTGAATTTACCCACCTTTTGTTTTTTGAGCATTTTTCTGAAGCCTGTTCACCAGAGCTGCGTCAGTATGTTGCTGACCAGAACATAGTGGATCCCTTTAATCTGGCCAGGCTGGCTGACAAGTGGGTCTCCCACCGGGTGTCCCCTAAGGACTCCAGTGGGAAGGACAAGGACAAAGAAAATGGGACCTCTCAGAAAGCTGAGGAGTCCCAGAAGCAATCACACTCGGGTAAACCAAAATCTTCCTCTCCTAACACCCAAGAAATCTAGTGGGGATAAGTCATCTGTGGGTGGACATAAGAGTAGTGGTCCACCTGCTGCAAAGCAGGCTCTCAGTGGTTCCAGTACCGTACCCTGCATTCCTGGCACTTGTTGGTACTGTGGGGCTCTGGATCACAAGAAGGGTGACCCCAAGTGTAAAGGTAAGGCACTTGAAGTCCAGGCTGTCAGCCTGACCTACCCTTACCCCAGTTCTGAGGTGGAGGCCACTGTCCTCCCCTCCTCTACAGGGATCATATTCGGTGCCCCTGTAGAGATTTCCCTAGTGTCCCTTGGGGCCTGGGACCAGTACGCAGAAGTACTGGCAACAATCCCACAGTACACCCGTAGGTTTTTGAGAAGTGTCTTCTTGAATGGCCAGCCTTCTACTGGTTTGAGAGACACTGGGGCAAGCATGACAGTGATGGACAGGACCCTGCTCAAGCCAGAAGACTATGTAGGTGCTCCTCTGAGAACCACCACGTTAGCTGGTGGGCATCCCAAATTATCGCCTGTAGCCTTAGTCACACTCATGATTGAAGACAAGACAGCAAAGCTTTCTGTCCTGGTTCAGGACAATGTCCCTGCTAACATTCTGGTAGGAAATGATCTAGTAGAGTTGAGGTTGATCTCGGTTGGTCTACCCATGACTGCTGCTGCAGTCACTAGGTCACAGGTGACACAGGGTCTGGCTGTGAGTCAGGTACCCGAGCCAAAGGCGATGCCTAAGGCCAGAAGATGCAAGAACAAGAAGGCCACCTCTATGAATGGGCTCCTTCTCTTCCTGCTGTTCCTACAGCACCCATTGGGATCCTTGGGATCGGACGGGCTGTGTCCAGTGGAAAACCCAAACTCAACTCCTGAGGGAGAAGAGCCAGAAGACCCTCCTGCGGGAGAGGTTCTCAGCCCAGAGGACCACCCCGACCTTCAATGCCTTTGGCTGAAGGGGGACCCTCCCGGGCGGACTTCTGTAAGGGACAGAGAGAGTGCCACTCTCTCGAGGGTCTGAGGAAACAGGCCCTATCCCAGGCACAAGGAGAAGTGCCTCAGACATTCTGGATCTATTGGGAGGGTGAGTTCCGTGTTAGTGACCCCACTAAGCCTGAACCTGGTGCCCTCAAGAGGTTGGTGGTACCCCAGGTTTACAGGTCCTTCCTGCTGCAATTGGCACATGAGGTGCCCTTGGCTGTTCATCTTGGTACCAAGAAGATTAAGCAGAGGCTCTCTGCCCATTTCTACTGGCCCCGGATGGGAGTAGAAGTGGAGTCCCATTGCAGGACCTGGCCAACTTTTCAGTTGACTGGCAAGACTGGAGGCAGTGTCATTACCCCACTGCAACCATTGCCAGTGGTTGGCACACTGTTTGAGAGGGTGGGATTGACATTGTTGGTCCCCTGAGCCTCCCACTTCAGGTGGACATCGGTTCATCCTGGTCTTGGTCGATCATGCCACCAGGTACCCTGACGCTATACCGCTTTGGACTGTTTCTGCCAAGGTGGTTGCCAGGGCTCTCCTGGGCATTTTCAGCCGTGTTGGGTTCCCTAAGGAGATTGTCTCCGACAGAGGATCCAACTTCATGTCTAGTTACATGAAAACCATGTGGAAAGAGTGCGGGGTAACCTACAAGTTCTCCACCTCTTACCATCCTCAGACCAATGGTCTGGTTGAGAGATTTAATAAAACTCTCAAGGGCATTCTAGGTGCTTTGGAAGAGCCCCTAAGGAGGAAATGAGATCTCATCCTGCCCTGCCTGCTGTTCGCTTACAAAGAGGTACCTCAAGAGGCTGTTGGTTTCAGCCCCTTTGAGTTACTCTTTGGACATTCCGTGAGGGGACCCCTTGCCTTGATCAGAGAAGGTTTGGAAGCCACCCCTCCAGGTCCCGCCAAGCAAGTGGGTGACTATGTGTTAGGCCTCAGACAGAGGATGACACAGATGATGGGTCAGGCGACAGCGAATCTCAAGGCCAGCCAGGAACTGAACAAGTACTGGCATGACCTTAAAGCCTTGCAAGTAGATTCGACTCCGGGACAGCAAATCCTTGTGATGGAGCCTACCAAGCCTCGAGCTCTGGCAGACAAGTGGACTGGACCCTTCAGGATCATCTCCAAGATGGCCAAAGTCAATTATCTGGTTGGCATGGGAGTCCCTGGGGTAGCCCTTCAGGTATTCCATGTTAACAGGCTCAAGCCTTTCCACAAGCGAGCAGAAGTCTAATGTTTCTTGCTGGCTTCAGAGCAAGAAGAGGATGAGAGTGAGCCCCTTCCTGATTTGCTGCATAGCAACCCTCAGGATGGCTCAGTGGAGGGAGTACATCTCTCTCCAGATCTGACGACAGAGCAGCAGAGGGCCTGCAGTATGCCTCTCTGTTTTCACTTACACCAGGCCTTGCAACGTGGTGTAGGCATGAAATTGACACTGGTGACAGTGTGCCCATCAAAATCAGTTGCTACCATATGTCAGATACCGTTAAGAACCACATCCAGGATGTTGGATCTGGGTGTTATTGAACCCTCAACCAGCCCCTGGTCAAGTCCTGTAGTCCTTCTCCGCGAGGCAAGTTCCCAGGCAGGTACCAAGGATTGGAGGTTCTGTGTGGACTACATAGGAGTCAATGCCGTCACCAAAACTGATGCGCACCCATTGCCCAGGGCTGATGAGCTTGTGGACACAATAGGTGCTGCCAAATTTGTGAGCACCTTTGACCTTACCTCAGGCTATTGGCAAATAGCTCTGACTGACCATGCCAAGGAAAAGATGGTGTTCTCAAAACCTGAGGGATTCTACCAGTTTAGGGTCATGCCTTTTGGGTTGAAGAATGCCCCTGCCACCTTCCAGAGATTGGTCAATGTTGCGCTCAGTGGGCTGGAGGCCTTTTGTGTGGCCTACTTAGACGACATTTCCGTCTACAGTTCCACCTGGAAAGAGCATTTGACACATCAGGATAAGGTGTTGCAGGCCTTGAAAAAGGCTAACCTCACTATCAAGGCCGCCAAGTGCCAGATAGCTCAGGGGAAAGTCACGTATCTTGATCATGAGGTAGGAGGGGGTCAAATCCAACGTCTCCCTGTTAAAGTACAGGATGTACATGACTGGGAGACTCCCACTACTCAGACCCAGGTGAGAGCCTGTTTGGGCCTCACTGGGTATTATTGCAATTTCATGGCAGACTATGGAACTATAGCTGCACCTATGACAGGTCTGACTTCACCCAAACAACCTAGGAAGGTTAATTGGACTGAAGACTGTCAGAGGGCCTTTGATGGCTTGAAATAAAGTCTGTGTAGGGCACCTGTGTTATGGGCGCCTGACTACAGCAAATTCTTTATCGTCCAGACGGATGCCTGTGACACCGGAATTGGAGCTGTCTTGTCCCAGTTAGATGACAAAGGGGGGGGAACACCCGATCATATTCATCAGTAGACAACTCAAGGGTAGAGAACTTAGGTGGGCTACTGTTGAAAAGTAGTGTTTCAGTATAGTTTGTATGTTAGGTGTTTTAGGCCCTACCTTACAGGGTCTACCTTCAAGGTCCAAACAGATCATAAGCCCCTGAAGTGGCTTATGCAGATGAAGGGTGAGAATCTGAAACTGCTCAAGTGGTCCATTAGTCTGCAACGGCTAGACTTCACCATAGAGCATAGACCATGGAAGAGTCACAACAATGCAGATGGCCTTTCCAGAAGGTATGTTGACCACCCTCCTGGGAGATTGGGCACCCTAACCTCAGTCTGGGGGTGGGGGGCGACTGTGATGCTAGAAATGCAGTGGAGGGACAGGGCAACTATATCCTTGTCCTGTAGTCCTTTTTTATTTGTGTTCTGTATTGTCTTCTGCCCAGGAGTCCATGTGGGACACCTGGCAGTTCAGCTCTACCTGTTTTTGGTTTGGTGTACAGACCCAGATGACACCCTTATGGCATCCATGGGTGGGGGTGCAACCCTGTGCCCCTAGTGTATGTTTTTGGGAACCTGTGTGTGGCCCATAGAGCATGGTATGGGCTGGTGGCAGCTCCATGCTGAATTTGACAGGTGCCCTGAGTATCCTCCATTTTGGGATACCTAGACCCTGCCATTGGAATCAGTTGATTCCTGATGGGAAAAAAGATGGCCCCTGTGGCCTCTTGCTTTCTATTGCCGGTTACCTTGTTTTCCCAAAGTCCTGGGAAGCCCCGACTCTGTCCCTTCCTCCTGACTGGCTGTTTGGTGGAAGTTCCATATGGTGTTGTGAAGTCCAGGCCAGACTGGCTGGAGCCTTCCCAGTGACTGTATGTTGTGGGTACACCCTGTGGGTGGGACCTGGGTGAATGGAGTGTGTGACCAATATGCACTTCTTGTTGTGGATGTCTATCTTCTGGTGTTTGACACAATGATTGAGACAGCCCTGCCCGAAACTGGTATGAATGCAGTGTGTAGTGTTGAATGGCTGGGTACTTGTCCCCATACACATTCCTTGTTGTGAGTGTCTGAGAGGGAGGAGAAGGGCCTGAATGCACTGTATGCCTGATTGGCTGACTTACTGCTGAATACCCTTCTGAATGATTGGTTGCCTGAGTGTGACCCAGCAGAATGAATGGGAGATCAACAGTATATCTGGGGGCCTCTCACTGCTAGAATTCGTTCAGAAGCTGAAGAGAAACTGGAGTTGAAACTGAAGCTTAACCTTGCAGCCCTGCTGGAAGAGAAGTCTTGCTACTGCTCTACTTCATCGATCTGAAAGCTGCTGTGTCTCCAAGAACTGACCCAGAGAGTATCTGGTTAGGTGCCCTCTTCCTGACCATTGTGCATGGCTAACCTTTGCCAAAGCTACCTGGTAGACAGACCTATGAAAGGTTGCCGACCGGAGACGGGGACCGCAGCGGAATCACAAGGAGAAGCGCCCGGACGCTGTTGTCCATCACCGTCGACGACCACCGACGCTGAATGGTGCCGCCGTGCTCCCTTTGCCTAAGTAACATAAAATCCAAGGACGCTCTCACCTGCACTGTCAACCGATTTGTCCCGCCGGAGAAAGTCGAAGCTGCTGACGCGCCGAGGAGCATCCGCCAGTGGGTTTCCTGCTACCTAAAGCCTGCAGAGTCGCCCATGACCCGGCACCCTTGCTGGGCCAACATTGTTCAACTCTTTGGGGTCCTGAACTATCGTCATCGAGGTGCCCCGCACGCCTCCTCCTTGCAGGACGTCTACGCTCCATCGTTGAGGATCCATGGCTCCTCCCTTAAAGGGAGCCGCTCAAGAAGGATCCGTCGATGACCCGATGTCGAACTCTGCTATTCCAGGTAAATTAGGGTTGTAGAACTATTTTAGAAGGAAATAAGACTCTTGTGAACAATATATGGACTGGGCTTGTACAATATATCTTTATTTATAGGTTGCCCAGGTGGGGGGATCTACAAACAGAACTGTGTTTATTGGTAGGGGCCAGTATTCTGCCAATTGTTTTAACCAACTGCTTTCCTCCTATATCTATTGTTGGTTACCTTTATTAATTGATGTGTGTGACATTTGACCAGAGTACAGTTGATGCACTTTAATGAAATCTGATAATAATTGTGGTACCACTTAGAACTGTGTATATTTGCCATTGTAGATTAACTGAGCACAAAGTGAGTTTTTGTGATTGTGTATATAACCTTGAACCTTAATTATTTTAAGACTGTGCTTTAACTAATACAGTGTGTGGACATTCCTTTGTGGCTGCTTGGGGACTACACTGTACTTAAGAACCAGCCTGCATCACCTCCTGAGAATCTAGGCCTTGATTGCTCGACCTGCGCTACCCTATAGAGAATCTTGGCTGGGGTCCTCTGTGCCTCTCCTCTGCAATGTAGAGAGAAGGAGTACAGACACCCCCCTCCAATTTTTACAGTGGCAGAGAAGCAAAACAAATCCAGTGTGAAGACAATGGCGACACCATTTTGTGTGATATGGCCCTAGACAAGAAGAAGATTATAAGATTGAAGGCGACTGAGGGTGGCTTGCATGGTTGGTAATGTTCTGTATCCCGAACGGACATGCAAAGCCTTCACAAAGTCTTGGGGCCGTTATTGGCTACGTAAGCGACCTTGGCAGCCATTAACACTATTAGCACCCTGCCATCACACTTGGAGTCAAGTTTAAGATTCAATATGCTACATCTGAAGTTATCTGACTGTTGTCAGATTTCTTTTTTTTTTTTAATACGGTATGCGTATTCCGAGGGGTGCGCGTGGACTTTTACATGCATTTTCGCTAGCGCGAGCGGGGTACGTATATTCCGAGGGGTGCGCGTGGACTTTTACATGCATTTTCACTAGCGCGAGCGGGTTACGCATATTCTGAGGGGTGCGCGTGGACTTTTACACACAATTTGGCAGTGTGGGGCCTCCCGGGTGTGCCCTGTCCCCCTCCCCATGCCCTGCAGGCAGCCCACACCACGGGGGACTACCCTACACCCCTGGGCATGCCCATCTCCACCACCAGTCACAGTGAAATCATCAGCAACTATGTCACATCTGCCAATCACCCTCCTACATGTCGGTATCACATGCATCCATGGTGTATCACAGTCGCATGCATGTCAAATACACACACATGGACATGTACACCGTGCACGTACATGAAGGGGGAAACAGCATCCATGTGTCATGCTGACATGTGTGCGTCTCCACATGCATTCGTGCATCATGCATTGGAACACATACACCATTGATGTGCATCACACATAACTGGACTCGCATGCGGCAGGCTCATGCGCCTGCACATACACATCCATACATGGGCCTTTCCAGACATATGTCCAAGCTGCACACTCCTGGCACACCTCAACATGCACTGCGTCCGATCAGTATGCATGGACACTTACCGCTCGGCTCCGGACGGGTCTGCCTCTCAAGGACCTGGAGGTGAAGCGCTGGGTGTATACGTTCCAGGACACTCATCTGGTGGTCGGTAAGGTGGACCCGGCAACCCTCTGCATCCGCTGCCTCCAAGAGGCGCCGGGTCTTCCTGAGGGTCCTGCACCTGAAGTCCTCCCAGCGCTTGTGGACGTGTGATAGGTCCCGGGTTGCCACCCCCTCCGTGTTGATGGCAACCAGGATGTCCATCCAGATCCTCTTCGGTCCATCCTTGTCAGCGCTTGATCTTCCGAAGAGGGCATCGTAATGCACCAGGACTTGCTCCACCAGGATACCAACTTCTGCGGCACTGAAGCTGGTAGCCCTCTGCCTCTCTGGCTGCGGGGGGGGGGGGGGTTGCCAGTGGTGTCTGATGGTGTTTCCCCCGACATGGCAACCCCCGAGGCAGGTGCGGGTGGGCAACTGGGTCCTGGTGCTGGGCTGTGGAGCGATGGAACTTCAGTCGGGAGTCTTCTGTTCCAGCAGGGGTGGTAACAGCAACTGGACCCCTGCAGATGGCTGATGTGCAGGCACCAAATAGCAGGACACATGGCCAGCAGGCAGGCAGGCAGCAGCAGATGGCTGGTGGGAGTTGGCTCAGGGCTCTAGAGGGCATTCATTTGGCCTTCTGGGCAGGAGCGTGGTCTTCCCTGTGTTGTCGCGTGGCCAGCTTGATACCGAGTGAATTGGCACGTGAAAAAAAGCATGTCAGCGTGTAATTCGAGGAAAGGCCCTTAGCACATAAGCACGTAGGTGACGTAACTTGCGTGCGGGCGTTTCCCTTGGCACGGGTTGAAGGTCCCACGTGGGTTTCCATCGCTCTGTACGTGCTTTTCGTGGAAAGCAGTGCGTGTGTTTTCCAGATGTTGGGGTTCACACGCGATTACTTCACAGTGGCTACAGTGCGTACTTCTTCTTTTGGCATGGGTGTTGGCTATGCGTTCTTCTTCTACACGCAAGGCAGACGGTGAGTCGCACACGCTATTTTTCCTGCTGCGGGTGTCCCTGTTGGTCGCGTACCCCTTTTTTTCATGCATACTAGCATGCATGTTGATCACGTATGCATTTTGTGTGTTTCTGGCTGCCACAGCATACTGCGTGTGTTTTTTTACACGCACGTGGGCTACATGGGTCGCGTATCTCTTTTTCTTGCTTTTTTGGGATGCCTGAGCTTTGCGTGACACGTAATTTCTCCTAGGTGGCCACAGAATGGGACATTCATCATAGCTGTATATACATGTTTGTTGTTTGCGCGCACGTTTATAATGCGCAGGGATGCTACTGCCTGCCTTGGTGTGGCGGATGTCTTTAGGCCTGTGCGTGTCTTTGGCCGTGCGCGGGTTTCCCCTATTTGATTCCATGAATACGTGTTGTTCGCGTGTGTGTGGGTGTTCCGTGTATTTCCCTGCAGTACTTCCCCAGTTATGCCTTCTTTTTCACGCATTGTTCCCCATTCCCCGTGTTCCGCCCGTGTTCCGCCCCCTTTTTGGTGTGTGCGCTGACGTTGTGCGCTTTCATTGTGCGTGTCGCGCATGGGGTTCTGGATGTTGCAATGACGTGTGCGCCCGTGTGCGCCACCCATGGATTTGGCGCACATCCCAGGGAAAACACGCACAGGGCCTTCCATGAAACACACGCGTGCGCGTGCGCTTGCTTTTTCACGCTTGCGCCATGGATTTCGGCGCACATTTGTTCCATGAATCTGCCCCTATATGTGGTGTTTCGGACAGTCTTTCAAGAATCTGAAATCATTGACTTTGATAGTTCCCCCCTTTTTGTCGGGATCTCCCTTTTTCTCCATCCAAAATTCTTTCCAAAAGTCCCATCTTGCTCCTTTGCGTTCCATCTTTAACTCAGCTATTTGCTTTCATCGTAGTATATCCCTCCTCTTTCCCCCATCACCAGTGGAGTAACTTTGCTGAATATGATGGGGGGTACATGACACCTAAAGGAAAGGGCCCCCTGACAAATGAGGGGGACAAAATGGTGTGCCACGAAAGTTGGGGGGACAAACACCGTTGCCCCCTCCTAAATGATGGCCATGTCCATTACCACCTCTCTTGATTGGCTATCTTTTGCATTCCGTCTTCAGTTCCTTGTTCAGTGTATGACAGTGTATTACAGTGTATGATGACCTTTGAATGGCTCCATGGTCTGGCCCTTCCCTATCTTTGATCTCTAGTTTCTTTGTATGTCCCTGCACTGACCCTTGCGAATCTCAATTTTTTGAAACCGGTCCAAGCCCCCTGTGCTCAATCCCGTTTTTGTTCTTTCTGTCTTCTTGCCTCCAAACCTTGGAAAGTTTTTCCCCTACACATCAGAGCCATCTCCTCTTACTCCATCTTTCGCTCTCACCTTTAAAACGATTTACTTTCTGCTATTCCGTGATTGTTCTCCTTTTGGTTTGTTCATTTTGCTTCACTACATTTTTGTACTGCTTGATTTTATATGCAGCGCTTTGGTGAAAGTGCCTTATAAATGATGGATGCTCCGACTGCGCAGGTCAGCTATTTTTAATCTCTATTCTTATATCACGCATCAACACGCAAGGGTGACCAATTAACATCCCTTCCTACACCACTAGATGCCGAGCATCTTTCACCCTGAATTGTGAGATGCGTCATGAACGCCACTGTCGTTTGCTGAACAATGGATGATCTAGTCATACATTGAGAAATTAGGGAATAGACCAGGCCTGACTTTCTCTACTCTTCTAGGATATCGTGACCCATCTGGCTAATCACATTTCCTCTCACTTGCCAGGTGTCCATCTTCCTCCCTGGCCTCTGCTGAGGTTCTTCTGAAGGAAGTCCTCTTGATTTTCCGGTTCACCTGCAGCTTGTGCTGCTGTTTCAGATTCACTCACACGCCTGGCTCTCACATTATTTGCCTTCGCAACTACGCTGAAAAGCTCCCTTGGATGAGCTGAGCCCCGACCTCATCATCTTCATTAATAAGAGTGCAAGTGGGGGCAACTGTTGACTCTTTCTCCCTCTGTTGGGCCTGCCTCAATTGAAATCACTCATTCACAAAGGCACTAGAAAAGGCAGCCAGGGCACATGTTGCTGCACCATGCAAGTTGTTCAACAAATGCACAGTGTTGAAAAACATATTGTTGCTGGACCGGCCACGAATAGGAACGTGGACTTCCTTGCTGCTTCATCAACCTCCCCAGTGGCCGCAACATACTTTTCAAGTATTTCAACCCAAAGAGCCCACTTCGGGCCCTAAATGGGGAAATGCCAGAGACATCAAATCCCACTGACATCAAATTCCTGAACAGCGGGTTCCTTGTTGAAGTATGGAGGCGGAGGAACCGGGATGCGCAGCTTTGTTATGACCCGTGCCTGTCACAAACCACCAGAAGGTATGCAGCAGGGGAGTGTGAGATTATGTAGTTCGGTCCCTCGAGCACCCACCACATTAATGGCCGCAGGTCTGCAAAACGTTCAAATTCCAGGAAACAAGCAAAATGTGGACCTCAAGTAACAGACTAGCTTCACCGCCGTGCACGCACCCACCTGAGAAGTGGTCCGAGGGTCTTCACACAGACAAGTGAGCCAAAGAGTCCAAAAACGATGTATGTCACAGTTGTGTGTGGGTTGCACATGCACTAACGTGCAGTTAGTTGGATGTGATATTCCCTCCGGGGATCATGTGCCTGTGACGAGTGGTAGTAGGAGGCCTCATAATTGCGACCTCTGAGGTCTCCCTTGCGACCTCTGTGATCTAACTTGCAACCTCTTAAAAAAAAACTCCTGTTCTGTGGCCAGCACCATGTGGCTCTTTACTTCTGGAGTGGCTGGCCTTCTTGTTCAGGCCCCTTAACAAAAATAAGAAAAATAAGAACAGGAGTGCCACAAGTCTAACACTTTCAGCACTGACCCTAAATCAGAAATAATAGGAATACCAAATAATGTGTCTTTCTGGAATTCTATACAATAATTGCTAGACTCATTAAAGGTTTATTTCAGGCACACTTCAGGGGGTGAGTCACTGATTTAGTCTGTTCTTAAACGCCTGAACTCAGCCTGTCATCCTTCTGAGGTTGATAAATGATTACCAACACAGGTTGCGTGATATTGGGTGTATATTTTTCTACATAAAGTGCGTAAGAGTAAGTGCTATATAATAACACATCATTATCATTTGGTCATGGACATCTGCTTGCGTTCACAGTAATTTGGTAATATGGGCCTATACACACTGATTTAAAGATACATATGGAGATCCATTCTTGTATGAAATGTACATCACATTATAGTGATATAGTAACCATATTTCTCGTAGTGTACAATGCTATGTGGTGCCACTTCCTGTCTTGTCAACGGGTGAAAGGTTGTGTTCCATCGCTTCCCGCAGTATCACTTCGGGGTGGGGTCAAATGACATAACTTCCTGTGATGTCTTTGGGGGTCAAGTGTCATGTGATGTCACTTCCGCTACCCCAGGCATTTTGGTGAAATGACGTCCCTGCATGACTGCCAAAGCACCCCCCTCCTGCTCCCAGACCCACTGGCGGCTGCTGCTCACCAGTTGTTATGGTGGCATGGAAGACTGTAGCGCAGTTCCAGCTGGCCTCCCAAATAAAGACACAGGAGCTGGGGCTGTGCTCTAACTGGGATCAGAGCATCTGAGCTGTGGAGGTTTAAACGGGGGGGGAGTGGAAAAAAGGAACTAGTGGTACTCTCGCTGCATCTAAAATCAAGAAAGTGGGATGGTCAGACAGATAGCTGGGTTTGAGGCCGCGGAGGTGGGTTCTTGTCAAGTGGAGGGTGGGGTGACCAGGATCACAAACTTTGACTCAAATAGTTGGATTTCAAGGTCTACAGTAATAATGTCTTTATAGAGTTCAGTTACAAACAACGCAAATTGCATAATAAAGGCACATGACAGCATGTGAATCCTTATAGCAACATGTTAAGCCAAAAGAATATCATTGTGGCTTTAATTTCCACATCCTAAATGGTAAACTATAAGTCTGAGAATGCAAGATAATGTCAACCTCAAAAAATCTAGTTAACCCCAATGTACATTTAGTGATTTAAGACATGTAATAAAATAAGTTGTGGAATAAAAAAAAGATAGATATACAGATTCTTTGTCACAAACATTAAGCACGTTTTTGTTTATTTATTTATTTATAGAGCGCCCATAACCCAGAGTTATCTAGGCGCTTTGTCGGGGTGATTTCCCAGGGGCCGGCAGAGCCATCTGCGGACCTCCAGGGTTGGGGAGGCCCCAACTCCTCCCACGGCCCAAAAGGAGTATGAGGCACACATAAGAGCAAGGTAATTACTGCTGTTTATTAGAGTAACGCAGAGATTGTTCTCAGCCCGTATGCATCCGGGAAAACGCTCTCATCGTTAGTGGGGCTCGCAGGCCCTTTTTACCGTAGTATGATGCGCTACTCACGTCACCTGGGAAAATCATCACAAAACGTATCGCCACTTCGGGTTGGCTCCCCGAGTGGTAGGGTTAGTATAGCTACCTATATGAAGGAATATTAGTGGATAAGGGCGGGTCAGGTAGTACACTTGGGTTGTCCCTAAAAAGTTGCTACAACAAATTGGTTACAAGGGGACACTTGGTGTTTGGCTAGCTGAAATGGCATCAGTGAGGTGCCCCTTGTACTCTGATTGGTTCTTTCGCGAGCCCCCAAGCCTGGGACCATCGCGTTCCCAGCTCGCGATGTACCTTATGCTGGCAACAATGTGCAACTATGTGTTAATGGTGGACAATGGACAGGTCTTGCTAGTGGCTGATGATCGCGCCTTTCCCATCGGTGTAGGTGTCCAACTTGTCGCTTCGTTGTTGCAACCTGTATCCCAGACGTGGGACGCTGGCGACTTTCTGTCTCATGAGCTTGGCATTTTATCAGTTTGGCTTGGTCACGTGTGGAGAGACCGTAGCTGGAGCAGAATTATGAGCATTTGATTTGTATTTCGGCTCAGAGGGGTGCTTGGCGGTGGCAGGTGTAACCTTGGCACTGAGAGCGCGGCATGTGGATTGCAACATTGCGGCCTTGGCGGTGAGCTCTCGTTAGGGCTCGTTCTGCGTGGTCAGCACTTTGTTTTTCATCTTGGAAGGACTGTCGTCTGAGAGGCTCTTGCCTGGGGACTCTTGCTTGCGGCCTGCTCGGGCCTAGCTACTGGCTAGTGGTACATAATCCATAATGTGGGTGTCGCAGGGTGACAGAGTGTCACAAGCAGCAGTAGGCATATATGATGGCATCTCTATAGGAATGGGGTGGCAAAGCATCTGCAAGCGTATACACGAGCATCTTGCGTTTCTGCAGTGCGGTAGGAGGCCTATGTGAAAAATAAAAATGATGCATGTCCGTGGGTGTGCCAGTCCGCTACGTCATAGCACTGAGTATGATCTTCGTGTAGGTTGGTGCGTGAGTGTCCAGTGTGCATGGTGGCACGTGTGTTCTTGTCAGTTGGCTATGTCGTCATGGCATCTCTAACGATGTTGGGTTTCGTGGTTGTTGCATTAGTCGAGCTGGTCCATGCCGCAGACGTCGGCTTGACCAGGGCATGCTTTTGGGCATGCTCCTCGTTTGTGGGGACCTTGGACACATGGTACCTTGTCATCAGGTGAAGAAGTGAATGGGTCATACTCCGCTCACGGGGGGTGCTTGGACCGTGATCCTCTAGGCCAGGGTCTGGATGAGAATGTGGGGAGGGTGTTTCCTCATTTTCCTAATTCAGTTTGAATTAAAGAGATTGGTAAAAGGCATACATTTAGTTACATACCTGTGATTCGTTTTGTAAATGCATATCTTGTATTCATAATGAACCTTACATAGAATTGCCAGCATTATTCATTTTGCAAGCTCTAGTTTGTTGTGAAATCAGTAGGATTTATTTATTGCTACAGGCTGGTGCCTGCGATAGCTGTGAGTTTTTTTAAGTTGACTTAAAGGAAAACTAACTAGGGGTCCTGATTGGAAAGCCAAGTTTTTAGGCTTGTACGGAATGAGCACAACGATGTGTCATTTCTCAGTGATAGTGGCAAGGAATTCCACAGTTTGGCCGCAATCACTGGGAAGCTGGATCCGCCCGCTTTCTGTCTATTGCATCTCGTTGTATTGATTAGGTTGGAGTAGGAGGCCTGTGTTGGTCTATTGGATTGGGTTTTGGCAATTTGATTGCAGAGGTATGCTGGTGCTTTGTTGGAGAGGCATTTGTGAGTGAGAGTGAGGACTTTGAACTTGATTCATCTTGGACTGGAAGCCAGTGAATGAGTCGTCTAGTTGACGAAATATGGTCATTTTAAGCTATATTCAGTGCTGCTCTGATTGTATTATTTTGCACAACTTGGAGTTTACTGATAATTCCATTATTGGATCCTGCAAAAATATTGTTTCATGATGTTGAAAACATTTCATTAGTGACTTAAAGCAATTATATTGTTTTGCATATCAAGATAGAAGACATCAGGGATATAAAATAAATAGTTAATGACCTGCAGCGCCACAGACGATGTGTGTTTGTCTGAGTGGCTGTGACTTGGGAAACTGGCAGTGTTTGAATGTCCGGCCTGGGCTGATTCTATATTTGTCTCAGGAGAAAAGGTAATCGTAAAGGATGCGTTTCTTGAGCCTTTGAACTAAAGGTACGCTCTGTAAAAATTAAAAGAAC
Organism: Ambystoma mexicanum; assembly: GCF_040938575.1. Lineage (NCBI taxonomy): Eukaryota > Metazoa > Chordata > Amphibia > Caudata > Ambystomatidae > Ambystoma > Ambystoma mexicanum. The sequence continues at coordinate 488,896,278 of NC_090922.1, read as the reverse complement.
TCCAATCTCTGGGTTTAACCCATTTCATTCTTACGGCATGGTGATGTAAGTCACATCACCATGCGGAACTTGATGACTTGCCCGCATCTTTGCACAAGGGTGGTGGCAAAAAAGCCATGCAGAGAATTTGCCAGCTAAATAACGTTTTCAGTCTTTTCCACAGTACCAGGATGCACAGTGTGGTTTATTCCTCATGTTAGATAGTCTTGCTTTTCAGTTTTCCTTTTCAGTGATAATGGCTTCTTTGTCCTCGAACCTGACATTCCATTCCATTCCTAGACTACGAGTTCATTTAGACTCTATGTTGTTTTCATCATATCCAGTGATAATCTTGTGGCAAAAAAGCAGCGGCAGAAAACGCTGCCATATTAAAATGCACCTTTAATCACATTTATAAGTGGGGGGTGGGTTGGGGTAACATTTATGGTAAAGGGGTCTATGGGGGCGCTACTGGAGGTCTCCAACCGCATATGAATGCATTCAAAATTGCATTTTTAAAGGCAGCGTTTTCTGCCGGGGGATTTTGTGCATTGAGATTATCACATAGAACCATTTTCATAAGGTATATTTCATTAAACATGTACACAAGAGCACTCTTACAACTGCATGCCCAAAGTTAAAAACATTTCTCATTAACAATGAGGGTGCCGAACGGCAGAGGTGTCCGCTGGTAGGACAATGAGGGTGCCGAGCAGGAGCCCAGTGTTCCTGCTCAGCACACTCATTGTCCTGGCAGCAGACACCTTTGGTCTAAGTACTACTTATCACTTGAGCAGAGCATTTAAAGTGGGAGTGATTTACACCTGGTGGCTCATTTAAGAGACAATTGTTTTGGACAAGACGTTCCTAACGTTTGAATTGCAAAGGAGCATTTTTATTTTGAAAGCACTTGCAAGGTACACGTTCGCTGCCTAAAATATAGGCCCTCCTCCAGGACAGTTTCAAACTGTTTTGCAGGACAGTTTCAAACTGTTTTGTGTGATGTATTTAATTATCTGCCCTATTTTCACAGTTTCATGTATAACTCACCAGAAAGTGGCTATTATAGGTAGAGTGTAACATTTGCCTCACATTATATATGAAGCATGACTTTGTCAAACATTGAAACACAAACAGGTAACTTGTTCACACATTACATTTTGTTACAAGTCTTTTAAGTATTGAAAGTACATTTTCAAAAAGCCACAGGCTATGTTTTGACTTCTACTGAATTGCATTCTGATATTTGTAGTTTTATATCGAACGTGGGGAGAATAATGCCTAATTGTACACCTTTTGCCTAGTATATTTCTATAAAGAGTTATAGATTTGTGTAAGTATTTTACTATAATGTGTGTACTTTTTAAGTCATCTTTATAAAACAGAATATGTTTGAACCCCAAATATGGGGTGAGGAGTGGAAATGATTTGAGTGCAAGTGAGTCAGGAATATCTGCCCAGGATGTGGCAAGGGAGGTTGCAATCCTGGAGACTGGACTTTTTTTTCCTCGTTCTGGTCCTGTGTTGAATTTGGGCACAAGTCACGGATACATGTGGGTGGGCAGCATCCATTCACTTTTTTCAGACGGCAGGCCCAACCCTTGATGGGAGTTTAGGAGGCTGGAAAAAAAATGTTTGCTTGCTCAAGTGTTTCGGCTAGCAGGATTTCACCCCAGGTTATTATGTTGCCAGGGCAGGCGCTTACCCCCAAGACCACATACAACTGTTACTAAAGCACACGTCTCATATTTGGATTTTGTTTTCCATGACATATATGAAATATACCATCATACATTGTTAAATTTAAAAGGTGGGCCCCTTTTACACGGTGCCAGCATAGTTACAGGACATTCTCCTCGTTCTGATTATTTTTCAAGGTTGAATAATATTTTGGAAAGGCAAATGCTCCTTTGTCTTGTTCACTTTCTTCTAAGGCAGTGGTATTTACATGTTTTCATACAAACCCCCCTTGATTATAAATATAGTTTCTGCACACCATCTAGGGGCCGGGGGTGGGCAGCTTTAAGGTGACTGATTTGAATTCAAAATATAAGCAGTAAAAAATCTGTTTATATTTTATATTAAAAACAGTCATCTTAATCCCTTTTCAAGAGTGTGGGGCACCCTCTGAACCTTTGAAAAGCACTGGTCTAAGGGGAAAGGTCAATTAAACTAAATTGATATATTTCACTTTAAGATAACGTTCACTGACTCTGCATATATTAATGGGTGGCAGTTTTTGTATTTTTGCTACAGGGGCAGATATGCCCACACTGAGTGACGCGAGGGACCGTACACATCCACAGGTCTAAACAACTCATTTTACAACACATTTTCCAGCAGGAATAGGAAAAAAGCCACATGATGTGTAGGAATGTCTAAACATATAACATCCCAGCAACAGTCACCTAACCGGAAGAGTTGTCTTTCCAGCGTTCTGCTGTAGGATCCCCTGGTTCCCCCTGCTCTGGCATGACCACAGCCTCTAATCAAGGGTTTGGTGGTCCATTAATGAGGCTCCCTTCCTATTTGAAGTGAGCAGCACTTGCACATTTTGCAAGATGCATGCTAACACTTCACCAAGCTTGAACCCAGGAAATGAGAGAGAAACACTGCCACAACAAGTGAACTAGATGCCCAGAAAAGACCATCATGCTATGGTAAGAAAGTGCTAGACTGGCTCCCCCAAGTATGTTTCCAAGCCAGGTATGGTATGCATTATTACTTGGCTAGACTGGCATTTTCGGGCAGCCAGTATAGCTCTTTCTTACTGTGGCATGGCATTCTTTCTGGACATCCATGATCAACCAAGTATGGTATGTGTTTTTATTTTGTGGCAGCCAGTCTATTCCTTTTTTACTGTGGTATGACTTTTTTTCTGGGCATCCTGTCTGGGACACCAGTGTTGCTGTGTGCGCCTGCGGGGCCTAGCTGCCTGTAGAACAGCGGTTTGGAGCAGGACACGGACAGCAGTGTGGCCGTAGGCTCCTGCTCTGCATCTTCCATGAACAATAGGGGGAAGAGCAGGAGCCTGCGCTGTGTCTCACTCCATGCTGTTGACTGCACTGAATGTTGCAGGGATAGCTAACAAGGTCAAGTCATCATATGGGGGCTGGAACAATTATGTGTCAGTTTAACATTAATTTTCCAAGGTGCATTTCGGGGGAATAGTAACATGACTTTTTTCTTGGCTTGTGCCCCCTTCCACACCCCACCATTGCAATGATGGATATTCGCCCGCCCCGACATCCCCCGTCCGTGTACCAGTTCTTACTTTAATGAAGACAATTATCCATCCCACAAGCATTCTCCTAAACATACCGAATTTCTTACTTTTATTTCCTTTACCATCCTCCGGGATATAACTGCAGAATCCTTACTCAGAAACCAGTTCTCTTTCTGTCCTCCCAGACAGTAATCCGTGGCCTGTTCTATTCCGCATCGTTTTGGATGCATCCCTTCTATCCAGGAACAAAGACACATCCACTGGTATCTGGACCAGGGGCATGAATGTAAATTTGCCCCATGGAGAAACTGAAAGCAGGGCCAGCCATAGGCATGGGAAGTCTGCCCCGTAGCTTTGGGTGCTGGAGCAACCAGGGGCCAGATTACAGAAACTCTGCACCAGTGCAAGTGCAAAGTGGCACAGTATTAGCAGAAGGGCAAAGTTTGCCATATTTTTGAAAGCACTGGGAAATATTTCAAAACCATTGCACCATGACCAGTCCAGTTTGGCATGTTATGAACACTAGGAGAAAAATTACCCTAGTCCAAAAAACATATTTTGACTACATATTTGGTCCAGGGCACAGTGTGCCCTAGTGCTAATCTGGAATGGTATTAGCACTAGGGCAAACGTTTTGTATCTTTTTTGCACTCTGGCAGTTTTTGCACTGGTGCTCATACCATGCCAAACTGCACTTGTCATGGTGTAATGGTTTTCCAATATGTCCAATATTTATAAATCATGGTTCATTTAAGAAACCGTTGTTTTGATCAAGAAATTAACATTTTAGTCATAAGAACTACAAAAGGGGTACTTTTTTTCTGAGGGCGCACACAAAGCTCTAGTTAGCGGCCCAGTTGTTTATCTTCTTCCCGGAACAATTAAACAATACAACACAGAAATGTTTTATTTGTAACTATCTCCTTTATTGGCCATCAGTGTTCTTGTGGGTGACTCTGTCCTCATGGAATCCCAGTGTGTGTGTTTGTGTGTGTGTGTGTGTGTGTGAGAGAGAGAGAGAGAGAGGGAGGGAGAGAGAGAGAGAGAGAGATGTGTGCCTTATGGAATGTGTTCGCGTGGAGGTCTGCATTCTGTAACTGAACGTTGGCAGTTAAACAGTGATAAAGAAGCAATAGCCTGGGTGACGGAGTGCCCTTTGTCCACTTCCACCTGGTGTCCTGCCAGGCACAGTACGGAATTTCAGCAATAAAGGCACTGTTCTTACATACGAGAGTCTGACCTTCGACCTTGTCTCAGTGCCATTGCTAGACGCAACACATACCTTTGTAAAACAATGAAAAACAACGAGAATACTGTGTCACACATTATATCTTGTTTTGAGTGTTAGAGTCTTGAAAATACATTTACAAACCCCAGAGGTTGATTTATTAGCCTTCTTCAGAATTGCATTCTGGGATTTTTAGTTCTTTAATCAAGATGAGGAAAAATAACACTACAACCAAACCGTTTTTGCTTAACATATTTCCATAACGATTTACATGAGTACTTTATTATGATTTGTGTAATTTTTAAGGCAACTTTATAAAACAGTACTGTTGAAAGAAAACATAGAGGTGTGGGTGGGAAAGTAAGTTGTGATGATTTGCCAAGCATATGAGAAGCAACGTTGCTTTCCTGAAGTCTGCAGAGGTTTTTTTTCCCCTGGTCTTGGCCCTATTATGATTTTATTGACATTTGAAGACCTGCAAACTTGCTTACTGCCACTGCCTCAAGACCTTTCTGGCATATAGGCTCTACTTCGATCGCATTATAAGGCAATCTTGCAGTAGAGGCAATTTGCCCTGTCTGTAAGAGTAACAATCCCGGCTCTGGCGTCTTTTGAACCAGTGGTCACAACAGGAGACATGGGTATGTAGCTCAGTGTATGTTTTGAAAGTAACAAAATCATTCCTTTGACAGGCAAAATAATATTAGTCTACAGCTTCTGAATTTAAAGTTTTGCTACTTTTGACAAAATGACCAAATGCACAACCCTAAAAATAAAAGCAAAGCAATACTGAAACTTCTGTGGTATTTTATTTCCATGCTGCTGCTACATCTTCGAAATCCATCAGGAATTCACTGGAAGTGTTAGAAAATGTCCTACCTACTCTTGCTGCAGGCATCCTGGGCACCAAATCCTTTTCTATTCACACTGTCAAATCCTTTTCTAGTCACACTGTCTTTGTTTCCGCAGATGCGCCTCTAATGGGCAGCAGTTTAATTAACGACTGTATAAGACAATGTGCGGGGCAAAACAGTGGCTTTTCCTCTCAAAATCTCAGCTCTTCTTAAGTGTTAATGTGAATTGTTTGAAGTGCACATGCTGTGCACATTATATATATTTATGATGCATGCCTTTGTTAAGCAAACCAGTTTTTAATAAAGGCTTTTTTGGGACTGTCTTGGCCTTTGTTAAGCAAACCAGTTTTTAATAAAGGCTTTTTTGGGACTGTCTTGGCCCAGGGACATCATTTAGGGGTCGCCAGAGGTCGCACTTGCGACCTCTGAGGTCTCCCTTGTGACCTCTGTGGTCTCCCTTGCGAAACATGTGCGGGGCAAAACAGTGGCTTTTCCTCTCAAAATCTCAGCTCTTCTTAAGTGTTAATGTGAATTGTTTGAAGTGCACATGCTGTGCACATTATATATATTTATGATGCATGCCTTTGTTAAGCAAACCAGTTTTTAATAAAGGCTTTTTTGGGACTGTCTTGGCCCAGGGACATCATTTAGGGGTCGCCAGAGGTCGCACTTGCGACCTCTGAGGTCTCCCTTGTGACCTCTGTGGTCTCCCTTGCGAAACATATATTTACTCCTGAAGTGACTGACTTTCTTGTTCAGGCCCCTTAAAAAAATAAGAAAAATAAGAACAGGAGTGCTACAAGTCTAACACTTTCCACACTGACCCTAAATAAGGAAGAATAGGAATACCAAATAATGTGTCTTTCTGGAATTCTATATAAGAATTGCTAGACTCATTAAAGGTTTATTTCAGGCACTCTTCAGGGGGTGAGTCACTGATTTAGGGGCCGATTCATGGAACAAACGTGCGCCGAAAATCTACGCGCAAGGAGGCGCAAGCAGGCGCAAGCAGGCGCAAGCAGGCGCAAGCGGAAAAAAACAGACGCACGCGCACTGCGCGTGTCTTCCTCGGGATGTGCGCCAAACCCGTGCATGGCGCACACGTCACTGCAACATCCCGAAAGACGTGCGCGACGCGCACAGTGAAAGTGCACAACTTCTGCGCATACACTAGAAAGTGGGCGGAACACGGGGCGTAACGCGCGGAATGGGGAACAACTCGCGAAAACAAGGGCGTAACTGGGGATGTACTGCAGGGAAGGAGACGGAACGCCCACACGCACCCGAACCACACGTATTCATGGAATCGAATAGGGCAAAGCCACACACAGCGAAAGACACGCACAAGCCCAAACACGTCCGCCACACGAAGGATTCCAGCCACCAAAACCAGCCGTGGCGCAGCGACCCTGCAGCAGCGCCAGTTACGCCCCCAAGAACGCCTCTCGTGCATGGAAAAGCCATCAATATACCCAATCCAGCGCAAAGGGCTGCGCTAACCCTGTACCAGCACAGCAAGCGGGCTACGTGTATCACTGGGGTGCGCGGGAAGTACCTCACGCGATTGGCCCCGTGCGAGCAGGGTGCGCGTATTTCAGGGGTGCGCGGGAAGTTCCACATGCGATTCCTTCAGGGTACGTGTATTTCGGGGTGCGCGTGAAGTTCCACACGCGATTCCATCAGGGTACATCTATTTCGGGGTGCGCGTGAAGTTCCACACGCGATATCAGCAGGGTACGTGTATTTCGGGGTGCGGGGGAAGTTACACACGCGATTACCCTGGGTACGTGTGTTCCGGGGTGCCGGGAACTTTCACACGCGATTGGTGGAAATCCACGTGTGTTCTGTCATCACGTGCAATGAGGGAAACACCTGCGCGCGTCACGTCACAGACGCGCTCACGCGCTAAGGGCCTTTGGTCCAATGAAATCGCATATGCGTGCTGCCGTGCATACGCACATGGCCCTTTCCTCGTATTACACGCGGACGTGCAGTTTTTCACGTGCGCTGAAATGCGCATGCACGTCTGTACGCGTCACGTCACAGGGGCGCTTGCGCTTGAGGGGCCTTCTGTCCAATGAAAATGCGTATGCGTGCAGACGCGCTTACGCGCTAAGGGCCTTTCCTCGAATTACACACTGACGTGCAGATTTTTCACGTGCCAAATCACTCCGTATCAAGCTGGCCACGCGTATGCACACGGAAGACCACGCTCCTGCCCAGAAGGCCGAACTACTGCCCCCCAGAGCCCCGAGCACGCTCCCACCTGCCATCTGCTGCTGCCTGACTGCCTGCTGCCCACGTGCACTGCCATTTGCTGCCTGCACATCAGCCAGGGGTGCTGTTGCTGTGACCACCCCTGCTGGAACCGAAGACTCCCGACTGGGATTCCATCGCTCCACAGCCCAGCCCCAGGACCCAGTTGCCCACCCACTCCTGCCTCTGGGGTTGTCATGTCGGGGCAAACACCATCTGTGACCACTGACAACCCCCGGCCAGAGAGGCAGAGGGGCACCAGCTTCAGTGCCACCGAAGTTGGTGTCCTGGTGGAGCAAGTCCTGGGGCAATATGATGCCCTCTTCGGAAGTTCCCGCGCCGACAAGGAAGGACGGACTCGGATCTGGACTGACATCGTGACTGCCATCAACGCGGAGGGGGTGGCAGTCCGCGACTTACAACATGTCAGGAAGCACTGGGAGGACTTCATGTCCAGGACCCTGAACAAGGCCCGGCGCCTCTTGAAGGCAGCGGATGCCAAGGGGCGCCGGGGCCACTTGTCGGAAGAACATATGAGGGTCCTGGAACGCATATCCCCAGCGCTCCACGTCCAGGTCCTAGAGAAGCAGACCCGTCTGGAGTCGAGCGGTGAGTGTACATGCATCCTGATTGTGAGCAGTGCGTGTGGTGATTATTCGGTAGTGTGCAGGTTGCACATCTGTTTGTATGGGGTCGAGTATGGGTGGGGGTGTACAGGGCCGTGGGGCTGACACATGCGAGGGCTGTAATGTGTGAGACATGGATGGTGCTTGTGTGTGTAGGCTTGCATGCCAAATGCAGTTGTGTGGGCACACATGTTTGGATGAATGTGTATGTAAGTAGACATGTCCGTGATATCACGCATGTATGTTGTTTTCGGCTGCATGTATCAGCACTGTGTACATGTGCATGTGTGTGTATTTGACAAGGGTGCAACAGTGATGCAACATGGATGCATGTGACAGCGGTATGTGGAAGCCTGATTGGCAGATGTGACATGGATGCCCGTCTGAACAGTGCGACACTTGGCAGAGGTGTACACATGCATGCAAGTGTGGTGGTGTGTGTACATGTGTGGTGCACTTCCTGTGTTGCATGTGATGTCTGGCTCACCTTTGGCTGCTCATGCTGTTGTATGTGTATGGATGGTGGTGGCAGTTGCGATATGGCTGTGGTATGGCTCATGTGTGCGAGTTGTAATGACATGTGTGTTGGGGATTGTGATGACATGTCTGAGGTTTGCCAATGCCACTCATGTGCAACTGTCATGTGTGTATGTGTCCATTGTACAGTGCCCTGATGCCTGTGTTTTGTTTCTCCCTGTCTGCAGCGTCAACTGATGAAGAGGGCGGAGAAGGTGCTGTGGAGCACAGCGGCGGGGATCCCACCGCCAGCCGGAGACGCAAGGCCCGGCTCCCCTCCAGTGTTGTCATCTCGTCGGGGAGTGAGGAGTCCGGTGCCGCGTCCCAGGCCGCAGCTGCCGGGGGGAGGTCCAAGAGGCGGAGGTTGGAGTTGGACTCCTCGGCAGCAGAAGGGGCAGCTGGGACCCCACAGGGCCCAACAGGGGAAGATGGCACGGAGTCATCCAGGTTGGTGGGGGGTTTGGTGGAGGAGGAGGCCGTGCAAGCACCAGAGACGGGGTCTGGAGGTGGGGATCCCACTGGTGCTAGTGGTGCAGTGCAGGACCAGGGACAGGAGGCAGCACAGGCCGCCGCGGAGGTGCCTGTGTGCAATCCTGTCCCCGATCCTGTCCCTGCATCATCTTGCACCAGCAGGGATGCCTACGTCCAGACCCGTTTTCAGGCAGGGGATGAGCTGACGTCAACTGGCCTTCCTCTGCCTGCGGACGTGGCTATCCAGGTCCGGGTTGAGCCTGTCCTGGCTGGTGTGGCGTTGCGTCAACAGGCCATGCGAGGTGACCTGCAGTCTTTTCATGGAGAGACTGCACGTCATCTCGAATGGCTCGTTGACCACGTCAGCCTGCTGGGACAGGTCACCCAGGCCGGATTCCTCCGTCTGATGGGGCTTGCTCCGACCCCCTCCTCAACTGGACCCCCTACGCGCCAGTCGTCCTCTGTGCCATCTTCCCACCCATTAGTCACCTGGGTGCCCTGTGGAGCTGCCTCTGACGGTGCGGCCAGGCTGGTGGAGGAGGCATCCCTGCCACAGTCGGGAGTCGGACGTCCAGCAGGGGTGGCCACATCTACGACTGCACCCCAGCCGGCGGAGGATGTGCAGGCAGCAGGAGGCAGTGCACGGGCAGAGGCAGAGCAGCAGCAGCAACATGGTGGGAGCCATGAAGGCTCGGGGCCTTTGACATCGGAGGGGCAGGCATCGGCCGGAGGGCAGGAGGACCCAGGACAGAGAGTGTCTTCCGTGTGGCAGCGGTTGGGCCACGCCATAGATGCAGAGCGGCGGCGGGCGGAAGAGGCGCGGCTCACAATGGTCAGGGCGGAGAACTCCATGCGGAGGGCCCTGAGGCGGGCCGAGTGCCTCGAGGCAATCCGCAGGGGGTTGGAGGAGGACACGGCGTCGTCCCTGCGGACCCTCGGGGCCATGGAACAGGACCGCCTCCGGGACATCGAAC